>NC_135254.1:17909612-20309612 GCF_964204865.1 Styela clava
TTTGATAAGTCAATTCCTAAGTATGGCCAGGAATCGAACAGACTCACAGTTGATATACAGTAAGATAAATCAATTTTTGGATAGTACGCAACAAACGCCATGCACATTTCTTGCATAGTACCAAGTCCTCCCTACGAAAAAAAAACAAAATTTCAACAATAAAATAAATAATTCTACAAGAAACATATTTCACAAACAAATTACAAATATTTCAACGTCGTTGTTGCGATCGGAAAAAAGTAATATTTAGTAGCATCTAGGGCCGATTTTATACGATGAGAGAGAGGCGCCAGGCCAGTGATGGTGAACTTTTTTTAATGATTGTGTCAAAAATTATATTTTTACTACGGAAAAGAAGACTGTCGGTCATAGATATTTAATCAATGAGAAACTTGCTGCATCATGTTTTCTGCGATTTTATGTTTCTGGGGTTAGTTTTGAGCAGCACTCATATCAGGACAGAGGCGATATCTGATACTCGATTTTATGGAATTTACTGCGAAATTGAATTGAATGCGAAAACCTAAATTCGCTTGCATATAAATCACTGTAATGTTTGTATCTTTTGCATTTATTTTTGACTTGGCTGATCACCGAAAAAAAAACGATGGGCTACTTTTTGACCCGCGGGTCAATGGTTCGCCACGATGTTATTTGTTGGGCCCCTGTTTAGCAATGAATATGATGCATGAAGAATCATCATGGCGTTTTAATAGGTTAGTATTGATAAATATCGGTATTATCTCATATTTAAAAAAAATACAGGCATAAACATACTAAAAACTGTTCAAATATTCATTATATTATATTTTTTACGGTTAAAGGGCAGAGCGTTTATAATTTAGACAAATTAATTTATTTGCCTGTATTTAATATTTTATTAACCTTTAAAGCAGAGGTACTCAACTTCCCAAATGAACGGTCCGCATTTAACCACGAAAGATGTGACGGGCCGCAGAATATTATTGTCATGTATTTATTCTATTTAATTTATTTATAAGTCCGATACTGATGTTTAATATGCTTCTTGTATTCATTTTTATGCATTCTAAAACGTAGTTAATGGATAGAATTCTTAAGTTTGCAGTGACAACTTTTCCCTTAGCAAGAACTGTGACAGAATTTGACAACATAGAAAAAATATATTTATATTCAACAACAAGAATGTTTTACAATTTATTTATCCTATTGTAAAGCGCATTTCCGAAGATAGATAGAGGAAGCGATGAGCAAGCTAAGTAACTCAATTTTTACGTAACAATACGTAATTCATCTGTTTTCTGTGATGACACATTCCATAGTCTCATTGTGCGCTGCTAGAGACGAGAAGAATGATACCGAATTGAAAAATCGTTTATATTCGTTACGCCGCAGATATCGTGATATATGTTTGGGTTCATCAAATATCATTGCGGGCCGCAAAATATGCATCGACGGGCGCGGGTTAAGAACCCTTGCTTTAAAGAGTGAATATTTGGTACGAAAACTATGAACCTGATTAAAAAATTGAAGACATATAAGTTTCATGATATTTTAAACCAGCTTTGATCTCGAAGCCTTTTCAAATTACAAGATTGAATGTCGAGGTCACCTGATGCTTAAAAGGGCATACCTTGCCCAATGGTAAATTCGGCCTTTCTCTTGAAATTACTGGACCAAATACTTTAAAATGTTCAGTGGTAAACAATTTTTGTCGGCTCCATACGATTCGCTTCATGACGTCATCAAAATTAAAAATTGCGCACCTTGTGGCGGTTCCGCATTCGCGTGCGTTACGATCTTGTGAAAAGGCGTTTAAGACTGCGGTACCGTTAGTCTACGGTGAAAGATTGCATAACCGTACTACTTCGTTGTGGTATTAGTGTCCATATATTTAAATGTTGCTTTCTTGTTTCAATAATCATTGAATATCGTTTATATGAATTAACTAACCTCTGTCATTACTGTTCGACCTTTTGTGTTATAATCACATTCCATTTGTAAATAATCAGTACTTTTGATATTTACTCCTGGGTTGAAATATCTTGCTTCTTGATAATTGAAATCGTAATTCTCATCATTGCCCAAGTAAGGAAGTTCAACGCCATCTCTAAACGAAAGCACGGTACATTATTTTTAGGAAAAGTTAAATTTAAAGAATTTTTAAAATGTAAGAATCGTTCTAGATCCTGAAAATATAACATACTAGACAGCAAAAGCAATGTTTAAATGTCACCAATGTATATTTAAGGGGGAACAGAAAACTATCGGATGCGCTCTGTACGTCAAATATCACAATTTTCTGACTTACACAACATGAATTGGAAATATCCAATATAATAAATATTTAAAACATATTTTCAAACCGCTTCTAAAAAAATTTGAACAGATCAATTCACTGAAAAAGGATGGCATGAATTAGCAATTGAAAAAAATTAAATAATTTTTGCAAATTGATAAATCAAGCTACCTAATATGTCTCAATCTCAATTTTCTTCCCGCAAGATGAGAATGAAGAACTACACTGAACGCAGTAACGTTGCTAAGTCCAGATGCCGCCATTCTCTAAAAAATTAAAATCAATTATTTTCGGGCTATTCTAGAAATGAAACTCGTTGACTTGTGACTTACATTTGCAACACATGGTCAGTACAATGTCCAATGCTGAGGAAACTCTCTACACCAGGAGGGATTAAATGCTGAAGACCATTAACCATATTTCCGACCTGAATAATGCCAATTTCATATTGTCTCAATGTCGAAGTGTAAGTGAATCGAATTCCAGAACTGTCGCGCACACCTAAAAATAAAACAGTTGGCCACGTAAGTATGCCATTCGTATTTAAATAAGAAATAAATTAATCAGTCTTTGCGTTTTTTTATGAATAACAAAGCTTTTGAGCATATTGAGCCAATATTACTCAGAATGCATTTTATAAAACATTTCAAAAAATATTCTCTGTTCGAGAAAGTTTGAAACTTTTAGTTTGGAAAGCATTTAGTTTTTTCTTTTCTAATTTTGTTTAGTTGTGATTATATTAGAAAATAGTTTCAGGACAATATAAATATTATACAAGAAAAATACAGTAAATATGGAAGGAAATTTCGTGCAATTAAAATTTACTCATTCATTAATCCGATCAATGAATCCATATTTATTTTCTATTTTATTATTTTAGTGGTGACAAAAAGTATAATATGTCTCAAATATACTCCAAGCATGTCTACGAATTTTTAACCTGATAATATATTTGGATTATCGTAGTGTGTTTCCAACTGTATGTACACTGGATTTTCTGGTCCACCGACAGGAAAACCAGCTTCCTCGGGGTATATCATTGCCTAAAATATGTTTCAATTTGCATCTCTTTTTAATATGGTAATACAGAAACTATGAAGACCATGATAAAGTAAATGGATTTACTAGGTATAATTCAATATACTTTCAAAAAATGTAGAAACTCTAAAATCCTCACTCATATTTCATAAACACATTACAACAAAAAAAATATATCTGTTCAATAGTTCAGGCGTAAAAGTGTTTGGATCCTTAAATGCAGCAAAATGTTACCTGATTGCAGATTGATGTGGTTTTAATAATGGTAATAATTTGACTGAAGTTATATTTAATAAAAATATTCTTGATATCCAATTCCGAAAAAAAATATAGAGTAGTTAACTTGTTACCCCTGCTCCAACTGCCCATTCAAGAATGATAACCGAGCAAGTGGCAAAATGAGCCATATTTGATGAATAACAACGGGCATCCTGTCCGAGTTCAGATTCGTTCTGAAAATAAATTTAACAAAATTGGTAATTAAATTATACTATTGCGCCATATTTTATACACACCATTCACGAAAATAATTGTATAGTAATTAATATGTATAATTATAGATTTGTTTTATTTGATAAAAAAATTTTTTAAAATGAAAGGGAATCTAAAGCGCTTTCCTAAAACTACTTTAAGTTTAAAATGTCTCACCTGTAGCATGTCACCACATCTGTAAACAATCATGTGATGTACGTGGAGTTCATTTCCAGCTTGAATAATCGGTTCCCACTGCAAAGTAGAAAAAACATTTACGGCATGTAAACATGTATCGGATCACATCGAGAATATGACAACATTGATCCTTTAGTAACTAAAGTTTAGTTGAAACAAGCGCAAAAATTCAAAGTGAGCAATAGTAACGTTTGCAATACCTTAACAATATGCTGTTTTCCACCAAAATCCGGAAGCTTATAAAGTTTGCAATTGTAATATGTATCTTCTGATGGGATAGTAAATTCTGTTGCCAGAACCTCAAACGTGCTGTATACAGGTCCGACTGGAAGACCAGTTGGAACTCCGGAAGATTGCAGAAAAAACATGCTTTCTACCCCTGTAATGAAATAATTATACTCAGTTACTATAGGAAGTTCAACAACAAATAATAATGGGGAAAAAATTATTATATTGTTAACGAGAATCATCGACAAAGACTTTTATACGCATGGACTGGGTGGAGCGATATGATCATGTGATCCCCAACATCAGCTCAAGCCAAGCTCGCACTTCACAGTATTAGTATTAGTTCACAGCAGAAGAAATTGAATAATACAAAGCGGTTACATTTACGCAATCAGTTTTAGTGAATCTTACTAAATACCAAATAAATTCAAGTGTATACGTTCGCATTTTCAGATTGATATAATTAAGAATATGAGCATATGCCGAAATTAAATATTTTTTGCTATAATATACTTTAACAATTTTTGACAATAGATGTATTTTTAGTTAATGATAGTAGAAAATGATTGTAACTCTGAATACTGTAGATCTTCTCGCCTTATATTATTTATTTTTGCTACTACTGCTCACGTTTAAGCCACACCCGTTTACTTAGAACGATCGATTGCTCATGATGTTTGTCTTGACACAATAACGTCTTGATGTTTGTCTTGACACTCAAAATATTATATAAGTTACCACAATGATCAAGAATTTTTAAATGCGTTAAGGAGCGCCTCACTACTTTTCAAAACTTTCGTGATTCACGCAATTTATCATTTTTGGTATTGCACGATTTTGTGTAATGTTTATATAATGTCAAGTTAAACAATAGTTCAAATCTTTAAATAAACAAGGAAGCTCTAAGTAAATACTTTTACATAGATTTATGCCCCACTTTCCAAAACTGAAATAAGCATAAATGGCACAAAGGTTGCTATCACATGATCGAGAAATGATGTTTTCAATATTATCTCTTATAAATAGTCTTACTAGGAAGAAATATTGGGACGGAGTTTAAACATTAAATGAAAAACCTAATACCTCTTCTTGTTCCATGGTAATCACCCGTGACAAGATCTGTTCCTGTAGGATCGGCGTCGCCATATGCCCAAATTAATTTTTCTGTGTTTGACTACATTTAAAAACAGGATAATAACAGTCAAAAAATAGGTACAATGATATTAAATACCAACTCTCTATAATAACAATTTGTACCGTGATCTCTCTATCATAAGCACTCTCACAGGCAGCAATCTGACGTGAAAATTTATACATTGTCCACCCATTTGATTCTGCACCTCCCAGTACTTCAATATTTTGTTCAGGGTCAAGAGGTGGGTAGGTGTTCGATGAACCTCCGTGTCTGTCCTGCAAATTGATTAATATAATCATGGTCTATAGTTATACTATACTATACAAAATGATTTGTTGAAACAACAAGTTTGAAGAGTTTTTTTTTTATTTGGATGCATTATTTTATTACAAATGTTTTTATATTAATTTTTGGTTATTATATCAATCTCAACATCGTAGTTATCTTATCATTTGAGAATAAGTAGTAAAACGCGAAGCGTGTAATTTATAAAATAAAATATTGAACGGTACATACCGTCACTGTAGGAATTCCATTTTTCACCCATCCTACAATTATATCGGATGCTGTCATAGCTCCGTTTGGAGAGAATCCGATTCCAATCCATCCCGTTGTCTGTCCAATCACCTGCAAAACATTAATTAGTAATGAACTAAATATGACTTCGACTTAGGCGGTTATTACAATTGAAACAAACACACAGAAAAATTGAGTTTTTGTGCTACAAAATATGTTTAACTGATAAATTCAGATATACCACAGTTGCGCTTGCTACATTTAGAAGAAAAACACATTCTCAAATTTAATATCAATTATTATGATGCCAATCAATAATTTTCAAGATTAAATTTCAGTTTCATTCATACTTGCCTCGAAAGTAATATGAGTGTCATTGAATTTCCAATACAATAAAATGTTTCCAGATCTCAACGTTGCAGAGTGCGTGTAACTCTCACTCGGACTCATTTGACTCTCCACGCCCACCGCTAACATCACCATACATATATAAAAAAGCATCCTTTGTATCATTTTAAGCCGAGATGTATTTTAACATATCAAATAAAGAGTAAACAAAATCATTTGTTGCATCTTGTGTATATCATCTGTTGAGATTCTATAGAACTTTCCCAGTCAAGTCTGTTATCGTGTTAAGGCGTTTTATCACCAGTCGATGAAACCACAACTTGTATATTGACGATAAAATAAATTTAGAATAACATGTGTACTACATGTAATACCAGATGTTCTCATAATTAGTATAAATTGATGTGCGAAGGTTAATTGTGATATAGCTTTTGACATGAGTGCTCTTAAAAGCCTAGTTTCATTTACCCATTAGTTTTTTGTGGCTCTTCATTGCAATTGCAGTTAATTTTCTTTAAATGACGATCCTAATTGAACTATAGAAACAACCTTAGTCATACCTTTATGCGAATCATTTTTCACAAAAGCAAAACTACTAAATTTTTGTCTGCAATAAATACGTTCCAAATCGTGATTCACCATTCACTCCAAACGATAGAGTTTTCTATAGATTAACGCATTGAATGAGGTATATCGATATTTTCTACTCTGTACATATAATGTATACAAAAACTAAATTTTTTTTTATTAAACCTAAACTAGTTCACCTTAATTAATAACTCTGCTCAATGTAAGAAACAAGTTCCGACATCCTATACCATTAAAGCGTACTTCAAGAATATGTGGGAGTATTCGATTTATCTTCTGTATAAACATGCGATTTTTGTGATAAAAAGGGTTTTGAGATTTTTTTACCCCGATTGTTTACCCAAAATTTCATTGTCTACGATTACCAATCACGAGGTATTTTCACGTGATTCTTGTTGTAAAGGTATGTTGCAAGAAAAGGAGAAAGTCCCATTTCACGGGGTTTGTTTCTCCGGTTGAATGGATTCGAACACGTAGTTTTATTATTTAAAATGCACGTGATTTTTTTTTTTATCTATTTGTTAACATTTATGAACTAATTCAATAATTTTGTTTCACGTATCACATATATCTCCACAGTACACCCAAAGTATCTTATACCACATTTTGAGAAATGAACTTTTTTTTTTATCTTTTTTTACTATGGACATGGGGTCATCTATTGGTCGGGGTTTCAATGCTGTATACCTGTTTTAGTTTTGACTATAGATAGTGCCTCATAACCCGCCAGCCAGCCCAATCAAATCTAATATTGGTTGCAAAATATGGCAATTCAGCGTAGTTTACATTCCAGATAAACTACTATCCTATAAAATAACTATTCCAACAGTGTGTCTGAGTTCACCACTAGACTAATTTGTCTATGGTCTAATAGAAATCAACAGTTTTGTAATTATATATATATATCTTTGCAGGCTCGAAAGCGGACTAAAGGTCCATATCAACCCGGATTGAAGACATTTGAAATGAAAAATAACTTCATTAATTAATACAGAGCAGTCCCACTCGTGATACTCATTACAAAAGTCTATTCCGGACTAAAACCACATTCTGTATTCGCTGTATAATGAAAAGAGAAAATTATTATTTTGCAATAAAACAAATTTGAACAACAAATAGTAAAACGTATAGAAATTGGTGACATCAAGGACATGGTTTCGAATATAAGATCGTGAATCCACAAACGTAGCTAGGCAACAGCAAGGTAATATTTCCACATATGCATGTTCTAATCCAAGAGTCGAATATGTTTAAATACTATCAAACACCTATCAATTTTACTACTGTTATGAAACTTACTACACTTTAAAGATTATTTTTCTCGCCCGTATTGGATTTTCTTTTATACAATTCAGAAAATAAAAAACAATTAGCAAACTATCGCACATGAAATCCTCTAGCCTCTGGAATGTTTCTTTTGGGATTTTCTCAACCAAAAAGGTTAAAAATAACTGGGCTACAGTGTATTTTAGCAACCTCTCTCATTTCACTAAATGTCATATATTTGGGATTGGAGGAGCAGCATATAGAGCGTTGTACCGTAGAAATAGTAAAAATGGTCTCATCACGGGTTATCAGTCTTATCCTACTTTCCCCCAAATTCAGCAATTTGTTATCTAGTGTCAACGCCAATAAAGAAATGTAAAATGACCGTCCAGTAGCGTTGTACAAAAGGGTACAACTCACCATAGTCCGCACATTCGACATTACTAGTTTGGGTAGCGACATTGCAACTTTCTTCGACAAAATTTTTCTTTTCTTCGAAATGTGAAAAAAAACAGAACTCACAGATTTTATGGGAGTATTTCGTTAACGATTGTAAATCCATACCGGGACAAAATGTTGACCCAATAAAAAAACTGATTTTTTTCCCATCTGTGTGTGTGTAGAAGTATAGTTATAAGATTAGCACTAATCTTTTCATAGGTTATCCAAGAAATGGTCGTAGTTGGATTCCACGAGGGATCATCATTTATATGTATGTTGATGCACATCGGTGATCTTTGGACATTTGAGCGGCATGATCAACGAGTTCTCATATACGATAAGGATGTGTGAAAATAAATATAATATATCCAATAGTGAACTTTCATAGGTAATTCTGATTAAGATTTTACTAACCCGCAAAAATCATTTACCTTATATATAAGTTTCACCGATTGAATACTTGGAAATTTTACCAAAAACGATTTATTAATTACAGTATATATAATATTCGAATAAATTTTTGTTCATCTTCGTTTCTTGATGAATTAATCAAAATTGAAAATCTTGCATCGTGTGGTGGTTGTGCGATCGCATTTGAGCAACCGGTACTGTGAAAGATTTGATACTACGTTTTGGTCATGGTATTCACATATTTGAGCATTTCTCTCTTGTTTTGGATTTTAATTCAAATAAATCCCTTGCTTCAAAATATCCACTAAAGCAATTGGAACCAAGCAAACAAATATCAAACTGCAAAGTCGTGTACACCCAACTGAAATTCTGAAGTATTTATATTGTCAGGCTCGACAAAGCTGAACAAACTTGCTTCAGTTACAGCTGTCTCCTAAATAAATTACCAAGTAAACAATGAATATCTATTAACGACAATATAGAACGACGGATGTTTGATCCTTACCAATAAATTAGATATATAGCAAACACGTGGATATATGAGGCGTAAAAAAACATATCGTTTACTTTCGGCCGTCTTAGGGCTACCGATGCCAAAATTTCCTTCCAATTTTTCAAGAAGGTCACTTGACTGCAGAATATGACCTTTGTGTCATTGACATTAAACGTGTATTTACATTCATTATTTCAGTTGATACGATGATATCTTAGTTTTAACGACAAGGTAACAAAGACTGCCTGTTCTAGAACGGAAATATTACCCGCTTTTTATTCGTTTTACGATAGCCAATATTGATACTACAATCCGATCAAGAGAAAGTAATAAAGGTCGTGCAGTTCACTAGGAGAATGATAATTTTATATGATTTTTACTGTCAAGGTTCTAATAAATTCACAGCACAGTATTTTTATTTTTTCATTTCACAGATGCTATCCTTTATCCCTGTGAAAGTGTCCAGTAATCAAGTGAGAATAACATCCGTAACATTTCGTGCGAGATGAAGATTTCTGAAAATCATATTGCCAATATACTTCTTTTATTTATTATTTCAGTGCTAATATTTTTTTTGGCTCATTGAGGGAGTGATTTCATGGTTAATGTCGTTTGATTATTATGCAATGAGCGACCAATTGCGACTGACTTCATTTTGAAGATGATATCCTTTATCCGAATGAAAGTGTCGATTGATCGAGTGAAAATAATATCCGTAACTTTCAGTGCGAGATAAAAAAAAGTTCAAAAATCATATTGCCAACATATTTCTTTTTTTAATATTTCCACTGTTTATATTTTCTTGTTAGATTATTAAAGGGGTGATTTTATGATCAATGTAGAGTGATTATAATTCAATGATCGACCAGGTGCGACTGCGTGAATAGCTAAGTCAAAATATCTTTTAGAAGTTGGAACTTGATTTAGACTGAATATTATAGTACTGGTATTCGAGTTACTAGAACTTTTTAGGGGCTAGTTGTGTGTCAGACTGTGCATGTAGATATGTCAGCGGAATCATGTTTGCAATATCAAACCAATAATTGTGTTTAAAATGAAGTTTGCACGCGGGGCTAGGTGTTGAGTTTAACATGTACACATGAACTTTTGGTTTATATTATAATTCTTATGCATGGTTCTAGAAATATGCTTGAATAGAGTTTCATATGTTAGCAGAGTCATATTTTTAATTTTTCCAACTTAACTCTGCTGAAAATCTTTTGCGTGCTACTTTATCTGTCGTTCGAAAAATATAGTATATATTTGCCTGCCTTCGCTTGTTGGGTGGGAGTGTTCAAAGTCTTATTGTTAACGTGATAAATGTTTTACATGTATTCGGTTGTTTATACAAAATGTGTTCATGGAGCAAATATTTTCATTTACTCTCGTTTTGATGTATACATAAGGTAATAACGCATAGAGTGAAATGAATTATTGCACAGTAATATGTACTGTAGCTTTGGTGGCAGTTGTACAAGGTCAAATGAACCCTAGTGAGAGTTATACGCATTCTGCAACTTTGAGATCTGGAAACATTTTATTATGCTGGAAATTTGATGACACCTACATTACGTTTGAAGTACGTATATGTAAATGGAGAAAATAGAGCAATTCACAAATATATGTACAAAAAGGTTCAATGAACAGACGGCAGCATAAGCGCCTTTGACCGAAATTTGTCTACTTCACAGTAGCAATTCTAGTAAAATTGTTTTGAAATAGTCTCGATTAACTAGAAGCGATAACTCCATTCATAGCCAGTTTGACAGTTGTTTATTTTTTCACATACCGAAAATAAGAAAGCATACAAACAGTCAGGTAAAATAAAAATAATTGGACCTCCTTAAGTATGCGCACCAAGATAGGCGCACAACCTGAACTGAGGCAACCTGAGGTTGTGTACCTTGTTAGGGTTCAGGATGTGCGACATCTTGGTGAGCATACTTCAGAAGTACCAAATAATGTATTTCAGCGTGAAGGAAGACGCGTTAAACCACTCGTGGTTATCGAGCAGCGTCACCTATGGGAGAATCTAACATAAAATCATACAAATATAAAAATGGAAGCCGAACAATATTTACTAACAGTAATCAGCTATTTAGGTACGTTTAAGCGACCTGTTTCGTTCGTCGTAGCAATTCACATTAGCTGAGTACTGATACGATGGATGGAAGCGTTTTAAAAACAGTAACAATAGTTCTTATATGATCAACTGTTGTTGTGTCAGATTATACAATCTGAGTATTCTTAGCCCATTGAATTCCTTACAACCTATACTCTCTCAGGTTATTGGAAAAACAACGGGTTGGCTTGGAATAGGATTTTCACCAAACGGAGCCATGACATCCTCCGACATTTTTGTAGGATGGGTAAAAAATGGAATCCCTACAGTAACGGTAAGAAATACATGAATAATTTTATGTCTACAATTAATAATGAGTATGATGCAAATGGAAATGTTGTATGTTGCAATTCAGTAAATACCTAAATAGTTTTCTGGAAATACTCCCATGTTCACATTTTGCTACTTTCATAGCATGTCAGTAATAAACGTCTTTATCAGACAAATTTTGAATGTTTACCGAAGTGCACCAGTTCTCGTTAAAAGTAACATTGTTTGCTTTGTAACACACCGTATTTTATTTATGTAAGTAGAACCAGACCTGGTCTTATATGATGCTTGCTTGTCTTGTTTTGCCTGGTATTAGACTTTGTGAAGTAGATATATCTAGTTCTATTGTCCATGGTATGACAGTGCGAACATAAATAAAATTTGACCTGATTGTGTCTTCCAAGATTATTCTTTTCTTTGATTAAAATTTATCGAATTTTTGTATCATTTTTAAAACCCTATTTTGCAGGATAGACACGGAGCCTCATCAAATGAGTACCCACCTCTTGATCCTGAACAAAATATCAAAGTACTCGGAGGTGCAGAATCAAATGGGTGGACAATGTTTAAATTTTCACGCCAGATCGCTGCTTGCGAGAGCAATTACGATAGAGAAATTACGGTACAAATGTTCATTTTATTGTTGTTTTATTGTTATTACACGTTCTGTAATTATAATGGTTTCATTTGTCAATGCAGACGGATACTGAGAGATTGATTTGGGCGTTTGGAGACTCTGATCCAACTGGTGATGATCTCGTTGGAAGTGATTATCACGGAACAAATAGAGGTTTTGAAAATACATTCATACTTGCTTACAACAATCTTACTCACGTTAAAATTTTCTTAACCTTCACTTGAAGCGAGAATAAGTCACACTTGCGGTTCATCGAGATTCTAAGTTCGTCGAGTTGGAAACTCTCTGTCGTAAACCTATATATTCTAGTGCAATGGTTTTCAAGCTTTTTTTAGCGGTTCAGAACTTCGATTAAACATTCCAGAGGCTCGAAGGACCTGTGTGAAAAAGTTTGATTGTTTTTTATTGTTTTAAATAAATAAACAATATATATATATATATATGCAAGTCTGATACTGTCAAAAAAGATATTTGAAATGTAGCAAGTTTAACAAAACTTGATTATTTGATTATATTCAGTCAATTTCCGTATAATAATATAGATTCTCGGATCTGAACAGAAACTTGCAGAACTCGTGGATTGTTCTGTCGATAGCCTATAGCAGGGGAGGGGGGGGGGGGCAACCCCTGGCACGCGTGCCACATTTGGCACGCGAGCCCATTTATTCGGCACGCGAGCGAGGCCTCGGAAACGACATCATTCTATTACAGACAAAAAGTTGCAAGACTGAATTATTTGATTAAACAAGGTGTTCGTTTATTCAATATCGTTTGTTAACAATCCGTTATTTATTTAAACGTTTTGTCCTTCCGTGACATATGGCTACAATAGAATATATTATGACGTAACAACTGAGTGTGCTCTCGTCGAGAAGTGCGCAGCATCCATTTGGCTATATTCTTACGTAATATAGTTTGTCCGTACCATCCTTCTTATTCGTCTTTGCTTGATTTATGAGATTGTGCATCATGTTGGTTAGAAATACTTGCTAACTTACTGTTATAAAATGATTTCGAAAGAAATACAAGCGATTAGGGAAGGGAATACAAGTGCAGAAAACTAACTATTGCGTGAGGATGCAATTCTCCAAAATATTTTGCAACGGCATTACGCTCCATGTTTTCATATACATGTGCTTGTGAATCTCTGTTCTCAGTTATGTAATTTATTAGGTCTTGTAACAGGAGTAGTCGAAAGATGAAACCAGTGGTTCGCGTATTTCTTTGAAAGATACAAAATATAAACTCAATGTGAAATCTCTATCAGCGGTTATGCAGCATCAGAAGTCTCACTGATAGAAAATAAAATGAAAGTTATCAAATCTATTTATCAGACTCATATTTACCTGAATAGTGAACCTGTCTGTACAGGTTTAAAAAGTTTATTAGTGTGTATTTTTGTATTAAAAGTAGCAAAGCATTGTTTTTAATTTTGATCGGCACGCGGAAGAATTTTGTCGTTAAATATAGTCGATTTTGGCACGCGAGCCGAAAAAGGTTGCCCACTCCTGCCCTATAGGGTGCCACAAAACTCTGGATGAAAACTATTAGCCTAGTGTCATGTTTTCAATTTATTTTGATACTTCCATTATTATAAACCAAACTATCTTTTAATAGTTTCATGCGACTAATGTTCCTACAATTCAACAATTTATTCTGAAATTTACTATTGTCTTTTTTCAGGTGTACAGAGCATGTTTTTTCTGCAGTCTTCCGGCACTGTAACTGAACTTCCAATTGGACCAGAAAACAAAACGTTTGATGTTCTAGCAACAAACTTTTCTATTCCATCAGAAGATACATACTACAATTGCAAACTGTATAAGCTTCCCGATTTTGATGGAAAGCAACATATTATTAAGGTATTGCGCTTTTATATAATTTGAATCAGATGTTTACATTGTTATACATGATTAAAATGCCTAATAAAAACCACTACATTAATAACTTCATGTAACATATGGCCCAGTGCGAGTTACAGTTAATGCACATTCGTTGGAACAACAATATTTTTCAATCATAATATCAATTGTACTTGTTTATGCATTATAACTAATAATGGTTTGAATGAATGTTCTAGTGGGAACCAATTATTCAAACTGGAAATGAACTTTTTGTACATCACATGGTTATGTATGGATGTGGTGACATTCTAGAGGTAAGATTTATGAAAATTTATTATTCTAATATAACTTATTTTCTATTTAAATCCCGTGGTAAAATATTTAACATACATTTGCATAATGTATTCACAGCACTGAAGCTGGGATAAAAAAATTATTTTTGGGATAAAACATAGTCGGCTAATGAATGCCAGTGATTACCAAAACAATACACGAAGATAAGAATATAAGTTACATTACCAAGTAATGGTAAATTTCATATGAATGAAATTCACGGACTCATTTGGTCAAAGAATAATGGTCAAAGTGGTCAAAATATGGTAATAATAATGAATATTGGTCAAAATAATTGGTCAAAGAATAAAATGACAGTATAATCTGACCAATTAAAATAAAAATGAAATGTTTTAAACCTATTCATATGCTCCAATTTATACGTAGAATAAAGAAGAACTGGAACAAAATGCACGTTGCTACACATCGAACATGGCTTATCTCGACAGTTGCTCAACTATTATTCTTGAATGGGCAATTGGTGCATCGGTAACGTGAATGTATACATATGAAGAATACTAAATTAATACGTCATAACTCAGTAAATGCATAACCAAACAGCTCGTTTGGCAAATTGGACCAATTTTTCGATTTTTTTTTTGATGGACGGCAGGAATACATACCGCAGTTTTATGTGAAATTTAATGATAAAATTTTTTTGTTTGTTTGTTATAAAAGCACTTTTTTTGATAAATCTTAACATGAAAAAACAATCACAATTTTTTTTTATTGCAAATCACACTATGTTACAGGGGATGATATATCCGGAAGAAGCTGGCTTTTCTGTGGGTGGACCTGGGGATCCAGTGTACATACAATTGGAAACGCATTACGATAATCCAAATTTGATTTCGGGTAAATACGCTCGACAAAACTATGCAATAGTTGCAGATATTTACTTTTTTGGATACTTTTTAGTTTACGCATTAGCAATAGGCCTGCCTACCTTTCTGAATCCGAATACTGGAAAAATACAACATACTTCTTCAATCACTTTTTAGATTTACAGCGTATGCTTAATTAGACGTAAAATACAATCTATTGATCATTGACAGACAAATCGCATTTTATTTTGTTTTTAGGAGCACGCGATAGTTCAGGAATTCGGTTTACTTACACGCCCACACTAAGGGAAAATGACATTGGCATTATGTTAGTTGGATGTGAAGCCTACGGCCATGAGCTTATAATTCCTCCGGGAGCAGAAAGTTTCACCAGCATAGGACATTGTACTGACGCGTGTTTAGAACAAGTAAGCCATTTCAATAAATCTATATTTGATTTTGCGCCATTAAACTATTTTACCTCTTTATGCTCAGACTATAAGACATCTTCAAGTCGTACCAATAGGTAAGCCAATAGGTAAGCATTGTGTAAAAGTGTTATATGCGATTACAGTAATACAATGAAAGGGGGCCATTAAGCGTTGGCACGCTGTACATAACATATTCAACCTGAAGAATTCCCGTTATTACACATCTTTTCTAAACGTGTTTTAGTAATGTAAAGCTGACATTACCTGTATGATCTGTATGGTGACCGTACATTTGAACCCACGTACATTTGAACCCATGTCTATATCCGCGGGTTCAATCAATATGCGGGTGCTGAAATCTATGGGTTAGGGTTAGTATGGGTTCAACTATCCGTACAACAACAAAATTTCCATAGGTGCAATAGTATGCAAGTGCAATTGTCATGGGTTCAAATGTACGTGGGTTCAAATGTAATGGAACCGATCTGTATATACTGGGACTAATTGTGGTGAGGGTCAAACAGCAATGGCTGACTCTATAATTTGTTTATTACGCGAATTGTTTTTGAGATTATGTACAATAATCAAAAACTCAACCCTGCTGGGCACCAGAAAAGTTTGGCCTGCTGCTGGGTTAAAGTGATATCGGTTGTGCATTTAGTACATGTGATACAAATACAAGTGATACAAATAGTATACACATGGTAAAAGTAGTAAGGTGATACTTTATACCTTTATACTACCTCAAAATCACATCGATTTTAAAATTTTTTTGTGAACTGTTGATATTCATTTCGCAGGGATTGACAGCTTCTGATGTCGACAATGTTACGGCTTTTAGCGTTATACTGCATTCCCATCTAGCGGGAAGAAAATTAAGATTAAGACATATCAGGTATTCATTCTTTACCTATAGTACGAACATATCGTGTATTCTTATCGGCCATTTAATCAGCCTAGCCCTAGCTAATCACAATAGACCACAGATCGAACAATTTAGAATCAATTATGTTCGTTGCTAATTCATTTAGGCTACTCTTTTACTCGTGGTATTTGTACGCAACAATTGGTATATTATCAATTCGTTAAATACAAAATATAATCTAATAATGAGTGTTTCGAAGCGAATAATACACATTTTCCTGCAGGAATGGAGTTGAACTCCCATATTTAGCCAATGATGAAAATTACGATTTCAATTACCAAGAATCCAGATATCTCAATCCAGGAGTTACTATCAAAAATACAGATTATCTTCAAATGGAATGTGATTATAGCACGAGAGATCGAACAATGATGACAGAGGTCAGTAAAGATGTAATAACAATATATTATATGCTCCTTCAATAATTGTTACTATATCACGTGTTCTGAATCCTTGGTATTTAATTGCTCAGATAATCTAACTAAGTCAAATCTCATAGATTCAAATACTCGCGAAAATTCATCAACCATCAATATTACATATAAAGTATTTGAAATTTATATTTCTGTAGGGAGGACTGGGAACTCTTCAAGAAATGTGCGAAGCTTTTGTTTTGTATTATCCTAGAATAAATTTGGTATTCTGCACCTCTACTGTGCCTCAAAATACGTCATGGTCATATTTAGGAATTGATTCAACGATGGTACAAAAGTAAGAATAATTCATAATTTATAGCATATTTTGATAATTACCGTATTCGTGTTAACAAAGTATGTTTTAAAGAATTGACAACACTTCGGGATTTCATCTCTCCGATTACAAAATGACTGAACCTGCTGATGTAAATGGAAAGACCGTTTTGGAATACATGAGTGAGGTAAAATCAAATCTTGAAATATTACAAACATCGGATAGTATTTAACTTTCAGACGTTGATTTTGACTGAGACCACTGTATTTTAAATTTCGACTACGATAATATTTGGAAATTGATAGCGATTTCGAAGCTATTCAAGTAGCTTGTCAACATAATAAGCGAATAATTTAATTTGTATTCCGTGATACAGTGGCCACTTCAAAAAATTGCAATTGGCCTTGTAGATATCATCTTGAATATTTCTGAATATTATTATAGAAATATTAGTTTTAATTTTGGTTGTAAAATTGTTTTCTCTTTAATAATCATTTGATGTTGCAAGATGATGCAGCCTTACCACCTCAGATAGCAATAATGGACTGTCTAATATACTTACGATTATGATTCCGAATTGCAATTTGATATATGAAGTATATGCAGGGTTGCCATCTACCCAGAGCCAAAAATAAGCACGGGCGTCAAAATGTGATGTTTCAATGGGGAAGGGATCTTAACAACGGCAGAAACACAGAATAAAAATGAGAAGGGGATCATACACGAGTCTCCCACTTTTTATCATTAGAAGTTGCTTCGAACACGGTTGTACGCAGATCCGAAATCGCAAAAATCCTATGAAAAGGAGCGGAGTCACTGGCACTCGCAATCTCTAAAGCAACCGTTCGTCGCTCGCGGGCCAAAATCGAGTGTTACAAATCTTGGCGGGCCGTACATATTTTTTCAAGAAAGTTAAAAACTGAACGGGTGGCTGCTGACACATATTTTTATAAAGACTAGAAATTCAAATTTCAGACTTTAAATCGCGGGCGAACACTGCGACAACTTATAGACTCAAGTCGTCTTACTATGCAAAATATTTACAAATAACATTTAATGCGACACTATTTGTTGCATTACGCTTGATACCTTTTCGAAATCAGGCGACACACTGGATAAAACCAAAATTAGAACATTTTCTAAATAGCTATCACTAATCCTAGTTCTCCGCAAGAAAAATTTCGTTTTGCTTCAGTAATTGAAAACAAAAGCGATTTTTTCATACCGATGAGAAAACCAATTATTAATAGTGAAGAACAAGAACAACATATTAACGATCCGTAGGTTTCAGTGAATCACTGTGGGCCGGATTATTTTACTCCGTGTGTCGGATATGGCCCGCAGGTGACCGACCCCTGATCCTAAAGTATTCATACTTTGGTTTCCCGCAATGCTTCTTGTGTTTTGTGGTAGTATTGTGGGCACTGATTACTGTTTTCCATCTTTCTCTAGCAGCAACTATTGTGTGAGTCACAGTTTGTCTGGAAATACCGCAAAGCTCACCGTTAAAAGCAAAATTTAGTCCCTCGTTTCCATGGAAGCTTTGTAAGCAAAACAAGAACGAGTCATCTACGTTTCTAAGACAAAATAAGCACGCGACTGAAAAAAAGCACAAATCTTAGAAATAAGCACGATATGGCAACCCTGAGTATAGGCTTAAAATGTCGTAGGTACAGGGAAGGTACCTTTACATTCTGAAATACAACACGTTTTGAGCGACTCTGGAGACCTCACTCTCCCGCCTTCCATCCAGTTCTAATGTATAGCGATTCTACTGAGAAAAATTGTAACCTAATCTTTGTCTATCGATACAGATAACGTTCTATCTAGGAAACTATAGACTTCGTGATCTTCTATAACAAGCGATAGTAAACAAATTTTATAAATTATAATCTTACACCAAATCCTCATAATTGTGTTAATGAAGCTCAACTGGACACAGCAAAGCATTAAAGAATTTGAAGATTTTTATAATCATGCGGAACATCAACAATGGTGCCAAACAGGAAACGCTAGTCAAGCAGTAAGTTTTTTATACTTGCTATTTGATCCTAAAATTTAGATTAAGTAGAAAATAAATATTGGTATATTAACAATAGCTACTGATTTGATTTTTGGCATCTGCATTTCAGACCATATCAACATACCTTCCAGTTAATATAACAACTCAGTACACACTTCCAGTGAAAGAATGTCAGGTTACAAGCACTACAATTGGGCCAGTAATTACAACCAGCCATGGTTATGTCATAAAATCGCCTCTGCTTTTTTATATACTCATATTCGTTTTCTGTTTATCCTACTGTTATTAGCGTTTGATAGTTGACGGTGTTCATCCCATGCATAATTTATTTTAAAATATAATTATAATTTCAAAAACTTTTCGTAACACCTCTAATATATCAACAATCAGTTGAACAAATGACTTCAAAAGCCATTTTCGTTTCGATATATGTGAACAACTAGGTTTTGACACTATAAGCTATACGACCCACATATATAACTAGGATCTTTCTTGCTTTGTTCTATTTTGCTTGAACATTGATCCAGATTGAAATTGCACATATTTAATTTCTATGCTGAGAATAAATTGGAAAATATTTTTTTTTATACATTTTTGAATGTTTTCCGATTGTTGCAAAGTTCTGTTATCATCGAAAACAAACATGTTAAATATATCGCGCAATTAACCAAACTCTGGAATAATTGAAAATTAATTATAAAAAAAGGGAAATACAATAATGTAAAATTGCGTTTTGTGTAATCGACCTAAAAACTGCAAAAAAAGAGAGTAGTAAGACAACTTGACTGTGCCTTAAACTCAGAATATGAGATTGGTTGAATTTTACCCCCAATATGATAGAAGCGTATAAGCAAAATAAAAATGGTCCCATCTTTTGTAACAAATTTGTTTCTAGCTATTCGAAATCAGATTGTTCACTTGTTCAAGCGATGTAACATAGATGTGTAAGAGTGAACACATTAGAAAATCGTTTGGACCAATACCATAGGACTGAATTGATAATATTTGAATATAAATGTTAGATAATCGAACTAGTGCCGAATACCTAACTACTTGCTTCAGCAAAAATATAAAAAAATACAATATTTCGGCGGTCTAGAAAAATTGTACGCACTATTTTTTTTAAATTTTATTATTTGGTATTGACAATGGCAACAACCATTTACAAGTTCTGCCACGCAACGATTCACGAAACACCTTTAACTAATGATAAAGAGAAATGAGGTTTTTGAATGTTTCCATTTTACCAATATATCTTTGATTTGAAATATGTAAAGTACCTCATCAACTTGGGAATGTATTTACTACCGTCCGCTAGCCCAAGAAACATTACCCATAGCAATCACAAACTAAATCACTATTCAGATATTAAAACAGTTAATGCTGAAACATTATTATGTAAAGGGGAAGAATATTTGAAACGGAATTTACGTTTATTGTTTGAAACAATGTGATTAGTAAGCTATGGCCCTACTAGTAGAATTATTACAGTACATGCAGATTTAAATAGGTTAAATCGATGTCAATTACAAATTTCATTGTGTAAACAACTGCGGATACGATTGCATGGGCATAAATACATATTCAATTACAGTGGCGTAGAGCAGTGTGCAACCTTTAAGACGCATAAATTACTGAAGAAAACTGCTATTCAATTTATTGTCAAGACAACCTTGAATGAATTCAGGGAGAAATTTGCAGCCGGCTTCTTTTTCGGACTACTATTTTCAAATTTACTTTAATGAAGGTACTATGAATTCAAAGTTCATTTTCCAAGGGTTTATCTGTCAGAACCTATCATTGTTCGCACAAATATGTTTAGCCAAAAAGTGCCATTTTTAAAATTTGTTCAAATGTGGAAAGTTATTTTGGATGAGAAGTTTTAGGTAAAAATTACCATCATTCATCTATAAATACTTTGTGCTGTCAAATCTCACATATTCTGGACTGGTTTTGACAAAATAGAGTTGATATGCTGAAACCAAAACTCATTTAGATTTTGTATATCTCAATGATAGAATTCCCAAAACTGCTTTCTAATTGCTTTCTTTCAAAAACCCGTTCTAGCTAATTTATCATCATCTGTTCTGCACTTTCCCCAAATTTCTCGATGCTCAACATGTGACAGCGTTGTAAATAGCGATGTTTTTTTCGCAGAAGTTATTTGGTAGGCCATTGTGACGTCATAGGTATAGATCAGGGTGGTCCAAGGTTGTCGGCTTCGCCGGCCACAAAATTATTTTTGCATTGTTCGCGGGCCACAATAGTGCCAAGAATAGGTGAACAGTGCAATACAAAACAAACACTTTTATTGTGCAAACACATAGTTATCAGACATAGCCATCCCAGGCTAATAGAATCAGCATTCGATTTTTAGTTTTCTATGATGCTTATATTGTTAGCATAATTTCCCGATCAAAAAGAAAGAAAGCCAGGTAATAATTTCGAGTGCCAAGCACCTCATTCAACCTCGCTAGTTTCCTCAGCTAGCCATAACAGTAGTCAATTCAGTGACATTATTGATGTAACAATATGTCAAAAGATTTTTCCGATTAATATTATTACGAAACAACACGAAATGCGATTACTCTCCGAATGTGACGCGGGTCACAGAAAATAAAGCGGCGGGCCACATGTGGCCCGCGGGCCTGGGTTTGGACCATCCTGGTATAGCTATTGAATCGGACTCAGGTGCAGGGTTGCCAACTGTTTAGTGATAAAATAATCTAGAATTTTAACAAAAAATATCTAAAATAATCCAAATTCAAAAAATAATAATCCGAATAATAAAATTTTATAAGAATAAGTGATGGAATCTCGGCCCTCAGTTGTGCATGAACACCCGTATTTATGCCAATCATCACACTTGCATTATTTGTTACGATTGCTACAAGATTCTTCAAACTCAATTTATGCGAACCGAGTACATTCTAACTATAACAATGTGTTGAGCAGCACAAGCTGTAAGTTCTAGATAGGTTGACACAATCTTTTTTTTTACATGCTGTAATAAACTATAGATATATCTAGTACAGTATTGATATATGCACAGTTATATCTGTGGACGCAACTATGCTATGCTAAATTTGCCATCACCAATATCTGGTCTTAGGTCTGTTTTAAAATGCTCACATAGAGTATTTATTATGATAAGGGTACATTTAGTTCGGTGCACTTTCATTTCGGACACTGTTTTGTTTTTAGAGATATTTCTTTTACATAAATCAACTATATCAGTAAATGGTCACAATTAGAAATAGCTAAGTGGCAACATAAAAATGTGGAAATAGACGCTTCCAGTTCCGCTATTTCGGAGATTTTAAGAGTCATAAATGAATCAAGAGTCCCGGTAATGATTGGAAAAGCTTTCAAATGTTTCTGGCTCTTAGTATGCTGCTTCAAATCTTGATATTTAGCTTCTACAGAACTCCACATCTACAGAACTTGCAGAATGCCTTAGATTCCTCAGCAGTCATGGGCGCTAACCACTCTTTCTGATCATATCGTCTGCCATTTGTTTCTTTAGACCAGGGGTACACAACTCAAATGTGGACTCGTGCCAAATTTTTCTAAATAATCTTGTCCCGTTCCACACAAATCGTTGGTATTGTAAATTAACTCCCGTAAAACACACATCAAACAAATTTTAATAATATCTATTTATTGGAACAATTGAATGTCCTGGAGTCTGACCTTAAATTGAGAATGGCAATTTCTTCACACGCTCTAAAAATTAATCCAGTTTATCACTTCCAACGTTTCTGAACTCTTGCAAGACTCTACAGAATATTCTCGTAACAAGTGAGCTAAAACTACCTTTTCTTCGATCATTGCAAACTTTTGTCCAATGCAGTTTCTAGTCCCAGCCGCGAACGGAAGATATGCGCACCAATGTCTGGCATTGTCCGTGCACTGTTTTCCGCATTAAATCTTTCCGAATCAAAACTATAAACAATTATACTGAGCCGAAACAAGGATCTTCCAACTAGTTACGAAATTAAAAAGAACCATGCAGCTATAGAAATAACAATATTCTGGAAATCCCATTTCAAGTACAGTTAGTTCAGCTATACCACGACATAAATAAATAAAATTTACAATATCTTTTTCATTTATAAAGTTAGTATATTAGAAATAAATTATTTTGAATTGTACTCGTGTACCTCACTTGTATTTACTAGATTCCAGCTGCGTCTTCAAAATTATCAACCGAGTGTTGGGGAGGCACAAGTCAGAGAATTTATTTATTCTGTTGTTTATGAAATCTACTGAGATTCGGGAAGCGAATACTCGACTTGGGACCCAGGAGTGCAATAAATCGACTTGCTTTGAGACTCGATTTTTCATAACTGCTCTTTCAAGTTTTTTTTGTTTAGAGTACACGTTGGAGGAATTTGAGAATAATGAAAACCAAATGAAATACAAATCAACTCAACAATGAACGACGGAGAAGTCATACTAATGTAGGCACATTTATATGTTCTGTTAAAATCTGTAAATGCTATTCAATAAGTGCAATTTTAAGAAATCCTGGCCAGGTTTCGAATTTCTTTTTATATGTACCCGTATGAAATACCTATTCTATACATATAACTGCTCTTTAAACTGATAAGCACAAAAGATTGTGAGAGTTAAAAAAGTTTGTACACTTTATCAAACAGTGCTTGTTTACTGGGATGTTAGGTTTGTTTTTCAGATTTGATCAAACTTTCCGATTGTATTCTGCTGTTTCGAGATGAAATTTTTTAAACCATGATGAAGTATATTAGGAGAAATATCGAGTGGAACTTATGGAACTCGTCCGATTGCAATAAAATTAGTTTAATACAACAAACAAAGTGTGGAAGCGGCAAAAAATATTTCCCTACTGATCTCTCACACTCATGTAGTCTCTGTGATTCATTCAGACGAATATAAATATATGCATATTGCAATGAACAAATGTAACCAAGATGATTTGGTTTTATGGAAAATCGAAAGAAAGCCGAAAACCCATTTGTTCTTGAATTTGCGCAACAGTTATTTTCTGCAATTTTATACATTCATGATATAAACTTGTGGTACAAAAAGATCTTAAGCCAGATAATGTTTTTTCCTTGATCAAAAAGTTGTAAAAATTGTTGTGTTTGGCATAAGTGAAGTCATTGAGTCAATGACACAAACAGTTTATACCAGAAAAGGTCTCGGTACTGGCGGTTACAGACCCCTGAATCATTTGTCGTTGGATATTCAACCTTTTGAAAAAATGACAAATATTCAATGGCTGTCATTATTTACTATGTATGGAGTAACTGTAATTATCCTTTTTGGAGGTGAAAAGGATCTATGTTATCATTTCATGAAGAACCATGAAAACCTGAACTTAGATGAACTTTTAGTTTCAGATAAAGAAGTTGCAAAAGATTTACTGGAATGAATGCTGCAGTTTGTTTCTCGTAAACGTTCAATGATGAACGAGATTCTCTGTCATAAATATATGGCTCAATCAAATGTAAAAGATAGTAATAATTTTTATTGAAATCTAAATACATTGGCATTTTGATAATTGGTCAACTGGGGATAAAACCATTGACATTGACCTATAGATTGTATTTATGCCGCTATTTTCTAATCTGGGCGTCGCTATGTTTGCTTTGTTTTTCTTCATTAGATTTTTCCTTCAATATCTTGTAGCTTCCTTGTTAAATTACTCCCTTTTCTTATGTTGGAACTCTTTATACTTCCTCCAAATACCCAAAAACTACTTTATTTGTTTGATATTCAGTGGATCCTTAGTTAGTGCTATGTGTGAGTCACACACTCACTTTAAGTAATTTATTATTGATAAAAAAAAATATTAGTAATCTTACATCGAATACAAAACTTCCACTCCAAAAACGGTTCTACTACGAAGACGGCTAGGCAAGAATTATTTTGTTAGGAAACGTTAGGATATTGCAATTGTTAACTGGATGAAAAAACCTATGGAAGAAAACCCCATATTAAGGTTTACTATTCCGAGACCTACAGGGAGAATCGTCGCCAAGCAGCCATGATGATGCATGATGCTTGCATTTTTACCAAAAGATTGAAACGCAATACCATTTATTTTCTGGTTATTTGTGTCTGATTCACCACAAGAAACCATCTGAAATAAGAAATGACTTGTGTTTGATCAATAAATCTATGAATTAATAATTTTGCCATCATGTACCATCGATACCAACTCTGTTCGAAAATAATAACGATAGTTAACTGCGAATTGGCACTTGACAAATTTTTTCGCGACTCGCAAGAACTAAAAAAAAAGTAAAATTAAATAATACAGAAATATTTTATAAAATACTAAAATTAACAATACCTTTTAATGTCACCGATTCTCGCACAAAAGATCGAATCTTGGCTTTATTTTGGTAATGATGGGTGTCAGTACTGGTTTCAAATTTGTTCAATATTTTGTTTTAACATGAGTTAGTGTCGAAAAAGTTTTACCAGACCCATTATGCACTAGGGGGTTGTGACCCCCCAGTTGAAAATGTCCTGATTCAACCCACAGTAATATTATTTATTTTGTAAATCACTCAAATATTTCAGCAGAACAAATTTCTGTTTGAAATGTGACATTTTCAAATTGCATACAACTCACTGATGACATCTTGTGGTATAAAGACAATGTGGTTCGTAAACAACTGGGTGTAACAGTTTACGAAAGTCAACTGAAACTGAAAGATGCCAGCTTTTAACTTATGATGAATATTATGAGGAGAGAAAGAAAATTGAAATTTCTTTTAACCTAGACTTGCTCTTGTACATGCAATAGAGGTGGTGAATGGTATACAACATTTGCATAAACATAATATTTTTAAAGGGCCATTGGAATCGAGTATTGTGTTTTCACTTGACATGCAAAATGTGAAAATTTGTTTTCAGAAATCTTTTGTAAAATTTGACTTCCAATTAATCGCTTTTAAAAGGATATTTTTTCTTTGAGGTACACCTTGTATAAATTATGTTGGATTGGACTGATTGAGTACCGGTAATGGACAACAATTAATTCTACAGTAGGGATTGGTCCCTAACCCTATCACAAGAATGACACACGATGATGAAGATCTACGGCTAACAATTAAGCGGGTTGTTGATCATGAATTCTGGAAAAGTATCAACATTTAGGTTTTTTCATTTGTTTGGTGTGTGTCTGTAATTTCTACTAACTAGTACTTAACATACACTCATTGAGCTTCAAAATGACAGTATAATCTTCTTAATGCAATGGACAGTGGTAACTACCGTATGTTAGGTCTGTGGGCATGAGATATTGGATTCAAAGCGTTCACCACTTCATCCAGAAAAGGGATTTTTCCTCTCAAAGATAGTCACTTCTTATGTTTAGAACGAAGATATAAAAAATGTCATGAAAATCATAATTATGCTTGTTATATGTGCCTGGTATCAGAAACCATGTGACATTTTATTTTTTCAATTTTGTAGCGTTTCTCAAATTTGGCCAACTGCCTCTTGAATTATTTATTGCACCCTGCACAAGAAGTGTGCTTCCATGATTTATTTTTAGAATAAAGATTTACATATTTATCCCGGGGAAGAAGAAAGCCGATAAGACAACTTAACCATGTGGCGAACCACGCCTCCCGTCCGCTTATCATTCCATGTCGGGTATGGGGTTAGTTAGGTATTTGATTTCGGAAGCATGGACTTGATGATGGAAGAAGCCGTAATCGACCAGCGGTTACGTGATCCACTCTACGGCGGCGAAGAGTCCAGCAATGCTCTCGCACATAACTATCCCCGCATGGGATTCGAACCTGCGAACCCACGCAGAGAAATCAGAGGTGCGGTGGCGAGCGTATTCCTAACGCTTAGCACGATGAACCACACCGCCGCTCCATGACTGGGACATACCAGGACGCAACCGGAACCGCCGTGACGTCACATCGTTGACCATATAAGAAAGGAAAGTCCCAGTCTGCCCTAATAATATTGCCCATAAAGACACATTTAATGCGCTCCTATATCGTATCACACCATAATAAATTAAAACAGTTTATTCGTAAAACATGATTGCAACAAAACTCTTCCCTTCAACAAAACTCTTCTCTTATATATATTTCAATGTCAATGTTTATTTGCGGTAATTTGTAGCCATTGGTGCATTAGAAGCTCTTTAGCACAAGGGCGAAATGTGGGTTCATATTTGAGCGCCAATTTTATCAAATCTCTTGCTTTTCGTGCAATTTTCCTTGATTTACTTGCCGGGATTTCTTCTCTGCGTTGAATGTCGACCATAGCACTTTAAAAGTAAGCGTTGTAGTTTAAACCCCGGTCTCTTATCTGCATTGACTTTAAAAATTCAAGAAATTTTTGACAAGTGCAGTTCTTATCAATTTGTGGCTTTTGAAGCTGCCACCAAATCATGGTGGGATTTCCAAACCACGGCCGCTGTGGTCAAACCATGGCGGCTGACTTTTCAGCTGCCACAAATAATGGCGTGAGGTGGGGTACTGCGCAGCAAATTAGAAACCATGACTGGTAAAATTGTCTGCCACAAACCAAGGCATGTAGTGATGAGGTCGCTTTGTCACTGCCCTGTTATCTGATTTTCCGTTAGGGTTCTTTAATTTGAGCAAATTTACATTTAAATATGTATATATTTATTAATATGAAGCTCAGGATTTGAACATTTTTGAAAATCAAACCGAGTATTGCCGCCAAGAGGGCCGCATTGCCATTTTCCAAACGATATTGGCCAATTATTGAGTTAAAACTGGTTTATTAGTCATCCTAACTTGCTATATTCTCCGAACAAAGCCTGTAAGCCTGCATTGTTTATTCAAAATAAAGTTAAACGATGCTTTAAGCCAGTGGCCTAAAACAGGCGGCCCGAGGGTCACAATCCGGCATTCCAAGCCATTCAGTATGGCTCTTGTCCCTCAAGCGTAAAGTACTAATCTGACAGTTTTTGTTTGAAAAGCACACATGAATAAAAACACATAATGGTTTTTGGCTTTTATTGCTACGTTAAATTTTCAGCTGTTTTACCCGGTGCCTTCAATACCGTATGGCTAAGCGATAGTCGCATTCTCTTCTCTTGCCTTTCTCGCAATTTTTTTTGTGCGGCCCGTCCAGATGAAGTTAGTTATATGCCTATGGCCCACCAATAAAAAATCTTGCACACCCCTGATTTGAGGTATTATCGTTATAGAATGGATTAGGAACCTTTATTATGTTTCTCTACTTCTACAGTCTACAACACACTTACTCACTCACTACCTACTTTATATCAGTATCATCGTAGGGCATTGCCCCATATAACGTGATGAACGCTACTACTCCCATTGCCCAAATGTCGGCTGCTCTAGGATCGTGGGCTCTCCTTTCTAAAACTTCAGGGGCTGCATAAGCTGCTGAACCACAAAACGTCTTCGTGAGCTGCGTCTAAGAGGAAGATGTAATAGTATTTGTATTCTGATTTTGAGAAAATTCGCTGCCATCAATCTTAATATATATAAATTGTGGCATCTTACCTCACCATTTAGGGTTTTGTTTTTTATCAATTCTAAAAGGGCTTGTTTTAAATCAAATTTTTCCTGTATTTTTTGTATTTTTTATTGAAATACCTCTTGCATCGCCGCGAAACTACGCCAAAACGTTGCATTCTGGCAGCTGCACACGCCGCCGGAATTATAATTTCAAAAATGTAAGTAAAAAAAAATATTTTGACTTTCACTTCTATTGCGTACCTTTATCGCCACCTTTGTATCTCGACCAAAGTCATAAGATTTTACCCGGAATGTTTAGTCGAGATATCTGAGAGGCGTTTTGAGTAAGAAAAATCACGAAAATTAGCTCACGAGCCTACTACAAAAGCAATTAGTTTGAGTGCTGCCCTTCGGAAAAACAAGTGGGTTGCGATAATGAAGAATATGCTTATATCTGATGCAAAGACGCTACAACTAATCTGTTATGACGCCATAATATAGATTTCGAGTTCATGTATTGACATTTTTCTCATAAAATGAAGTCATTATTACGGTTAATAATGTTCGGTTAATTTATGCATAGCATACTTTGTTTTCAAGGTTAAAGTGATAAAGTTTTTCAAGGGTATATAAACTCATTTATTCGATCGCAATTCAATTTTTGCAAGGTAGTTTCATCGCAGCAAGGTCGTTCACGTAATGGCTTATCGGTTGCGTCTTACTGCGCTAACCACTGAACTACAGCTTGAGAAGGTGTACATGAGCCTCTATCGATATTTGTGGCGTTTTAAAGGATTTATTGCAAATAAGAAGCGCTTGGCAAGGTATTACATTCATTTTTCTTCAACATATTTAATACAAAAAAATTAAAAAAAAAATTATTTAATACAAATTTTAGGCTACAGCCATTTTGAACAAAACAGGCAAAAAAAATTGATTTAAAACAATTGTTTTAAAACAATTCTTTTTGAACAAATCCCTATCACCATTTATTCCCAATACCACCGAAAATTATAGGCATTATTCAAACTAAAATATTCCACTCATTTAAAAGTTTGTTTCAATTCGACATCATTCCAAGTCCATTATTCGGAGAGCTACTATTGGATCTCCGCTCTAGGACTCTTATTCTCAGTCGATCTGTTTGTATGACTGTTTAGCTGTAGCTTCCAAACTGCTGGTTAAGATCTGGTTAAAATTTTTCATGTGAGTTGTGCCGTATTGTATGTTTCCCCGAAAGTCCGGATTGATGTTCCGTTGCTATTGCAGCAACGAAAAACGCGCCGATTGTTGAAAATTTTTTTTTTTTCACAATTTGTCGCCATTTCGCGCCAACAACCTCAAAAATTAAAAATTCCAAGAAATCTACCCGTGCGCAGAAGTAAATACTCTTTCGAACAAGCCATTTCCATCTTGTCAATCTATAAACTGGGGAAGCCTTAGGAATTTTAATGAAAATGTTGAATTTTTAGCCTCAAACTTACGCATTCAAGCATGAATGCCGACGTTGTTCAAAATGAACTTCAATAAGCCGATGTCACTGTAATTCTGCATAGATAGTAACAGAATGCGGAAGTAGAATTCGATAACTTTTAAAAAGTGCGGGCCTCAACAAACAGTGGAGATTTTCTGCACCTACCGGCTTGTAAATATACTGGGTGTCCATAAATTCTCTTAACAATTACAAGTTTGTTATGTAGTCAGTTTTCAATATATCTTAACCAGGTTTGTTGTTTTTTAATCAGGAATTGTTTGAATTTTACTTCATTTAATACATCTGTAAGGGCCAAAACAATATATGGTATCGATAAATTCCATTTGCAATTTTATATATTTTTAAAGACTTTGTGGACACCATGTATACATTCGTTATGTTAAATTCCACATTGGCCCAACTGAGGAAGTTCGGTTCATACAGGAACATGGCAGCTTAACGTAGGTCGTTGCTGATGACCAATAATGACACCTCGTAACTCCCTTCACCCTGAAGTACCGTTTTACTATTGTTGCATCGTTTATTCATACATTGTATTTCATGTATGGTGAAAAAATAAGTACTGATTACGTATTAGCGGGTTCCTGCCCAGGGCCTTCTTCAGAGTAACAGTATGAATTACACAAAAAAGCCACAATTTTCTTTAAACCAAACCAATTCGCACAACATTATCACACCTTTAGTTAAATGTAACAATCTTACTTTACATAATGCATGTATTATAATAACACAGTACCTGAGCAGGGTAGACTTCTTGTGAAACTCCAGACGAGCATTCCGAAATTCCCGCAGATCGTTTCGGGATCGTTTCGACTTCTTCCGCGCTTGTTCGGACAGTTTCGGAAAGTTTTGGAATCCGTCGCGCAAATCCAAAATCGCACAACTTAGCAGTGAACCCCATTCCAATTCGTCCGGGTAGAATATCCAATAAGATATTTTCGCATTTTATATCTCTGTGTGTGATGTCATTATCATGTAAATACGTCACTGCTTCGATGACGTCGCGAAGTACATTACGAGCTTCCTGCTCAGGCATTGCTCCTTTTTCCTGAATTTCACAAAATTTAAATAATCAGTTATCACTATGCCTAACCCCTCCATTCTAGCACATAAAATAGTTCCTAAGTCATTTAGGACACATTCTGGAGTCTACTCCAGACAGAAAATAACTTTTGCGCAAAACGTCCTATATTAATGAAAATTTTAGATATAACCATACACAAACAGAAGATTTAGTCTCAGTGATGTCAATCAACCTGTAATTTATCTGACATTTTCACACCGAAATCCAATCATGGTTCTTGCCAAAACACTACTGATAAATAACAAATTGCAGTTTAAAGAATCATTCTCTCCCTGTCTTTTACCATTTCCGTAACAAGTCCCAACAAAACCACTTTCATGTTTTTAAGTCCTAAAGTTTCAGTTGGAGCAAGGATTTAGTCAAACAGATAATTTATACCTTGTAAAAAGCTGCGATTTTGTGAAATGAGCCTCAATTTTAAGAATGTAGCCAGCCCAAAATGTTGCAGGGCCAAATTTTTTTCGTATAACAAACAAAATACGACGTTTACTTGTGCTTTATGCTCCGAAAAAGACTAGATAAACGCAGCCACTGATATACAACACACAACACTATCTCAAATAAGTTCTTTCCAGGCCAAATTCGCTGTCAAGTTTCCTCATGGTTATCTACAATGATCTGGACAAACTAGGGAAGGTCTATGGCTAAGCCTTGAATTACTTTATTTAATCCTATGTCCTCCGACAATCGAAGCAACTATTGACACCTTCCTTCGAAAAATTTTTTCCCCGCCGTTCATTTACGCGAGAGACACCACTTAATTCCGTGAAATATGCTAAAATACGAAGAGCTTCAACTGACCTTGACAAATTCTAGAAGGTCACCGCATTTCACAAATTCCGTTACAATGTAAACTGTGTCGCCGACTGGTCTTCGTCTGGTTTCGAATATTTCATAAACATTGATAATATTAGGGTGTTTGATATATGATAGGATCTAAAAAACAAGAGAGTAAAGATCAAATATATCAACACGAGTGTTACCGTGTTTACTTGAAAATAAGACCTAGCCTAAATTTTAAAAATTATTTTAATATAGGCCCTACTCTTAAAATGAGACCTGGTCGATATCGTGGATTTTTTAAAATAAAAAAACGTGACATTTAAAAGTTAATTGGTATCGGCTTTCATATATTGTATATATATATATATATTTGAAAATCTTGTAATTCTATACTTCGTAATTTTGTTTTTGATAACTGAAAGTAAAATACATCACCCAAAATAAGCACTATAGTGTGGTTTTTCGTAAGAAAATTGAAATATAAGACCTTGTCTTATTTTTGGAGAAACACGGTATATATAATTGTTTCCATGAATTAAAGTGGAATAAGAAGATACTGGCTATAATATTGGAGCCGATGGACATCCGATTCAAAACCGAATCTTTAATTTGCGGGGATAACATAGTTAGTCTATTTCTAACGCTCTGAAGACCAAACCAGTCAGACGGCGTTCACGGAAAAATAAGTTTCACCTGAATTTCTCTTGGTAGGAACTTATCTCTGAACACTGGAGGGGCCAGAGCTCTGACGATGATTTTTATGGCCACGTCATCTTTAATTTGAGTAGAGTAAGCACGACGAACTTTACTGTATGAGCCCTCCCCTGTTTAAAATGAAAGGGTGACGGATTTTCACACTTTTGCTACAGAAGTCTATGATATATAAAGTGTAACGAGCTAACATAGTTTGGACCGTTTCCTTTTTGGTATCGGTTACCAATTTTATTTTATCCAAGGTGGTGGGCATAGCTGAAAAAAAGACAATTTTCATTATATTTAAATAATGTGAAACTTGGACACGTTTGTGCGATTTAACGAGGCGCTCAAATACCCCAACTGCGACCAGAGTTCTTGGCATGAGAAAAAGTCCCATAAATGAAATTGATACAGGATATGTACCAACATAACATAGGCCAATCTTTCTGAACTGAACTAATATTCTAAATTATGTATTTTTTTCTCAAAACTTGCTTCTATACTGCACGTTGCAACTAAATCATAATGTATGTTAAATTTGATTATGTAACTATTTTCTTTACGTAAATCTTATTTTCTTTTTTCTTCCTCAATTTTTCTTTATTTTCAAACTTCTTCAAAATAGAGTCAAAAGTTTTATTCCCAAGTTACAGGTAAAAATGTGAAAGAACCACGTAAAATAGCGGTTCCCGTTATCGCTACTGTATCTTTGTATCCAATGCATTCGGTTCCACTGACACATTGACCATTAAATCACAATCTTTTATGGCTCGTGGCCCCCTTCATGTAGATTTCAGCACTCCTGTGCCCCTGTTTATTATTCTAGAGGTACTGACCTTTGAGTTCATAATTTCACCCAGATATCACCTTTGAGCGCGCGCAACTTCGATCAAGTTCTTCTGAACAAATACAACTATAGCCAATAATGCATCTGAATCTACTTACCAATGATACCCCGCAGATAATATCCCCGTTTAATCAAGATCTCATTTTCTTCCATTTTTGAGGTCGCATTTTGCAAAGAACGGTTTGACATTTCCATTTTTACTTTTCGTTTAAAATTGGCAAAATTCATATTTGAAATCAAGAATTTCACCTATTTGTTTATTTTTAAAAATTCACTATGACGTCATAGAAAAAATTTAGCGTTTCGTTTTTATGAATTAATTTTATATTTATTTGCTGACTTTGACTACTAAGAGGAAGCTTCCGTAAGTATAGATTTTAATTTGGATATCAGGTCGCGAAAGCGGACTCATTCTGGGAAAGAGAAATATAGGACGACACTATGTAGAATGTATAGATTTTTCCTTTTGAGCAGTGGTTTTCAAACTTTTTGAGCCGCACCCCCATTTAGAATTCACGAAGTCTCGCGCCTCACCTCAAAAATGACCAGCTAACAATGAAATACAAATAACAGATAGTAAGGCTAAAGTTTGTGTTGTTCAAAAACACGCTGAAAATACGTAGATTGAACATCAAATACCAAAATAGAGAAATGTAAATATCCAAAATAATGATAGCAAGATCAAATCTAACAATTATTTCAATTAGGCTCGTCCAGATTGAATTACCCAGCGGGGAGGATTTACCCCGTGGGTCGTTTGCCCATGTCAGCATTAATCGAATCAATGGTATGGACTTGAATTCATTTGCGAAGAGTTCTGCAATCTTTCGCATATAATTAAATATTAAATATATTATACGTTAAAAATTGAGTTAATTTATCTTCTCATTTTCGACAGTATACTCGATGATGTCACGAACTGATATCAGTATTACTTATGCTCCATTGGAGCGGAAGAGGGGGTACACAGACTTGGCAAAACAGTACGGACAAATTGATTTAGAGACACCTAGCGGATCTGATGAAACAAAAATTGATCAAAATACCACGATAAAGGTAATGAACCAATTTTATTAAATTTTGTCGCTCTAAAAAGTCTTTAAACAAGGCATTATTAGAGTAGAATAAGAGTGAATTTCAAAAATGATTTTTAATATAAGCCCTCCCATTAAAACAAGCCCTAGTTGATAGGTAGGTCTTATTATATATGGAAATTCTCTACTTTGTAATTTTATTTTTGATAAATGAAAATAAAAGGCCTTTTTTCAAAAATAAACCTTAGTGTTATTTTTCCAAAGAAAATGAAATAAGACTTTGTCAACGCGGTAGTTGGGGTTGACATAGGAGTTGAACTCAAGTTTTACCTATCGTTTTTATGCAGCTGGTAGCTATAATTTTTTTTAAACTACTAAGCACTCTCTTGTATTCTATGGATTCCGCGTGTCTTATTGTATCCAAATTCTCGGCCAAATGAGCACTTATTTATTTGGGCGCTACCGGAGTGTTTGTACCAATAGAGAGATAACTATACCTCACTAGTACGGTACTAGCATCACGGCACAGGGACTATCCTTTCCAGGATCTATAACAATGATCAAGTCCTCAACAAGAATAACAACAACATAATAACAAAACGATCCAAAAAAGTCCACCCCGTGTCTGGAAACCGTGTGTGTAATCGCCCACCACCGCAACAAAATGCATTCATGGAACCGACGATCACTCGGGCTTGCTTAGCCATCCAATCCAATACCTGATTATGGTTATGTCGACTTATCGGATTTATTTTCCCATGGATAAATGTAAAAATCCGATTTCATACCAATTACCAATCTTTTTTCATTACTCTTTACGTAGGAAAATACTTATGACATCAGCAAAAAAAGACGTCATAGATTACATCGTAAGAAGCAAACAACTAATTTAGGAGAAGGAGGAGAAGTAATGACGTCATCTGGGGACAAAGACGCAAAGACAAAAAATATTACGTCATATTCAGAACATCACCACGAAGGGACACATACTGCCTGCCAAAAGGACTCCGGTGAAGGATTTAGAAACAATACAAAAAAAATATGAAAAATTTGATAATTTTTGTTCGGTATGTAGTCGGGATTGGTAAAATGAAATTGTACATGCGTAGTGTTGTAGTATTTTAATTCGAATACTTGATGATTTCAGAATATAATCGAATGCAATCGAATCGAATATGCATGAAAGTGTTGTTATCATTGCATGTTCGGATATGCAAAAAGAATGCTCTTATATTAGCTATCAAATATATCACGGATTAAAATAAATCTTGCTCATTAGAAAAGTGAACGATTTTAATACACAAGCCATTACCTGCATCCAAACTGCCACGATTTGACGAATTTTCATACAAATTATCTTTCGACATGACTTTCGTTTTAAAATTCAGACAGCTTTAGCAAATACTGAAACTAGAATCTGAAACTCAGTCAAAAATGATTTGCAGAATATAAACGAATATTATGTCTAGAAATAAATCCTTCAGAATTGTTTCATTTCCAAGAAGTTGCTACAAACTGACTATGTAGTCAACTACGGACGAAAGTTATGAGAAAGGAATATAAAAATTGCGAACTCGATGAAGATCCTACAAGACTCCAAGTCGTCGTAAGCCAGAATCCGACGACAACTCTCAATTGTGTTATCACTGAATTTCTGAGATTTTCTTTCTAACTTCAATCTGACGGAATTTCAAATTTAAGCCTATTACACAAACTAGTAGTTTCTTGTTGTACAATTTCATGAATATATTTTAGTGCAATTTTGCGTGAGATCAATATTGCGTGAAAATGTAATTACACGCACGTAGATTAAGGCAATCGCACACCAGAAGCAAGTTTTTTTTCTAATTGAGAATATTTGAGGATACACGAGTGCCTTTATTCATTTTACCATGCAATCCTCCATTGTCACCTCACAATCAAATTATTTGTTGGGAGACGCGTTTATTGCACTTTAACCCCAACAGCTATCGTAATTGTATCGAACAGGAAGTTCGGCAGCAATCGCGCAGTTTACCATTTGATTGAAATAACTGAAGTGCATATGAAACGACACAGATTACGTCGTCGACGACTAATCTAATTAATTCTGAGACAGATTGTTTGAAATTCCTCTAGTCTCAGCTAAGGCTTCAACTGAGTTGAAGATGATCGATCTTTATGAGGAAGACGAACTGAAATAAGCTCAAGGAAAGGGATCATTGGGTTATGGAAAAGTATGCCAATAGAAAAATACTCCAATGTCAAAAGAGCTGCGCTTAAGATATTGTCGATGTTTAGGTCAACATACGTCCTCGAAACTGTGTTTTCTATCATAACACACGTGAAATCAAATCATTGATCTGTTCTGACTGATATTTGTGTGAATAATTGCTTCGGTTGGCTACAACGACATACAGGCCAAATTTAAAGAGAATCGTTCAATCCAGGGAATGCTAGAAGTCCCACTAAGTGGCATGCATAACAATAAATGGCTTGCAAATTTTTGTCATAGCCATATTGGTTAGTGACATTCGCAATGAAACTTCATTCTAGCAGAGCTGAATAAAGGTATATCTGATGTTCATGTGGTTCCTGTGACCAGATTTCAAATTTATTTTTTACATATAACTGCTCTTTCAGGTTTTTTGTTTAGAGCGCACGTTGGAAGACATCGAGAACAAAGACAACCATAGACGGAATTGGCTTTCTGGGCATACCCCTGCTTGAACCCGGTGCATTATACGGCAATCGCTTATAACGCTTTTACGACAATTACACAATGCTTGACCATGAGCACGGCATAAAGATATCTGATAGTCTGAGCATACAGCAGGTCAAATAGTGTAATCGCGTAAAATCAATTATAGATTTGTTGAAATGGCCTATTTGTTCTAAGCACTCGTCAGTACAATGTCCTAAGCTGGTGGAACTTTCTGCGCCCGGAGGAATTAAAAATTCAAGGCGGTAGGCGTAACATCCAACTAACATAATGCCAATGTCATTTTGGCGTAATGTGGGCGTGTAGGTGAACCAAAATCCCGAATTATCGCGTGCTCCCAAAAACAAAATTGAATGAGCTTTTTTCCTCAAAGTTCAATAGATTGATTGTAATTGCCGCCTAAAGTATGTGCTGTATATTTAAAAAAAAAACTCAAGAAGCATGTTGTGTTTTTCCAGTATTTTGATCGTGAAAAGACAGGTAGACCTATTGCTAATGCGTAAACTAAAAATTATCCAATAAAGTAAATATCTGCAACTATTTTATAGTTTGTCGAGCGTATTTACCAGAAATCAAATTTGGAGTATCGTAATGTAATGTATGTATGTCCAATTGTATGTACACTGGATATGCATATATATGAACAGGTTTAAAACAATTTTCTATTTAATTGATCAGATTACTATCATTTTTATCTTCGACAACTGAGTTGTACACCAATTTTTCCTTAAATTTCATTTAATTGAAGTTTACTATTAGCCTACTAAGTAATGCAACTTATGTTCTTATCCTTAGTGTGTATGGTTTTGGTAATCACTGGCATTCATTTGCCGACTATATTTTGTTCCGGAAACAATGTTCCCACTCCAGCTTTAGTGCTGGGATCTACATTGAGATTATGCATTCGTATGTGAAATAATTTACCACGGGTTTTATGGAGAAAAAATTATATTAGTATTGGACATTTTCATATATTTTACTTCTAGAATGTCACCACATCTATACATAATCATGTGATGTACAAAAAGTTCATTTTCAGTTTTAATTATTGATTTCCACTAAAAATAGAATCGAAACAAGTATTAGTTATAATGCATGAACATGTACAGTTGATATTATAACTGAAATAGATTGTTGTTCCAACGAATGTGCATGAACTGTACTTCAACGTTGCGTAGTTTATTAGTTTAATATAAAACAACACATTAGGTATTTCTTCTGTTTTCAAACTGACACAGATCGAAGACGAATTTAAACTGGTAATTTTGCACTGTTGCATAAAATTATTAATCTAGTAATTTATATTAGGCATTTTAGTCATGTATAACAATGTAAACATCTGCTTAAAATTATATATTATCTCAATAACATAACATTATCTCGTTTTTCATCAAATTCGAGAAGCTTATAGAGTTTGCAATTGTAATACGTATCTTCTAATGCCCTGGTTCTCAATTTGTGGTACGCGTACCACTAGTGGTACGCGGGAGCTTTTCAAGTGGTACGCGAGCATATTTGAATTATTGCAAAAATTAATAACCTTTCGGTTGGCAAAAATATGCCGGCAAAGCTTCATCTTCCCTACTATATGTATTCGCTAAGCGTTCATGGATGTTTTCCTAAGCTTCAGTTTCCTTGTTTATTTCCGTAACTATAACCAATCAGTAATAAGTCAATAATGACGCAACAGGTAACAATTGCAATTGCTGCAACCAGCCGCTCAGACACTTTTGTCGCCCAAACAGATATTCAAGCATGATGGTTGCAAACATTGCCTCGTTTTTGTAATTTTGAGTGATTTTTGTCAGTTTCCAGTTGTGTTTCAAGAATATAATTGTGAATTAATTAACTCATTATGCCTTCCGCGGAGCTTTAATTTAGTTGCAGTAATTAGAAATTGAGTCTCGCAAATGCTGCGATAAACAAGGCTAAACTTAGCTATATATATCAGTATCTGCAAACGGCACAGGGTTGATCAATTTTATTACAAACGATGGTTTCAAACACGTAAACCAGTTTATATGCGCCAACACATCAAAACATTCTCAGAATAAGTATAAAGTTTGCAATAGTAAAGTATAGGAATAAGGGCCAATGGTCGGGGAAACGTCCATAGTGATGGTGCGCTACCAGTCATTGACTTAGAGATCGCCCACGTCCGCTATTGCCGACCTTAAATGAAGCGATAGGGGCATGTTTTTGTCCGTTTTGCGTGTTACGCCACAAGGAATGATGTGCTACATCAGGGGTCACCAAACTACGGCCCGCGGGCCGGATTCGGCCCGCGGCGTCATTTTATCCGGCCCGCAATAACACGCAAAAATGGCGAAATTTTTTTCCCAGGAAGATTTCCCCGAGCATCGTCTTCCTTGTTTATTTCGTAACATTGGCCAATCAGCAAGATGCAAAAAAGTGACGTGATAATAGGTCTTTTAGCATCCGCTCAGAGACTTTTGTATGAATCAAACAAGTCAATCATCATTAGCCTCATGAGGAGCTGTAGTTTTAATGTTGTAGTAGTAATGAAAAATTAGTCTAGAAATAGCTGTGATAGGCCAAAATTCCATGCCGGTACGCAACGCTTTCTGCGAAAGATGCACTCGTTCACTCGCGGCGCGTGCTTTCGACGAAACTGCTTACGTTTCTTGTGCTAAAAAGAACTTCGAATGTGCATTTTGCGTCAACAGTACTGTAATCCCTCGCGTACTGCTCCAATTTCACAACTCACACTAACTTCTATACTAGGGTCACCATATTTTAAAAAGCAAAATTCCGGACGGTGCATAACTATTTTCATGAGTTCGTAGTAAAAATATGCGCGCGGTACGAAATAACAATGTTCTGTATTAGCAGTGTGCTTAGTAAGATTGCGGGTGCAGTAAAATTCCGGATTTCGGACATTTTTAAATTCTTCCCGGACGCAAAATTTAACCCTAAATTCCGGGCATGTCCGGAATTTTCCGGACGGTGTGGCAACCCTATTCTATACTGCATAAATGCAGATATTCATGTGGGTATGTTACAAAAAAAATTTATCCGATTTATATAAAAACTGCGCCATTGGATAGATCTGAGTGAAAATAAGAAAACAATACCAAGTTTATAAAAAAAAACGGTCAATAAATAACAGAGATAACGGTATTTTAGTACCACCCCAGGCCAATTTTTTCCATAAGGATTGTACTACTTTATTTATAAAAACTGCAATAAATATAAAAAAAGAACACATATCAATCACTAATCTTTCGATCTGCGTCACATCTATGGAATATTGAGATTATTTCAGGATTTTATTCTGGCAACGGTCTTGACACCGCCGAAAGATCGTCGCAAATAAACGCTAGAGTTGTGCATGTTAGTTTGAGATTTGTGAATTTATTGTATTGTACTGACAAAAATATTTGTCCGGCCCGTTTCAACACAGTTTGAGTCATACCCGGCCCGCGGTCAAAAAAGTTTGGTGACCCCTGTGCTACATTATGAAATACTTCCATAGCACGTTTCTTGTGCCTTTTTCCTCACGCCAAAAAAGGGGCTTTGTCGGCGGTACGCGGCCATAGTAAAAAACAGTAAAGTGGTACGCGGTCTATAAAAGGTTGAGAACCACTGTTCTAATGGGATAGGAAATTCTCTTGCTAGAACATCAAACGTTGTGTATTCAGGTTCAATTAGAAGGTCAGTTGTAGTGCCGGAAGACTGTAGAAAAAACATGCTCTGCACACCTGAAATAAGACAACAGTAAATTTCAGAATGCATATGAGTCGCATGAAAATATTTAAAGATAGTTCGGTTTATAATTATCGAAGTAATAAAATAAATTAAAAATATGAAACTAGACTAATAGTTTTCATCCAGAGTTTTGTGGCATCCTAGGTTGCCGATCGTACTGTTCAGGAGTTCCGCAAGTTTCTGTTCAGATCCGAAAATCTATATTATATACGAAAATTGACCGAATCTAATCAAATAGTTACCTATTACTGTTTTGTTAAACTTGTTACATTCCAACGATTCTTTTTGACAGTATCAGAGGTCCCTTGAGCCTCTGAAATGTTTTATTGGGGTTCTGAACCGCTGAATAAAATTGAAAACCATAACACTAGAATATATCGGTTTACGGAAGAGTTCCCAACTTGACTAATTTAGAATCTCTCTCAGAAGGAAAAAAAATCTTGAAAGACGAAATCAGGTCAAATTTCATTTTTGTTGACAGTATCATACCATGAACAATAGAACTAGATACATCTACTTTTACAAAATCTAATAAACAAGGCAAAGCAATACAAGTAAACATCATATTAGACCACAGGTCTGTTTCCACTTGAATAAATACGGTCTGTTACAAAGCAAACGATGTTACTTTTAGCGAGGACTGGTGCACTTCGTTAAAAATTCACAATTCATCTGATAAAAAACTTTATTTTATTGCTGACATGCTATGAAACTAGCAAAATGTGAACGTGTGACTATTTCATAAAACTATATAGGTATTTACTTTATTGCATACAATATTTTATATGCATCATACTCACAAAGTAGACCTATGAATTGCTTTGCTAAACTATTGTTACTGTTGGTGTTTTTTCCCTTTTAATCACGAGGAACACTTATATCCTATGGGAACGCTTTCATCCATCGTACCAGTACTCACTACTCTACTAATATGCGTGTCATCAAATTTCCAATATATATAATAAAATGTTTCCGGATCTCAACGTTGCAGAATGTGCATAACTCTTACTTGGACTTATTTGATCTTGTACGGCTGTAAACCACGCTACTATGCAATAATTCCTTGTTTATTTCACTCTATATCAAAACAGAAGTAAATATTAATATTTCTTCCATGCACGCATTTTGTATAAACAACCGAATACATTGATGCAAAAAGTTTATCACGTCAACAATGAGATTTTGAACCCTTCCTAGAATTGAAGGCAGTCGTCGCTATATTTTTTTTCTCATGAAAGATAAAGTGGCACGCAAATGCTTTTCAGCATATAGTTTATTTAGAAAAATTAAAAAGGTATAACTCTGCTAACATATGAAACTCTATTCTAGCATATTTCTAAAACCCTGAATTAGAATTATAATATGAAAAAAAGTTCATGTGTAGGCCTACATTTTAAAATCAATACCAAGCTCGCGTGCAAACTCCATTTTAACACATTTATTGGTTTGTTATTGCAAACATGATTCCACAGAAATATCTACATGCACAGTCTCTCACACAACTAGCCTCTAAAACGTTCTAGCAACTCAAATACTAAAACTTTTCTTCAATTGAGAACAAAATAATTTTTATTAATAATATCTTACTTTTCTCGTTACCCTGGAGCTCATAAAGCATAAATACAAGAATATCGGTCAGAGATCGAAGACTTATCGATCGAAAGTTAGGGAATTCCCCAAAACAGAAACTGCGGTTTCGCTTCATCCGCTCTTACTCCACAGCGACACCGTGTGTCCCATCACTAATAAATTACTAACTTGCTAATTATAGGACATAATTCATCAAAAATCAATAGGCTTTTGGTCCGACATAAGATGAATGCACATGCAAAATCTGGAGCAGATTTAATCTCGCTTTCGTGAGATATCAACATACTTACCGATTAAAATCGATAAGTAATAACGTCAATTTCAAGCCATAAAACTACGTTGTCAAAGCCATTTAACCTAAGAAACTAACCTTGTAACATGAGAATTTTTTCCTTTCTTGCAACATACTCGTATACCTTTATGTACATCAATAAACATGGGAAAATATCGCGTGATTGGTAATCGTAGACAATGAAATTTTGGGTAAATAGTCGGGGTAAAAAAATTCCCAAAACTTTTTTTTTATCTCAGACATCGTATATTTATACGGAAGAGAAATTGAATACTCTACCAATTACTGAATAACGCTGTATTGGTTGGATGTCGGAACATGTTTCTTACATTGAACAGAGTTAATATAGTATAAACAAATCTGAGTTTAATGAAGAAATCTTTATTTTTCTGTATACATTGTAAACACAGTAGAAAATATCGATATCTAGAAAAATCTACCGTTTAAAGTGAATCAGGATTTGTAACGAATTCAACAAATTCAGTAGCTTTGCGTTTGTGAAAAAAATTCAAATAAAGTTATGTCGAAGGTTGTATCTCTTGTTCAATTAAGACCGCCATTTGAGGAAAAGTAACTGCGAGTGAAATGAAAAGCCACAAACAACTATTGGGTGAAAAAGAGCACCCGTATCCAAAGCTATACCACAATTAATGGCACATCAAATTATAGTAATTAAGATACCATCTGGTATTACATGCAGTACACTTTTCATTCTGTATTTATTTTATTGCCAATATACAAGTTGCGGTTCCATCAACTGGTGATAACACGCTTGAATTCGAAAGTTCCTTATATCCCCACACATATGATACTCGCAAGATGCAACAACTGATTTTGCTTAGTTTTTAATTGATATGTAAATATGCATCCCAGCTTAAAAGGGTACAAATGATGCTTTTTTATATATGTATGGCGGTGTTAGCGGTGGGAGTGGAGAGTCAAATGAGTCCGAGTGAGAGTTACACACACTCTGCTACGTTGAGATCTGGAAACATTTTATTGTATTGGAAATTCAATGACACTCATATTACGTTTGAGGCAAGTATGATTGAAACTGAAATTTAATCCTAAAAAATATTGATTGGCGTCATAAATATTGGTTTAAATATGAGAAAGTTTATTTTTCTAAATGTAGCAAACGCAACTGTAGTATTTATGTATTTATAAATTAAACTTATTGTGTAGCATAAAAACTCAATTTCTCTGTATGTTTGTTTGAAGTGGAATAATCCGTCTAAGACGAAGTTCTATTTAGTTCATTACTAATTAATGTTTTGCAGGTGATTGGACAGACAACCGGGTGGATTGGAATCGGATTTTCACCAAACGGAGCTATGACAGCATCTGATATTATTGTAGGATGGGTGAAAAATGGAATTCCTACAGTGATGGTATGTACCCTGCAATATTTTGTTTTATAAATGACACGCATGGTTTTTTTTTACAAAACATACATATTCTCAAGTGATAGGATAACTACGATGTTGAGATTGATATAATAACCAAACATTTATATAAAAACATTTGTAATAAAATATTGCAACCAAATGAAAGAACCTCTTCAAACTTGTTTCGACAAATCATTCAGTATAGAAAAGACCACTTGTTATATTATTCAATTTGCAGGACAGACACGGAGCTTCATCGAACACTTACCCACCTCTTGACCCCGAACAAAATATTGAAATACTGGGAGGTGCAGAATCAAATGGGTGGACAATGTATAAATTTTCGCGTCAGATTGCTGCCTGCGAGAGTGCTTATGATAGAGAGATCACGGTACAAATTGTTATTATAGATAGTTATTATTTTATATTAGGGAACCTAATTTTTGACTGTTATTATTCTGTTTTTAAATATATATAGTCAAACACGGAAAAATTGATTTGGGCATATGGTGACGCCGACCCTACAGGAACAGATCTTGTCACGGGTGATAACCATGGAACAAAAAGAGGTAATAGGTTTTTCAATTTATCTTTCAACTTTGTCCCAATATTTCTTTTTTGTAAGACTATTCGTGAGAGGTAATATTATGACATCATTTCTCGATCATGTGATAGCAACCTTCGTGCCATTTATGCTTCTTTCAGTGTTTGCTTTTAGAAATTAGAGCAAAAATCTCTTATACTTCGTGATTAAGGTTATATACTCATGGGGCCCATTCACACATGCCGTTATTGAACAGTTTCATTGTTGATTTTGAGATTTGAACTATTTTTTAACTTGACATTGGGTAAACATAACACAAAATCATGCAATACCATGAAAATCGAAAAAGACAAAGTGCGGGAATTACGAGGGTTTCGACAAAGAGTTACGCGCGCTTTATAACCCATTGAAAAAATGCTCGATCATCGTCATAACTTCTGTAATATTTTGTAAGTAAAACTAATAATGAAATCTACGGTATTGTGTAAAGAAAAACATTTTATGAATTATCCACCTTTACATTGTAAATAAACGGTCTGGGCTGGTAAGGGTGAGCAGTATAGTGACGAAAATAAATATTTTAAGGCCGGGAGATTCATAGTTTTCAGAGCTTTCAATTTCAACTAAAAATACATCTATTGTCAAAAATTGTTAGTGTGTATTTTGACAAAAAGTATTTATTACTAGCACATGCACATGTTCTTACTTATATTCACCTGAGAATGCGAAGGTATATACTTGAGATTATCTGGTAATCAATAGAATACGCCAATACTGATTACGCAGAATGTAACCACATTATATTATTCAATTATTCTTCAAATTATTGTGAACTAATACTACTACTGTGAAGTGCGAGATTGCCTTGAGCTTACGTTCATGATCGCATGCTCATATCGTTCCCCCCAGTCCATGCGTAGAAAAGTATTTCCTGTTGCTTCTTGTCAACAATATAATATTCTCTCTCCCTATTATTATGTGCTGTTGAACTTCCTAGTAACTGAGTATAATTATTTAACTACAGGAGTAGAAAGCATGTATTTTCTGCAATCTTCCGGAGTTCCAACTGGTCTTCCTGTCGGACCTGTATACAACACGTTTGAGGTTCTGGCAACAGAATTTACTATCCCATCAGAAGATACATATTACAATTGCAAACTCTATAAGCTTCCGGATTTTGGTGGAAAACAGCATATTGTTAAGGTAATGCAAACGTTACCATTGCTTTCTTCGAAATTTTGCGCTTGTTTCAACTAAACTTTAGTTACTAAAGGATTAATGTTGTCATATTCTCGATGTGATCCGATACATGTTTACATGACGTAAATTTTTTCGACTTTGCAGTGGGAACCGATTATTCAAGCTGGAAATGAACTCCACGTACACCACATGATTGTGTACAGATGTGGTGACATGCTAGAGGTGAGACATTTTAAACCTAAGTAGTTTTAGGAAAGCGCTTTAGATTCCCTTTTTTTGCAAAAGATAATCATTTGAAAGAGCTTTGGATTAGTAATTTCATTCACTGTAAAAAATTTTATCCAATAAAACAAATCTATAATTATACATATTAAATGTTATACAATTATTTTTGTGAATGGCGTGAATGGTGTCGTGAATAAAATATGGTGCAATAGTATAATTTAATACCCAATTTTGTTAAATTTATTTTCAGAACGAATCTGAACTGGGACAGGATGCCAGTTGTACTTCATCAAATATGGCTCATTTTGCCACTTGCTCGGTTATCATTCTTGAATGGGCAGTTGGAGCAGGGGTAACAAGTTAACTACCCTATTTTTTATTTCTCGGATTAAGATATCAAAAATATTTTTAATAATTATCACGTCAGTCAAATTATTACCATTATTAAAACCACATCTATCTGCAATCAGGTAACATTTTGCTGCATTTAAGGATCCAAACACTTTTACGCCTGAACTATTGAACAGATATAGATTTTTTTGTTGTAATGTGTGTATGAAATATGAGTGAGGATTTTAGAGTTTCTACATTTTTTGAAAGTATATTGAATTATACCTAGTAAATCCATTTATTTTATCATGGTCTTCATAGTTTCTGTATTACCATATTAAAAAGAGATGCAAATTGAAACATATTTTAGGCAATGATATACCCCGAGGAAGCTGGTTTTCCTGTCGGTGGACCAGAAGATCCAGTGTACATACAGTTGGAAACACACTACGATAATCCAAATATATTATCAGGTAAAAAATTCGTAGACATTCTTGGAGTATATTTGAGACATGTTATACTTTTTGTCACCACTAAAATAATAAAATACAAAATAAATATGGATTTATTGATCGGATTAATAAATGAGTTAGTTTTAATTGCACGAAATTCCCTTACATATTTACTGTCTCTTTCTTGTATAATATTTATATTGTCTTGAAACTATTTTCTAATATAATCACAACCAAACAAAATTAGAAAAGAAAAAACTAAATGCATTCCAAATTAAAAGTTTCAAACTTTCTCGAACAGAGAATATTTTTTGAAATGTTTAATAAAATGCATTCTGAGTAATATTAGTTCAATATGATCAAAAGCTTTGGTATTTATAAAAAAAAATGTTTTATAAAATGCATTCTGAGTAATATTGGTTCAATATGATCAAAAGCTTTGTTATTTATAAAAAAAAAACGCAGAGACTGATTCTTTTATTTCTTATTTGAATACGAATGATACACCTACGTGGCCAACTAATTTATTTTTAGGCGTGCGCGACAGTTCTGGAATTCGATTCACTTACACTTCGACATTGAGAAAATATGAAATTGGCATTATTCAGGTCGGACATGAGGTTAATGGTCTTCAGCATTTGATCCCTCCTGGTGCAGAGAGTTTCCTCAGCATTGGACATTGTACTGACTCGTGTATTGCAGATGTAAGTCACGAGTCCACGAGTTTCATTTCTAGAATAGCCCGAAAATAATTGATTTTAATTTTTTATAGAGAATGGCGGCATCGGGACTTAGCAACGTTACTGCGTTCAGTGTAGTTCTTCATTCTCATCTTGCGGGAAGAAAATTGAGATTGAGACATATTAGGTAGCTTGATTTATTAAATTGCAAAAATTAATATAATTTTTTTTCAATTGCTAATTCATGCCATCCTTTTTCAGTGAATTGATCTGTTCAATTTTTTTTAGAAACGGTTTGAACATATGTTTTGAATCTTTATCATATTGGATATTTTTAATTCATGTTGTGTAAGTCAGAAAATTGTGACATTTGACCTACAGAGCGCATCCGATAGTTTTCTGTTCCCCCTTAAATATACATTGGTGACGTTTGAACATTGCTATTGCTATCCAGTATGTTGTATTTTCAGGATCTAGAACGATTCTTACATTTTGAAAATTCTTTAAATTTACCTTTTCCTAAAAACAATAGAAAGTACTGTGCTTTCGTTTAGAGATGGCGTTGAACTTCCTTACTTGGGAAATGATGAGAATTACGATTTCAATTATCAAGAAGCAAGATATTTCAACCCAGGAGTAACTATCAAAAGTAATGATTATTTACAAATGGAATGTGATTATAACACAAAAAGTCGAACAGTAATGACAGAGGTTAGTTAATTCATATAAACAATATTTAATGATTATTGAAACAAGAAAGCAACATTAAAATATATGGACACTGAAGCCAAAACGAAGTAGTACGAGTACGCAATCTTTCACAGTAGATCACCGGTACCGCTTCACGCCTGTTTACCAGATTGTGACGCACGCGAATGCGGAACCGCCACAAGATGCGCAATTTTTAACATTGATGATGTCTTCGCACACACAAAAAAAACGAATCTTATAGGGCCGACAACAATTTTCTAACCGCTGAAAATTTTAAAGCATTCGGTCCATTAATTTCAAGAAAAATGTGATATTTTCATAACAACAAGTAGCAAAGAATGATTAACAATAACAGCATACTAATAACAAAACGATTCATATGTACATTTCGTCTCCAATAATATCGTAGTTAGTTAATAGTCTATACCAAGGTTGCCCATTCTTTATGGCCGAAAGGCCCCATGTAGTTTACGAATGATTGCGCGGGCCACTTGACATAGTAGTTATGTTCTAGTTTTCACTACACCGACTACAGGTTAATTAAAAAACAAACAGAACCCCAACACCAAAATTATAAAACAATGGAAATACGAAGATACAGTAAAATCAGAAGTTTTTACCACACATAGATATTCCAATGTGAAGTATGGCACTGCTTTTATCCAACAAGTTTGTCAATATTCGGTGCGATGGACCATGTAGCAATGCGAAGAAAATTTTTCATATGATTGTCAGAAATTGGTGATTAAAATTAGTGGGGGATTTGACATGGTTCATCCGTGAAATAACTTGCTCGTACAAATAAGTATTGTCAAATATTGAGGCCATGAAAACTGCCTCCTCTAGCTTCACAGAAAAAAGGCAGAAAAGGGGCAGATTGAAGTACATGGCAGACGATAAAAACAAATTTAAATATCTCTCTCCAGAAATAAAGCCCGCAAAGAGACTTAAAAAAACTTTTGAAAGCTGGGTGGTTTGGACGACAAGGAATAATTTTTTTCAATAGAGGTTTCAATAGTGGCTCAGAATTGTGAACGACATCGGGCTTCGAATAATACTGCGCGGGCCACTCGGAAACCTTTGGCGGCCCACGTGTTGGACTACCCTGGTTTATACCATAAAAACAAATACACATTAAAAGCAAGATGATTTTATATATTTTTATTTCAATTCGTATTTTTCGTATTCTGAAATCTTCAAGAACTGATGTTCGGGGCCGAATTCACCATTGAGCAAGGTATGCTGAAGCCTAGAGCCTTTGAGCCTTAGGTGACCTCGACATTCAATCATGTAATTTGCATAAGCTTCGAGATCAAAACTGGTTTAAAATTTCATGAAACTGTGTTCAATTTTCCATCAGGTTTTTATTTTTTGTCCTAAATATTTAGGCCCAAAGGTTTTAATAAAATTTTAAATACGGGCGAATAAATTGAGTGTCTAAATTTAAAAACTCTGCTTTTTAACCGTGAAAAACAAAATATAATAATTATTTGTTTTATAACAGTTTTTGGTATGTTAATTCCTGGATTTTTTTTAACAGATAAGAAAATACAAACATTTATCAATACTAACCTATTATAATGTCATGATGATTCTTCATACATCATTGAGAAAGAGGGCCTCACAAATAACACGGGCGAACCATTGACCCGCGGGTCAAAAAGTGTCCCACAGCGTTTTTTCGGTGACCCGTCAAGCCACGAATTATTGCAAAAGATACAAAGATATTATATAATATTTAAGACATAGCAAATTGGTGTTAGAATAGTTATATAGTCCAGACTGCCATTCGCATTGTCTCCTCTGGCATATTAGGCGGGCTGTCATATTTGACAGCAGATCTGCTTTATAGGTCGCGAAACAAGGTGATCAAGTGCAACATTTGTGTGTTCTACATATTAATTGTTCTTTAACTCAGTCTGGATTCTGACTGAGATCAGAGTTTGTACATGAAAAACAGTGGACCACAATTTATCTGTTCATTTCTTGCAACTTGTCTTGTTGCCGCTGTTCTATAGGGAAAGGGAAAAAGTGGGTGTTCCTCTCCTGTACTATTGAGCGAAATAAATCCCAGCTGAAACTGTCATAGGTCAAATAAGAACGCAATGGATTATATTGCCAAATGTTCATATATTGTAAGTTTATTTTCTTTTTCGTAGGGAGGACTAGGTACTATGCAAGAGATGTGCATGGCGTTTGTTGCGTACTATCCAAAAATTGATTTATCTTACTGTATATCAACTGTGAGTCTTTTCAATTCGTGGCCATACTTGGGAATCGACTTATCAAAGATACAGAAGTAAGATTAATTCATTAATATATAGGATTTTGTTTGTATTTTAAAAATATCAACAGACTATAAAAAGCAATATTCTGCAGGATAGATAACACTGTCGGAGATCGCCTGTCCCATTTCAACTTTACTGATCCTGCTGAAGTTGCAGGAAAGACGCTTCTGGAATATATGAGCGAGGTAAGTATAGCTAATCTGAAGTATTGGGAAATATTATAGTCTTTTTATCTAAAACTAACGCTTTGTCGGCATTCAATTTTTGTGAAAATACAAATCAAATCCATAATGTTGTTCCTTTTTGCACAAGTCAATATTGAAAATTTAAACTTGAAAATATTGCATTTGTATAGATTCGGCGTTCAGCGGTAAGCAATATCCTCGTTATCTTTTTAAGCTGAACTTTGAAAGTTAAGTCTGTTTACCCTCAGAATAAACCGGTCCAGTTTGATTATAATTTTAGATGGCACTTCTAATGACGTTGAAAGTTGAATAAACATATTAATGCAGGAAACAATAGCAACGGATTAATTTAGGCCCGTTAATAGTCCAATTTATAGCCCTCAACAGTCGAATATAGCAAATAGGCAAAGCTCGCTTATACTTTGTACTTGATAAATCTTTTCCGGGAATGCTTGTGATATTCCTATAATACGAATATGTGAGAAGTTTATGAAATCGTACAATAGTATATTGATATTTTTATTGCAGCTCGACTGGAATCAACAAAACATCACAAACTTTGAAAATTTCTATAATTCGGCACCACAACAGGGTTTCTGTAAGCCGTCGAATCAGAGTCAATCAGTAAGTTTTATTAAATTTATGAATAAAAATTACACAAGAAAACAAGTTTGCGTATATTTTAAACTCAGGAATGCACGATTTCAAATATTTTTAGCCGATACCAGTTAAGTCGTAACTTTTGAGAAATGAACTTCCATCAATCTCTTCAGAACAATTTGATAGATGAGTTTGTTCAAAAGTGTTTTATGCACAGTTTACTCTTGCATTTCAGATTATTCAGACAATTGTTCCGATCAATATTACAAGTCCGTACATCCTTCCAGTTAAGGAATGTTTGGTTACATCGATGAGTAAAACGACCACTACACTTTCTACAACTAGTCATGGTCACGTCGTCAAATCGTCTCGGTTTAGCTATATATTCTTGATGATTTGTCTTCGTCTGTTCTCCAACAGTTGAACGTCAATTTACGATTCGTTTACGATCTTTCATCTTTCAGTGATCCTTTCTTTTTAAATTTAAATACATAACGTATTTTATGCTTAAGTTTAAGCATCTCATTTTGTTTGTATAGATACTCTCCTTACGAAATATTTGGCATTCGAAAAAATTACTTTCAAATTTTGAAAATATTTTGTAAATCAGCAATTTACGAATCAAACCGATGTATCATATATTTAACACAATTTGAAATAAACATTTTAATATTCTTGTTTTGAAATATATTTGCAACAAATTATGTTGCGTTCCAAATTATGAGCGTGATTGACTGTTTATCACACAAATTATTACCACCATGACCTATATAATATCAAATGTTTAAGATGACACACAAAACAAGTCATACGATGTAACCGATTTGATACTAAAGTATTGAAAACTCTGTATAGCTGTTTTGTATTAGGTCGGGTTTAAGTGTACTGTTGTCACTTTTTCTTATGAAAATAGGAGAAGCTGTCAAGCATGTCACCGACGTCAATGATATTGTGATGAAAATAAATATCTCTAATGCGGAACAGTATTAAATTCAGTTAATCTTGAGATTTTCAGTATAATATAGAAATATTTATATGATTTCAGCCAAACGTTGGTTGCACGCCAATCTCTTCAATTTCTGTAGAATACCTTGCCTCATTTTGGTAAGCACAGATAGTAATTTGTAATAGGGGGAATAGATACAAGCAATACAATGCAACAATTTCTGTAACGCAGAGTAGAAATGTTAACTTCAGGAAAAATTTAAATGACAAACAGACTGATGACGTGCCAAACAAATCCAAACAAGAGAGCAATGCTCAAACATATGGACACAAAAGCAAAAATAAAGTAGTATCAAATCTTTCCCATGGCCATTATCGCTAGCGCACCCTATAAATTGCTCTCGACTTCGCTGGCTACGGGATCGCTAAAATGCGATTGCGGAACCGCCACACGGTGAGCAATTTTGATGACGTCATGAAACAAAACTTCAAAGGGAAAAACGAATCCCAAAAAGTCCACAAGAATACTGGATCAATTGCTTTGAAATTTTCAGTGGTTAAATATTCCCGTAGTCGCTAGAAGGCTTTCATTACTTTTTTATTTAAAAAATATCTGTGAACTCTATGGGATTGGTTTTTCTCTTCAAAGTTTTTTTTGATGACATTAAAAATTAGAAAAAAAAAATGTGCGCCCTGTGGCTGTTCCACGATTGCATTCAGCGACCTGGTGGCTAGACTACCGGTAATGTAAGATTGAAGGCTACTTCGTTTTGACATTCGTGCCCATATATTTGAGCATTATTCTTTTGTTTTGACAGACATTTTCTATTTCACATACATTGGACTATGATCATGTTGTTTTATTACTTGTGATACCCGGACGACTAGCTTCCCCAGGCTCTGGGACAATGATGAACATGAGTCCAATCTCAACTTGAAACGAAGTACAAAATGATCACAGTCCTAAATGTGGTATCATACTTTTTACAGTACACTGAATACCGTTTTATTTATTTCGAAACTTTTTGTGGTCTGAAGTCCGCATACAAAACTTCAAAAATAGAAATTCCAGAAATTATATTTCGGCATCCTTAAAAACACGCAATTCCTCGGCCGACTAACGATTATTAGCTAATTGAGAATGTTTGTTATGGCGTCATAGTACTTTTTATATATATTTTTAAATCTATAAAAGTGATTTTAAAATAGGAAACTTTAAAATTGAGGCTAATAATTTAAAATAAAGAATTATGCGCGGTCCGAATAGAATACCCGAGAGGTTCGGATTCGGACCGCGGTCCGCCAGTAGAGTAGCCCTGGGGTAGACTACTTCTTCGCCTTACGGAACCATACCATACAGTAAAGGAAAAAAGAACGCCATGGAGCCCACCTGAATTTTTGAAATAAATAAAAGTAGTAGCCTTTTAATGACAACAACAATCTGTAGCAACTAAAAATCACAAAGAATAACAAGATTTTTCACATCAACAATAACAACAAGTCGAAGACGAAGAATTTTAACAACAACAACAATTTTTTTAAAGCGACCAATTGGTACACACTTTATGAAGCACCCTTCTTCTTAAATATATACATGTTCTTAAGAATGCAAACTAATAAATACCTAGTTTCGTTGTGGTTTTGGCAAAATACTAAAGTATTTTCATGAACTCGTTGAATTATTGTGTCGGAACGCATGTCATAGGTTAACTTTGCAATGTTTTTCTTTTCCACTCCGATGAAAATTTCGTATATTTCAAGATTTTAAAAAATTAGTTAGGCTTTTAAACTCCTATTATTTGCGGATAAATTTTGTCGTATAAATGGTGAAAAAACAGTTATAAAATTGTAAATACCTCATATACCATATCGCATATGTTTCTGACATGTATACTCATATGTACGCCGCAAAGAGGAGCGTTCCCTTATTTCAAACAAAGAACATAATATATAAATGGAGTTAGTTGTCCACAACTTGAAGTTCTTTATCAGAAGTATACTCGTTAAGAAGATGAAAAAGTAGAATTTGAAATCAGATGTCGAATTCATTTTGAAATTGCTATATCACTGATCAGTTGTTATACAAATCTAAGTTCAGACAGGAAAACACGAAATATATAGCTCAGTTTCAAAGTATGTGCTCAGTATACCCAAGGCTCATCTTTGACAAAAGATAATGTTTTCAACTTATCATATATGACTAATGTCAAATTGTTTTTCCTGACTGCCTTTTTTTGGATAAAATTGCTTAAAATGAGTCATTTTTGCGTACTGAATGTACAAATGAATTGAAAAATAAACCTTGTTCGCAAAGATATCAATTAACGTTCAAATAGAACGTAGTATTTTGAAAATATATCATGGTACTACTTATTAACGATTTTCATATGAACATCATTGATATTTGTTTTTGGAATGGGACTAATAACATGCTGCAGTAATCATGATATATGTAAGGGGCAGCGCCGGATTAACCATTAAACAATATAAGCACCTGCTTAGGGCACCAAGCAAAGAGGGGCACCACAGAAATTTTAGAGCAGAATTTTATATAGTTTATCGGTATTTATTAAAATATTACGAGTTCACCAGGCGAGTCAAACTTCAAAATGTTCGCTTATTTTTTGTCTTCACGTATCATATTAACCTTCTTTACTAAAATGGAACACTGAAACTTATTTATTGGACACGAAATGGGCCTATGAGTCGTTTCCTTAAATTGTTGTTGTTGATTTTTTCTTTCTAGTATTCACCTTGTTGCTGCATTTTTATTTTCAAAATTTTTTTATTCTCTTCAACAATTGGACCAATGAACTATTTACACTATGTGGCGGTTCCACGATCGCATTTAAACGATATATTGGTCAGCAAAGTCGGGAGTTTCTTGATAAGGTAGACCAGGGTGGTCCAAACTCTGTTATGCTGATACATTCCGTGCGGCTCACAGAACAATTTTAGCGTATATTTGTATCTAATGGAGTAAAGTTTTTGAGTTTTTTTTTAGATATTCCAACTGGGGTTGGGATCCCGAAATTCAAACCCTTTTTCTAACGCTTTGTGCCTTTATTTTAGTAAAAATACTCTTCTGTTCACAAGCGTCGGCCATGTGACAGTGGTGACGAAACGCAGAGCTGACTTAACGCTGCGTAATCCAGTTTTTTTTTCAGTTAGGCCCCGAAATACCAACTGAGACGGACTTGGTTGGTATTTGACGATGTAACTAAGCTTGCTTACGCTGCAAGTTTTTAAACTACTCAATATAACAATTCGTAATAAAATGAGTGTCGCAAGAAAGGTGACATAAGAGAACACGGCGGAAATGTATTTTCTTGCCCATCACATAGTGTGAGTAATATCTGTCACGAAAGAATATAATTTGAAGCGACATCAAACGCGAGATGCGCAAAATACAACGGTAATTCACTTTAAAATAACTAAAGGCTTTATATATCTTTTTTACAAGAACGCCACCCATGCAACATGATAATAGTCTGATTAGAACGGTGAAATCTCGTTGTTTATTACATTTAAAGTAAGTATACTCGCGATATTTTGATCACTTTTGGGTTTTCTCCGACTTGCGGCCCGCGAGAGCTCCTCAAAAGTTTTTGCGGTCCTTCAACATAGCACCTTGAACCACTTTGAAGTAGACTACTAGGTACCGGTAAAATTCCAAACTACAGTTGTGACTTGTATCCTTTGGTATTTCGATTCACGTTGAGACTGGAGGCATGAATCTTCATTGTCACGCTCCCTCAGGATTAGCCCAACCGATATATCGGCCCGATATTGCGTGTTTGCATATATATAATATCGGCAGTAAACGGCCGATATATATATCGGCTATATATAACCGTTAAAAAACCTAAAAATGTTCGTAAAAGTTGTTCTATTTACTGTTGGTTGTGATTATCTTTAATGGATAATACACTTATGTGGTTTATTGTTTTTATAATTAAATTACACATGAGGGGGCATCAAAGTCTTCAGTGCTTAGGGCACCAAAGGGGCTTAATCCGCCCCTGGGAATATTCATAACGTGCCAATAATACTATTATTTTTTGAGTGCGTTATTGAAAGCTAAATTTATCATAGCCGTATAACACATAAACACTTAGCATCTGATTTAAATCGTGGCATAAAATTATAATCAAGTATGCATGTAAAATATTTCTTTGTCCTTCCCTTTTCCCAAATTCTTCATTTATATATAAATGTTATATGTAAATGACCGTACGTCTAATAGCATTGTACAAAGGGTGCAACTCGTACTATCCCACATATCAGATATTTACTAGTTTGGGTAGCTGGCTTTGTTTAAAAAAAAAATACCGCCTTCAAATTGATATATTCCTCTAATTATAAAATAATTTTGATTTGGAAATACACTATTTTAATAATGTAAACCCACGATTGAAAAACAACATTTCTTCAGTATCTGAAGCCCATGGGCTATTTAGTAAAATACAGTTGCCTAGTGATATTTTTCTTCGGTGAACGTATAATGAGCTACAACTCTACTCAAACGCAGTCTACTGCTCGATTACCAACACCGTCGACAAGGAATATGGTAGGGTCATATATATATATATATATATATATATAAATGTTCCAGCGACATGCATTATTTGGGTTGGTGGCGAAAGCCGTGTTGCTTTTAAGGAGCTAGAGCCGAGGATCTAGGACCTTTATGGCATTTTACATTTTCCTGAATTGTCTTAGTAAACGGGATTTGAATCTTTTAAAATAGGTTACTTGTTATCATGGTTAATATCACCGAACCTGTTATTAAATGCGTGTGTTACGTTCTTTTGAAATTTCTTTGCATCTAAAAAAAATATTATCCGTGCTATATGATTTCTTAAAGTATAAAAATTATCACAATTAAAAACTGTAACCTAAAATAATCACAAATAATTCAATCAATCAATCAAATCGTTTTTTATTAGCCATCCATGCAGGCAAACGGGCACAACAAAGTTAAAGCAAAATGAAAAAATATATATATACATGTTCATGACTTTGCCCAGAATGGACAGGATAACCGCGAAATGACCATTCGGTATACCTGTCAGCGGCTACCTTGGTTAGGTAATTGTGCTTACGGTAATTCTGTATTCCCTACTATAACTTATTGTCTCCAAGACTGTACCGATGATGCATCAGCAACTGTGTTGTCGGTTTATGTATTAGCAACGATCAGAAAGTAAATTTAAATATCAGCCTGTAACAATTTGATGACAACACAAAGGAACCCACGTCTTAATCAACTTCCATATAGGTGATATCTTTTTACTATATACCAAGCGTGGAGTATACAAGTTTTGATGCATAAATAACGTAAACCATGCTAAATCTATTTTACCTCTGCTCGTGATCACCTTACCTTTCATGTCATAGACAAATTATTATGACTACCCAAGTAAGAAACCTGCAATTGCTTGGAGTTTTAAAAAAAGGATTTTCATCGGCCTTACATATCAAAACACTGTCTATAGCAGTGGTTCTCAACCGGGGGCCGATGGCCCCCTAAGGGGGCTACAAAGCAGTTCAAGAGGGGCCACGACACAAGACCAATAATTGATCATAAAGCAACTTAGTTTGCATACTTTTATTTTAAAACAAAAACTCCTGTTCAGGCGTTCACCGCAGTTTCATTACATGAACAGGTTATTTGCGATTTCAGGGTGAATTCACTTTCCCATACGTGAATTGTTTCATCATATTGCCCACAATACGAAAATGGGACGACAGTCGCATTGGCGTTGGCTTCACCAAAGTAAATCTAGATGACAGAGTGAATGTAGCTATGAAGTGGCATTTTGTATTCTTAGCCACTACTTAGCATGTAAGCTTCTTCACTGATAGTAGGCCTATGACTTGCCACAGCCAATCTGGCTTTTCTGATCTTGTCACCATCAAAACAAAATCTAAAAACCGTTTTGATGTTGACAGTGGCATTCGTCTCTGGCTGTATCACAGACTGTGCTCCATATAAGAAACCTTGCAAGGCAGTCCCAAGTGCAAGATTCCCATTGGTTGTATACTAAAAAGCTTGGACTTTTTTTGTCTCTATATAGTTTGATTTTTTTTGGATGATGAACATGGGGGCCACGAGTGCAATAAGGCGCCAGAAGGGGGCCACGAGCCATAAAAGATTGGGAACCACTGGTCTATAGGTTTGAGTTATAGAATGTAAAGCCATTTGGTTGCGAGGTCGAAACCATATAAAAAGGTAGAAACCGAGCGATTAAAAAATTGTTGCGAGTCTTAAGTAAATATAAAATAAGCCGTGCCGGAATGTCGAAATGAAACGTTTGTTGTTGCGGAAACTCAGTAAAATTATAAGATAATCCAAAGAAATTATTTTAAAGTGCATAAGGAAGTGAGAACAGATACGAAATTATAAGTCGCAAAAGACATTCCAGGTCAGTGCGTAGATTGAGGTTATCTTGAAAGAATATGATGAATAAACAAACAAACATATTGGTTTATGAATGATTTTAAGGTAGAGATAGAAGGTTCTGCTGCCAAATACACACTGTTCGAGTAAATTTGTTATTTCAGTTATTTCGTCCACCTTAATGCTTATTACGGATAGTTTTATTGTCCAATTCGGAATCGGAGTTTAATTTTTAGTTTCAAACCATTTTCAAGTTACCCGAATTCAGATTTTTGAGTATCAGTCTATTGAAAGTCCATACCAGTCCATACCTTTTCAAAGATTTGTGTCTTTATGTGTTTTATTGGAAAATTAGGATTATGATATACTGGTACACAGCAGGTGAAGTTTAAATATGTTTTGACATATACATATATACTAATTAACTTATGCAGAGTTTATATCTATAGAGTACTAACATATAAAAAATACCTAGTCGGTACCTTCAACACTTTACTACCGTTTACGTCTTCCGAATGTAGCTGAGTAGTGACTAATAATCACCTATGTTATGTTATGACTACCTAACATATATAGAGTATAATAGCAAATACCTTTGAAAAGTTTGCGAATAAAAGCAAAGAATATTGTTTTATTGGATAAAATGTGTAGTAACTTTATATATTTTGCTTATCGAAATTTATCTATAATTTAAAAACTACGTAAATGCAAATTATAGGGAAATTCGTGGTTATATAAAAAAGTGTGTGTGTCATCAGTGACCTCTTAGCTCATATTGTTTCAAAATATATCGGTCGAAAGTTAAATTTGGTCAAGCCTTCATCTGATGCATGCAGCATTGAGTGATGGAAGATGTTCATTTATATACCCGTTCTTAGTGGTACTTTAGGACACAGAGAGCAGTTTAGAATTAGGCTGTACATCAATACGTCTAATTACTATAATATGTTAAAATGGAATCTATAACATCTATACAACAACAAACCCGTGTGGTCTCCAATCGTGATGGTAGTATACATTCAAAAATCGGAAGCTTCAGAACAGTGTTTCCCAACCCGAGTCCGCGGTCTTAAATGAGTCCGCGGAGCGTTCGAATGAGTCCGCAACGAGCCAGAAATTCACTGCGCGCCGCAAACGTTTTTGCGAAACTTAACTATCAGCCAAGTTACAAATTACGTTAGAATTTACATAAAACATAGCAACTTTATTCACATAACAATAATAAAGTCAATGATAATTGGTTACTGAGTAGGACTGGGCATATATTCGAATATTCAACTATTAGAAGAGTAATTTACTATTCAAAAATTTGGTGCCAGGTGACGCGACAGGTCACTCGCGCGTCGCTTCATTGAACGATGAGATTTCACAACTCGCTTGCGGATTTCCGACGAAAACAAGAGTCTGCTGTGCACAAGCGTCGATAGATACCTAAGTGGTGTTTCTCGCGAGTTCGAACAACGAGGAATAAATAATTTTTTTTTTGGTAGGTGGTAATGGTGGCGACCCAAATTTCTTAAATTGAAAAGCGGCCAGACAAAATACTGAAAATGAAACGGAGAGCCCATAATTTTTTGTTTTATGGTGGTCCGCGACCAATTGAAAACACTTTTTTAGGCAATTTTCCCTTTGTATTCTTCGCTTTACTGCCCCCACATTGGTACGTGCAGTACTGCCGTAGGTGTTGTACGAACAGCTTAAATTTGTAGAATTCACAAAAATACGAATCAAAATATAATCGAGCACTTTACCACGCATTTTTGTGTCCACGGATTGTCATGATATTTTCTGAGTACTATTGCTTTTATTTCGTCAACACAAAGTTAAAATGACGACAATTAAATTAATAATAAAGCAAGTCGACGAATATATATTTTTGATTTACAAATATGCTTTAAATATATTTTTATTAAGTACTAAAATATGTTCTTTCTGGAAATTTATAGCAGATAGTAGGATTTTTCTATCAGCGATAACAAATTCGCAAGATCGCAAAAAATATGTATCAAAACTAAATATAATCGGGCAATATATGCTCACATTATTATGTTCGAAGATTGCCGTGGCATTTTAAAAAACTAATGCTTTCATCTTGTCGTAAGTCGACGCCACCGCGAGTTACTATGAACACAAATAAATTAAAATAGAAAGACATTTTAAATTCTCGTCGTTGTCATGGATTGAATGTTGTGCGACAGAAAAGGCCATTGTTGAAATTTGTTAAAATTATGTTGTGCTTGGTTTTATTGCCCCCTGCAATAAACGCACCTTGAGTCCGCAAAGGTTTTCGCCGGTGAAAAAATAGTCCGTGACCAAAAAAGGTTGGGAAACGCTGCTTCAGAAGACATGGATACCAAACGGAATTATATGGCCATGGAAGGTTAGATGTTTCGCAAACAATTTTCTCTTATTCGATATATCTGGCCTTACTTTGTTTTAACGTCACATCTCAATATCTAAAAACGCCTAAATTCTCCTGGTTTAAAAGTCGAGTATAAATAAGTATGTTTGTTCAAAATTTGAAAGATTTTACAGATTATCATCCCTTAGTGTCGTCATCAAAATTATTTTGTCATCTACGTAACAATTGTTCATACACTGGTACAAATATCTAAGAAAATATTGATGTTCTAAACCTCACCTATATATAAATGAATATTCAACGGGTAATAACGGATGGCCACCATAAAACGGATCCAGACTAGTAGGGGAATCGATTAGGTAATAGATTAGATTTTATAGCACAATACGTACAAGCGAGCAATGTGCTATTTTTGAAAATAAATAAAAGGCACTCTATAATCAGCCCATCGGTATTTGAGAAAAACCAAGTAAAGATTTCAATCATCGAACAGTTATCATTTCTTTTCAAAAAACATGAATCATAGACAAAGCGCCCACTGATTTGGCGACTGTATACGGACTCGACTCAAATTTGCGAAATACAATGCAATACTAGTTGTCGAAAAGTTTGGATCGATAGATGCATTATCACTGGATAACGACAAGTTGAGGGGAAAGGCAATTTACTCTCCATTGTGCCCGAGTTCAGGCTCTTCTTGGTCTTGGTCCATTTTGAGTTTATTTTAACTCGATATTTTGTATTATAAATTAGGCAAATGACTGACTGGAACTTGTTGATGAGAGACTTGATATTAAAGTTAGTCATGAGCCACAACGTTTTGTTTGGGTACACCTGGTGATAAAAAGTTAAGTTGGCGGGACTAATGCATAGTGGGGTAAATGTAGTTTTTATTCTGCGAATAAGAAATTCCCTTGCGACACACATCTTACTACCAAAATGCTTTGAAAAACGTCTGTCAAGTGTCCCTCTGTACCCCACTTGTGGGGCACATCCGGACAGACCCTGGGGCACAATGGGTCAGTCTGTCAAACTTCAACGAAGTATGCTCTAAAAAATAAGCAATTAATCAGCATACTCGTCTAAAGAACAGGGAGACTTTAAATTTGAAGATTTAATATTTTTAAAATCAATGTTCAACTTAATTAGTTCCAATATTTTGACAAAAAATTTTGCAAACAAATTTTATTATTTCCTAAAATCGAAATCGAATCTAAATCTGGAAATATTATTGATTCTGGAATATATTCCATATTGGGCCATGGGTCGAAAAAAAACATAATCTTACACAAAATATACCGCATCTCTAGGTCTCTGAGCACTTATTGTATCAAACACTCTCGAATTTTGCCCTGTAGGGCATGTCCCACTGAACCCCGGTCCATTGTTCCCCATAGGAAACAAATATTTTCAGACCATCCCACGGCGAAATTCGGAAGGTACATCCACTCGCCAAAGTTATGAATATTTTACAGTGTACTAAAGCTGAAAAATATCAGACGGTGGTTTGTCATGTTGGAAAGGCTCAAAAAGAAGAAAGAAAAAACTGGAACGGTGAAATTTTAGTCTCAACCTCCCAAAACAAATTTCACCTCATAGCTTGCGCCGCTCTACCCGTCCGTTGTCCGTTCGCGGGGACGTTGTAACTCACCGAAGGGCGGATTGAAACATCGAACCGCGGACAAGATTGCGGATGTAGTATCAGTGCGAGATCTGATTTTCCACTGTGCCCCATGTCCCAACGTGCCCCATCTTCCTCTACAATATTGGTTATAACCACATTTATTTATTAGCACATTTGATCTGTTTCTGGCACTGAGCAAAAGCATGTTCCGGCCACGGAAATGGGATGATTAAATGCCATTCAAACTAAACAATATTATTTTCACGATGCCTAACCCCGAATAATAGTAATGTTTTCAAATGAAACTTCACAGCACCTATGGAATCGTTTGTAATATTTTTATTACTTGACAATGAACAACCTCCGAAAATATTTCATCTAAAGATTTAGATCAGGGTTGTGCAATCTTTTTTATTTCCGGGCCAAATACAAGTAACTGGGTGAAGCCGCGGGCCGCACCTTTATTTAATTTAGGCTTTCTGGTAGTTGCAAGCACAAAAATTGCCTATATGTGCTATTGATCTTACGGCAATATTAGGGGTTCTTGCAGAAATAGTAGATTCAAAACGCATAAACTTCTGAAGAAACTGCTATTTAAATTTTTTGTCACACCGACTTCAAACGAATGCAGTGAGAAACACGTTTTTGTAATATAAATCGTGTATTTTGCAACAGAATTTTGCTAGCTTGTTTTGCTAATATGACTGGTATGGGCTTTGCGACGAAAAAGAATAAATACTCGTTTTGCGGGTACACCATTCGAAATTGTTATTTCTCCGCGGGTCGCACAACTTCATCTTGCGGGCCGCATTTGGCCCGCGGGCCGCAGATTGCACAACCCTGATTTAGATGAAAAATACCACTGAGAAATAAATTCTTTAAAAGAAGTTGAAATATTATTAAATCTTAATCAGTGCTGGTTTCAAAAATTTAAAATTGGGTTTTCTCTCGTATCGCCCCACCATCAACAGGTTCTACGGAACGCCAAATATAATCGTAATCGTTAACTGCGGTGTTGCATTTGTTTAACGTCTAAAACAAGAACGCGTTCATTCCAATAACGAGTTCGCACGAACCCGCTGAATCGTACCACGAATCTTAATCGCAATTATATTTTCGGGTTTTCCCAAGATATATTGCTTCGAAGTCCTACTTTACAATACTAGGTTTCAAAATCACAACTGAAAGAACGATATTTTAGATATTTCAGTATGCTTTGTATGAATAAAAAAAAACGTAATGCTCAAAAAATCAAATAAAAACAACGATACCACGCAGCAAGTTTTTAATAATATGACGGTATACACTTGGCACGGATATAATTTAAAGGAAAACTCAGTCACGATAGAGAAAAATTTTGTTTCATTTCCGAAGCTAATCATGTCTTCGGACTAAATCCCACAACGATCTCATGACTCATAACGATGTCAATAACGATGTCAATAACGATGTCGGGATAAAAGCTGTCAGTGTTCATATATCTCAAGTTTAGTAACGTTTCATGTCAGACATCTTTGTATGTAAAATATATTGTTGACATATTATTAAAAGTTGGATATTTATATATGGGTCGTTGGTGAATATATATTTGATGAATCTCCACATCGCAAAAATATGATTCAAATCTATTTATAGTTGGCAGTTTGGCACCTATTTTATGTTATTTTAGAATAGTAATAGTATTCCTCATTTCATTAATCGTAATCTCGACTCAAAGACAAGTAACTATAAACACAATTAAATTATTATGACAAGACAGTTTAAATGCTCGCAACGGCCATGGATGGAAACTCGTTATCCATTGACAAAGTTTTTTTTAACGAGTGGCCTAATCGCGAATAATAGTGCCTGGTAATTTCCAATTCCAATTTTGTACTCTCCCCTCTTCCTTTTAAAAATCCTGACCTCGCTTCTGCTTGTAGATCATGTAATACTTAAATCACCGCCTCGTTGCCATATTACGACCCTGCTGGTGTCAAATTTTATTAATGGTGTATTCGCTTCTTTGAACAGTTACAGAATAGTCGAATCCGTATTTTGACAAGTGATAGAGTAGCTCGCGGAGCACCTAGGTTCGTCTCACGGAGCCCTGGGGCTCCGTATGGAGCACTTTGAGAAACTATGTCTTACAGGACCCGATATTTAGCCTAGAACTTTGCTGTTTATTTATAGTAAGACACTTTCTAGCTCATTTCGCACACTTTTCTCAGTGTTCCTCAAAAATCCCTCATTTCCTGAAAACTTAGTCGACCTTTCGTAAACCAAAAGTCCTGGATAATTAGATAGAATCAAATTCTTGAAAATAAATTTTCGTGGTAACCTACCTTCAAAATAGATAGTAAATATGGAAAGTATTTTAAACAAAGTATATCAAACGAACAATAAAATCGGTGACTTAAAAGTATTTACGGTAGATATGTTTCGGATTGTGATATAACGAATCACCGATAATATGTAAAGCATTAATAAGCGTTCCTGCGGCTTCCACAATGAAGCGATCGCATAAGATCATACAAAAGTTAAAAATAATGCATTCCAGGCCTGCCGAAATCTACGTTACTATTCTAAAAGAAACATTCTATTATAGCCTATGTCTGAATATTTGTTTGCTACATTGTTCTATAATAAAATGAGTAGATAATTATAAGTCCTAGGAACCGTCAGATAGATAATAAAATATTTGCGTCGTTGCATTATTTCGTTGAGAAGTCGTAAGCACTCATAACATCTGAGCATTGAGAATTATTTAGAGTCGATGTCACGTTCAAATCAATCAAAGTATTCCTAATGTCATAAAGGTAGTTTTCCGGCGGATATGGGGTTGGTGTGTACACTTCGATTCACTGAATCCCTGCGAGATGTTGACTATGTCAATATTTACATTGTATTTTAAAATAAGCTTAAACCATATGGAGAACCACGGCCTCTCGTCCGGTTACCATTCCATGTCGGGTATGGGATTAGTTAGTTATTTGTCTTCGGTACCATGGACCTGATGGTGGAGGATAGGGATTTGTTCGAAGAGAATTGTTTTAAAACAATTGTTTAAAATCAAGTTTTTTTTTGCCTGTTTTGTTCAAAATGGATGTACTATTTGATTTTTTTGTATTAAATAGGTTGAAAGAAAATGGATGTAAAACTTGCCAAGCGCTTCTTATTTGCAATGAATCCTTCGAAACGCCGCAAATATCGATAACGGCTCATACACACTTTCTCAAGCTGTAGTTCAGTGCGACCGCAAACGTGGTTGGCGCAGTAAGACGTAACCGATTAGTTATTACGTGAGCTTGTATTGTTCCCCGAGGACGACGATAATTACTTTTTTGTTCTTGTGTGGAATTGTGAGTTCAGTATGGAAAACGAGTTAGTATATTATAATCATCGGCGACGAGATGCTAAAAATAGTTAATAAAGAGGTGAATGGCAACCAAAATTTATTGATTGAAAAGCGGTATTATAAATATTAAAACCAAAACGGAAGATAATATGATAAGTTTCGTTTTTACGGACTCGCGACAGATTAAAAACGCTTTTTCAGATATTTTAAATCACAAACTTTGATGTTATGTTAGGTTATCTATGAAGTTATATCATGCGAGTTACCTAAATCGATTCAATTGTGCGCTCGATGTACTTTTTATCCATATTGAAACTACCGATAAAGCCAAATGCGACTTTTTTCAGTCGCGATGCGATGCAATATAAGTTTATTAAACAATTTGTTATTGCGAACAAAATACATTTGTTGTTTCTCATTTGATGTCCGCGGATTGGCGTGGTAATTCTGGTTTGTAATGATTTTATATTGTTGTAATCAACGCATTCGCAGGTTCCATTGAACACAATGAAGCCAATAAACAGGGCATTTGAACATGCATGCATCGGTCAAGGATTGCGCAATTGTAAATTGTACTCATTGATATTTAAACACCGCTGAGATAACAACTCAAATTTGATAAATCTCCAGATCGCTAAAATATGATTCCAATCTATTTATAGTTGGCAGTTTGGCACCTATTTTATGTTATTTTAGAATAGTAATAGTATTCCTCATTTCATTAATCGTAATCTCGACTCAAAGACAAGTAACGATAAACACAATTAAATTATTATGACAAGACAGTTTAAATGCTCGCATCGGCCATGGATGGAAACTCGTTATCCACTGACAAAGTTTTTTTTAACGAGTGGCCGAATCGCGAATAATAGTGCCTGGTAATTTCCAATTCCAATTTTGTACTCTCCCCTCTTCCTTTTAAAAATCCTGACCTCGCTTCTGCTTATAGATCATGTCATACTTAAATCACCGCCTCGTTGCCATATTACGACGCTGCTGGTGTCAAATTTCATTAATGGTGTATTCGCTTCTTTGAACAGTTACAGAATAGTCGAATCCGTATTTTGACAAGTGATAGAGTAGCTCGCGGAGCACCTAGGTTCGTCTCACGGAGCCCTGGGGCTCCGTATGGAGCACTTTGAGAAACTATGTCTTACAGGACCCGATATTTAACCTAGAACTTTGCTGTTTACTTATAGTAAGACACTTTCTGGTTCATTTCGCACACTTTCCCCAGTGTTCCTCAAAAATCCCTCATTTCTTGAAAACTTAGCCGACATTTCGTAAACTAAAAGTCCTGGATAATTAAATAGAATCAAATTCTTGAAAATAAAATTTCGTGGTAACCTACCTTCAAAATAGATAGTAAATATGGAAAGTATTTTAAACAAAGTATATCAAACGAACAATAAAATCGGTGACTCAAAAGTATTTACGGTAGATATGTTTCGGATTGTGATACAACGAATCACCGATAATATGTAAAGCATTAATAAGCGTTCCTGCGGCATTGCGACAAATTTTGTTACTTCGTCCGAGTGCTCGACCTGCCGAAATCTACGTTACTATTCTAAAAGAAACATTCTATTATAGCCTATGTCTGAATATTTATTTGCTACATTGTTCTATAATAAAATGAGTAGATAATTATAAGTCCTAAGAACCGTCAGATAGATAATAAAATATTTGCGTCGTTGCATTATTTCGTTGAGAAGTCGTAAGCACTCATATTCTCTGAGCATTAACAATTATTTAGAGTCGATGTCACGTTCAAATCAATCAAAGTATTCCTAATGTCATAAAGGTAGTTTTCCGATGGATATGGGGTTGGTGTGTACACTTCGATCCTCTGAATCCTTGCGATATGTTGACTATGTCATTTTTTACATTGTATTTTAAAATAAGCTTAAACCATATGAAGAACCACGGCCTCTCGTCCGGTTACCATTCCATGTCGGGTATGGGATTAGTTAGTTATTTGTCTTCGGTACCATGGACCTGATGGTGGAGGATAGGGATTTGTTCAAAGAGAATTGTTTTAAAACAATTGTTTAAAATCAAGTTTTTTTTGCCTGTTTTGTTCAAAATGGATGTACTATTTGATTTTTTTGTATTAAATTGGTTGAAAGAAAATGGATGTAAAACTTGCCAAGCGCTTCTTATTTGCAATGAATCCTTCGAAACGCCGCAAATATCGATAACGGCTCATACACACCTACTCAAGCTGTAGTTCAGTGCGACCGCAAACGTGGTTGGCGCAATAAGACGTAACCGATAAGTTATTACGTGAGCGACCCTACGACAAAACTACTTTGCGAAAATTGAAATGTGATTTCAGTTTGTATAACTTTGAAGACTCTATCACTTCAACCTTAAGAACAAAGTATGCAAAGCAGAAATTAACCGAACAGGATTAATTAACCGTAATAATGCCTTTATTTTATGAGAAAAATGTCAATACATAAACTCGAAATCCTTATTATGGCCTCATAAAAGATTAGTTGTAGCGTCTTTGCATTAGAGGACTCTTACAATTAGCATAGTCTAGGCCAGGGCTACTCAACTGACGGACCGCGGTCCGAAAGCGGACACTCCGGGTATTCGATTCGGACCGCGCATAATTCTTCATTTTGAATCATTGGCCCCACTTTAAAATTTTTTTTTATAGATTTTAAAATATATATGAAAAGACTAGCGCGTCTCATCGTTTAAATCAGTAGATTGCCGCCCCAATGTAAGTTTATTCTTCATTATCGTAACGCACTCGCTTTGCCGAAGGCTGCCTTTGACACAATTAATTTTGTAGTAGGCTCGTGAGCTAAGTTTCATGATTTTTCTTTTCAAAACGTCTCTCTGGCATCTCGGATAAACATTCCGGTTAAAATCTTATGACTTTGGTGTAGATACAATCGTGGCAATGAATGTAAGCAATAAAAATAAAAGTCAAAACAAGATTTTTTACTTTCATTTTTAAAATTATAATTCCGGCAGCGTATGCAGCTCTTCGAACGCAACGTTTTGGCGTATTTTAGCGGCGATGCAGAGGGTATTTCAATGAAAAGTACAAAGAATACAAAAAAAATGATTTAAAACAAGCCCTTGTGGAGCCCTTGTGAACCTATTGGAGGAAGGCGTATCCGATAAGCGGTAACGTGAATCACCCTACGGCGGCGAGGAGTCCAGCAATCTTCTCGCACATAACTATCCCTGCATGGGATTCGAACCTGCGAACCCATACAGAGTAATCAGAGATGCATTGGCGAGCGTATTCCCAACGCTTAGGACGATTAGTGACTCACCCAGTGTCTCAAGGGGGATTTTACTTGGCTCATCCTTGAAAATAAATTGCTCGTAGAGGTAAATGCTGTTAAATATTGAGGTCATTAAACTGCCTTTCCTAGCTTCACAGAAAAAAAAGAGGGAAACAGATTGAAATACATGACAGACGATAAAAATAAATTCAAACATGTCTCACTAGCAATAACGACCATAAATGGACATAAAAGAAGATTTCTATAGCTAGGTGGTGCTTCTCGCGCGTTTGAACAACAATTTTTTCATTAGCGGTTCCAATAAGGGCTCAGATTTGTGAAAGACATTGGGATTCGAATAATACCGCGCGGACCACTCGAAAACTTTCGGCGGGCCACGGGTTGAACGACCCTAACCTAGATGGTCAACAGCAGCAGCCAAAGCAACTTTAATAAATTTATTCATTTTTTCAAATTTTTCCCCGATTATTATGGGACCCTATACTTCACCTAGAACATTGCTGTTTACATATAGTAAATTTCTAGTTCTTTTCGCACACTTTCATATCAGTGTCCCCTAAAAATTCATTACTTGGAAACTTCATCGACCTCATGTAAACCAAAATTCCTAGATAATTGAATAGAATTAAATTCTTTGAAATATGGAATGTAGGCTATTCTAAACAATGTATATCGAACGAGCATTAAAATAGGTGACCCAAAAGCAGTTATGTTCAATATGTTTCGGATTGTGATATAGCAAATCACTGATAATATGTAATGCAATAAATAGCGTTCTTGTGGTATTGCGACGAATTTTGTTATTTCTCCCGAGTTTTCGACTTTCGTTTGTTGGCTCTCAACTTATTTCCACTTCCACAATTAAGCGATTGCATCAGATTGTACAAAAGATAAAAATAATGCTTCCCAGGCCTGTCGAAAGCAAAGTTACTATTCTGAAAGAAACATTCTACTATAGACTACGTATGAGTATTTATTTGTTACATTATTCTATAATAAAATGAGTAGATAATTATAAGTCTTAATAAGCGTCAGAAAATGTAATATTTGCGTCGCTGCATTATTTCGTTGATATGTCGAAAGCACTTATAACATCTGAGCATTGAGAATTATTTAGAGATGAAATGGCGTTTAAATCAATCAAAGCATTCCTAATGTCAAGAATGTCTTTTGCTGATGGATATGGTGTTGGTGTATACACTCCGATCCACTGAATCACTGCAAGATATTATCTATGATGTTATTGACATTGTAATTTGAAATAAGACATGTTTGATATTTGTATGAAATAATCAACAATAAATGCGATACCATTTCAGGTAACAATAGATGATTATGGCAGCTGTTCTCTTGTGCTTGTCTGATTTCCCCGGCAGCACAATACTCAAAACCACATTTCAAAGTTATACTTCGATTTCAGTTAACGCATTTGCTGTAACTTGAAACAGTTAATTTACAAATAAGATGCTTAACTCGTTTTCATATACTTACGGTTGTGTATGAATAAAAAGCTAATTCGTTTCTTGCCATCTCCAAATCATAAGCAAATTACCTTTAAAAATATTACAATCAATACAAACGATGTATGTTGAATAGTCGGTTGCAACCGCGATCTCCGTGTCGCCATTTTCAAAAGATTCAACTGTAAACGTACACACATGGATTATACAAACGGTTTTGTTACAACCATAGTGATCACAATCGAAGTAATTGATCACACTATATAGAAATATTGAATCAATCAGATTAAAAAATGTTATTTTTTAACACTGCCCTCGTTGACTAATGACTTGCTTAGTTTATTAGATATCAGATATTGCTTTTTTGCTAAAAATGGATTCCAGTGCATTGTTACTTTTTTAATAAATCGAAAATTCTAGTATCTCGTCCGTTGGCCCAATGCCACATTTTCACATATATACTTATTTCCACGCAAGGCTGTATTCACGAAAAAAGCTCATTCTTCAGCTACCACTATCTGCTGCTTTCGAACATGTATATAATTTGTGTACTTATCTGAAATGCCTCATGATAACTATAAGTTTGTTATAAATTTAATCGCCGTGAAATCCTGATGAATTCCTTTTGAAAACAACACAATACCTTCTTGCGCAGCTGCTGTGAGAAGAACGTGAGAAGAAACTCGAGAGTCTCCATGATTGTATTAAGCTTTCTAAAACAATGTTTCTCATTATCTACTCAAAAAGAAATCCAATTTTGTTAATGTGCTTCGCACAATCCTGCACAGGATACACTCAAAATTTATTTATCTGCACAATCGATATGCTTTGGCGCCCTAATAACAGAATGTTGCTGCCGCGGGAATGCGATGTCAAAATGCCCATTAAACTCAACAATACCATTATCATAGTAACTTACCTAGAATAATAATATTCTTCAAATGAAATTTCACATGCCTTCGAGGTCATTTGTGATATGTTTTACCACTTGACAATTGACAACTTTCGAAAATATTTCATCTGATGATTTGAACGAAAGATACCAATCTGACGATGAAATCTATTAAAACAAAGTTAAATATTATCGAATATCAATTAAAATATATTTTTGTTATTTCCCAGACTTACCATATTTTCATAGTTTCAATGATTGTGAGACTGATCACGCATTGCAGCACCATATTGCATCGAGAACACATACTTGTACAAAAATGAAGTAAATTTATTAAACATTGTTTACCCATGAACTAGCAATGAATGGATTAAAATCGTATTTTTGAGTTGCTCTTTCAGCACTTAGGATTATCGCAATGTTTCGTTGTTAAGGGAGAGTTTGCAGTTATGAAGCCAATTATATTTGATACCTTCATATCGAAATCGGTCTATGCATAAATGTATCAGTGATTTCTAGATGCAGTGATTGGACAAATATCGGCCGACTCAGTAAAATGATCAAACTTTCATTCAAGGGTTTGTTTCAGGGGTCGGGAAACTACGGCCCGCGGGCCGCATTCGGCCCGCAACGCTTCACTGAATTATATTAACAAAACAGCTTTATTGACGAATATATTCTTTACGTGACAAAATTTGTTTTGAGAAACTAAATTATACTATAACCTAACAAGTATATAATTCACAATCACAATCAATCGTTTAATGAGCCTATAATTGATTATAATTAGAGAAATGGCAACAGAACGTGAAAAAGTAGATGCTGAGCGCAAATGGTTTAATGACGCTTAAAATATTCAAAGGATCAGTCTTCGCGCACTGCTTGAAATTTCTGGGGGAAAAAATGTGATTCATTGGCCATTCCTTTGGTTTTTACCTTTACAAAAAACGTGCTACCCGCCAATGACATGCAACTTTTAATTTTGGTCCGCAAACGACAAAAGTTTGCTGACCTCTGGTTTACACTTTAGAGCCAGTGAAGTTATACAGTCATCCCAACACAAATTCTCGACCCTCTGCCCTATCTCCCTCGACTTTCCTATCCTCGATCCTCTGCCCTGTCTCCCTCGACCAACTGCTCCACCTCCCTCAACCTTCCTATCCTCGACCCACCGCCCTATCTCCCCCAACCGTCCTATCCTCGACCCACTGTCCTATTTCCCCCAAACTTCCTATCCCCTTCAACCTCGTCCCAAAATTGAGCTTATCTTATCTGCAACTTAATGAAGTTGAAAAGGACGCAGTTAGTACGTAAATCTTTGGCATCGCTTTTACTATAAAATGTTGAAGAAAAATACTTTATACGGACCAGAGCACTATTGCTTGTTTCGGATCAGCATCATATTTGTCACAAGACTCACGACATGGCCAATTATTAAGGGCATAAAACGGCCTGTTAAAATTTAGAAAACTAAAGATAGGTAAGTTGTGGCAGGTAGGGCAGTGGGTCCGAGGATAGGTAGGTTGAGGGAGATAGGACAGGAGGTCAAAAAGAGAGAGGTTGAGGGAGATAAAGCGGTGGTTTGAGAATGTGAAAGTTGGGGAGATAGACCAGTGGGTCGAGGATAGGAAGGTTGAAGGAGCTAGGGCAGTGGGTCGAAAATAGGAACGTTGAGGAAGGTCGGGCAGTGGGTCCGAGGATAGGTAGGTTGAGGGAGATAGGACAGTAGGTCGAAAAGAGCGAGGTTGATGGAGATAGAGCGGTGGTTCGAGGATGTGAAAGTTGAGGGAGGTCGGGCAGTGGGTCATGGAGATAGGGAGGGCAGTGCCGGCCTCTGGTTTAGACTTCAGAGCCAGTGAAGTTACTGCCCTCCACTTTCCTATTCTCGATCCTCTGCCCTGTCTCCCTCGACCAACTGCTCCACCTCCCTCAACCTTCCTATCCTCGACCCACCGCCCTATCTCCCTCAACCGTCCTATCCTCGTCCCACTGCCATATCTTCCTCAACTTTTCTTTCCTCTATCCACTGCACTATCTGCCTCAAATGTGTTATACTGGTCGAGTATGCCAATGAGATGATTCAATCGTACGTCGACAAAACATGATTGACAGCATTCGTAAATGTAGGCTGGAATCTCAATTGGTAATCAATAACCATAATGAGTGGCTTAAAAATGTGCTACTAATTAAGATACTGATGGCTTCGGGTTTGAGGTGACTGTTTTTAAAATTTTAAATGCCATTCGATATCGACATAACTGAGTTCATTTTTCGAAACTCATTCAATGTCGCTTGTATTTCCGTTCAAGACAAAACGATGAGGAAATAATAAAATATTTGCACGCGTAGTCATTTTCAACGAATGTTCTGCCATATTCTGTTGTATATACAAATTTCTTTTATGTGACTGAGAAGGCTGAAAAGTCAAAAACAGTCAAAAATATGGGGCGCTCAGTGAGTGTAATCCCTTCCAAACTATTTTAGAGCCATGAAATGTTTTGTCGTAGCTAGCGTTGCCAACTGCCCTTTAATTCAGCGTATAGTCCCAAAATTGAGCTTATCTTATCTGCAACTTAATGAAGTTGAAAAGGAAGCAGTTAGTACGTAATCTTTGGCATCGCTTTTACTATAAAATGTTGAAGATAAATATTTTATACGGACCAGAACACTATTGCTTATTTTGGATCAGCATCATATTTGTTACGAGACTCACGACATGGCCAATTATTGAGGGCATGAAATGGCATGTTAAAATTTAGAAAACTGTTATTCCCAACTAAAAACCATCAGTAGCCCAATTAGTAAAACATTTTTAAACTGCCAATTAAGGTTATTGTTTAATATTTGAGATTCAAGCCTACATATACGAATGCTGTCAATCATGTTTTGTCGGCGTACGATTGAATCATCTCATTGGCATACACGACCAGTATAACCCATGGAAGTTGGTCGCAAGATAGTAAAGTTCAGTGTGGCGATCGGGTCGTGAATAAAGCGCCGTTAGGTCAGGTACCGAATAGTATGGCACCGTAGGTCAAAGATAGGTAAGTTGTGGCAGGTATTGCAGTGGGTCCGAGGATAGGTAGGTTGAGGGAGATAGGACAGGAGGTAGAAAAGAGAGAGGTTGAGGGAGATAAAGCGGTGGTGCGAGGATGTGAAAGTTGGGGAGATAGAGCAGTGGGTCGAGGATAGGAAGGTTGAAGGAGCTAGGGCAGTGGGTCGAGAATAAGAACGTTGAGGAAGGTCGGGCAGTGGGTCCGAGGATAGGTAGGTTGAGGGAGATAGGGCAGTAGGTCGAAAAGAGAGAGGTTGGTGGAGATAGAGCGGTGGTTCGAGGATGTGAAAGTTAAGGGAGGTCGGGCAGTGGGTCATGGAGATAGGGAGGGCAGTGCCGGCCTCAACTTTCCTATTCTCGATCCTCTGCCCTGTCTCCCTCGACCAACTGCTCCACCTCCCTCAACCTTCCTATCCTCGACCCACCACCTTGTCTCCCTCAATCGTCCTATCCTCGACCCACTGTCCTATTTCCCATCCCCTTCGACCTCTATCTCCTCGTCTCATTGCCATATCTTCCTCAACTTTTCTTTCTTTTATCCACTGCACTATCTTCCTCAAATTTCCCACCCTCGACCCACTTTCCGACCTCCATCAACTTACTTATCTTCGACCTACGACGCTATACCACTCAGCCCCTAACCTAACGGCGCTACAATCACGACTAGATCGTCTAAAAGAACTCCACCATCTTGCAACCAACTTCCATGTGTTATACTGGTCGAGTATGCCAATGAGATGATTCAATCGTACGTCGACAAAACATGATTGACGGCATTCGTAAATGTAGGCTGGAATCTCAATTGGTAATCAATAACCATAATGAATGGCTTAAAAATGTGCTACTAATTAAGCTACTGATGGCTTCGGGTTTGAGGTGACTGTTTTTAAAATTTTGAAATGCCATTCGATATCGACATACCTGAGTTCATTTTCCGAAACTCATTCAATGTCGCTTGTATTTCCGTTCAAGGCAAAACGATGAGAAAATAATAAAATATTTGCACGCTTAGTCATTTTCAACGAATGTTCTGCCATATTCTGTTGTATACACAAATTTCTTTTATGTGACTGAGAAGGCTGAAAGGTCAAAAACAGTCAAAAATATGGGGCGCTCAGTGAGTGTAATCCCTTCCAAACTATTTTAGAGCCATGAAATGTTTTGTCGTAGCTAGCGTTGCCAACTGCCCTTTAATTCAGCGTATAGTCCCAAAATTGAGCTTATCTTATCTGCAACTTAATGAAGTTGAAAAAGACGCAGTTAGTACGTAATCTTTGGCATCGCTTTTACTATAAAATGTTGAAGATAAATACTTTATACGGACCAGAACACTATTGCTTATCTCGGATTAGCATCATATTTGTTACGAGACTCACGACATGGCCAATTATTGAGGGCATAAAATGGCCTGTTAAAATTTAGAAAACTGTTATTCCCAACTAAAAACCATCAGTAGCCCAATTAGTAAAACATTTTTAAACTGCCAATTAAGGTTATTGTTTAATATTTTAGATTCCAGCCTACATATACGAATGCTGTCAATCATGTTTTGTCGGCGTACGATTGAATCATCTCATTGGCATACACGACCAGTATAACCCATGGAAGTGGTCGTAAGATAGTAAAGTTCAGTGTGGCGATTGGGTCGTGAATAAAGCGCCGTTAGGTCAAGTACCTAATAGTATGGCACCGTAGGTCAAAGATAGGTAAGTTGTGGCAGGTAGGGCAGTGGGTCCGAGGATAGGTAGGTTGAGGGAGATAGGACAGGAGGTCGAAAAGAGAGAGGTTGAGGGAGATAAAGCGGTGGTTCGAGGATGTGAAAGTTGAGGGAGGTCGGGCAGTGGGTCATGGAGATAGGGAGGGCAGTGCCGGCCTCTGGTTTAGACTTCAGAGCCAGTGAAGTTACTGCCCTCCACTTTCTTATTCTCGATCCTCTGCCCTGTCTCCCTCGACCAACTGCTCCACCTCCCTCAACCTTCCTATCCTCGACCCACCGCCCTATCTCCCTCAACCGTCCTATCCTCGTCCCACTGCCATATCTTCCTCAACTTTTCTTTCCTCTATCCACTGCACTATCTGCCTCAAATGTGTTATACTGGTCGAGTATGCCAATGAGATGATTCAATCGTACGTCGACAAAACATGATTGACAGCATTCGTAAATGTAGGCTGGAATCTCAATTGGTAATCAATAACCATAATGAGTGGCTTAAAAATGTGCTACTAATTAAGATACTGATGGCTTCGGGTTTGAGGTGACTGTTTTTAAAATTTTAAATGCCATTCGATATCGACATAACTGAGTTCATTTTTCGAAACTCATTCAATGTCGCTTGTATTTCCGTTCAAGACAAAACGATGAGGAAATAATAAAATATTTGCACGCGTAGTCATTTTCAACGAATGTTCTGCCATATTCTGTTGTATATACAAATTTCTTTTATGTGACTGAGAAGGCTGAAAAGTCAAAAACAGTCAAAAATATGGGGCGCTCAGTGAGTGTAATCCCTTCCAAACTATTTTAGAGCCATGAAATGTTTTGTCGTAGCTAGCGTTGCCAACTGCCCTTTAATTCAGCGTATAGTCCCAAAATTGAGCTTATCTTATCTGCAACTTAATGAAGTTGAAAAGGAAGCAGTTAGTACGTAATCTTTGGCATCGCTTTTACTATAAAATGTTGAAGATAAATATTTTATACGGACCAGAACACTATTGCTTATTTCGGATCAGCATCATATTTGTTACGAGACTCACGACATGGCCAATTATTGAGGGCATGAAATGGCATGTTAAAATTTAGAAAACTGTTATTCCCAACTAAAAACCATCAGTAGCCCAATTAGTAAAACATTTTTAAACTGCCAATTAAGGTTATTGTTTAATATTTGAGATTCAAGCCTACATATACGAATGCTGTCAATCATGTTTTGTCGGCGTACGATTGAATCATCTCATTGGCATACACGACCAGTATAACCCATGGAAGTTGGTCGCAAGATAGTAAAGTTCAGTGTGGCGATCGGGTCGTGAATAAAGCGCCGTTAGGTCAGGTACCGAATAGTATGGCACCGTAGGTCAAAGATAGGTAAGTTGTGGCAGGTATTGCAGTGGGTCCGAGGATAGGTAGGTTGAGGGAGATAGGACAGGAGGTAGAAAAGAGAGAGGTTGAGGGAGATAAAGCGGTGGTGCGAGGATGTGAAAGTTGGGGAGATAGAGCAGTGGGTCGAGGATAGGAAGGTTGAAGGAGCTAGGGCAGTGGGTCGAGAATAAGAACGTTGAGGAAGGTCGGGCAGTGGGTCCGAGGATAGGTAGGTTGAGGGAGATAGGGCAGTAGGTCGAAAAGAGAGAGGTTGGTGGAGATAGAGCGGTGGTTCGAGGATGTGAAAGTTAAGGGAGGTCGGGCAGTGGGTCATGGAGATAGGGAGGGCAGTGCCGGCCTCAACTTTCCTATTCTCGATCCTCTGCCCTGTCTCCCTCGACCAACTGCTCCACCTCCCTCAACCTTCCTATCCTCGACCCACCACCTTGTCTCCCTCAATCGTCCTATCCTCGACCCACTGTCCTATTTCCCATCCCCTTCGACCTCTATCTCCTCGTCTCATTGCCATATCTTCCTCAACTTTTCTTTCTTTTATCCACTGCACTATCTTCCTCAAATTTCCCACCCTCGACCCACTTTCCGACCTCCATCAACTTACTTATCTTCGACCTACGACGCTATACCACTCAGCCCCTAACCTAACGGCGCTACAATCACGACTAGATCGTCTAAAAGAACTCCACCATCTTGCAACCAACTTCCATGTGTTATACTGGTCGAGTATGCCAATGAGATGATTCAATCGTACGTCGACAAAACATGATTGACGGCATTCGTAAATGTAGGCTGGAATCTCAATTGGTAATCAATAACCATAATGAATGGCTTAAAAATGTGCTACTAATTAAGCTACTGATGGCTTCGGGTTTGAGGTGACTGTTTTTAAAATTTTGAAATGCCATTCGATATCGACATACCTGAGTTCATTTTCCGAAACTCATTCAATGTCGCTTGTATTTCCGTTCAAGGCAAAACGATGAGAAAATAATAAAATATTTGCACGCTTAGTCATTTTCAACGAATGTTCTGCCATATTCTGTTGTATACACAAATTTCTTTTATGTGACTGAGAAGGCTGAAAGGTCAAAAACAGTCAAAAATATGGGGCGCTCAGTGAGTGTAATCCCTTCCAAACTATTTTAGAGCCATGAAATGTTTTGTCGTAGCTAGCGTTGCCAACTGCCCTTTAATTCAGCGTATAGTCCCAAAATTGAGCTTATCTTATCTGCAACTTAATGAAGTTGAAAAAGACGCAGTTAGTACGTAATCTTTGGCATCGCTTTTACTATAAAATGTTGAAGATAAATACTTTATACGGACCAGAACACTATTGCTTATCTCGGATTAGCATCATATTTGTTACGAGACTCACGACATGGCCAATTATTGAGGGCATAAAATGGCCTGTTAAAATTTAGAAAACTGTTATTCCCAACTAAAAACCATCAGTAGCCCAATTAGTAAAACATTTTTAAACTGCCAATTAAGGTTATTGTTTAATATTTTAGATTCCAGCCTACATATACGAATGCTGTCAATCATGTTTTGTCGGCGTACGATTGAATCATCTCATTGGCATACACGACCAGTATAACCCATGGAAGTGGTCGTAAGATAGTAAAGTTCAGTGTGGCGATTGGGTCGTGAATAAAGCGCCGTTAGGTCAAGTACCTAATAGTATGGCACCGTAGGTCAAAGATAGGTAAGTTGTGGCAGGTAGGGCAGTGGGTCCGAGGATAGGTAGGTTGAGGGAGATAGGACAGGAGGTCGAAAAGAGAGAGGTTGAGGGAGATAAAGCGGTGGTTCGAGGATGTGAAAGTTGAGGGAGGTCGGGCAGTGGGTCATGGAGATAGGGAGGGCAGTGCCGGCCTCTGGTTTAGACTTCAGAGCCAGTGAAGTTACTGCCCTCCACTTTCCTATTCTCGATCCTCTGCCCTGTCTCCCTCGACCAACTGCTCCACTTCCCTGTCCTCGACCCACCGCCCTATCTCTCTCAACCGTCCTATCCTCGACCCACTGTCCCATTTCCCATCCACTTCGACCTCTTTAGCCTCGTCTCATTGCCATATCTTCCTCAACTTTTCTTTCTTTTATCCACTGCACTATCTTCCTCAAATTTCCCACCCTCGACCCACTTTCCGACCTCCATCAACTTACTTATCTTCGACCTACGACGCTATACCACTCAGCCCCTAACCTAACGGCGCTACAATCACGACTAGATCGTCTAAAAGAACTCCACCATCTTGCAACCAACTTCCATGTGTTATACTGGTCGAGTATGCCAATGAGATGATTCAATCGTACGTCGACAAAACATGATTGACGGCATTCGTAAATGTAGGCTGGAATCTCAATTGGTAATCAATAACCATAATGAATGGCTTAAAAATGTGCTACTAATTAAGCTACTGATGGCTTCGGGTTTGAGGTGACTGTTTTTAAAATTTTGAAATGCCATTCGATATCGACATACCTGAGTTCATTTTCCGAAACTCATTCAATGTCGCTTGTATTTCCGTTCAAGGCAAAACGATGAGAAAATAATAAAATATTTGCACGCTTAGTCATTTTCAACGAATGTTCTGCCATATTCTGTTGTATACACAAATTTCTTTTATGTGACTGAGAAGGCTGAAAGGTCAAAAACAGTCAAAAATATGGGGCGCTCAGTGAGTGTAATCCCTTCCAAACTATTTTAGAGCCATGAAATGTTTTGTCGTAGCTAGCGTTGCCAACTGCCCTTTAATTCAGCGTATAGTCCCAAAATTGAGCTTATCTTATCTGCAACTTAATGAAGTTGAAAAAGACGCAGTTAGTACGTAATCTTTGGCATCGCTTTTACTATAAAATGTTGAAGATAAATACTTTATACGGACCAGAACACTATTGCTTATCTCGGATTAGCATCATATTTGTTACGAGACTCACGACATGGCCAATTATTGAGGGCATAAAATGGCCTGTTAAAATTTAGAAAACTGTTATTCCCAACTAAAAACCATCAGTAGCCCAATTAGTAAAACATTTTTAAACTGCCAATTAAGGTTATTGTTTAATATTTTAGATTCCAGCCTACATATACGAATGCTGTCAATCATGTTTTGTCGGCGTACGATTGAATCATCTCATTGGCATACACGACCAGTATAACCCATGGAAGTGGTCGTAAGATAGTAAAGTTCAGTGTGGCGATTGGGTCGTGAATAAAGCGCCGTTAGGTCAAGTACCTAATAGTATGGCACCGTAGGTCAAAGATAGGTAAGTTGTGGCAGGTAGGGCAGTGGGTCCGAGGATAGGTAGGTTGAGGGAGATAGGACAGGAGGTCGAAAAGAGAGAGGTTGAGGGAGATAAAGCGGTGGTTCGAGGATGTGAAAGTTGAGGGAGGTCGGGCAGTGGGTCATGGAGATAGGGAGGGCAGTGCCGGCCTCTGGTTTAGACTTCAGAGCCAGTGAAGTTACTGCCCTCCACTTTCCTATTCTCGATCCTCTGCCCTGTCTCCCTCGACCAACTGCTCCACTTCCCTGTCCTCGACCCACCGCCCTATCTCTCTCAACCGTCCTATCCTCGACCCACTGTCCCATTTCCCATCCACTTCGACCTCTTTAGCCTCGTCTCATTGCCATATCTTCCTCAACTTTTTTTCTTCTATCCACTGCACTATCTGCCTCAAATTTCCCACCCTCGACCCACTTTCCGACCTCCATCAACTTACTTATCTTCGACCTACGACACTATACAACTCAGCCCCTAACCTAACGGCGCTACAATCACGACTAGATCGTCAAAAAGAACTCCGTCATCTTGCAACCAACTTCCATGTGTTATACTGGTCAAGTATGCCAATGAGATGATTCAATCGTACGTCGACAAAACATGATTGACGGCATTCGTAAATGTAGGCTGGAATTTTAATTGGTAATCAATAACCATAATGAGTGGCTTGAAAATGTGCTACTAATTAAGCTACTGATGGCGTCGGGTTTGAGGTGACTGTTTTTAAAATTTTGAAAAGCCATTCGAGATCGACATACCTGAGGTCATTTTTCCGAAACTCAATCAATGTCGCTTGTATTTCCGTTCAAGGCAAAACGATGAGGGTGATATGTCCCAAAAGATTCACTATCATCCTAAAATACAGTGTGACTCAGTGTACTGTAAAACACGCTTAGTCATTTTCAACGAATGATCTGCCATATTCTGTTGCATATACAAATTTATTTTACGTGACTGAGGAGGCTGAAAAGTCAAAAACAGTCAAAAATATAAGTCGCTCAGTGAGTGTAATCCCTTCCAAACTATTTTAGAGCCATGAAATGTTTTGTCGTAGCTAGCGTTGCCAACTGCCCTTTAATTCAGCGTATAGTCCCAAAATTGACCTTATCTTATCTGCAACTTAATGAAGTTGAAAAGGACGCAGTTAGTACGTAATCTTTGGCATCGATTTTACTATAAAATGTTGAAGATAAATATTTTATACGGACCAGAACACTATTGCTTATTTCGGATCAGCATCATATTTGTTACGAGACTCACGACATGGCCAATTATTGAGGGCATAAAATGGCCTGTTAAAATTTAGAAAACTGTTATTCCCAACTAAAAACCATCAGTAGCCCAATTAGTAAAACATTTTTAAACTGCCAATTAAGGTTATTGTTTAATATTTGAGATTCAAGCCTACATATACGAATGCTGTCAATCATGTTTTGTCGGCGTACGATTGAATCATCTCATTGGCATACACGACCAGTATAACCCATGGAAGTTGGTCGCAAGATAGTAAAGTTCAGTGTGGCGATTGGGTCGTGAATAAAGCGCCGTTAGGTCAGGTACCGAATAGTATGGCACCGTAGGTCAAAGATAGGTAAGTTGTGGCAGGTAGGGCAGTGGGTCCGAGGATAGGTAGGTTGAGGGAGATAGGACAGGAGGTCGAAAAGAGAGAGGTTGAGAGAGATAAAGCGGTGGTTCGAGGATGTGAAAGTTGGGGAGATAGAGCAGTGGGTCGAGGATAGGAAGGCTGAAGGAGCTAGGGCAGTGGGTCGAGAATAAGAACGTTGAGGAAGGTCGGGCAGTGGGTCCGAGGATAGGTAGGTTGAGGGAGATAGGGCAGTAGGTCGAAAAGAGAGAGGTTGATAGAGATAGAGCGGTGGTTCGAGGATGTGAAAGTTGAGGGAGGTCGGGCAGTGGGTCATGGAGATAGGGAGGGCAGTGCCGGCCTCAACTTTCCTATTCTCGATTCTCTGCCCTGTCTCCCTCAACCTTCCTATCCTCGACCCACCACCCTGTCTCCCTCAATCGTCCTATCCTCGACCCACTGTCCTATCTCCCATCCCCTTCGACCTCTATATCCTCGTCTCATTGCCATATCTTCCTCAACTTTTCTTTCTTTTATCCACTGCACTATCTGCCTCAAATTTCCCACCCTCGACCCACTTTCCGACCTCCATCAACTTACTTATCTTCGAGCTTCCCAACAAAAAACCATCAGTAGCCCAATTAGTAAAACATTTTTAAACTGCCAATTAAGGTTATTGTTTAATATTTGAGATTCCAGCCTACATATACGAATGCTGTCAATCATGTTTTGTCGACGTACGATTGAATCATCTTATTGGCATACACGACCAGTATAACCCATGGAAGTTGGTCGCAAGATAGTAAAGTTCAGTGTGGCGATCGGGTCGTGAATAAAGCGCCGTTAGGTCAGGTACCGAATAGTATAGCAACGTAGGTCAAAGATAGGTATGTTGTGGCAGATAGGGCAGTGGGTTTAAGGATATGTAGGTTGAGGGATATAGGACAGTAGGACGAAAAGAGAGAGGTTGAGGGAGATAGAGCAGTGGGTCGGGGATGGGAAGGTTGAGGGAGCTAGGGCAGTGGGTCTAGGATGGGAAAGTTGAGGGAGGTCGGGCAGTGTGTCAAGAAGATAGGGCAGTGGGTCGAGGACAGTTTTAAATGTCTTTAACGGAGTGCTTTTGGCACGCAAACGACAAAAGTTTGTCGACCTCTCGTTTAGACTTCAGAGCCAGTGAAGTTACTGCCCTATCTTACTCAACCTTCCTATCCTCTGCCCACCGCCCTATCTCCCTCAACCGTCCTATCCTCGACACACTGTTCTATTTCCCCCAAACTTCCTATCCCCTTTATCCTCGTCCCCCTGCCATATCTTCCTCACCTTTTCTTTCCTCTACCCACTGCACTATCTGCCTCAAATGTCCCACCCTCGACCCACTTTTCGACCTCCATCAACTTACTTATCTTCGACCTACGACGCTAACCTATCAGCGCTACACTCACGACTAGATCGTCTAAAAGAACTCCACCATCTTGCAACCAACTTCCATGTGTTATACTGGTCGAGTATGCCAATGAGATGCTTCAATCGTACGTCGACAAAACATGATTGACAGCATTCGTAAATGTAGGCTGGAATCTCAATTGGTAATCAATAACCATAATGAGTGGCTTAAAAATGTGCTACTAATTAAGCTACTGATGGCTTCGGGTTTGAGGTGACTGTTTTTAAAATTTTGAAATGCCATTCGATATCGACATACCTGAGTTCATTTTCCGAAACTCATTCAATGTCGCTTGTATTTCCGTTCAAGGCAAAACGATGAGGAAATAATAAAATATTTGCACGCTTAGTCATTTTCAACGAATGTTCTGCCATATTCTGTTGTATATACAAATTTCTTTTACGTGACTGAGAAGGCTGAAAAGTCAAAAACAGTCAAAAATATGGGGCGCTCAGTGAGTGTAATCCCTCCCAAACTATTTTAGAGCCATGAAATGTTTTGTCGTAGCTAGCGTTGCCAACTGCCCTTTAATTCAGCGCATAGTCCCAAAATTAAGCTTATCTTATCTGCAACTTAATGAAGTTGCAAAGGACGCAGTTAGTACGTAATCTTTGGCGTCGCTTTTACTATAAAATGTTGAAGAAAATTACTTTATACGGAGCAGCATCATATTGTCACAAGACTCACGACATGGCCAACTATTAAGGGCATAAAACGGCCTGTTAGAATTTCGAAAACTGTTATTCCCAACAAAAAACCATCAGTAGCCCAATTAGAAAAACATTTTTAAACTGCCAATTAAGATTATTGTTTAATATTTGAGATTGCAGCCTACATATACCAATGCTGTCAATCATGTTTTGTCGACGTACGATTGAATCATCTCATTGGCATACACGACCAGTATAACCCATGGAAGTTGGTCGCAAGATAGTAAAGTTCAGTGTGGCGATTTTGTCGTGAATGAAGCGCCGTTAGGTCATGTACCGAATAGTATAGCAACGTAGGTCAAAGATAGGTAAGTTGTGGCAGATAGGGCAGTGGGTTCGAGGATAGGTAGGTTGAGGGAGATAGGACAGTAGGTTGAAATAAGAGAGGTTGAGGGAGATAAAGCGGTGGTTCGAGGAAGCGAAAGTTGGGGGAGGTATAGCAGTGGGTCGAGGGTAGAGAGATAGCGTAGTGGGTCGAGGATAAGAAGGTTCAAGGAGCTAGGGCAGGGGGTTGAGGATAGTAAAGTTGAGGGAGGTCGGGCAGGAACATTTAAAGGGGGGCCACAGACCTATTAAAAATTGCTATAGTTGCTGATGAAGATAGTTAAATTTGGGCTGGAATCTGCAATCTCAATTGGTAATCAATAACCATAATGAGTGGCTTAAAATGTGCTACTAATTAAGCTACTGATGGCGTCGGGTTTGAGGTGACTGTTTTTAAAATTTTGAAAAGCCATTCGATATCGACATACCTGAGTTCATTTTCAGAAACTCATTCAATGTCGCTCGTATTTCCGTTCAAGACGAAACGATGAGGAAATAATCAAATATTTGCACGCTTAGTCATTTTCAACGAATGTTCTACCATATTCTGTTGTATATACAAATTTCTTTTACGTGACTGAGAACGCTGAAAAGTCACAAACAGTCAAAAATATAAGTCGCTCAGTGAGTGTAATCCCTTCCAAACTATTTTTAGAGCCATGAAATGTTTTGTCATAGCTAGCGTTGCCAATTATTTCAGCATCATATTTGTTACGAGACTCACGACATGGCCAATTATTGAGGGCATAAAATGGCCTGTTAAAATTTAGAAAACTGTTATTCCCAACTAAAAACCATCAGTAGCCCAATTAGTAAAACATTTTTAAACTGCCAATTAAAATTATTGTTTAATATTTGAGATTCCAGCCTACATATACGAATGCTGTCAATCATGTTTTGGCGGCGTACGATTGAATCATCTCATTGGCATACACGACCAGTATAACCCATGGAAGTTGGTCGCAAGATAGTAAAGTTCAGTGTGGCGGTCAGGTACCGGATAGTATGGCATCGTAGGTCAAAGATAGGTAAGTTGTGGCAGGTAGGGCAGTGGGTCCGTGGATAGGTAGGTTGAGGGAGATAGAACAGGAGGTCGAAAAGAGAGAGGTTGAGGGTGTGAAAGTTGGGGAGATAGATCAGTGGGTCGAGGATAGGAAGGTTGAAGGATCTAGGGCAGTGGGTCGAGAATAGGAACGTTGAGGAAGGTAGGGCAGTGGGTCCGAGGATAGGTAGGTTGAGGGAGATAGGACAGTAGGTCGAAAAGAGAGAGGTTGGTGGAGATAGAGCGGTGGTTCGAGGATGTGAAAGTTGAGGGAGGTCGGGCAGTGGGTCATGGAGATAGGGAGGGCAGTACCGGCCTTTGGTTTAGACTTCAGAGCCAGTGAAGTTACTGCCCTCCACTTTCCTATTCTCGATCCTCTGCCCTGTCTCCCTCGACCAACTGCTCCACCTCCCTCAACCTTCCTATCCTCGACCCACCGCCCTATCTCCCTCAACCGTCCTATCCTCGACCCACTGTCCTATTTCCCATCCCCTTCGACCTCTTTATCCTCGTCTCATTGCCATATCTTCCTCAACTTTTCTCTCTTCTATCCACTGCACTATCTGCCTCAAATTTCCCACCCTCGACCCACTTTCCGACCTCCATCAACTTACTTATCTTCGACCTACGACACTATACAACTCAGCCCCTAACCTAACAGCGCTACAATCACGACTAGATCGTCAAAAAAAACTCCGTCATCTTGAAACCAACTTCCATGTGTTAAACTGGTCGAGTATGCCAATGAGATGATTCTATCGTACGTCGACAAAACATGATTGACGGCATTCGTAAATGTAGGCTGGAATTTCAATTGGTAATCAATAACCATAATGAGTGGCTTAAAATGTGCTACTAATTAAGCGAATGATGGCGTCGGGTTTGAGGTGACTGTTTTTGAAGTTTTGAAAAGCCTTTCGATATCGACATACCTGAGTTCATTTTCCGAAACTCATTCAATGTCGCTTGTATTTCCGTTCATGGCAAAACAATGAGGAAATAATAAAATATTTTCACGCTTAGTCATTTTCAACGAATGATCTGCCATATTCTGTTGTATATACAAATTTCTTTTACGTGACTGAGAAGGCTGAAAAGTCAAAATCAGTCAAAAATATAAGTCGCTCAGTCAGTGTAATCCCTTCCAAACTATTTTAGAGCCATGAAATGTTTTGTCGTAGCTAGCGTTGCCAACTGCCCTTTAATTCAGCGCATAGTCACAAAATTAGGCTTATCTTATCTGCAATTTAATGAAGTTGCAAAGGACGCAGTTCGTACGTAAACTTTGGCATCGCTTTTACTATAAAATGTAGAAGAAAAATACTTTATACGGATTAGCATCATATTGTAGCAAGACTCACGGCATGGCCAATTATTAAAGGCATAAAAGGGACTGTTAGAATGTAGAAAACTGTTATTCCCAACAAAAAATCTTCAGTAGCCCAATTAGTAAAACATTTTTAACCTGTCAATTAAGGTTATTGTTTAATATTTGAGATTCCAGCCTACATATACGAATGCTGTCAATCATGTTTTGTTGACGTACGATTGAATCATCTCATTGGCATACACGACCAGTATAACCCATGGAAGTTGGTCGCAAGATAGTAAAGTTAAGTGTGTCGATCGGGTCGTGAATAAAGCGCCGTTAGGTCAGGTACCGAATAGTATAGCACCGTAGGTCAGAGATAGGTAAGTTGTGGCAGATAGGGCAGTGGGTTTAAGGATATGTAGGTTGAGGGAGATAGGACAGTAGGTCTAAAAGAGAGAGATTGAGGGAGATAGAGCAGTGGGTCGAGGATGGAAGGGAGCTAGGGCAGTGGGTCGAGGATGGGAAAGTTGAGGGAGGAAGGTCGGGCAGTGGGTCATGAAGATAGGGCGGTGGGTCGAGGACAGTTGTCTTTAACGGAGTACTTTTGGCACGCAAACGACAAAAGTTTGACTTCAGAGCCAGTGAAGTTACTGCCCTATCTTACTCAACCTTCCTATCCTCGGCCCACCGCCCTATCTCCCTCAACCGTCCTATACTCGACACACTTTCCTATTTCACCCAAACTTCCTATCCCCTTCAACCCCTTTATCCTCGTCCCATTGCCATATCTTCCTCAACTTTTCTTTCCTCTACCCACTGCACTATCTGCCTCAAATGTCCCTCCCTCGACCCACTTTTCGACCTCCATCAACTTACTTATATTCGACCTAAGACGCTATACCACTCAGCCCCTAACCTAACAGCGCTACACTCACGACTAGATCGTCTAAAAGAACTCCACCATCTTGCAACCAACTTCCATGTGTTATACTGGTCGAGTATGCCAATGAGATGATTCAATCGTACGTCGACAAAACATGATTGACAGCATTCGTAAATGTAGGCTGGAATCTCAATTGGTAATCAATAACCATAATGAGTGGCTTAAAATCGTGCTACTAATTAAGCTACTGATGGCTTCGGGTTTGAGGTGACTATTTTTAAAATTTTGAAATGCCATTCGATATCGACATAACTGAGTTCATTTTTCGAAACTCATTCAATGTCGCTTGTATTTCCGTTCAAGGCAAGACGATGAGGAAATAATAAAATATTTGCACGCTTAGTCATTTTCAACGAATGTTCTGCCATATTCTGTTGTATATACAAATTTCTTTTATGTGACTGAGAAGGCTGAAAAGTCAAAAACAGTCAAAAATATGGGGCGCTCAGTGAGTGTAATCCCTTCCAAACTATTTTAGAGCCATGAAATGTTTTGTCGTAGCTAGCGTTGCCAACTGCCCTTTAATTCAGCGTATAGTCCCAAAATTGAGCTTATCTTATCTGCAACTTAATGAAGTTGAAAAGGACGCAGTTAGTACGTAATCTTTGGCATCGCTTTTACTATAAAATGTTGAAGAAAACTACTTTATACGGACCAGAACACTATTGCTTATTTCGGATCAGCATCATATTTGTTACGAGACTCACGACATGGCCAATTATTGAGGGCATAAAATGGCCTTTTAAATTTAGAAAAATGTTATTCGCAACTAAAAACCATCAGCAGCCCAATTAGTAAAACATTTTTAAACTGCCAATTAAGGTTATTGTTTAATATTTGAGATTCAAGCCTACATATACGAATGCTGTCAATCATGTTTTGTCGGCGTACGATTGAATCATCTCATTGGCATACACGACCAGTATAACCCATGGAAGTTGGTCGCAAGATAGTAAAGTTCAGTGTGGCGATCGGGTCGTGAGTAAAGCGCCGTTAGGTCAGGTACCGAATAGTATGGCACCGTAGGTCAAAGATAGGTAAGTTGTGGCAGGTAGGACAGTGGGTCCGAGGATAGGTAGGTTGAGGGAGATAGGACAGGAGGTCGAAAAGAGAGAGGTTGAGGGAGATAAAGCGGTGGTTCGAGGATGTGAAAGTTGGGGAGATAGAGCAGTGGGTCGAGGATAGGAAGGTTGAAGGAGCTAGGGCAGTGGGTCGAGAATAAGAACATTGAGGAAGGTCGGGCAGTGGGTCCGAGGAAAAGTAGGTTGAGGGAGATAAGGCAGTAGGTCGAAAAGAGAGAGGTTGATGGAGATAGAGCGGTGGTTCGAGGATGTGAAAGTTGTGGGAGGTCGGGCAGTGGGTCATGGAGATAGGGAGGGCAGTGCCGGCCTCTGATTTAGACTTCAGAGCCAGTGAAGTTACTGCCCTCCACTTTCCTATTCTCGATCTTTTTTTTTTTTTTTTTTTTTTTTTTTAATTTTACGGATCAGAACGACAAAGTCTGGAATCCAGCCCAATTGCCTTCATACCCAGACTATGCCGACGGAAGTTATATGGATCCCTTCTCTTTGCCATAGAGATCACCATTTTATATACCACATGAAGAGGTAGTCTTCCATTCATCACATCCGCTATAAGTGGGATGGTATTATCAAGTTGAGTTTTATGCCATCAACTGGGCAGTTTGTTTAACGCTCGATGTTTAAAGGCCGAATTAAATGTCCAGGTTACAGAATTTTGATTTGTGGGGTCCGAATTAACTTACAACTATTTTTTCTTTTTGCCAACAAGTCTAAATTCCAAAGTGGTCGAAAATGACGAGTCTGATGACGTTTCTTCACGGCTTCTTTTATTAGCATAATCCGAGTTGTCGAGATTTGATTCATTTAAGTCCACGGTATTTGATTGTGATTTGTTATATTCCAGAACTGCTGGTGCAGAGGATGTTTCATCAGGTGTGGTGCTGAAGACGGAAGAGGTTGATATTTCCGGAGCCTGGATGTTTCGCACCTTCACTCTCACATACGGGTTACTTTTTGATGGAGGATGAAAAGGAGTGTTGCCTATCGTCGACGTTTGTTTCAATCTCGACGATTGCCTTGTTTGTTTGGGCAGTGGTATGTTCGGCGGTGTTGATAGAGGGCTCAAAACGCTCCCCGCATCTTCGCACTCTGACCAGTTACTTATTTCTTTTAGATCATCGGAGTTTGAGGAGGATGAAAACTCATGTACCTTCGAGACGAAGTCAGATTCTGGCATCGAATTGCCTTGCTTGTTGTTGGTTGTGGCGTTGTGCGAGCAGTTTTCTGGAGTTGTTGCAGGTTGTAAGACGTTTTGGTTGACTGTGCTTTGTAATTCCCGTATATCCATATTAGGTTGTGCGCCATTTTGTAACTCCATATTAGGTAGTGCGTCATTTTGTAATTCCACAGTAGGTTGTACGTCATTTGGTAGTTCCGTTGAGTTGTTTGAAGTTGCAGCAGGTTGTGAAGCATTTGGAATGATATTGGTTTGTGATTCCGAATAATGTGGGTTGGTTGTCTGCATTCGTCTTCGCTTTGGTATGGTCCATGTATATCCAGAAGTTGTTGGAAAATCATTCCGTTTGGATGGGCAATCCTTTAGAATATGCCCCATTTCTTTGCAATAGCGACAAACGGGTTCGCTCTCACATTCGATGAAATTGTGACCGGGCTTCAAGCACCTTCCGCAGGTTGGCACATACAACTCTCGGGGTAAATACGTCTTACAACTCTTTCCATCAATCATCAAGTAATCAGGTAACCGGTCTTTTTTAAAATTTTCTATAAAAAAAGAAGTATATCCATTATAGATAGTCGTACCTTTGTACCAGTTTCTGGTGGCATTCCGCACTTTTCCGCACTGCAGTCTTTCGATTGTAGCCACAGCCTTTTTGTAGGACGTTTCTCCCGGTATCCATCGAACGGATATTCGAATTGGTGCTTCGGTTGGCAGTGATACCGTAATGGTACCGCCAGAAACTCTTATTTGACCTTTTGTGTCGCGCAAGAATTGATCGCGGCAGCTAGAGTTGGGGTCTTCGGTGGCGGCAAAAGTGCATATCCACTGACCTTTTCTTCCCTCGAAGAGTCCCATGATGTGGTCGACGTAGTTGCAGGTGGTTGAGTCGGTCTTCAGGTTGTCGAACAATCGAGGGAAGTCCAGGTCTTCGGTGGTAGTCAGGAACAGAGTGCGAGGTCGTGTAGTCGGTGCAGATGTTTCTTCTCTTGTAGGTGTAGACGTTGTTGAGGCGGCTTCGGCGTAATTCATCTTCTTCTTCGTTTCTTTTCTTCTTGCTTCGTTGCTGTCGAGGGCCTAACCCGGTGAGGGGTTGCCTTAATCAAAGTCTCCCTCGACCAACTGCTCCACCTCCCTCAACCTTCCTATCCTCGACCCACCACCCTATCTCCCTCAACCGTCCTATCCTCGACCCACTGTCCTATTTCCCATCCCCTTCGACCTCTTTATCCTCGTCTCATTGCCATATCTTCCTCAACTTTTCTTTATTTTATCCACTGCAGTATCTGCCTCAAATTTCCCACCCTCGACTCACTTTCCGACCTCCATCAACTTACTTATCTTCGACCTACGACAGTATACAACTCAGCCCCTAACCTAACGGCGCTACAATCAAGACTAGATCGTCAAAAAGAACTCCGTCATCTTGCAACCAACTTCCATGTGTCATACTGGTCGAGTAAGCCAATGAGATGATTCAATCGTACGTCGACAAAACATGATTGACGGCATTCGTAAATGTAGTCTGGAATTTTAATTGGTAATCAATAACCATAATGAGTGGCTTAAAAATGTGCTACTAATTAAGCTACTGATGGCGTCGGGTTTGAGGTGACTGTTTTTAAAACTTTAAAAAGGCATTCGAGATCGACATACCTGAGGTCATTTTCCGAAACTCAATCAATGTCGCTTGTATTTCCATTCAAGGCAAAACGATGAGGAAATACAAAAATATTTACACGCTTAGTCATTTTCAACGAATGATCTGCCATATTCTGTTGTATATACAAATTTCTTTTACGTGGCTGAGAAGGCTGAAAAGTCAAAAACAGTCAAAAATATAAGTCGCTAAGTGAGTGTAATCCCTTCCAAACTATTTTAGAGCCATGAAATGTTTTGTCGTAGCTAGCGTTGCCAACTGCCCTTTAATTCAGCGTATAGTCCCAAAATTGAGCTTATCTTATCTGCAACTTAATGAAGTTGAAAAGGACGCAGTTAATACGTAATCTTTGGCATCGCTTTTACTATAAAATGTTGAAGATAAATACTTTATACGGACCAGAACACTATTGCTTATTTCGGATCAGCATCATATTTGTTACGAGACTCACGACATGGCCAATTATCGAGGGCATAAAATGGCCTGTTAAAATTTAGAAAACTGTTATTCCCAACTAAAAACCATCAGTAGCCCAATTAGTAAAACATTTTTAACCTGCCAATTAAGGTTATTGTTTAATATTTGAGATTCCAGCCTACATATACGAATGCTGTCAATCATGTTTTGTCGAAGTACGATTGAATCATCTCATTGGCATACACGACCAGTATAACCCATGGAAGTTGGTCGCAAGATAGTAAAGTTCAGTGTGGCGATCGGGTCGTGAATAAAGCGCCGTTAGGTCAGGTACCGAATAGTATGGCACCGTAGGTCAAAGATAGGTAAGTTGTGGCAGGTAGGGCAGTGGGTCCGAGGATAGGTAGGTTGAGGGAGATAGGACAGGAGGTCGAAAAGAGAGAGGTTGAGGGAGATAAAGCGGTGGTTCGAGGATGTGAAAGTTGGGGAGATAGAGCAGTGGGTCGAGGATAGGAAGGTTGAAGGAGCTAGGGCAGTGGGTCGAGAATAAGAACGTTGAGGAAAGTCGGGCAGTGGGTCCGAGGATAGGTAGGTTGAGGGAGATAGGGCAGTAGGTCGAAAAGAGAGAGGTTGATGCAGATAGAGCGGTGGTTCGAGGATGTGAAAGTTGAGGGAGGTCGGGCAGTGGGAGATAGGGAGGGCAGTGCCGGCCTTAACTTTCCTATTCTCGATCCTCTGCCCTGTCTCCCTCGACCAACTGCTCCACCTCCCTCAACCTTCCTATCCTCGACCCACCACCCTGTCTCCCTCAACCGTCCTATCCTCGACCCACTGTCCTATTTCCCATCCCCTTCGACCTCTTTATCCTCGTCTCATTGCCATATCCTCCTCAAGTTTTCTTTCTTTTATCCACTGCACTATCTGCCTCAAATTTCCCACCCTCGACCCACTTTCCGACCTCCATCAACTTACTTATCTTCGACCTACGACACTATACAACTCAGCCCCTAACCTAACGGCGCTACAATCACGACTAGATCGTCAAAAAGAACTCCGTCATCTTGCAACCAACTTCCATGTGTTATACTGGTCGAGTATGCCAATGAGATGATTCAATCGTACGTCGACAAAACATGATTGACGGCATTCGTAAATGTAGGCTGGAATTTTAATTGGTAATCAATAACCATAATGAGTGGCTTAAAAATGTGCTACTAATTAAGCTACTGATGGCGTCGGGTTTGAGGTGACTGTTTTTAAAATTTTGAAAAGCCATTCGATATCGACATACCTGAGGTCATTTTCCGAAACTCAAACAATGTCGCTTGTATTTCCGTTCAAGGCAAAACGATGAGGAAATAATAAAATATTTACACGCTTAGTCATTTTCAACGAATGATCTGCCATATTCTGTTGCATACACAAATTTCTTTTACGTGACTGAGAAGGCTGAAAAGTCAAAAACAGTCAAAAATATAAGTCGCTCAGTGAGTGTAATCCCTTCCAAACTATTTTAGAGCCATGAAATGTTTTGTCGTAGCTAGCGTTGCCAACTGCCCGTTAATTCAGCGTATAGTCCCAAAATTGAGCTTATCTTATCTGCAACTTAATGAAGTTGAGAAGGATGCAGTTAGTACGTAATCTTTGGCATCGCTTTTACTATAAAATGTTGAAGATAAATACTTTATACGGACCAGAACACTATTGCTTATTTCGGATCAGCATCATATTTGTTACGAGACTCACGACATGGCCAATTATTGAGGGCATAAAAAGGCCTGTTAAAATTTAGAAAACTGTTATTCCCAACTATAAACCATCAGTAGCCCAATTAGTAAAACATTTTTAAACTGCCAATTAAGGTTATTGTTTAATATTTGAGATTCAAGCCTACATATACGAATGCTGTCAATCATGTTTTGTCGGCGTACGATTGAATCATCTTATTGGCATACACGACCAGTATAACCCATGGAAGTTGGTCGCAAGATAGTAAAGTTCAGTGTGGCCATCGGGTCGTGAATAAAGCGCCGATAGGTCAGGTACCGAATAGTATGGCACCGTAGGTCAAAGATAGGTAAGTTGTGGCAGGTAGGGCAGTGGGTCCGAGGATAGGTAGGTTGAGGGAGATAGGACAGGAGGTCGAAAAGAGAGAGGTTGAGGGAGATAAAGCGGTGGTTCGAGGATGTGAAAGTTGGGGAGATAGAGCAGTGGGTCGAGGATAGGAAGGTTGAAGGAGCTAGGGCAGTGGGTCGAGAATAAGAACGTTGAGGAAAGTCGGGCAGTGGGTCCGAGGATAGGTAGGTTGAGGGAGATAGGGCAGTAGGTCGAAAAGAGAGAGGTTGATGCAGATAGAGCGGTGGTTCGAGGATGTGAAAGTTGAGGGAGGTCGGGCAGTGGGTCATGGAGATAGGGAGGGTCACTATCTGCCTCAAATTTCCCACCCTCGACCCACTTTCCGACCTCCATCAACTTACTTATCTTCGACCTACGACACTATACAACTCAGCCCCTAACCTAACGGCGCTACAATCACGACTAGATCGTCAAAAAGAACTCCGTCATCTTGCAACCAACTTCCATGTGTTATACTGGTCGAGTATGCCAATGAGATGATTCAATCGTACGTCGACAAAACATGATTGACGGCATTCGTAAATGTAGGCTGGAATTTTAATTGGTAATCAATAACCATAATGAGTGGCTTAAAAATGTGCTACTAATTAAGCTACTGATGGCGTCGGGTTTGAGGTGACTGTTTTTAAAATTTTGAAAAGCCATTCGATATCGACATACCTGAGGTCATTTTCCGAAACTCAAACAATGTCGCTTGTATTTCCGTTCAAGGCAAAACGATGAGGAAATAATAAAATATTTACACGCTTAGTCATTTTCAACGAATGATCTGCCATATTCTGTTGCATACACAAATTTCTTTTACGTGTCTGAGAAGGCTGAAAAGTCAAAAACAGTCGAAAATATAAGTCGCTCAGTGAGTGTAATCCCTTCCAAACTATTTTAGAGCCATGAAATGTTTTGTCGTAGCTAGCGTTGCCAACTGCCCTTTAATTCAGCGTATAGTCCCAAAATTGAGCTTATCTTATCTGCAACTTAATGAAGTTGAAAAGGACGCAGTTAGTACGTAATCTTTGGCATCGCTTTTACTATAAAATGTTGAAGATAAATATTTTATACGGACCAGAACACTATTGCTTATTTCGGATCAGCATCATATTTGTTACGAGACGCACGACATGGCCAATTATTGAGGGCATAAAATGGCCTGTTAAAATTTAGAAAACTGTTATTCCCAACTAAAAACCATCAGTAGCCCAATTAGTAAAACATTTTTAAACTGCCAATTAAGGTTATTGTTTAATATTTGAGATTCAAGCCTACATATACGAATGCTGTCAATCATGTTTTGTCGGCGTACGATTGAATCATCTCATTGGCATACACGACCAGTATAACCCATGGAAGTTGGTCGCAAGATAGTAAAGTTCAGTGTGGCGATCGGGTCGTGAAAAAAGCGCCGTTAGGTCAGGTACCGAATAGTATGGCACCGTAGGTCAAAGATAGGTAAGTTGTGGCAGGTAGGGCAGTGGGTCCGAGGATAGGTAGGTTGAGGGAGATAGGACAGGAGGTCGAAAAGAGAGAGGTTGAGGGAGATAAAGCGGTGGTTCGAGGATGTGAAAGTTGGGGAGATAGAGCAGTGGGTCGAGGATAGGAAGGTTGAAGGAGCTAGGGCAGTGGGTCGAGAATAAGAACGTTGAGGAAGGTCGGGCAGTGGGTCCGAGGATAGGTAGGTTGAGGGAGATAGGGCAGTAGGTCGAAAAGAGAGAGGTTGATGGAGATAGAGCGGTGGTTCGAGGATGTGAAAGTTGAGGGAGGTCGGGCAGTGGGTCATGGAGATAGGGAGGGCAGTGCCGGCCTCAACTTTCTTATTCTCGATCCTCTGCCCTGTCTCCCTCGACCAACTGCTCCACCTCCCTATCCTCGACCCACCACCCAGTGAGTGTAATCCCTTCCAAACTATTTTAGAGCCATGAAATGTTTTGTCGTAGCTAGCGTTGCCAACTGCCCTTTAATTCAGCGTATAGTCCCAAAATTGAGCTTATCTTATCTGCAACTTAATGAAGTTGCAAAGGACGTAGTTAGTACGTAATCTTTGGCGTCGCTTTTACTATAAAATGTTGAAGAAAATTACTTTTTACGGATCAGCATCATATTGTAACAAGACTCACGACATGGCCAAATATTAAGGGCATAAAACGGCCTGTTAGAATTTAGAAAACTGTTATTCCCAACAAAAAACCATCAGTAGCCCAATTAGTAAAACATTTTTAAACTGCCAATTAAGGTTATTGTTTAATATTTGAGATTCCAGCCTACATATACGAATGCTGTCAATCATGTTTTGTCGACGTACGATTGAATCATCTTATTGGCATACACGACCAGTATAACCCATGGAAGTTGGTCGCAAGATAGTAAAGTTCAGCGTGGCGATCGGGTCGTGAATAAAGGTGCGTTTACACTGGATGCGGCGCGGCGCGGCTTCTGGTCGCGCGGGGCAGGTGTTTACATAGCGCGCGTCATTTCTCCACCACTCAAGGGCGCTAGAGGCGGTTGCTTAGGAACATTGACGCGGGAAATTCAGCTAGAATTTCGTCTGCTTCCCACTCCGCTACAAAATTTACAAATATGCCACTTTCGAAAAGGAAAAGATTGGCAATCGCCCTTTATTTGGCAAACAATACGGAGCAAAAGCAAAGGGAACATTGGGTTCATCCCATATTAAAAAGAAGGAAAGAGCTTGGTAAGTTCAAATCATCGCCCTATGAAACTGCGTGGTCTTTCCTCAAAATACTAATATAAGATTAATTAATCATAGGCTATCTTATACTGTTTTCTTCATCTACCTGTGTATTGAACAGACGGTAGAGCTTGAAGTTGAATAAACATTTATCTTTCATTTAATAATACTTTCTACGCAGGTGAGTACCATAGACTTGTCCAAGAAATGAGACTTGAAAGAACGGTTGCATTTCGTAACCAATACCGCCTGGACCCTGGTATGTTTGATGACCTGAGGAGTCTAGTGGCTCCTTACATAACTAAAACCACGACTAATTTCCGAGAACCTATATCTCCTGAAGAGAGGCTTGGAATAACATTAAGGTGAGCAATTACTGTATATTCAAACCATGTAGCAAAATGTATGTGAAAGAAAATATTCAAATTATAACACATCCACATAGAACTATTAAAAACAAAATAAACATAACATCAAATAAAAGTGCACATATATCATATTTCAAATTTTTAGCAACAGGGGATTCTTATACCACAATAGCAGATTCATATAGGACATCGAAATCAACAGTTTCAGGAATAGTTACAGAAACTTGTGAGGCAATTTGGACATCACTCAAAAAAGAATATTTAAGCCCGCCAACAGTTACAAAATGGAAGCAAATCGCTGAAGAGTATGAGAAAAAGTGGAATTTCCCACATTGCATAGGGAGCATAGATGGGAAACATATACAAATTCAAGCACCGGTGAATTCAGGGTCCCTTTATTACAATTACAAGCACACCTTCAGCATTGCGCTAATGGCCCTTGTCGACGCCAATTATAATTTTGTTTTTGTCGATGTGGGAGCTTACGGAAAGCAGAGTGATGGTAGTGTTTTCTCCCACTCTGCTCTCGGTAAGCTCATGAATGAAGGGGCCCTGAATTTGCCGGATGAAACAACACTTACTAACAGCTCAAAAAAGGCTCCCTATGTGATAGTGGGGGATGAAGCCTTCCCACTACAGAAGCACCTGATGAGACCATACCCGGGGCGAAATTTGCCAATTGAGGAAAAAGTTTTCAACTACAGGCTATCCAGGGCAAGGCGAGTAGTAGAAAATGCATTCGGTATAATGAGTGCGAAGTGGAGAGTTTTTAGGAGGCCCATGGGTGTGTCGCCACAAAACGCAGAGTTGGTTGTGAAGGCAGCATGTTGTTTGCATAATTATGTAAGACACCATACACTGATAGATGCAGGTGAAGTGGATAGGGAAGACCTGGAGGGAAACATAACAAGAGGAAGTTGGCGGGTACAAGAGGAAAACAGTTTTTTGCCCCTGCAAAGGCAAGGTCGCAGAAATAGTGTAGCGGCGGCGGCTGTTCGCGACAGCTTTAAAAATTATTTCATGGTTGATGGAGCTTGCCCCTGGCAATTTCAAAGAGTCAGAAGGACATGAAAAGTTCCTTTTATCTAGCTTAGTGGTTACCATCGAAAAAACATATTACTGAATGAGAGATTTTACATTTGACACGCTACACTAAAATATTTCAAGCTGTAATCAATTTGGAAAATAATCCAAATTTTTCATCAAAGAATATTTGAAAATAAACGAAATTGAAAAAAGAATTTGTGCTTGATAAAAGAAAATAAACAGCAGCAGAAAGATGAAAATCATGCAAATACTCCATGAAGCTGTAATGAGAAATAGCCAGAATGAAAAAGCATACTGCCTGAACAAATAATAAAATGGTTGAGGTAAACTAACAATAAAAAACATTAAAATTTTTTAGAAAATTGAGTTCTTGTTTAGAGAAGGTTGCTCAAGTTTGTACGGAGTCAATTAAATTTAGTAATGTACTGTAATTAAGATAAAAAAACGTTTGAATTTATTTTCTAATTTTTAAGTGGGAAATTGAATTTGAATCATTTCTCAAATTCAGCCTCATGGAGTAATTGCATGATTTTCATCTTTGTTGATGAAGCACGCTCAGGAGACAGTCTTTTCAGCTGTGGTAGAAGTGAAAGAAGGAAGAATTTGTCTGGATCATCTACAAATAAATATATATAGTATCAATATTCTATACCATTACGTGTTTATTGGACACGTAGTGGACATAGTGAACGTTTTGTTGTTCTTAGACTTAGTCTTGTTCTTCTTTGACACGTTCAGAAGAAATCGCTTTTCTCTTTGGTTACTGGACCAATTGTTTTGAAATTTTCATTGGTTAAAGATAAAATTTTTCCCCAGAAGGCTATTATTTTTTTTCGCCAAATATTTGAGCATACCGTATAAACTCGCCTATAGGTCGCACCACCGTATAGGTCGCACTATTAGTTTTGTGTTAAAAAAGTTTGATTTTGATTTGACTCGCACATAAGTCAAACTGAAAATCTACGGATTTAAAAAGCCCTTTTCCTAGATTTTTGCATAGGTATCTTCCTATTTTGTTTTTTTTGTAGGGCAAAATATAATCAAAATATGTTAATGACGCTCATAATTTTATATGGTTAGAACCAGGTCAACTGTAATAGATGCGTGCGGCGTGTTACGATTTGTAGAAATGGCCTATATCCAAATTTTTGTAAAATCGTCTGTATGTCGAGCGGAAAGGTTAAAAAAATTACCATCCTTCTCCTCCTCAAGAATTTTCAAAATCCGCATGTTCACTTCTTCCTTCCTTTTTTTTGGTGTCGGTGCGACAGAAGATGACCCAGACACTTCTTCCCCTTCTACCACAGCTGATAGAGTGACAAGTTCTAAATTTGAGGACGTTCTGAAATATGAAATAGAAAAGGTCCTGAAATAACTTCAAATTAATAAAGAATTTAACTTGTACCAAATCGAACAGATCATTTCAAAACATGTGATAGATATATCATTGAAATAGGCACACACTTTTCATCATAGTAACATATCACAGCAGCTCAATATTTACTCTTGTGCCGATTTTATGCAAAATAACTTACTTTCGATGCTGCACGAAGGAATCTAAAAAAGTCATGTGTTCAAATAGATGCCATTTATTCGTTGAAACGCCTCCGGGGGCCCCTGACTTCATGGTACTTTCATTTTTATTTTTCATCTTGACGAATCTGTCTCGCAAGGCCTTCCACTTCTCTCTTGCCTGCTGTCCTAAATAGCATTATCAGATTGTGGTGTTAGTTGAGCAAAGCAAGCTTTTATTTTCAATTTGGTGTACTTGAAAATATTTTAGACAACGTGATTTTGCCATCAAGATAAATCCAGCAATGCCATAATAAAAGTAACTAACCAGTAACATGGAGCAATGCTCAATATTTGCTCTCCGCCCAATTGTTGGATTTGATATTAACATCACGATAATCGTGACGACTCATGTCATACAGACATGGTCTAGATTTCACCTCATTTATTAAAAGCTCTTCAAACGACATGACTGTGAAACAAAGTTTGTAATGAATTCAAAATACAATTGTTGTTAGAATTCATACCGGTATAGCAAATAGTAAAGACTACAATCCTTCACTAGTACTTGCAATCAATTTTATTCTGACCTAGATAACGGTACCTAATTTGGATATTTAACTTATAAATTACGATAAACGGTACCTAATTTGATATTGCAGTTATAAAATGCGGTACCTTCTGATCTAAGCAGAATGTAAAACCACTTCCCACGGGAAGCAGCCGACACCGCCGCAAAAAAGCACGTGGAATTCGAAGGTCAGTCGCGCCGAAAAACGCTCAGCGAGAGAATCAGCAGCGGCACCGCGCGTCGTCGTTAGGTGCCGCGCTTTCAGTGTGAACGGCGTCACTTGAAACAATGGAGAGCGATCTCGAGCGCACTTCGCAACGCGTCGCGACGCATCCAGTGTAAACGCACCTTTAAGCGCCGTTAGGTCAGGTACCGAATAGTATAGCAACGTAGGTCAAAGATAGGTATGTTGTGGCAGATAGGGCAGTGGGTTTAAGGATATGTAGGTTGAGGGATATAGGACAGTAGGACGAAAAGAGAGAGGTTGAGGGAGATAGAGCAGTGGGTCGAGGATGTGAAAGTTGGGGAGATAGAACAGTGGTCGAGGATAGGAAGGTTGAAGGAGCTAGGGCAGTGGGTCGAGAATAAGAACGTTGAGGAAAGTCGGGCAGTGGGTCCGAGGATAGGTAGGTTGAGGGAGATAGGGCAGTAGGTCGAAAAGAGAGAGGTTGATGCAGATAGAGCGGTGGTTCGAGGATGTGAAAGTTGAGGGAGGTCTGGCAGTGGGTCATGGAGATAGGGAGGGCAGTGCCGGCCTCAACTTTCCTATTCTCGATCCTCTGCCCTGTCTCCCTCGACCAACTGCTCCACCTCCCTCAACCTTCCTATCCTCGACCCACTACCCTGTCTCCCTCAACCGTCCTATCCTCGACCCACTGTCCTATTTCCCATCCCCTTCGACCTCTTTATCCTCGTCTCATTGCCATATCTTCCTCAACTTTTCTTTCTTTTATCCACTGCACTATCTGCCTCAAATTTCCCACCCTCGACCCACTTTCCGACCTCCATCAACTTACTTATCTTCGACCTACGACACTATACAACTCAGCCCCTAACCTAACGGCGCTACAATCACGACTAGATCGTCAAAAAGAACTCCGTCATCTTGCAACCAACTTCCATGTGTTATACTGGTCGAGTATGCCAATGAGATGATTCAATCGTACGTCGACAAAACATGATTGACGGCATTCGTAAATGTAGGCTGGAATTTTAATTGGTAATCAATAACCATAATGAGTGACTTGAAAATGTGCTACTAATTAAGCTACTGATGGCGTCGGGTTTGAGGTGACTGTTTTTAAAATTTTGAAAAGCCATTCGATATCGACATACCTGAGGTCATTTTCCGAAACTCAATCAATGTCGCTTGTATTTCCGTTCAAGACAAAACGATGAGGAAATAATAAAATATTTACACGCTTAGTCATTTTCAACGAATGATCTGCCATATTCTGTTGCATATACAAATTTCTTTTACGTGACTTTAGGCTGAAAAGTCAAAAACAGTCAAAAATATAAGTCGCTCAGTGACTGTAATCCCTTCCAAACTATTTTAGAGCCATGAAATGTTTTGTCGTAGCTAGCGTTGCCAACTGCCCTTTAATTCAGCGCATAGTCCCAAAATTAAGCTTATCTTATCTGCAACTTAATGAAGTTGCAAAGGACGTAGTTAGTACGTAATCTTTGGCGTCGCTTTTACTATAAAATGTTGAAGAAAATTACTTTGTACGGATCAGCATCATATTGTAACAAGACTCACGACATGGCCAAATATTAAGGGCATAAAACGGCCTGTTAGAATTTAGAAAACTGTTATTCCCAACAAAAAACCATCAGTAGCCCAATTAGTAAAACATTTTTAAACTGCCAATTAAGGTTATTGTTTAATATTTGAAATTCCAGCCTACATATACGAATGCTGTCAATCATGTTTTGTCGACGTACGATTGAATCATCTTATTGGCATACACGACCAGTATAACCCATGGAAGTTGGTCGCAAGATAGTAAAGTTCAGTGTGGCGATCGGGTCGTGAATAAAGCGCCGTTAGGTCAGGTACCGAATAGTATAGCAACGTAGGTCAAAGATAGGTATGTTGTGGCAGATAGGGCAGTGGGTTTAAGGATATGTAGGTTGAGGGATATAGGACAGTAGGACGAAAAGAGAGAGGTTGAGGGAGATAGAGCAGTGGGTCGAGGATGGAAAGGTTGAGGGAGCTAGGGCAGTGGGTCGAGGATGGGAAAGTTGAGGGAGGTCGGGCAGTGTGTCAGGAAGATAGGGCAGTGGGTCGAGGACAGTTTTGAATGTCTTTAACGGAGTGCTTTTGGCACGCAAACGACAAAAGTTTGCCGACCTCTCGTTTAGACTTCAGAGCCAGTGAAGTTACTGCCCTATCTTACTCAACCTTCCTATCCTCTGCCCACCGCCCTATCTCCCTCAACCGTCCTATCCTCGACACACTGTCCTATTTCCCCCAAACTTCCTATCCCCTTTATCCTCGTCCCCCTGCCATTTCTTCCTCACCTTTTCTTTCTTCTACCCACTGCACTATCTGCCTCAAATGTCCCACCCTCGACCCACTTTTCGACCTCCATCAACTTACTTATCTTCGACCTACGACGCTAACCTATCAGCGCTACACTCACGACTAGATCGTCTAAAAGAACTCCACCATCTTGCAACCAACTTCCATGTGTTATACTGGTCGAGTATGCCAATGAGATGATTCAATCGTACGTCGACAAAACATGATTGACAGCATTCGTAAATGTAGGCTGGAATCTCAATTGGTAATCAATAACCATAATGAGTGGCTTAAAAATGTGCTACTAATTAAGCTACTGATGGCTTCGGGTTTGAGGTGACTGTTTTTAAAATTTTGAAATGCCATTCGATATCGACATACCTGAGTTCATTTTCCGAAACTCATTCAATGTCGCTTGTATTTCCGTTCAAGGCAAAACGGTGAGGAAATAATAAAATATTTGCACGCTTAGTCATTTTCAACGAATGTTCTGCCATATTCTGTTGTATATACAAATTTCTTTTACGTGACTGAGAAGGCTGAAAAGTCAAAAACAGTCAAAAATATTGGGCGCTCAGTCAGTGTAATCCCTTACAAACTATTTTAGAGCCATGAAATGTTTTGTCGTAGCTAGCGTTGCCAACTGCCCTTTAATTCAGCGTATAGTCCCAAAATTGAGCTTATCTTATCTGCAACTTAATGAAGTTGAAAAGGACGCAGTTAGTACGTAATCTTCGGCATCGCCTTTACTATAAAATGTTGAAGATAAATACTTTATACGGACCAGAACACTATTGCTTATTTCGGATCAGCATCATATTTGTTACGAGACTCACGACATGGCCAATTATCGAGGGCATAAAATGGCCTGTTAAAATTTAGAAAACTATTATTCCCAACTAAAAACCATCAGTAGCCCAATTAGTAAAACATTTTTAAACTGCCAATTAAGGTTATTGTTTAATATTTGAGATTCCAGCCTACATATACGAATGCTGTCAATCATGTTTTGGCGGCGTACGATTGAATCATCTCATTGGCATACACGACCAGTTTAACCCATGGAAGTTGATCGCAAGATAATAAAGTTCAGTGTGGCGATCGGGTCGCGAATAAAGCGCCGTTAGGTCAGGTACCGAATAGTATGGCACCGTAGATCAAAGATAGGTAAGTTGTGGCAGGTAGGTCAGTGGGTCCGAGGATAGGTAGGTTGAGGGAGATAGGACAGGTGGTCGAAAAGAGAGAGGTTGAGGATGTGACAGTTGGGGAGATAGAGCAGTGGGTCGAGGATAGGAAGGTTGAAGGATCTAGGGCAGTGGGTCGAGAATAGGAACGTTGAGGAAGGTCGGGCAGTGGTCCCGAGGATAGGTAGGTTGAGGGAGATAGGACAGTAGGTCGAAAAGAGAAAGGTTGATGGATATAGAGCGGTGGTTCGAGGATGTGAAAGTTGAGGGAGGTCGGGCAGTGGGTCATGGAGATAGGGAGGGCAGTGCCGGCTCTGGTTTAGACTTCAGAGCCAGTGAAGTTACTGCCCTCCACTTTCCCATTCTCGATCCTCTGCCCTGTCTCCCTCGACCAACTGCTCAACCTCCCTCAACCTTCCTATCCTCGACCCACCGCCCTATCTCCCTCAACCGTCCTATCCTCGACCCACTGTCCTATTTCCCATCCCCTTCGACCTCTTTATCCTCGTCTCATTGCCATATCTTTCTCAACTTTTCTTTCTTCTATCCACTGCACTATCTGCCTCAAATTTCCCACCTTCGACCCACTTTCCGACCTCCATCAACTTACTTATCTTCGACCTACGACACTATACAACTCAGCCTCTAACCTAACGGCGCTACAATCACGACTAGATCGTCAAAAAGAACTCCGTCATCTTGAAACCAACTTCCATGTGTTAAACTGGTCGAGTATGCCAATGAGATGATTCTAACGTACGTCGACAAAACATGATTGACGGCATTCGTAAATGTAGGCTGGAATTTCAATTGGTAATCAATAACCATAATGAGTGGCTTAAAATGTGCTACTAATTAAACTACTGATGGCGTCGGGTTTGAGGTGGCTGTTTTTAAAGTTTTGAAAAGCCATTCGATATTGACATACCTGAGTTCATTTTCCGAAACTCATTCAATGTCGCTTGTATTTCCGTTCAAGGCAAAACGATGAGGAAATAATAAAATATTTGCACGCTTAGTCATTTTCAACGAATGTTCTGCCATATTCTGTTGTATATACAAATTTCTTTTAAGTGACTGAGAAGGCTGAAAAGTCAAAAACAGTCAAAAATATGGGGCGCTCAGTGAGTGTAATCCCTTCCAAACTATTTTAGAGCCATGAAATGTTTTGTCGTAGCTAGCGTTGCCAACTGCCCTTTAATTCAGCGCATAGTCCCAAAATTAAGCTTATCTTATCTGCAACTTGATGAAGTTGCAAAGGACGCAGTTAGTACGTAATCTTTGGCGTCGCTTTTACTATAAAATGTTGAAGAAAATTACTTTATACGGAGCAGCATCATATTGTCACAAGACTCACGACATGGCCAATTATTAAGGGCATAAAACGGTCTGTTAGAATTTAGAAAACTGTTATTCCCAACAAAAAAACATCAGTAGCCCAATTAGTAAAACATTTTTAAACTGCCAATTAAGGTTATTGTTTAATATTTGAGATTGCAGCCTACATATACGAATGCTGTCAATCATGTTTTGTCGACGTACGATTGAATCATCTCATTGGCATACACGACCAGTATAACCCATGGAAGTTGGTTGCAAGATAGTAAAGTTCAGTGTGGCGATTTTGTCGTGAATGAAGCGCCGTTAGGTCAGGTACCGAATAGTATAGAAACGTAGGTCAAAGATAGGTAAGTTGTGGCAGATAGGTAGGTTGAGGGAGATAGGACAGTAGGTTGAAATAAGAGAGGTTGAGGGAGATAAAGCGGTGGTTCGAGGATGCGAAAGTTGGGGGAGGTATAGCAGTGGGTCGAGGGTAGAGAGATAGCGTAGTGGGTCGAGGATAAGAAGGTTCAAGGAGCTAGGGCAGGGGGTTGAGGATAGTAAAGTTGAGGGAGGTCGGGCAGGAACATTTAAAGGTGGGCCACAGACCTATTAAAAATTGCTATAGTTGCTGATGAAGATAGTTAAATTTGGGCTGGAATCTGCAATCTCAATTGGTAATCAATAACCATAATGAGTGGCTTGAAATGTGCTACTAATTAAGCTACTGATGGCGTCGGGTTTGAGGTGACTGTTTTTAAAATTTTGAAAAGCCATTCGATATCGACATACCTGAGATCATTTTCAGAAACTCATTCAATGTCGCTCGTATTTCCGTTCAAGACGAAACGATGAGGAAATAATCAAATATTTGCACGCTTAGTCATTTTCAACGAATGTTCTACCATATTCTGTTGTATATACAAATTTCTTTTACGTGACTGAGAAAGCTGAAAAGTCACAAACAGTCAAAAATATAAGTCGCTCAGTGAGTGTAATCCCTTCCAAACTATTTTAGAGCCATGAAATGTTTTGTCATAGCTAGCGTTGCCAACTGCCCTTTAATTCAGCGTATAGTCCAAAAATTGAGCTTATCTTATCTGCAATTTAATGAAGTTGCAAAGGACGCAGTTCGTACGTAAACTTTGGCATCGCTTTTGCTATAAAATGTAGAAGAAAAATACTTTATACGGATCAGCATCATATTGTAGCAAGACTCACGGCATGGCCAATTATTAAAGGCATAAAAGGGCCTGATAAAATGTAGAAAACTGTTATTCCCAACAAAAAATCTTCAGTAGCCCAATTAGTAAAACATTTTTAACCTGCCAATTTAGGTTATTGTTTAATATTTGAGATTCCAGCCTACATATACGAATGCTGTCAATCATGTTTTGTCGACGTACGATTGAATCATCTCATTGGCATACACGACCAGTATAACCCATGGAAGTTGGTCGCAAGATAGTAAAGTTCAGTGTGTCGATCGGGTCGTGAATAAAGCGCCGTTAGGTCAGGTACCGAATAGTATAGCACCGTAGGTCAGAGATAGGTGAGTTGTGGCAGATAGGGCAGTGGGTTTAAGGATATGTAGGTTGAGGGAGATAGAACAGTAGGTCGAAAAGAGAGAGGTTGAGGGAGATAGAGCAGTGGGTCGAGGATGGGAAGGTTAAGGGAGCTAGAACAGTGGGTCGAGGATGGGAAAGTTGAGGGAGGGAGGTCGGGCAGTGGGTCATGAAGATAGGGCGGTGGGTCGAGGACAGTTGTTTTTAACGGAGTACTTTTGGCACGCAAACGACAAAAGTTTGCCGACCTCTCGTTTAGACTTCAGAGCCAGTGAAGTTACTGCCCTATCTTACTCAACCTTCCTATCCTCGGCCCACCGCCCTATCTCCCTCAACCGTCCTATACTCGACACACTTTCCTATTTCCCCCAAACTTCCTATCCCCTTCAACCCCTTTATCCTCGTCCCATTGCCATATCTTCCTCAACTTTTCTTTCCTCTACCTACTGCACTATCTGCCTCAAATGTCCCACCCTCGACCCACTTTTCGACCTCCATCAACTTACTTATATTCGACCTACGACGCTATACCACTCAGCCCATAACCTAACAGCGCTACACTCACGACTAGATCGTCTAAAAGAACTCCACCATCTTGCAACCAACTTCCATGTGTTATACTGGTCGAGTATGCCAATGAGATGATTCAATCGTACGTCGACAAAACATGATTGACAGCATTCGTAAATGTAGGCTGAAATCTCAATTGGTAATCAATAATCATAATGAGTGGCTTAAAAATGTGCTACTAATTAAGCTACTGATGGCTTCGGGTTTGAGGTGACTGTTTTTAAAATTTTGAAATGCCATTCGATATCGACATAACTGAGTTCATTTTTCGAAACTCATTCAATGTCGCTTGTATTTCCGTTCAAGGCAAAACGATGAGGAAATAAAAAAATATTTGCACGCTTAGTCATTTTCAACGAATGTTCTGCCATATTCTGTTGTATATACAAATTTCTTTTATGTGACTGAGAAGGCTGAAAAGTCAAAAACAGTCAAAAATATGGGGCGCTCAGTGAGTGTAATCCCTTCCAAACTATTTTAGAGCCATGAAATGTTTTGTCGTAGCTAGCGTTGCCAACTGCCCTTTAATTCAGCGTATAGTCCCAAAATTGAGCTTATCTTATCTGCAACTTAATGAAGTTGAAAAGGACGTAGTTATTACGTAATCTTTGGCATCGCTTTTACTATAAAATGTTGAAGATAAATACTTTATACGGACCAGAACACTATTGCTTATTTCTGATCAGCATCATATTTGTTACGAGACTCACGACATGGCCAATTATTGAGGGCATAAAATGGCCTGTTAAAATTTAGAAAACTGTTATTCCCAACTAAAAACCATCAGTAGCCCAATTAGTAAAACATTTTTAAACTGCCAATTAAGGTTATTGTTTAATATTTGAGATTCCAGCCTACATATACGAATGCTGTCAATCATGTTTTGGCGGCGTAGGATTGAATCATCTCATTGGCATACACGACCAGTATAATCCATGGAAGTTGGTCGCAAGATAGTAAAGTTCAGTGTGTCGATCGGGTCGTGAATAAAGCGCCGTTAGGTCAGGTACCGAATAGTATAGCACCGTAGGTCAGAGATAGGTGAGTTGTGGCAGATAGGGCAGTGGGTTTAAGGATATGTAGGTTGAGGGAGATAGAACAGTAGGTCGAAAAGAGAGAGGTTGAGGGAGATAGAGCAGTGGGTCGAGGATGGGAAGGTTAAGGGAGCTAGAACAGTGGGTCGAGGATGGGAAAGTTGAGGGAGGGAGGTCGGGCAGTGGGTCATGAAGATAGGGCGGTGGGTCGAGGACAGTTGTTTTTAACGGAGTACTTTTGGCACGCAAACGACAAAAGTTTGCCGACCTCTCGTTTAGACTTCAGAGCCAGTGAAGTTACTGCCCTATCTTACTCAACCTTCCTATCCTCGGCCCACCGCCCTATCTCCCTCAACCGTCCTATACTCGACACACTTTCCTATTTCCCCCAAACTTCCTATCCCCTTCAACCCCTTTATCCTCGTCCCATTGCCATATCTTCCTCAACTTTTCTTTCCTCTACCTACTGCACTATCTGCCTCAAATGTCCCACCCTCGACCCACTTTTCGACCTCCATCAACTTACTTATATTCGACCTACGACGCTATACCACTCAGCCCATAACCTAACAGCGCTACACTCACGACTAGATCGTCTAAAAGAACTCCACCATCTTGCAACCAACTTCCATGTGTTATACTGGTCGAGTATGCCAATGAGATGATTCAATCGTACGTCGACAAAACATGATTGACAGCATTCGTAAATGTAGGCTGAAATCTCAATTGGTAATCAATAATCATAATGAGTGGCTTAAAAATGTGCTACTAATTAAGCTACTGATGGCTTCGGGTTTGAGGTGACTGTTTTTAAAATTTTGAAATGCCATTCGATATCGACATAACTGAGTTCATTTTTCGAAACTCATTCAATGTCGCTTGTATTTCCGTTCAAGGCAAAACGATGAGGAAATAAAAAAATATTTGCACGCTTAGTCATTTTCAACGAATGTTCTGCCATATTCTGTTGTATATACAAATTTCTTTTATGTGACTGAGAAGGCTGAAAAGTCAAAAACAGTCAAAAATATGGGGCGCTCAGTGAGTGTAATCCCTTCCAAACTATTTTAGAGCCATGAAATGTTTTGTCGTAGCTAGCGTTGCCAACTGCCCTTTAATTCAGCGTATAGTCCCAAAATTGAGCTTATCTTATCTGCAACTTAATGAAGTTGAAAAGGACGCAGTTAGTACGTAATCTTTGGCATCGCTTTTACTATAAAATGTTGAAGATAAATACTTTATACGGACCAGAACACTATTGCTTATTTCTGATCAGCATCATATTTGTTACGAGACTCACGACATGGCCAATTATTGAGGGCATAAAATGGCCTGTTAAAATTTAGAAAACTGTTATTCCCAACTAAAAACCATCAGTAGCCCAATTAGTAAAACATTTTTAAACTGCCAATTAAGGTTATTGTTTAATATTTGAGATTCCAGCCTACATATACGAATGCTGTCAATCATGTTTTGGCGGCGTAGGATTGAATCATCTCATTGGCATACACGACCAGTATAATCCATGGAAGTTGGTCGCAAGATAGTAAAGTTCAGTGTGTCGATCGGGTCGCGAATAAAGCGCCGTTAGGTCAGGTACCGAATAGTATGGCACCGTAGGTCAAAGATAGGTAAGTTGTGGCAGGTAGGGCAGTGGATCAGAGGATAGGTAGGTTGAGGGAGATAGGACAGGAGGTCCAAAAGAGAGAGGTTGAGGATGTGAAAGTTGGGGAGATAGAGCAGTGGGTCGAGGATAGGAAGGTTGAAGGATCTAGGGCAGTGGGTCGAGAATAGGAACGATGAGGAAGGTAGGGCAGTGGGTCCGAGGATAGGTAGGTTGAGGGAGATGGGACAGTAGGTCGAAAAGGGAGAGGTTGATGGAGATAGAGCGGTGGTTCGAGGATGGGAAGGTTGAGGGAGGTCGGGCAGTGGGTCATGTAGATAGGGAGGGCAGTGCCTTTGGTTTAGACTTCAGAGCCAGTGAAGTTACTGCCCTCCACTTTCCTATTCTCGATCCTCTGCCCTGTCTTCCTCGACCAACTGCTCCACCTCCCGCAACCTTCCTATCCTCGACCCACCGCCCTATCTCCCTCAACCGTCCTATCCTCGACCCACTGTCCTATTTCCCATCCCCTTCGACCTCTTTATCCTCGTCTCATTGCCATATCTTCCTCAACTTTTCTTTCTTCTATCCACTGCACTATCTGCCTCAAATTTCCCACCCTCGACCCACTTTCCGACCTCCATCAACTTACTTATCTTCGACCTACGACACTATACAACTCAGCCCCTAACCTAACGGCGCTACAATCACGACTAGATCGTCAAAAAGAACTCCGTCATCTTGAAACCAACTTCCATGTGTTAAACTGGTCGAGTATGCCAATGAGATGATTCTATCGTACGTCGACAAAACATGATTGACGGCATTCGTAAATGTAGGCTGGAATTTCAATTTGTAATCAATAACCATAATGAGTGGCTTAAAATGTGCTACTAATTAAGCGACTGATGGCGTCGGGTTTGAGGTGACTGTTTTTGAAGTTTTGAAAAGCCATTCGATATCGACATACCTGAGTTCATTTTCCGAAACTCATTCAATGTCGCTTGTATTTCCGTTCAAGGCAAAACAATGAGGAAATAATAAAATATTTGCACGCTTAGTCATTTTCAACGAATGTTCTACCATATTCTGTTGTATATACAAATTTCTTTTACGTGACAGAGAAAGCTGAAAAGTCACAAACAGTCAAAAATATAAGTCGCTCAGTGAGTGTAATCCCTTCCAAACTATTTTAGAGCCATGAAATGTTTTGTCATAGCTAGCGTTGCCAACTGCCCTTTAATTCAGCGTATAGTCCAAAAATTGAGCTTATCTTATCTGCAATTTAATGAAGTTGCAAAGGACGCAGTTCGTACGTAAACTTTGGCATCGCTTTTACTATAAAATGTAGAAGAAAAATACTTTATACGGATCAGCATCATATTGTAGCAAGACTCACGGCATGGCCAATTATTAAAGGCATAAAAGGGCCTGTTAAAATGTAGAAAACTGTTATTCCCAACAAAAAATCTTCAGTAGCCCAATTAGTAAAACATTTTTAACCTGCCAATTTAGGTTATTGTTTAATATTTGAGATTCCAGCCTACATATACGAATGCTGTCAATCATGTTTTGTCGACGTACGATTGAATCATCTCATTGGCATACACGACCAGTATAACCCATGGAAGTTGGTCGCAAGATAGTAAAGTTCAGTGTGTCGATCGGGTCGTGAATAAAGCGCCGTTAGGTCAGGTACCGAATAGTATAGCACCGTAGGTCAGAGATAGGTGAGTTGTGGCAGATAGGGCAGTGGGTTTAAGGATATGTAGGTTGAGGGAGATAGAACAGTAGGTCGAAAAGAGAGAGGTTGAGGGAGATAGAGCAGTGGGTCGAGGATGGGAAGGTTAAGGGAGCTAGAACAGTGGGTCGAGGATGGGAAAGTTGAGGGAGGGAGGTCGGGCAGTGGGTCATGAAGATAGGGCGGTGGGTCGAGGACAGTTGTTTTTAACGGAGTACTTTTGGCACGCAAACGACAAAAGTTTGCCGACCTCTCGTTTAGACTTCAGAGCCAGTGAAGTTACTGCCCTATCTTACTCAACCTTCCTATCCTCGGCCCACCGCCCTATCTCCCTCAACCGTCCTATACTCGACACACTTTCCTATTTCCCCCAAACTTCCTATCCCCTTCAACCCCTTTATCCTCGTCCCATTGCCATATCTTCCTCAACTTTTCTTTCCTCTACCTACTGCACTATCTGCCTCAAATGTCCCACCCTCGACCCACTTTTCGACCTCCATCAACTTACTTATATTCGACCTACGACGCTATACCACTCAGCCCATAACCTAACAGCGCTACACTCACGACTAGATCGTCTAAAAGAACTCCACCATCTTGCAACCAACTTCCATGTGTTATACTGGTCGAGTATGCCAATGAGATGATTCAATCGTACGTCGACAAAACATGATTGACAGCATTCGTAAATGTAGGCTGAAATCTCAATTGGTAATCAATAATCATAATGAGTGGCTTAAAAATGTGCTACTAATTAAGCTACTGATGGCTTCGGGTTTGAGGTGACTGTTTTTAAAATTTTGAAATGCCATTCGATATCGACATAACTGAGTTCATTTTTCGAAACTCATTCAATGTCGCTTGTATTTCCGTTCAAGGCAAAACGATGAGGAAATAAAAAAATATTTGCACGCTTAGTCATTTTCAACGAATGTTCTGCCATATTCTGTTGTATATACAAATTTCTTTTATGTGACTGAGAAGGCTGAAAAGTCAAAAACAGTCAAAAATATGGGGCGCTCAGTGAGTGTAATCCCTTCCAAACTATTTTAGAGCCATGAAATGTTTTGTCGTAGCTAGCGTTGCCAACTGCCCTTTAATTCAGCGTATAGTCCCAAAATTGAGCTTATCTTATCTGCAACTTAATGAAGTTGAAAAGGACGCAGTTAGTACGTAATCTTTGGCATCGCTTTTACTATAAAATGTAGAAGATAAATACTTTATACGGACCAGAACACTATTGCTTATTTCTGATCAGCATCATATTTGTTACGAGACTCACGACATGGCCAATTATTGAGGGCATAAAATGGCCTGTTAAAATTTAGAAAACTGTTATTCCCAACTAAAAACCATCAGTAGCCCAATTAGTAAAACATTTTTAAACTGCCAATTAAGGTTATTGTTTAATATTTGAGATTCCAGCCTACATATACGAATGCTGTCAATCATGTTTTGGCGGCGTAGGATTGAATCATCTCATTGGCATACACGACCAGTATAATCCATGGAAGTTGGTCGCAAGATAGTAGAGTTCAGTGTGTCGATCGGGTCGCGAATAAAGCGCCGTTAGGTCAGGTACCGAATAGTATGGCACCGTAGGTCAAAGATAGGTAAGTTGTGGCAGGTAGGGCAGTGGATCAGAGGATAGGTAGGTTGAGGGAGATAGGACAGGAGGTCGAAAAGAGAGAGGTTGAGGATGTGAAAGTTGGGGAGATAGAGCAGTGGGTCGAGGATAGGAAGGTTGAAGGATCTAGGGCAGTGGGTCGAGAATAGGAACGATGAGGAAGGTAGGGCAGTGGGTCCGAGGATAGGTAGGTTGAGGGAGATGGGACAGTAGGTCGAAAAGGGAGAGGTTGATGGAGATAGAGCGGTGGTTCGAGGATGGGAAGGTTGAGAGAGGTCGGGCAGTGGGTCATGGAGATAGGGAGGGCAGTGCCTTTGGTTTAGACTTCAGAGCCAGTGAAGTTACTGCCCTCCACTTTCCTATTCTCGATCCTCTGCCCTGTCTTCCTCGACCAACTGCTCCACCTCCCGCAACCTTCCTATCCTCGACCCACCGCCCTATCTCCCTCAACCGTCCTATCCTCGACCCACTGTCCTATTTCCCATCCCCTTCGACCTCTTTATCCTCGTCTCATTGCCATATCTTCCTCAACTTTTCTTTCTTCTATCCACTGCACTATCTGCCTCAAATTTCCCACCCTCGACCCACTTTCCGACCTCCATCAACTTACTTATCTTCGACCTACGACACTATACAACTCAGCCCCTAACCTAACGGCGCTACAATCACGACTAGATCGTCAAAAAGAACTCCGTCATCTTGAAACCAACTTCCATGTGTTAAACTGGTCGAGTATGCCAATGAGATGATTCTATCGTACGTCGACAAAACATGATTGACGGCATTCGTAAATGTAGGCTGGAATTTCAATTTGTAATCAATAACCATAATGAGTGGCTTAAAATGTGCTACTAATTAAGCGACTGATGGCGTCGGGTTTGAGGTGACTGTTTTTGAAGTTTTGAAAAGCCATTCGATATCGACATACCTGAGTTCATTTTCCGAAACTCATTCAATGTCGCTTGTATTTCCGTTCAAGGCAAAACAATGAGGAAATAATAAAATATTTGCACGCTTAGTCATTTTCAACGAATGATGTGCCATATTCTGTTGTATATACAAATTTCTTTTACGTGACTGAGAAGGCTGAAAAGTCAAAAACAGTCAAAAATATAAGTCGCTCAGTCAGTGTAATCCCTTCCAAACTATTTTAGAGCCATGAAATGTTTTGTCGTAGCTAGCGTTGCCAACTGCCCTTTAATTCAGCGCATAGTCACAAAATTAAGCTTATCTTATCTGCAATTTGCAAAGGACGCAATTCGTACGTAAACTTTGGCATCGCTTTTACTATAAAATGTGGAAGAAAAATACTTTATACGGATCAGCATCATATTGTAGCAAGACTCACGGCATGGCCAATTATTAAAGGCATAAAAAGGCCTGTTAGAATGTAGAAAACTGTTATTCCCAACAAAAAATCTTCAGTAGCCCAATTAGTAAAACATTTTTAACCTGTCAATTAAGGTTATTGTTTAATATTTGAGATTCCAGCCTACATAAACGAATTCTGTCAATCATGTTTTGTCGACGTACGATTGAATCATCTCATTGGCATACACGACCAGTATAACCCATGGAAGTTGGTCGCAAGATAGTAAAGTTCAGTGTGTCGATCGGGTCGTGAATAAAGCGCCGTTAGGTCAGGTACCGAATAGTATAGCACCGTAGGTCAGAGATAGGTAAGTTGTGGCAGATAGGGCAGTGGGTTTAAGGATATGTAGGTTGAGGGAGATAGGACAGTAGGTCGAAAAAAGAGAGATTGAGGGAGATAGAGCAGTGGGTCGAGGATGGGAAAGTTGAGGGAGGGAGGTCGGGCAGTGGGTCATGAAGATAGGGCGGTGGGTCGAGGACAGTTGTCTTTAACGGAGTACTTTTGGCACGCAAACGACAAAAGTTTGCCGACCTCTCGTTTAGACTTCAGAGCCAGTGAAGTTACTGCCCTATCTCCCTCAACCGTCCTATACTCGACACACTTTCCTATTTCCCCCAAACTTCCTATCCCCTTCAACCCCTTTATCCTCGTCCCATTGCCATATCTTCCTCAACTTTTCTTTCCTCTACCCACTGCACTATCTGCCTCAAATGTCCCACCCTCGACCCACTTTTCGACCTCCATCAACTTACTTATCTTCGACCTACGACGCTAACCTATCAGCGCTACACTCACGACTAGATCGTCTAAAAGAACTCCACCATCTTGCAACCAACTTCCATGTGTTACACTGGTCGAGTATGCCAATGAGATAATTCAATCGTACGTCGACAAAACATGATTGACAGCATTCGTAAATGTAGGCTGGAATCTCAATTGGTAATCAATAACCATAATGAGTGGCTTAAAAATGTGCTACTAATTAAGCTACTGATGGCTTCGGGTTTGAGGTGACTGTTTTTAAAATTTTGAAATGCCATTCGATATCGACATAACTGAGTTCATTTTTCGAAACTCATTCAATGTCGCTTGTATTTCCGTTCAAGGCAAAACGATGAGGAAATAATAAAATATTTGCACGCTTAGTCCTTTTCAACGAATGTTCTGCCATAATCTGTTGTATATACAAATTTTTTTTATGTGACTGAGAAGGCTGAAAAGTCAAAAACAGTCAAAAATATGGGGCGCTCAGTGAGTGTAATCCCTTCCAAACTATTTTAGAGCCATGAAATGTTTTGTCGTAGCTAGCGTTGCCAACTGCCCTTTAATTCAGCGTATAGTCCCAAAATTGAGCTTATCTTATCTGCAACTCAATGAAGTTGAAAAGGACGCAGTTAGTACGTAATCTTTGGCAGCGCTTTTACTATAAAATGTTGAAGATAAATATTTTATACGGACCAGAACACTATTGCTTATTTCGGATCAGCATCATATTTGTTACGAGACTCACGACATGGCCAATTATTGAGGGCATAAAATGGCCTGTTAAAATTTAGAAAACTGTTATTCCCAACTAAAAACCATCAGCAGCCCAATTAGTAAAACATTTTTAAACTGCCAATTAAGGTTATTGTTTAATATTTGAGATTCAAGCCTACATATACGAATGCTGTCAATCATGTTTTGTCGCGTACGATTGAATCATCTCATTGGCATACACGACCAGTATAACCCATGGAAGTTGGTCGCAAGATAGTAAAGTTCAGTGTGGCGATCGGGTCGTGAATAAAGCGCCGTTAGGTCAGGTACCGAATAGTATGGCACCGTAGGTCAAAGATAGGTAAGTTGTGGCAGGTAGGGCAGTGGGTCCGAGGATAGGTAGGTTGAGGGAGATAGGAAAGGAGATCAAAAAGAGAGAGGTTGAGGGAGATAAAGCGGTGGTTCGAGGATGTGAAAGTTGGGGAGATAGAGCAGCGGGTCGAGGATAGGAAGGTTGAAGGAGCTAGGGCAGTGGGTCAAGAATAAGAACGTTGAGGAAGGTCGGGCAGTGGGTCCGAGGATAGGTAGTTTGAGGGAGATAGGGCAGTAGGTCGAAAAGAGAGAGGTTGATAGAGATAGAGCGGTGGTTCGAGGATGTGAAAGTTGTGGGAGGTCGGGCAGTGGGTCATGGAGATAGGGAGGGCAGTGCCGGCCTCTGGTTTAGACTTCATAGCCAGTGAAGTTACTGCCCTCCACTTTCCTATTCTCGATCCTCTGCCCTGTCTCCCTCGACCAATTGCTCCACCTCCCTCAACCTTCCTATCCTCGACCCACCACCCTATCTCCATCAACCGTCCTATCCTCGACCCACTGTCCTATTTCCCATCCCCTTCGACATCTTTATCCTCGTCTCATTTCCATATCTTCCTCAACTTTTCTTTCTTTTATCCACTGAACTATCTGCCTCAAATTTCCCACCCTCGACTCACTTTCCGACCTCCATCAACTTACTTATCTTTGACCTACGACACTATACAACTCAGCCCCTAACCTAACGGCGCTACAATCACGACTAGATCGTCAAAAAGAACTCCGTCATCTTGCAACCAACTTCCATGTGTTATACTGGTCGAGTATGCCAATGAGATGATTCAATCGTACGTCGACAAAACATGATTGACGGCATTCGTAAATGTAGGCTGGAATTTTAATTGGTAATCAATAACCATAATGAGTGGCTTAAAAATGTGCTACTAATTAAGCTACTGATGGCGTCGGGTTTGAGGTGACTGTTTTTAAAATTTTGAAAAGCCATTCGAGATCGACATACCTGAGGTCATTTTTCCGAAACTCAATCAATGTCGCTTGTATTTCCGTTCAAGGCAAAACGATGAGGAAATAATAAAATATTTACACGCTTAGTCATTTTCAACGAATGATCTGCCATATTCTGTTGTATATACAAATTTCTTTTACGTGACTGAGAAGGCTGAAAAGTCAAAAACAGTCAAAAATATAAGTCGCTCAGTGAGTGTAATCCCTTCCAAACTATTTTAGAGCCATGAAATGTTTTGTCGTAGCTAGCGTTGCCAACTGCCCTTTAATTCAGCGCATAGTCCCAAAATTGAGCTTATCTTATCTGCAACTTAATGAAGTTGCAAAGGACGTAGTTAGTACGTAATCTTTGGCGTCGCTTTTACTATAAAATGTTGAAGATAAATACTTTATACGGACCAGAACACTGTTGCTTATTTCGGATCAGCATCATATTTGTTACGAGACTCACGACATGACCAATTATTGAGGGCATAAAATGGCCTCTTAAAATTTAGAAAACTGTTATTCCCAAGTAAAAACCATCAGTAGCCCAATTAGTAAAACATTTTTAAACTGCCAATTAAGGTTATTGTTTAATATTTGAGATTCCAGTCTACATATACGAATGCTGTCAATCATGTTTTGGCGGCGTACGATTGAATCATCTCATTGGCATACACGACCAGTATAACCCATGGAAGTTGGTCGCAAGATAGTAAAGTTCAGTGTGGCGATCGGGTCGCTAATAAAGCGCCGTTAGGTCAGGTACCGAATAGTATGGCACCGTAGGTCAAAGATAGGTAAGTTGTGGCAGGTAGGGCAGTGGGTCCGAGGATAGGTAGGTTGAGGGAGATAGGACAGGAGGTCGAAAAGAGAGAGGTTGAGGATGTGAAAGTTGGGGAGATAGAGCAGTGGGTCGAGGATAGGAAGGTTGAAGGATCTAGGGCAGTGGGTCGAGAATAGGAACGTTGAGGAAGGTCGGGCAGTGGGTCCGAGGATAGGTAGGTTGAGGGAGATAGGACAGTAGGTCGAAAAGAGAGAGGGTTGATGGAGATAGAGCGGTGGTTCGAGGATGTGAAAGTTGAAGGAGGTCGGGCAGTGGGTCATGGAGATAGGGAGGGCAGTGCCGGCCTCTGGTTTAGACTTCAGAGCCAGTGAAGTTACTGCCCTCCACTTTCCTATTCTCGATCCTCTGCCCTGTCTCCCTCGACCAACTGCTCCACCTTCCTATCCTCGACCCACCGCCCTATCTCCCTTAACCGTCCTATCCTCGACCCACTGTCCTATTTCCCATCCCCTTCGACCTCTTTATCCTCGTCTCATTGCCATATCTTCCTCAACTTTTCTTTCTTCCATCCACTGCACTATCTGCCTCAAATTTCCCCCCCTCAACCCACTTTCCGACCTCCATCAACTTACTTATCTTCGACCTACGACATTATACAACTCAGCCCCCCTAACCTAACGGCGCTACAATCACGACTAGATCGTCAAAAAGAACTCCGTCATCTTGAAACCAACTTCCATGTGTTAAACTGGTCGAGTATGCCAATGAGATGATTCTATCGTACGTCGACAAAACAGGATTGACGGCATTCGTAAATGTAGACTGGAATTTCAATTGGTAATCAATAACCATAATGAGTGGCTTAAAATGTGCTACTAATTAAGCTACTGATGGCGTCGGGTTTGAGGTGACTGTTTTTAAAGTTTTGAAAAGCCATTCGATATTGACATACCTGAGTTCATTTTCCGAAACTCATTCAATGTCGCTTGTATTTCCGTTCAAGGCAAAACAATGAGGGAATAATAAAATATTTGCACGCTTAGTCATTTTCAACGAATGATCTGCCATATTCTGTTGTATATACAAATTTCTTTTACGTGACTGAGAAGGCTGAAAAGTCAAAAACAGTCAAAAATATAAGTCGCTCAGTCAGTGTAATCCCTTCCAAACTATTTTAGAGCCATGAAATGTTTTGTCGCAGCTAGCGTTGCCAACTGCCCTTTAATTCAGCGCATAGACCCAAAATTAAGCTTATCTTATCTGCAACTTAATGAAGTTGCAAAGGACGCAGTTAGTACGTAATCTTTGGCGTCGCTTTTACTATAAAATGTTGAAGAAAACTACTTTATACGGAGCAGCATCATATTGTCACAAGACTCACGAAATGACCAATTATTAAGGGCATAAAACGGCCTGTTAGAATTTAGAAAACTGTTATTCCCAACAAAAAACCATCAGTAGCCCAATTAGTAAAACATTTTTAAACTGCCAATTAAGGTTATTGTTTAATATTTGAGATTGCAGCCTACATATACAAATGCTGTCAATCATGTTTTGTCGACGTACGATTGAATCATCTTATTGGCATACACGACCAGTATAACCCATGGAAGTTGGTCGCAAGATAGTAAAGTTCAGTGTGGCGATCGGGTCGTGAATAAAGCGCCGTTAGGTCAGGTACCGAATAGTATAGCAACGTAGGTCAAAGATAGGTATGTTGTGGCAGATGGGGCAGTGGGTTTAAGGATATGTAGGTTGAGGGATATAGGACAGTAGGTCGAAAAGAGAGAGGTTGAGGGAGATAGAGCAGTGGGTCGAGGATGGGAAGGTTGAGGGAGCTAGGGCAGTGGGTCGAGGATGGGAAAGTTGAGGGAGGTCGGGCAGTGTGTCATGAAGATAGGGCAGTTGGTCGAGGACAGTTTTAAATGTCTTTAACGGAGTGCTTTTGGCACGCAAACGACAAAAGTTTGCCGACCTCTCGTTTAGACTTCAGAGCCAGTGAAGTTACTGCCCTATCTTACTCAACCTTCCTATCCTCTGCCCACCGCCCTATCTCCCCCAACCGTCCTATCCCCGACACACTGTCCTATTTCCCCCAAACTTCCTATCCCCTCCAACCCCTTTATCCTCGTCCCACTGCCATATCTTCCTCAACTTTTCTTTCCTCTACCCACTGCACTATCTGCCTCAAATGTCCTACCCTCGTCCCACTTTTCGACCTCCATCAACTTACTTATCTTCGACCTACGACGCTAACCTATCAGCGCTACACTCACGACTAGATCGTCTAAAAGAACTCCACCATCTTGCAACCAACTTCCATGTGTTATACTGTTCTATCTGCCTCAAATGTCCTACCCTCGTCCCACTTTTCGACCTCCATCAACTTACTTATCTTCGACCTACGACGCTAACCTATCAGCGCTACACTCACGACTAGATCGTCTAAAAGAACTCCACCATCTTGCAACCAACTTCCATGTGTTATACTGGTCGAGTATGCCAATGAGATGATTCAATCGTACGTCGACAAAACATGATTGACAGCATTCGTAAATGTAGGCTGGAATCTCAATTGGTAATCAATAACCATAATGAGTGGCTTAAAAATGTGCTACTAATTAAGCTACTGATGGCTTCGGGTTTGAGGTGACTGTTTTTAAAATTTTGAAATGCCATTCGATATCGACATAACTGAGTTCATTTTTCGAAACTCATTCAATGTCGCTTGTATTTCCGTTCAAGGCAAAACGATAAGGAAATAATAAAATATTTGCACGCTTAGTCATTTTCAACGAATGTTCTGCCATATTCTGTTGTATATACAAATTTCTTTTATGTGACTGAGAAGGCTGAAAAGTCAAAAACAGTCAAAAATATGGGGCGCTCAGTGAGTGTAATCCCTTCCAAACTATTTTAGAGCCATGAAATGTTTTGTCGTAGCTAGCGTTGCCAACTGCCCTCTAATTCAGCGTATAGTCCCAAAATTGAGCTTATCTTATCTGCAACTTAATGAAGTTGAAAAGGACGCAGTTAGTACGTAATCTTTGGCATCGCTTTTACTATAAAATGTTGAAGATAAATACTTTATACGGACCAGAACACTATTGCTTATTTCGGATCAGCAACATATTTGTTACGAGACTCACGACATGACCAATTATTGAGGGCATAAAATGGCCTGTTAAAATTTAGAAAACTGTTATTCCCAACTAAAAACCATCAGTAGCCCAATTAGTAAAACATTTTTAAACTGCCAATAAAGGTTATTGTTTAATATTTGAGATTCCAGCCTACATATACGAATGCTGTCAATCATGTTTTGGCGGCGTACGATTGAATCATCTCATTGGCATACACGACCAGTATAACCCATGGAAGTTGGTCGCAAGATAGTAAAGTTCAGTGTGGCGATCGGGTCGCTAATAAAGCGCCGTTAGGTCAGGTACCGAATAGTATGGCACCGTAGGTCAAAGATAGGTAAGTTGTGGCAGGTAGGGCAGTGGGTCCGAGGATAGGTAGGTTGAGGGAGATAGGACAGGAGGTCGAAAAGAGAGAGGTTGAGGATGTGAAAGTTGGGGAGATAGAGCAGTGGGTCGAGGATAGGAACGTTGAGGAAGGTCGGGCAGTGGGTCCGAGGATAGGTAGGTTGAGGGAGATAGGACAGTAGGTCGAAAAGAGAGAAGGTTGATGGAGATAGAGCGGTGGCTCGAGGATGTGAAAGTTGAGGGAGGTCGGGCAGTGGTTCATGGAGATAGGGAGGGCAGTGCCGGCCCCTGGTTTAGACTTCAGAGCCAGTGAAGTTACTGCCCTCCACTTTCCTATTCTCGATCCTCTGCCCTGTCTCCCTCGACCAACTGCTCCACCTTCCTATCCTCGACCCACCGCCCTATCTCCCTCAAACGTCCTATCCTCGACCCACTGTCCTATTTCCCATCCCCTTCGACCTCTTTATCCTCGTCTCATTGCTATATCTTCCTCAACTTTTCTTTCTTCTATCCACTGCACTATCTGCCTCAAATTTCCCACCCTCGACCCACTTTCCGACCTCCATCAACTTACTTATCTTCGACCTACGACATTATACAACTCAGCCCCTAACCTAACGGCGCTACAATCACGACTAGATCGTCAAAAAGAACTCCGTCATCTTGAAACCAACTTCCATGTGTTAAACTGGTCGAGTATGCCAATGAGATGATTCAATCGTACGTCGACAAAACATGATTGACAGCATTCGTAAATGTTGGCTGGAATCTCAATTGGTAATCAATAACCATAATGAGTGGCTTAAAAATGTGCTACTAATTAAGCTACTGATGGCTTCGGGTTTGAAGTGACTGTTTTTAAAATTTTGAAATGCCATTCGATATCGACATAACTGAGTTCATTTTTCGAAACTCATTCAATGTCGCTTGTATTTCCGTTCAAGGCAAAACGATGAGGAAATAATAAAATATTTGCACGCTTAGTCATTTTCAACGAATGTTCTGCCATATTCTGTTGTATATACAAATTTCTTTTATGTGACTGAGAAGGCTGAAAAGTCAAAAACAGTCAAAAATATGGGGCGCTCAGTGAGTGTAATCCCTTCCAAACTATTTTAGAGCCATGAAATGTTTTGTCGTAGCTAGCGTTGCCAACTGCCCTTTAATTCAGCGTATAGTCCCAAAATTGAGCTTATCTTATCTGCAACTTAATGAAGTTGAAAAGGACGCAGTTAGTACGTAATCTTTGGCATCGCTTTTACTATAAAATGTTGAAGATAAATACTTTATACGGACCAGAACACTATCGCTTATTTCGGATCAGCATCATATTTGTTACGAGACTCACGACATGACCAATTATTGAGGGCATAAAATGGCCTGTTAAAATTTAGAAAACTGTTATTCCCAACTAAAAACCATCAGTAGCCCAATTACTAAAACATTTTTAAACTGCCAATTAAGGTTATTGTTTAATATTTGAGATTCCAGCCTACATATACGAATGCTGTCAATCATGTTTTGGCGGCGTACGATTGAATCATCTCATTGGCATACACGACCAGTATAACCCATGGAAGTTGGTCGCAAGATAGTAAAGTTCAGTGTGGCGATCGGGTCGCTAATAAAGCGCCGTTAGGTCAGGTACCGAATAGTATGGCACCGTAGGTCAATGATAGGTAAGTTGTGGCAGGTAGGGCAGTGGGTCCGAGGATAGGTAGGTTGAGGGAGATAGGACAGGAGGTCGAAAAGAGAGAGGTTGAGGATGTGAAAGTTGGGGAGATAGAGCAGTGGGTCGAGGATAGGAAGGTTGAAGGATCTAGGGCAGTGGGTCCGAGGATAGGTAGGTAGGTTGAGGGAGATAGGACAGTAGGTCGAAAAGAGAGAGGGTTGATGGAGATAGAGCGGTGGTTCGAGGATGTGAAAGTTGAGGGAGGTCGGGCAGTGGGTCATGGAGATAGGGAGGGCAGTGCCGGCCTCTGGTTTAGACTTCAGAGCCAGTGAAGTTACTGCCCTCCACTTTCCTATTCTCGATCCTCTGCCCTGTCTCCCTCGACCAACTGCTCCACCTTCCTATCCTCGACCCACCGCCCTATCTCCCTCAACCGTCCTATCCTCGACCCACTGTCCTATTTCCCATCCCCTTCGACCTCTTTATCCTCGTCTCATTGCCATATCTTCCTCAACTTTTCTTTCTTCTATCCACTGCACTATCTGCCTCAAATTTCCCACCCTCGACCCACTTTCCGACCTCCATCAACTTACTTATCTTCGACCTACGACATTATACAACTCATCCCCTAACCTAACGGCGCTACAATCACGACTAGATCATCAAAAAGAACTCCGTCATCTTGAAACCAACTTCCATGTGTTAAACTGGTCGAGTATGCCAATGAGATGATTCTATCGTACGTCGACAAAACATGATTGACGGCATTCGTAAATGTAGGCTGGAATTTCAATTGGTAATCAATAACCATAATGAGTGGCTTAAAATGTGCTACTAATTAAGCTACTGATGGCGTCGGGTTTGAGGTGACTGTTTTTAAAGTTTTGAAAAGCCATTCGATATCGACATACCCGAGTTCATTTTCCGAAACTCATTCAATGTCGCTTGTATTTCCGTTCAAGGCAAAACAATGAGGAAATAATGAAATATTTGCACGCTTAGTCATTTTCAACGAATGATCTGCCATATTCTGTTGTATATACAAATTTCTTTTACGTGACTGAGAAGGCTGAAAAGTCAAAAACAGTCAAAAATATAAGTCGCTCAGTCAGTGTAATCCCTTCCAAACTATTTTAGAGCCATGAAATGTTTTGTCGTAGCTAGCGTTGCCAACTGCCCTTTAATTCAGCTCATAGTCCCAAAATTAAGCTTATCTTATCTGCAACTTAATGAAGTTGCAAAGGACGTAGTTAGTACGTAATCTTTGGCGTCGCTTTTACTATAAAATGTAGAAGAAAAATACTTTATATGGATCAGCATCATATTGTAGCAAGACTCACGGCATGGCCAATTATTGAAGGCATAAAAGGACCTGTTAAAATGTAGAAAACTGTTATTCCCAACAAAAAATCTTCAGTAGCCCAATTAGTAAAACATTTTTAACCTGCCAATTAAGGTTATTGTTTAATATTTGAGATTCCAGCCTACATATACGAATGCTGTCAATCATGTTTTGTCGACGTACGATTGAATCATCTCATTGGCATACACGACCAGTATAACCCATGGAAGTTGGTCGCAAGATAGTAAAGTTCAGTGTGTCGATCGGGTGGTGAATAAAGCGCCGTTAGGTCAGGTACCGAATAGTATGGCACCGTAGGTCGGAGATAGGTAAGTTGTGGCAGATAGGGCAGTGGGTTTAAGGATATGTAGGTTGAGGGAGATAGGACAGTAGGTCGAAAAGAGAGAGGTTGAGGGAGATAGAGCAGTGGGTCGAGGATGGGAAGGTTAAGGGAGCTAGGGCAGTGGGTCGAGGATGGGAAAGTTGAGGGAGGGAGATCGGGCAGTGAGTCATGAAGATAGGGCGGTGGGTCAAGGACAGTTGTCTTTAACGGAGTACTTTTGGCACGCAAACGACAAAAGTTTGCCGAACTCTCGTTTAGACTTCAGAGCCAGTGAAGTTACTGCCCTATCTCCCTCAACCGCCCTATACTCGACACACTTTCCTATTTCCCCCAAACTTCCTATCCCCTTCAACACCTTTATCCTCGTCCCATTGCCATATCTTCCTCAACTTTTCTTTCCTCTACCCACTGCACTATCTGCCTCAAATGTCTCACCCTCGACCCACTTTTCGACCTCCATCAACTTACTTATATTCGACCTACGACGCTATACCACTCAGCCCCTAACCTAACAGCGCTACAATCACGACTAGATCGTCAAAAATTACTTCGTCATCTTGCAACCAACTTCCATGTGTTATACTGGTCGAGTATGCCAATGAGATGATTCAATCGTACGTCGACAAAACATGATTGACGGCATTCGTAAATGTAGGCTGGAATCTCAATTGATAATCAATCACCATAATGAGTGGCTTAAATATGTGCTACTAATTAAGCTACTGATTGCTTCGGGTTTGAGTTGACTGTTTTTAAAATTTTGAAATGCCATTTGATATCGACATAACTGAGTTCAATTTTCGAAACTCATTCAATGTCGCTTGTATTTCCGTTCAAGGCAAAACGATGAGGAAATAATAAAATATTTGCACGCTTAGTCATTTTCAACGAATGTTCTGCCATATTCTGTTGTATATACAAATTTCTTTTATGTGACTGAGAAGGCTGAAAAGTCAAAAACAGTCAAAAATATAAGTCGCTCAGTGAGTGTATTCCCTTCCAAACTATTTTAGAGCCATGAAATGTTTTGTCGTAGCTAGCGTTGCCAACTGCCCTTTAATTCAGCGCATATTCCCAAAATTAAATTATCTTATCTGCAACTTAATGAAGTTGCAAAGGACACAGTTAGTACTTAATCTTTGGCGTCGCTTTTACTATAAAATGTTGAAGAAAGTTTACGTGACTGAGAAGGCTGAAAAGTCAAAAACAGTCAAAAATATAAGTCGCTCAGTGAGTGTAATCCCTTCCAAACTATTTTAGAGCCATGAAATGTTTTGTCGTAGCTAGCGTTGCCAACTGCCCTTTAATTCAGCGCATAGTTCCAAAATTAAGCTTATCTTATTTGCAACATAATGAAGTTGCAAAGGACGCAGTTAGTACGTAATCTTTGGCATCGCTTTTACTATAAAATGTTAAAGAAAATTACTTTATACGGATCAGCACCATATTGTCACAAGACTCACGACATGGCCAATTATTAAGGGCATAAAACGGCCTGTTAGAATTTAGAAAACTGTTATTCCCAACAAAAAACCATCAGTAGCACAATTAGTAAAACATTTTTAACCTGCCAATTAAGGTTATTGTTTAATATTTGAGATTCCAGCCTACATATACGAATGCTGTCAATCATGTTTTGTCGACGTACGATTGAATCATCTCATTGGCATACACGACCAGTATAACCCATGGAAGTTGGTCGCAAGATAGTAAAGTTCAGTGTGTCGATCAGGTCGTGAATAAAGCGCCGTTAGGTCAGGTACCGAATAGTATAGCACCGTAGGTCAGAGATAGGTAAGTTGTGGCAGATAGGGCAGTGGGTTTAAGGATATGTAGGTTGAGGGAGATAGGACAGTAGGTCGAAAAGAGAGAGGTTGAGGGAGGTAGAGCAGTGGGTCGAGGATGGGAAGGTTAAGAGAGCTAGGGCAGGGGGTCGAGGATGGGAAAGTTGAGGGAGGGAGATCGAGCAGTGGGTCATGAAGATAGGGCGGTGGGTCGAGGACAGTTGTCTTTAACGGAGTACTTTTGGCACGCAAACGACAAAAGTTTGCCGACCTCTCGTTTAGACTTCGGAGCCAGTGAAGTTACTGCCCTATCTCCCTCAACCGTCCTATACTCGACACACTTTCCTATTTCCCCCAAACTTCCTATCCCCTTCAACCCCTTTATCCTCGTCCCATTGCCATATCTTCCTCAACTTTTTTTTCCTCTACCCACTGCACTATCTGCCTCAAATGTCCCACCCTCGACCCACTTTTCGACCTCCATCAACTTACTTATATTCTACCTACGACGCTATACCACTCAGCCCCTAACCTAACAGCGCTACAATCACGACTAGATCGTCAAAAATTACTTCGTCATCTTGCAACCAACTTCCATGTGTTATACTGGTCGAGTATGCCAATGAGATGATTCAATCGTACGTCGACAAAACATGATTGACGGCATTCGTAAATGTAGGCTGGAATCTCAATTGATAATCAATCACCATAATGAGTGGCTTAAATATGTGCTACTAATTAAGCTACTGATTGCTTCGGGTTTGAGGTGACTGTTTTTAAAATTTTGAAATGCCATTCGATATCGACATAACTGAGTTCAATTTTCGAAACTCATTCAATGTCGCTTGTATTTCCGTTCAAGGCAAAACGATGAGGAAATAATAAAATATTTGCACGCTTAGTCATTTTCAACGAATGTTCTGCCATATTCTGTTGTATATACAAATTTCTTTTATGTGACTGAGAAGGCTGAAAAGTCAAAAACAGTCAAAAATATAAGTCGCTCAGTGAGTGTAATCCCTTCCAAACTATTTTAGAGCCATGAAATGTTTTGTCGTAGCTAGCGTTGCCAACTGCCCTTTAATTCAGCGCATATTCCCAAAATTAAATTATCTTATCTGCAACTTAATGAAGTTGCAAAGGACACAGTTAGTACTTAATCTTTGGCGTCGCTTTTACTATAAAATGTTGAAGAAAGTTTACGTGACTGAGAAGGCTGAAAAGTCAAAAACAGTCAAAAATATAAGTCGCTCAGTGAGTGTAATCCCTTCCAAACTATTTTAGAGCCATGAAATGTTTTGTCGTAGCTAGCGTTGCCAACTGCCCTTTAATTCAGCGCATAGTCCCAAAATTAAGCTTATCTTATTTGCAACATAATGAAGTTGCAAAGGACGCAGTTAGTACGTAATCTTTGGCATCGCTTTTACTATAAAATGTTAAAGAAAATTACTTTATACGGATCAGCACCATATTGTCACAAGACTCACGACATGGCCAATTATTAAGGGCATAAAACGGCCTGTTAGAATTTAGAAAACTGTTATTCCCAACAAAAAACCATCAGTAGCACAATTAGTAAAACATTTTTAACCTGCCAATTAAGGTTATTGTTTAATATTTGAGATTCCAGCCTACATATACGAATGCTGTCAATCATGTTTTGTCGACGTACGATTGAATCATCTCATTGGCATACACGACCAGTATAACCCATGGAAGTTGGTCGCAAGATAGTAAAGTTCAGTGTGTCGATCAGGTCGTGAATAAAGCGCCGTTAGGTCAGGTACCGAATAGTATAGCACCGTAGGTCAGAGATAGGTAAGTTGTGGCAGATAGGGCAGTGGGTTTAAGGATATGTAGGTTGAGGGAGATAGGACAGTAGGTCGAAAAGAGAGAGGTTGAGGGAGGTAGAGCAGTGGGTCGAGGATGGGAAGGTTAAGAGAGCTAGGGCAGGGGGTCGAGGATGGGAAAGTTGAGGGAGGGAGATCGAGCAGTGGGTCATGAAGATAGGGCGGTGGGTCGAGGACAGTTGTCTTTAACGGAGTACTTTTGGCACGCAAACGACAAAAGTTTGCCGACCTCTCGTTTAGACTTCAGAGCCAGTGAAGTTACTGCCCTATCTCCCTCAACCGTCCTATACTCGACACACTTTCCTATTTCCCCCAAACTTCCTATCCCCTTCAACCCCTTTATCCTCGTCCCATTGCCATATCTTCCTCAACTTTTTTTTCCTCTACCCACTGCACTATCTGCCTCAAATGTCCCACCCTCGACCCACTTTTCGACCTCCATCAACTTACTTATATTCGACTTACGACGCTATACCACTCAGCCCCTAACCTAACAGCGCTACAATCACGACTAGATCGTCAAAAAGAACTTCGTCATCTTGCAACCAACTTCCATGTGTTATACTGGTCGAGTATGCCAATGAGATGATTCAATCGTACGTCGACAAAACATGATTGACGGCATTCGTAAATGTAGGCTGGAATCTCAATTGATAATCAATCACCATAATGAGTGGCTTAAAAATATGCTACTACTTAAGCTACTGATGGCTTCGGGTTTGAGGTGACTGTTTTTAAAATTTTGAAATGCCATTCGATATCGACCTCTCATATAGATTACGAGTTACCGAACAACCATCGGGTAAACGAACGACAAGTCATTGAACCGGAAAATACAGATGACCAAAAACAAAACGTAGAACCAAAACAAAAAAAAAGTATGACGCAATTGGAAGAAAATCAAGAGCCCACACAATTAGACACTTCGGAATTCTCATCCTCGGCAGTAGACTCATCACCAAACCAATTAGGAGAAACATCGAATTGGTCAGAATGTGACAATATATTAAGCCCAATTAGCAAGACACCGTCGAAATCAATTAACACCAGACCGACCCCACGATTGAAGGAAACATCAACAATCGGCAATACGCCCTATAATCCACCATCAAAGGGCGGGGCGTATGTGAAGGTGATGATCAACAACATAGAACGACATGACACAACATCGTCCTTGTTCTCTGCCTCCCCACAAGAAGTGTTGTCAGCCCCAGCAAATTTAGAAGGAAACAGACCCCTACCTCACATACCAAATATGGACTTAAATGAGTTAATTATGGAAAAGAAGGATTATAATAATAAAAGATATAGAAAGGATACAACATCCTCAGAGTCTTCTTGGGACAAGGGAACTACTGGAGCTGGAAAAAAGAAAAAATGATGTGAGTTGACTTTTTTTTCTGCAAGTTTCTATGAGTATTTACCTGTTCACCACAAGTATTAGCCTAAAATATATCTGTTTATATACCCAATTCTATAAGTCATGGATGAGATAAACCTAATCTCATTAAACGCGAATGGCGTCCAACACCATCTGAACAGTCTCAAAATTTTCATTGAAAATGAAAAACCTAATGTCTTGTGTCTACAAGAAGCGCACAGATTAGACAAATTACTTGTAGAACGTTGGGCGAAGGACTTAGGGTATAATATCTTTTTTAACACCCTGGACAAACTGGAAAAACATGATACACAATTTAGACAAGGAACGACAATACTAGTCAAAACTGAAAATACAATACCCTCCCCAGCATATACTATACACATACAACACCGGTGTGATAGTACTGAAATTCTGGTAGACAATCAGATAATAAAAATATTTAATGTATATAGCCCTGCCCAAGATGGACCTGTGAAAACAGAATTTTATAAACAGCTGGTGAATATTTTGACTCACTACTGCGTTTTTCATGACTTCCTAATAGTAGGAGATTTCAATCTTATCTTAGACCCAATAGACTGTAGGATTACAAGGAATTTCAAACTTCGGCCCCCCAGTAAAATTTTTCGAAACTTTATTCAAACTAATAATATATCTGACACTTTCCGGAAGAAATACCCCAAAAAACAAACCTTCACGTATATTGCCGGATTACAAGGACGCAGAATTGACAATATTTATAATTCGCCAAACATGGAACACATAATCTCGAATATAGGCTACGCAATAAACACTGTTTCCGACCATGTGCTCTGTCCGTCCATTAAATTGGAGCAAACCAAAAAAGTCCGTTGGGGAAAAGGGACTTGGAGGAACAATTTATCAATATATGATGATAATACGTACATCAACATTATAAAGAATTCCTACGAATCTGCCCTTACCGAGATGGAAGGTTTCGACAAAATCCAAGACTGGTGGGATAACGTTAAGCGTAGAATTAAAAAAGATACAGTAGCGTACTCCATATCCGTCGCAAAAGTTAAAAACAACAAAAAAACTCAACTACGTAACATTTTGGACAAACTCATTAATGAAGGAAAAAAGGTAAATACATTAAGAATCGAAAACTTGAGACTACAACTAAAACATCTACAGAATGAGCGAATTAAACTAGATGTATTAATGGCAAACATTAATGATTTTGAGCATGGCGAGAAGCCTACAAAAACCTTCTACGCAAGAATTAAACAACGAGCTAAAAAGACCACAATTGAAAGGCTAAAAACACAAAACAATGATATTGTCAGCAATCAAGATGAAATTATGTCACTAGTGGAAGGCTTCTATCGCAATCTATGGGGACAAAAACATGAAGTCATCGAACAACACCAACAACATTACTTATCCCTGATGAGCTCCACTCAAATATCGGAAGAGGAAAACGCTATTTTGGAACACCCTATCACCAGCGACGAGATCTATAATGCAATTAAATCACTTCAAAATAACAAGTCTCCTGGGATTGATGGATTCAGCAAAGAATTTTACGTAACTTTTTGGAATATCATCAAAACGCAGTTTACACAACTTGTTAACAATGTCTTCTCGTTTGGCCCATTTCCACAATCCTCAACATTATCTAAAGTCAAGCTCCTATATAAAAAAGACGACGAAACCGATCTAAAGAACTGGCGACCCATTACAACTTTAAATATGGATTACAAAATTATTTCGAAAATTATAGTTAAACGTCTGGAACCAATCATGTCTAAAATAATCAGTTCATCCCAAAAATGTTCGCTTACCCACAGAAGTATGTCCGACGTACATTATAATACCGACGCTATCATACGGTACTGTAAAAAGAAAAACATCCCCGGTACAATAGTCCTAATTGACAATTTAAAAGCGTTTGATAACGTCGACCATGACTTTTTATTTAGCATTCTGAAACAAATTGGGCTCGGAAGCAAGTTTCGTAATGTCATTCAAAATATGTATCTTGATATTAAATCCTGTATCGATGTAAACGGTAAGATGACAAATGCAATCACCATAAAGCGGGGCATAAGACAGGGATGTCCCTTGAGTATGTTGCTCTATGCAATAAGCGTCGAGCCTCTGGCAAGATCTGTGCAGATAAATACAAACATCCACGGTATCAAACTGGGTAAGTGCGAACACAAATTAGACCAATACGCTGACGATTTAACTTTTACAGTAGCAAACCATATATCAATAAATGAAATTTTCCAGGAACTACGCAATTTTCAGCTCGCATCCGGTCAAAAAATTAACAAACAGAAAACCGAGTTCCTATGTATAACGAAACCTTCTCAAATTTTAATGTGCAACTCTTCATATGGACAATATATTAAAGATGACGTCAAAATATTGGGAGTAAACTTTGGACAAAAGCGACCGGCCAAAATGTGGGACGAACTCGAACGTAAATTATCTCGGACACTAAACTATATAAAATCTCGGCGGATGACGTGGTATGGAAAATCGGTGGTTATTAATTCGTTAATCATGTCTGTAATACTATTCCACGCGAAGGTGAAAACAATGCCAATGGGAAATATAAAAACATTGCAAAAATTAATTTTCAAATTTTTGTGGTTCCCGGAAAAAATAGAATCAATCAATAGGAAGAAGATGCAATTACCTTGGAATCAGGGTGGAATTAACATGACTAACATGAAAGCAAAAGTAGAAGCCTGTCTTGTAGAAAAATTGAAGACACTCGTGAGCGGTAGTAATCTTGACCAATTTTGGCATTTCGAAGCCCTGTATTCTTTGGGCTCAAAAATAAAGATCGTAAATAAGGAGTTGTACAGTAATTCGATGCCTCACGATATCTCAGTACCTGCGTATTGGACATACATACTAGAAATTTTTCGATCGGTGAACTTTTCGCACGATGAATGGGAAATAGTCAAACACAGAGACATTTATCTAAAACTTAAAGAAAACTGTTTAGACCAGCGACAAGATACCATCAATTGGGAGGAGATTCATCTTTTACAAAGAGATGATCGTTCCTATTATACAAACGCGGAACGAGTCTGCTCCTATCGAATTGCACGGGAAGGCTATTTTTTTGGGGATAGATTAAAAGGAACAACTCTTAGATTTGGACCAACTGGAATCTTAAAAATTATGAACTGCAAGTTCTGTAAAATTGCGTCTGATAGCACCAACCACCTATTTTTCCAATGTAGTATAATAACGGCATATATTGCAGAAATTACCGAGATCCTAAACAGCCTTCTTAGCAATCCCATCACGGTGTCAAAGGAGCACATATACTATAACAGCTACAATGGTTTGCACAGAATACTGGTTACAAAATGTTTCGTCATCCTAAAAAACATTGTAATGAAACTGAAGGTCCAGCTAGACATAGGAAACAGGTATTTGGCCCCCACTGATAAATATATAGTAACAGCGATAACACTAAAAATTGCAGAATTCCTTTTTATAATGGAATACAAATTCCAAGATATACAATTTCTCGGACTCAGGACAAATTGGAAAGAAATACTAAACGGGTATTCCTCGACGTAACATTTTAAAAAGAATGATGGAGTTTCTCCAGCCACCACAAATGGTAGACCGAACACAATGTCAAAACCGCCTATTTTTTAGCCTTGTTAATACCATCCAATATAAGCGGATGTGATGAATCGGGAGCCTCGCGGTGGAAGTCACGCTGCGTCCTGTACGCGGTATGTACGGAAGCCGGGTGGCGGAAGTTGTGCTGTGCCCCGTATGGCATAGGCGGAAGCCTTGGGTGAAAGTTATGCTGTGCTACACATAGCATATACAAAAACCCCGGGGCGAAAGTCTGTGCTCTTTTGGTGCTTGGCACATACCGAAGCCTCCAGAAGTAGATGATTACTGCATGCAGTAATATGCTTACGAGGCGATATACCTTTATGGCTCGGATATGACGTGTCTCTAAGACACTGATCCGAGTTTGAAAAAATTTCTGATCCGCATAATGAAAGAAAAAAAAAAAAAAATTCGATATCGACATATCTGAGTTCATTTTTCGAAACTCATTCAATGTCGCTTATATTTCCGATGAGGATATTATAAAATATTTGCACGCTTAGTCATTTTCAACGAATGTTCTGCCATATTCTTTTGTATATAAAAATTTCTTTTATGTGACTGAGAAGGCTGAAAAGTCAAAAACAGTCAAAAATATAAGTCGCTCAGTCAGTGTAATCCCTTCCAAACTATTTTAGAGCCATGAAATGTTTTGTCGTAGCTAGCGTTGCCAACTGCCCTTTAATTCAGCGCATATTCCCAAAATAAAGCTTATCTTATCTGCAACTTAATGAAGTTGCAAAGGACACAGTTAGTACGTAATCTTTGGCATCGCTTTTACTATAAAATGTTGAAGAAAGTTTACGTGACTGAGAAGGCTGAAAAGTCAAAAACAGTCACAGATATAAGTCGCTCAGTGAGTGTAATCCCTTCCAAACTATTTTAGAGCCATGAAATGTTTTGTCGTAGCTAGCGTTGCCAACTGCCCTTTAATTCAGCGCATAGTCCCAAAATTAAGCTTATCTTATCTGCAACTTAATGAAGTTGCAAAGGACGCAGTTAGTACGTAATCTTTGGCATCGCTTTTACTATAAAATGTTGAAGAAAATTACTTTATACGGATCAGCATCATATTGTCACAAGACTGACGACATGGCCAAATATTAGGGGCATAAAACGGCCTGTTAGAATTTAGAAAACTGTTATTCCCAACAGAAAACCATCAGTAGCCCAATTAGTAAAACATTTTTAAACTGCCAATTAAGGTTATTGTTTAATATTTGAGATTCCAGCCTACATATACGAATGCTGTCAATCATGTTTTGTCGACGTACGATTGAATCATCTCATTGGCATACACGACTAGTATAACCCATGGAAGTTGGTCGCAAGATAGTAAAGTTCAGTGTGGCGATCGGGTCGTGAATAAAGCGCCGTTAGGTCAGGTACCGAATAGTATAGCAACGTAGGTCAAAGATAGGTAAGTTGTGGCAGATAGGGCAGTGGGTTCGAGGATAGGAAGGTTGGGGGAGATAGGACAGTAGGTTGAAATGAGAGAGGTTGAGGGAGATAAAACGGTGGTTCCAGGATGCGAAAGTTGGGGGAGGTATAACAGTGGGTCGAGGGTAGAGGGATAGTGTAGTGGGTCGAGGATAGGAAGGTTGAGGGAGCTAGGGCAGGGGGTCGAGGATAGGAAAGTTGAGGGAGGTCGGGCAGTGGGTCGAGTAAGTAGATGGAGATAGAGTGGTGGTTCGAGGATGTGAAAGTTGAGGGAGGTCGGGCAGTGGGTCATGGAGATAGGGCAGTAATTTTGGCCCGCAAACGACGCAAGTTTGCCGGCCTCCGGTTTAGACTTCAGAGCCAGTCAAGTTACTGCCCTTTCTCCCTCCACTCTCCTATTTTCGATCCTCAGCCCTGTCTCCCTCGACCAACTGCTCCACCTTCCTATCCTCGACCCACTGTCCTATTTCCCATCCCCTTCGACCTCTTTATCCTCGTCTCATTGCCATATCTCCCTCATGCACTACCTGCCTCAAATTTCCCACCCTCGACCCACTTTCCGACCTCCATCAACCTACTTATCTTCGACCTACGACACTATACAACTCAGCCCCTAACCTAACGGCGCTACAATCACGACTAGATCGTCAAAAAGAACTTCGTCATTTTGCAACCAACTTCCATGTGTTATACTGGTCGAGTATGCCAATGAGATGATTCAATCGTACGTCGACAAAACATGATTGACGGCATTCGTAAATGTAGGCTGGAATCTCAATTGATAATCAATCACCATAATGAGTGGCTTAAAAATGTGCTACTAGTTAATCTACTGATGGCGTCGGGTTTGAGGTGACTGTTTTTAAAATTTTGAAAGGCCATTCGATATCGACATACCCGAGTTCTAGTTCCGAAACTCATTCAATGTCGCTTGTATTTCCGTTCAAGGCAAAGCGATGAGGAAATAATAAAATATTTGCACGCTTAGTCATTTTCAACGAATGCTCTGCCATATTCTGTTGTATATACAAATTTCTTTTACGTGACTGAAAAGGCTGAAAAGTCAAAAACAGTCAAAAATAGAAGTCGCTCAGTGAGTGTAATCCCTTCCAAACTATTTTAGAGCCATGAAATGTTTTGTCGTAGCTAGCGTTGCCAACTGCCCTTTAATTCAGCGCATAGTCCCAAAATTAAGCTTATCTTATCTGCAACATAATGAAGTTGCAAAGGACGCAGTTAGTACGTAATCTTTGGCATCGCTTTTACTATAAAATGTTAAAGAAAATTACTTTATACGAATCAGCACCCTATTGTCAAAAGACTCACGACATGGCCAATTATTAAGGGCATAAAACGGCCTGTTAGAATTTAGAAAACTGATATTCCCAACAAAAAACCATCAGTAGCACAATTAGTAAAACATTTTTAAACTGCCAATGAAGGTTATTGTTTAATATTTGAGATTCCAGCCTACATATACGAATGCTGTCAATCATGTTTTTTCGATGTACGATTGAATCATCTCATTGGCATACACGACCAGTATAACCCATGGAAGTTGGTCGCAAGATAGTAAAGTTCAGTGTGGCGATCGGGTCGTGAATAAAGCGCCGTTAGTTCAGGTACCGAATAGTATAGCACCGTAGGTCAAATATAGGTACGTTGTGGCAGATAGGGCAGTGGGTTCGAGGATAGGTAGGTTGAGGGAGATAGGACAGTAGGTTGAAATGAGAGAGGTTGGCGGAGATAAAGCGGTGGTTCGAGGATGCGAAAGTTGGGGGAGGTATAGCAGTGAGTCAAGGATAGGAAGGCTGAGGGAGCTAGGGCAGTGGTTCGAGGATAGGGAGGTTGAGGGAGGTCGGGCAGTGGGTCGAGTATAGGTAAGTAGATGGAGATAGGGCAGTTGGTCGAGGACAGTTTTCAGTGTCTTTAACGGAGTCCTGAGGCTCCGTACGGAGCACTTTGAGAACCCAAAGTCTACGTAGTAGGATATAACAATGCAAACAACTAAGTAACGAATGTTTATCGACTTTTGATCTCTTCAATTCTTCCTCTTTACACTCTACCATAGCAAAATTCTTGGTACTTATTTCAAGAATGGTTTTGCGAGTTTAGGACTTATATTTACCAAAACACAACTAAAATCTAACAAATAACACGCGATAACCGACAAAACGAGGTAATATCACAACCACGAAAGACTGTCTGAATTACAAAAGTATCTGAGCGCTCCTGAAACGTTTATTGTTACTTCAATTTTGCACTTATGTTGATTGGCCAATGTCGCGGCAGTAAATAAGGAAGTGTATTCTCGGGGAAACATTCATAATTATAATCAGATATTTATAAAGTTGTTATACATAAATACCCTGCACAGACGTGATTCTCATATTTATGGAAAATTTAAATTGTTTCGCGACCCAGAGCGGAGGGCTCCGCGACCCAAATTTGGGTCGCGTCCCCGTAGTTGCGGACCCCTGCTCTAGAACACTGGTTCTCAACCAGTGGGCCACGGCCACTGGTCCGCAGGAACATTTAAAGGTGGTCCCCAGACCTATTAAAAATTGCTATAGTTGCTGATGAAGTTAGTTAAGTTTGATGGTAGTAGCAACGGATGATGCTGTTTTTTTGCTACAGGGTTGTAATTTCCACCTAATTATTATTAAAGTGAAAGTGTCAATTTTCGCAGAAAATTTTTTGTGTTTTATTTTGAAATTTTCACCAGCATGAATAATTTAGTGGGCCAAAGAATTATTGTGCAGCGAAAATGTGCCACAAATGAAAAAAGGTTTAGAACCATTGCTCTATATTGTAGAATATATATGTTATATAATCTAAACCAGTGGTCGGCAACCACCGGGCCGCGGCCCATCGCCGTTCCGCAGAAAGGTTACTGCCGGTCCGCAGAGAGTTGAAACAAAAACGGACAACGCCGTAATAAAACCTATACAATCTAATAACAAACCCTACGACTAAAAAACAGCACCCAACAGTAAACCAGACAAACACAAAATCCTTGAACGTCCCGACATTTAATAAATAAAACAAGAATTAATCTCAAATTTATTATTGTCTCTACACGGATATATGTGGTGACAAGTGCTGCTGTCCTATGTAACAAGTAGCGTCAGTTGTATGTCGTTCGAGTTCATTTTGATTTCTAAACAACGGAGCGACGCGGGTCGAACATTCCAAAGCGCTTGAACGGAAAAATATTTTTCTTTCTTGCGCATTCAAAACCGGTTTGCTCGATATGCCCAGTCAGCATCGCAGCTGTTTAGGGTTTTAATGTTAAACTCGTTACAAAACGAGTCGTCGAAAATTCGACCCCGAGACCCGGTACTGCGCCTCAGCTCATCTGTGCGACAGAGCAAAACGTGTAATGTGCACGTTTGGAAGAACATATGGCCTCGAGCAGCTTTATCTAAAATGCATTACACTTAGATTAAATTTTGTACTCGCTTGTCAGATCATCATTTGGACGACGAGTTGCCATAAAAATATCATCTTTCACATTGATAATAAGTACATAAAAACAATGTATCGTTGGATAACAAAAAAACGCCACATATACATCTCATTGGGACAGGCTTTCAACAAAGCAATAGAAGGGTAGCAATGCAAATGCGTCATAATTTGAAGTTTAATTATGGTAGCGATTGTTCGAAGGCGGGAATATTGCGGCCCGCGCACTACAAGAAATGGTTATATTTGGCCCGCAAGTACATGAAGTTTGCCGACCAATGCATAACACTATTGAGCAACATGTCTGATTTCATAAACAATTGCCATGTCAGTATGTCGCAATAAAGCTGGGTCAATTGTTTTCTCTACGCCCGTATAAGAATGTCCCTCATCAGCCCGACTAAGATCTCCCCAACAAAACGATACCGGCATTGTTAACTTTCCCGAAATATTAATGTGAGGCCTGCTTTTCAATATTGATAACTACAAAAACAAAATATTGAAATAGGCTGTATTTTAAAAACACGTTTCGTGTGTCAATGTCGACCATATCTCGAATATGGGAACAGTTAATGGCCATCAAACAAATACAGACATCACATTAAATAGCATAACCGTCGTTTTTAGTATATTGTCCACATAAATTTCCTAATGCGTATAATTTATTGCATAGGCTTAGTTCGTTTGTATAAAGGTGGTCCGTCAAAAACTTGGTCAAGCTTTACCGGTCCGTCACTTGAAAAAGGTTGCCGACCACTGATCTAAACTATCTTCATGATGTTGGAGACTGACTTGTATACGCTGCGCAAAATTGTCTTGGTTTTATGGTCTTGGTTCATTGGTTTTATGCTTAAGCGCACTTTCTGCTACCTGGGCATGTCAATAGCAAAAATATTGTTTACAGGGAGGGGCACATTGGGAAGTCTTACAGAGAACGCCACACCCAGTGCGCGGCATGAGTAGACATTTGTACAATTTTTTTTTAAAGGGATTTAAAGTATTCGGTCCAAGATGACGCACATCCTGAACCCTAACCTGGTAAACATACAATTTTCAGGTTGTGCGCCATCTTGGTACATATACTTCGGGAGCGCCTTTTTGTTAAAAAAAACTATTTCATAACTACATGGTTTAGTTTTGCATACATAGTAACATTGAATCTCCTTACAATGAATTTTAGTAGAATAAATGGTAGTTTCTTTCACTAATACAAGCCAAGATCCATCGACAGCATCTAGCCACTTTCTATTGCGCTCTTCGAACTACATTTGCGTTGCCACGCGCATTTCGTTTTCCTAGTTTAGGGACTTGCGAAATATTTTATTAGTTGAATTGGATTGGAATATTTGACCTCGTCTTTCACTCCGAACAAGGCCATGTAAAACCATCCACTGGTATCTAAAGATGTGTAACGTGTTTTCTTTTGGAAGAACCGCAACCTTTCAGTGCTGCATTGACTTTGATAAAATTAATATATCCTTGTGGATATAGAAGGTAAGCGTATGCAAAACCGAGATGTGCACCTGTTATGCCAACATAGTTGAGTCAAACGTTTTGAATACTAGTACATCACACACATTTTCCTGCGTGCTTCGGTTGTACGTAGTAACGAGCACAGTTTTGCGCACATGCATCAAATTCCAATTGATTATTGAGCTATAGGTTTTTGACGAGCTTTTGTGTATGATTTCATTCCATAGAATTTGTATGCTGTTCTAAAGAATACTAGTTTAAGCTTTTTCATTCATTCAAACCGCGTGTTGAAAGTAAGTTTTGTAATATTGCGTGTTGATTTAAATCGGTCCTTAAATCGGTGATGCCAGTAAATCTTTAGTACGAAAAGATCAGTAACATCTGCAATAAAAACAGCAGTACTCACTCAAATGACAGCTGGGGGATAGATACTTTTAGTATCTGCTCCATCGCGTGCCTCTTACAGTCTTACCAGTTTACATGAGTGCCAATTGGTATCTAACCTCAGCCAGAGACAAAAAGTTTCGGAGTGCAGTTGGCGTGACGAAATGTTTTTAAATATATATTCTACAATAAGATTATTTGATTGCATACTACTGAAAGTTCCGCCTTATATGTCTTTTCCCATTGTACTATTCCTTTACTGATATTCGATAATATGACCCTCATCTGACATAGTTCTTAAAATGTGTAGATGTGTATAATATTTTCCACGCTGTTCAGATGGGAATGCGCGAATATATATAAGAATTGCTAATATTGATTTGCAATGCGATGAAATCCCATCTTGGCATTTCTGCCTCTCGCAATTGCTGCATATACTTATCGGGGAAGTTCTGTGGCGTGGTTATCAAATGAAAAAAAAACATGGGAGTATTTTTTCTACTACTCTACTACTATCAAGCCTTGACATTTTGTGAAAACTTTTTTCCATGCAACCTTTTTTTAAAACATCCCCAACAACCACAATTAATTCTGTTATTAAACTTCCGAAACAAACACCTAAAATCTATCGTAAATACAGCATATTTGACAATGTTGTAGTGTGACTTTTTTGGCCTCACATTTTTGATATTTGTAGTTAGAGCTCTTGGAGCTCTGTCAAACAAAATTACATACAAAATATTGATTGTAAATTGCAAAACATGATCATGTTGTTGGAATAACTTGACATTTTACCACCCGTATATCATTCATTGTTGAGAATATTAATAAAATCATAAAATTTAAAAATCCGTTTTTGTCAAATTTTTGTTGTAGCTGAATTCCAGGGACAGCATGACAACAGGCAAGAGAAGCAAGGTCGCCTCTTATGACAGTGTTTCTTAAAAGGGAACCCCGTCGTCCTTGGAGGCCACTGATCGGTTATCTGGGAGCACGAACAACAGGTGGAAATGCGGATATATAATAACAATGTATTTTCTATAGAAGAGAAGAAGCAAAAGTGTTGAGAGTCTTTGGTAGTTTGAAAAGCATTGGCATGGAACATAAGAATGAACTACATTTTTTCCCAGGGATATACTATATAATGTAGCAATTTTCTCATTCTTATTCTCGTGATATCATTATCTTTCACTGCGTCGTCGTGATCATCCCGCTGCATAACAATTCTTGTTACAAATAATTGACTGTTCTCCACCGGGTGTATATCCACTTGAACCACTGGCGACTGCATTAGCAGGCTTGTATTGTTAATTGCAACAAAAACGGGTATTTTGAAATAGTACTCTTTATTTTACGCGTATATTTCGACAGTATTTCCATATACTGTATATGGGTCGCGACCCAGAGCTGGGCTCAACAAATACCTAAAAGTTATTGATTTTATTTCCGAGTAAATTTGGTGCTTGCGTAGTTTGTGCACCAAGATTGCGCACAACCTGAATATAGTATTGTAACAGGTTATGGTTCAGGTTGTGCGTCATTATGATGCACATGTTTGTGCGATGGATCGGACTCGGCTTCCAACGTCATCTAAGGTCAGCTCAGTTCATTGAAGTGGCTGTAATTGATTTCTGCTGATTCAAACCCTACAAATAATGCCATGAAAACTAAGCCGATTTTATGTAAATGTTAATTTTTGTTTACCTTTCAAATAGCCAAAAATACAGAGAGAGAGAGCTGATAGAAAATAAAGAAAGTATATTATGCACGGTGTAAGAACATCTAAAAACGATTGGTGACTCAAAGGGAAATGGGCTCAATGGAGTCCCTGGTGTATCATAGCTAGTAAAAGCATGAAAAACGGTTTTAATAGATTTATTTGCCACAGGTCTCGTGTCTTAGCGTTCACCTTTTGTTTGATAGAATTCCACTCATCTCTAGTTCCACAGAGAAACAAATTGGTCAGATTGAACAAGAGTGAAAAACACCGTTTTTCTCTGAAATGTGCAGAAGTCTTCGTTTTTATTCTAAAAAAGTATTTTTTATTTATTCCATTCTAAGAGAGCAATGTCCAAAGATGGATACGAAGGTACAATGACTAACAATGACATCGTACCGATAGCGTACGGTGTCTACAAATGCCGTTTCTAATTTGTGCCATTTTAGGGCATTTGTCTCACATATACCAAATGTCCCACTATTCTAACTGTTACCATAAAGATTATAGAATATATATATACCTTGTAGCAAATGATTACGGTATTCACATGAGGTGACAATCATACAATTGGGACACGAATTATTTTGACGCGTAACTCACCACAAAGTCCGTTATCTAATCATTCAACATTTTCAATTCCAAATAGCAAATCAAGTCTCAACGCCGAAGCAATCTACATCGGTGGTATTGATAAGAATATGTATTGAAGTTGCCTTGACTGAGGCTGCTGATATGGACCACCCAAATTTTTGACCAATGACCCTCAATGATTTCGCTCTCGATGTCTTTGTTACAGTATATATATAATAAGTTGAACGAAGTCACACTTTATTAATTAGAAAGATGATGCACTACGAATAAATTTTTGGACCAACAATATTCATAACCACGGCGATTCATTTATTTCTTCAAAGCGGATTTCTTATATATATTTCCTCTCGTTATTCGGGTACAAGAGGGAGAAAAGGGTCCGGTACTACTTTGACAATGATTTGAACCACACTTCGTGATATCTCTCACCAATTCATGCTACGAATTGTTTTTTTGCAATACATATAAAACTTTTGATATATCAAGAGTATGTATTTCACACGAATATTTACTTAACTCAATTCAGGATATATATATGAACTTTGAAAGCTTTTATGCCTTTATCACAAATTTTAATAAACTCGTGATGAATTAGCTTTAGTTGAACAAATGAGCAAACATAAATATGCTTGAAGTAAAATTAGCATCAGAAATGCAACAGAATTTTCCACGGTGTAACTATAGGTTTTATATCCGTGCCAATCGCATACCGCCGTAATAATGGAAAGATGTTTTTATTTCGATTTACTGCATGGTTTCGTTTAATTTTATAAACATTTCTCTTTTCTGGTTATTTATTTCAAAGCATAATAAAACAGTCAAATAATATTCTTTCAGTAATGATTTTGAAACGTAGTATCATATAATATGATGGAATGAAGAATGTCGTGATCGATATTCCTTACTGTAACTTTTCTAAAATTTTTATTTTGGAAGGCGTTAATTTCAGAGTGATTTTTATTTTCTGAATTATATTCTGCCGTTTTTTTTTTGCGAAAACCTAAAGCTTTACAACTGTGCGGTTCACCTAGAAAATGTACAGATATATAACAGTACATGGAAGAGAATTGTAAACAAAGCTGTAGAAATCATGTAGAATCTCTGGAAACGTCATTTCCTATCACGTCTGATATCTATATGGAATGACTCACATCTGACGATATAATTCTGAAAATCTTGCTGGAAGAAGGTTGTATAAACTGCATTATGTTGATATGCAGCCTATTTCTAACAGCGTGCATTACTGTGGTTATAGATGTCCATAGCCATCCAACCTCGTTCATTTATGACAAATGTGGTTTGACACCAAGACACCAAAAGAGAATGTAGACTGGTCTCAGGCAAGTATTTATGAACGTATTTGATGTATGAAGTATACATGCTAAACTAATGGAATACTTCAATAAGTAATTATGAGAACCCTTGCCCTTCGTAATGGGGTGCGGCAATTTTGGGAAACTCTTTAATACCCAATTGCAAATAGGATCAAATTATATTTAACTTTTCTTGATAGATACCTTCTTCAGGTTGGTATCTCTCATCAAAATCTCCAGATGGAATGTTTTCGAGAGTAGTCAATTGGCAAGCTATAAAAAATATCACAAATGACTTCCAAGTCATTTCGACCCGGCGTACTGGTATCTGAGATTGCACCACAATTTTCAGATTTGTTCAACGTTTCTTTACTACAAAAACTCTTTGCTATTCCGAGGATTTTTTTCGTTAAATATGTCATCCAAGAAAAGAACTTGGTCTGATGACTATTTGCAATATGGCTTTACCTGCTCAACTGAACGTGACTCCAATGCGAGAATGGCGTGAGAACTGCCCCTTTTGAATTGAAGCCACGTATCTCTCAATTGGTTACCGAAAAACAGCAGCAGAAGTATCACTAATAAATCTAATGAATAATTGAAGTTTACTGTTTGTTGCAATTTATTCTGCTTCAACCAATGGAGCAGCCAGTTTTTTTTTCGGTGGTTGATACTCTCTTGACAAAGCATTTCCTTCAAATTTAACTCGCAAAAACAACCTATAAGGCAACGAATTCATATTTTATCAATTGAAGACGGTCAAATTTTCTATAAATTTGTACAAAATCGACTTACCTTCAATAAGTTCAGGTTGCGCTTTTAAGTTCAAATATTTGGGGTTCGACAGAAGCTTGCAGAATAGCGTAGGAGTTCGGCAGGCTCACAAAGTTAAAGAACCACTGACTTAAGCGGTCCTCGAAAATTCCTTCATCTTGGAAACTTTGTGGAAACGTTAGGCACTACGTTCTAAACAATTATATAGAATCAATTTCCCCAAATACATTTTTCGTAATACCCCGCCTTTGAAATAGAGTGAAAGAGAGATTGATAGAGAGATCCGATAGTAAATAAAGTAAGTATTCCAAACATTGTCTATCAAACAAACAGGGAAATAGGTGATATTTTTTTGTTATGCGTCTGAATATTTATTTGCTATATCGTTCTATAATTTGATGAGTAGATATAATATGAGTCAAACAATCCAATTTTCGGCCGTGGCATTGAGAAAAATTCAGAGGCGATGTCACATTCAAATCAATCAAAGTATTTTTGACGCCAAGAAGATCTTCCGCTGTTGGATATGGTGTTGGTGTAAACACTCCGATCCATCGAATCCCTGAAAAATTTGAGACTATGTTGTAATTAACGTTGTAATATGAAAATAATTACTATAGTGAATATTGGTAAGAACAGATCAAAACTAAGTACACCAAGGTATCCGTTTTGGTATCAAATTTTACACAATTTGGATTTTATTTCATTTTATTAGATTATGAAATCTGTTATTTTGTGCGTGTCTGATTGCTCTGGAAACACAATGCTACTATGTTTTTTTTGTCTCATTTAACGCATTTGATGTTTCTCGAAACGGGGCTTGAAATATAAGATTTCTACTCAATTTTAATTAAACGCAAAGTGAAAACTAATTTGTTCCCTGTAATTGTTACACTTCAAAAATTACCTTCAAATTTATTACAATCAACAGCAAGAATATATGTTAAATAATCTGATGCAAATAGGATCTTTGTGTTGCTATTCGTATGAGATTCAACTGTAAGAATAAACACATAAGGTTTACAAATGTTTGTGTTACAAGTGGTTACAATAGAAAGTAATGTACAAGTATTGAATAAATCAGATCATAACATAGGATTTCCATTAGATTTCTCCCGTTTACTAATGGGTTACTTGGTATATTTTATACAACAGTATTGCATATCGCCTTTTTGTTATGGCGATAGTTTGCAACAGTGCTTAGTTTGTTTTATTAAGTTTTCGGCATTTTGTCAAATATATGACTTTCTATTTTTTAAAACTTTTCCTTGAAGATGCTAAGCTGGGGTTTATTAGCGTTTGATATATAGTGAGAAACGAATCAAGAACATGCGAATATGCAAAAAAAAATGGACGCAAATAATTAATTTCTGTAAAATCCCTTAAGAAATGCATTGCGCGCATCGAAAAATTTGGAAGCATATCGTCAAAACGAGAGAGGCTTCAAACGATCCCGCGAAAACGAGAGTGAAGCACACTCTATATTTATATATCTCTGTGAAAATAGCTCACAATGTACTAGAGGTTATCATAATTCATTTGATTATGGATAGTTTGAAATAAGTTACGCCAGTTAATGTAATTAGTATCATGTATTTCCAACAATGCGAAAAATCTTAGTGACGTCATATAGTTTTCTTAGTGAAATTAATTAAGGGGGCCATAACAAAGATGTTCATGTAATATGATGTCATAAATTAATATAAAAATTTCCGTTGTACGGAAGATCTGTATGTTAATCACGCAAGTATACTAAATAATAAGTTGAATATAGAAAACTAATAAACCGCATTACCTGTAAACTTGAATCAGAGTAGCTATTTCTATTTGTGCCAAGGGAGCAGGGACTTGACCCAAATTCTACCCTTTTTGTATTTTTTATGTAATCGCTCATCTGGGACTTCAAAGAGAGGGGTGTAGGAGTATTATTAAAACGTATCTGGGCATTATTTAATATGTACAATAGAGATGATAAGGCAATATTGTTATCTGCGCAATGCAGATCGTGGCTTTTTATGGAAGTATGTTTGAGCAGCATAAATCGCCCAGCTTTGCAAAACTGCCAAAATTATCAAAACCAACTGGAAACAGTAATTACAAGTAGAAAAGCTCTTGTACAAGAAGACCAATCCATTTTTTCAACTGTTGGTACGTCGCCCATCAAGATCCGTCGGTCAAAATCGGTGACAGCAAAATTACTTTCGCTGACCATGAAGTTTAGAGTGACTGTTCTGTACCATTGTCCGACAAACAATTCCATTGTGAGAAGATATTACAAGTCATCGTTGTATTAAAATCTCGATTTGGGCACAGATAGCAAACGTCAGCTTCAATAACAGATGCGTCGTATGCCATGAAAATTACAAGATTGCAAAAAAATCTTAGCCCGCTGCTTCAGGCAAATACTTGCTTCACCTATGTTTGAATATTGTGAATAAAGGCCCATGTCTAGGCAAAAAACAAACATGGGTGGAAATATGTTAGAAGTCTTTCACGTTCATTATTATTCTGGTAATTGTAAATAAAACTGCAAGCTGGTTCCTATTCTGCACATTGCCTTAAGTTTATAGGATAAATATTCCCGTAGTATGTGAACTGGGTTAGCGTTAATAAGCAATAACTTTATTCAGATTTTCCTTATTTTTGTTATATTTTGAAATCGAACTGCCTGTGTTGGCCAAGTAAATATACCCCTTACCGTAGGTTTCAGTCCTTGATGTAAAGTGGGCAACAAAATTAGTTACCTCCATATTTGTACACACACTTCTGGAGCGCCGTTTATGGGGCTTCAGCTGGCATTTTAAAACCTTGTGCAAGCTTTGAATGAATGACATCGGGTTAAATAACTATCTTAAGCAGAGACTTAAATTAATTAATTAACATATCGACGTAACATGTTACAGACAAAGTTTCTTTGTTTTATTTTGTATATATTTGACCGTGTTTATTTTAAGAGATATCGGTCATTGAGCTTTGTTTTATGGTCGACCGCTCATAAATTACTCCCTTTTTAGAAAAATTTCACCATCTGTCCGTGGGCAGGAATAGGCATGTCGGCGTAAACAAAACCCTTTATCAATCTTTTCTTTTTCTCATATTCTTGTTTATTTATCATTTCGAATCATTGTCAGTCGGCCGTTTACTATTTATTTATTGTTAGGAGTTTGCCGTTGAGTAGTGCTAATTTACTTGCCGCAATGAGTGGATATGTTTGCTTGATTTTAAGTTAAATGATGAGGTTTGATTTGTTTTGCATAATTTAATGTTGCTATTGTTTGCATATTTTAGAATAAAGTATGTTAATAACCTGCCTGTTGGGTTTGCCGTAAACTTTACCAACCCTCAACATTACTATATATTTATTTGGACCTCTACATTACAAGAATTATTTACAGGTCTATATCTACGATACTGGAATCATTTGTTTTTATCACCACACAATTTCGTCGTTTTAATTCATCACATTTACATATTCAAAGTGGTTAAGTTGTTAATTATCGTTAAACCTGGCAGGGATACATCAAAGGAAGTTAATAGCCCGAAGTGTCACCGCCCAACACGTTATAGGCTTCTTGTAGAGCCTCATCATTAATACTAAGTCGCTTATATTCTACATAACATATTGACACTCTCTGTTGTATTAGCTTAACATATATGTACAAAACTGCGTGACGAAACTAAGGATTGGCTGGTATAAATTGTCACGTTTTTGGTTAAAATAGCAAGATCTTGGCCACAGTGACCCCAGAAAGAAAATTCTCTATGCATGACGTTACAAAGTAAAACTGACTATGCTCACTCATGCATGAATGACATTGTAAAGTAAAACTGGCTACGCTCACTCATGCATGATGTTACAAAGTAAAACTGACTACGCTCACCCATGCATGACGTTACAACGTAAAACTGACTATGCTCACTCATGCATGAAGTTACAAAGTGAAACTGACTATGTGCTCACTCATGCATGTAGTTACAAAGTAAAACTGACTACGCTCACCCATGCATGACGTTACAAAGTAACACGGACTATGCTCACCCATGCATGAATAAAGTGCCAAACTAAAACTGACTACGCTCACTCATGCATGACGTTCCAAATAAAGCTGACTTCGCTCACCCACGCAAGAAGCTACACAGTAAAACCGACTTCGCTCACCCACGCAAGAAGCTACACAGTAAAACCGACTACGCTCACCCATGCACGGAGTTACAAAGTACAACTGACTACGCTCAGCCATGCATGACGTTACAAAGTAAAACTGACTATGCTCACTCATGCATGAATGACGTTACAAAGTAAAACTGACTACGCTCACCCACGCATGAAGCTACAAAGTAAAACTGACTACGCTCAGCCATGCATGGAGTTAAAAAGTACAACTGATTACGCTCACCCATGCATGAAGTTACAAAGTACAACTGACTACGCTCACACATGCTTGACGTTACAAAGTAAAACTAACTATGCTCATTCATGCATGAAGTTACAAATTAAAACTGAATATGTGCTCACTCATGCATGAAGTTACAAAGTAAAACTGACTACGCTCACCCATGCATGACGTTACAAAGTAAAACTGACTATGCTCACTCATGCATGAATGACGTTACAAAGTAAAACTGACTACGCTCACCCACGCATAAGGTTAAAAAAAATCTGATTGTGCTCACTCATGAATGATGTTACAAGGTAAGGCTGACTACGCTCACCCACGCATGAAGCTACAAAGTAAAACTGACTACGCTCACCCATGCAGGAATTTACAAAGTACAACTGACTGCGCTCACGCATGCAAGAAGTTCCAAAGTAAAACTGACTACGCTCACTCACGCATGAACTTCCAAAGTAAAACTAACTACGCTCACTCACGCATGAAGTTACAAAGTAAAACTGACTACGGTCACCCATGCATGACGTTACAAAGTAAAACTGACTATGCTCAATCTTGCATGATGTTAAAAAGTAAAACTGATTACGCTCACCCACGCATAAGGTTAAAAAAAAAACTGACTGTGCTCACTCATGCATGAATTTACAAAATACAACTGACTGCGCGCACCCATGCAAGAAGTTCCAAAGTAAAACTGACTACGCTCACTCACGCATGAAGTTCCAAAGTAAAACTAACTACGCTCACTCATGCAAGAAGTTCCAAAGTAAAACTGACTACACTCACTCACGCATGAAGTTCCAAAGTAAAACTAACTACGCTCACTCACGCATGAAGTTACAAAGTAAAACTGACTACGGTCACCCATGCAAGAAGTTACAAAGTACAACTGATTGTGCTCACTCATGCAAGAAGTTCCAAAGTAAAACTGACTACGCTCACTCACGCATGAAGTTCCAAAGTAAAACTGACTACGCTCACCCATGCATTAATTTACAAAGTAAAACTGACTCGGTGACCCATGCATAAAATTACAAACAAAATGAAACCGACTATGCTCACTCATGCATGAAGTTACAAACTAAAACTGACTATGCTCACTCACTCTTGCATGAAGTTATAAAGTAAAACTGACTATGTGCTCACTCATGCATGAAGTTACAAAGTAAAACTGGCTACGCTTACTCATGCATGGCGTTACAATATAAACCCGACTACGCCCACTCATGCATGACGCATGAAGTTACAAAGTAAAACCGACTACGTAAAACTGACTACGCTCACTCATGCATGACGATACGAAATAAAAATAACTATGCTCACTCATGCATTAAGTTACAGTAAAACAAACTACGCTCACCCATGCACGGCGTTACAAAGTACAACCCGACGAATAAACCCGACTACGCTCACTCATGCATGAAATTACAAATTAAAACCGACTATGCTCACCCATGCATGAAGTTGCAAAGTAAAACTCCCATGCATGAAGTTGCAAAGTAAAACTGACTATGCGCACACATTCATGAAGTTGCAAAACTGCCATTCGAAGTTGCAAAGTAAACTGACTATGCTCATCCATGCATAAAGTTGCAAAAAAAACTGATCATGCTCACCACCCATGCATGAAGTTTCTTGGTGGCCTCTCACTGCATTTCTTTTGGTGATTATCTAATATCACTTATCACTTTAACTGTGAACCGGCTCTGCCATTTCGAAACGGTATAGAACAAGACATTCAAAATTTATCAAAGCAAATAAAAAAATTTTATTATACAGATATATTTTCTTCATTTATTATATATATGCAAAATACAACTAAAACATATTGCAAAGTAAGTGGAGTAGTCACAAATTTAATAAAATAATCTAAATAGATTTGTCAGTAATATATATTCAATTGCATATAGTAACATTGCATTTTTTAATAATTAAAATTGAAAAGGATTTTCTAAAATGTCAAAATATAATACCGAGCTTCCATGTGGACCCAAGGGGTGTCGGTTTTCCCACTCGTTAGGACTTGTTGATGGGGTCCTATCGCGCTCCAGAAAAATCTGAAACGCCCTATGCCCATATTTAAAAGCCAAACGGATACATGAATATACCAATAAAACCACAGTGAACAATCAAAACGTTGACTCCCACAAATAGTGGCTTGTCAAAATAATAAAAACCCACCCAGTCATTAATGCATTATATAATACCTCATAGTGATTGTCTTCACAGATCTTGTTCGGCTTCTGAAAGCTTCTGAAAACAAAAACCATTTAATAAAAATTTTCAATACAATCGAAACTATTAATAAAATTCATTTAATTGAACTTCTCACCATTAACAATATCTAAGCCTAATAAAATTCGTAAAAATATTTACATGTAAAGTGTAGATTTTCCTCGGATCTGTCTTTTTTAATTTCTTCAGTGCCTTCAAAGTTCTGTGCCTGAGAAGCTAGAATAACATTAAAAAAATCTATGCCTAATATTCCTAATGGCGGGAATGGGTCTAAATCTATCTATACCAAATAAAATATTAAAAACAAAAAAGCCATGGCAACCCTGTTAATACTTTTCTTCTTTTGTCGGTGTCACGATATCCTGGTTCCTGTTGTAATTATTTTAAAAGTAGGAGAGAAATTAATGATTATGAAAAACACAGATAGGAAAATATGGATACAGCATATTACGAAAAAAGCTATATTAAATAATATTAAATATTCAATATCAGCAATAAACATAGTACTTCGTGCATTACTGTATCAGTATTAATATAATCAAAAAAGTATTATATCGAACTAAAATCAAAATGAACACTAGATAGGAGAAAGCCTGACTTATGAAACACTTGTAACATACTTACCGGAATTTCAAATTTGTCTCTGATTCCGTCTTTTTTCAATTTCTCCAGTGCCTTCAAAATTTTAATGCCTGAGAAGCTAAGATAATAATAATAATATGTAAACCTAATAAAATTTGTAAAAATATTTACATGTAATTTGTAGATTTTCCTTGTATCAGTCTTTTCCTATTTTCTTCATTGTTTCCTTGTATCAGTCTTTTCCTAATTTCTCCATTGACTTCATAATTCTTTGCCTGAGAATCTAGAATACCATTAAAAATATCTAAGCCTAATAAAAACCCTCGTATTCCTAATGGCGGGAGTGGTTCTAAATCTATCTATACCAAATAAAATATTAAAAACAAAAAAGCCATGGCAACCCTGATAATACTTTTCTTCTTTTGTCGGTGTCACGATATCCTGGTTCCTGTTGAAAATATCTTAAAAAGAGAAGAGAAATTAATGATTATGACAAACAAAAATAGGAAAATATGGATACAGCATATTACTAAAAAAGCTTTATTAATAAATATTCAATATCAGCAATAAACATAATACTTCGTGCATTATTGTATCAGTATTAATGAACACCAGATGGAAAGAGTAATCCTGTCTAATTAAACACATGTAACATATTTACCGGTATTTTAGATTTGTCTCTGGTTCCGTCTTTTTTAAATTTCTTCAGTGTCTTCAAAATTTTGTGCCTGTTAAGCTAAGATAAAATTATAAATATTTAGGACTAATTAAAATTTTTATGAATATTTACATTCAATTTGTAGATTTTCCTTGTATCAGTCTTTTCCTATTTTCTTCACAGTTTCCTTGTATCAGTCTTTTCCTAATTTCTCCATTGACTTCATAATTCTTTGCCTGAGAATCTAGAATACCATTAAAAATATCTAAGCCTAACAAAAACCCTATTAATCCTAATGGCGGGTATTTCTGACGGTGGGAATGTGTCTAAATCTATCTCTAACAAAGAAAATAATAAAAACAAAAAAGCCATGGCAAGCCATGTTAATACTTTTCTTCTTTGGTCGGTGTCACGACATTCTGTTTCCTGTTGAAAATACCTCAAAAATAAAAGATAAAATAATGATTAAGACAAATAAGATAGGCAAATATGGATAGAGCATATTATTAAAATAGCTTTATTATTAAATATTCAATGTCAGCAATGAACGTAATACTTCGTGCATTACTGTATCAGTATTATTATATATATATAAAAAAATATTATATCGGACTAAAATTGAAATGAACGAGTAAGCCTGACTAATGAAACACTTGTAATATACTTACTGGAATTTCAGATTTGTCTCTGATTTCGTCTTCTTTTAATTTCTTCAGTGTCTTCAAAATTTTGTGCCTGTGAAGCTTAGATAACATTAATAATATCTAAGCCTAATAAAATTTGTAAGAATATTTACATTAAATTTGTAGATTTTCCTTGTATCAGTCTTTTCCTATTTTCTTCATTGTTTCCTTGTATCTGTCTTTTCCTAATTTCCCTATTGCCTTCATAATTCTTTGCCTGAGAATCTAGAATACCATTAAAAATATCTGAGCCTAATAAAAACCCTATTATTCCTAGTGGCGGGAATGGGTCTAAATCTATCTATACCAAATAAAATATTAAAAACAAAAAAGCCATGGCAACCCTGTTAATACTTTTCTTCTTTTGTCGGTGTCACGATATCCTGGTTCCTGTTGTAATTATTTTAAAAGTAGAAGAGAAATTAATGATTATGAAAAACACAGATAGGAAAATATGGATACAGCATATTACGAAAAAAGCTATATTAAATAATATTAAATATTCAATATCAGCAATAAACATAGTACTTCGTGCATTACTGTATCAGTATTAATATAATCAAAAAAGTATTATGTCGAACTAAATCAAAATGAACACTAGATAGGAGAAAGCCTGACTAATGAAACACTTGTAACATACTTACCGGAATTTCAGATTTGTCTCTGATTCCGTCTTTTTTCAATTTCTTCAGTGCCTTCAAAATTTTGAGCCTGAGAAGCTAAGATAATAATAATAATATGTAAGCCTAATAAAATTTGTAAAAATATTTACATGTAATTTGTAGATTTTCCTTGCAGCCGTCTTTTTCTAATTTTCCCAGTCCCTCCATAGTTCTGTGCCTGAGAATCTAGAATACCATTAAAAATATCTAAGCCTAATAAAAACCCTATTATTCCTAATGGCGGGAATGGGTCTAAATCTATCTATACCAAATAAAATATTAAAAACAAAAAAGCCATGGCAACCCTGTTAATACTTTTCTTCTTTTGTCGGTGTCACGATATCCTGGTTCCTATTGAAAATATCTTAAAAATAGAAGAGAAATTAATGATTATGACAAACACCGATAGAAAAATATGGATACAGCATATTACGAAAAAAGCTTTATTAAATAATATTTAATATTCAATATCAGCAATAAACATAGTACCTCGTGCATTACTGTATCAGTACTAATATAATCAAAAAAGTATTATATCGAACTAAAATCAAAATGAACACTAGATAGGAGAAAGCCTGACTTATGAAACACTTGTAACATACTTACCGGAATTTCAAATTTGTCTCTGATTCCGTCTTTTTTCAATTTCTCCAGTGCCTTCAAAATTTGAGCCTGAGAAGCTGAGATAACATTAACAATATCTGAGCATAAAATTTGTAAGAATATTTACATTCAATTTGTAGATTTTCCTTGTATCAGTCTTTTCCTATTTTCTTCATTGTTTCCTTGTATCAGTCTTTTCCTAGTTTCCCCATTGCCTTCATATTTCTTTGCCTGAGAATCTAGAATACCATTAAAAATATCTAAGCCTAATAAAAACCCTATTACTCCTAATGGCGGGTATTTCTAACGGTGGGAATGGGTCTAAATATATCTCTAACAAAGAAAATATTAAAAACAAAAAAGCCATGGAAAGCCTGTTAATACTTTTCTTCTTTGGTCAGTGTCACGACATTCTGTTTCCTGTTGAAAATACCTCAAAAATAGAAGAGAAAATAATGATTAAGACAAATAAGATAGGCAAATATGAATAGAGCATATTACTAAAAAAGCTTTATTATTAAATATTCAATGTCAGCAATGAACATAATACTTCGTGCATTACTGTATCAGTATTAATATAATCAAAAAAATATTATATCGAACTAAAATTGAAATGAACGAGTAAGCCTGGCTAATGAAACACTTGTAATATACTTACTGGAATTTCAGATGTGTCTCTGATTTCGTCTTCTTTTAATTTCTTCAGTGTCTTCTAAATTTTGTGCCTGTGAAGCTTAGATAACATTAACAATATCTAAGCCTAATAAAATTTGTAAGAATATTTACATTCAATTTGTAGATTTTCCTTGTATCAGTCTTTTCCTATTTTCTTCATTGTTTCCTTGTATCAGTCTTTTCCTAATTTCCCTATTGCCTTCATAATTCTTTGCCTGAGAATCTAGAATACCATTAAAAATATCTAAACCTAATAAAAACCCTATTATTCCTAATGGCGGGAATGGGTCTAAATCTATCTATACAAATAAAATATTAAAAACAAAAAAGCCATGGCAACCCTGTTAATACTTTTCTTCTTTTGTCGGTGTCACAATATCCTGGTTCCTGTTGAAAATATCTTAAAAAGAGAAGAGAAATTAATGATTATGACAAACACAGATAGGAAAATATGGATACAGCATATTACGAAAAAAGCTATATTAAATAATATTAAATATTCAATATCAGCAATGAACATAGTACTTTGTGCATTACTGTATCAGTATTAATATAATCAAAAAAGTATTATATCGAACTAAATCAAAATGAACACTAGATGGGAGAAAGCCTGACTAATGAAACACTTGTAACATACTTACCGGAATTTCAGATTTGTCTCTGATTCCTTCTTTTTTCAATGTCTTCAGTGTCTTCCAAATTTTGAGCCTGAGAAGCTAATGTAATAATAATAATATGTAAGCCTAATAAAATTTGTAAAAATATTTACATGTAATTTGTAGATTTTCCTAGCAGCCGTCTTTTTCTAATTTTCCCAGTCCCACCATAGTTTTGTGCCTGAGAATCTAGAATACCATTAAAAATATCTAAGCCTAATAAAAACCCTATTATTCCTATTGGCGGGAATGGGTCTAAATCTATCTATACCAAATAAAATATTAAAAACAAAAAAGCCATGGCAACCCTGTTAGCACTTTTCTTCTTTTGTCGGTGTCACGATATCCTGGTTCCTATTGAAAATATCTTAAAAATAGAAGAAAAATAAATGATTATGACAAACACCGATAGAAAAATATGGATACAGCATATTACGAAAAAAGCTTTATTAAATAATATTTAATATTCAATATCAGCAATAAACATAGTACCTCGTGCATTACTGTATCAGTATTAATATAATCAAAAAAGTATTATATCGAACTAAAATCAAAATGAACACTAGATAGGAGAAAGCCTGACTTATGAAACACTTGTAACATACTTACCGGAATTTCAAATTTGTCTCTGATTCCGTCTTTTTTTAATTTCTTCAGTGCCTTCAAAATTTTGAGCCTGAGAAGCTAAGATAATAATAATAATATGTAAGCCTAATAAAATTTGTAAAAATATTTACATGTAATTTGTAGATTTTCCTTGCAGCCGTCTTTTTCTAATTTTCCCAGTCCCTCCATAGTTCTGTGCCTGAGAATCTAGAATACCATTAAAAATATCTAAGCCTAATAAAAACCCTATTATTCCTAATGGCGGGAATGGGTCTAAATCTATCTATACCAAATAAAATATTAAAAACAAAAAAGCCATGGCAACCCTGTTAATACTTTTCTTCTTTTGTCGGTGTCACGATATCCTGGTTCCTATTGAAAATATCTTAAAAATAGAAGAGAAATTAATGATTATGACAAACACCGATAGAAAAATATGGATACAGCATATTACGAAAAAAGCTTTATTAAATAATATTTAATATTCAATATCAGCAATAAACATAGTACCTCGTGCATTACTGTATCAGTACTAATATAATCAAAAAAGTATTATATCGAACTAAAATCAAAATGAACACTAGATAGGAGAAAGCCTGACTTATGAAACACTTGTAACATACTTACCGGAATTTCAAATTTGTCTCTGATTCCGTCTTTTTTCAATTTCTCCAGTGCCTTCAAAATTTGAGCCTGAGAAGCTGAGATAACATTAACAATATCTGAGCATAAAATTTGTAAGAATATTTACATTCAATTTGTAGATTTTCCTTGTATCAGTCTTTTCCTATTTTCTTCATTGTTTCCTTGTATCAGTCTTTTCCTAGTTTCCCCATTGCCTTCATATTTCTTTGCCTGAGAATCTAGAATACCATTAAAAATATCTAAGCCTAATAAAAACCCTATTACTCCTAATGGCGGGTATTTCTAACGGTGGGAATGGGTCTAAATATATCTCTAACAAAGAAAATATTAAAAACAAAAAAGCCATGGAAAGCCTGTTAATACTTTTCTTCTTTGGTCAGTGTCACGACATTCTGTTTCCTGTTGAAAATACCTCAAAAATAGAAGAGAAAATAATGATTAAGACAAATAAGATAGGCAAATATGAATAGAGCATATTACTAAAAAAGCTTTATTATTAAATATTCAATGTCAGCAATGAACATAATACTTCGTGCATTACTGTATCAGTATTAATATAATCAAAAAAATATTATATCGAACTAAAATTGAAATGAACGAGTAAGCCTGGCTAATGAAACACTTGTAATATACTTACTGGAATTTCAGATTTGTCTCTGATTTCGTCTTCTTTTAATTTCTTCAGTGTCTTCTAAATTTTGTGCCTGTGAAGCTTAGATAACATTAACAATATCTAAGCCTAATAAAATTTGTAAGAATATTTACATTCAATTTGTAGATTTTCCTTGTATCAGTCTTTTCCTATTTTCTTCATTGTTTCCTTGTATCAGTCTTTTCCTAATTTCCCTATTGCCTTCATAATTCTTTGCCTGAGAATCTAGAATACCATTAAAAATATCTCAACCTAATAAAAACCCTATTATTCCTAATGGCGGGAATGGGTCTAAATCTATCTATACAAATAAAATATTAAAAACAAAAAAGCCATGGCAACCCTGTTAATACTTTTCTTCTTTTGTCGGTGTCACAATATCCTGGTTCCTGTTGAAAATATCTTAAAAAGAGAAGAGAAATTAATGATTATGACAAACACAGATAGGAAAATATGGATACAGCATATTACGAAAAAAGCTATATTAAATAATATTAAATATTCAATATCAGCAATGAACATAGTACTTTGTGCATTACTGTATCAGTATTAATATAATCAAAAAAGTATTATATCGAACTAAATCAAAATGAACACTAGATGGGAGAAAGCCTGACTAATGAAACACTTGTAACATACTTACCGGAATTTCAGATTTGTCTCTGATTCCTTCTTTTTTCAATGTCTTCAGTGTCTTCCAAATTTTGAGCCTGAGAAGCTAATGTAATAATAATAATATGTAAGCCTAATAAAATTTGTAAAAATATTTACATGTAATTTGTAGATTTTCCTAGCAGCCGTCTTTTTCTAATTTTCCCAGTCCCACCATAGTTTTGTGCCTGAGAATCTAGAATACCATTAAAAATATCTAAGCCTAATAAAAACCCTATTATTCCTATTGGCGGGAATGGGTCTAAATCTATCTATACCAAATAAAATATTAAAAACAAAAAAGCCATGGCAACCCTGTTAGCACTTTTCTTCTTTTGTCGGTGTCACGATATCCTGGTTCCTATTGAAAATATCTTAAAAATAGAAGAAAAATAAATGATTATGACAAACACCGATAGAAAAATATGGATACAGCATATTACGAAAAAAGCTTTATTAAATAATATTTAATATTCAATATCAGCAATAAACATAGTACCTCGTGCATTACTGTATCAGTATTAATATAATCAAAAAAGTATTATATCGAACTAAAATCAAAATGAACACTAGATAGGAGAAAGCCTGACTTATGAAACACTTGTAACATACTTACCGGAATTTCAAATTTGTCTCTGATTCCGTCTTTTTTCAATTTCTCCAGTGCCTTCAAAATTTTGAGCCTGAGAAGCTGAGATAACATTAACAATATCTAATCATAATAAAATTTGTAAGAATATTTACATTCAATTTGTAGATTTTCCTTGTATCAGTCTTTTCTTATTTTCTTCATTGTTTCCTTGTATCAGTCTTTTCCTAGTTTCCCCATTGCCTTCATATTTCTTTGCCTGAGAATCTAGAATACCATTAAAAATATCTAAGCCTAATAAAAACCCTATTACTTCTAATGGCGGGTATTTCTAACGGTGGGAATGGGTCTAAATCTATCTCTAACAAAGAAAATATTAAAAACACAAAAGCCATGGCAAGCCTGTTAATACTTTTCTTCTTTGGTCAGTGTCACGACATTCTGTTTCCTGTTGAAAATACCTCAAAAATAGAAGAGAAAATAATGATTAAGACAAATAAGATAGGCAAATATGAATAGAGCATATTACTAAAAAAGCTTTATTATTAAATATTCAATGTCAGCAATGAACATAATACTTCGTGCATTACTGTATCAGTATTAATATAATCAAAAAAATATTATATCGAACTAAAATTGAAATGAACGAGTAAGCCTGACTAATGAAACACTTGTAATATACTTACTGCAATTTCAGATTTGTCTCTGATTTCGTCTTCTTTTAATTTCTTCAGTGTCTTCAAAATTTTGTGCCTGTGAAGCTTAGATAACATTAACAATATCTAAGCCTAATAAAATTTGTAAGAATATTTACATTCAATTTGTAGATTTTCCTTGTATCAGTCTTTTCCTATTTTCTTCATTGTTTCCTTGTATCAGTCTTTTCCAAATTTCCCTATTGCCTTCATAATTCTTTGCCTGAGAATCTAGAATACCATTAAAAATATCTAAGCCTAATAAAAACCCTATTATTCCTAATGGCGGGAATGGGTCTAAATCTATCTATACAAATAAAATATTAAAAACAAAAAAGCCATGGCAACCCTGTTAATACTTTTCTTCTTTTTTCGGTGTCACAATATCCTGGTTCCTGTTGAAAATATCTTAAAAAGAGAAGAGAAATTAATGATTATGACAAACACAGATAGGAAAATATGGATACAGCATATTACGAAAAAAGCTATATTAAATAATATTAAATATTCAATATCAGCAATGAACATAGTACTTCGTGCATTACTGTATCAGTATTAATATAATCAAAAAAGTATTATATCGAACTAAATCAAAATGAACACTAGATGGGAGAAAGCCTGACTAATGAAACACTTGTAACATACTTACCGGAATTTCAGATTTGTCTCTGATTCCTTCTTTTTTCAATTTCTTCAGTGTCTTCAAAATTTTGAGCCTGAGAAGCTAAGATAATAATAATAATATGTAAGCCTAATAAAATTTGTAAAAATATTTACATGTAATTTGTAGATTTTCCTTGCAGCCGTCTTTTTCTAATTTTCCCAGTCCCTCCATAGTTCTGTGCCTGAGAATCTAGAATACCATTAAAAATATCTAAGCCTAATAAAAACCCTATTATTCCTACTGGCGGGAATGGGTCTAAATCTATCTATACCAAATAAAATATTAAAAACAAAAAAGCCATGGCAACCCTGTTAATACTTTTCTTCTTTTGTCGGTGTCAGGATATCCTGGTTCCTATTGAAAATATCTTAAAAATAGAAGAGAAATTAATGATTATGACAAACACCGATAGAAAAATATGGATACAGCATATTACGAAAAAAGCTTTATTAAATAATATTTAATATTCAATATCAGCAATAAACATAGTACCTCGTGCATTACTGTATCAGTATTAATATAATCAAAAAAGTATTATATCGAACTAAAATCAAAATGAACACTAGATAGGAGAAAGCCTGACTTATGAAACACTTGTAACATACTTACCGGAATTTCAAATTTGTCTCTGATTCCGTCTTTTTTCAATTTCTCCAGTGCCTTCAAAATTTTGAGCCTGAGAAGCTGAGATAACATTAACAATATCTAAGCATAATAAAATTTGTAAGAATATTTACATTCAATTTGTAGATTTTCCTTGTATCAGTCTTTTCCTATTTTCTTCATTGTTTCCTTGTATCAGTCTTTTCCTAGTTTCCCCATTGCCTTCATAATTCTTTGCCTGAGAATCTAGAATACCATTAAAAATATCTAAGCCTAAAAAAAACATATTAATCCTAATGGCGGGTATTTCTGACGGTGGGAATGGGTCTAAATCTATCTCTAACAAATAAAATATTAAAAACAAAAAAGCCATGGCAACCCTGTTAATACTTTTCTTCTTTTGTCGGTGTCACAATATCCTGGTTCCTGTTGAAAATATCTTAAAAAGAGATAAGAAATTAATGATTATGACAAACAAAAATAGGAAAATATGAATACAGCATATTACTAAAAAAAGCTTTATTAATAAATATTCAATATCAGCAATAAACATAATACTTCGTGCATTATTGTATCAGTATTAATGAACACCAGATGGAAAGAGTAATCCTGTCTAATGAAACACATGTAACATATTTACCGGTATTTTAGATTTGTCTCTGGTTCCGTCTTTTTTAAATTTCTTCAGTGTCTTCAAAATTTTGTGCCTGTTAAGCTAAGATAAAATTCTAAATATTTAAGCCTAATTAAAATTTGTAAGAATATTTACATTCAATTTGTAGATTTTCCTTGTATCAGTCTTTTCCTATTTTCTTCACAGTTTCCTTTTATCAGTCTTTTCCTAATTTCTCCATTGACACCATAATTCTTTGCCTGAGAATCTAGAATACCATTAAAAATATCTAAGCCTAAAAAAAAACCTATTAATCCTAATGGCGGGTATTTCTGACGGTGGGAATGGGTCTAAATCTATCTCTAACAAAGAAAATATTAAAAACAAAAAAGCCATGGCAAGCCCTGTTAATACTTTTCTTCTTTGGTCGGAGTCACGACATTCTGTTTCCTGTTGAAAATACCTCAAAAATAAAAGAGAAAATAATGATTAAGACAAATAAGATAGGCAGATATGGATAGAGCATATTACTAAAAAAGCTTTATTATTAAATATTTAATGTCAGCAATGAACAAAATACTTCGTGCATTACTGTATCAGTATTAATATAATCGAAAAAATATTATATCGAACTAAAATTGAAATGAACGAGTAAGCCTGACTAATGAAACAATTGTAATATACTTACTAGAATTTCAGATTTGTCTCTGATTTCGTCTTCTTTTAATTTCTTCAGTGTCTTCAAAATTTTGTTCCTGTGAAGCTTAGATAACATTAATAATATCTAAGCCTAATAAAATTTGTAAGAATATTTACATTAAATTTGTAGATTTTCCTTATATCAGTCTTTTCCTATTTTCTTCATTGTTTCCTTGTATCAGTCTTTTCCTAATTTCCCTATTGCCTTCATAATTCTTTGCCTGAGAATCTAGAATACCATTAAAAATATCTGAGCCTAATAAAAACCCTATTATTCCTAGTGGCGGGAATGGGTCTAAATCTATCTATACCAATTTAAATATTAAAAACAAAAAAGCCATGGCAACCCTGTTAATACTTTTCTTCTTTTGTCGGTGTCACGATATCCTGGTTCCTGTTGAAAATATCTTAAAAGTAGGAGAGAAATGAATGATTATGACAAACACAGATAGGAAAATATGGATACAGCATATTACGAAAAAAGCTATATTAAATAATATTAAATATTCAATATCAGCAATAAACATAGTACTTCGTGCATTACTGTATCAGTATTAATATAATCAAAAAAGTATTATATCGAACTAAATCAAAATGAACACTAGATAGGAGAAAGCCTGACTAATGAAACACTTGTAACATACTTACCGGAATTTCAGATTTGTCTCTGATTCCGGCTTTTTTCAATTTATCCAGTGCCTTCAAAATTTTGAGTCGGAGAAGCTAAGATAATAATAATAATATGTAAGCCTAATAAAATTTGTAAAAATATTTACATGTAATTTGTAGATTTTCCTTGTATCAGTCTTTTCCTATTTTCTTCATTGTTTCCTTGTATCAGTCTTTTCCTAATTTCCCTATTGCCTTCATAATTCTTTGCCTGAGAATCTAGAATACCATTAAAAATATCTAAGCCTAATAAAAACCCTATTATTCCTAATGGCGGGAATGGGTCTAAATCTATCTATACAAATAAAATATTAAAAACAAAAAAGCCATGGCAACCCTGTTAATACTTTTCTTCTTTTGTCGGTGTCACAATATCCTGGTTCCTGTTGAAAATATCTTAAAAAGAGAAGAGAAATTAATGATTATGACAAACACAGATAGGAAAATATGGATATAGCATATTACGAAAAAAGCTATATTAAATAATATTTAATATTCAATATCAGCAATGAACATAGTACTTCGTGCATTACTGTATCAGTATTAATATAATCAAAAAAGTATTATATCGAACTAAATCAAAATGAACACTAGATGGGAGAAAGCCTGACTAATGAAACACTTGTAACATACTTACCGGAATTTCAGATTTGTCTCTGATTCCTTCTTTTTTCAATTTCTTCAGTGTCTTCAAAATTTTGAGCCTGAGAAGCTAAGATAATAATAACAATATGTAAGCCTAATAAAATTTGTAAAAATATTTACATGTCATTTGTAGATTTTCCTTGCAGCCGTCTTTTTCTAATTTTCCCAGTCCCTCCATAGTTCTGTGCCTGAGAATCTAGAATACCATTAAAAATATCTAAACCTAATAAAAACCCTATTATTCCTATTGGCGGGAATGGGTCTAAATCTATCTATACCAAATAAAATATTAAAAACAAAAAAGCCATGGCAACCCTGTTAATACTTTTCTTCTTTTGTCGGTGTCACGATATCCTGGTTCCTGTTGAAAATATCTTAAAAATAGAAGAGAAATTAATGATTATGACAAACACCGATAGAAAAATATGGATACAGCATATTACGAAAAAAACTTTATTAAATAATATTTAATATTCAATATCAGCAATAAACTTAGTACCTCGTGCATTACTGTATCAGTATTAATATAATCAAAAAAGTATTATATCGAACTAAAATCAAAATGAACACTAGATAGGAGAAAGTCTGACTTATGAAACACTTGTAACATACTTACCGGAATTTCAAATTTGTCTCTGATTCCGTCTTTTTTCAATTTCTCCAGTGCCTTCAAAATTTTGAGCCTGAGAAGCTGAGATAACATTAACAATATCTAAGCATAATAAAATTTGTAAGAATATTTACATTCAATTTGTAGATTTTCCTTGTATCAGTCTTTTCCTATTTTCTTCATTGTTTCCTTGTATCAGTCTTTTCCTAGTTTCCCCATTGCCTTCATATTTCTTTGCCTGAGAATCTAGAATACCATTAAAAATATCTAAGCCTAATAAAAACCCTATTACTTCTAATGGCGGGTATTTCTAACGGTCTGAATGGGTCTAAATCTATCTCTAACAAAGAAAATATTAAAAACAAAAAAGCCATGGCAAGCCTGTTAATACTTTTCTTCTTTGGTCAGTGTCACGACATTCTGTTTCCTGTTGAAAATACCTCAAAAATAGAAGAGAAAATAATGATTAAGACAAATAAGATAGGCAAATATGAATAGAGCATATTACTAAAAAAGCTTTATTATTAAATATTCAATGTCAGCAATGAACATAATACCTCGTGCATTACTGTATCAGTATTAATATAATCAAAAAAATATTATATCGAACTAAAATTGAAATGAACGAGTAAGCCTGACTAATGAAACCCTTGTAATATACTTACTGCAATTTCAGATTTGTCTCTGATTTCGTCTTCTTTTAATTTCTTCAGTGTCTTCAAAATTTTGTGCCTGTGAAGCTTAGATAACATTAACAATATCTAAGCCTAATAAAATTTGTAAGAATATTTACATTCAATTTGTAGATTTTCCTTGTATCAGTCTTTTCCTATTTTCTTCATTGTTTCCTTGTATCAGTCTTTTCCTAATTTCCCCATTGCCTTCATAATTCTTTGCCTGAGAATCTAGAATACCATTAAAAATATCTAAGCCTAATAAAAACCCTATTATTCCTAATGGCGGGAATGGGTCTAAATCTATCTATACAAATAAAATATTAAAAACAAAAAAGCCATGGCAACCCTGTTAATACATTTCTTCTTTTGTCGGTGTCACAATATCCTGGTTCCTGTTGAAAATATCTTAAAAAGAGATAAGAAATTAATGATTATGACAAACAAAAATAGGAAAATATGGATACAGCATATTACTAAAAAAGCTTTATTAATAAATATTCAATATCAGCAATAAACATAATACTTCGTGCATTATTGTATCAGTATTAATGAACACCAGATGGAAAGAGTAATCCTGTCTAATGAAACACATGTAACATATTTACCGGTATTTTAGATTTGTCTCTGGTTCCGTCTTTTTTAAATTTCTTCAGTGTCTTCAAAATTTTGTGCCTGTTAAGCTAAGATAAAATTATAAATATTTAGGCCTAATTAAAATTTTTATAAATATTTACATTCAATTTGTAGATTTTCCTTGTATCAGTCTTTTCCTATTTTCTTCACAGTTTCCTTGTATCAGTCTTTTCCTAATTTCTCCATTGACTTCATAATTCTTTGCCTGAGAATCTAGAATACCATTAAAAATATCTAAGCCTAACAAAAACCCTATTAATCCTAATGGCGGGTATTTCTGACGGTGGGAATGGGTCTAAATCTATCTCTAACAAAGAAAATATTAAAAACAAAAAAGCCATGGCAAGCCATGTTAATACTTTTCTTCTTTGGTTTGTGTCACGACATTCTGTTTCCTGTTGAAAATACCTCAAAAATAGAAGAGAATATAATGATTAAGACAAATAAGATAGGCAAATATGGATAGAGCATATTACTAAAAATGCTTTATTATTAAATATTCAATGTCAGCAATGAACATAATACTTCGTGCATTACTGTATCAGTATTATTATATATATATAAAAAAATATTATATCGGACTAAAATTGAAATGAACGAGTAAGCCTGACTAATGAAACACTTGTAATATACTTACTGGAATTTCAGATTTGTCTCTGATTTCGTCTTCTTTTAATTTCTTCAGTGTCTTCAAAATTTTGTGCCTGTGAAGCTTAGATAACATAAATAATATCTAAGCCTAATAAAATTTGTAAGAATATTTACATTAAATTTGTAGATTTTTCTTGTATCAGTCTTTTCATATTTTCTTCATTGTTTCCTTGTATCAGTCTTTTCCTAATTTCCCTATTGCCTTCATAATTCTTTGCCTGAGAATCTAGAATACCATTAAAAATATCTGAGCCTAATAAAAACCCTATTATTCCTAGTGGCGGGAATGGGTCTAAATCTATCTATACCAAATAAAATAATAAAAACAAAAAAGCCATGGCAACCCTGTTAATACTTTTCTTCTTTTGTCGGTGTCACGATATCCTGGTTCCTGTTGTAATTATTTTAAAAGTAGAAGAGAAATTAATGATTATGAAAAACACAGATAGGAAAATATGGATACAGCATATCACGAAAAAAGCTATATTAAATAATATTAAATATTGAATATCAGCAATAAACATAGTACTTCGTGCATTACTGTATCAGTATTAATATAATCAAAAAAGTATTATGTCGAACTAAATCAAAATGAACACTAGATAGGAGAAAGCCTGACTAATGAAACACTTGTAACATACTTACCGGAATTTCAGATTTGTCTCTGATTCCGTCTTTTTTCAATTTCTTCAGTGCCTTCAAAATTTTGAGCCTGAGAAGCTAAGATAATAATAATAATATGTAAGCCTAATAAAATTTGTAAAAATATTTACATGTAATTTGTAGATTTTCCTTGCAGCCGTCTTTTTCTAATTTTCCCAGTCCCTCCATAGTTCTGTGCCTGAGAATCTAGAATACCTTTAAAAATATCTAAGCCTAATAAAAACCCTATTATTCCTAATGGCGGGAATGGGTCTAAATCTATCTATACCAAATAAAATATTAAAAACAAAAAAGCCATGGCAACCCTGTTAATACTTTTCTTCTTTTGTCGGTGTCACGATATCCTGGTTCCTATTGAAAATATCTTAAAAATAGAAGAGAAATTAATGATTATGACAAACACCGATAGAAAAATATGGATACAGCATATTACGAAAAAAGCTTTATTAAATAATATTTAATATTCAATATCAGCAATAAACATAGTACCTCGTGCATTACTGTATCAGTACTAATATAATCAAAAAAGTATTATATCGAACTAAAATCAAAATGAACACTAGATAGGAGAAAGCCTGACTTATGAAACACTTGTAACATACTTACCGGAATTTCAAATTTGTCTCTGATTCCGTCTTTTTTCAATTTCTCCAGTGCCTTCAAAATTTGAGCCTGAGAAGCTGAGATAACATTAACAATATCTGAGCATAAAATTTGTAAGAATATTTACATTCAATTTGTAGATTTTCCTTGTATCAGTCTTTTCCTATTTTCTTCATTGTTTCCTTGTATCAGTCTTTTCCTAGTTTCCCCATTGCCTTCATATTTCTTTGCCTGAGAATCTAGAATACCATTAAAAATATCTAAGCCTAATAAAAACCCTATTACTCCTAATGGCGGGTATTTCTAACGGTGGGAATGGGTCTAAATATATCTCTAACAAAGAAAATATTAAAAACAAAAAAGCCATGGAAAGCCTGTTAATACTTTTCTTCTTTGGTCAGTGTCACGACATTCTGTTTCCTGTTGAAAATACCTCAAAAATAGAAGTGAAAATAATGATTAAGACAAATAAGATAGGCAAATATGAATAGAGCATATTACTAAAAAAGCTTTATTATTAAATATTCAATGTCAGCAATGAACATAATACTTCGTGCATTACTGTATCAGTATTAATATAATCAAAAAAATATTATATCGAACTAAAATTGAAATGAACGAGTAAGCCTGGCTAATGAAACACTTGTAATATACTTACTGGAATTTCAGATTTGTCTCTGATTTCGTCTTCTTTTAATTTCTTCAGTGTCTTCAAAATTTTGTGCCTGTGAAGCTTAGATAACATTAACAATATCTAAGCCTAATAAAATTTGTAAGAATATTTACATTCAATTTGTAGATTTTCCTTGTATCAGTCTTTTCCTATTTTCTTCATTGTTTCCTTGTATCAGTCTTTTCCTAATTTCCCTATTGCCTTCATAATTCTTTGCCTGAGAATCTAGAATACCATTAAAAATATCTAAACCTAATAAAAACCCTATTATTCCTAATGGCGGGAATGGGTCTAAATCTATCTATACAAATAAAATATTAAAAACAAAAAAGCCATGGCAACCCTGTTAATACTTTTCTTCTTTTGTCGGTGTCACAATATCCTGGTTCCTGTTGAAAATATCTTAAAAAGAGAAGAGAAATTAATGATTATGACAAACACAGATAGGAAAATATGGATACAGCATATTACGAAAAAAGCTATATTAAATAATATTAAATATTCAATATCAGCAATGAACATAGTACTTTGTGCATTACTGTATCAGTATTAATATAATCAAAAAAGTATTATATCGAACTAAATCAAAATGAACACTAGATGGGAGAAAGCCTGACTAATGAAACACTTGTAACATACTTACCGGAATTTCAGATTTGTCTCTGATTCCTTCTTTTTTCAATTTCTTCAGTGTCTTCAAAATTTTGAGCCTGATAAGCTAATGTAATAATAATAATATGTAAGCCTAATAAAATTTGTAAAAATATTTACATGTAATTTGTAGATTTTCCTTGCAGCCGTCTTTTTCTAATTTTCCCAGTCCCTCCATAGTTCTGTGCCTGAGAATCTAGAATACCATTAAAAATATCTAAGCCTAATAAAAACCCTATTATTCCTATTGGCGGGAATGGGTCTAAATCTATCTATACCAAATAAAATATTAAAAACAAAAAAGCCATGGCAACCCTGTTAGCACTTTTCTTCTTTTGTCGGTGTCACGATATCCTGGTTCCTATTGAAAATATCTTAAAAATAGAAGAAAAATAAATGATTATGACAAACACCGATAGAAAAATATGGATACAGCATATTACGAAAAAAGCTTTATTAAATAATATTTAATATTCAATATCAGCAATAAACATAGTACCTCGTGCATTACTGTATCAGTATTAATATAATCCAAAAAAGTATTATATCGAACTAAAATCAAAATGAACACTAGATAGGAGAAAGCCTGACTTATGAAACACTTGTAACATACTTACCGGAATTTCAAATTTGTCTCTGATTCCGTCTTTTTTCAATTTCTCCAGTGCCTTCAAAATTTTGAGCCTGAGAAGCTGAGATAACATTAACAATATCTAAGCATAATAAAATTTGTAAGAATATTTACATTCAATTTGTAGATTTTCCTTGTATCAGTCTTTTCCTATTTTCTTCATTGTTTCCTTGTATCAGTCTTTTCCTAGTTTCCCCATTGCCTTCATATTTCTTTGCCTGAGAATCTAGAATACCATTAAAAATATCTAAGCCTAATAAAAACCCTATTACTTCTAATGGCGGGTATTTCTAACGGTGGGAATGGGTCTAAATCTATCTCTAACAAAGAAAATATTAAAAACACAAAAGCCATGGCAAGCCTGTTAATACTTTTCTTCTTTGGTCAGTGTCACGACATTCTGTTTCCTGTTGAAAATACCTCAAAAATAGAAGAGAAAATAATGATTAAGACAAATAAGATAGGCAAATATGAATAGAGCATATTACTAAAAAAGCTTTATTATTAAATATTCAATGTCAGCAATGAACATAATACTTCGTGCATTACTGTATCAGTATTAATATAATCAAAAAAATATTATATCGAACTAAAATTGAAAGGAACGAGTAAGCCTGACTAATGAAACACTTGTAATATACTTACTGCAATTTCAGATTTGTCTCTGATTTCGTCTTCTTTTAATTTCTTCAGTGTCTTCAAAATTTTGTGCCTGTGAAGCTTAGATAACATTAACAATATCTAAGCCTAATAAAATTTGTAAGAATATTTACATTCAATTTGTAGATTTTCCTTGTATCAGTCTTTTCCTATTTTCTTCATTGTTTCCTTGTATCAGTCTTTTCCAAATTTCCCTATTGCCTTCATAATTCTTTGCCTGAGAATCTAGAATACCATTAAAAATATCTAAGCCTAATAAAAACCCTATTATTCCTAATGGCGGGAATGGGTCTAAATCTATCTATACAAATAAAATATTAAAAACAAAAAAGCCATGGCAACCCTGTTAATACTTTTCTTCTTTTGTCGGTGTCACAATATCCTGGTTCCTGTTGAAAATATCTTAAAAAGAGAAGAGAAATTAATGATTATGACAAACACAGATAGGAAAATATGGATACAGCATATTACGAAAAAAGCTATATTAAATAATATTAAATATTCAATATCAGCAATGAACATAGTACTTCGTGCATTACTGTATCAGTATTAATATAATCAAAAAAGTATTATATCGAACTAAATCAAAATGAACACTAGATGGGAGAAAGCCTGACTAATGAAACACTTGTAACATACTTACCGGAATTTCAGATTTGTCTCTGATTCCTTCTTTTTTCAATTTCTTCAGTGTCTTCAAAATTTTGAGCCTGAGAAGCTAAGATAATAATAATAATATGTAAGCCTAATAAAATTTGTAAAAATATTTACATGTAATTTGTAGATTTTCCTTGCAGCCGTCTTTTTCTAATTTTCCCAGTCCCTCCATAGTTCTGTGCCTGAGAATCTAGAATACCATTAAAAATATCTAAGCCTAATAAAAACCCTATTATTCCTACTGGCGGGAATGGGTCTAAATCTATCTATACCAAATAAAATATTAAAAACAAAAAAGCCATGGCAACCCTGTTAATACTTTTCTTCTTTTGTCGGTGTCAGGATATCCTGGTTCCTATTGAAAATATCTTAAAAATAGAAGAGAAATTAATGATTATGACAAACACCGATAGAAAAATATGGATACAGCATATTACGAAAAAAGCTTTATTAAATAATATTTAATATTCAATATCAGCAATAAACATAGTACCTCGTGCATTACTGTATCAGTATTAATATAATCAAAAAAGTATTATATCGAACTAAAATCAAAATGAACACTAGATAGGAGAAAGCCTGACTTATGAAACACTTGTAACATACTTACCGGAATTTCAAATTTGTCTCTGATTCCGTCTTTTTTCAATTTCTCCAGTGCCTTCAAAATTTTGAGCCTGAGAAGCTGAGATAACATTAACAATATCTAAGCATAATAAAATTTGTAAGAATATTTACATTCAATTTGTAGATTTTCCTTGTATCAGTCTTTTCCTATTTTCTTCATTGTTTCCTTGTATCAGTCTTTTCCTAGTTTCCCCATTGCCTTCATAATTCTTTGCCTGAGAATCTAGAATACCATTAAAAATATCTAAGCCTAAAAAAAAACCTATTAATCCTAATGGCGGGTATTTCTGACGGTGGGAATGGGTCTAAATCTATCTCTAACAAATAAAATATTAAAAACAAAAAAGCCATGGCAACCCTGTTAATACTTTTCTTCTTTTGTCGGTGTCACAATATCCTGGTTCCTGTTGAAAATATCTTAAAAAGAGATAAGAAATTAATGATTATGACAAACAAAAATAGGAAAATATGAATACAGCATATTACTAAAAAAAGCTTTATTAATAAATATTCAATATCAGCAATAAACATAATACTTCGTGCATTATTGTATCAGTATTAATGAACACCAGATGGAAAGAGTAATCCTGTCTAATGAAACACATGTAACATATTTACCGGTATTTTAGATTTGTCTCTGGTTCCGTCTTTTTTAAATTTCTTCAGTGTCTTCAAAATTTTGTGCCTGTTAAGCTAAGATAAAATTCTAAATATTTAAGCCTAATTAAAATTTGTAAGAATATTTACATTCAATTTGTAGATTTTCCTTGTATCAGTCTTTTCCTATTTTCTTCACAGTTTCCTTTTATCAGTCTTTTCCTAATTTCTCCATTGACACCATAATTCTTTGCCTGAGAATCTAGAATACCATTAAAAATATCTAAGCCTAAAAAAAAACCTATTAATCCTAATGGCGGGTATTTCTGACGGTGGGAATGGGTCTAAATCTATCTCTAACAAAGAAAATATTAAAAACAAAAAAGCCATGGCAAGCCCTGTTAATACTTTTCTTCTTTGGTCGGAGTCGCGGCATTCTGTTTCCTGTTGAAAATACCTCAAAAATAAAAGAGAAAATAATGATTAAGACAAATAAGATAGGCAGATATGGATAGAGCATATTACTAAAAAAGCTTTATTATTAAATATTTAATGTCAGCAATGAACAAAATACTTCGTGCATTACTGTATCAGTATTAATATAATCGAAAAAATATTATATCGAACTAAAATTGAAATGAACGAGTAAGCCTGACTAATGAAACAATTGTAATATACTTACTAGAATTTCAGATTTGTCTCTGATTTCGTCTTCTTTTAATTTCTTCAGTGTCTTCAAAATTTTGTTCCTGTGAAGCTTAGATAACATTAATAATATCTAAGCCTAATAAAATTTGTAAGAATATTTACATTAAATTTGTAGATTTTCCTTATATCAGTCTTTTCCTATTTTCTTCATTGTTTCCTTGTATCAGTCTTTTCCTAATTTCCCTATTGCCTTCATAATTCTTTGCCTGAGAATCTAGAATACCATTAAAAATATCTGAGCCTAATAAAAACCCTATTATTCCTAGTGGCGGGAATGGGTCTAAATCTATCTATACCAATTTAAATATTAAAAACAAAAAAGCCATGGCAACCCTGTTAATACTTTTCTTCTTTTGTCGGTGTCACGATATCCTGGTTCCTGTTGAAAATATCTTAAAAGTAGGAGAGAAATGAATGATTATGACAAACACAGATAGGAAAATATGGATACAGCATATTACGAAAAAAGCTATATTAAATAATATTAAATATTCAATATCAGCAATAAACATAGTACTTCGTGCATTACTGTATCAGTATTAATATAATCAAAAAAGTATTATATCGAACTAAATCAAAATGAACACTAGATAGGAGAAAGCCTGACTAATGAAACACTTGTAACATACTTACCGGAATTTCAGATTTGTCTCTGATTCCGGCTTTTTTCAATTTATCCAGTGCCTTCAAAATTTTGAGTCGGAGAAGCTAAGATAATAATAATAATATGTAAGCCTAATAAAATTTGTAAAAATATTTACATGTAATTTGTAGATTTTCCTTGTATCAGTCTTTTCCTATTTTCTTCATTGTTTCCTTGTATCAGTCTTTTCCTAATTTCCCTATTGCCTTCATAATTCTTTGCCTGAGAATCTAGAATACCATTAAAAATATCTAAGCCTAATAAAAACCCTATTATTCCTAATGGCGGGAATGGGTCTAAATCTATCTATACAAATAAAATATTAAAAACAAAAAAGCCATGGCAACCCTGTTAATACTTTTCTTCTTTTGTCGGTGTCACAATATCCTGGTTCCTGTTGAAAATATCTTAAAAAGAGAAGAGAAATTAATGATTATGACAAACACAGATAGGAAAATATGGATATAGCATATTACGAAAAAAGCTATATTAAATAATATTTAATATTCAATATCAGCAATGAACATAGTACTTCGTGCATTACTGTATCAGTATTAATATAATCAAAAAAGTATTATATCGAACTAAGTCAAAATGAACACTAGATGGGAGAAAGCCTGACTAATGAAACACTTGTAACATACTTACCGGAATTTCAGATTTGTCTCTGATTCCTTCTTTTTTCAATTTCTTCAGTGTCTTCAAAATTTTGAGCCTGAGAAGCTAAGATAATAATAACAATATGTAAGCCTAATAAAATTTGTAAAAATATTTACATGTCATTTGTAGATTTTCCTTGCAGCCGTCTTTTTCTAATTTTCCCAGTCCCTCCATAGTTCTGTGCCTGAGAATCTAGAATACCATTAAAAATATCTAAACCTAATAAAAACCCTATTATTCCTATTGGCGGGAATGGGTCTAAATCTATCTATACCAAATAAAATATTAAAAACAAAAAAGCCATGGCAACCCTGTTAATACTTTTCTTCTTTTGTCGGTGTCACGATATCCTGGTTCCTGTTGAAAATATCTTAAAAATAGAAGAGAAATTAATGATTATGACAAACACCGATAGAAAAATATGGATACAGCATATTACGAAAAAAACTTTATTAAATAATATTTAATATTCAATATCAGCAATAAACATAGTACCTCGTGCATTACTGTATCAGTATTAATATAATCAAAAAAGTATTATATCGAACTAAAATCAAAATGAACACTAGATAGGAGAAAGTCTGACTTATGAAACACTTGTAACATACTTACCGGAATTTCAAATTTGTCTCTGATTCCGTCTTTTTTCAATTTCTCCAGTGCCTTCAAAATTTTGAGCCTGAGAAGCTGAGATAACATTAACAATATCTAAGCATAATAAAATTTGTAAGAATATTTACATTCAATTTGTAGATTTTCCTTGTATCAGTCTTTTCCTATTTTCTTCATTGTTTCCTTGTATCAGTCTTTTCCTAGTTTCCCCATTGCCTTCATATTTCTTTGCCTGAGAATCTAGAATACCATTAAAAATATCTAAGCCTAATAAAAACCCTATTACTTCTAATGGCGGGTATTTCTAACGGTCTGAATGGGTCTAAATCTATCTCTAACAAAGAAAATATTAAAAACAAAAAAGCCATGGCAAGCCTGTTAATACTTTTCTTCTTTGGTCAGTGTCACGACATTCTGTTTCCTGTTGAAAATACCTCAAAAATAGAAGAGAAAATAATGATTAAGACAAATAAGATAGGCAAATATGAATAGAGCATATTACTAAAAAAGCTTTATTATTAAATATTCAATGTCAGCAATGAACATAATACTTCGTGCATTACTGTATCAGTATTAATATAATCAAAAAAATATTATATCGAACTAAAATTGAAATGAACGAGTAAGCCTGACTAATGAAACACTTGTAATATACTTACTGCAATTTCAGATTTGTCTCTGATTTCGTCTTCTTTTAATTTCTTCAGTGTCTTCAAAATTTTGTGCCTGGGAAGCTTAGATAACATTAACAATATCTAAGCCTAATAAAATTTGTAAGAATATTTACATTCAATTTGTAGATTTTCCTTGTATCAGTCTTTTCCTATTTTCTTCATTGTTTCCTTGTATCAGTCTTTTCCTAATTTCCCCATTGCCTTCATAATTCTTTGCCTGAGAATCTAGAATACCATTAAAAATATCTAAGCCTAATAAAAACCCTATTATTCCTAATGGCGGGAATGGGTCTAAATCTATCTATACAAATAAAATATTAAAAACAAAAAAGCCATGGCAACCCTGTTAATACATTTCTTCTTTTGTCGGTGTCACAATATCCTGGTTCCTGTTGAAAATATCTTAAAAAGAGATAAGAAATTAATGATTATGACAAACAAAAATAGGAAAATATGGATACAGCATATTACTAAAAAAGCTTTATTAATAAATATTCAATATCAGCAATAAACATAATACTTCGTGCATTATTGTATCAGTATTAATGAACACCAGATGGAAAGAGTAATCCTGTCTAATGAAACACATGTAACATATTTACCGGTATTTTAGATTTGTCTCTGGTTCCGTCTTTTTTAAATTTCTTCAGTGTCTTCAAAATTTTGTGCCTGTTAAGCTAAGATAAAATTATAAATATTTAGGCCTAATTAAAATTTTTATAAATATTTACATTCAATTTGTAGATTTTCCTTGTATCAGTCTTTTCCTATTTTCTTCACAGTTTCCTTGTATCAGTCTTTTCCTAATTTCTCCATTGACTTCATAATTCTTTGCCTGAGAATCTAGAATACCATTAAAAATATCTAAGCCTAACAAAAACCCTATTAATCCTAATGGCGGGTATTTCTGACGGTGGGAATGGGTCTAAATCTATCTCTAACAAAGAAAATATTAAAAACAAAAAAGCCATGGCAAGCCATGTTAATACTTTTCTTCTTTGGTCGGTGTCACGACATTCTGTTTCCTGTTGAAAATACCTCAAAAATAGAAGAGAATATAATGATTAAGACAAATAAGATAGGCAAATATGGATAGAGCATATTACTAAAAATGCTTTATTATTAAATATTCAATGTCAGCAATGAACATAATACTTCGTGCATTACTGTATCAGTATTATTATATATATATAAAAAAATATTATATCGGACTAAAATTGAAATGAACGAGTAAGCCTGACTAATGAAACACTTGTAATATACTTACTGGAATTTCAGATTTGTCTCTGATTTCGTCTTCTTTTAATTTCTTCAGTGTCTTCAAAATTTTGTGCCTGTGAAGCTTAGATAACATAAATAATATCTAAGCCTAATAAAATTTGTAAGAATATTTACATTAAATTTGTAGATTTTTCTTGTATCAGTCTTTTCATATTTTCTTCATTGTTTCCTTGTATCAGTCTTTTCCTAATTTCCCTATTGCCTTCATAATTCTTTGCCTGAGAATCTAGAATACCATTAAAAATATCTGAGCCTAATAAAAACCCTATTATTCCTAGTGGCGGGAATGGGTCTAAATCTATCTATACCAAATAAAATAATAAAAACAAAAAAGCCATGGCAACCCTGTTAATACTTTTCTTCTTTTGTCGGTGTCACGATATCCTGGTTCCTGTTGTAATTATTTTAAAAGTAGAAGAGAAATTAATGATTATGAAAAACACAGATAGGAAAATATGGATACAGCATATCACGAAAAAAGCTATATTAAATAATATTAAATATTGAATATCAGCAATAAACATAGTACTTCGTGCATTACTGTATCAGTATTAATATAATCAAAAAAGTATTATGTCGAACTAAATCAAAATGAACACTAGATAGGAGAAAGCCTGACTAATGAAACACTTGTAACATACTTACCGGAATTTCAGATTTGTCTCTGATTCCGTCTTTTTTCAATTTCTTCAGTGCCTTCAAAATTTTGAGCCTGAGAAGCTAAGATAATAATAATAATATGTAAGCCTAATAAAATTTGTAAAAATATTTACATGTAATTTGTAGATTTTCCTTGCAGCCGTCTTTTTCTAATTTTCCCAGTCCCTCCATAGTTCTGTGCCTGAGAATCTAGAATACCTTTAAAAATATCTAAGCCTAATAAAAACCCTATTATTCCTAATGGCGGGAATGGGTCTAAATCTATCTATACCAAATAAAATATTAAAAACAAAAAAGCCATGGCAACCCTGTTAATACTTTTCTTCTTTTGTCGGTGTCACGATATCCTGGTTCCTATTGAAAATATCTTAAAAATAGAAGAGAAATTAATGATTATGACAAACACCGATAGAAAAATATGGATACAGCATATTACGAAAAAAGCTTTATTAAATAATATTTAATATTCAATATCAGCAATAAACATAGTACCTCGTGCATTACTGTATCAGTACTAATATAATCAAAAAAGTATTATATCGAACTAAAATCAAAATGAACACTAGATAGGAGAAAGCCTGACTTATGAAACACTTGTAACATACTTACCGGAATTTCAAATTTGTCTCTGATTCCGTCTTTTTTCAATTTCTCCAGTGCCTTCAAAATTTGAGCCTGAGAAGCTGAGATAACATTAACAATATCTGAGCATAAAATTTGTAAGAATATTTACATTCAATTTGTAGATTTTCCTTGTATCAGTCTTTTCCTATTTTCTTCATTGTTTCCTTGTATCAGTCTTTTTCTAGTTTCCCCATTGCCTTCATATTTCTTTGCCTGAGAATCTAGAATACCATTAAAAATATCTAAGCCTAATAAAAACCCTATTACTCCTAATGGCGGGTATTTCTAACGGTGGGAATGGGTCTAAATATATCTCTAACAAAGAAAATATTAAAAACAAAAAAGCCATGGAAAGCCTGTTAATACTTTTCTTCTTTGGTCAGTGTCACGACATTCTGTTTCCTGTTGAAAATACCTCAAAAATAGAAGAGAAAATAATGATTAAGACAAATAAGATAGGCAAATATGAATAGAGCATATTACTAAAAAAGCTTTATTATTAAATATTCAATGTCAGCAATGAACATAATACTTCGTGCATTACTGTATCAGTATTAATATAATCAAAAAAATATTATATCGAACTAAAATTGAAATGAACGAGTAAGCCTGGCTAATGAAACACTTGTAATATACTTACTGGAATTTCAGATTTGTCTCTGATTTCGTCTTCTTTTAATTTCTTCAGTGTCTTCAAAATTTTGTGCCTGTGAAGCTTAGATAACATTAACAATATCTAAGCCTAATAAAATTTGTAAGAATATTTACATTCAATTTGTAGATTTTCCTTGTATCAGTCTTTTCCTATTTTCTTCATTGTTTCCTTGTATCAGTCTTTTCCTAATTTCCCTATTGCCTTCATAATTCTTTGCCTGAGAATCTAGAATACCATTAAAAATATCTAAACCTAATAAAAACCCTATTATTCCTAATGGCGGGAATGGGTCTAAATCTATCTATACAAATAAAATATTAAAAACAAAAAAGCCATGGCAACCCTGTTAATACTTTTCTTCTTTTGTCGGTGTCACAATATCCTGGTTCCTGTTGAAAATATCTTAAAAAGAGAAGAGAAATTAATGATTATGACAAACACAGATAGGAAAATATGGATACAGCATATTACGAAAAAAGCTATATTAAATAATATTAAATATTCAATATCAGCAATGAACATAGTACTTTGTGCATTACTGTATCAGTATTAATATAATCAAAAAAGTATTATATCGAACTAAATCAAAATGAACACTAGATGGGAGAAAGCCTGACTAATGAAACACTTGTAACATACTTACCGGAATTTCAGATTTGTCTCTGATTCCTTCTTTTTTCAATTTCTTCAGTGTCTTCAAAATTTTGAGCCTGAGAAGCTAATGTAATAATAATAATATGTAAGCCTAATAAAATTTGTAAAAATATTTACATGTAATTTGTAGATTTTCCTTGCAGCCGTCTTTTTCTAATTTTCCCAGTCCCTCCATAGTTCTGTGCCTGAGAATCTAGAATACCATTAAAAATATCTAAGCCTAATAAAAACCCTATTATTCCTATTGGCGGGAATGGGTCTAAATCTATCTATACCAAATAAAATATTAAAAACAAAAAAGCCATGGCAACCCTGTTAGCACTTTTCTTCTTTTGTCGGTGTCACGATATCCTGGTTCCTATTGAAAATATCTTAAAAATAGAAGAAAAATAAATGATTATGACAAACACCGATAGAAAAATATGGATACAGCATATTACGAAAAAAGCTTTATTAAATAATATTTAATATTCAATATCAGCAATAAACATAGTACCTCGTGCATTACTGTATCAGTATTAATATAATCCAAAAAAGTATTATATCGAACTAAAATCAAAATGAACACTAGATAGGAGAAAGCCTGACTTATGAAACACTTGTAACATACTTACCGGAATTTCAAATTTGTCTCTGATTCCGTCTTTTTTCAATTTCTCCAGTGCCTTCAAAATTTTGAGCCTGAGAAGCTGAGATAACATTAACAATATCTAAGCATAATAAAATTTGTAAGAATATTTACATTCAATTTGTAGATTTTCCTTGTATCAGTCTTTTCCTATTTTCTTCATTGTTTCCTTGTATCAGTCTTTTCCTAGTTTCCCCATTGCCTTCATATTTCTTTGCCTGAGAATCTAGAATACCATTAAAAATATCTAAGCCTAATAAAAACCCTATTACATCTAATGGCGGGTATTTCTAACGGTGGGAATGGGTCTAAATCTATCTCTAACAAAGAAAATATTAAAAACACAAAAGCCATGGCAAGCCTGTTAATACTTTTCTTCTTTGGTCAGTGTCACGACATTCTGTTTCCTGTTGAAAATACCTCAAAAATAGAAGAGAAAATAATGATTAAGACAAATAAGATAGGCAAATATGAATAGAGCATATTACTAAAAAAGCTTTATTATTAAATATTCAATGTCAGCAATGAACATAATACTTCGTGCATTACTGTATCAGTATTAATATAATCAAAAAATTATTATATCGAACTAAAATTGAAAGGAACGAGTAAGCCTGACTAATGAAACACTTGTAATATACTTACTGCAATTTCAGATTTGTCTCTGATTTCGTCTTCTTTTAATTTCTTCAGTGTCTTCAAAATTTTGTGCCTGTGAAGCTTAGATAACATTAACAATATCTAAGCCTAATAAAATTTGTAAGAATATTTACATTCAATTTGTAGATTTTCCTTGTATCAGTCTTTTCCTATTTTCTTCATTGTTTCCTTGTATCAGTCTTTTCCAAATTTCCCTATTGCCTTCATAATTCTTTGCCTGAGAATCTAGAATACCATTAAAAATATCTAAGCCTAATAAAAACCCTATTATTCCTAATGGCGGGAATGGGTCTAAATCTATCTATACAAATAAAATATTAAAAACAAAAAAGCCATGGCAACCCTGTTAATACTTTTCTTCTTTTGTCGGTGTCACAATATCCTGGTTCCTGTTGAAAATATCTTAAAAAGAGAAGAGAAATTAATGATTATGACAAACACAGATAGGAAAATATGGATACAGCATATTACGAAAAAAGCTATATTAAATAATATTAAATATTCAATATCAGCAATGAACATAGTACTTCGTGCATTACTGTATCAGTATTAATATAATCAAAAAAGTATTATAACGAACTAAATCAAAATGAACACTAGATGGGAGAAAGCCTGACTAATGAAACACTTGTAACATACTTACCGGAATTTCAGATTTGTCTCTGATTCCTTCTTTTTTCAATTTCTTCAGTGTCTTCAAAATTTTGAGCCTGAGAAGCTAAGATAATAATAATAATATGTAAGCCTAATAAAATTTGTAAAAATATTTACATGTAATTTGTAGATTTTCCTTGCAGCCGTCTTTTTCTAATTTTCCCAGTCCCTCCATAGTTCTGTGCCTGAGAATCTAGAATACCATTAAAAATATCTAAGCCTAATAAAAACCCTATTATTCCTACTGGCGGGAATGGGTCTAAATCTATCTATACCAAATAAAATATTAAAAACAAAAAAGCCATGGCAACCCTGTTAATACTTTTCTTCTTTTGTCGGTGTCAGGATATCCTGGTTCCTATTGAAAATATCTTAAAAATAGAAGAGAAATTAATGATTATGACAAACACCGATAGAAAAATATGGATACAGCATATTACGAAAAAAGCTTTATTAAATAATATTTAATATCCAATATCAGCAATAAACATAGTACCTCGTGCATTACTGTATCAGTATTAATATAATCAAAAAAGTATTATATCGAACTAAAATCAAAATGAACACTAGATAGGAGAAAGCCTGACTTATGAAACACTTGTAACATACTTACCGGAATTTCAAATTTGTCTCTGATTCCGTCTTTTTTCAATTTCTCCAGTGCCTTCAAAATTTTGAGCCTGAGAAGCTGAGATAACATTAACAATATCTAAGCATAATAAAATTTGTAAGAATATTTACATTCAATTTGTAGATTTTCCTTGTATCAGTCTTTTCCTATTTTCTTCATTGTTTCCTTGTATCAGTCTTTTCCTAGTTTCCCCATTGCCTTCATAATTCTTTGCCTGAGAATCTAGAATACCATTAAAAATATCTAAGCCTAAAAAAAAACCTATTAATAATAATGGCGGGTATTTCTGACGGTGGGAATGGGACTAAATCTATCTCTAACAAATAAAATATTAAAAACAAAAAAGCCATGGCAACCCTGTTAATACTTTTCTTCTTTTGTCGGTGTCACAATATCCTGGTTCCTGTTGAAAATATCTTAAAAAGAGATAAGAAATTAATGATTATGACAAACAAAAATAGGAAAATATGAATACAGCATATTACTAAAAAAAGCTTTATTAATAAATATTCAATATCAGCAATAAACATAATACTTCGTGCATTATTGTATCAGTATTAATGAACACCAGATGGAAAGAGTAATCCTGTCTAATGAAACACATGTAACATATTTACCGGTATTTTAGATTTGTCTCTGGTTCCGTCTTTTTTAAATTTCTTCAGTGTCTTCAAAATTTTGTGCCTGTTAAGCTAAGATAAAATTCTAAATATTTAAGCCTAATTAAAATTTGTAAGAATATTTACATTCAATTTGTAGATTTTCCTTGTATCAGTCTTTTCCTATTTTCTTCACAGTTTCCTTTTATCAGTCTTTTCCTAATTTCTCCATTGACACCATAATTCTTTGCCTGAGAATCTAGAATACCATTAAAAATATCTAAGCCTAAAAAAAAACCTATTAATCCTAATGGCGGGTATTTCTGACGGTGGGAATGGGTCTAAATCTATCTCTAAAAAAGAAAATATTAAAAACAAAAAAGCCATGGCAAGCCCTGTTAATACTTTTCTTCTTTGGTCGGAGTCACGACATTCTGTTTCCTGTTGAAAATACCTCAAAAATAAAAGAGAAAATAATGATTAAGACAAATAAGATAGGCAGATATGGATAGAGCATATTACTAAAAAAGCTTTATTATTAAATATTTAATGTCAGCAATGAACAAAATACTTCGTGCATTACTGTATCAGTATTAATATAATCGAAAAAATATTATATCGAACTAAAATTGAAATGAACGAGTAAGCCTGACTAATGAAACAATTGTAATATACTTACTAGAATTTCAGATTTGTCTCTGATTTCGTCTTCTTTTAATTTCTTCAGTGTCTTCAAAATTTTGTTCCTGTGAAGCTTAGATAACATTAATAATATCTAAGCCTAATAAAATTTGTAAGAATATTTACAATAAATTTGTAGATTTTCCTTATATCAGTCTTTTCCTATTTTCTTCATTGTTTCCTTGTATCAGTCTTTTCCTAATTTCCCTATTGCCTTCATAATTCTTTGCCTGAGAATCTAGAATACCATTAAAAATATCTGAGCCTAATAAAAACCCTATTATTCCTAGTGGCGGGAATGGGTCTAAATCTATCTATACCAATTTAAATATTAAAAACAAAAAAGCCATGGCAACCCTGTTAATACTTTTCTTCTTTTGTCGGTGTCACGATATCCTGGTTCCTGTTGAAAATATCTTAAAAGTAGGAGAGAAATGAATGATTATGACAAACACAGATAGGAAAATATGGATACAGCATATTACGAAAAAAGCTATATTAAATAATATTAAATATTCAATATCAGCAATAAACATAGTACTTCGTGCATTACTGTATCAGTATTAATATAATCAAAAAAGTATTATATCGAACTAAATCAAAATGAACACTAGATAGGAGAAAGCCTGACTAATGAAACACTTGTAACATACTTACCGGAATTTCAGATTTGTCTCTGATTCCGGCTTTTTTCAATTTATCCAGTGCCTTCAAAATTTTGAGTCGGAGAAGCTAAGATAATAATAATAATATGTAAGCCTAAAAAAATTTGTAAAAATATTTACATGTAATTTGTAGATTTTCCTTGTATCAGTCTTTTCCTATTTTCTTCATTGTTTCCTTGTATCAGTCTTTTCCTAATTTCCCTATTGCCTTCATAATTCTTTGCCTGAGAATCTAGAATATCATTAAAAATAGCTAAGCCTAATAAAAACCCTATTATTCCTAATGGCGGGAATGGGTCTAAATCTATCTATACCAAATAAAATATTAAAAACAAAAAAGCCATGGCAACCCTGTTAATACTTTTCTTCTTTTGTCGGTGTCACGATATCCTGGTTCCTGTTGAAAATATCTTAAAAATAGAAGAGAAATTAATGAATATGACGAACACAGATAGGAAAATATGGATACAGCATATTACGAAAAAAGCTATATTAAATAATATTAAATATTCAATATCAGCAATAAACATAGTACTTCGTGCATTACTGTATCAGTATTAATATAATCAAAAAAGTATTATATCGAACTAAAATCAAAATGAACACTAGATAGGAGAAAGCCTGGCTTATGAAACACTTGTAACATACTTACCGGAATTTCAAATTTGTCTCTGATTCCGTCTTTTTTCAATTTCTCCAGTGCCTTCAAAATTTTGAGCCTGAGAAGCTAAGATAATATTAACAATATTTAAGCCTAATAAAATTTGTAAAAATATTTACATGTAATTTGTAGATTTTCCTTGCATCCGTCTTTTCCTAATTTTCCCAGTCCCTTCATAGTTCTGTGCCTGAAAAGCTAGAATAACATTAAAAGTATCTCAGCCTAATAAAAACCCTATTATTCCTAATGGCGGGAATGGGTCTAAATCTATCTGTACCAAATAAAATATTAAAAACAAAAAAGCCATGGTAAGACTTGTTAATACTTTTCTTCTTTTGTCGGTGTCACGATATCCTGGTTCCTGTTGAAAATATCTTAAAAATAGAAGAGAAATTAATGATTATGACAAACAAAAATAGGAGAATATGGATACAGCATATTACTAAAAAAGCTTTATTAATAAATATTCAATACCAGCAATAGACATCATTCTTCGTGCAATATTGTATCAGTATTAATATCTTCAGAAAAATATTATACCGACTAAAATTAAAATTAACACTATAGATGGCAAGCCCTGTTAATACTTTTCTTCCTTTGTCGTTGTCACGATATCTTGTTTACCTGTTGAAAATATCTCCAAAAATGCAATATAAAATAATGAATATGACAAATAAGATAGCTAAATATAGAAACAGCATATTACAAAAAAAGCTTATTAAAAAATATACAATATCAGTAATAAACGACAATATAATTAATAAATCAGTAATATACAATACCAGTAATAAAAATATAAAAATAACGTAAAACGAAAGAATCATTTTAAACTTATCATAACAGGACATCAAACACAGGATTGCATTGCAGGGTGTTAGAATACAAATAACAATTTTATTTATTTTTCTGAGCTATGATTCAATTCATTAATAAATATACAATCAAAAATCCGTTTGCAATTATTCATATTACATAAATAGTTAGTTCCTCACGGGTCGACCCATGTTGAACTTCCACATATAATTCTTTTACAGTGTGTATGACATTTTGGTATAGTTTTAAACAACAGTCTTATTTGATATAAAAGTCATGTGTATGTGCTGCCCAATGCATTTGTTTGCGATCACATATTAGTAATCAGTGCACATACATACGAGCTTAAAGTACGTATGGCAATGAAATACAGTCTCAAACATCAGTCTATTTTTCTATATCAAAGTATTGTTTGTGGACTCGATGCATTTGTTTGCTAGCGCATCTCAGTTATGTTTAATAAAACTCTTCTTCTTATTCAAATAATTGAGTTGTATTTTCTTTTGAAAAACAGAAAGATTCGTCAAGTTTCATAATTGAAGAATCCTGTAAAAATATATATAAATTTATTTCTTTTTCACTTTTATAGTAGAGGAAGTAAATTATGAGCAACTTATTACGTATGATGAGGCTCTACAAGACGCTTATAACGTGTTGGGCGGTGACGCTGCGCGACATCAACTCCCTTAAGACTTATAACCTGCCAGTTTTCTCGATATTAATAACTACACATCTTTGAATATGATTGAAGTCTGTTACTGGCAATGAAATATCCAGTCTACATGAACCAAAGTACGAGAAACGAATAATATGTGATGAAAAACGTCAAATAGTGTGCTGATAAAAATGATTATTGTAGAGGTCGAAACGTTTAATGTAGAAGCCAAAACAATTAACCCTACTTTTCACATAAGCCAATATATTGGGACATCTGTCATACTCGGTCATAATGTATTGGGTTGCTAAAGTTTACGACCAACCTAAGTATGTCTACAACATACTTAATTCCAAAAGATGCAAACAATAGCAACATTAATTTATGCAATTTGAATAAACCCTATCATTTAACCAAAATATAAAACAAGCAAACAATCCGATTATTACAGCAATTAAATTAACACTACTTGAACGACAAACTTCCAATGCGAATTAACTTTTAAATAGCCGACCTGCAATGATCCGAAATAACTATAAACAAACAAGAATATGAGGAGACAAAACCGATACAAGATTTTGTTGAAGTCAACATGCTTCTTTTCTCCCCACGAACAGAAGATGAATTGCCTTAAAGAGAGAAGTCTATGAGCGGTCATTCACTGAAAGTACAACGCCCGATAACTTTTGAAATAACCCCGGGTCAAATATATATACGGAAGAAAACAATTAAACTTTGTCTGTTGCTGAGAAAATAAATCTTGGTAGTAGTATGTGTAACATACTATTACATGCTTGAGATGGCTTAAAAAAGATGGTATTTGATATCATACGAGGTTTGCAGTAAAAGAGTACATTGTTTTACAACATATTATTTGATACAATAACGCATGAAGTGTATATCTATTTTAAACAATACATTAACGTTCATTACATTATACTAGAGATTCCAACTAAGAGATGTACCGATACCTTTTGTCGCCGATACCAATCCGACAACAACGATAAAACGACGATATTAATATTTTAAAGCAGAAATTGACGACATTTACATGCTATGTAATTATTATCTCAGGTGTTCAAGTCCAAACAAGTTAAAGTAACAGTTTGCAAGCTTTATTCATGCCACACAATTTTTCAAATTTGAAAAAGCCATATTTCAGATAAAAAGAAATTAATGTTTTGGATCCTGCTACGTTTTTAGATTTAAATACATTGTACACTGATGTTAATTATATCGGTGTTCGGTTAGAAAACTCATCGGGTTTGGCTACTGTAGGTGGTAAAAATAATGAATGTTCACTCAATCTATCCAACTGATAAATCGAGTTGTGTGCGCAGAATTTTATGCCATGCCAACGTCGTATTTTGTATTTTGCACATCGAAAAATTCACATTCGATATACTTCTTCATAATTTCCATGTAATGTTAAAATTGTCAATATAAAAAATAGGTTGCAAAGATAGCCAAATTAGTTGAGCTAGTTGGGCTGATAAATGGCTAAAATCAGTTCATAATCATATTCCCGTTTCTATTCGCGCGGTTGGGAAACAGCATTGCTCCTATCTAACGAGGCTAATACCGCGAACACGATCACTCCAAGCAAAAAATAATTTTTATATCAGTATTTCAACCTACTTTTTAAATTCACACTATAATATTAAGTTATTTTTTAAACCAAGAGCAAAAAACTGTAAAATCAAAAACTATCATAAAGTATTGACAACAAGAAAAATGAAAAAGTATGAAACGCAAAGAACTACAGAAACAAATGTTCGTAGAAGTATGTAATGGACAGACATTTTTCTTCTTCACAGGTATTCCATATTTTCCTCTTTATATTGTTAACGGCGTTTTATATTTTGTACAAAACTAAAAGAGGGTTTATTTGATTTGGGAGATTTGTTTTCTTTAATATTTATAGTCACGTTAACATATTTTAGAATTTGATTTTAAAACAATCGCACTACAAATAGGAGTTTCAGGATGTACCTACATGAAAGCCAGTAGAATCCGCATTTTTATTTTTTTTAAAGCTCAGACTGATATGATTTTGTCACAATTACATCCAACACGCGCCTTCAGTTAACAGTTAGCTGGACGTGATTTATTCTAAAATATTCTAACACTCTCCAACATTAAAATTAGAAGCAAGTTAAAGTAGTAAAATGAGTTTATAAATGCCCACTTATTAGCAGAGAATCAGCTAAAATAGAAGAACAAACGATTAAGCAAAGGCTTAAATAATATGACTCGGCATGTGTGCAATGTAAATGGGATATTTTCTGCCTTGCCAGCCTTTTTGGGACTGTTTTCTATGCGCTGGAAAATATGAATATTCTATGTAAGCGTCAAGTATACCACGGTGCAGCATACTACAGATTTAACAACCAATCACAAGAAATCATTTTTTTTACTACATTGGATACCCGACAGCCAGAGTGCACCTTCTGAAAAGGAGTCGGAACAACAACCGTTGGAATATCAAGCGCACAAACCGATTATAAACAGATCGAGCAATAATCAAACACATCAATTTAATCACAATCAAAAACTGTATGAAATATTTTGTACAGAGACAAAACAAAAAGTAAAAGAAAAAACTAGCCTTGACAAAATGAAAAATTTGAAATGTTAGGAACTCCGGAAAAACGGCCCGCGAATGAACCCGAACGACTTTCGCGATTATTGCTGCATATTATTGTATTTCATTACTTCCAGTTTCGTGTACAAAATGACCACCTATTAGCAGAGGATGAGCTGAAAAGAAAAACATACGATTAAGCGAGGAGAGATTAATGAATATGACCTGGCATGCGTGCAGTGTAACTAAGATTTTTATAGCTTGTCAGCTTGCTTGAAACAACTTAACTTGTTAACTTTTCGTTCAAAAATAAACCATTTCAATACACATGTTAGAAACTATGAATATTGAGTGTCAGCGTCGGATAAATAACAATTCAGCTAATAAAACTGAACTAGACAGCAAACAACAGAAAATATCATTTTACTTCCTACAAGCATATTAAAAAGTTAATATTTAGGGTTGAAAATACGATCAAATTCCACGAGAAACTCAATGTTGGCTCGTGAGATACTAAGTAATTACTTTTCACCCAGTTATTTCATTCTGGTATTACTGTATTATAATTTGTACAACCCTGCTGTTTGATTTACATTTTTTACCACCAAAACTAAGTCGTGTCTAATGAAGAATATAAGGGAGACAAAATCCGAAAAGTAACTTGCGTTTTTTTATGAATCTGTTGCTGTGCAGCTTTCAAACATCTGATCAAGCGTTTTTGTTATGGCGGAGATATAGTGTGAGGAATTTTGTGTAAAAAAGGGTGTTAGAAACAAGAATTTTGCAGTTCATTTACCTCTCTTCATTACATAGATCAAGATTTTCGCAAAATATCATTATATAATACAGCATTGCTCTGCAAAAGTACTCGCAATCTCTAATGAAAAACAAACTGATCAAGGTCGTTGCGGCAAAATCAGAAAATTCTGAAAATTTACCTCCTAAAAGTCCTCATGTTGCGTGCTTTCAAATCTACCAATTTATTACGCTTCATCAGAGAATTAGAAGTGACCATTTCATTTCTTTCTTAAATTTGTGGAAACGTCCAACGCTTTTTTGTTGATACGTTTTCTTTCATTTCCCCACTAGTTAGCTTAACATTCTTACTTTGCATCTTTATTGTTTTACTCTTACAATAAACATCATTTAGCATTCACAAATGTGTTTTTGTACGGCTAAGACATTAACGCGACAATGACTTAGAAATAAATTATTATTATTTATTAGAATTTTTTGTATTTAAATAAAAATTTACCAAAGACAAATCTGGGTTGGGCATTCAAGTTAACAACAGAATTCAATTCTATTCAACGAAAGCAATAATTTCAAAAAACACCACCGAATGCAGATTTCAATTTTTTTAATTATTCCAACCCGAAACCTAACCCAAGCTGGGCAACTACTAATTTGTTATTTTAAAGCTTTAAGTTTTAAGTTCAATTCAATGGAGGCATTTTTTATCAAATCAAATCTCTCATTTTTCAAAGAAACATCTACAACTGTGGTAATATACCTAAATAATTAGTATATTGCACTACACGTTTTTTTATAAATATTGAATTATTTCGAACTTTTCCGACCCAGCGGGGAAAAATTTGAATATTCCATCAAATCGAGGATTGAATAAATAACTTAATTCAACAAAAAGTTGTGGTGGGACAATGTGGTATTCGAAAATGATAAATTTTACAAAAATTGATTGATTTCAGAAAAATATTTAATTATTTTGATCTAATTTCGGCTTGGGGGTTTAAATTTGAATGTACCAATAATTTTTCAAACTATGATATTATGTGAACTATATGAACTATGTCGAGTTTTGAGTTTATGAATGACAGAAAATGTAATTTGATAAATTAGATATGAATTGGATACATATTTCAACAAATCTATTTGTACCTGTCTGCTCTAGCGAAAAGGCAACATCAAATAAAACAACACTCCGTAGATTTTCCAAATTCTAAACCCAAACCATTCCAAGCCTGTCGAACTCCTGCGCTATCCTGAAAGCTCCCGCCAAGCCCCATTGTACTAAATGGTTGTAATTGGGAGCCCAATTCCCGACTTTATGAAGGGGAAGCATAATTTCGTGCAAGGTTATAGAAAATTAAAAGATTCAGGTTGAAAATCCTTGGCTTGCCATAACAACCCAAGATGTTTCAAAGTCATAATCAGAAAGCATCTAAGGGCACTATCATATAAGCAGAAACACCAGAGCGCGCGACATCCGTGGAGAGACGGGTTCACTAAAACTTACAACTGTGCAACGCTATACAAACAGCAACGCTAATTTATTAGTTGTTGAAAGTGTAACTGTGAATATTTGAGATGAACTGAAGGTAAATTTGCATAATTAATAGACAATGTGATAGAAAAGTCCCATAATAAAAAACTGTTTTAATTTAAAGGAACCTCGTCGAATCCCTGGAACAACACCAACAAACACCCAAAATTCGATTTAACCCTGGTTAATTAAAAACTACTGTTCTAGACTATTGAAAAACTGACAAAACGCTATGGCAACGAAATAAACCCATGAAGTACGAATACAATAAATACTATGAAGTGAAGCCCGACCAATTGTATTAATGCAGCTGCAAATGCCCTCATTGCCTGTATTATAACCCCATTGTTGGCGACTGGCGCATACGTCGATACTTGTCAAACGATGAAAGAACGCCCAAAAGGGAACATAACCCGCGTCTTTCCGGGAATTATGTATACGAAATTAACCAATTAGCAAAATTTATCGCATACCAGCTAAAAACTGCACAATCGCCCGTGAACTAGAGGGTGGAAACCATTGCATTACATGACTCTACGAAATTATAAAAAAAAAATGGGCGAAATATTTTGGACATCTTGTGAGAATAATTCACATATTTGCAGCTCTTCATGACTGGCGGGATTTAACATCATATATTAGTTTATACCGGACAAAATATGAATTGAAAGATTTATAAGATTACATACTTGCTCTTTACTCTCTAGACTAAATAGGCTTCCATCTAACTCTGTGATGCACCATACTATTAACACTGTCGATTCCGTTTGATGCAATGACTTTTTCAAGCAGTGTTTTAGAAAACTGAAAATAAATATATGGTTTCATTATCAAGTTTTGGAGTCATAAATCCCAAGAAAATGCTGTTTGACAGAGGTAAAGCAAAGGTAATCTTATAATAAAAATACATAAAAATATCAATTTAATGCCATATTATGTGCATACCGAGTCCATCTTACTTTAGGTGGAACTAAATTTCGTTGACCTAACATTATCAAGTTATTTAATTCACAAGACAGAAATACAGAGAAGAGATATAGTCGAACATGTCTTTGGCTATTCGGGTTTGGCTACTGTGGATGGTAAAATAAATAAATGTTCACTCATTCTATCTAACTGATACATACTGAGTTGCGTGCACAGAATTTAAGCCATTATAACGTCGTATTTTGTATTTTGCACATCGAAAAATTCCCATTCGATATATTTCTTCATAATTCCCGTGCAATATTAAAAATGTCAATATAAAAAATTGGCTGCAAAAATAGCCAAATTAGTTGAGGTGATAAATGGCTAAAATCATGTCATAACCATATTCCCGTTTCTATTCGCGCGGTTGGGAAACAACATTGTTCCGACCTAACGAGGCAAATACCGCGAACACGATCACTCCAAGCAAAAAATAATTTTTCATGTCAGTATTTCACCCTACTTTTTAAAACATTCTGGAATAGAATAAAAGTTAATTATCTTGAAAATATCAGTCTACATTTAGCCGATATCGACACGAATGCCGATACCAAAAAAATTGCCGATATTACCGATACCCGATTCCTTTTACCGAAAGCTTTTATAAATTAGTTTTGACAAGCACTGACTGTATAACGACACTGATGTTTGTTCCAAGCAGAAGGTAAAACACTCATTTTAATCATTCCAAACCGAAATTGAAATAAATGAAAAGTCAATTTACCGCAATTAATGATAAAATAAAACAAGTAAATAATACACGATAGTTATATGAACATTTGTTAAAAAATTACTATTCAAGGCAAAAAATAATATTGCAAAATGAACATATCATATTGGGTTAGTTTAGCTGTCCTCAGTTAATATTTGGACGTGATTCGACTTAAAATCCTTCTAAGTTGAATCGAGCAATTAAATTAGAACCAAGTTACAGTAAAAAAACGCGAATATCAGAACATAACCCGTAAGTTCAAATGACATTATATTTTCATGGCATCGTGATACCAAAACAAGTTTATAGATGACCTATTATTAGGGGGGAAAAGGAGAACAAACGATAAGCGAGAGACTCAAGTAGAAAATGCGTGTAAAAATTCACACTATAATATTATGGTCTTTTTTAAACCAAGAGCAAAAAACTGTAAAAAAATATCATAAAGTCTTGACAACAAAAAGAAATGAAAAAGTATGAAACGCAAAGAACTGCAGAAAATGTTCGTAGAAATATAAAATGGACGGACATTTTTCTTCTTTACAGGTATCCCATATTTTCCTCTTTATAATGTTAACGGCGTTTTATATTTTGTACTAAACTAAAAGAGGGTTTATTTGATTTGGGAGATTCGTTTTCTATAATGTTTATAGTCACGTTAACATATTTTAAAATATGATTTTAATTAAAGCAATCGCACTAAAAATAAGAGTTTTAATATGTACCTACATGAAAGCCATCAGTAGAATTTGCATTTTTATTTTTTTTTAAAAGCTCAAACTTGTATAATTTTGTCACAATTACATCCAACAAGCGCCTTCAGTTAACAGTTGATTGGACGTGTTTTATCCTAAAATATTCTAACACTCTCCATCTTCAAAATTAGAAGCAAGTTGAGAGGGAAAAACGAGTTTATAAATGTCCTAAAATAGAAGAATAAACGATTAGGCGAAGGCTTAAATAATATGACTCGGCATGTGTGCAATGTAAATTGGATATTTTCTGCCTTGCCAGCCTGTTTGGGACTGTTTTCTATGCGCTGGAAAATATGAATATCCAGTGTAAGCGTAAAATCTACAACAGTGCAGCCTAGAACAGATTTAGCAACCAATCACAGGAAATCTTTTTTTTTACTACATTGAATACCCGACAACCAGACTGCACCTTCTGAAAAGGAGTCAGAACAACAACCGTTGGAATATTGAGCGCACAAACCGAGGATAAACAGATCGAGCAATAATCAAACACAGCAATTTGATAACAATTATAAACTATATGAAATATTTTGTACAGAGACAAAACAAAATGGGAAATAAAAAACTAGCCTTGACAAATGAAATATTTAAAATGTTAGAAACTCTGGAAAAACGGTTCAAGAATGATTCTGAACGACTTTCGCGATTATTGCTGCATTGTATTGTATTAGCACTTATTAGCAGAGGATCAGCTGAAAAAGAAAAACATACGATTGAGCGAGGAATTAATAAATATGACCTGGCATGCGTACAGTGTAACTAAGATTTTTCTAGCTTGTCAGCTTGCTTAAAACATTTTAATTTTTTGTTCAAAAATAAACCATTTCAACACACATATTAGAAACTATGAATATTCAGTGTCAGCGTCGGATAAATAACAATTCAGCTAATAAAACAGAACTATTCTAAAGTATTCGCAATCCCTAATGAAGAACAAACTGATCAATGTCGTTGCGACAAAATCAGAAAATTCTGAAAATTTGATAAAAAGTCCTCATGTTGCGTGTTTTCAAATCTACCAATTTATTACGCTTCATCGGAGAATTAGAAGTGACCATTTCATTTCTTTCTTAAATTCGTGGAAACATCCAGCGCTTTTTTGTTAAGACATTTTCTTCCATTACCCCACTATTTAGCCTAACATTCTTACTGTTTAACTCAAAGTAAAATACAATTCACATCATTTAGCATTCACAAATGTATTTTTGTACGACTAAGACATTCACGCGACAATGACTTAGAAATAAATTATTATTTATCAGAATTTTTTGTATTTGAATAAAAATTTACCAAATACAAATCTGGGTTGAACACCCCTGAATGCAGATTTCAAATTTTTCAATTTCTACTAACCCGAAACCTAACCCAAGCCGGACAACCACTAATTTGTTAAAGACGGATTTAAATTCAATTCAATGGAAGCATTAATTTCAAATCAAATCTCTCATTTTTCAAAGTAACATTCACAACTGTGGTAATATACTTAGATAATTGGTATATTGCACTATAAGTTTTTTCAAAAATATTGAATTATTCCGAACTTTTCCGATCTAGCGGGGAAATATTTGAATATTCCATTTAATCGAGGACTAATATAAACAAGAGAGCTGTGCTCAAATATTTGGACACGTCACAAGGTGTGTCGCTATTTTTTATTCCGACACATAAAAAACGCGAATCTTTGAGGTCCACAGAAATTATTGAAATAAGCAAAAGTAATAGCCTTCTGGCAAAAAAATCAATCTTTAACCACTGAAAATTCCAAAGCAATTGTTCAGTATTCGAAAAGAAAAGCGATTTCAACATGACGAAAGAGAAAAATACTAACAAGAACAACAACATAATATTGAAACGATCGTTATGTACACTGACGTGTCCAAAAACTTAATTCAACAAAAACTTGCGGTGGCACAATGTGGTATTCGAAGATGGTAAATTTTACAAAAATTGATTGATTTCAGAAAAATATTTAATTATTTAGATCTAATTTCGGCTTGGGGGTTAAAATTTGAATGTACCGATAATTTTTCGAACTATGACATTATGTGAACTATATGAACTATGTCAAAGTTTGGGTTTATGAATGACCGAAAATGTAATTTGATAAATTAGATATGAATTGGATATATATTCAAACAAATCTATTCGTACCTGTCTGCTCTAGCGATATGGCAACATCAAATAAAATAATACACCGTAGATTTTCCAAATTCGAAACCCTAACCATTCCAAGCCTGTCGAACTCCTGCGCTATCCTTAAAGCTCCCGCCAAACCCCATTGTACCAGATGGTTGAAATTAGGTGCCAATTAAGACTTTATAAAGGGGAAGCACAATTTCGTGCAAGGTTATAGAAAATGAAAGGATTCAGGTTGAAAATTCTTGGTTTGCCATAGCAATCGAAGATGTTTCAAAGTCATAAGCAGAAAGCATCGAAGGGCACTATCATATAAGCACAAACACCAAAGCTCGCGACATCCGTGGAGATGACGGGTTCACTAAAACTTACAACTGCGCAACGCTATACAAACAGCAACGCTAATTTATAAGTTGTTGAAAGTGTAAGTTTAAATATCTGAGATGAATTGTAGTTAAATGTGCATAATTAGTAGACGCTGGGATAGAAATTCCCATAATAGAAAACTGCTTTTATTTAAAGGAAGCTCGTTGAACCCCTGTTACTCCAACAAAAAACAAAAAGTCGATTGAACCCTGGTTAAAAACTACTCTTCTAGACTATTGAAAAACTAACAAAACGCTATGGCAACGAAATAAACCCATAAAGTACGAACAAAATAAATACTATAAAATGAGGCCCGACTAATTGTATTAATGCAGCCGCAATTGCCTCATTACCAGTAATATAACCCGATTGCTGGCGGACTGCCGCATACTTCGATACTTGTCAAACGATGGGAGAACGCCGAAAAGAAACATAACCCGCGTCTTTTCGGGAATTGTGCATACGAAACTAACAAAGCAGGAACATTTATTGCATACCAGCTAAAAACTGCACACCTTCCGTGAACTAGCGGGTGGAAACCATTGCATTATATGACTTTACGAAATTATATAAATAAAATTAGGCGGAATATTATGGACATCTTGTGAGGATAATTTAAATATTTGCAGTTCTTCCTGACTAGCGGGATTTAACATGATATATCAGTTTATACCTGACAAAATATGAATTGAAAGATTTATAAGATTTCATACTTGCTCTTTACTCTTTACACTATATAGGCTGCCATCTCACTCCGTGAGGCACCAGACTAATAACAATGTCCGTTTGATGCAATGACTCTTTCGAGCAGTGACTTAGAAAACTGAAAATAAATATATAGTTTCATTATCATGTTTTGCAGTTACAAATATCAAAAAATGCTTATTAACAGAGGTAAAGCAAAGGTAAGCTTATATTAAAAATACATAAACAATATTATTTTAACCACGTGGAAATGCCATTATTGCCGATTTATTCATGGGTTAGTATCAATTAAAAAAGTGTTTTAACAAAGTTGAGTTACGTGAACATTCAACAGTGAGTATTGTAGTGATTACCAATTTACGAAGTTTTTTAATTATTATTTAACACAAAAGTAACACCGACACGATCTAAAATTAAACGTATAGAAATGTCAAACTATCCGCTTCAAAAATATCGCACCCCGGGGTCAATAATGATGGTATTGTTCGACTAAAATTGGGACCGTAATTTACAAAATGTGATAGAAATCCTACACATAAGATAGAAATCATAATAAAATTAATTTGTGTTGTGAATGCACTTGTTGTACGTGATTGTGAACTCACAATCATGTCCGAAATATAAAAACTACGATATCCGCCGTGATAATTAATATTTACTAGTAAATAAAAAAGTGTTTTAAATATAGTCTAACAACATCAATTGGATTGTCGGCCGCCAAAACGATCGCGGTGACAAATAATTCACTGAGGCCTTCGATTACGACAAAATTATGAAAAAAAAAAGCCACAATGTTCAAGTAAAATCCGAAAAAAAAAAAGTATTGTCACGGCGATGGTTCCGGCGGCCGACATCCCAATTGATGTCGTTCAAAATGACAATACTGATTATTCGGTGTCCGTTAAAAATATTCGATTAACTCGATTAAAAACAACGATTTTGCCCGCCAGTGATCACGGCGCAAGTAAATAATCATTGAATGGAAATAAAACTTCAACTTCATAACAATAAATTCCAAGTAATAGTTTCACATTTCGTGCATTTGATCGGCGCTACATGCGAGCGTATTTTTGCACATATAAACCATTATGATACTACTGACATCTGCGAGTTTTAGTTCTCTTTGAAATTAATTTTCCCGAATTTTTGATGTTTTATTTCCAAATGCGGATACCCGCTGACTACGAATTAATAGTCGACGTTTAAAATACGACTTGTAAAATATTCACCAACACCATCAGGCAAAGAGAGACGGGCCACAACGTAACCCCCATTGGAAAATCCTGGCTGCACCCCTGGATGCGGCAATATTTAAAATGCGGTATTTATTGGTTTATTTGTGTTCAATGAAACCTGCAGTTGCGACGACTTATACGACAATATAAAATCATTAAAACTCAAAAATACCGCATCAATCAGCGGACTTGAAATGAAGAACAATGAAACCAAGTGTAACAACACTGAATCCGCCCCGCCGCAGGCCTTGTCACTTTGATTCTTTTTAAGGTTTCACCGTTTGAAATATCCCAAGATATAGACAAAATACGAACGATTGTAATTTAAATTATTGCGAAAAAAAAATCAATCGATATATTTTGCATTAATTATTTTATATATCGTCACATACCGAGAAAACGTCGTATGCGGCTCCATAGGTAGTTAGTTTCAAAATAGACAAAAGGTACATCGCGTGAACAATTTACTGTGTTTCGATTTCAGTTACTATTATGGCATATATTTTAAAGAAATCCTAACATAACACCAAATTTTGTGATTTACAATGTCTAAAAAGCGTTTTCAATCTGCTGCGAGACTGCTAAAACAAAACTTATGGTGATATCTTCCGTTTTATATTTTAATTTTAATATTTTATAATGCCGCAATCAAGAAATTGGGTTGCGGATTCACCTCTTTATCATTTATTTCTTCACCGATTTTTATAATATAGTATTCTAACTTGTTTGTGATTAATACAAATTAGAAAGATTCAGAAGATTTTAAAAACATACTTGCTCTTTAGACTCGATGCATCCACCTCTCTCAGTGATGCATAATCGGACAAATACCTCCGCATGTCTTTTGATGTATAATGATAAACTGTCTTTTCCGCTTTCAAGTTCAGAAAGCTGAACTTTATGCGAGATAATGAACTGCAAGTAAATTTTGTATAATGTTGATTTGAATAAATATAGTTGTTCGAACTAAGTCATTATTAATTTTTAGATTTATAAGTTACGGAAAATGTAATTTGACAGGAGCACAGAGAAGCTATGCTAATACTTTGGATACATAAAATAAAAATATTAATTTTCAGTTCATTGACAAATTATTCAGATTTCCCCCTTATTTACTAACATTACTTTGGAATGATCCTTCAGTTTATAATATTGCAACACATAATATAAATTATATTTATATTCATTCAAAAGCACGTTGAAAATACGGCTATTTAGAAATGTAAATATCAAAAATTAGGCGGAAAAGATAAAATTTAACAAATATTTCTGTTTCTAATTACCTTTACGCCCCTCAAAAAAATTGTCCACGCTCTTGTGATAAGCTATGCTTATCCTAAAGATACAAGAACGACAACTTGTACTGATATTCATTTACGTCCATTCTATATAATTTGCAGATTTTCAATATTATAAATATTACTTATTCGGAATGATCTGTCAGTGTGCTATGTTGTATCTCATTATCTGAATCTTAACTAGTAAATTATTTATTAGTGTGTTATATTTTACCTTCAAGTTCTCTATAGTCTTTCCTTCCCATTCCAGAGACCTGAAAATATACATCTATAAATAACTTGATGCCATCTATAAATGCCAAAGACATTTTAGACATTATATATATAAATAAAAGAACATGACAAATCATAACTAGGGAATAAACGATAGCAAAATAAGGAATATATTCCCAGATTCAAACGCTTATGAACATAAGGCTACTAGCAATAGGGATATAGCCTGACTATAGTAGATTTACAATTGGTGGGATCTCATGTATATATATAGTAACCTTCGAAATTCTAGTTTTGGACACAAATCCCATTGTTAACCAGTACTAAAGGGTGTACGATTCCCGGTTATATTGATGCATATTGACGCACTTGATTCTACTCATTCATATAATATCGTTATTGGAAACTTAATGCAATTTTAGTTCGAAACACAAGTGAACACGAATCTCATGGTTAACTAGTACCAAAGGAGGTAAGATACACGATTAATCAAGTCAAGTCAAGTTTTTTTTTCCAACCAGTGAAAAGTATCACAACCATAAAATTTACACCGTTTTACTGGGGGAAAGAACGCGTCTTTCCGGGAATTATGTATACGAAATTAACCAATTAGCAAAATTTATCGCATACCAGCTAAAAACTGCACACTCGCCCGTGAACTAGAAGGTGGAAACCATTGCATTACATGACTCTACGAAATTATAAAAAAAAAAATGGGCGAAATATTTTGGACATCTTGTGAGAATAATTCACATATTTGCAGCTCTTCATGACTAGCGGGATTTAACATCATATATTAGTTTATACCGGACAAAATATGAATTGAAAGATTTATAAGATTACATACTTGCTCTTTACTCTCTAGACTAAATAGGCTTCCATCTAACTCTGTGATGCACCATACTATTAACACTGTCGATTCCGTTTGATGCAATGACTTTTTCAAGCAGTGTTTTAGAAAACTGAAAATAAATATATGGTTTCATTATCAAGTTTTGGAGTCATAAATCCCAAGAAAATGCTGTTTGACAGAGGTAAAGCAAAGGTAATCTTATAATAAAAATAAATAAAAATATTATTATGTGCTATATTATGTGCATACCGAGTCCATCTTACTTTAGGTGAAACTAAATTTCGTTGACCTAAGACATTATCAAGTTATTTAATTCACAAGACAGAAATACAGAGAAGAGATATAGTTGTTCGAACTATGTCTTTGGCTATTCGGGTTAGGCTACTGTGGGTGGTAAAATAAATGAATGTTCACTCATTCTATCTAACTGATACATACTGAGTTGCGTGCACAGAATTTAAGCCATTATAACGTCGTATTTTGTATTTTGCACATCGAAAAATTCCCATTCGATATATTTCTTCATAATTCCCGTGCAATATTAAAAATGTCAATATAAAAAATTGGCTGCAAAAATAGCCAAATTAGTTGAGGTGATAAATGGCTAAAATCATGTCATAATCATATTCCCGTTTCTATTCGCGCGGTTGGGAAACAACATTGTTCCTACCTAACGAGGCTAATACCGCGAACACGATCACTCCAAGCAAAAAATAATTTTCATGTCAGTATTTCAACCTACTTTTTAAAACATTCTGGAATAGAATAAAAGTTAATTATCTTGAAAATACCAGTCTACATTTAGCCGATATCGATACGAATGTCTATACCAAAAAATTGCCGATATTACCGATACCCGATTCAAGCACTGACTGTATAACGACACTGATGTTTGTTTCAAGCAGAAGGTAAAACACTCATTTTAATCATTCCAAACCGAAATTGAAAGAAATGAAAAGTCAATTTACCGCAATTAATGATAAAATAAAACAAGTAAATAATACACGATAGTTATATGAACATTTGTTAAAAAATTACTATTCAAGGCAAAAAATAATATTGCAAAATGAACATATCATATTGGGTTAGTTTAGCTGTCCTCAGTTAATATTTGGACGTGATTCGACTTAAAATCCTTCTAATTTGAATCGAGCAATCAAATTAGAACCAAGTTACAGTAAAAAAACGCGAATATCAGAACATAACCCGTAAGTTCAAATGACATTATATTTTCATGGCATCGTGATACCAAAACAAGTTTATAGATGACCTATTATTAGGGGGGAAAAGGAGAACAAACGATAAGCGAGAGACTCAAGTAGAAAATGCGTGTAAAAATTCACACTATAATATTATGGTCTTTTTTAAACCAAGAGCAAAAAACTGTAAAAAAATATCATAAAGTCTTGACAACAAAAAGAAATGAAAAAGTATGAAACGCAAAGAACTGCAGAAAATGTTCGTAGAAATATAAAATGGACGGACATTTTTCTTCCTTACAGGTATCCCATATTTTCCTCTTTATAATGTTAACGGCGTTCTATATTTTGTACTAAACCCAAAGAGCGTTTATTTGATTTGGGAGATTCGTTTTCTATAATGTTTATAGTCACGTTAACATATTTTAAAATATGATTTTAATTAAAGCAATCGCACTAAAAATAAGAGTTTCAATATGTACCTACATGAAAGCCATCAGTAGAATTCGCATTTTTATTTTTTTTTAAATCTCAAACTTGTATAATTTTGTCACAATTACATCCAACAAGCGCCTTCAGTTAACAGTTGATTGGACGTGTTTTATCCTAAAATATTCTAACACTCTCCATCTTCAAAATTAGAAGCAAGTTGAGAGGGAAAAACGAGTTTATAAATGTCCTAAAATAGAAGAACAAACGATTAAGCGAAGGCTTAAATAATATGACTCGGCATGTGTGCAATGTAAATTGGATATTTTGTTCCTTGCCAGCCTGTTTGGGACTGTTTTCTATGCGCTGGAAAATATGAATATCCATTGTAAGCGTAAAATATACAACAGTGCAGCCTAGAACAGATTTAGCAACCAATCACAGGAAATCTTTTTTTTTAACTACATTGAATACCCGACAACCAGACTGCACCTTCTGAAAAGGAGTCAGAACAACAACCGTTGGAATATCGAGCGCACAAACCGAGGATAAACAGATCGAGCAATAATCAAACACAGCAATTTGATAACAATTATAAACTATTTGAAATATTTTGTACAGAGACAAAACAAAATGTGAAATAAAAAACTAGCCTTGACAAATGAAAAATTTGAAATGTTAGAAACTCTGGAAAACGGTTCAAGAATGAACCTGAACGACTTTCGCGATTATTGCTGCATTGTATTGTATTAGCCCTTATTAGCAGAGGATCAGCTAAAAAAGAAAAACATACGATTGAGCGAGGAATTAATAAATATGACCTGGCATGCGTACAGTGTAACTAAGATTTTTCTAGCTTGTCAGCTTGCTTAAAACATTTTAATTTTTCGTTCAAAAATAAACCATTTCAACACACATATTAGAAACTATGAATATTCAGTGTCAGCGTCGGATAAATACCAATTCAGCTAATAAAACAGAACTATTCTAAAGTATTCGCAATCCCTAATGAAGAACAAACTGATCAGTGTCGTTGCGACAAAATCAGAAAATTCTGAAAATTTGATAAAAAGTCCTCATGTTGCGTGTTTTCGAATCTACCAATTTATTACGCTTCATCGGAGAATTAGAAGTGACTATTTCATTTCTTTCTTAAATTCCTGGAAACATCCAGCGCTTTTTTGTTAATACATTTTCTTCCATTACCCCACTATTTAGCTTAACATTCTTACTTTGCATCTTTACTGTTTAACTCAAAGTAAAATACAATTCACATCATTTAGCATTCACAAATGTATTTTTGTACGACTAAGACATTCACGCGACAATGACTTAGCAATAAATTATTATTTATCAGAAATTTTTGTATTTGAATAAAAATTTACCAAATACAAATCTGGGTTGGGCATTTAAGTTAAGAACAGATTTAAATTTAATTCAACGAAAGCACTTATTCCAAAAAACACCCCTGAATGCAGATTTCAAATTTTTCAATTTCTCCTAACCCGAAACCTAACCCAAGCCGGACAACCACTAATTTGTTAAAGACGGATTTAAATTCAATTCAATGGAAGCATTAATTTCATATCAAATCTCTCATTTTTCAAAGAAACATTCACAACTGTGGTAGTATACTTAGATAATTGGTATATTGCACTATAAGTTTTTTCAAAAATATTGAATTATTCCGAACTTTTCCGATCTAGCGGGGAAATATTTGAATATTCCATTTAATCGAGGACTAATATAAACAAGAGAGCTGTGCTCAAATATTTGGACACGTCACAAGGTGTCGCTATTTTTATTCCGACACATAAAAAACGCGAATCTTTGAGGTCCACAGAAATTATTGAAATAAGTAAAAGTAATAGCCTTCTGGCAAAAAAATCAATCTTTAACCACTGAAAATTCCAAAGCAATTGTTCAGTATTCGAAAAGAAAAGCGATTTCAACATTACGAAAGAGAAGAATACTAACAAGAACAACAACATAATATTGAAACGATCGTTATGTACACTGACGTGTCCAAAAACTTAATTCAACAAAAACTTGCGGTGGCACAATGTGGTATTCAAAGATGGTAAATTTTACAAAAATTGATTGATTTTAGAAAAATATTTAATTATTTCGATCTAATTTCGGCTTGGGGGTTAAAATTTGAATGTACCAATAATTTTTCGAACTATGACATTATGTGAACTATATGAACTATGTCAAGTTTCGGGTTTATGAATGACCGAAAATGTAATTTGAAAAATAGATATGAATTAGATATATATTCAAACAAATCTATTCGTACCTGTCTGCTCTAGCGATATGGCAACATCAAATAAAATAATACACCGTAGATTTTCCAAATTCTAAACCCTAACCATTCCAAGCCTGTCGAACTCCTGCGCTATACTAAAAGCTCCCGCCAAACCCCATTGTACCAGATGGTTGAAATTAGATGCCAATTAAGACTTTATAAAGGGGAAGCACAATTTCGTCCAAGGTTATAGAAAAAGGAAAGGATTCAGGTTGCAAATTCTTGTTTTGCCATAGCAATCGAAGATGTTTCAAAGTCATAAGCAGAAAGCATCAAAGGGCACTATCATATAAGCACAAACACCAAAGCTCGCGACATCCGTGGAGATGACGGGTTCACTAAAACTTACAACTGCGCAACGCTATACAAACAGCAACGCTAATTTATAAGTTGTTGAAAGTGTAAGTTTAAATATCTGAGATGAATTGTAGTTAAATTTGCATAATTATTAGAATCTGGGATAGAAATTCCCATGATAGAAAACTGCTTTAATTTAAAGGAAGCTCGTTGAACCCCTGTTACTCCAACAACGCCATGGCAACGAAATAAACCCATAAAGTACGAATACAATAAATACTATAAAATGAGGCCCGACTAATTGTATTAATGCAGCCGCAATTGCCCCATTACCAGTAATATAACCCGATTGCTGGCGGACTGCCGCATACTTCGATACTTGTCAAACGATGGGAGAACGCCGAAAAGAAACATAACCCGCGTCTTTTCGGGAATTGTGCATACGAAACTAACAAAGCAGGAACATTTAATGCATACCAGCTAAAAACTGCACACCTTCCGTGAACTAGCGGGTGGAAACCATTGCATTATATGACTTTACGAAATTATATAAATAAAATTGGGCGGAATATTATGGACATCTTGTGAGGATAATTCAAATATTCGCAGTTCTTCCTGACTAGCGGGATTTAACATGATATATCAGGTTATACCTGACAAAATATGAATTGAAAGATTTATAAGATTTCATACTTGCTCTTTACTCTTTACACTATATAGGCTTCCATCTCACTCCGTGAGGCACCAGACTAATAACAATGTCCGTTTGATGCAATGACTCTTTCAAGCAGTGACTTAGAAAACTGAAAATAAATATATAGTTTCATTATCAAGTTTTGGAGTTACAAATATCAAAAAATGCTTATTAACAGAGATAAAGCAAAGGTAAGCTTGTATTAAAAATACATAAACAATATTATTTTAACCACGTGGAAATGCCATTATTGCCGATTTATTCATGGGTTAGTATCAATTAAAAAAGTGTTTTAACAAAGTTGAGTTACGTGAACATTCAACAGTGAGTATTGTAGTGATTACCAATTTACAAAGTTCTTTAATTATTATTTAACACAAAAGTAACACCGACACAATCTAAAATTAAACGTTTAAAAATGTCCAACTATCCGCTTCAAAAATATCGCACCCCGGGGTCAATAATGATGGTATTGTTCGCCTAGAATTGGGACCGTAATTTACAAACTGTGATAGAAATCCTACACAGAAGATAGAAATCATAATAAAATTAATTTGTGTTGCAAATGCACTTGTTGTCCCTCTTTGCCGATGTGAACTCACAATCATGTCCGAAATATAAAAACTACGATATCCGCCGTGATAATTAATATTTACTAGTAAAAAAAAAGTGCTTTAAATATAGTCTAACAACATCAATTGGATTGTCGGCCGCCAAAACGATCGCGGTGACAAATAATTCACTGAGGCCTTCGATTACAACAAAATTATGAAATAAAAAAAGCCACAATGTTCAAGTAAAATCCGAAAAAAAAAGTATTGTCACGGCGATGGTTCCGGCGGTCGACATCCCAATTGATGTCGTTTAAAATGACAATACTGATTATTCGGTGTCCGTTAAAAATATTCGATTAACTCGATTAAAAAATACGATTTTTCCCGCCAGTGATCACGGCGCAAGTAAATAATCATTGAATGGAAATAAAACTACAACTTCATAACAATAAATTCCAAGTAATAGTTTCACATTTCATGCATTTGATCGGCGCTACATGCGAGCGTATTTTTGTACATATAAACCATTATGACACTACTGACATCTGCGAGTTTTAGTTCTCTCTGAAATTAATTTTCCCGAATTTTTGATGTTTTATTTCCAAATGCGGGTACCCGCTGACTACGGATTAATAGTCGACGTTTAAAATACGACTTGTAAAATATTCACCAACACCATCAGGCAAAGAGAGACGGGCTACAACGTAACCCCCATTTGAAAATCCTGGCTGCACCCCTGGATGCGGCAATATTTAAAATGCGGTATTTATTGGCTTATTTGTGTTCAATGAAACCTGCAGTTGCGACGACTTACGTCTTCGACGACAATATAAAATCATTAAAACTCAAAATTACCGCGTCAATCAGCGGACTTGAAATGAAGAACAATGAAACCAAGTGTAACAACACTGAATCCGCCCCGCCGCAGGCCTTCACCGATTCTTCACCGATTTTTATAATATAGTATTCTAACTTGTTTGTGATTAATGTAAATTAGAAAGATTCAGAAGATTTTAAAAACATACCTGCTCTTTAGACTCGATTCATCCACCTCTCTCAGTGATGCATTATCGGACAAATAACTCCGCATGTCTTTTGATGTATAATGATAAACTGTCTTTTCCGCTTTCAAGTTCAGAAAGCTGAACTTTATGCGAGATAATGAACTGCAAGTAAATTTTGTATAATATTGATTTGAATAAATATAGTTGTTCGAACTAAGTCATTATTAATTTTTAGATTTATAAGTTACGGAAAATGTAATTTGACAGGAGCACAGAGAATCTATGCTTATACTTTGGATACATAAAATAAAAATATTAATTTTCAGTTCATTGACAAATTATTCAGATTTCCCCCTTATTTACTAACATTACTTTGGAATGATCTGTCAGTTTATAATATTGCAACACATAATATAAATTATATTTATATTCATTCAAAAGCACGTTGAAAATACGGCTATTTAGAAATGTAAATATCAAAAATTAGGCGGAAAAGATAAAATTGAACAAATATTTCTGTTTCTAATTACCTTTACGCCCCTCAAAAAAATTGTCCACGCTCTTGTGATAAGCCATGCTTATCCTAAAGATACAAGGAGGACAACTTGTACTGATATTCATTTACGTCCATTCTATATTATTTGCAGATTTTCAATATTATAAATATTACTTATTCGGAATGATCTGTCAGTGTGCTATGTTGTATCTCATTATCTGAATCTTAACTAGTAAATTATTTATTAGTGTGTTATATTTTACCTTCAAGTTCTCTATAATCTTTCCTTCCCATCCCAGAGACCTGAAAATATACATCTATAAATAACTTGATGCCATCTATAAATGCCAAAGACATTTTAGACATTATATATATAAATAAAAGAACATGACAGATCATAACTAGGGAATAAACGATAGCAAAATAAGGAATATATTCCCAGATTCAAACGCTTATGAACATAAGGCTACTAGCAATAGGGATATAGCCTGACTATAGTAGATTTACAATTAGTGGAATCTCATGTATATATATAGTAACCTTCGAAATTTTAGTTTTGGACACAAATCCCATTGTTAACCAGTACTAAAGGGTGTACGATTCCCCGTTATATTGATGCATATTGACGCACTTGATTCTACTCATTCATATAATATCGTTATTGGAAACTTAATGCAATTTTAGTTCGAAACACATGTGAACACGAATGTCATGGTTAACTAGTACCAAAGGGGGTAAGATACACGATTAATCAAGTAAAGTCAAGTTTTTTTTCCAACCAGTGAAAAGTATCACAACCACAAAATTTACACCGTTTTACTGGGAAGGAACGTCGCGGGGAACCAAACTGGTTATCGAGCAGCGACACCAAAGTTCTTAATATCTAATTAAAAAAGTAAGAATTCTAGAGTTTTGAAACTACCATATCTTATATTGACGGTGAGTGACGTATATGAAAGAGACCATTCAGTAGAAATTATATAGGAGAGTTTATATTAATTAAGCTCTTTTCAATACACATGATTAGGCATAACATGACGTGACCCGCACTAACAATGGGGAAAATAGGACACACATTTCTATTTCTCTATTTTTAAATAGTTATGAACATGGATGGTATGATAACATAGGACTTTTAGCAAGGGGATAAGAACCAAAAAGGAATTTACACTTGGTTGAATATAATTTATACAGTATCGTTTTTGGGAAATTTAGTTGAAACACCAGTTCTTTAAAGGGGAAAGATTAACGGCTATCCTAATTCACATAGCATGACTCACTCTTATAATATCATTATTGGAAATTTGGGACGATTCCAGTTTGAATTAGTTGGGAACATCATTGGCATGAATATCAACTGTGAACTACCCGAGCGTACAGGTCACAATGAGCCACAGTTACATTTAAAAAATTAGCCTGATTACTTTATACTTTATATAGTATGTTAGTTAGTGTCAACTACCCTTTGTGGCAAAAACGCTCATCAGATTAATGAAAAAGGCCAGGACTACGATTTCAAAAATGTCAGACATATTAGTATATATAGGCACCCTAGGATAAACAACAAGTTAAACAATAAGTTTTGATATTCGCATGGTTATTAAGTTGGGGTTGTGTTTTAACCGAATTGCACTTAACGAGGCATAGTTCAAACTCTTCCAGTATCTCTGCAGATATACACTGCTGAACTAAAAGCATCACTATGAAAAAATTTCACTGTTTGTCGTAATCACAACGTGACACCCTATTGCGGTGAAACGCCTTTTATTTATGCTGGCTTAATAACCTTTAAATAGACTGTCATTTCAAGATAGTAGTTGGCCTTTCGGTGTGGACGATTAAACGAAACGACAGCAGATGGGACAACACAGCAGTTAGCCCCTGCGCTTTACTGACTATGTTAATATTCACAGGATATTGCTACAGTTAATTCGTAGGACAGAATATTTAATTCCGCGATTCTGCGAAATGAGCATGGGTTTTTGGTTTAACAGATTTTGCCATAAACAATTATGAGCGCGCATTGTGCCCAAACTGACAAAAATAAGATCAATTTAATGCATTCCTGTATCTCGACTATTGAGCGGGAACGAAAAAAAGCTTAATTTTTATTTCTAAAACATGGCCCCAGCCTTTAATTACTGGGCCGACTCAATAGCCAGAATAAAACGGTAGTTGTGCGTATCAGGTTATTTTGAAATTTTGAGATTGTAATTTTTAGAAAATTTCATTTGACACACAAACCAAAACTGAGCTTATACTCAATATATTGAAAGTAATATTTGTCTGTGGATTTCCCGAAGAAAAAACATATATATTTTATTTATACTATAGACATCTAAATTGAAAAGATTTTAAATGTTTTGGGCACATACTTGCTCCTCAGACTTGATAGGCCTCCATCTCACTCAGTGATGAAAAGCTGGCACTTGACGAATTTCTTTTGATACAATGATAAATTGTCCTGTCAACTTTCAAGCAGTGTTTTAAGCTGAAAATCAATATATGTGTCATGATTTTGTGCAAGCCAATTCTAAATTTGATTCAAACTAAATTTCGTTGAGCCAACTAGGTCATTAGGTAGTTAATTCACACAAATGCTATTTGACAGAGACACTGCAAAGCAAAAAATATACGTTAGTTTCAATAAAATACGTAAGGGGTAAATTTCGACATTTGATTTCATAAAACCCAAACTTTTCTCCGATTTTTTTTAAATACACAAAACTAAGAAAATTTGAACGAATAAAATTTATTCAGCGATTGCCATAAGATTTCAAATATTATAGATTACCATAGAAATTGCTTTTCATCAACTCAACAGTTACAGGTATATGTAATCATTCAATTTCATAAATTCAGCTTAATATTTTATAACATATCAGGTGTAGTTTTCAAACTGCACGAGTTGCAAATATTACAATAACAGTCAAACACCCAATGAACTTTTATAACTGTTTCATGGAGTATATGACTAATTAACTCTGATCAGAAACTTGTAGAATTATCACATTGTTCACGGTGGGGAATTGCAAACTCGAGATCGCTATCCAGCAGAGAAGCGAGCAACGAATTTTAGGGGTCGCAAAGAGTACACCAATTTGATACAAGGTACTATATTTATAGTACTATTTCGGACCTCTGCTTCAAAACACAATTATTAAAACATGTGCAAAATCTAAATCTCAAATTTCGATAGAATGCACAGGATAAAATAAGCGCAATAACAATGTTGGCTCGCATCGAACTATTTAGCATTTTAAACGTGAACGTGGGTCTTACTTTTTTGAAATTTTGATTCGAAAGACAATTATTAAAACTTGTAAAAATATGAATCTCGAGGGAAAACACACGATCAAATATGTGGCATAACGATGCCGACTTTGATCGCAAGACCCGAGACGCGGTGTGCTCTCATCTAATTGTTTAGCATTCTAAACGAAAACAGTGGTGTACAGGAATAAAATAGGCGTCGAAAGTCAAATAAAATGTTTAAATGATATTTACTTGTATTATTCCTCGTTCGTTGCTTTGTGTCTTTGAATCTCCAACCTTTAAAAATTTTGCATCTGAAAAAAAGGTAAAATATTGATAAATAAACTGTCGCAGAACTGGAGCTAGCATAGTTAATGAACAGCGGGGCTGAATCTATCGGATCTTTTGCACAAAGCTCCCGCCACGTTTTAAAATGACATATTAGTAATTATCCATTTGGGGTTAGGAATGATTTAAAAATTTGAATTTTCAGCACAATCTGCATTCATAAATTTAACTACCAAGATGGCGCACTACCTGAACCCTAACCAGGTACACATACTGTGTTCAGGTTGTGCGCCATCTTGGTAGTTTAAGTTAGGAATGCAGATCGTGCTGGAAATTCAAAATGGCGCACAACCTGAACCCTAACCATGTACACATACTGTGTTGAGGTTGTGCGCCATCTTGGTACGAATACTATCGGAGCACCCCATACACAATAAAATATAAAAGTGAAAAGGCTACGCGAATCTCTAATAAACCATTGATTTTGCGCTACATTTGCGAAAGTTTTGAAAGTTATGCAATACATTCATGTAAATCTTGTCCTGTTGAATTCAGCGTACGTAGATCAGTATATTACGTTTAAGTTTACCAATATGATAAGTCTATGTATTGCCATATAGCTTTAAAGTTCGACCAGTTGTGAGAAACGATGGAATCCGATGTTAGTGAGTTCGATACAAAAGAGAATCCCCACTAATCTAGACGTCTGTATTAGGTTAATAATTCCATTTCGTATAGGCCCGAAAACTTCTAATTTACCACTTAAACAACAGAAAAATGAAAGCAATAGAATAGCAATGAAAACAATAAGTATAAAAAACATTTAGCTCACCTGAATATCGTTTCGAACTCGCTGTCATAACCCAACAGACAGCTTATCCATACATCTTACACAAAATCGAACCTCATCCTACGACGAACATTTGTGACTGCGATGTCGCTTGTGGCTTCCCGCGCACAAATATTTGACGAAAAAATCTAACTGATTGTTAGTAATCAAATAGTTTTAACTGATTACTTTACTTACTGATTACTAATTACGTGATCTCAAAGTTGCAGAATGAAGATGACGGTTGGAATTTGCTTCATACATTTTCTGATCACATAATACCTAGTTCATAGTATTTCCGGGGGTGTTTATCTCGGCGACCGTACACTTGAACCCACGTACATTTGAACCCATGTGTATATCCGCGGGTTCAATCTATATGCGGGTGCTAAAATCGATGGGTTAGGGTTAGTATGGGTTCAAATAACCTTAAAACAAAATTAATTCATAAGTGCAATAGTACGCAGGTGCAATTGTCGTGGGTTCAAATGTAATGGAACCGTTCATCTCAGATCTCAAATTTTTACATCAGTGACGGGAGCTTGGTACAAAGAATCCAGCCTTTCCATTATATTTGTCTTTTCTTATTTGTCGAGTAAACGCGCACTTGGATGTCATCAAAATGTAACCTTCCTTCCACTCAATGAAAGAATAACGGCGTGTTTAGCGTTATATCAATGCATTCTCTAAATTGACGTACAAATCTTAGCTCATTGACTTTCGCAGCCAAAAATGTTTTCATACAATACCGTGCCGGCGATGTCTTTAAGGTCACAATTAACGTTGTTTCGATGCCTACCCCTACAGTAAAGATAATTTCTCCGCCCAAACCAAACGGCAGAGACATAACATCAGCAACAGCATTAATCACGGTTCTATGTGAAGTAAATACGGTAATTGACTGCTCAAGACAAGTGCATACCGATGACATCGACTGATTCACATATTTGATGTTATGGAGCTCGTGAAGAGGTAGACTGTTATTTACGGAGCCCCACAATAAGAGCGTAACAAAAACAAATTGTTACTTACCGATTAATATTAATGAGTGATTTGAAATTACTCTATTAATAACTCGGATGTATTTGTTGCTTCTTAAATTTTATTAATGTCATTTTGAGTAAACTAATAGTTAACGGAGACTCTAGTTCTGTATGAAGCACTTTGAGTTTGTCTCTACAGTAGACCTCTTGGTAAAAAGCGAATATGATACAGGTATGTACGGCCATAAAGAACAATCCTGAGATTTCGTCATCCAGCGTAAGGGTATAGACGTATATTAATGTGTTTAGTATCTATGTCAGCCAGTGCACTGCAGTTGACTACGTTCGCGTTGAGTGGCGCATTGTGCCTTAGGACTACGCTTGATTTCTAACCTAAGATTACTCCGCTTGGATTCGCAGGTTCAAATCCAGTAGGGGATAATTTAGTACCAGATGATTGCTGGCGGCTTCTTCCCACCATCCCTAATCTAAGCTAGCGCTTCCCAAACTTTTTTCGCCACGGAATATTAATACTTTTTATGATGTAATTTCAGTTTTTTCTCTACTTTCGCTTGAGGCACATAATATGCAGCACCTACGCCAAATGGATTTTTCGAACCGTCAGTAAATACTTGTACATAGTCTCGATAGTTTTCGTGTATATGGTCAAGTAATGACGTTTGAAGTATTGTTGGTGAACATGTTGCACCATACATCGTTAACGATGTATCAATTTGCGGTGGCTTCATTATCCAGGGAGGAATCTTGAAATTACCATCTTTTGCAACAAAGAAGTCGGTAAAAAAGCTGTTGGTTGTTTTCATAATAAACGTTGCAAATGACGGTTTACCAGGAAAATATTCTTCCCACGACTGTTTGAATAATTGTGCTGTAATTTCGCTGTCATGAGGAATCATTCTGCATTTGTAATGTAGACATTTTCTATAATGTATAATATGTAAAGGCATTTCGTTACACTGGGATTGTAACGCTATAATAGGAGTACTTTTTAATGCAACCAAACATTGTGATTGGATTACAGCCAGTTTCCGCAATATAGTCGTTCTTCTTATTGTTCCTGTTCTCGTTCTTTGACACGTTTTTAAAAAGTCGCTTTTCTCTTTCATTACTGGACCAATTGCTTTGAAATTTTCAGTAGTTAATGATGGAATTTTTTTTCTAGAAGGCTATTACTTTTATTAATTTCAAATATTCTTGTGAGCTTTATGAGATTCGTTTTTATTTTGGGCTATGACGTCATCAGAATGTGCCACCATGTGGCGATTCCGCAAACATATATCGATCACTTGATCACGAACAGGTTCCGTGGTCAAGCCGGCTGGAAGGTTACCGTACCGTACCACAGTGAATTTCAGCGTAATGTGTCTATATATTTGAGCATAGCTCTCTTGTTTATGATGTAATCCCTTCAATATTTGTATACTGTAAGTAAAAATTACTTTCGACTGTGACCACTTGTAACACAAACATTTGTTAAATTTATGTGTTTATTATCACTGCTGAGTCCTATGAAAATGGCAACAAGAAGATTGTGTTTGCATCAGATTATTCAACATTTATCCTGACTGTTGATTGTAATATATTTGAAGGTAATTTTTGAAGTGTAACAAGTGCAGGGAACAAATTAACTTTTACTTTGCATACAACCGCAAGTTTAGGAACTTGGGCGAAGATCTTATTTATTAAGTAATCGCTTCAGGAAACATCAAACGCATTTAATAAAATAAAACTATAGTACTTTTTTAGCACAAAATAAATATTGCCATAATCATATAAAATGAAATAACTCCAAAGTGTGTAAAATAAGGTCTCAAAACTGAAACCGTGGCGCCTTGATTAGTTCATACCAATATTCACTATGATAATTATATTCGAAATACAACGCTGTTTATAAAATAGTCACAAATTTTTCAGGTATTCGATGAATCGGAGTGTATACACCAACATCATATGGTTCCATTACATTTGAACCCACGTACATTTGAACCCATGGCAATTGCACCTGTATGCTATTGCACCTATGGATTTTTTTTTGTTTCACGGATAGTTAAACCCATACGAACCCTAACCCATGGGTTTTAGCACCCGCATATAGATTGAACCCGTGGATATACACATGGGTTCAAATGTACATGGGTTCAAATGTACGGTCACCACATCATATACCCAACAGCGGAAGATCTTCCTGGCGCCAGGAATACTTTAATTACTCTAAGCAGCGCCGGATTAACCATTAAACAATATAAGCACGTGCTTAGGGCACCAAGCAAAGAGGGGCACCACAGAAATTTTAGAGCAGAATTTTATATAGTTTATCGGTATTTATTAAAATATTACGAGTTTACCAGGCGAGTCAAACTTCAAAATGTTCGCTTATTTTTTGTCTTCACGTATCATATCAACCCTCTTTACTAAAAATGAACACTGAAACTTATTTATTGGACACGAAATGGGCCTATGAGTCGTTTCCTTAAATTGTTGTGGTTGTTTTTTTCTTTCTAGTATTCACCTTGTTGCTGCTTTTTTATTTTCAAATTTTTTTTATTCTTCTCAACAAGTGGACCAATGAACTATTTACACTATGTGGCGGTTCCACGATCGCATTTCAACGATATATTGGTCAGCAAAGTCGGGAGTTTCTTGATAAGGTAGACCAGGGTGGTCCAAACTCTGTCATGCTGATACATTCCGTGCGGCTCACAGAACAATTTTAGCGTATATTTGTATCTAATGGAGTAACGTTTTTGATTTTTTTTTTAGATATTCCAACTGGGGTTGGGATCCCGAAATTCAAACCCTTTTTCTAACGCTTTGTGCCTTCATTTTAGTAAAAACACTCCTCTGTTTACAAGCGTCGGCCATGTGACAGTGGTGACGAAACGCAGAGCTGACTTAACGCTGCGTAATCCAGTTTTTTTTTTCAGTTAGGCCCCGAAATACCAACTGAGAGGGACTTGGTTGGTATTTGACGATGTCACTAAGCTTGCTTACGCTGCAAGTTTTTAAACTACTCAATATAACAATTCGTAATAAAATGAGTGTCGCAAGAAAGGTGACATAAGAGAACACGGCGGAAATGTATTTCCTTGCCCATCACATAGTGTGAGTAATATCTGTCACGAAAGAATATAATTTGAAGCGACATCAAACGCGAGATGCGCAAAATACAACGGTAATTAACTTTAAAATAACTGAAGGCTTTATATATCTTCTTTACAAGAACGCCACCCATGCAACATGATAATAGTCTGATTAGAACGGGGAAATCTCGTTGTTTATTAAATTTAAAGTAAGTAAACTCGCGATATTTTGATCACTTTTGGGTTTTCTCCGACTTGCGGCCCGCGAGAGCTCCTCAAAAGTTTTTGCGGTCCTTCAACATAGCAACCTTGAACCACTTTGAGGTAGACTACTAGGTACCGGTAAAATTCCAAACTACAGTTGTGACTTGTATCCTTTGGTATTTCGATTCACGTTGAGACTGGAGGCATGAATCTTTATTGTCACGCTCCCTCAGGATTAGCCCAACCGATATATCGGCCCGATATTGCGTGTTTGCATATATATAATATCGGCAGTAAACGGCCGATATATATATCGGCTATATATAACAGTTAAAAAACCTAAAAATGTTCGTAAAAGTTGTTCTATTTTCTGTTGGTTGTGATTATCTTTAATGGATAATACACTTATGTGGTTTATTGTTTTTATAATTAAATTACACATGAGGGGGCACCAAAGTCTTCAGTGCTTAGGGCACCAAAGGGGCCCAATCCTTCCCTGGGAATATTCATAACGTGCCAATGATACTTTTATTTTGAGTGCGTTATTGAAAGCTAAATTTAGAATAGGCGTATAACACATAAACACTTGTGGTTAGCATCTGATTGAAATCGTAGCATAAAATTATAATCAAGTGTGCATGTAAAATATTTCTTTGTCCTTCCCTTTTCCCAAATTCTTCAATCTGTTATATGTAAATGACCGTACGTATTAAAGCATTGTACAAAGGGTGCAACTCGTACTATCCCACATGTCAGATATTTACTAGTTTGGGTAGCTGGCTTTGTTAATAAAAAAAAAAATACCGCCTTCAAATTGATATATTCCTCTAATTATAAAATAATTTTGATTTGGAAATACACTATTTTAATAATGTAAACCCACAATTGAAAGACAATATTTTTTTAAGTATCTGAAACCCATGGGCTATTTAGTAAAATACAGTTGCCTAGTGATATTTTTCTTCGGTGAACGTATAATGAGCTACAACTCTACTCAAACGCAGTCTACTGCTCGATTACCAACACCGTCGACAAGGAATATGGTAGGTCATATATATATATATATATATAAATGTTCCAGCGACATGCATTATTTGGGTTGGTGGCGAAAGCCGTGTTGCTTTTAAGGAGCTAGAGCGGATCTAGAACCTTTATGGCATTTTACATTTTCCTGAATTGTATTAGTAAACGGGATTTGAATCTTTTAAAATAGGTTACTTGTTATCATGGTTAATACCACCGAACCTGTTATTAAATGCGTGTGTAACGTTCTTTTGAAATTTCTTTGCATCTAAAAAAAATATTATCCGTACTATATGATTTCTTAAAGTATAAAAATTATCACAATTAAAAACTATAACCTAAAATAATCACAAATAATTCAATCAATCAATCAAATCGTTTTTTATTAGCCATCCATCCAGGCAAACGGGCACAACAAAGTTAAAGCAAAATGAAAAAATATATATATACATGTTCATGACTTTGCCCGGAATGGACAGGATAACCGCGAAATGACCATTCGGTATACCTGTCAGCGGCTACCTTGGTTAGGTAATTGTGCTTACGGTAATTCTGTATTCCCTACTATAACTTATTGTCTCCAAGACTGTGCCGATGATGCATCAGCAGCTGTGTTGTCGGTTTATGTATTAGCAACGACCAGAAAGTAAATTTAAATATCAGCCTGTAACAATTTGATGACAACACAAAGGAACCCACGTCTTAATCAACTTCCATATAGGTGATATCTTTTTACTATATACCAAGCGTGGAGTATACAAGTTTTGATGCATAAATAACGTAAACCATGCTAAATCTATTTTACCTCTGCTCGTGATCACCTTACCTTTCATGTCATAGACAAATTGTTATGACTACCCAAGTAAGAAACCTGCAATTGCTTGGAGTTTTAAAAAAAAGGATTTTCATCGGCCTTACATATCAAAACACTGTCTATAGCAGTGGTTCTCAACCGGGGGCCGATGGCCCCCTAAGGGGGCCACAAAGCAGTTCAGGAGGGGCCACGACACAAGACCAATAATTGATCATAAAACAACTTAGTTTGCATACTTTTATTTTAAAACAAAAACTCCTGTTCAGGCGTTCACCGCAGTTTCATTACATGAACAGGTTATTCGCGATTTCAGGGTGAATTCACTTTCCCATACGTGAATTGTTTCATCAAATTGCCCACAATACGAAAATGGAACGACAGTCGCATTGGCGTTGGCTTCACCAAAGTAAATCTAGATGACAGAGTGAATGTAGCTATGAAGTGGCATTTCGTATTCTTAGCCACTACTTAGCATGAAAGCTTCTTCACTGATAGTAGGCCTATGACTTGCCACAGCCCATGTGGCTTTTCTGATCTTGTCACCATCAAAACAAAATCTAAAAACCGTTTTGATGTTGACAGTGGCATTCGTCTCTGGCTGTAACAAAGACTGTGCTCCATATAAGAAACCTTGCAAGGCAGTCCCAAGTGCAAGATTCCCATTGGTTGTATACTAAAAAGCCTGGACTTTTTTGTCTCTATATAGTTTGAGTTTTTTTGGATGATGAACATGGGGGCCACGAGTGCAATAAGGCGCCAGAAGGGGGCCACGAGCCATAAAAGATTGGGAACCACTGGTCTATAGGTTTGAGTTATAGAATGTAAAGCCATTTGGTTGCGAGGTCGAAACCATATAAAAAGGTAGAAACCGAGCGATTAAAAAATTGTTGCGAGTCTTAAGTAAATATAAAATAAGCCGTGCCGGAATGTCGAAATGAAACGTTTGTTGTTGCGGAAACTCAGTAAAATTATAAGATAATCCAAAGAAATTATTTCAAAGTGCATAAGGAAGTGAGAACAGATACGAAATTATAAGTCGCAAAAGACATTCCAGGTCAGTGCGTAGATTGAGGTTATCTTGAAAGAATATGATGAATAAACAAACAAACATATTGGTTTATAAATGATTTTAAGGTAGAGATAGAAGGTTCTGCTGCCAAATACACACCGTTCGAGTAAATTTGTTATTTCAGTTATTTCGTCCACCTTAATGCTTATTACGGATAGTTTTATTGTCCAATTCGGAATCGGAGTTTACTTTTTAGTTTCAAACCATTTTCAAGTTACCCGAATTCAGATCTTTGAGTATCAGTCTATTGAATGTCCATACCAGTCCATACCTTTTCAAGGATTTGTGTCTTTATGTGTTTTAATGGAAAATTAGGATTATGATATACTGGTACACAGCAGGTGAAGTTTAAATATGTTTTGACATATACATATATACTAATTAACTTATGCAGAGTTTATATCTATAGAGTACTAACATATAAAAAATACCTAGTCGGTACCGTCAACACTTTACTACCGTTTACGTCTTCCGAATGTAGCTGAGTAGTGACTAATAATCACCTTATGTTATGTTATGACTACCTAACATATATAGAGTATAATAGCAAATACCTTTGAAAAGTTTGCGAATAAAAGAAAAGAATATTGTTTTATTGGATAAAATGTGTAGTAACTTTATATATTTTGCTTATCGAAATTTATCTATAATTTAAAAACTACGTAAATGCAAATTATAGGGAAATTCGTGGTTATATAAAAAAGTGTGTCATCAGTGACCTCTTAGCTCATATTGTTTCAAAATATATCGGTCGAAAGTTAAATTTGGTCAAGCCTTCATCTGATGCATGCAGCATTGAGTGATGAAAGATGTTCATTTATATACCCGTTCTTAGTGGTACTTTAGGACACAGAGAGCAGTTTAGAATTAGGCTGTACATCAATACGTCTAACTACTATAATATGTTAAAATGGAATCTATAACATCTATACAACAACAAACCCGTGTGGTCTCCAATCGTGATGGTAGTATACATTCAAAAATCGGAAGCTTCAGAACAGTGTTTCCCAACCCGAGTCCGCGGTCTTAAATGAGTCCGCGGAGCGTTCGAATGAGTCCGCAACGAGCCAGAAATTCACTGCGCGCCGCAAACGTTTTTGCGAAACTTAACTATCAGCCAAGTTACAAATTACGTTAGAATTTACATAAAACATAGCAACTTTATTCACATAACAATAATCAAGTCAATGATAATTGGTTACTGAGTAGGACTGGGCATATATTCGAATATTCAACTATTAGAATAGCAATTTACTATTCAAAAATTTGGTGCCAGGTGACGCGACAGGTCACTCGCGCGTCGCTTCATTGAACGATGAGATTTCACAACTCGCTTGCGGATTTCCGACGAAAACAAGAGTCTGCTGTGCACAAGCGTCGATAGATACCTAAGTGGTGTTTCTCGCGAGTTCGAACAACGAGGAATAAATAATTTTTTTTTTTGGTAGGTGGTAATGGTGGCGACCCAAATTTCTTAAATTGAAAAGCGGCCAGACAAAATACTGAAAATGAAACGGAGAGCCCATAATTTTTTGTTTTATGGTGGTCCGCGACCAATTGAAAACACTTTTCTAGGCAATTTTCCCTTTGTATTCTTCGCTTTACTGCCCCCACATTTGTACGTGCAGTAGGCCTACTGCCGTAGGTGTTGTACGAACAGCTCAAATTTGTAGAATTCACAAAAATACGAATCAAAATATAATCGAGCACTTTACCACGCATTTTTGTGTCCACGGATTGTCATGATATTTTCTGAGTACTATTGCTTTTATTTCGTCAACACAAAGTTAAAATGACGACAATTAAATTAATAATAAAGCAAGTCGACGAATATATATTTTTGATTTACAAATATGCTTTAAATATATTTTTATTAAGTACTAAAATATGTTCTTTCTGGAAATTTATAGCAGATAGTAGGATTTTTCTATCAGCGATAACAAATTCGCAAGATCGCAAAAAATATGTATCAAAACTAAATATAATCGGGCAATATATGCTCACATTATTATGTTCGAAGATTGCCGTGGCATTTTAAAAAACTAATGCTTTCATCTTGTCGTAAGTCGACGCCACCGCGAGTTACTATGAACACAAACAAATTAAAATAGAAAGACATTTTAAATTCTCGTCGTTGTCATGGATTGAATGTTGTGCGACAGAAAAGGCCATTGTTGAAATTTGTTAAAATTATGTTGTGCTTGGTTTTATTGCCCCCTGCAATAAACGCACCTTGAGTCCGCAAAGGTTTTCGCCGGTGAAAAAATAGTCCGTGACCAAAAAAGGTTGGGAAACGCTGCTTCAGAAGACATGGATACCAAACGGAATTATATGGCCATGGAAGGTTAGATGTTTCGCAAACAATTTTCTCTTATTCGATATATCTGGCCTTACTTTGTTTTAACGCCACATCTCAATATCTAAAAACGCCTAAATTCTCCTGGTTTTAAAGTCGAGTATAAATAAGTATGTTTGTTCAAAATTTGAAAGATTTTACAGATTATCATCCCTTAGTGTCGTCATCAAAATTATTTTGTCATCTACGTAACAATTGTTCATACACTGGTACAAATATCTAAGAAAATATTGATGTTCTAAACCTCACCTACATATAAATGAATATTCAACGGGTAATAACGGATGGCCACCATAAAACGGATCCAGACTAGTAGGGGAATCGATTAGGTAATAGATTAGATTTTATAGCACAATACGTACAAGCGAGCAATGTGCTATTTTTGAAAATAAATAAAAGGCACTCTATAATCAGCCCATCGGTATTTGAGAAAAACCAAGATGGATAGATTTCAATCATCGAACAGTTATCATTTCTTTTCAAAAAACATGAATCATAGACAAAGCGCCCACTGATTTGGCGACTGTATACGGACTCGACTCAAATTTGCGAAATACAATGCAATACTAGTTGTCGAAAAGTTTGGATCGATAGATGCATTATCACTGAATAACGACAAGTTGAGGGGAAAGGCAATTTACTCTCCATTGTGCCCGAGTTCAGGCTCTTCTTGGTCTTGGTCCATTTTGAGTTTATTTTAACTCGATATTTTGTATTATAAATTAGGCAAATGACTGACTGGAACTTGTAGATGAGAGACTTGATATTAAAGTTAGTCATGAGCCACAACGTTTTGTTTGGGTACACCTGGTGATAAAAAGTTAAGTTGGCGGGACTAATGCATAGTGGGGTAAATGTAGTTTTTATTCAGCGAATAAGAAATTCCCTTGCGACACACATCTTACTACCAAAATGCTTTGAAAAACGTCTGTCAAGTGTCCCTCTGTACCCCACTTGTGGGGCACATCCGGACAAACCCTGGGGCACAATGGGTCAGTCTGTCAAACTTCAACGAAGCATGCTCTAAAAAATAAGCAATTAATCAGCATACTCGTCTAAAGAACAGGGAGACTTTAAATTTGAAGATTTATTATTTTTAAAATCAATGTTCAACTTAAATAGTTCCAATATTTTGACAAAAAATTTTGCAAACAAATTTGATTATTTCCTAAAATCGAAATCGAATCTAAATCTGGAAATATTATTGATTCTGGAATATATTCCATATTGGGCCATGGGTCGAAAAAAACCATAATCTTACACAAAATATACCGCATCTCTAGGTCTCTGAGCACCTATTGTATCAAACACTCTCGAATTTTGCCCTGTAGGGCATGTCCCACTGAACCCCGGTCCATTGTTCCCCATAGGAAACAAATATTTTCAGACCATCCCACGGCGAAATTCGGAAGGTACATCCACTCGCCAAAGTTATGAATATTTTACAGTGGACTAAAGCTGAAAAATATCAGACGGTGGTTTGTCATGTTGGAAAGGCTCAAAAAGAAGAAAGAAAAAACTGGAACGGTGAAATTTTAGTCTCAACCTCCCAAAACAAATTTCACCTCATAGCTTGCGCCGCTCTACCCGTCCGTTGTCCGTTCGCGGGGACGTTGTAACTCACCGAAGGGCGGATTGAAACATCGAACCGCGGACAAGATTGCGGATGTAGTATCAGTGCGAGATCTGATTTTCCACTGTGCCCCATGTCCCAACGTGCCCCATCTTCCTCTACAATATTGGTTATAACCACATTTATTTATTAGCACATTTGATCTGTTTCTGGCACTGAGCAAAAGCATGTTCCGGCCACGGAAATGGGATGATTAAATGTCATTCAAACTAAACAATATTATTTTCACGATGCCTAACCCCGAATAATAGTAATGTTTTTAAATGAAACTTCACAGCACCTATGGAATCGTTTGTAATATTTTTATTACTTGACAATGAACAACCTCCGAAAATATTTCATCTAAAGATTTAGATCAGGGTTGTGCAATCTTTTTTATTTCCGGGCCAAATACAAGTAACTGGGTGAAGCCGCGGGCCGCACCTTTATTTAATTTAGGCTTTCTGGTAGTTGCAAGCACAAAAATTGCCTATATGTGCTATTGATCTTACGGCATTATTAGGGGTTCTTGCAGAAATAGTAGATTCAAAACGCATAAACTTCTGAAGAAACTGCTATTTAAATTTTTTGTCACACCGACTTCAAACGAAGGCTGTGAGAAACACGTTTTTGTAATATAAATCGTGTATTTTGCAACAGAATTTTGCTAGCTTGTTTTGCTAATATGACTGGTATGGGCTTTGCGCCGAAAAAGAATAAATACTCGTTTTGCGGGTAGACCATTCGAAATTGTTATTTCTCCGCGGGTCGCTCAACTTCATCTTGCGGGCCGCATTTGGCCCGCGGGCCGCAGATTGCACAACCCTGATTTAGATGAAAAATACCACTGAGAAATAAATTCTTTAAAAGAAGTTGAAATATTATTAAATCTTAATCAGTGCTGGTTTCAAAAATTTAAAATTGGGTTTTCTCTCGTATCGCCCCACCATCAACAGGTTCTACGGAACGCCAAATATAATCGTAATCGTTAACTGCGGTGTTGCATTTGTTTAACGTCTAAAACAAGAACGCGTTCATTCCAATAACGAGTTCGCACGAACCCGCTGAATCGTACCACGAATCTTAATCGCAATTATATTTTCGGTTTTTCCCAAGATATATTGCTTCGAAGTCCTACTTTACAATACTAGGTTTCAAAATCACAACTGAAAGAACGATATTTCAGATATTTCAATATGCTTTGTATGAATAAAAAAAAACGTAATGCTCAAAAAATCAAATAAAAACAACGATACCACGCAGCAAGTTTTTAATATTGGCACGGATATAATTTAAAGGAAAACTCAGTCACGATAGAGAAAAATTTTGTTTCATTCCCGAAGCTAATCATGTCTTCGGACTAAATCCCATAACGATCTCATGACTCATAACGATGTCAATAACGATGTCGGGATAAAAGCTGTCAGTGTTCATATATCTCAAGTTTAGTAACGTTTTATGTCAGACATCTTTGTATGTAAAATATATTGTTGACATATTATTAAAAGTTGTATATTTATATATGGGTCGTTGATGAATATATATTTGATGAATCTCCACATCGCAAAAATATGATTCAAATCTATTTATAGTTGGCAGTTTGGCACTTATTTTATGTTATTTTAGAATAGTAATAGTATTCCTCATTTCATTAATCGTAATCTCGACTCAAAGACAAGTAACGATAAACACAATTAAAAAATTATGACAAGACAGTTTAAATGCTCGCAACGGCCATGGATGGAAACTCGTTATCCATTGACAAAGTTTTTTTTAACGAGTGGCCTAATCGCGAATAATAGTGCCTGGTAATTTCCAATTCCAATTTTGTATTCTCCCCTCTTCCTTTTAAAAATCCTGACCTCGCTTCTGCTTGTAGATCATGTAATACTTAAATCACCGCCTCGTTGCTATATTACGACCCTGCTGGTGTCAAATTTTATTAATGGTGTATTCGCTTCTTTGAACAGTTACAGAATAGTCGAATCCGTATTTTGACAAGTGGTAGAGTAGCTCGCGGAGCACCTAGGTTCGTCTCACGGAGCCCTGGGGCTCCGTATGGAGCACTTTGAGAAACTATGTCTTACAGGACCCGATATTTAGCCTAGAACTTTGCTGTTTACTTATAGTAAGACACTTTCTAGCTCATTTCGCACACTTTTCTCAGTGTTCCTCAAAAATCATTCATTTCCTGAAAACTTAGTCGACCTTTCGTAAACCAAAAGTCCTGGATAATTAGATAGAATCAAATTCTTGAAAATAAATTTTCGTGGTATCACACCTTCAAAGTAGATAGTAAATATGGAAAGTATTTTAAACAAAGTATATCAAACGAACAATAAAATCGGTGACTTAAAAGTATTTACTGTAGATATGTTTCGGATTGTGATATAACGAATCACCGATAATATGTAAAGCATTAATAAGTGTTCCTGCGGCATTGCGACAAATTTTGTTACTTCGTCCGAGTGCCCGACTTTCATTTGATGGCTTTTGACTTATTCCCACTTCCACAATGAAGCGATCGCATAAGACCATACAAAAGTTAAAAATAATGCATTCCAGGCCTGCCGAAATCTACGTTACTATTCTAAAAGAAACATTCTATTATAGCCTATGTCTGAATATTTATTTGCTACATTGTTCTATAATAAAATGAGTAGATAATTATAAGTCCTAGGAACCGTCAGATAGATAATAAAATATTTGCGTCGTTGCATTATTTCGTTGAGAAGTCGTAAGCACTCATAACATCTGAGCATTGAGAATTATTTAGAGTCGATGTCACGTTCAAATCAATCAAAGTATTCCTAATGTCATAAAGGTAGTTTTCCGACGGATATGGGGTTGGTGTGTACACTTCGATTCACTGAATCCCTGCGAAATGTTGACTATGTCATTATTTACATTGTATTTTAAAATAAGCTTAAACCATATGGAGAACCACGGCCTCTCGTCCGGTTACCATTCCATGTCGGGTATGGGATTAGTTAGTTATTTGTCTTCGGATGGTGGAGGATAGGGATTTGTTCGAAGAGAATTGTTTTAAAACAATTGTTCAAAATCAAGTTTTTTTTTTGCCTGTTTTGTTCAAAATGGATGTACTATTTGATTTTTTTGTATTAAATAGGTTGAAAGAAAATGGATGTAAAACTTGCCAAGCGCTTCTTATTTGCAATGAATCCTTCGAAACGCCGCAAATATCGATAACGGCTCATACATACTTTCTCAAGCTGTAGTTCAGTGCGACCGCAAACGTGGTTGGCGCAGTAAGACGTAACCGATTAGTTATTACGTGAGCTTGTATTGTTCCCCGAGGACGACGATAATTACTTTTTTGTTCTCGTGTGGAATTGTGAGTTCAGTATGGAAAACGAGTTAGTATATTATAATCATCGGCGACGAGATGCTAAAAATAGTTAATAAAGAGGTGAATGGCAACCAAAATTTATTGATTGAAAAGCGGTATTATAAATATTAAAACCAAAACGGAAGATAATATGATAAGTTTTGTTTTTACGGACTCGCGACAGATTAAAAACGCTTTTTCAGATATTTTAAATCACAAACTTTGATGTTATGTTAGGTTATCTATGAAGTTATATCATGCGAGTTACCTAAATCGATTCAATTGTGCGCTCGATGTACTTTTTATCCATTCTGAAACTACCGATAAAGCCAAATGCGACTTTTTTCAGTCGCGATGCGATGCAATATAAGTTTATTAAACAATTTGTTATTGCGAACAAAATACATTTGTTGTTTCTCATTTGATGTCCGCGGATTGGCGTGGTAATTCTGGTTTGTAATGATTTTATATTGTTGTAAGTCAACGCATTCGCAGGTTCCATTGAACACAATGAAGCCAATAAACAGGGCATTTGAACATGCATCCATCGGTCAAGGATTGCGCAATTGTAAATTGTACTCATTGATATTTAAACACCGCTGAGATAACAACTCAAATTTGATAAATCTCCAGATCGCTAAAATATGATTCCAATCTATTTATAGTTGGCAGTTTGGCACCTATTTTATGTTATTTTAGAATAGTAATAGTATTCCTCATTTCATTAATCGTAATCTCGACTCAAAGACAAGTAACGATAAACACAATTAAATTATTATGACAAGACAGTTTAAACGCTCGCATCGGCCATGGATGGAAACTCGTTATCCACTGACAAAGTTTTTTTTAACGAGTGGCCGAATCGTGAATAATAGTGCCTGGTAATTTCCAATTCCAATTTTGTACTCTCCCCTCTTCCTTTTAAAAATCCTGACCTCGCTTCTGCTTATAGATCATGTCATACTTAAATCACCGCCTCGTTGCCATATTACGACGCTGCTGGTGTCAAATTTCATTAATGGTGTATTCGCTTCTTTGAACAGTTACAGAATAGTCGAATCTGTATTTTGACAAGTGATAGAGTAGCTCGCGGAGCACCTAGGTTCGTCTCACGGAGCCCTGGGGCTCCGTATTGAGCACTTTGAGAAACTATGTCTTACAGGACCCGATATTTAACCTAGAACTTTGCTGTTTACTTATAGTAAGACACTTTCTGGTTCATTTCGCACACTTTCCTCAGTGTTCCTCAAAAATCCCTCATTTATTGAAAACTTAGCCGACATTTCGTAAACTAAAAGTCCTGGATAATTAAATAGAATCAAATTCTTGAAAATAAAATTTCGTGGTAACCTACCTTCAAAATAGATAGTAAATATGGAAAGTATTTTAAACAAAGTATATCAAACGAACAATAAAATCGGTGACTCAAAAGTATTTACGGTAGATATGTTTCGGATTGTGATACAACGAATCACCGATAATATGTAAAGCATTAATGAGCGTTCCTGCGGCATTGCGACAAATTTTGTTACTTCGACCGAGTGCCCGACTTTCATTTGATGGCTTTTGACTTATTCCCACTTCCACAATGAAGCGATCGCATAAGACCATACAAAAGTTTAAAATAATGCGTTCCAGGCCTGCCGAAATCTACGTTACTATTCTAAAAGAAACATTCTATTATAGCCTATGTCTGAATATTTATTTGCTACATTGTTCTATAATAAAATGAGTAGATAATTATAAGTCCTAAGAACCGTCAGATAGATAATAAAATATTTGCGTCGTTGCATTATTTCGTTGAGAAGTCGTAAGCACTCATATCCTTTGAGCATTAACAATTATTTAGAGTCGATGTCACGTTCAAATCAATCAAAGTATTCCTAATGTCATAAAGGTAGTTTTCCGATGGATATGGGGTTGGTGTGTACACTTCGATCCTCTGAATCCCTGCGATATGTTGACTATGTCATTTTTTACATTGTATTTTAAAATAAGCTTAAACCATATGGAGAACCACGGCCTCTCGTCCGGTTACCATTCCATGTCGGGTATGGGATTAGTTAGTTATTTGTCTTCGGTACCATGGACCTGATGGTGGAGGATAGGGATTTGTTCAAAGAGAATTGTTTTAAAACAATTGTTTAAAATCAAGTTTTTTCGCCTGTTTTGTTCAAAATGGATGTACTATTTGATTTTTTTGTATTAAATTGGTTGAAAGAAAATGGATGTAAAACTTGCCAAGCGCTTCTTATTTGCAATGAATCCTTCGAAACGCCGCAAATATCGATAACGGCTCATACACACCTTCTCAAGCTGTAGTTCAGTGCGACCACAAACGTGGTTGGCGCAGTAAGACGTAACCGATAAGTTATTACGTGAGCGACCCTACGACAAAACTACTTTGCGAAAATTGAAATGTGATTTCAGTTTGTATAACTTTGAAGACTCTATCACTTCAACCTTAAGAACAAAGTATGCAAAGCAGAAATTAACCGAACAGGATTAATTAACCGTAATAATGCCTTTATTTTATGAGAAAAATGTCAATACATAAACTCGAAATCCTTATTATGGCGTCATAAAAGATTAGTTGTAGCGTCTTTGCATTAGTGGACTCTTACAATTAGCATAGTCTAGGCCAGGGCTACTCAACTGACGGACCGCGGACCGAAAGCGGACACTCCGGGTATTCGGTATTCTTCATTTTGAATCATTGGCCCCACTTTTAAATTTTTTTTTATAGATTTTAAAATATATATGAAAAGACTAGCGCGTCTCATCGTTTAAATCAGTAGATTGCCGCCGATGTCAGTTTATTCTTCATTATCGTAACGCACTCGCTTTGCCGAAGGCTGCCTTTGACACAATTAATTTTGTAGTAGGCTCGTGAGCTAAGTTTCATGATTTTTCTTTTCAAAACGTCTCTCTGGCATCTCGGATAAACATTCCGGTTAAAATCTTATGACTTTGGTGTAGATACAATCGTGGCAATGAATGTAAGCAATAAAAATAAAAGTCAAAACAAGATTTTTTACTTTCATTTTTAAAATTATAATTCCGGCACCGTATGCAGCTCTTCGAACGCAACGTTTTGGCGTAGTTTAGCGGCGATGCAGAGGGTATTTCAATGAAAAGTACAAAGAATACAAAAAAAATGATTTAAAACAAGCCCTTGTGGAGCCCTTGTGAACCTATTGGAGGAAGGCGTATCCGATAAGCGGTAACGTGAATCACCCTACGGCGGCGAGGAGTCCAGCAATCTTCTCGCACATAACTATCCCTGCATGGGATTCGAACCTGCGAACCCATACAGAGTAATCAGAGATGCATTGGCGAGCGTATTCCCAACGCTTAGGACGATTAGTGACTCACCCAGTGTCTCAAGGGGGATTTTACTTGGCTCATCCTTGAAAATAAATTGCTCGTAGAGGTAAATGCTGTTAAATATTGAGGTCATTAAACTGTCTTTTCTAGCTTCACAGAAAAAAAAAGAGGGAAACAGATTGAAATACATGACAGACGATAAAAATAAATTCAAACATGTCTCACTAGCAATAACGACCATAAATGGACATAAAAGAAGATTTCTATAGCTAGGTGGTGCTTCTCGCGCGTTTGAACAACAATTTTTTCATTTGCGGTTCCAATAAGGGCTCAGATTTGTGAAAGACATTGGGATTCGAATAATACCGCGCGGACCACTCGAAAACTTTCGGCGGGCCACGGGTTGAACGACCCTAACCTAGATGGTCAACAGCAGCAGCCAAAGCAACTTTAATAAATTTATTCATTTTTTCAAATTTTTCCCCGATTATTATGGGACCCTATACTTCACCTAGAACATTGCTGTTTACATATAGTAAATTTCTAGTTCTTTTCGCACACTTTCACATCAGTGTCCCCTAAAAATTCATTACTTGGAAACTTCATCGACTTTATGTAAACCAAAATTCCTAGATAATTGAATAGAATTAAATTCTTTGAAATATGGAATGTAGGCTATTCTAAACAATGTATATCGAACGAGCATTAAAATAGGTGACCCAAAAGCAGTTATGTTTAATATGTTTCGGATTGTGATATAGCAAATCACTGATAATATGTAAAGCAATAAATAGCGTTCTTGTGGTATTGCGACGAATTTTGTTATTTCTCCCGAGTTTTCGACTTTCGTTTGTTGGCTCTCAACTTATTTCCACTTCCACAATTAAGCGATTGCATCAGATTATACAAAAGATAAAAATAATGCTTCCCAGGCCTGTCGAAAGCAAAGTTACTATTCTGAAAGAAACATTCTACTATAGACTACGTATGAGTATTTATTTGTTACATTATTCTATAATAAAATGAGTAGATAATTATAAGTCCTAATAAGCGTCAGAAAATGTAATATTTGCGTCGCTGCATTATTTCGTTGATATGTCGAAAGCACTTATAACATATGAGCATTGAGAATTATTTAGAGGTGAAATGGCGTTTAAATCAATCAAAGTATTCCTAATGTCAAGAATGTCTTTTGCTGATGGATATGGTGTTGGTGTATACACTCCGATCCACTGAATCACTGCAAGATATTATCTATGATGTTATTGACATTGTAATTTGAAATAAGACATGTTTGATATTTGTATGAAATAATCAACAATAAATGCGATACCATTTCACGTAACAATAGATGATTATGGCAGCTGTTCTCTTGTGCTTGTCTGATTTCCCCGGCAGCACAATACTCAAAACCACATTTCAAAGTTATACTTCGATTTCAGTTAACGCATTTGCTGTAACTTGAAACAGTTAATTTACAAATAAGATGCTTAACGCGTTTTCATATACTTACGGTTGTGTATGAATAAAAAGCTAATTCGTTTCTTGCCATCTCCAAATCATAAGCAAATTACCTTTAAAAATATTACAATCAATACAAACGATGTATGTTGAATAGTCGGTTGCAACCATGATTTCCGTGTCGCCATTTTCAATAGATTCAACTGTAACCGTACACACATGGATTATACAAACGGTTTTGTTACTACCATAGTGATCACAATCGAAGTAATTGATCACACTATATAGAAATATTGAATCAATCAGATTAAAAAATGTTATTTTTTAACACTGCCCTCGTTGACTAATGACTTGCTTAGTTTATTAGATATCAGATATTGCTTTTTTGCTAAAAATGGATTCCAGTGCATTGTTACTTTTTTAATAAATCGAAAATTCTAGTATCTCGTCCGTTGGCCCAATGCCACATTTTCACATATATACTTATTTCCACGCAAGGCTGTATTCACGAAAAAAGCTCATTCTTCAGCTACCACTATCTGCTGCTTTCGAACATGTATATAATTTGTGTACTTATCTGAAATGCCTCATGATAACTATAAGTTTGTTATAAATTTAATCGCCGTGAAATCCTGATGAATTCCTTTTGAAAACAACACAATACCTTCTTGCGCAGCTGCTGTGAGAAGAACGTGAGAAGAAACTCGAGAGTCTCCATGATCTGTATTAAGCTTTCTAAAACAATGTTTCTCATTATCTACTCAAAAAGAAATCCAATTTTGTTAATGTGCTTCGCACAATCCTGCACAGGATACACTCAAAATTTATTTATCTGCACAATCGATATGCTTTGGCGCCCTAATAACAGAATGTTGCTGCCGCGGGAATGCGATGTCAAAATGCCCATTAAACTCAACAATATCATTATCATAGTAACTTACCCAGAATAATAATATTCTTCAAATGAAATTTCACATGCCTTCGAGGTCATTTGTGATATTTTTTACCACTTGACAATTGACAACTTTCGAAAATATTTCATCTGATGATTTGAACGAAAGATACCAATCTGACGATGAAATCTATTAAAACAAAGTTAAATATTATCGAATATCAATTAAAATATATTTTTGTTATTTCCCAGACTTACCATATTTTCATAGTTTCAATGATTGTGAGACTGATCACGCATTGCAGCACCATATTGCATCGAGAACACATACTTGTACAAAAATGAAGTAAATTTATTAAACATTGTTTACCCATGAACTAGCAATGAATGGATTGAAATCGTATTTTTGAGTTGCTCTTTCAGCACTTAGGATTATCGCAATGTTTCGTTGTTAAGGGAGAGTTTGCAGTTATGAAGCCAATTATATTTGATACCTTCATATCGAAATCGGTCTATGCATAAATGTATCAGTGATTTCTAGATGCAGTGATTGGACAAATATCGGCCGACTCAGTAAAATGATCAAACTTTCATTCAAGGGTTTGTTTCAGGGGTCGGGAAACTATGGCCCGCGGGCCGCATTCGGCCCGCAACGCTTCACTGAATTATATTAACAAAACAGCTTTATTGACGAATATATTCTTTACGTGACAAAATTTGTTTTGAGAAACTAAATTATACTATAACCTAACAAGTATATAATTCACAATCACTCGTTTAATGAGCCTATAATTGATTATAATTAGAGAAATGGCAACAGAACGTGAAAAAGTAGATGCTGAGCGCAAAGGGTTTGATGACGCTTAAAATATTCAAAGGATCAGTCTTCACGCACTGCTTGAAATTTCTGGGGGAAAAAATGTGATTCATTGGCCATTCTTTGGTTTTTAACTTTACAAAAAATGTGCTACCCGCCAATGACTTGCAACTTCTAATTTTGGTCCGCAAACGACAAAAGTTTGCCGACCTCTGGTTTGCACTTTAGAGCCAGTGAAGTTATACAGTCATCCCAACACAAATCCTCGACCCTCTGCCCTATCTCCCTCGACTTTCCTATTCTCGATCCCCTGCCCTGTTTCCCTCGCCCAACTGCTCCACCTCCCTCAACCTTCCTATCCTCGACCCACCGCCCTATCTCCCTCAACCGTCCTATCCTCGACCCACTGTCCTATTTCCCCCAAACTTCCTATCCCCTTCAACCTCGTCCCAAAATTGAGTTTATCTTATCTGCAACGTAATGAAGTTGCAAAGGACGCAGTTAGTACGTAAATCTTTGGCATCGCTTTTACTATAAAATGTTGAAGAAAAATACTATATACGGACCAGAGCACTATTGCTTGTTTCGGATCAGCATCATATTTGTCACAAGACTCACGACATGGCCAATTATTAAGGGCATAAAACGGCCTGTTAAAATTTAGAAAACTAAAGATAGGTAAGTTGTGGCAGGTAGGGCAGTGGGTCTGAGGATAGGTAGGTTGAGGGAGATAGGACAGGAGGTCAAAAAGAGAGAGGTTGAGGGAGATAAAGCGGTGGTTTGAGAATGTGAAAGTTGGGGAGATAGACCAGTGGGTCGAGGATAGGAAGGTTGAAGGAGCTAGGGCAGTGGGTTTAGAATAGGAACGTTGAGGAAGGTCGGGCAGTGGGTCCGAGGATAGGTAGGTTGAGGGAGATAGGACAGTAGGTCGAAAAGAGAGAGGTTGATGGAGATAGAGCGGTGGTTCGAGGATGTGAAAGTTGAGGGAGGTCGGGCAGTGGGTCATGGAGATAGGGAGGACAGTGCCGGCCTCTGGTTTAGACTTCAGAGCCAGTGAATTTACTGCCCTCCACTTTCCTATTCTCGATCCTCTGTCCTGTCTCCCTCGACCAACTGCTCCACCTCCCTCAACCTTCCTATCCTCGACCCACCGCCCTATCTCCCTCAACCGTCCTATCCTCGACCCACTATTCCTATTTCCTATCCCCTTCAACCCCTTTATCCTCGTCCCACTGCCATATCTTCCTCAATTTTTCTTTCCTCTATCCACTGCACTATCTGCCTCAAATGTCCCACCCCGACCCACTTTTCGACCTCCATCAACTTACTTATCTTCGACCTACGACGCTATACCACTCAGCCCCTAAGCTAACGGCGCTACAATCACGACTAGATCGTCTAAAAGAACTCCACCATCTTGCAACCAACTTCCATGTGTTATACTGGTCGAGTATGCCAATGAGATGATTCAATCGTACGTCGAAAAAACATGATTGACAGCATTCGTAAATGTAGGCTGGAATCTCAATTGGTAATCAATAACCATAATAAGTGGCTTAAAAATGTGCTACTAATTAAGCTACTGATGGCTTCGGGTTTGAGGTGACTGTTTTTAAAATTTTGAAATGCCATTCGATATCGACATACCTGAGTTCATTTTCCGCAACTCATTCAATGTCGCTTGTATTTCCGTTCAAGGCAAAACGATGAGAAAATACTAAAATATTTGCACGCTTAGTCATTTTCAACGAATGTTCTGCCATATTCTGTTGTATATACAAATTTCTTTTATGTGACTGAGAAGGCTGAAAAGTCAAAAACAGTCAAAAATATGGGTCGCTCAGTGAGTGTAATCCCTTCCAAACTATTTTAGAGCCATGAAATGTTTTGTCGTAGCTAGCGTTGCCAACTGCCCTTTAATTCAGCGTATAGTCCCAAAATTGAGCTTATCTTATCTGCAACTTAATGAAGTTGAAAAAGACGCAGTTAGTACGTAATCTTTGGCATCGCTTTTACTATAAAATGTTGAAGATAAATACTTTATACGGACCAGAACACTATTGCTTATTTCGGATCAGCATCATATTTGTTACGAGACTAACGACATGGCCATTATTGAGGGCATAAAATGGCCTGTTAAAATTTAGAAAACCGTTATTCCCAACTAAAAACCATCAGTAGCCCAATTAGTAAAACATTTTTAAACTGCCAATTAAGGTTATTGTTTAATATTTGAGATTCCAGCTTACATATACGAATGCTGTCAATCATGTTTTGTCGGCGTACGATTGAATCATCTCATTGGCATACACGACCAGTATAACCCATGGAAGTGGTCGTAAGATAGTAAAGTTCAGTGTGGCGATTGGGTCGTGAATAAAGCGCCGTTAGGTCAGGTACCGAATAGTATGGCACCGTAGGTCAAAGATAGGTAAGTTGTGGCAGGTAGGGCAGTGGGTCCGAGGATAGGTAGGATGAGGGAGATAGGACAGGAGGTCGAAAAGAGAGAGGTTGAGGGAGATAAAGCGGTGGTTCGAGAATGTGAAAGTTGAGGGAGGTCGGGCAGTGGGTCATGGAGATAGGGAGGGCAGTGCCGGCCTCTCGTTTAGACTTCAGAGCCAGTGAAGTTACTGCCCTCCACTTTCCTATTCTCGATCCTCTGCCCTGTCTCCCTCGACCAACTGCTCCACCTCCCTGTACTCGACCCACCGCCCTATCTCTCTCAACAGTCCTATCCTCGACCCACTGTCCTATTTCCCATCCACTTCGACCTCTTTATCCTCGTCTCATTGCCATATCTTCCTCAACTTTTTTTCTTCTATCCACCGCACTATCTGCCTCAAATTTCCCACCCTCGACCCACTTTCCGACCTCCATCAACTTACTTATCTTCGACCTACGACACTATACAACTCAGCCCCTAACCTAACGGCGTTACAATCACGACTAGATCGTCAAAAAGAACTCCGCTACTTGCAACCAACTTCCATGTGTTATACTGGTCGAGTATGCCAATGAGATGATTCAATCGTACGTCGACAAAACATGATTGACGGCATTCGTAAATGTAGGCTGGAATTTCAATTGGTAATCAATAACCATAATGAGTGGCTTAAAAATGTGCTACTAATTAAGCTACCGATGGCGTCGGGTTTCAGGTGACCGTTTTTAAAATTTTGAGAAGCCATTCGATATCGACATACCTGAGGTCATTTTCCGAAACTCAATCAATGTCGCTTGTATTTCCGTTCAAGGCAAAACGATGAGGAAATAATAAAATATTTACACGCTTAGTCATTTTCAACGAATGATCTGCCATATTCTGTTGTATATACAAATTTCTTTTACGAGACTGAGATGGCTGAAAAGTCAAAAACAGTCAAAAATATAAGTTGCTCAGTGAGTGTAATCCCTTCCAAACTATTTTAGAGCCATGAAATGTTTTGTCGTAGCTAGCGTTGCCAACTGCCCTTTAATTCAGCGCATAGTCCCAAAATTAAGCTTATCTTATCTGCAACTTAATGAAGTTGCAAAGGACGCAGTTAGTACGTAATCTTTGTCGTCGCTTTTACTATAAAATGTTGAAGAAAATTACTTTATACGGATCAGCATCATATTGTCACAAGACTCACGACATGGCCAATTATTAAGGGCATAAAACGGCCTGTTAGAATTTAGAAAACTGTTATTCCCAACAAACAACCATCGGTATCCCAATTAGTAAAACATTTTTAAACTGCCAATTAAGGTTATTGTTTAATATTTGAGATTCCAGCCTACATATACGAATGCTGTCAATCATGTTTTGTCGACGTACGATTGAATCATCTCATTGGCATACACGACCAGAATAACCCATGGAAGTTGGTCGCAAGATAGTAAAGTTCAGTGTGGCGATCGGGACGTGAATGAAGCGCCGTTAGGTCAGGTACCGAATAGTATAGCACCGTAGGTCAGAGATAGGTAAGTTGTGGCAGATAGGGCAGTGTGTTTAAGGATATGTAGGTTGCGGGAGATAGGACAGTGGGTCGAAACAAGAGAGGTTGAGGGAGATAGAGCAGTGGGTCGAGGATGGGAAGGTTGAGGGAGCTAGGGCAGTGGGTCGAGGATGGGAAAGTTGAGAGAGGTCGGGCAGTGGGTCATGAAAATAGGGCGGTGGGTCGAGGACAGTTTTAAGTGTCTTTAACGGAGTAAAGTTTGCCGACCTCTCGTTTAGACTTCAGAGCCAGCCTATCTTACTCAAACTTCCTATCCTCGGCCCACCGCCCTGTCTCCCTCAACCGTCCTATACTCGACACACTTTCCTATTTCCCCCAAACTTCCTATCCCCTTCAACCCCTTTATCCTCGTCCCATTGCCATATCTTCCTCAACTTTCTTTCCTCTACCCACTGCACCATCGACCCATTTTTCGACCTCCATCAACTTACTTATCTTCGACCTACGACGCTATAAGACTCAGCCCCTAACCTAACAGCGCTACACTCACGACTAGATCGTCTAAAAGAACTCCACCATCTTGCAACCAACTTCCATGTGTTATACTGGTCGAGTATGCCAATGAGATGATTCAATCGTACGTCGACAAAACATGATTGACAGCATTCGTAAATGTAGGCTGGAATCTCAATTGGTAATCAATAACCATAATGAGTGGCTTAAAAATGTGCTACTAATTAAGCTACTGATGGCTTCGGTTTGAGGTGACTGTTTTTAAAATTTTGAAATACCATTCGATATCGACATAACTGAGTTCATATTTCGAAACTCATTCAATGTCGCTTGTATTTCCGTTCAAGGCAAAACGATGAGGAAATAATAAAATATTTGCACGCTTAGTCATTTTCAACGAATGTTCTGCCATATTCTGTTGTATATACAAATTTCTTTTATGTGACTGAGAAGGCTGAAAAGTCAAAAACAGTCGAAAATATGGGGCGCTCAGTGAGTGTAATCCCTTCCAAACTATTTTAGAGCCATGAAATGTTTTGTCGTAGCTAGCGTTGCCAACTGCCCTTTAATTCAGCGTATAGTCCCAAAATTGAGCTTATCTTATCTGCAACTTAATGAAGTTGAAAAGGACGCAGTTAGTACGTAATCTTTGGCATCGCTTTTACTATAAAATGTTGAAGATAAAAACTTTATACGGACCAGAACGCTATTGCTTATTTCGGATCATCATCATATTTGTTACGAGACTCACGACATGGCCAATTATTGAGGGCATAAAATGGCCTGTTAAAATTTAGAAAACTGTTATTCCCAACTAAAAACCATCAGTAGCCCTATTAGAAAAACATTTTTAAACTGCCAATTAAGGTTATTGTTTAATATTTGAGATTCAAGCCTACATATACGAATGCTGTCAATCATGTTTTGTCGGCGTACGATTGAATCATCTCATTGGCATACACGACCAGTATAACCCATGGAAGTTGGTCGCAAGATAGTAAAGTTCAGTGTGGCGATCGGGTCGTGAATAAAGCGCCGTTAGGTAAGGTACCGAATAGTATGGCACCGTAGGTCAAAGATAGGTAATTTGTGGCAGGTAGGGCAGTGGGTCCGAGGATAGGTAGGTTGAGGGAGATAGGACAGGAGGTCGAAAAGAGAGAGGTTGAGGGAGATAAAGCGGTGGTTCGAGGATGTGAAAGTTTGGGAGATAGAGCAGTGGGTCGAGGATAGGAAGGTTGAAGGAGCTAGGGCAGTGGGTCGAGAATAAGAACGTTGAGGAAGGTCGGGCAGTGGGTCCGAGGATAGGTAGGTTGAGGGAGATAGGGCAGTAGGTCGAAAAGAGAGAGGTTGATGGAGATAGAGCGGTGGTTCGAGGATGTGAAAGTTGAGGGAGGTCGGGCAGTGGGTCATGGAGATAGGGAAGGCAGTGCCGGCCTCAACTTTCCTATTCTCGATCCTCTGCCCTGTCTCCCTCGACCAACTGCTCCACCTCCCTCAACCTTCCTATCCTCGACCCACCACCCTGCCTCCCTCAACCGTCCTATCCTCGACCCACTGTCCTATTTCCCATCCCCTTCGACCTCTTTATCCTCGTCTCATTGCCATATCTTCCTCAACTTTTCTTTCTTTTATCCACTGCACTATCTGCCTCAAATTTCCCACCCTCGACCCACTTTCCGACCTCCATCAACTTACTTATCTTCGACCTATGACACTATACAACTCAGCCCCTAACCTAACGGCGCTACAATCACGACTAGATCGTCAAAAAGAACTCCGTCATCTTGCAACCAACTTCCCTGTGTTATACTGGTCGAGTATGCCAATGAGATGATTCAATCGTACGTCGACAAAACATGATTGACGGCATTCGTAAATGTAGGCTGGAATTTTAATTGGTAATCAATAACCATAATGAGTGGCTTAAAAATGTGCTACTAATTAAGCTACTGATGGCGTCGGGTTTGAGGTGACTGTTTTTAAAATTTTGAAAAGCCATTCGATATCGACATACCTGAGGTCATTTTCCGAAACTCAATCAATGTCGCTTGTATTTCCGTTCAAGGCAAAACGATGAGGAAATAATAAAATATTTACACGCTTAGTCATTTTCAACGAATGATCTGCCATATTCTGTTGTATATACAAATTTCTTTTACGTGACTGAGAAGGCTGAAAAGTCAAAAACAGTCAAAAATATAAGTCGCTCAGTGAGTGTAATCCCTTCCAAACTATTTTAGAGCCATGAAATGTTTTGTCGTAGCTAGCGTTGCCAACTGCCCTTTAATTCAGCGCATAGTCCCAAAATTAAGCTTATCTTATCTGCAACTTAATGAAGTTGCAAAGGACGTAGTTAGTACGTAATCTTTGGCGTCGCTTTTACTATAAAATGTTGAAGAAAATTACTTTATACGGATCAGCATCATATTGTAACAAGACTCACGACATGGCCAAATATTAAGGGCATAAAACGGCCTGTTAGAATTTCGAAAACTGTTATTCCCAACAAAAAACCATCAGTAGCCCAATTAGTAAAACATTTTTAAACTGCCAATTAAGGTTATTGTTTAATATTTGAGATTCCAGCCTACATATACGAATGCTGTCAATCATGTTTTGTCGACGTACGATTGAATCATCTTATTGGCATACACGACCAGTATAACCCATGGAAGTTGGTCGCAAGATAGTAAAGTTCAGTGTTGCGATCGGGTCGTGAATAAAGCGCCATTAGGTCAGGTACCGAATAGTATAGCAACGTAAGTCAAAGATAGGTATGTTGTGGCAGATAGGGCAGTGGGTTTAAGGATATGTAGGTTGAGGGATATAGGACAGTAGGACGAAAAGAGAGAGGTTGAGGGAGATAGAGCAGTGGGTCGAGGATGGGAAGGTTGAGGGAGCTAGGGCAGTGGGTCGAGGATGGGAAAGTTGAGGGAGGTCGGGCAGTGTGTCATGAAGATAGGGCAGTGGGTCGAGGACAGTTTTAAATGTCTTTAACGGAGTGCTTTTGGCACGCAAACGACAAAAGTTTGCCGACCTCTCGTTTAGACTTCAGAGCCAGTGAAGTTACTGCCCTATCTTACTCAACCTTCCTATCCTCTGCCCTCTTTTACGAATGCTGTCAATCATGTTTTGTCGACGTACGATTGAATCATCTCATTGGCATACACGACCAGTATAACCCATGGAAGTTGGTCGCAAGATAGTAAAGTTCAGTGTGGCGATCGGGTCGTGAATGAAGCGCCGTTAGGTCAGGTACCGAATAGTATAGCAACTTAGGTCAAAGATAGGTAAGTTGTGGCAGATAGGGCAGTGGGTTCGAGGATAGGTAGGTTGAGGGAGATAGGACAGTAGGTTGAAATAAGAGAGGTTGAGGGAGATAAAGCGGTGGTTCGAGGATGCGAAAGTTGGGGGAGGTATAGCAGTGGGTCGAGGGTAGAGAGATAGCGTAGTGGGTCGAGGATAAGAAGGTTAAAGGAGCTAGGGCAGGGGGTTGAGGATAGGAAAGTTGAGGGAGGTCGGCAGGAACATTTAAAGGTGGGCCACAGACCTATTAAAAATTGCTATAGTTGCTGATGAAGTTAGTTAAATTTGGGCTGGAATCTGCAATCTCAATTGGTAATCAATAACCATAATGAGTGGCTTAAAATGTGCTACTAATTAAGCTACTGATGGCGTCGGGTTTGAGGTGACTGTTTTTAAAATTTTGAAAAGCCATTCGATATCGACATACCTGAGTTCATTTTCAAAAACTCATTCAATGTCGCTCGTATTTCCGTTCAAGACGAAACGATGAGGAAATAATCAAATATTTGCACGCTTAGTCATTTTCAAGGAATGTTCTACCATATTCTGTTGTATGTACATATTTCTTTTACGTGACTGAGAAAGCTGAAAAGTCACAAACAGTAAAAAATATAAGTCGCTCAGTGAGTGTAATCCCTTCCAAACTATTTTAGAGCCATGAAATGTTTTGTCATAGCTAGCGTTGCCAACTGCCCTTTAATTCAGCGTATAGTCCAAAAATTATTCTTATCTTATCTGCAATTTAATGAAGTTGCAAAGGACGCAGTTCGTACGTAAACTTTGGCATCGCTTTTAGCCTACTATAAAATGTAGAAGAAAAATACTTTATACGGATCAGCATCATATTGTAGCAAGACTCACGGCATGGCCAATTATTAAAGGCATAAAAGGGCCTGTTAAAATGTAGAAAACTGTTATTCCCAACAAAAAAACCATCAGTAGCCCAATTAGTAAAACATTTTTAACCTGCCAATTTAGGTTATTGTTTAATATATGAGATTCCAGCCTACATATACGAATGCTGTCAATCATGTTTTGTCGACGTTCGATTGAATCATCTCATTGGCATACACGACCAGTATAACCCATGGAAGTTGGTCGCAAGATAGTAAAGTTCAGTGTGTCGATCGGGTCGTGAATAAAGCGCCGTTAGGTCAGGTACCGAATAGTATAGCACCGTAGGTCAGAGATAGGTAAGTTGTGGCAGATAGGGCAGTGGGTTTAAGGATATGTAGGTTGAGGGAGATAGGACAGTAGGTCGAGAAGAGAGAGGTTGAGGGAGATAGAGCAGTGGGTCGAGGATGGGAAGGTTAAGGGAGCTAGGGCAGTGGGTCGAGGATGGGAAAGTTGAGGGAGGGAGGTCGGGCAGTGGGTCATGAAGATAGGGCGGTGTGTCGAGGACAGTTGTCTTTAACGGAGTACGTTTGGCACGCAAACGACAAAAGTTTGCCGACCTCTCGTTTAGACTTCAGAGCCAGTGAAGTTACTGCCCTATCTTACTCAACCTTCCTATCCTCGGCCCACCGCCCTCAACCGTCCTATACTCGACACACTCTCCTATTTCCCCCAAACTTCCTATCCCCTTCAACCCCTTTATCCTCGTCCCATTGCCATATCTTCCTCAACTTTTCTTTCCTCTACCCACTGCACTATCTGCCTCAAATGTCCCACCCTCGACCCACTTTTCGACCTCCATCAACTTACTTATATTCGACCTACGACGCTATACCACTCAGCCCCTAACCTAACAGCGCTACACTCACGACTAGATCGTCTAAAAGAACTCCACCATCTTGCAACCAACTTCCATGTGTTATAGTGGTCGAGTATGCCAATGAGATGATTCAATCGTACGTCGACAAAACATGATTGACAGCATTCGTAAATGTAGGCTGGAATCTCAATTGGTAATCAATAACCATAATGAGTGGCTTAAAAATGTGCTACTAATTAAGCTACTGATGGCTTCGGGTTCGAGGTGACTGTTTTTAAAATTTTGAAATGCCATTCGATATCGACATAACTGAGTTCATTTTTCGAAACTCATTCAATGTCGCTTGTATTTTCGTTCAAGGCAAAACGATGAGGAAATAAAAAAATATTTGCATGCTTAGTCATTTTCAACGAATGTTCTGCCATATTCTGTTGTATATACAAATTTCTTTTATGTGACTGAGAAGGCTGAAAAGTCAAAAACAGTCAAAAATATGGGGCGCTCAGTGAGTGTAATCCCTTCCAAACTATTTTAGAGCCATGAAATGTTTTGTCGTAGCTAGCGTTGCCAACTGCCCTTTAATTCAGCGTATAGTCCCAAAATTGAGCTTATCTTATCTGCAACTTAATGAAGTTGAAAAGGACGCAGTTAGTACGTAATCTTTGGCATCGCTTTTACTATAAAATGTTGAAGATAAATACTTTATACGGACCAGAACACTATTGCTTATTTCGGATCAGCATCATATTTGTTACGAGACTCACGACATGGCCAATTATTGAGGGCATAAAATGGCCTGTTAAAATTTAGAAAACTGTTATTCCCAACTAAAAACCATCAGTAGCCCAATTAGTAAAACATTTTTAAACTGCCAATTAAGGTTATTGTTTAATATTTGAGATGCCAGCCTACATATACGAATGCTGTCAATCATGTTTTGGCGGCGTACGATTGAATCATCTCATTGGCATACACGACCAGTATAACCCATGGAAGTTGGTCGCAAGATAGTAAAGTTCAGTGTGGCGATCGGGTCGCGAATAAACCGCCGTTAGGTCAGGTACCGAATAGTATGGCATCGTAGGTCAAAGATAGGTAAGTTGTGGCAGGTAGGGCAGTGGGTCCGAGGATAGGTAGGTTGAGGGAGATAGAACAGGAGGTCGAAAAGAGAGAGGTTGAGGATGTGAAAGTTGGGGAGATAGAGCAGTGGGTCGAGAATAGGAAGGATCCAGGGCAGTGGGTCGAGAATAGGAACGTTGAGGAAGGTCGGGCAGTGGGTCCGAGGATATATAGGTTGAGGGAGATAGGACAGTAGGTCGAAAAGAGAGAGGTTGATGGAGATAGAGCGGTGGTTCGAGGATGTGAAAGTTGAGGGAGGTCGGGCAGTGGGTCATGGAGATAGGGAGGGCAGTGCCGGCCTTTGGTTTAGACTTCAGAGCCAGTGAAGTTACTGCCCTTCACTTTCCTATTCTCGATCCTCTGCCCTGTCTCCCTCGACCAACTGCTCCACCTCCCTCAACCTTCCTATCCTCGACCCACCGCCCTATCTCCCTCAACCGTTCTATCCTCGACCCACTGTCCTATTTCCCATCCTCGTCTCATTGCCATATCTTCCTCAACTTTTCTTTCTTCTATCCACTGCACTATCTGCCTCAAATTTCCCACCCTCGACCCACTTTTCGACCTCCATCAACTTACTTAGATTCGACCTACGACGCTATACCACTCAGCCCCTAACCTAACAGCGCTACACTCACGACTAGATCGTCTAAAAGAACTCCACCATCTTGCAACCAACTTCCATGTGTTATACTGGTCGAGTATGCCAATGAGATGATTCAATCGTACGTCGACAAAACATGATTGACAGCAATCGTAAATGTAGGCTGGAATCTCAATTGGTAATCAATAACCATAATGAGTGGCTTAAAAATGTGCTACTAATTAAGCTACTGATGGCTTCGGGTTTGAGGTGACTGTTTTTAAAATTTTGAAATGCCATTCGATATCGACATAACTGAGTTCATTTTTCGAAACTCATTCAATGTCGCTTGTATTTCCGTTCAAGGCAAAACGATGAGGAAATAATAAAATGTTTGCACGCTTAGTCATTTTCAACGAATGTTCTGCCATATTCTGTTGTATATACAAATTTCTTTTATGTGACTGAGAAGGCTGAAAAGTCAAAAACAGTCAAAAATATGGGGCGCTCAGTGAGTGTAATCCCTTCCAAACTATTTTAGAGCCATGAAATGTTTTGTCGTAGCTAGCGTTGCCAACTGCCCTTTAATTCAGCGTATAGTCCCAAAATTGAGCTTATCTTATCTGCAACTTAATGAAGTTGAAAAGGACGCAGTTAGTACGTAATCTTTGGCATCGCTTTTACTATAAAATGTTGAAGATAAATACTTTATACGGACCAGAACACTATTGCTTATTTCGGATCAGCATCATATTTGTTACGAGACTCACGACATGGCCAATTATTGAGGGCATAAAATGGCCTGTTAAAATTTAGAAAACTGTTATTCCCAACTAAAAACCATCAGCAGCCCAATTAGTAAAACATTTTTAAACTGCCAATTAAGGTTATTGTTTAATATTTGAGATTCAAGCCTACATATACGAATGCTGTCAATCATGTTTTGTCGGCGTACGATTGAATCATCTCATTGGCATACACGACCAGTATAACCCATGGAAGTTGGTCGCAAGATAGTAAAGTTCAGTGTGGCGATCGGGTTGTGAATAAAGCGCCGTTAGGTCAGGTACCGAATAGTATGGCACCGTAGGTCAAAGATAGGTAAGTTGTGGCAGGTGGGGCAGTGGGTCCGAGGATAGGTAGGTTGAGGGAGATAGGACAGGAGGTCGAAAAGAGAGAGGTTGAGGGAGATAAAGCGGTGGTTCGAGGACGTGAAAGTTGGGGAGATAGAGCAGTGGGTCGAGGATAGGAAGGTTGAAGGAGCTAGGGCAGTGGGTCGAGAATAAGAACGTTGAGGAAGGTCGGGCAGTGGGTCCGAGGATAGGTAGGTTGAGGGAGATAGGGCAGTAGGTCGAAAAGAGAGAGGTTGATGGAGATAGAGCGGTGGTTCGAGGATGTGAAAGTTGAGGGAGGTCGGGCAGTGGGTCATGGAGATAGGGAGGGCAGTGCCGGCCTCTGGTTTAGAATTCAGAGCCAGTGAAGTTACTGCCCTCCACTTTCCTATTCTCGATCCTCTGCCCTGTCTCCCTCGACCAACTGCTCCACCTCCCTCAACCTTCCTATCCTCGACCCACCACCCTATCTCCCTCAACCGTCCTATCCTCGACCCACTGTCCTATTTCCCATCCCCTTCGACCTCTTTATCCTCGTCTCATTGCCATATCTTCCTCAACTTTTCTTTTTTTTATCCACTGCACTATCTGCCTCAAATCTCCCACCCTCGACTCACTTTCCGACCTCCATCAACTTACTTATCTTCGACCTACGACACTATACAACTCAGCCACTAACCTAACGGCGCTACAATCACGACTAGATCGTCAAAAAGAACTCCGTCATGTTGCAACCAACTTTCATGTGTTATACTGGTCGAGTATGCCAATGAGATGATTCAATCGTACGTCGACAAAACATGATTGACGGCATTCGTAAATGTAGGCTGGAATTTTAATTGGTAATCAATAACCATAATAAGTGGCTTAAAAATGTGCTACTAATTAAGCTACTGATGGCGTCGGGTTTGAGGTGACTGTTTTTAAAATTTTGAAAAGCCATTCGAGATCGACATACCTGAGGTCATTTTCCGAAACTCAATCAATGTCGCTTGTATTTCCGTTCAAGGCAAAACGATGAGGAAATAATAAAATATTAATACGCTTAGTCATTTTCAACGAATGATCTGCCATATTCTGTTGTATATACAAATTTCTTTTACGTGACTGAGAAGGCTGAAAAGTCAAAAACAGTCAAAAATATAAGTCGCTCAGTGAGTGTAATCCCTTCCAAACTATTTTAGAGCCATGAAATGTTTTGTCGTAGCTAGCGTTGCCAACTGCCCTTTAATTCAGCGTATAGTCCCAAAATTGAGCTTATCTTATCTGCAACTTAATGAAGTTGAAAAGGACGCAGTTAGTACGTAATCTTTGGCATCGCTTTTACTATAAAATGTTGAAGATAAATACTTTATACGGACCAGAACACTATTGCTTATTTCGGATCAGCATCATATTTGTTACGAGACTCACGACATGGCCAATTATTGAGGGCATAAAATGGCCTGTTAAAATTTAGAAAACTGTTATTCCCAACTAAAAACCATCAGTAGCCCAATTAGTAAAACATTTTTAAACTGCCAATTAAGGTTATTGTTTAATATTTGAGATGCCAGCCTACATATACGAATGCTGTCAATCATGTTTTGGCGGCGTACGATTGAATCATCTCATTGGCATACACGACCAGTATAACCCATGGAAGTTTGTAGCAAGATAGTAAAGTTCAGTGTGGCGATCGGGTCGTGAATAAAGCGCCGTTAGGTCAGGTACCGAATAGTATGGCATCGTAGGTCAAAGATAGGTAAGTTGTGGCAGGTAGGGCAGTGGGTCCGAGGATAGGTAGGTTGAGGGAGATAGGACAGGAGGTCGAAAACAGAGAGTTTGAGGATGTGAAAGTTGGGGAGATAGGGCAGTGGGTCGAGGATAGGAAGGTTGAAGGATCCAGGGCAGTGGGTCGAGAATAGGAACGTTGAGGAAGGTCGGGCAGTGGGTCCGAGGATAGGTAGGTTGAGGGAGATAGGGCAGTAGGTCGAAAAGAGAGAGGTTGATGGAGATAGAGCGGTGGTTCGAGGATGTGAAAGTTGAGGGAGGTCGGGCAGTGGGTCATGGAGATAGGGAGGGCAGTGCCGGCCTCTGATTTAGAATTCAGAGCCAGTGAAGTTACTGCCCTCCACTTTCCTATTCTCGATCCTCTGCCCTGTCTCCCTCGACCAACTGCTCCACCTCCCTCAACCTTCCTATCCTCGACCCACCGCCCTATCTCCCTCAACCGTTCTATCCTCGACCCACTGTCCTATTTCCCATCCTCGATCATTGCCATATCTTCCTCAACTTTTCTTTCTTCTATCCACTGCACTATCTGCCTCAAATTTCCCTCCCTCGACCTACTTTTCGACCTCCATCAACTTACTTATATTCGACCTACGACGCTATACCACTCAGCCCCTAACCTAACAGCGCTACACTCACGACTAGATCGTCAAAAAGAACTCCGTCATCTTGCAACCAACTTTCATGTGTTATACTGGTCGAGTATGCCAATGAGATGATTCAATCGTACGTCGACAAAACATGATTGACGGCATTCGTAAATGTAGGCTGGAATTTTAATTGGTAATCAATAACCATAATGAGTGGCTTAAAAATGTGCTACTAATTAAGCTACTGATGGCGTCGGGTTTGAGGTGACTGTTTTTAAAATTTTGAAAAGCCATTCGAGATCGACATACCTGAGGTCATTTTCCGAAACTCAATCAATGTCGCTTGTATTTCCGTTCAAGGCAAAACGATGAGGAAATAATAAAATATTAATACGCTTAGTCATTTTCAACGAATGATCTGCCATATTCTGTTGTATATACAAATTTCTTTTACGTGACTGAGAAGGCTGAAAAGTCAAAAACAGTCAAAAATATAAGTCGCTCAGTGAGTGTAATCCCTTCCAAACTATTTTAGAGCCATGAAATGTTTTGTCGTAGCTAGCGTTGCCAACTGCCCTTTAATTCAGCGTATAGTCCCAAAATTGAGCTTATCTTATCTGCAACTTAATGAAGTTGAAAAGGACGCAGTTAGTACGTAATCTTTGGCATCGCTTTTACTATAAAATGTTGAAGATAAATACTTTATACGGACCAGAACACTATTGCTTATTTCGGATCAGCATCATATTTGTTACGAGACTCACGACATGGCCAATTATTGAGGGCATAAAATGGCCTGTTAAAATTTAGAAAACTGTTATTCCCAACTAAAAACCATCAGTAGCCCAATTAGTAAAACATTTTTAAACTGCCAATTAAGGTTATTGTTTAATATTTGAGATGCCAGCCTACATATACGAATGCTGTCAATCATGTTTTGGCGGCGTACGATTGAATCATCTCATTGGCATACACGACCAGTATAACCCATGGAAGTTGGTCGCAAGATAGTAAAGTTCAGTGTGGCGATCGGGTCGTGAATAAAGCGCCGTTAGGTCAGGTACCGAATAGTATGGCATCGTAGGTCAAAGATAGGTAAGTTGTGGCAGGTAGGGCAGTGGGTCCGAGGATAGGTAGGTTGAGGGAGATAGGACAGGAGGTCGAAAAGAGAGAGGTTGAGGATGTGAAAGTTGGGGAGATAGGGCAGTGGGTCGAGGATAGGAAGGTTGAAGGATCCAGGGCAGTGGGTCGAGAATAGGAACGTTGAGGAAGGTCGGGCAGTGGGTCCGAGGATAGGTAGGTTGAGGGAGATAGGACAGTAGGTCGAAAAGAGAGAGGTTGATGGAGATAGAGCGGTGGTTCGAGGATGTGAAAGTTGAGGGAGGTCGGGCAGTGGGTCATGGAGATAGGGAGGGCAGTGCCGGCCTTTGGTTTAGACTTCAGAGCCAGTGAAGTTACTGCCCTTCACTTTCCTATTCTCGATCCTCTGCCCTGTCTCCCTCGACCAACTGCTCCACCTCCCTCAACCTTCCTATCCTCGACCCACCGCCCTATCTCCCTCAACCGTTCTATCCTCGACCCACTGTCCTATTTCCCATCCTCGATCATTGCCATATCTTCCTCAACTTTTCTTTCTTCTATCCACTGCACTATCTGCCTCAAATTTCCCTCCCTCGACCTACTTTTCGACCTCCATCAACTTACTTATATTCGACCTACGACGCTATACCACTCAGCCCCTAACCTAACAGCGCTACACTCACGACTAGATCGTCTAAAAGAACTCCACCATCTTGCAACCAACTTCCATGTGTTATACTGGTCGAGTATGCCAATGAGATGATTCAATCGTACGTCGACAAAACATGATTGACAGCATTCGTAAATGTAGGCTGGAATCTCAATTGGTAATCAATAACCATAATGAGTGGCTTAAAAATGTGCTACTAATTAAGCTACTGATGGCTTCGGGTTTGAGGTGACTGTTTTTAAAATTTTGAAATGCCATTCGATATCGACATAACTGAGTTCATTTTTCGAAACTCATTCAATGTCGCTTGTATTTCCGTTCAAGGCAAAACGATGAGGAAATAATAAAATATTTGCACGCTTAGTCATTTTCAACGAATGTTCTGCCATATTCTGTTGTATATACAAATTTCTTTTACGTGGCTGAGAAGGCTGAAAAGTCAAAAACAGTCAAAAATATAAGTCGCTCAGTGAGTGTAATCCCTTCCAAACTATTTTAGAGCCATGAAATGTTTTGTCATAGCTAGCGTTGCCAACTGCCCTTTAATTCAGCGTATAGTCCAAAAATTGAGCTTACCTTATCTGCAATTTAATGAAGTTGCAAAGGACGCAGTTCGTACGTAAACTTTGGCATCGCTTTTACTATAAAATGTAGAAGAAAAATACTGTATACGGATCAGCATCATATTGTAGCAAGACTCACGGCATGGCCAATTATTAAAGGCATAAAAGGGCCTGTTAAAATGTAGAAAACTGTTATTCCCAACAAAAAATCTTCAGTAGCCCAATTAGTAAAACATTTTTAACCTGCCAATTAAGGTTATTGTTTAATATTTGAGATTCCAGCCTACATATACGAATGCTGTCAATCATGTTTTGTCGACGTACGATTGAATCATCTCATTGTCATACACGACCAGTATAACCCATGGAAGTTGGTCGCAAGATAGTAAAGTTCAGTGTGGCGATCGGGTCGTGAATAAAGCGCCGTTAGGTCAGGTACCGAATAGTATAGCACCGTAGGTCAGAGATAGGTAAGTTGTGGCAGATAGGGCAGTGGGTTTAGGGATATGTAGGTTGAGGGAGACAGGACAGTAGGTCGAAAAGAGAGAGGTTGAGGGAGATAGAGCAGTGGGTCGAGGATGGGAAGGTTAAGGGAGCTAGGGCAGTGCGTCGAGGATGGGAAAGTTGAGGGAGGGAGGTGGGGCAGTGGGTCATGAAGATAGGGCGGTGGGTCGAGGACAGTTGTCTTTAACGGAGTACTTTTGGCACGCAAACGACAAAAGTTTGCCGACCTCTCGTTTAGACTTCAGAGCCAGTGAAGTTACTACCCTATCTTACTCAACCTTCCTATCCTCGGCCCACCGCCCTATCTCCCTCAACCGTCCTATACTCGACACACTTTCCTATTTCCCCCAAACTTCCTATCCCCTTCAACCCCTTTATCCTCGTCCCATTGCCATATCTTCCTCAACTTTTCTTTCCTCTACCCACTGTACTATCTGCCTCAAATGTCCCACCCTCGACCCACTTTTCGACCTCCATCAACTTACTTATATTCGACCTACGACGCTATACCACTCAGCCCCTAACCTAACAGCGCTACACTCACGACTAGATCGTCTAAAAGAACTCCACCATCTTGCAACCAACTTCCATGTGTTATACTGGTCGAGTATGCCAATGAGATGATTCAATCGTACGTCGACAAAACATGATTGACAGCATTCGTAAATGTAGGCTGGAATCTCAATTGGTAATCAATAACCATAATGAGTGGCTTAAAAATGTGCTACTAATTAAGCTACTGATGGCTTCGGGTTTGAGGTGACTGTTTTTAAAATTTTGAAATGCCATTCGATATCGACATAACTGAGTTCATTTTCCGAAACTCATTCAATGTCGCTTGTATTTCCGTTCAAGGCAAACCGATGAGGAAATAATAAAATATTTGCACGCTTAGTCATTTTCAACGAATGTTCTGCCATATTCTGTTGTATATACAAATTTCTTTTACGTGACTGAGAAGGCTGAAAAGTCAAAAACAGTCAAAAATATGGGGCGCTCAGTGAGTGTAATCCCTTCCAAACTATTTTAGAGCCATGAAATGTTTTGTCGTAGCTAGCGTTGCCAACTGCCCTTTAATTCAGCGTATAGTCCCAAAATTGAGCTTATCTTATCTGCAACTTAATGAAGTTGAAAAGGACGCAGTTAGTACGTAATCTTCGGCATCGCTTTTACTATAAAATGTTGAAGATAAATATTTTATACGAACCAGAACACTATTGCTTATTTCGGATCAGCATCATATTTGTTACGAGACTCATGACATGGCCAATTATCGAGGGCATAAAATGGCCTGTTAAAATTTAGAAAACTGTTATTCCCAACTAAAAACCATCAGTAGCCCAATTAGTAAAACATTTTTAACCTGCCAATTAAGGTTATTGTTTAATATTTGAGATTCCAGCCTACATATACGAATGCTGTCAATCATGTTTTGTCGACGTACGATTGAATCATCTCATTGGCATACACGACCAGTATAACCCATGGAAGTTGGTCGCAAGATAGTAAAGTTCAGTGTGTCGATCGGGTCGTGAATAAAGCGCCGTTAGGTCAGGTACCGAATAGTATAGCACCGTAGGTCAGAGATAGGTAAGTTGTGGCAGATAGGACAGTGGGTTTAAGGATATGTAGGTTGAGGGAGATAGGACAGTAGGTCGAAAAGAGAGAGGTTGAGGGAGATAGAGCAGTGGGTCGAGGATGGGAAGGTTAAGGGAGCTAGGGCAGTGGGTCGAGTATGGGAAAGTTGAGGGAGGGAGGTCGGGCAGTGGGTCATGAAGATAGGGCGGAGGGTCGAGGACAGTTGTCTTTAACGGAGTACTTTTGGCACGCAAAGGACAAAAGTTTGCCGACCTCTCGTTTAGACTTCAGAGCCAGTGAAGTTACTGCCCTATCTTACTCAACCTTCCTATCCTCGGCCCACCGCCCTATCTCCCTCAACCGTCCTATACTCTACACACTTTCCTAGTTCCCCCAAACTTCCTATCCCCTTCAACCCCTTTATCCTCGTCCCATTGCCATATCTTCCTCAACTTTTCTTTCCTCTACCCACTGCACTATCTGCCTCAAATGTCCCACCCTCGACCCACTTTTCGACCTCCATCAACTTACTCATATTCGACCTACGACGCTATACCACTCAGCCCCTAACCTAACAGCGCTACACTCACGACTAGATCGTCTAAAAGAACTCCACCATCTTGCAACCAACTTCCATGTGTTATACTGGTCGAGTATGCCAATCAGATGATTCAATCGTACGTCGACAAAACATGATTGACAGCATTCGTAAATGTAGGCTGGAATCTCAATTGGTAATCAATAACCATAATGAGTGGCTTAAAAATGTGCTACTAATTAAGCTACTGATGGCTTCGGGTTTGAGGTGACTGTTTTTAAAATTTTTAAATGCCATTCGATATCGACATAACTGAGTTCATTTTTCGAAACTCATTCAATGTCGCTTGTATTTCCGTTCAAGGCAAAACGATGAGGAAATAATAAAATATTTGCACGCTTAGTCATTTTCAACGAATGTTCTGCCATATTCTGTTGTATATACAAATTTCTTTTACGTGACTGAGAAGGCTGAAAAGTCAAAAACAGTCAAAAATATGGGGCGCTCAGTGAGTGTAATCCCTTCCAAACTATTTTAGAGCCATGAAATGTTTTGTCGTAGCTAGCGTTGCCAACTGCCCTTTAATTCAGCGTATAGTCCCAAAATTGAGCTTATCTTATCTGCAACTTAATGAAGTTGAAAAGGACGCAGTTAGTACGTAATCTTTGGCATCGCTTTTACTATAAAATGTTCAAGATAAATACTTTATACGGACCAGAACACTATTGCTTATTTCGGATCAGCATCATATTTGTTACGAGACTCACGACATGGCCAATTATTGAGGGCATAAAATGGCCTGGTAAAATTTAGAAAACTGTTATTCCCAACTAAAAACCATCAGCAGCCCAATTAGTAAAACATTTTTAAACTGCCAATTAAGGTTATTGTTTAATATTTGAGATTCAAGCTTACATATACGAATGCTGTCAATCATGTTTTGTCGGCGTACGATTGAATCATCTCATTGGCATACACGACCAGTATAACCCTTGGAAGTTGGTCGCAAGATAGTAAAGTTCAGTGTGGCGATCGGGTCGTGAATAAAGCGCCGTTAGGTCAGGTACCGAATAGTATGGCACCGTAGGTCAAAGATAGGTAAGTTGTGGCAGGTAGGGCAGTGGGTCCGAGGATAGGTAGGTTGAGGGAGATAGGACAGGAGGTCGAAAATAGAGAGGTTGAGGGAGATAAGGCGGTGGTTCGAGGATGTGAAAGTTGGGGAGATAGAGCAGTGGGTCGAGGATAGGAAGGTTGAAGGAGCTAGGGCAGTGGGTCGAGAATAAGAACGTTGAGGAAGGTCGGGCAGTGGGTCCGAGGATAGGTAGGTTGAGGGAGATAGGGCAGTAGGTCGAAAAGAGAGAGGTTGATGGAGATAGAGCGGTGGTTCGAGGATGTGAAAGTTGAGGGAGGTCAGGCAGTGGGTCATGGAAATAGGGAGGGCAGTGCCGGCCTCTGGTTTAGAATTCAGAGCCAGTGAAGTTACTGCCCTCCACTTTCCTATTCTCGATCCTCTGCCCTGTCTCCCTCGACCAACTGCTCCACCTCCCTCAACCTTCCTATCCTCGACCCACCACCCTATCTCCCTCAACCGTCCTATCCTCGACCCACTGTCTTATTTCCCATCCCCTTCGACCTCTTTATCCTCGTCTCATTGCCATATCTTCCTCAACTTTTCTTTTTTTTATCCACTGCACTATCTGCCTCAAATTTCCCACCCTCGACTCACTTTCCGACCTCCATCAACTTACTTATCTTCGACCTACGACGCTATACCACTCAGCCCCTAACCTAACAGCGCTACACTCACGACTAGATCGTCAAAAAGAACTCCGTCATCTTGCAACCAACTTCCATGTGTTATACTGGTCGAGTATGCCAATGAGATGATTCAATCGTACGTCGACAAAACAGATTGACGGCATTCGTAAATGTAGGCTGGAATTTTAATTGGTAATCAATAACCATAATGAGTGGCTTAAAAATGTGCTACTAATTAAGCTACTGATGGCGTCGGGTTTGAGGTGACTGTTTTTAAAATTTTGAAAAGCCATTCGAGATCGACATACCTGAGGTCATTTTCCGAAACTCCTCTCCCCAACAAAACGATACCGGCATTGTTAACTTTCCCGTAATATTAATGTGAGGCCTGCTTTTCAATATTGATAACTACAAAAACAAAATACTGAAATAGGCTGTATTTTAAAAACACGTTACGTGTGTCAATGTCGACCATATCTCGAATATGGGAACAGTTAATGGCCATCAAACAAATACAGACATCACATTAAATAGCATAACCGTCGTTTTTAGTATATTGTCCACATAAATTTCCTAATGCGTATAATTTATTGCATAGGCTTAGTTCGTTTGTATAAAGGTGGTCCGTCAAAAACTTGGTCAAGCTTTACCGGTCCGTCACTTGAAAAAGGTTGCCGACCACTGATCTAAACTATCTTCATGATGTTGGAGACTGACTTGTATACGCTGCGCAAAATTGTCTTGGTTTTATGGTCTTGGTTCATTGGTTTTATGCTTAAGCGCACTTTCTGCTACCTGGGCATGTCAATAGCAAAAATATTGTTTACAGGGAGGGGCACATTGGGAAGTCTTACAGAGAACGCCACACCCAGTGCGCGGCATGAGTAGACATTTGTACAATTTTTTTTTAAAGGGATTTAAAGTATTCGGTCCAAGATGACGCACATCCTGAACCCTAACCTGGTAAACATACAATTTTCAGGTTGTTCGCCATCTTGGTACATATACTTCGGGAGCGCCTTTTTGTTAAAAAAAACTATTTCATAACTACATGGTTTAGTTTTGCATACATAGTAACATTGAATCTCCTTACAATGAATTTTAGTAGAATAAATGGTAGTTTCTTTCACTAATACAAGCCAAGATCCATCGACAGCATCTAGCCACTTTCTATTGCGCTCTTCGAACTACATTTGCGTTGCCACGCGCATTTCGTTTTCCTAGTTTAGGGACTTGGGAAATATTTTATTAGTTGAATTGGATTGGAATATTTGACCTCGTCTTTCACTCCGAACAAGGCCATGTAAAACCATCCACTGGTATCTAAAGATGTGTAACGTGTTTTCTTTTGGAAGAACCGCAACCTTTCAGTGCTGCATTGACTTTGATAAAATTAATATATCCTTGTGGATATAGAAGGTAAGCGTATGCAAAACCGAGATGTGCACCTGTTATGCCAACATAGTTGAGTCAAACGTTTTGAATACTAGTACATCACACACATTTTCCTGCGTGCTTCGGTTGTACGTAGTAACGAGCACAGTTTTGCGCACATGCATCAAATTCCAATTGATTATTGAGCTATAGGTTTTTGACGAGCTTTTGTGTATGATTTCATTCCATAGAATTTGTATGCTGTTCTAAAGAATACTAGTTTAAGCTTTTTCATTCATTCAAACCGCGTGTTGAAAGTAAGTTTTGTAATATTGCGTGTTGATTTAAATCGGTCCTTAAATCGGTGATGCCAGTAAATCTTTAGTACGAAAAGATCAGTAACATCTGCAATAAAAACAGCAGTACTCACTCAAATGACAGCTGGGGGATAGATACTTTTAGTATCTGCTCCATCGCGTGCCTCTTACAGTCTTACCAGTTTACATGAGTGCCAATTGGTATCTAACCTCAGCCAGAGACAAAAAGTTTCGGAGTGCAGTTGGCGTGACGAAATGTTTTTAAATATATATTCTACAATAAGATTATTTGATTGCATACTACTGAAAGTTCCGCCTTATATGTCTTTTCCCATTGTACTATTCCTTTACTGATATTCGATAATATGACCCTCATCTGACATAGTTCTTAAAATGTGTAGATGTGTATAATATTTTCCACGCTGTTCAGATGGGAATGCGCGAATATATATAAGAATTGCTAATATTGATTTGCAATGCGATGAAATCCCATCTTGGCATTTCTGCCTCTCGCAATTGCTGCATATACTTATCGGGGAAGTTCTGTGGCGTGGTTATCAAATGAAAAAAAAACATGGGAGTATTTTTTCTACTACTCTACTACTATCAAGCCTTGACATTTTGTGAAAACTTTTTTCCATGCAACCTTTTTTTAAAACATCCCCAACAACCACAATTAATTCTGTTATTAAACTTCCGAAACAAACACCTAAAATCTATCGTAAATACAGCATATTTGACAATGTTGTAGTGTGACTTTTTTGGCCTCACATTTTTGATATTTGTAGTTAGAGCTCTTGGAGCTCTGTCAAACAAAATTACATACAAAATATTGATTGTAAATTGCAAAACATGATCATGTTGTTGGAATAACTTGACATTTTACCACCCGTATATCATTCATTGTTGAGAATATTAATAAAATCATAAAATTTAAAAATCCGTTTTTGTCAAATTTTTGTTGTAGCTGAATTCCAGGGACAGCATGACAACAGGCAAGAGAAGCACGGTCGCCTCTTTTAGTTTATGACAGTGTTTCCTAAAAGGGAACCCCGTCGTCCTTGGAGGCCACTGATCGGTTATCTGGGAGCACGAACAAACAGGTGGAAATGCGAATATATAATAACAATGTATTTTCTATAGAAGAGAAGAAGCAAAAGTGTTGAGAGTCTTTGGTAGTTTGAAAAGCATTGGCATGGAACATAAGAATGAACTACATTTTTTCCAAGGGATATACTATATAATGTAGCAATTTTCTCATTCTTATTCTCGTGATATCATTATCTTTCACTGCGTCGTCGTGATCATCCCGCTGCATAACAATTCTTGCTAACAAATAATTGACTGTTCTCCACCGGGTGTATATCCACTTGAACCACTGGCGACTGCATTAGCAGGCTTGTATTGTTAATTGCAACAAAAACGGGTATTTTGAAATAGTACTCTTTATTTTACGCGTATATTTCGACAGTATTTCCATATACTGTATATGGGTCGCGACCCAGAGCTGGGCTCAACAAATACCTAAAAGTTATTGATTTTATTTCCGAGTAAATTTGGTGCTTGCGTAGTTTGTGCACCCAGATTGCGCACAACCTGAATATAGTATTGTAACAGGTTATGGTTCAGGTTGTGCGTCATTATGATGCACATGTTTGTGCGATGGATCGGACTCTGCTTCCAACGTCATCTAAGGTCAGCTCGGTTCATTGAAGTGGCTGTAATTGATTTCTGCTGATTCAAACCCTACAAATAATGCCATGAAAACTAAGCCGATTTTATGTAAATGTTAATTTTTGTTTACCTTTCAAATAGCCAAAAATACAGAGAGAGAGAGCTGATAGAAAATAAAGAAAGTATATTATGCACGGTGTAAGAACATCTAAAAACGATTGGTGACTCAAAGGGAAATGGGCTCAATGGAGTCCCTGGTGTATCATAGCTAGTAAAAGCATGAAAAACGGTTTTAATAGATTTATTTGCCACAGGTCTCGTGTCTTAGCGTTCAGCTTTTGTTTGATAGAATTCCACTCATCTCTAGTTCCACAGAGAGTGAAAAACACCGTTTTTCTCTGAAATATGCAGAAGTCTTCGTTTTTATTCTAAAAAAGTATTTTTAATTTATTCCATTCTAAGAGAGCAATGTCCAAAGATGGATACGAAGGTACAATGACTAACAATGACACGGTACCGATAGCGTACGGTGTCTACAAATGCCGTTTCTAATTTGTGCCATTTTAGGGCATTTGTCTCACATATACCAAATGTCCCACTATTCTAACTGTTACCATATAGATTATAGAATATATATATACCTTGGAGCAAATGATTACGGTATTCACATGAGGTGACAATCATACAATTGGGACACGAATTATTTTGACGCGTAACTCACCATAAAGTCCGTTATCTAATCATTCAACATTTTCAATTCCAAATAGCAAATCAAGTCTCAACGCCGAAGCAATCTACATCGGTGGTATTGATAAGAATATGTATTGAAGTTGCCTTGACTGAGGCTGCTGATATGGACCACCCAAATTTTTGACCAATGACCCTCAATGATTTCGCTCTCGATGTCTTTGTTACAGTATATATATAATAAGTTGAACGAAGTCACACTTTATTAATTAGAAAGATGATGCACTACGAATAAATTTTTGGACCAACAATATTCATAACCACGGCGATTCATTTATTTCTTCAAAGCGGATTTCTTATATATATTTCCTCTCGTTATTCGGGTACAAGAGGGAGAAAAGGGTCCGGTACTACTTTGACAAGGATTTGAACCACACTTCGTGATATCTCTCACCAATTCATGCTACGAATTGTTTTTTTGCAATACATATAAAACTTTTGATATCTCAAGAGTATGTATTTCACACGAATATTTACTTAACTCAATTCAGGATATATATATGAACTTTGAAAGCTTTTATGCCTTTATCACAAATTTTAATAAACTCGTGATGAATTAGCTTTAGTTGAACAAATGAGCAAACATAAATATGCTTGAAGTAAAATTAGCATCAGAAATGCAACAGAATTTTCCACGGTGTAACTATAGGTTTTATATCCGTGCCAATCGCATACCGCCATAATAATGGAAAGATGTTTTTATTTCGATTAACTGCATGGTTTCGTTTAATTTTATAAACATTTCTCTTTTCTGGTTATTTATTTCAAAGCATAATAAAACAGTCAAATAATATTCTTTCAGTAATGATTTTGAAACGTAGTATCATATAATATGATGGAATGAAGAACGTCGTGATCGATATTCCTTACTGTAACTTTTCTAAAATTTTTATTTTGGAAGGCGTTAATTTCAGAGTGATTTTTATTTTCTGAATTATATTCTGCCGTTTTTTTTTTTGCGAAAACCTAAAGCTTTACAACTGTGCGGTTCACCTAGAAAATGTACAGATATATAACAGTACATGGAAGAGAATTGTAAACAAAGCTGTAGAAATCATGTAGAATCTCTGGAAACGTCATTTCCTATCACGTCTGATATCTATATGGAATGACTCACATCTGACGATATAATTCTGAAAATCTTGCTGGAAGAAGGTTGTATAAACTGCATTATGTTGATATGCAGCCTATTTCTAACAGCGTGCATTACTGTGGTTATAGATGTCCATAGCCATCCAACCTCGTTCATTTATGACAAATGTGGTTTGACACCAAGACACCAAAAGAGAATGTAGACTGGTCTCAGGCAAGTATTTATGAACGTATTTGATGTATGAAGTATACATGCTAAACTAATGGAATACTTCAATGAGTAATTATGAGAACCCTTGCCCTTCGTAATGGGGTGCGGCAATTTTGGGAAACTCTTTAATACCCAATTGCAAATAGGATCAAATTATATTTAACTTTTCTTGATAGATACCTTCTTCAGGCTGGTATCTCTCATCTAAATCTCCAGATGGAATGTTTTCGAGAGTAGTCAATTGGCAAGCTACAAAAAATATCACAAATGACTTCCAAGTCATTTCGACCCGGCGTACTGGTATCTGAGATTGCACTACAATTTTCAGATTTGTTCAACATTTTTTTACTACAAAAACTCTTTGCTATTCCGAGGATTTTTTTCGTTAAATATGTCATCCAAGAAAAGAACTTGGTCTGATGACTATTTGCAGTATGGCTTTACCTGCTCAACTGAACGTGACTCCAATGCGAGAATGGCGTGAGAACTGCCCCTTTTGAATTGAAGCCACGTATCTCTCAATTGGTTACCGAAAAACAGCAGCAGAAGTATCACTAATAAATCTAATGAATAATTGAAGTTTACTGTTTGTTGCAATTTATTCTGCTTCAACCAATGGAGCAGCCAGTTTTTTTTGGGTGGTTGATACTCTCTTGACAAAGCATTTCCTTCAAATTTAACTCGCAAAAACAACCTATAAGGCAACGAATTCATATTTTATCAATTGAAGACGGTCAAATTTTCTATAAATTTGTACAAAATCGACTTACCCTCAATAAGTTCAGGTTGCGCTTTTAAGTTCAAATATTTGGGGTTCGACAGAAGCTTGCAGAGTAGCGTAGGAGTTCGGCAGGCTCACAAAGTTAAAGAACCACTGACTTAAGCGGTCCTCGAAAATTCCTTCATTGTGGAAACTTTGTGGAAACGTTAGGCACTACGTTCTAAACAATTATATAGAATCAATTTCCCCAAATACATTTTTCGTAATACCCCGCCTTTGAAATAGAGTGAAAGAGAGATTGATAGAGAGATCCGATAGTAAATAAAGCAAGTATTCCTTACATTGTCTATCAAACAAACAGGGAAATAGGTGAATATTTTTTTGTTATGCGTCTGAATATTTATTTGCTATATCGTTCTATAATTTGATGAGTGGATATAATATGAGTCAAACAATCCAATTTTCGGCCGTGGCATTGAGAAAAATATAGAGGCGATGTCACATTCAAATCAATCAAAGTATTTCTGACGCCAAGAAGATCTTCCGCTGTTGGATATGGTGTTGGTGAAAACACTCCGATCCATCGAATCCCTGAAAAATTTGAGACTATGTTGTAATTAACGTTGTAATATGAAAATAATTACTATAGTGAATATTGGTAAGAACAGATCAAAACTAAGTACACCAAGGTATCCGTTTTGGTATCAAATTTTACACAATTTGGATTTTATTTCATTTTATTAGATTATGAAATCTGTTATTTTGTGCGTGTCTGATTGCTCTGGAAACACAATGCTACTATGTTTTTTTTGTCTCATTTAACGCATTTGATGTTTCTCGAAACGGGGCTTGAAATATAAGATTTCTACTCAATTTTAATTAAACGCAAAGTGAAAACTAATTTGTTCCCTGTAATTGTTACACTTCAAAAATTACCTTCAAATTTATTACAATCAACAGCAAGAATATATGTTAAATAATCTGATGCAAATAAGATCTTTGTGTTGCTATTCGCATGAGATTCAACTGTAAGAATAAACACATAAGGTATACAAATGTTTGTGTTACAAGTGGTTACAATAGAAAGTAATGTACAAGTATTGAATAAATCAGATCATAACATAGGATTTCATAGGATCATAACATAGAGAGAAGCACACTCTATATTTATATATCTCTGTGAAAATAGCTCACAATGTACTAGAGGTTATCATAATTCATTTGATTATGGATAGTTTGAAATAAGTTACGCCAGTTAATGTAATTAGTATCATGTATTTCCAACAATGCGAAAAATCTTAGTGACATCATATGGTTTTCTTAGTGAAATTAATTAAGGGGGCCATAACAAAGATGTTCATGTAATATGATGTCATAAATTAATATAAAAATTTCCGTTGTACGGAAGATCTGTATGTTAATCACGCAAGTATACTAAATAATAAGTTGAATAGAGAAAACTAATAAACCGCATTACCTGTAAACTTGAAGTCAGAGTAGCTATTTCTATTTGTGCCAAGGGAGCAGGGACTTGACCCAAATTCTACCCTTTTTGTATTTTTTATGAAATCGCTCATCTGGGACTTCAAAGAGAGGGGTGTAGGAGTATTATTAAAACGTATCTGGGCATTATTTAATATGTACAATAGAGATGATAAGGCAATATTGTTATCTGCGCAATGCAGATCGTGGCTTTTTATGGAAGTATGTTTGAGCAGCATAAATCGCCCAGCTTTGCAAAACTGCCAAAATTATCAAAACCAACTGGAAACAGTAATTACAAGTAGAAAAGCTCTTGTGCAAGAAGACCAATCCATTTTTTTAACTGTTGGTACGTCGCCCATCAAGATCCGTCTGTCAAAATCGGTGACAGCAAAATTACTTTCGCTGACCATGAAGTTTAGAGTGACTGTTCTGTACCATTGTCCGACAAACAATTCCATTGTGAGAAAATATTACAAGTCATCGTTGTATTAAAATCTCGATTTGGGCACAGATAGCAAACGTCAGCTTCAATAACAGATGCGTCGTATGCCATGAAAATTACAAGATTGCAAAAAAATATTAGCCCGCTGCTTCAGGCAAATACTTGCTTCACCTATGTTTGAATATTGTGAATAAAGGCCCATGTCTAGGCAAAAAACAAACATGGGTGGAAATATGTTAGAAGCCTTTCACGTTCATTATTATTCTGGTAATTGTAAATAAAACTGCAAGCTGGTTCCTATTCTGCACATTGCCTTAAGTTTATAGGATAAATATTCCCGTAGTATGTGAACTGGGTTAGCGTTAATAAGCAATAACTTTATTCAGATTTTCCTTATTTTTGTTATATTTTGAAATCGAACTGCCTGTGTTGGCCAAGTAAATATACCCCTTACCGTAGGTTTCAGTCCTTGATGTAAAGTGGGCAACAAAATTAGTTACCTCCATATTTGTACACACACTTCTGGAGCGCCGTTTATGGGGCTTCAGCTGGCATTTTAAAACCTTGTGCAAGCTTTGAATGAATGACATCGGGTTAAATAACTATCTTAAGCAGAGACTTAAATTAATTAATTAACATATCGACGTAACATGTTACAGACAAAGTTTCTTTGTTTTATTTTGTATATATTTGACCGTGTTTATTTTAAGAGATATCGGTCATTGAGCTTTGTTTTATGGTCGACCGCTCATAAATTACTCCCTTTTTAGAACAATTTCACCAATCTGTCCGTGGGCAGGAATAGGCATGTCGGCGTAAACAAAACCATTTATCAATCTTTTCTTTTTCTCATATTCTTGTTTATTTATCATTTCGAATCATTGTCAGTCGGCCGCTAATACTAAGTCGCTTATATTCTACATAACATATTGACACTCTCTGTTGTATTAGCTTAACATATATGTACAAAACTGCGTGACGAAACTAAGGATTGGCTGGTATAAATTGTCACGTTTTTGGTTAAAATAGCAAGATCTTGGCCACAGTGACCCCAGAAAGAAAATTCTCTATGCATGACGTTACAAAGTAAAACTGACTATGCTCACTCATGCATGAATGACATTCTAAAGTAAAACTGGCTACGCTCACTCATGCATGATGTTACAAAGTAAAACTGACTACGCTCACCCATGCATGACGTTACAACGTAAAACTGACTATGCTCACTCATGCACGAAGTTACAAAGTGAAACTGACTATGTGCTCACTCATGCATGTAGTTACAAAGTAAAACTGACTACGCTCACCCATGCATGACGTTACAAAGTAACACGGACTATGCTCACCCATGCATGAATAAAGTGCCAAACTAAAACTGACTACGCTCACTCATGCATGACGTTACAAAGTAAAGCTGACTTCGCTCACCCACGCAAAAAGCTACACAGTAAATCCGACTACGCTCACCCATGCACGGAGTTACAAAGTACAACTGACTACGCTCACCCATGCATGACGTTACAAAGTAAAACTGACTTTGCTCACTCATGGATGAATGACGTTACAAAGTAAAACTGACTACGCTCACCCACGCATGAAGCTACAAAGTAAAACTGACTACGCTCACCCATGCATGGAGTTAAAAAGTACAACTGATTACGCTCACCCATGCATGAAGTTACAAAGTACAACTGACTACGCTCACACATGCTTGACGTTACAAAGTAAAACTAACTATGCTCATTCATGCATGAAGTTACAAATTAAAACTGAATTTGTGCTCACTCATGCATGAAGTTACAAAGTAAAACTGACTACGCTCACCAATGCATGACGTTACAAAGTAAAACTGACTATGCTCACTCATGCATGAATGACGTTACAAAGTAAAACTGACTACGCTCACCCACGCATAAGGTTAAAAAAAATCTGATTGTGCTCACTCATGAATGATGTTACAAGGTAAGGCTGACTACGCTCACCCACGCATGAAGCTACAAAGTAAAACTGACTACGCTCAACCATGCAGGAATTTACAAAGTACAACTGACTGCGCTCACGCATGCAAGAAGTTCCAAAGTGAAACTGACTACGCTCACTCACGCATGAACTTCCAAAGTAAAACTAACTACGCTCACTCACGCATGAAGTTACAAAGTAAAACTGACTACGGTCACCCATGCATGACGTTACAAAGTAAAACTGACTATGCTCAATCTTGCATGATGTTAAAAAGTAAAACTGATTACGCTCACCCACGCAAAAGGTTAAAAAAAAACTGACTGTGCTCACTCATGCATGAATTTACAAAATACAACTGACTGCGCTCACCCATGCAAGAAGTTCCAAAGTAAAACTGACTACGCTCACTCAAGCATGAAGTTCCAAAGTAAAACTAACTACGCTCACTCACGCATGAAGTTACAAAGTAAAACTGACTACGGTCACCCATGCATGAAATTCAAAGTAAAACTGACTGTGCTCACTCATGCAAGAAGTTCCAAAGTAAAACTGACTACGCTCACTCACGCATGAAGTTCCAAAGTAAAACTAACTACGCTCAATCACGCATGAAGTTACAAAGTAAAACTGGCTACGGTCACCCATGCATGAAGTTTAAAGTACAACTGACTGTGCTCACTCATGCAAGAAGTTCCAAAGTAAAACTGACTACACTCACTCACGCATGAAGTTCCAAAGTAAAACTAACTACGCTCACTCACGCATGAAGTTACAAAGTAAAACTGACTACGGTCACCCATGCAAGAAGTTACAAAGTACAACTGATTGTGCTCACTCATGCAAGAAGTTCCAGCACTCATGCAAGAAGTTCCAAAGTAAAACTGACTACGCTCACTCACGCATGAAGTTCCAAAGTAAAACTGACTACGCTCACCCATGCATTAATTTACAAAGTAAAACTGACTCGTTGACCCATGCATAAAGTTACAAACAAAATGAAATAGACTATGCTCACTCATGCATGAAGTTACAAACTAAAACTGACTATGCTCACTCACTCTTGCATGAAGGTATAAAGTAAAACTGACTATGTGCTCACTCATGCATGAAGTTACAAAGTAAAACTGGCTACGCTTACTCATGCATGGCGTTACAATATAAACCCGACTACGCCCACTCATGCATGACGCATGAAGTTACAAAGTAAAACCGACTACGTAAAACTGACTACGCTCACTCATGCATGACGATACGAACTAAAAATGACTAAGCTCACTCATGCATGAAGTTACAGTAAAACAAACTACGCTCACCCATGCACGGCGTTACAAAGTACAACCCGACGAATAAACCCGACTACGCTCACTCATGCATGAAATTACAAATTAAAACCGACTATGCTCACCCATGAATGAAGTTGCAAAGTAAAACTGACTATGCGCACCCATTCATGAAGTTGCAAAACTGCCATGCGAAGTTGCAAAGTAAACTGACTATGCTCATCCATGCATAAAGTTGCAAAGTAAAACTGATCATGCTCACCACCCATGCATGAAGTTTCTTGGTGGCCTCTCACTGCATTTCTTTTGGTGATAGTCTTTCGGAATATTTGTCTAGTATCTAATATCACTTATCACTTTAACTGTGAACCGGCTCTGCCATTTCGAAACGGTATAGAACAAGACATTCAAAATTTATCAAAGCAAATAAAAAAATTTTATTATACAGATATATTTTCTTCATTTATTATATATATGCAAAATACAACTAAAACATATTGCAAAGTAAGTGGAGTAGTCACAAATTTAATTAAATAATCTAAATAGATTTCTCAGTAATATATATTCAATTGCATATAGTAACATTGCATTTTTTAATAATTAATACCGAGCTTCCATGTGGACCCAAGGGGTGTCGGTTTTCCCACTCGTTAGGACTTGTTGATGGGGTCCTATCGCGCTCCAGAAAAATCTGAAACGCCCTATGCCCATATTTAAAAGCCAAACGGATACATGAATATACCAATAAAACCACAGTGAACAATCAAAACGTTGACTCCCACAAATAGTGGCTTGTCAAAATAATAAAAACCCACCCAGTCATTAATGCATTATATAATACCTCATAGTGATTGTCTTCACAGATCTTGTTCGGCTTCTTCTATTTCTCGGTAAGTAATCTTCTGAAAACAAAAACCATTTAATAAAAATATTCAATACAATCGAAACTATTAATAAAATTCATTTAATTGAACTTCTCACCATTAACAATATCTAAGCCTAATAAAATTCGTAAAAATATTTACATGTAAAGTGTAGATTTTCCTTGGATCTGTCTTTTTTAATTTCTTCAGTGCCTTCAAAGTTCTGTGCCTGAGAAGCTAGAATAACATTAAAAAAATCTAGGCCTAATAAAAACCCTATTCCTAATGGCGGGAATGGGTCTAAATCTATCTATACCGAATAAAATATTAAAAACAAAGAAGCCATGGCAAGACCTGTTAATACTTTTCTTCTTTTGTCGGTGTCACGATATCCTGGTTCCTGTTGAAAATATCTTGAAAATAGAAGAAAAATTAAAGATTATGACAAACACAGATAGGAAAATATGAATACAGCATATTACAAAAAAAGCTTTATAAAATAATATTTAATATTCAATATCAGCAATAAACATAGTACTTCGTGCATTACTGTATCAGTATTAATATAATCAAAAAAGTATTATATCGAACTAAAATCAAAATGAACACTAGATAGGAGAAAGCCTGACTTATGAAACACTTGTAACATACTTACCGGAATTTCAAATTTGTCTCTGATTTCGTCTTTTTTCAATTTCTCCAGTGCCTTCAAAATTTTGAGCCTGAGAAGTTAAGATAACATTAATAATATCTAAGCCTAATTAAAATTTGTAAGGATATTTACATTCAATTTGTAGATTTTCCTTGTATCAGTCTTTTCCTATTTTCTTCAGTTTCCTTGTATCAGTCTTTTCCTAATTTCTCCATTGACTTCATAATTCTTTGCCTGAGAATCTAGAATACCATTAAAAATATCTAAGCCTAATAAAAACCCTATTAATCCTAATGGCGGATATTTCTGACGGTGGGAATGGGTCTAAATCTATCTCTAACATAGAAAATATTAAAAACAAAAAAGCCATGGCAAGCCCTGTTAATACTTTTTTTCTTTGGTCGGTGTCACGACATTCTGTTTCCTGTTGAAAATACCTCAAAAATAGAAGAGAAAATAATGATTAAGACAAATAAGATAGGCAAATATGGATAGAGCATATTACTAAAAAAGCTTTATTATTAAATATTTAATCTCAGCAATGAACATAATACTTCGTGCATTACTGTATCAGTATTAATATAATCAAAAAAAATTATATCGAACTAAAATTGAAATGAACGAGTAAGCCTGGCTAATGAAACACTTGTAATATACTTACTAGAATTTCAGATTTGTCTCTGATTTCGACTTCTTTTAATTTCTTCAGTGTCTTCAAAATTTTGTGCCTGTGAAGCTTAGATAACATTAATAATATCTAAGCCTAATAAAATTTGTAAGAATATTTACATTAAATTTGTAGATTTTCCTTATATCAGTCTTTTCCTATTTTCTTCATTGTTTCCTTGTATCAGTCTTTTTCTAATTTTCCTATTGCCTTCATAATTCTTTGCCTGAGAATCTAGAATACCATTAAAAATATCTGAGCCTAATAAAAACCCTATTATTCCTAGTGGCAGGAATGGGTCTAAATCTATCTATACCAATTTAAATATTAAAAACAAAAAAGCCATGGCAACCCTGTTAATACTTTTCTTCTTTTGTCGGTGTCACGATATCCTGGTTCCTGTTGAAAATATCTTAAAAGTAGAAGAGAAATTAATGATTATGACAAACACAGATAGGAAAATATGGATACAGCATAATACGAAAAAAACTATATTTAATAATATAAAATATTCAATATCAGCAATAAACATAGTACTTCGTGCATTACTGTATCAGTATTAATATAATCAAAAAAAAATTATATCGAACTAAAATTGAAATGAACGAGTAAGCCTGGCTAATGAAACACTTGTAATATACTTACTGGAATTTCAGATTTGTCTCTGATTTCGTCTTCTTTTAATTTCTTCAGTGTCTTCAAAATTTTGTGCCTGTGAAGCTTAGATAACATTAATAATATCTAAGCCTAATAAAATTTGTAAGAATATTTACATTAAATTTGTAGATTTTCCTTGTATCAGTCTTTTCCTATTTTCTTCATTGTTTCCTTGTATCAGTCTTTTCCTAATTTTCCTATTGCCTTCATAATTCTTTGCCTGAGAATCTAGAATACCATTAAAAATATCTGAGCCTAATAAAAACCCTATTATTCCTAGTGGCGGGAATGGGTCTAAATCTATCTATACCAAATAAAATATTAAAAACAAAAAAGCCATGGCAACCCTGTTAATACTTTTCTTCTTTTGTCGGTGTCACAATATCCTGGTTCCTGTTGAAAATATCTTAAAAAGAGAAGAGAAATTAATGATTATGACAAACACAGATAGGAAAATATGGATACAGCATATTACGAAAAAAGCTATATTAAATAATATTAAATATTCAATATCAGCAATAAACATAGTACTTCGTGCATTACTGTATCAGTATTAATATAATCAAAAAAGTATTATATCGAACTAAATCAAAATGAACACTAGATGGGAGAAAGCCTGACTAATGAAACACTTGTAACATACTTACCGGAATTTCAGATTTGTCTCTGATTCCTTCTTTTTTCAATTTCTTCAGTGCCTTCAAAATTTTGAGCCTGAGAAGCTAAGATAATAATAATTATATGTAAGCCTAATAAAATTTGTAAAAATATTTACATGTAATTTGTAGATTTTCCTTGCAGCCGTCTTTTTCTAATTTTCCCAGTCCCTCCATAGTTCTGTGCCTGAGAATCTAGAATACCATTAAAAATATCTAAGCCTAATAAAAACCCTATTATTACTAATGGCGGGAATGGGTCTAAATCTATCTATACCAAATAAAATATTAAAAACAAAAAAGCCATGGCAACCCTGTTAATACTTTTCTTCTTTTGTCGGTGTCACGATATCCTGGTTCCTATTGAAAATATCTTAAAAATAGAAGAGAAATTAATGATAATGACAAACACCGATGGAAAAATATGGATACAGCATATTACGAAAAAAGCTTTATTAAATAATATTTAATATTCAAAATCAGCAATAAAAATAGTACCTGGTGCATTACTGTATCAGTATTAATATAATCAAAAAAGTATTATATCGAACTAAAATCAAAATGAACACTAGATAGGAGAAAGCCTGACTTATGAAACACTTGTAACATACTTACCGGAATTTCAAATTTGTCTCTGATTCCGTCTTTTTTCAATTTCTCCAGTGCCTTCAAAATTTTCAGCCTGAGAAGCTGAGATAACATTAACAATATCTAAGCATAATAAAATATGTAAGAATATTTACATTCAATTTGTAGATTTTCCTTGTATCAGTCTTTTCCTATTTTCTTCATTGTTTCCTTGTATCAGTCTTTTCCTAGTTTACCCATTGCCTTCATATTTCTTTGCCTGAGAATCTAGAATACCATTAAAAATATCTAAGCCTAATAAAAACCCTATTACTCCTAATGGCGGGTATTTCTAACGGTGGGAATGGGTCTAAATCTATCTCTAACAAAGAAAATATTAAAAACAAAAAAGCCATGGCAAGCCTGTTAATACTTTTCTTCTTTGGTCAGTGTCACGACATTCTGTTTCCTGCTGAAAATACCTCAAAATAGAAGAGAAAATAATGATTAAGACAAATAAGATAGGCAAATATGAATAGAGCATATTACAAAAAAAGCTTTATTATTAAATATTCAATGTCAGCAATGAACATAATACTTCGTGCATTACTGTATCAGTATTAATATAATCAAAAAAAATTATATCGAACTAAAATTGAAATGAACGAGTAAGCCTGGCTAATGAAACACTTGTAATATACTTACTGGAATTTCAGATTTGTCTCTGATTTCGTCTTCTTTTAATTTCTTCAGTGTCTTCAAAATTTTGTGCCTGTGAAGCTTAGATAACATTAATAATATCTAAGCCTAATAAAATTTGTAAGAATATTTACATTAAATTTGTAGATTTTCCTTGTATCAGACTTTTCCTATTTTCTTCATTGTTTCCTTGTATCGGTCTTTTCCTAATTTCCCTATTGCCTTCATAATTCGTTGCCTGAGAATCTAGAATACCATTAAAAATATCTGAGCCTAATAAAAACCCTATTATTCCTAGTGGCGGGAATGGGTCTAAATCTAACTATACCAAATAAAATATTAAAAACAAAAAAGCCATGGCAACCCTGTTAATACTTTTCTTCTTTTGTCGGTGTCACGATATCCTGGTTCCTGTTGTAATTATTTTAAAAGTAGAAGAGAAATTAATGATTATGACAAACACAGATAGGAAAATATGGATACAGCATATTACGAAAAAAGCTATATTAAATAATATTAAATATTCAATATCAGCAATAAACATAGTACTTCGTGCATTACTGTATCAGTATTAATGTAACCAAAAAAGTATTATATCGAACTAAATCAAAATGAACACTAGATAGGAGAAAGCCTGACTAATGAAACACTTGTAACATACTTACCGGAATTTCAGATTTGTCTCTGATTCCGTCTTTTTTCAATTTCTTCAGTGCCTTCAAAATTTTGAGCCTGAGAAGCTAAAATAATAATAATAATATGTAAGCCTAATAAAATTTGTAAAAATATTTACATGTAATTTGTAGATTTTCCTTACAGCCGTCTTTTTCTAATTTTCCCAGTCCCTCCATAGTTCTGTGCCTGAGAATCTAGAATACCATTAAAAATATCTAAGCCTAATAAAAACCCTATTATTCCTAATGGCGGGAATGGGTCTAAATCTATCTATACCAAATAAAATATTAAAAACAAAAAAGCCATGGCAACCCTGTTAATAATTTTCTTCTTTTGTCGGTGTCACGATATCCTGGTTCCTATTGAAAATATCTTAAAAATAGAAGAGAAATTAATGATTATGACAAACACCGATAGAAAAATATGGATACAGCATATTACGAAAAAAGCTTTATTAAATAATATTTAATATTCAATATCAGCAATAAACATAGTACCTCGTGCATTACTGTATCAGTATTAATATAATCAAAAAAGTATTATATCGAACTAAAATCAAAATGAACACTAGATAGGAGAAAGCCTGACTTATGAAACACTTGTAACATACTTACCGGAATTTCAAATTTGTCTCTGATTCCGTCTTTTTTCAATTTCTCCAGTGCCTTCAAAATTTTGAGCCTGAGAAGCTGAGATAACATTAACAATATCTAAGCATAATAAAATTTGTAAGAATATTTACATTCAATTTGTAGATTTTCCTTGTATCAGTCTTTTCCTATTTTCTTCATTGTTTCCTTGTATCAGTCTTTTCCTAGTTTCCCCATTGCCTTCATATTTCTTTGCCTGAGAATCTAGAATACCATTAAAAATATCTAAGCCTAATAAAAACCCTATTACTCCTAATGGCGGGTATTTCTAACGGTGGGAATGGGTCTAAATCTATCTCTAACAAAGAAAATATTAAAAACAAAAAGCCATGGCAAGCCTGTTAATACTTTTCTTCTTTGGTCAGTGTCACGACATTCTGTTTCCTGCTGAAAATACCTCAAAATAGAAGAGAAAATAATGATTAAGACAAATAAGATAGAGCATATTACTAAAAAAACTTTATTATTAAATATTCAATGTCAGCAATGAACATAATACTTCGTGCATTACTGTATCAGTATTAATATAATCAAAAAAAAATTATATCGAACTAAAATTGAAATGAACGAGTAAGCCTGGCTAATGAAACACTTGTAATATACTTACTGGAATTTCACATTTGTCTCTGATTTCGTCTACTTTTAATTTCTTCAGTGTCTTCAAAATTTTGTGCCTGTGAAGCTTGGATAACATTAATAATATCTAAGCCTAATAAAATTTGTAAGAATATTTACATTAAATTTGTAGATTTTTCTTCATTGTTTCCTTGTATCAGTCTTTTCCTAATTTCCCTATTGCCTTCATAATTCTTTGCCTGAGAATCTAGAATACCATTAAAAATATCTGAGCCTAATAAAAACCCTATTATTCCTAGTGGCGGGAATGGGTCTAAATCTATCTATACCAAATAAAATATTGAAAACAAAAAAGCCATGGCAACCCTGTTAATACTTTTCTTCTTTTGTCGGTGTCACAATATTCTGGTTCCTGTTGAAAATATCTTAAAAAGAGAAGAGAAATTAATGATTATGACAAACACAGATAGGAAAATATGGATACAGCATATTACGAAAAAAGCTATATTAAATAATATTAAATATTCAATACCAGCAATAAACATATTACTTCGTGCATTACTGTATCAGTATTAATATAATCAAAAAAGTATTATATCGAACTAAATCAAAATGAACACTAGATGGGAGAAAGCCTGACTAATGAAACACTTGTAACATACTTACCGGAATTTCAGATTTGTCTCTGATTCCTTCTTTTTTCAATTTCTTCAGTGCCTTCAAAATTTTGAGCCTGAGAAGCTAAGATAATAATAATAATATGTAAGCCTAATAAAATTTGTAAAAATATTTACATGTAATTTGTAGATTTTCCTTGCAGCCGTCTTTTTCTAATTTTCCCAGTCCCCCAATAGTTCTGTGCCTGAGAATCTAGAATACCATTAAAAATATCTAAGCCTAATAAAAACCCTATTATTCCTAATGGCGGGAATGGGTCTAAATCTATCTATACCAAATAAAATATTAAAAACAAAAAAGCCATGGTAACCCTGTTAATACTTTTCTTCTTTTGTCGGTGTCACGATATCCTGGTTCCTATTGAAAATATCTTAAAAATAGAAGAGAAATTAATGATTATGACAAACACCGATAGAAAAATATGGATACAGCATATTACGAAAAAAGCTTTATTAAATAATATTTAATATTCAATATCAGCAATAAACATAGTACCTCGTGATAATCAAAAAAGTATTATATCGAACTAAAATCAAAATGAACACTAGATAGGAGAAAGCCTGACTTATGAAACACTTGTAACATACTTACCGGAATTTCAAATTTGTCTCTGATTCCGTCTTTTTTCAATTTCTCCAGTGCCTTCAAAATTTTGAGCCTGAGAAGCTGAGATAACATTAACAATATCTAAGCATAATAAAATTTGTAAGAATATTTACATTCAATTTGTATATTTTCCTTGTATCAGTCTTTTCCTATTTTCTTTATTGTTTCCTTGTATCAGTCTTTTCCTAGTTTCCCCATTGCCTTCATATTTCTTTGCCTGAGAATCTAGAATACCATTAAAAATATCTAAGCCTAATAAAAACCCTATTACTCCTAATGGCGGGTATTTCTAACGGTGGGAATGGGTCTAAATCTATCTCTAACAAAGAAAATATTAAAAACAAAAAAACCATGGCAAGCCTGTTAATACTTTTCTTCTTTGGTCAGTGTCACGACATTCTGTTTCCTGTTGAAAATACCTCAAAAATAGAAGAGAAAATAATGATTAAGACAAATAAGATAGGCAAATATGAATAGAGCATATTACTAAAAAAGCTTTATTATTAAATATTCAATGTCAGCAATGAACATAATACTTCGTGCATTACTGTATCAGTATTAATATAATCAAAAAAATATTATATGGAACTAAAATTGAAATGAACGAGTAAGCCTGACTAATGAAACACTTGTAATATACTTCCTGGAATTTCAGATTTGTCTCTGATTTCGTCTTCTTTTAATTTCTTCAGTGTCTTCAAAATTTTGTGCCTGTGAAGCTTAGATAACATTAACAATATCTAAGCCTAATAAAATTTGTAAGAATATTTACATTCAATTTGTAGATTTTCCTTGTATCAGTCTTTTCCTATTTTCTTCATTGTTTCCTTGTATCAGTCTTTTCCTATTTTCTTCATTGTTTCCTTGTATCAGTCTTTTCCTAATTTCCTTATTGCCTTCATAATTCTTTGCCTGAGAATCTAGAACACCATTAAAAATATCTAAGCCTAATAAAAACCCTATTATTCCTAATGGCGGGAATGGGTCTAAATCTATCTATACAAATAAAATATTAAAAACAAAAAAGGCATGGCAACCCTGTTAATACTTTTCTTCTTTTGTCGGTGTCACAATATCCTGGTTCCTGTTGAAAATATCTTAAAAAGAGAAGAGAAATTAATGATTATGACAAACAAAAATAGGAAAATATGAATACAGCATATTACTAAAAAAGCTTTATTAATAAATATTCAATATCAGCAATAAACATAATACTTCGTGCATTATTGTATCAGTATTAATGAACACCAGATGGAAAGAGTAATCCTGTCTAATGAAACACATGTAACATATTTACCGGTATTTTAGATTTGTCTCTGATTCCGGCTTTTTTCAATTTCTCCAGTGCCTTCAAAATTTTGAGCCTGAGAAGCTAAGATAATAATAATAATATGTAAGCCTAATAAAGTTTGTAAAAATATTTACATGTAATTTGTAGATTTTCCTTGTATCAGTCTTTTCCTATTTTCTTCATTGTTTCCTTGTATCAGTCTTTTCCTAATTTCCATATTGCCTTCATAATTCTTTGCCTGAGAATCTAGAATATCATTTAAAATAGCTAAGCCTAATAAAAACCCTATTATTCCTAATGGCGGGAATGGGTCTAAATCTATCTATACCAAATAAAATATTAAAAACAAAAAAGCCATGGCAACCCTGTTAATACTTTTCTTCTTTTGTCGGGGTCACGATATCCTGGTTCCTGTTGAAAATATCTTAAAAATAGAAGAGAAATTAATGATTATGACGAACACAGATAGGAAAATATGGATACAGCATATTACGAAAAAAGCTATATTAAATAATATTAAATATTCAATACCAGCAATAAACATAGTACTTCGTGCATTACTGTATCAGTATTAAAATAATCAAAAAAGTATTATATCGAACTAAATCAAAATGAACACTAGATGGGAGAAAGCCTGACTAATGAAACACTTGTAACATACTTACCGGAATTTCAGATTTGTCTCTGATTCCTTCTTTTTTCAATTTCTTCAGTGCCTTCAAAATTTTGAGCCTGAGAAGCTAAGATAATAATAATAATATGTAAGCCTAATAAAATTTGTAAAAATATTTACATGTAATTTGTAGATTTTCCTTGCAGCCGTCTTTTTCTAATTTTCCCAGTCCCTCCATAGTTCTGTGCCTGAGAATCTAGAATACCATTAAAAATATCTAAGCCTAATAAAAACCCTATTATTCCTAATGGCGGGAATGGGTCTAAATCTATCTATACCAAATAAAATATTAAAAACAAAAAAGCCATGGCAACCCTGTTAATACTTTTCTTCTTTTGTCGGTGTCACGATATCCTGGTTCCTATTGAAAATATCTTAAAAATAGAAGAGAAATTTATGATTATGACAAACACCGATAGAAAAATATGGATACAGCATATTACGAAAAAAGCTTTATTAAATAATATTTAATATTCAATATCAGCAATAAACATAGTACCTCGTGCATTACTGTATCAGTATTAATATAATCAAAAAAGTATTATATCGAACTAAAATCAAAATGAACACTAGATAGGAGAAAGCCTGACTTATGAAACACTTGTAACATACTTACCGGAATTTCAAATTTGTCTCTGATTCCGTCTTTTTTCAATTTCTCCAGTGCCTTCAAAATTTTGAGCCTGAGAAGATGAGATAACATTAACAATATCTAAGCATAATAAAATTTGTAAGAATATTTACATTCAATTTGTAGATTTTCCTTGTATCAGTCTTTTCCTATTTTCTTCATTGTTTCCTTGTATCAGTCTTTTCCTAGTTTCCCCATTGCCTTCATATTTCTTTGCCTGAGAATCTAGAATACCATTAAAAATATCTAAGCCTAATAAAAACCCTATTACTCCTAATGGCGGGTATTTATAACGGTGGGAATGGGTCTAAATCTATCTCTAACAAAGAAAATATTAAAAACAAAAAAGCCATGGCAAGCCTGTTAATACTTTTCTTCTTTGGTCAGTGTCACGACATTCTGTTTCCTGTTGAAAATACCTCAAAAATAGAAGAGAAAATAATGATTAAGACAAATAAGATAGGCAAATATGAATAAAGCATATTACTAAAAAAGCTTTATTATTAAATATTCAATGTCAGCAATGAACATAATACTTCGTGCATTACTGTATCAGTATTAATATAATCAAAAAAATATTATATCGAACTAAAATTGAAATGAACGAGTAAGCCTGACTAATGAAACACTTGTAATATACTTACTGGAATTTCAGATTTGTCTCTGATTTCGTCTTCTTTTAATTTCTTCAGTGTCTTCAAAATTTTGTGCCTGTGAAGCTTAGATAACATTAACAATATCTAAGCCTAATAAAATTTGTAAGAATATTTACATTCAATTTGTAGATTTTCCTTGTATCAGTCTTTTCCTATTTTCTTCATTGTTTCCTTGTATCAGTCTTTTCCTAATTTCTCTATTGCCTTCATAATTCTTTGCCTGAGAATCTAGAATACCATTAAAAATATCTAAGCCTAATAAAAACCCTATTATTCCTAATGGCGGGAATGGGTCTAAATCTATCTATACAAATAAAATATTAAAAAACAAAAAAGCCATGGCAACCCTGTTAATACTTTTCTTCTTTTGTCGGTGTCACAATATCCTGGTTCCTGTTGAAAATATCTTAAAAAGAGAAAAGAAATTAATGATTATGACAAACAAAAATAGGAAAATATGAATACAGCATATTACTAAAAAAGCTTTATTAATAAATATTCAATATCAGCAATAAACATAATACTTCGTGCATTATTGTATCAGTATTAATGAACACCAGATGGAAAGAGTAATCCTGTCTAATGAAACACATGTAACATATTTACCGGTATTTTAGATTTGTCTCTGATTCCGGCTTTTTTCAATTTCTCCAGTGCCTTCAAAATTTTGAGCCTGAGAAGCTAAGATAATAATAATAATATGTAAGCCTAATAAAGTTTGTAAAAATATTTACATTCAATTTGTAGATTTTCCTTGTATCAGTCTTTTCCTATTTTCTTCATTGTTTCCTTGTATCAGTCTTTTCCTAATTTCCCTATTGCCTTCATAATTCTTTGCCTGAGAATCTAGAATACCATTAAAAATATCTAAGCCTAATAAAAACCCTATTATTCCTAATGGCGGGAATGGGTCTAAATCTATCTATACAAATAAAATATTAAAAACAAAAAAGCCATGGCAACCCTGTTAATACTTTTCTTCTTTTGTCGGTGTCACAATATCCTGGTTCCTGTTGAAAATATCTTAAAAAGAGAAGAGAAATTAATGATTATGACAAACAAAAATAGGAAAATATGAATACAGCATATTACTAAAAAAGCTTTATTAATAAATATTCAATATCAGCAATAAACATAATACTTCGTGCATTATTGTATCAGTATTAATGAACACCAGATGGAAAGAGTAATCCTGTCTAATGAAACACATGTAACATATTTACCGGTATTTTAGATTTGTCTCTGATTCCGGCTTTTTTCAATTTCTCCAGTGCCTTCAAAATTTTGAGCCTGAGAAGCTAAGATAATAATAATAATATGTAAGCCTAATAAAGTTTGTAAAAATATTTACATGTAATTTGTAGATTTTCCTTGTATCAGTCTTTTCCTATTTTCTTCATTGTTTCCTTGTATCAGTCTTTTCCTAATTTCCCTATTGCCTTCATAATTCTTTGCCTGAGAATCTAGAATATCATTTAAAATAGCTAAGCCTAATAAAAACCCTATTATTCCTAATGGCGGGAATGGGTCTAAATCTATCTATACCAAATAAAATATTAAAAACAAAAAAGCCATGGCAACCCTGTTAATACTTTTCTTCTTTTGTCGGTGTCACGATATCCTGGTTCCTGTTGAAAATATCTTAAAAATAGAAGAGAAATTAATGATTATGACGAACACAGATAGGAAAATATGGATACAGCATATTACGAAAAAAGCTATATTAAATAATATTAAATATTCAATATCAGCAATAAACATAGTACTTCGTGCATTACTGTATCAGTATTAATATAATCAAAAAAGTATTATATCGAACTAAATCAAAATGAACACTAGATGGGAGAAAGCCTGACTAATGAAACACTTGTAACATACTTACCGGAATTTCAGATTTGTCTCTGATTCCTTCTTTTTTCAATTTCTTCAGTGCCTTCAAAATTTTGAGCCTGAGAAGCTAAGATAATAATAATAATATGTAAGCCTAATAAAATTTGTAAAAATATTTACATGTAATTTGTAGATTATCCTTGCAGCCGTCTTTTTCTAATTTTCCCAGTCCCTCCATAGTTCTGTGCCTGAGAATCTAGAATACCATTAAAAATATCTAAGCCTAATAAAAACCCTATTATTCCTAATGGCGGGAATGGGTCTAAATCTATCTATACCAAATAAAATATTAAAAACAAAAAAGCCATGGCAACCCTGTTAAATACTTTTCTTCTTTTGTCGGTGTCACGATATCCTGGTTCCTGTTGAAAATATCTTAAAAATAAAAGAGAAATTATTGATTATGACAAACAAAAATAGGAGAATATGGATACAGCATATTACTAAAAAAGCTTTATTAATAAATATTCAATATCAGCAATAGACATCATTCTTCCTGCAATATTGTATTAGTATTAATATCTTCAGAAAAATATTATACCGACTAAAATTAAAATTAACACTAAAGATGGCAAGCCCTGTTAATACTTTTCTTCCTTTGTCGTTGTCACGATATCTTGTTTACCTGTTGAAAATATCTCCAAAAATACAATATAAAATAATGAATATGACAAATAAGATAGCTAAATATAGAAACAGCATATTACAAAAAAAGCTTATTAAAAAATATACAATATCAGTAATAAACGACAATATAATTAATAAATCAGTAATATACAATACCAGTAATAAAAATATAAAAATAACGTAAAACGAAAGAATAATTTTAAACTTATCATAACAGGACATCAAACACAGGATTGCATTGCAGGGTGTTAGAATACAAATAACAATTGTATTTATTTTTCTGAGCTATGATTCAATTCATTAATAAATATACAATCAAAAATCCGTTTGCAATTATTCAAATTACATAAATAGTTAGTTCCTCACGGGTCGACCATGTTGAACTTCCACATATAATTCTTTTACAGTGTGTATGACATTTTGGTATAGTTTTAAACAACAGTCTTATTTGATATAAAAGACATGTGTATGTGCTGCCCAATGCATTTGTTTGCGATCACATATTAGTAATCAGTGCACATACATACGAGCTTAAAGTACGTATGGCAATGAAATACAGTCTCAAACATCAGTCTATTTTTCTATATCAAAGTCTTGTTTGTGGACTCGATGCATTTGTTTGCTAGCACATCTCAGTTATGTTTAATAAAACTCTTCTTCTTATTCAAATAATTGAGTTGTATTTTCTTTTGAAAAACAGAAAGATTCGTCAAGTTTCATAATTGAAGAATCCTGTAAAAATATATATAAATTTATTTCTTTTTCACTTTTATAGTAGAGGAAGTAAATTATGAGCAACTTATTACGTATGATGAGGCTCTACAAGACGCTTATAACGTGTTGGGCGGTGACGCTGCGCGACATCAACTCCCTTAAGACTTATAACCTGCCAGTTTTCTCGATATTAATAACTACACATCTTTGAATATGATTGAAATCTGTTACTGGCAATGAAATATCCAGTCTACATGAACCAAAGTACGAGAAACGAATAATATGTGATGAAAAACGTCAAATAGTGTGCTGATAAAAATGATTATTGTAGAGGTCGAAACGCATAATGTAGAAGCCAAAACAATTAACCCTACTTTTCACATAAGCCAATATATTGGGACATCTGTCATACTCGGTCATAATGTATTGGGTTGCTAAAGTTTACGACCAACCTAAGTATGTCTACAACATACTTAATTCCAAAAGATGCAAACAATAGCAACATTAATTTATGCAATTTTAATAAACCCTATCATTTAACCAAAATATAAAACAAGCAAACAATCCGATTATTACAGCAATTAAATTAACACTACTTGAACGACAAACTTCCAATGCGAATTAACTTTTAAATAGCCGACCTGCAATGATCCGAAATAACTATAAACAAACAAGAATATGAGGAGACAAAACCGATACAAGATTTTGTTGAAGTCAACATGCTTCTTTTCTCCCCACGAACAGAAGATGAATTGCCTTAAAGAGAGAAGTCTATGAGCGGTCATTCACTGAAAGTACAACGCCCGATAACTTTTGAAATAACCCCGGGTCAAATATATATACCAGGGGTCGGGAACCTTTTTGGTCAAGAGAGCCATAAAATATACATATTTTCAATTGCATTTCCGTGCGAGTCATATAACATTTCTTCACTTAATCAGGCCTGAAACGTTTACTCAAAAGTCAACACATTCCATGTCAATATACATTTAATGTGACTTCTGACGCTGCATGTTGTCGCTGCGGGCCTTGAACGGTTGCTCACATGCAGCCCAAGTTGAAATCTACGATACTCATCAACCTTTTTCGTTTAGGCATCTCCGTAGTATTTTAAAACTCTATCGCTTTGTGATGTCACAATATATGTTCCAGAATCCCCATGTTTTGTCACAATGCCTGTCTGGTAATTCTCCTAAATAACATAGACATGCGCTGGGCCCGCGTTGTCAAACGTATTGGGAAATTTTTGCCAAATTTGGCCATAAAATAGTCCGAAGTCTAGTAACAATAGTAAGCTTAATCTCTTATCTTTGATATCTTACGAAGTTTGCAGTAAAAGAGTACATTGTTTTACAACATATTATTTGATACAATAACGCATGAAGTGTATATCTATTTTAAACAATACATTAACGTCCATTACATTATACTAGAGATTCCGACTAAGAGATGTACCGATACCTTTTGTCGCCGATACCAATCCGACAACAACGATAAAACGACGATATTAATATTTTAAAGCAGAAATTGCCGACATTTACATGCTAGGTAATTATTATTTCAGGTGTTCAGTCCAAACAAGTTAAAGTAACAGTTTGCAAGCTTTATTCATGCCACACAGTTTTTCAAATTTGAAAAAGCCATATTTCAGATAAAAAGAAATTAATGTTTTGGATCCTGCTACGTTTTTAGATTTAAATACATTGTACACTGATGTTAATTATATCGGTGTTCGGTTAGAAAACTCATCGGGTTTGGCTACTGTAGGTGGTAAAAATAATGAATGTTCACTCAATCTATCCAACTGATAAATCGAGTTGTGTGCGCAGAATTTTATGCCATGCCAACGTCGTATTTTGTATTTTGCACACCGAAAAATTCACATTCGATATACTTCTTCATAATTTCCATGTAATGTTAAAATTGTCAATATAAAAAATAGGTTGCAAAGATAGCCAAATTAGTTGAGCTAGTTGGGCTGATAAATGGCTAAAATCAGTTCATAATCATATTCCGGTTTCTATTCGCGCGGTTGGGAAACAGCATTGCTCCTATCTAACGAGGCTAATACCGCGAACACGATCACTCCAAGCAAAAAATAATTTTTATATCAGTATTTCAACCTACTTTTTAAATTCACACTATAATATTAAGTTCTTTTTTAAACCAAGAGCAAAAAACTGTAAAATCAAAAACTATCATAAAGTATTGACAACAAGAAAAATGAAAAAGTATGAAACGCAAAGAACTACAGAAACAAATGTTCGTAGAAGTATGTAATGGACAGACATTTTTCTTCTTCACAGGTATTCCATATTTTCCTCTTTATATTGTTAACGGCGTTTTATATTTTGTACTAAACTAAAAGAGGGTTTATTTGATTTGGGAGATTTGTTTTCTTTAATATTTATAGTCACGTTAACATATTTTAGAATTTGATTTTAAAACAATCGCACTACAAATAGGAGTTTCAGGATGTACCTACATGAAAGCCAGTAGAATCCGCATTTTTATTTTTTTTAAAGCTCAGTCAGACTGATATGATTTTGTCACAATTACATCCAACACGCGCCTTCAGTTAACAGTTAGCTGGACGTGTTTTATTCTAAAATATTCTAACACTCTCCAACATTAAAATTAGAAGCAAGTTAAAGTAGTAAAATGAGTTTATAAATGCCCACTTATTAGCAGAGAATCAGCTAAAATAGAAGAACAAACGATTAAGCAAAGGCTTAAATAATATGACTCGGCATGTGTGCAATGTAAATGGGATATTTTCTGCCTTGCCAGCCTTTTTTGGACTGTTTTCTATGCGCTGGAAAATATGAATATTCTATGTAAGCGTCAAGTATACCACAGTGCAGCCTACTACAGATTTAACAACCAATCACAAGAAATCATTTTTTTTACTACATTGGATAACCGACAGCCAGAGTGCACCTTCTGAAAAGGAGTCGGAACAACAACCGTTGGAATATCAAGCGCACAAACCGATTATAAACAGATCGAGCAATAATCAAACACATCAATTTAATCACAATCAAAAACTGTATGAAATATTTTGTACAGCGACAAAACAAAATGTAAAAGAAAAAACTAGCCTTGACAAAATGAAAAATTTGAAATGTTAGGAACTCCGGAAAAACGGCCCGCGAATGAACCCGAACGACTTTCGCGATTATTGCTGCATATTATTGTATTTCATTACTTCCAGTTTCGTGTACAAAATGACCACCTATTAGCACAGGATGAGCTAAAAAGAAAAACATACGATTAAGCGAGGAGAGATTAATAAATATGACCTGGCATGCGTGCAGTGTAACTAAGATTTTTATAGCTTGTCAGCTTGCTTAAAACAACTTAACTTGTTAACTTTTCGTTCAAAAATAAACCATTTCAATACACATGTTAGAAACTATGAATATTGAGTGTCAGCGTCGGATAAATAACAATTCAGCTAATAAAACTGAACTAGACAGCAAACAACAGAAAATATCATTTTACTTCCTACAAGCATATTAAAAAGTTAATATTTAGGGTTGAAAATACGATCAAATTCCACGAGAAACTCAATGTTGGCTCGTGAGATACTAAGTAATTACTTTTCACCCAGTTATTTCATTCTGGTCTTACTGTATTATAATTTGTACAACCCTGCTGTTTGATTTACATTTTTTACCACCAAAACTAAGTCGTGTCTAATGAAGAATATAAGGGAGACAAAATCCGAAAAGTAACTTGCGTTTTTTTATGAATCTGTTGCTGTGCAGCTTTCAAACATCTGATCAAGCGTTTTTGTTATGGCGGAGATATAGTGTGAGGAATTTTGTGTAAAAAGGGTGTTAGAAACAAGAATTTTGCAGTTCATTTACCTCTCTTCATTACATAGATCAAGATTTTCGCAAAATATCATTATATAATACAGCATTGCTCTGCAAAAGTACTCGCAATCTCTAATGAAAAACAAACTGATCAAGGTCGTTGCGGCAAAATCAGAAAATTCTGAAAATTTACCTCCTAAAAGTCCTCATGTTGCGTGCTTTCAAATCTACCAATTTATTACGCTTCATCAGAGAATTAGAAGTGACCATTTTATTTATTTCTTAAATTTGTGGAAACGTCCAACGCTTTTTTGTTGATACGTTTTCTTTCATTTCCCCACTAGTTAGCTTAACATTCTTACTTTGCATCTTTATTGTTTTACTCTTACAATAAACATCATTTAGCATTCACAAATGTATTTTTGTACGGCTAAGACATTAACGCGACAATGACTTAGAAATAAATTATTATTATTTATTAGAATTTTTTGTATTTAAATAAAAATTTACCAAAGACAAATCTGGGTTGGGCATTCAAGTTAACAACAGAATTCAATTCAATTCAACGAAAGCATTAATTTCAAAAAACACCACCGAATGCAGATTTCAATTTTTTTAATTATTCCAACCCGAAACCTAACCCAAGCTGGGCAACTACTAATTTGTTATTTTAAAGCTTTAAGTTTTAAGTTCAATTCAATGGAGGCATTTTTTTCAAATCAAATCTCTCATTTTTCAAAGAAACATTTACAACTGTGGTAATATACCTAAATAATTAGTATATTGCACTCAGGGATGGCCAATTTGAATAAAGTATTCGAATATCTCGTCATTCGAATATCGGAATTCACGTTCATAAGAATATCGGATATTTGTGTGACGTCACACATTTTCGACGCCGCTTTCAAGACGTTTCCGTTGAATGAAAACATTCTCGATAGAAACTTGCGCGTGATTGTTTTCATCACTCATCAGCGTAACGTGTTATTTAGGCCCGTAAACGCCTTTACGATTGTGTTATTTACTCTAAAACGAAAATTTTCCACAAATTTGTTCCACGATAACGATAACATTTATTTTATTTTTGTACGCGCACGGAATTGTGAATCTGGTAAATACGTTCATCGGCGGCGAGTTTCTAAAGACAACGCAACTTTTTGATTGAAAAGCGGCAATTTAGAATACTGAAAATAAAACCGTAAACAATATAAGTTTTATTGAGGCCCGCGAAAATTTAAAAAACTCTTTTCTAGGCAGTGAAAATCGCAAAATTTCGTGTGCCTCTGGCACACATGTTTGGTCGGCGTTTAGAAACATATCGTCACTAATTGAGGGCGGGATTTGCCTGATTATCCATTACTTTAAATTGCCGTCGAATATTTCCATGTTAACACGATACGAGGTTTGAAACGCGACTTTTTCCCGGGTTGTGAGGATGTATATAATATAATTAATCTAAAGTATATTCAATCAATTTTATTGTGATGAAATAAATTGTACTCTGAGATATTACAGCATATTTATGGATTTCTCGAACAGTTTTATGTAAAAATAATCAGAGTGGCAGCATTTCGATCGAGCGGAGTCACTGTTAACAAGTACATCTAAATATTTGCCGAATTCGCAAAATACGGATCAAAACAATATTTAATCGGACAGTTTACCTCATGTTTTTATTTTTATGACCGCGGATTGCAATGGTATATAAGAGTGCTGAGGATTTTATTTTGTTGACGCAACCGCAGGTTAAATTGAAGACAATTAAATTAATAAAGCAAGACATTTTAAATATGCCCGTGTCGGTCACGAATTCATCACTTTGCACAACAGAAAAATATATATTCGGTTGTTATATTATTTGTTGTTAAAAGTCGAGGTGGCATAATCGCGGCGATGAATATGTATTTTTAATTTACTGCTAAACTTTATATGTATATTCATTGTATGAAATGAATTATACTCTACACTTAACAGGATTTTATATAATTATTTGAGATTTTTCTAACGGCGATAACGAGTTGGCAAGATTGCAAAAATACGTATTAAAATTAAATACATCAGGCAGTTTATCTCGTAATTTTAGGTCACAGATCGCCGTGGACCAAATAGTAATGTTTTTTTTTGGCATAAGAAGCAACCGCGAGTTACATTGGACATATTAAATTATTATATAAAGATATTTTAGAATCTCGTAGTTGTCATGGATGGAATATTTTACGTAACAGAATGATCATTATACGCTGAAAAGACGGCGGTGGGTGTTACAGGCGGCAATGGGAATTTCCGATTTCGAAAATCCTGGCTGCGCGCTGGCAGTGGTGGTCAGTTATTCTCTACTAATTTATTTCTAATTCCAAACACAACATTATGTTACACATAATAACAATATACTGGTAGGTAGTAAAATACCTCAGGCCTAAATATTAAAATTTTTAAAGGCAGAATTTTCGATTGTTGTTGCCTGTATTGCTAATAAATTTTATTACTCTCAGAAAATATACACAATTATCTGAATACAAGTAGTATTTTTGTTAATAGACTTGACTATTATCGTAATATCATGGTACCAATGATAGAAAGCGTCAGACAACTCCTTGGCTATTATTTCATATTGTCATTTGTACAAAGTGAATAATGTTAATAAACTGACTGTGTCACAAGTTGCTATTATTTTTTATTGATAGCTATAAACTATCAATTACTTTGTGTACATATACTGTTGGTTTGTGGCTTCATTCTGATATTTCTATTGAAGCTTATTTCCTAATTTACTGGGTTTTAATCAACTAAAACAAAAATGTGTTATTTTCGATTTTAGAATGTATTCGGAATTCCAGATTCGAAAACATTATTTTAGAATGTATTCGGAATAGTTTAGTATTCGGAAATGGCCATCCCTGATTGCACTATACGTTTTTTTTTAAATATTGAATTATTTCGAACTTTTCCGACCCAGCGGGGGAAAATTTCAATATTCCATCAAATCGAGGATTGAATAAATAACTTAATTCAACAAAAAGTTGTGGTGTGACAATGTGGTATTCGAAAATGATAAATTTTACAAAAATTGATTGATTTCAGAAAAATATTTAATTATTTTGATCTAATTTCGGCTTGGGGGTTAAAATTTGAATGTACCAATAATTTTTCGAACTATGACATTATGTGAACTATATGAACTATGTCAAGTTTTGAGTTTATGAATGACAGAAAATGTAATTTGATAAATTAGATATGAATTGGATACATATTTCAACAAATCTATTTGTACCTGTCTGCTCTAGCGAAAAGGCAACATCAAATAAAACAACACTCCGTAGATTTTCCAAATTCTAAACCCAAACCATTCCAAGCCTGTCGAACTCCTGCGCTATCCTGAAAGCTCCCGCCAAGCCCCATTGTACTAAATGGTTGTAATTGGGAGCCCAATTCCCGACTTTATAAAGGGGAAGCATAATTTCGTGCAAGGTTATAGAAAATTAAAAGATTCAGGTTGAAAATCCTTGGCTTGCCATAACAACCCAAGATGTTTCAAAGTCATAATCAGAAAGCATCTAAGGGCACTATCATATAAGCAGAAACACCAGAGCGCGCGACATCCGTGGAGAGACGGGTTCACTAAAACTTACAACTGTGCAACGCTATACAAACAGCAACGCTAATTTATTAGTTGTTGAAAGTGTAACTTTGAATATCTGAGATGAACTGTAGGTAAATTTGCATAATTAATAGACAATGTGATAGAAAAGTCCCATAATATAAAACTGTTTTAATTTAAAGGAACCTCGTCGAATCCCTGGAACAACACCAACAAACACCAAAAATTCGATGGCAACGAAATAAACCCATGAAGTACGAATACAATAAATACTATGAAATGAGGCCCGACCAATTGTATTAATGCAGCTGCAAATGCCCTCATTGCCTGTATTATAACCCCATCGTTGGCGACTGGCGCATACGTCGATAATTGTCAAACGCTGGAAGAACGCCCAAAAGGGAACATAACCCGCGTCTTTCCGGGAATTATGTATACGAAATTACCCAATTAGCAAAATTTATCGCATACCAGCTAAAAACTGCACACTCGCCCGTGAACTAGAGGGTGGAAACCATTGCATTACATGACTCTACGGAATTATAAAAAAATATAGGGCGAAATATTTTGGACATCTTGTGAGAATAATTCACAAATTTGCAGCTCTTCATGACTAGCGGGATTTAACATCATATATTAGTTTATACCGGACAAAATATGAATTGAAAGATTTATAAGATTACATACTTGCTCTTTACTCTCTAGACTAAATAGGCTTCCATCTAACTCTGTGATGCACCATACTATTAACACTGTCGATTCCGTTTGATGCAATGACTTTTTCAAGCAGTGTTTTAGAAAACTGAAAATAAATATATGGTTTCATTATCAAGTTTTGGAGTCATAAATCCCAAGAAAATGCTGTTTGACAGAGGTAAAGCAAAGGTAATCTTATAATAAAAATACATAAAAATATCAATTTAATGCCATATTATGTGCATACCGAGTCCATCTTACTTTAGATGGAACTAAATTTCGTTGACCTAAGACATTATCAAGGTATTTAATTCACAAGACAGAAATACAGAGAAGAGATATAGTTGTTCGAACTATGTCTTTGGCTATTCGGGTTTGGCTACTGTGGGTGGTAAAATAAATAAATGTTCACTCATTCTATCTAACTGATACATACTGGATTGCGTGCACAGAATTTAAGCCATTATAACGTCGTATTTTGTATTTTGCACATCAAAAAATTCCCATTCGATATATTTCTTCATAATTCCCGTGCAATATTAAAAATGTCAATATAAAAAATTGGCTGCAAAAATAGCCAAATTAGTTGAGGTGATAAATGGCTAAAATCATGTCATAATCATATTTCCGTTTCTATTCGCGCGGTTGGGAAACAACATTGTTCCTACCTAACGAGGCTAATACAGCGAACACGATCACTCCAAGCAAAAAATAATTTTCATGTCAGTATTTCAACCTACTTTTTAAAACATTCTGGAATAGAATAAAAGTTAATTATCTTGAAAATATCAGTCTACATTTAGCCGATATCGATACGAATGCCGATACCGAAAAAATTGCCGATATTACCGATACCCGATTCCTTTTACCGAAAGCTTTTTAAATTAGTTTTGACAAGCACTGACTGTATAACGACACTGATGTTTGTTTCAAGCAGAAGGTAAAACACTCATTTTAATCATTCCAAACCGAAATTGAAATAAATGAAAAGTCAACTTACCGCAATTAATGATAAAATAAAACAAGTAAATAATACACGATAGTTATATGAACATTTGTTAAAAAATTACTATTCAAGGCAAAAAATAATATTGCAAAATGAACACATCATATTGGGTTAGTTTAGCTGTCCTGTTAATATTTGGACGTGATTCGACTTAAAATCCTTCTAATTTGAATCGAGCAATAAAATTAGAACCAAGTTACAGTAAAAAAACGCGAATATCAGAACATAACCCGTAAGTTCAAATGACATTATATTTTCATGGCATCGTGATACCATAACAAGTTTATAGATGACCTATTATTAGGGGGAAAATGAGAACAAACGATAAGCGAGAGACTCAAGTAGAAAATGCGTGTAAAAATTCACACTATAATATTATGGTCTTTTTTAAACCAAGAGCAAAAAACTGTAAAAAAATATCATAAAGTCTCGACAACAAAAAGAAATGAAAAAGTATGAAACGCAAAGAACTGAGAAAATGTTCCTAGAAATATAAAATGGACAGACATTTTTCTTCTTTACAGGTATCCCATATTTTCCCTTTTATAATGTTAACGGCGTTCTATATTTTGTACTAAACCCAAAGAGGGTTTATTTGATTTGGGAGATTCGTTTTCTATAATATTTATAGTCACGTTAACATATTTTAAAATATGATTTTAATTAAAGCAATCGCACTAAAAATAAGAGTTTTAATATGTACCTACATGAAAGCCATCAGTAGAATTCGCATTTTTATTTTTTTTAAAAGCTCAAACTTGTATAATTTTGTCACAATTACATCCAACAAGCGCCTTCAGTTAACAGTTGATTGGACGCTTTTTATCCTAAAATATTCTAACACTCTCCATCTTCAAAATTAGAAGCAAGTTGAGAGGGAAAAACGAGTTTATAAATGTCCTAAAATAGAAGAACAAACGATTAAGCGAAGGCTTAAATAATATGACTCGGCATGTGTGCAATGTAAATTGGATATTTTCTGCCTTGCCAGCCTGTTTGGGACTGTTTTCTATGCGCTGGAAAATATGAATATCCAGTGTAAGCGTAAAATATACAACAGTGCAGCCTAGAACAGATTTAGCAACCAATCACAGGAAATCTTTTTTTTTACTACATTGAATACCCGACAACCAGACTGCACCTTCTGAAAAGGAGTCAGAACAACAACCGTTGGAATATCGAGCGCACAAACCGAGGATAAACAGATCGAGCAATAATCAAACACAGCAATTTGATAACAATTATAAACTATATGAAATATTTTGTACAGAGACAAAACAAAATGTGAAATAAAAAACTAGCCTTGACGAATGAAAAATTTGAAATGTTAGAAACTCTGGAAAAACGGTTCAATAATGAACCTGAACGACTTTCGCGATTATTGCTGCATTGTATTGTATTAGCACTTATTAGCAGAGGATCAGCTAAAAAAGAAAAACATACGATTGAGCGAGGAATTAATAAATATGACCTGGCATGCGTACAGTGTAACTAAGATTTTTCTAGCTTGTCAGCTTGCTTAAAACATTTTAATTTTTCGTTCAAAAATAAACCATTTCAACACACATATTAGAAACTATGAATATTCAGTATCAGCGTCGGATAAATAACAATTCAGCTAATAAAACAGAACTATTCTAAAGTATTCGCAATCCCTAATGAAGAACAAACTGATCAGTATTCGCAATCCCTAATGAAGAACAAACTGATCAGTGTCGTTGCGACAAAATCAGAAAATTCTGAAAATTTGATAAAAAGTCCTCATGTTGCGTGTTTTCGAATCTACCAATTTATTACGCTTCATCGGAGAATTAGAAGTGACCATTTCATTTCTTTCTTAAATTCGTGGAAACATCCAGCGCTTTTTTGTTAATACATTTTCTTCCATTACCCCACTATTTAGCTTAACATTCTTACTTTGCATCTTTACTGTTTAACTCAAAGTAAAATACAATTCACATCATTCAGCATTCACAAATGTATTTTTGTACGACTAAGACATTCACGCGACAATGACTTAGAAATAAATTATTATTTATCAGAATTTTTTGTATTTGAATAAAAATTTACCAAATATAAATCTGGGTTGGGCATTTAAGTTAACAACAGATTTAAATTTAATTCAACGAAAGCACTTATTTCAAAAAACACCCCTGAATGCAGATTTCAAATTTTTCAATTTCTCCTAACCCGAAACCTAACCCAAGCCGGACAACCACTAATTTGTTAAAGACGGATTTAAATTCAATTCAATGGAAGCATTAATTTCAAATCAAATCTCTCATTTTTCAAAGAAACATTCACAACTGTGATAATATACTTAGATAATTGGTATATTGCACTATAAGATTTTCAAAAATATTGAATTATTCCGAACTTTTCCGATCTAGCGGGGAAATATTTGAATATTCCATTTAATCGAGGACTAATATAAACAAGAGAGCTGTGCTCAAATATTTGGACACGTCACAAGGTGTCGCTTTTTTTTATTCCGACACATAAAAAACGCGAATCTTTGAGGTCCACAGAAATTATTGAAATAAGTAAAAGTAATAGCCTTCTGGCAAAAAAATCAATCTTTAACCACTGAAAATTCCAAAGCAATTGTTCAGTATTCGAAAAGAAAAGCGATTTCAACATGACGAAAGAGAAAAATACTAACAAGAACAACAACATAATATTGAAACGATCGTTATGTACACTGACGTGTCCAAAAACTTAATTCAACAAAAACTTGCGGTGGCACAATGTGGTATTCGAAGATGGTAAATTTTACAAAAATTGATTGATTTCAGAAAAATATTTAATTATTTTGATCTAATTTCGGCTTGGGGGTTAAAATTTGAATGTACCGATAATTTTTCGAACTATGACATTATGTGAACTATATGAACTATGTCAAGTTTTGGGTTTATGAATGTCAGAAAATGTAATTTGATAAATTAGATATGAATTGGATATATATTCAAACAAATCTATTCGTACCTGTCTGCTCTAGCGATATGGCAACATCAAATAAAATAATACACCGTAGATTTTCCAAATTCTAAACCCTAACCATTCCAAGCCTGTCGAACTCCTGTGCTATCCTAAAAGCTCCCGCCAAACCCCATTGTACCAGATGGTTGAATTTAGGTGCCCAATTAAGACTTTATAAAGGGGAAGCACAATTTCGTGCAAGGTTATAGAAAATGAAAGGATTCAGGTTGAAAATTCTTGGTTTGCCATAGCAATCGAAGATGTTTCAAAGTCATAAGCAGAAAGCATCAAAGGGCACTATCATATAAGCACAAACACCAAAGCTCGCGACATCCGGGGAGATGACGGGTTCACTAAAACTTACAACTGCGCAACACTATACAAACAGCAACGCTAATTTATAAGTTGTTCAAAGTGTAAGTTTAAATATCTGAGATGAATTGTAGTTAAATTTGCATAATTAGTAGACGCTGAGATAGAAATTCCCATAATAGAAAACTGCTTTAATTTAAAGGAAGCTCGTTGAACCCCTGTTACTCCAACAAAAAACAAAAAGTCGATTGAACCCTGGTTAAAAACTACTCTTCTAGACTATTGAAAAACTAACAAAACGCTATGGCAACGAAATAAACCCATAAAGTACGAATACAATAAATACTATAAAATGAGGCCCGACTAATTGTATTAATGCAGCCGCAATTGCCCCATTACCGGTAATATAACCCGATTGCTGGCGGACTGCCGCATACTTCGATACTTGTCAAACGATGGGAGAACGCCGAAAAGAAACATAACCCGCGTCTTTTCGGGAATTGTGCATACGAAACTAACAAAGCAGGAACATTTATTGCATACCAGCTAAAAACTGCACACCTTCCGTGAACTAGCGGGTGGAAACCATTGCATTATATGCCTTTACGAAATTATATAAATAAAATTGGGCGGAATATTATGGACATCTTGTGAGGATAATTCAAATATTTGCAGTTCTTCCTGACTAGCGGGATTTAACATGATATATCAGTTTATACCTGACAAAATATGAATTGAAAGATTTATAAGATTTCATACTTGCTCTTTACTCTTTACACTATATAGGCTTCCATCTCACTCCGTGAGGCACCAGACTAATAACAATGTCCGTTTGATGCAATGACTCTTTCAAGCAGTGACTTAGGAAAATGAAAATAAATATATAGTTTCATTATCAAGTTTTGGAGTTACAAATATCAAAAAATGCTTATTAACAGAGTAAAGCAAAGGTAAGCTTATATTAAAAATACATAAACAATATTATTTTACCAAGTGGAAATGCCATTATTGCCGATTTATTCATGGGTTAGTATCAATTAAAAAAGTGTTTTAACAAAGTTGAGTTACGTGAACATTCAACAGTGAGTATTGTAGTGATTACCAATTTACAAAGTTCTTTAATTATTATTTAACACAAAAGTAACACCGACACGATCTAAAATTAAACGTATAGAAATGTCAAACTATCCGCTTCAAAAATATCGCACCCCGGGGTCAATAATGATGGTATTGTTCGCCTAAAATGGGGACCGTAATTTACAAAATGTGATAGAAATCCTACACATAAGATAGAAATCATAATAAAATTAATTTGTGTTGTGAATGCACTTGTTGTACGTGATTGTGAACTCACAATCATGTCCGAAATATAAAAACTACGATATCCGCCGTGATAATTAATATTTACTAGTAAATAAAAAAGTGCTTTAAATATAGTCTAACAACATCAATTGGATTGTCGGCCGCCAAAACGATCGCGGTGACAAACAATTCACTGAGGCCTTCGATTACGACAAAATTATGAAATAAAAAAAGCCACAATGTTCAAGTAAAATCCGAAAAAAAAAGTATTGTCACGGCGATGGTTCCGGCGGCCGACATCCCAATTGATGTCGTTCAAAATGACAATACTGATTATTCGGTGTTCGTTAAAAATATTCGATTAACTCGATTAAAAAATACGATTTTGCCCGCCAGTGATCACGGCGCAAGTAAATAATCATTGAATGGAAATAAAACTTCAACTTCATAACAATAAATTCCAAGTAATAGTTTCACATTTCATGCATTTGATCGGCGCTACATGCGAGCGTATTTTTGTACATATAAACCAGGGGTGGCCAACCTATGGCGCATGCGCCAAACGTGGCGCATTGCATGATTAGAGGTGGCGCATTGCATCTTTAACTCTTTTCATGCCAAAATTGTTAATTGCACTTGGCTTCTCCACGCCAAGCCGTTTTTTTGCGATTTACATGGTGAATTTTGATCGTACCTAAAATCTATTCTCCTTACTCCACGTCGCCCACTTACGGCTTGTTGGAATTAGAAACAACAGGCGATTATCCACGTTAGCTTTTGGACGGACTTTATGACATTCATTCTAGACTTTTAGCAAAAATTAATAAAATTTACTATTTTTTCCCTACTGAAGTAAAAAGTTCAGAACTTCTGGAAAAATAGAAAATCGTCATTTATCAGCTTGAAACATGGATTTTCCATTGCCCAGACTTCCCAAATATCTCCCAATAACCATTGACCAACCAGTTGAATTGCCCAAGCCTAAAAAATTTATTATAAATCAACCCACAACATGCTGAAAATGACCCCTAAATACCGCATTTTTCATCCAAACTTCAAATGACCATTGTCAACAAAAGCGAAGCGTAAAATTGCTTGCTGTGACGCAAGTTCTAATCTCGAAGAAGCCTGGAGTAAAATCACGCGACGCTAGGCCAAACAGCTGATTAGCAAAGGCTAATTAGAATCGAGGGTAGAGTAGATTAGATATTGATACTAAAGGCCTGTTGTCACAATATTACGCCTAACTTTACTTCTTAATCGTACCTTTTTCTCTTCGTTGTTAAAAACAGCTTTATTAAGTTCTGGCAATCGTTACCCCGTGAAAATTTTCCAGAACTGAGAAAATTTGCCCAGGGTTTTATATGTCGTTTCGGAACGACATATAGATGTGAACAAACATTTTCTGCCATGAAACTAATTAAAAGCAAAGCGAGGTCAAGACTTACCGATTTAAATTTGAAGAATGCACTGCTCTTCTCAGTAACAACATTAACTCCAAGAATAAAAAAACTGGCGAAAGTAAAACAGCAGCAAAAGTCTCATAAAGGCGGTACTTAAACAAAATTGATCAGTTTTGTTTATTATACTTCCTTGCTCAATTTCTATTCATGTGAAGTTGTAAATTGTAAAAACTACATATACGTGTGTATATATGTGTGTGTATTATAAATTTATATAATTTCAACAAGAAGCGGACATTAGGCGTGGGAATACAAGAGATTTACGGCGCATCTGAAACATTATGTTTAAAACGTGGCGCATGGTATGTGAAAGGTTGGCCACCCCTGATATAAACCATTATGACACTACTGACATCTGCGAGTTTTAGTTCTCTTTGAAATTAATTTTCCCGAATTTTTGATGTTTTATTTCCAAATGCGGATACCCGCTGACTACGGATTAATAGTCGACGTTTAAAATACGACTTGTAAAATATTCACCAACACCATCAGGCAAAGAGAGACGGGCTACAACGTAACCCCCATTGGAAAATCCTGGCTGCACCCCTGGATGCGGCAATATTTAAAATGCGGTATTTATTGGTTTATTTGTGTTCAATGAAACCTGCAGTTTCGACGACTTACGTCTTACGACAATATAAAATCATTAAAACTCAAAATTACCGTGTCAATCAGCGGACTTGAAATGAAGAACAATGAAACCAAGTGTAACAACACTGAATCCGCCCCGCCGCAGGCCTTGTCACTCTGATTCTTTTTGGGGTTTCACCGTTTGAAATATCCCAAGATATAGACAAAATACGAACGATTGTAATTTAAATTATTGCGAAAAAAAATCAATCGATATACTTTGCATTAATTATTTTATATATCGTCACATACCGAGAAAACCTCGTATGCGGCTCCATAGGTAGTTGTTTCAAAATAGACAAAAGGTACATCGCGTGAACAATTTACTGTGTTTCGATTTCAGTTACTATTATGGCATATATTTTAAAGAAATCCTAACATAACACCAAATTTTGTGATTTACAATGTCTAAAAAGCATTTTCAATCTGCTGCGAGACTGCTAAAACAAAACTTATGGTGATATCTTCCGTTTTATATTTTAATTTTAATATTTTATAATGCCGCAATCAAGAAATTGGGTTGCGGATTCACCTCTTTATCATTTATTTCTTCACCGATTCTTATAATATAGTATTCTAACTTGTTTGTGATTAATGTAAATTAGAAAGATTCAGAAGATTTTAAAAACATACCTGCTCTTTAGACTCGATTCATCCACCTCTCTCAGTGATGCATAATCGGACAAATAACTCCGCATGTCTTTTGATGTATAATAATAAACTGTCTTTTCCGCTTTCAAGTTCAGAAAGCTGAACTTTATGCGAGATAATGAACTGCAAGTAAATTTTGTATAATGTTGATTTGAATAAATATAGTTGTTCGAACTAAGTAATTATTAATTTTTAGATTTATAAGTTACGGAAAATGTAATTTGACAGGAGCACAGAGAAGCTATGCTAATACTTTGGATACATAAAATAAAAATATTAATTTTCAGTTCATTGACAAATTATTCAGATTTCCCCCTTATTTACTAACATTACTTTGGAATGATCCTTCAGTTTATAATATTGCAACACATAATATAAATTATATTTATATTCATTCAAACGCACGTTGAAAATACGGCTATTTAGAAATGTAAATATCAAAAATTAGGCGGAAAAGATATTCGGAATGATCTGTCAGTGTGCTATGTTGTATCTCATTATCTGAATCTTAACTAGTAAATTATTTATTAGTGTGTTATATTTTACCTTCGTTCTCTATAGTCTTTCCTTCCCATCCCAGAGACCTGAAAATATACATCTATAAATAACTTGATGCCATCTATAAATGCCAAAGACATTTTAGACATTATATATATAAATAAAAGAACATGACAGATCATAACTAGGGAATAAACGATAGCAAAATAAGGAATATATTCCCAGATTCAAACGCTTAGGAACATAAGGCTACTAGCAATAGGGATATAGCCTGACTATAGTAGATTTACAATTGGTGGGATCTCATGTATATATATAGTAACCTTCGAAATTTTAGTTTTGGACACAAATCCCATTGTTAACCAGTACTAAAGGGTGTACGATTCCCGGTTATATTGATGCATATTGACGCACTTGATTCTACTCATTCATATAATATCGTTATTGGAAACTTAATGCAATTTTAGTTCGAAACACATGTGAACACGAATGTCATGGTTAACTAGTACCAAAGGGGGTAAGATACACGATTAATCAAGTCAAGTCAAGTTTTTTTTTCCAACCAGTGAAAAGTATCACAACCGTAAAATTTACACCGTTTTACTGGGGAAGGAACGTCGCGGGGAACGAAACTGGTTACCGAGCAGCGACACCAAAGTTCCTAATATCTAATTAAAAAAGTAAGAATTATAGAGTTTTGAAACTACTATATCTTATATTGACGGTGAGTGACGTATATGAAAGAGACCATTCAGTAGAAATTATATAGGAGAGTTTATATTAATTAAGCTCTTTTCAATACACATGATTAGGCATAACATGACGTGACCCGCACTAACAATGGGGAAAATAGGACACACATTTCTATTTCTCTATTTTTAAATAGTTATGAACATGGATGATATGATAACATAGGACTTTTAGCAAGGGGATAAGAACCAAAAAGGAGTTTACACTTGGATGAATATAATTTATACAGTATCGTTTTTGGAAAATTTAGTTGAAACACGAGTACTTTAAGGTGTAAGATTAACGGCTATCTTAATTCACATAGTATGACTCACTCTTATAATATCATTATTGGAAATTTGGGACGATTCCAGTTTGAATTAGTTGGGAACATCATTGGCATGAATATCAGCTGTGAACTACCCGAGCGTACAGGTCACAATGAGCCACAGTTACATTTAAAAAATTAGCCTGATTACTTTATACATTATATAGTATGTTAGTTAGTGTCAACTACCCTTTGTGGCAAAAACGCTCATCAGATTAATGAAAAAGGCCAGGACTACGATTTCAAAAATGTCAGACATATTAGTATACATAGGCACCCTAGGATAAACAACAAGTTAAACAATAAGTTTTAATATTCGCATGGTTATTAAGTTGGGGTTGTGTTTTAACCGAATTGCACTTAACGAGGCATAGTTCAAACTCTTCCAGTATCTCTGCAGATATACACTGCTGAACTAAAAGCATCACTATGAAAATATTTCACTGTTTGTCGTAATCACAACGTGACACCCTATTGCGGTGAAACGCCTTTTATTTATGCTGGCCTAATAACCTTTAAATAGACTGACATTTCAAGATAGTAATTGGCCTTTCGGTGTGGACGATTAAACGAAACGACAGCAGAGGGGACAACACAGCAGTTAGCCCCTGCGCTGTACTGACTATGGTAATATTCACAGGATATTGCTACAGTTAATTCGTAGGACAGAATATTTAATTCCGCGATTCTACGAAATGAGCATGGGTTTGGTTTAACAGATTTTGTCATAAACAATTATGAGCGCGCATTGTGCCCAAACTGACAAAAAAAACAATTTAATGCATTCCTGTATCTCGACTATTGGGCGGGAGCGAAAAAAAGCTCAATTTTTATTTCTAAAACATGGCCCTAGCCTTATTCACTGGGCCGACTCAATAGCCAGAATAAAACGGTAGTTGTGCGTATCATGTTATTTTGAAATTTTAAGATTGTAATTTTTAGAAAATTTCATTTGACACACAAACCAAAACTGAGCTTATACTCAATATATTGAAAGTAATATTTGTCTGTGGATTTCCCGAAGAAAAAACACATATATATTATTTATACTATAGACATCTAAATTGAAAAGATTTCAAATGATTTGGGCACATACTTGCTCTTCAGACTTGATAGGCCTCCATCTCACTCAGTGATGAAAAGCTGGCACTTGACGAATTTCGTTGAGCCAACAAGGTCATTAGGTAGTTAATTCACACAAATGCTATTTGACAGAGACACTGCAAAGCAAAAAATATACGTTAGTTTCAATAAAATACGTATGGGGTAAATTTCGACATTTGATTTCATAAAACCCAAACTTTTCTCCGATTTTTTTTAAATACACAAAACTAAGAAAATTTGAACGAATAAAATTTATTCAGCGATTGCCATAAAATTTCAAATATTATAGATTACCATAGAAATTGCTTTTTATCAACTCAACAGTTACAGGTATATGTAATCATTCAATTTCATAAATTCAGCTTAATATTTTATAACATATCAGGTGTAGCTTTCAAACTGCACGAGTTGCAAATATTACAACAACAGTAAAACACCCAATGAACTTTTATAACTGTTTCATGGAGTATATGACTAATTACCTCTGATCAGAAACTTGTAGAATTATCACATTGTTCACGGTGGGGATCGCAAACTAGAGATCGCTATCCAGCAGAGAAGCGAGCAACGAATTTTAGGGGTTGCAAAGAGTACCCAAATTTGATACAAGGTACTATATTTATAGTACTATTTCGGACCTCTGCTTCAAAACACAATTATTAAAACATGTGCAAAATCTAAATCTCAAATTTCGATAGAATGCACAGGATAAAATAAGCGCAATAACAATGTTGGCTCGCATCGAACTATTTAGCATTTTAAACGTGAACGTGGGTCTTACTTATTTGAAATTTTGATTCGAAAGACAATTATTAAAACTTGTAAAAATATGAATTTCGAGGGAAAACACACGATCAAATATGTGGCATAACGATGCCGACTTTGATCGCAAGACCCGAGACGCGGTGTGCTCGCATCTAATTGTTTAGCATTCTAAACGAAAACAGTGGTGTACAGGAATAAAATAGGCGTCGAAAGTCAAATAAAATGTTTAAATGATATTTACTTGTATTATTCCTCGTTCGTTGCTTTGTGTCTTTGAATCTCCAACCTTTAATAGTTTTGCATCTGAAAAAAAGGTAAAATATGGTTAAATAAACTGTCGCAGAACTGTAGCTAGCATATTCAATGAACAGCGGGGCTGAATCTATCGGATCTTTTGCACAAAGCTCCCGCCACGTTTTAAAATGACATATTAGTAATTATCCATTTGGGGTTAGGAATGATTTAAAAATTTGAATTTTCAGCACAATCTGCATTCCTAAATTAAACTACCAAGATGGCGCACAACCTGAACCCTAACCAGGTACACATACTGTGTTGAGGTTTTGCGCCATCTTGGTACGAATACTATGGGAGCACCCCATACACAATAAAATATAAAAGTGAAAAGGCTACGCGAATCTCTAATAAACCATTGATTTTGCGCTACATTTGCGAAAGTTTTGAAAGTTATGCAATACATTCATGTAAATCTTGTCCTGCTGAATGCAGCTTACGTAGATCAGTATATTACGTTTAAGTTTCTTAATATGATAAGTCTATGTATTGCGATATAGCTTTAAAGTTCGACCAGTTGTGAGAAACGATGGAATCCGATGTTAGTGAGTTCGATACAAAAGAGAATCCCCACTAATCTAGACGTCTGTATTAGGTTAATAATTCCATTTCGTATAGGCCCGAAAACCTCTAATTTACCACTTAAACAATAGAAAAATGAAAGCAATAGAATAGCAATGAAAACAATAAGTATAAAAAACATTTAGCTCACCTGAATATCGTTTCGAACTCGCTGTCATAACCCAACAGTCAGCTTATCCATACATCTTACACAAAATCGAACCTCATCCTACGACGAACATTTGTGACTGCGATGTCGCTTGTGGCTTCCCGCGCACAAATATTTGACGAAAAAAGCTAACTGATTATTAGTAATCAAATAATTTTACCTGATTACTTTAATTACTCCAGGTTGCCGTTACGAGCCGATCACGCTTCTTCACACATAACATCAGCAACAGCATTAATCACGGTTCTATGTGAAGTAAATACGGTAATTGACTGCTCAAGACAAGTGCATACCGATGGCATCGACTGATTCACATATTTGGTGTTATGGAGCTCGTGAAGAGGTAGACTGTTATTTACGGAGTCCCACAATAAGAGCGTAACAAAAACAAATTTTTACTTACCGATTAATATTAATGAGTGATTTGAAATTACTCTTTAATAACTCGGATGTATTTGTTGCTTCTTAAATTTTATTAATGTCATTTTGAGTAAACTAATAGTTAACGGAGACTCTAGTTCTGTATGAAGCACTTTGAGTCTGTCTCTACAGTAGACCTCTTGGTAAAAAGCGAATATGATACAGGTATGTACGGCCATAAAGAACAATCCTGAGATTTCGTCATCCAGCGTAAGGGTATAGACGTATATTAATGTGTTTAGTATCTATGTCAGCCAGTGCACTGCAGTTGACTACGTTCGCGTTGAGTGGCGCATTGTGCCTTAGGACTACGCTTGATTTCTAACCTAAGATTACCCCGCTTAGATTCGCAGGTTCAAATCCAGTAGGGGATAATTTAGTACCAGATGATTGCTGGCGGCTTCTTCCCACCATCCCTAATCTAAGCTAGCGCTTCCCAAACTTTTTTCGCCACGGAATATTAATACTTTTTATGATGTAATTTCAGTTTTTTCTCTACTTTCGCTTGAGGCACATAATATGCAGCACCTACGCCAAATGGATTTTTCGAACCGTCAGTAAATACTTGTACATAGTCTCGATAGTTTTCGTGTATATGGTCAAGAAATGACGTTTGAAGTATTGTTGGTGAACATGTTGTACCATAAATCGTTAACGATGTATCAATTTGCGGTGGCTTCATTATCCAGGGAGGAATCTTGAAATTGCCATCTTTTGCAACAAAGAAGTCGGTAAAAAAGCTGTTGGTTGTTTTCATAATAAACGTTGCAAATGACGGTTTACCAGGAAAATATTCTTCCCACGACTGTTTGAATAATTGTGCTGTAATTTCGCTATTATGAGGAATCATTCTGCATTTGTAATGTAGACATTTTCTATAATGTATAATATGTAAAGGCATTTCGTTACACTGGGATTGTAACGCTATAATAGGAGTACTTTTTAATGCAACCAAACATTGTGATTGGATTACAGCCAGTTTCCGCAATATAGTCGTTGTTCTTATTGTTCCTGTTCTTGTTCTTTGACACGTTTTTAAAAAAGTCGCTTTTCTCTTTCATTACTGGACCAATTGCTTTGAAATTTTCAGTAGTTAATGATGGAATTTTTTTTTCTAGAAGGCTATTACTTTTATTAATTTCAAATATTCTTGTGAGCTTTATGAGATACGTTTTTATTTTGGGCTATGACGTCATCAGAATTTGCCACCATGTGGCGATTCCGCAAACATATATCGATCACTTGATCAACGAACAGGTTCCGTGGTCAAGCCTGCTGGAAGGTTACCGTACCGTACCACAGTGAATTTCAGCGTAACGTGTCTATATATTTGAGCATAGCTCTCTTGTTTATGATGTAATCCCTTCAATATTTGTATACTGTAAGTAAAAATTACTTTCGACTGTGACCACTTGTAACACAAACATTTGCTAAATTTATGTGTTTATTATCACTGCTGAGTCCTATGAAAATGGCAACAAGAAGATTGTGTTTGCATCAGATTATTCAACATTTATCCTGACTGTTGATTGTAATAAATTTGAAGGTAATTTTTGAAGTGTAACAAGTGCAGGAAACAAATTAACTTTTACTTTGCATACAACCGCAAGTTTAGGAACTTGGGCGAAGATCTTATTTATTAAGTAACCGCTTCAGGAAACATCAAACGCATTTAATAAAATAAAACTATAGTACTTTTTTAGCACAAAATAAATATTTCCATAATTATATAAAATGAAATAACTCCAAAGTGTGTAAAATAAGGTCTCAAAACTGAAACCGTGGCGCCGTGATTAGTTCATACCAATATTCACTATGATAATTATTTTCGAAATACAACGCTATTTATAAAATAGTCTCAAATTTTTCAGGTATTCGATGAATCGGAGTGTATACACCAACATCATATACCCAACAGCGGAAGATCTTCTTGGCGCCAGGAATACTTTAATTACTCTAAGCAGCGCCGGATTAACCATTAAACAATATAAGCACGTGCTTAGGGCACCAAGCAAAGAGGGGCACCACAGAAATTTTAGAGCAGAATTTTATATAGTTTATCGGTATTTATTAAAATATTACTAGTTCACCAGGCGAGTCAAACTTCAAAATGTTCGCTTATTTTTTGTCTTCACGTATCATATTAACCTTCTTTACTAAAAATGAACACTGAAACTTATTTATTGGACACGAAATGGGCCTGTGAGTCGTTTCCCTAATTTGTTGTTGTTGTTTTTTTCTTTCTAGTATTCACCTTGTTGCTGCATTTTTACTTTCAAAATTTTTTTATTCTCTTCAACAATTGGACCAATGAACTATTTACACTATGTGGCGGTTCCACGATCGCATTTCAACGATATATTGGTCAGCAAAGTCGGGAGTTTCTTGATAAGGTAGACCAGGGTGGTCCAAACTCTGTCATGCTGATACATTCCGTGCGGCTCACAGAACAATTTTAGCGTATATTTGTATCTAATGGAGTAACGTTTTTTTTTTTTTTTAGATATTCCAACTGGGGTTGGGATCCCGAAATTCAAACCCTTTTTCTAACGCTTTGTGCCTTTATTTTAGTAAAAACACTCCTCTGTTTACAAGCGTCGGCCATGTGACAGTAGTGACGAAACGCAGAGCCGACTTAACGCTGCGTAATCCAGTTTTTTTTTCAGTTAGGCCCCGAAACACCAACTGAGACGAACTTGGTTGGTATTTGACGATGTCACTAAGCTTGCTTACGCTGCAAGTTTTTAAACTACTCAACATAACAATTCGTAATAAAATGAGTGTCGCAAGAAAGATGACATAAGAGAACACGGCGGAAATGTATTTTCTTGCCCATCACATAGTGTGAGTAATATCTGTCACGAAAGAATATAATTTGAAGCGACATTAAACGCGAGATGCGCAAAATACAACGGTAATTAACTTTAAAATAACCGAAGGCTTTATATATCTTCTTTAAAAGAACGCCACCCATGCAACATGATAATAGTCTGATTAGAACGGTGAACTCTCGTTGTTTATTAAATTTAAAGTAAGTAAACTCGCGATATTTTGATCACTTTTGGGTTTTCTCCGACTTGCGGCCCGCGAGAGCTCCTCAAAAGTTTTTGCGGTCCTTCAACATAGCACCTTGAACCACTTTGAAGTAGACTACTAGGTACCGGTAAAATTCCAAACTACAGTTGTGACTTGTATCCTTTGGTATTTCGATTCACGTTGAGACTGGAGGCATGAATCTTTATTGTCACACTCCCTCAGGATTAGCCCAACCGATATATCGGCCCGATATTGCGTGTTTGCATATATATAACATCGGCTGTAAACGGCCGATATATATATCGGCTATATATAACAGTTAAAAAACCTAAAAATGTTCGTAAAAGTTGTTCTATTTACTGTTGGTTGTGATTATCTTTAATGGATAATACACTTATGTGGTTTATTGTTTTTATATTTAAATTACACATGAGGGGGCACCAAAGTCTTCAGTGCTTAGGGCACCTAAGCAGAATTTTATATAGTTTATCGGTATTTATTAAAATATTACTAGTTCACCAGGCGAGTCAAACTTCAAAATGTTCGTTTATTTTTTGTCTTCACGTATCATATTAACCTTCTTTACTAAAAATGAACACTGAAACTTATTTATTGGACACGAAATGGGCCTGTGAGTGGTTTCCTTAATTTGTTGTTGTTGTTTTTTTCTTTCTAGTATTTACCTTATTGCTGCATTTTTACTTTCAAAATTTTTTTATTCTCTTCAACAATTGGACCAATGAACTATTTACACTATGTGGCGGTTCCACGATCGCATTTCAACGATATATTGGTCAGCAAAGTCGGGAGTTTCTTGATAAGGTAGACCATGGTGGTCCAAACTCTGTCATGCTGATACATTCCGTGCGGCTCACAGAACAATTTTAGCGTATATTTGTATCTAATGGAGTAACGTTTTTTTTTTTTTTAGATATTCCAACTGGGGTTGGGATCCCGAAATTCAAACCCTTTTTCTAACGCTTTGTGCCTTTATTTTAGTAAAAACACTCCTCTGTTTACAAGCGTCGGCCATGTGACAGTAGTGACGAAACGCAGAGCCGACTTAACGCTGCGTAATCCAGTTTTTTTTTTCAGTTAGGCCCCGAAATACCAACTGAGACGAACTTGGTTGGTATTTGACGATGTCACTAAGCTTGCTTACGCTGCAAGTTTTTAAACTACTCAACATAACAATTCGTAATAAAATGAGTGTCGCAAGAAAGATGACATAAGAGAACACGGCGGAAATGTATTTTCTTGCCCATCACATAGTGTGAGTAATATCTGTCACGAAAGAATATAATTTGAAGCGACATTAAACGCGAGATGCGCAAAATACAACGGTAATTAACTTTAAAATAACCGAAGGCTTTATATATCTTCTTTAAAAGAACGCCACCCATGCAACATGATAATAGTCTGATTAGAACGGTGAACTCTCGTTGTTTATTAAATTTAAAGTAAGTAAACTCGCGATATTTTGATCACTTTTGGGTTTTCTCCGACTTGCGGCCCGCGAGAGCTCCTCAAAAGTTTTTGCGGTCCTTCAACATAGCACCTTGAACCACTTTGAAGTAGACTACTAGGTACCGGTAAAATTCCAAACTACAGTTGTGACTTGTATCCTTTGGTATTTCGATTCACGTTGAGACTGAAAGCATGAATCTTTATTGTCACACTCCCTCAGGATTAGCCCAACCGATATATCGGCCCGATATTGCGTGTTTGCATATATATAACATCGGCTGTAAACGGCCGATATATATATCGGCTATATATAACAGTTAAAAAACCTAAAAATGTTCGTAAAAGTTGTTCTATTTACTGTTGGTTGTGATTATCTTTAATGGATAATACACTTATGTGGTTTATTGTTTTTATATTTAAATTACACATGAGGGGGCACCAAAGTCTTCAGTGCTCAGGGCACCTAAGCAGAATTTTATATAGTTTATCGGTATTTATTAAAATATTACTAGTTCACCAGGCGAGTCAAACTTCAAAATGTTCGTTTATTTTTTGTCTTCACGTATCATATTAACCTTCTTTACTAAAAATGAACACTGAAACTTATTTATTGGACACGAAATGGGCCTGTGAGTCGTTTCCTTAATTTGTTGTTGTCGTTTTTTTCTCTCTAGTATTCACCTTGTTGCTGCATTTTTACTTTCAAAATTTTTTTATTCTCTTCAACAATTGGACCAATGAACTATTTACACTATGTGGCGGTTCCACGATCGCATTTCAACGATATATTGGTCAGCAAAGTCGGGAGTTTCTTGATAAGGTAGACCATGGTGGTCCAAACTCTGTCATGCTGATACATTCCGTGCGGCTCACAGAACAATTTTAGCGTATATTTGTATCTAATGGAGTAACGTTTTTTTTTTTTTTAGATATTCCAACTGGGGTTGGGATCCCGAAATTCAAACCCTTTTTCTAACGCTTTGTGCCTTTATTTTAGTAAAAACACTCCTCTGTTTACAAGCGTCGGCCATGTGACAGTAGTGACGAAACGCAGAGCCGACTTAACGCTGCGTAATTCAGTTTTTTTTTTCAGTTAGGCCCCGAAATACCAACTGAGACGAACTTGGTTGGTATTTGACGATGTCACTAAGCTTGCTTACGCTGCAAGTTTTTAAACTACTCAACATAACAATTCGTAATAAAATGAGTGTCGCAAGAAAGATGACATAAGAGAACACGGCGGAAATGTATTTTCTTGCCCATCACATAGTGTGAGTAATATCTGTCACGAAAGAATATAATTTGAAGCGACATTAAACGCGAGATGCGCAAAATACAACGGTAATTAACTTTAAAATAACCGAAGGCTTTATATATCTTCTTTAAAAGAACGCCACCCATGCAACATGATAATAGTCTGATTAGAACGGTGAACTCTCGTTGTTTATTAAATTTAAAGTAAGTAAACTCGCGATATTTTGATCACTTTTGGGTTTTCTCCGACTTGCGGCCCGCGAGAGCTCCTCAAAAGTTTTTGCGGTCCTTCAACATAGCACCTTGAACCACTTTGAAGTAGACTACTAGGTACCGGTAAAATTCCAAACTACAGTTGTGACTTGTATCCTTTGGTATTTCGATTCACGTTGAGACTGAAGGCATGAATCTTTATTGTCACACTCCCTCAGGATTAGCCCAACCGATATATCGGCCCGATATTGCGTGTTTGCATATATATAACATCGGCTGTAAACGGCCGATATATATATCGGCTATATATAACAGTTAAAAAACCTAAAAATGTTCGTAAAAGTTGTTCTATTTACTGTTGGTTGTGATTATCTTTAATGGATAATACACTTATGTGGTTTATTGTTTTTATATTTAAATTACACATGAGGGGGCACCAAAGTCTTCAGTGCTCAGGGCACCTAAGCAGAATTTTATATAGTTTATCGGTATTTATTAAAATATTACTAGTTCACCAGGCGAGTCAAACTTCAAAATGTTCGTTTATTTTTTGTCTTCACGTATCATATTAACCTTCTTTACTAAAAATGAACACTGAAACTTATTTATTGGACACGAAATGGGCCTGTGAGTCGTTTCCTTAATTTGTTGTTGTCGTTTTTTTCTTTCTAGTATTCACCTTGTTGCTGCATTTTTACTTTCAAAATTTTTTTATTCTCTTCAACAATTGGACCAATGAACTATTTACACTATGTGGCGGTTCCACGATCGCATTTCAACGATATATTGGTCAGCAAAGTCGGGAGTTTCTTGATAAGGTAGACCATGGTGGTCCAAACTCTGTCATGCTGATACATTCCGTGCGGCTCACAGAACAATTTTAGCGTATATTTGTATCTAATGGAGTAACGTTTTTTTTTTTTTTAGATATTCCAACTGGGGTTGGGATCCCGAAATTCAAACCCTTTTTCTAACGCTTTGTGCCTTTATTTTAGTAAAAACACTCCTCTGTTTACAAGCGTCGGCCATGTGACAGTAGTGACGAAACGCAGAGCCGACTTAACGCTGCGTAATTCAGTTTTTTTTTCAGTTAGGCCCCGAAATACCAACTGAGACGAACTTGGTTGGTATTTGACGATGTCACTAAGCTTGCTTACGCTGCAAGTTTTTAAACTACTCAACATAACAATTCGTAATAAAATGAGTGTCGCAAGAAAGATGACATAAGAGAACACGGCGGAAATGTATTTTCTTGCCCATCACATAGTGTGAGTAATATCTGTCACGAAAGAATATAATTTGAAGCGACATTAAACGCGAGATGCGCAAAATACAACGGTAATTAACTTTAAAATAACCGAAGGCTTTATATATCTTCTTTAAAAGAACGCCACCCATGCAACATGATAATAGTCTGATTAGAACGGTGAACTCTCGTTGTTTATTAAATTTAAAGTAAGTAAACTCGCGATATTTTGATCACTTTTGGGTTTTCTCCGACTTGCGGCCCGCGAGAGCTCCTCAAAAGTTTTTGCGGTCCTTCAACATAGCACCTTTAACCACTTTGAAGTAGACTACTAGGTACCGGTAAAATTCCAAACTACAGTTGTGACTTGTATCCTTTGGTATTTCGATTCACGTTGAGACTGGAGGCATGAATCTTTATTGTCACACTCCCTCAGGATTAGCCCAACCGATATATCGGCCCGATATTGCGTGTTTGCATATATATAACATCGGCTGTAAACGGCCGATATATATATCGGCTATATATAACAGTTAAAAAACCTAAAAATGTTCGTAAAAGTTGTTCTATTTACTGTTGGTTGTGATTATCTTTAATGGATAATACACTTATGTGGTTTATTGTTTTTATAATTAAATTACACATGAGGGGGCACCAAAGTCTTCAGTGCTTAGGGCACCAAAGGGGCTTAATCCGCCCCTGGTAAGGGGGTATCATTTGTACTAGTACCGTGTTGAAATATACAGAATTATGCAATGTTCAACAATATACAAATCCATTCTTACTTTTAGACTTTGCTCTTTTGCTTTCAAACTATTTAAGACATTTCTAAACTTTTACGCACCGTGGCGTTCAAATAAAAATTTGTGTCTTTTTTCAAGTTCGTATAATGGAGAAAGTAGTGGTTTAATAACATATACAACGCTCAATTAGGCTTCCCTAAATGTCACTTCTGTCTTCAGAGCATACTACCATTTAACAATTTCAAATTTTACCTACTTGTATATTTTAGAATAAAGACCTGATGGAACAAATTAGAGTGCCTTCGCATGGATGCGGTATTTATTTGTGGTGACTTTGCCTACAACACATCAGATTTTCGACAAAAATCATCCAATTACGTTCGGAAGCGTTGAATATAACAATTATTCATGTTGTACGAAAATGATAAAAGATTTGAATATTTAATATTCAAATGGTTCATTTTTAACACAGCTGCGTTCAGTGTCACTTCTTCTTCCTTGACGACGTTTTTTGCTGCGTGTTGGTATTGAAAAAAATACTAGTGAAAATAATACCCAGCACAAAATTACGAATCGATATAAAAAAAAATAATTAAAAATGTAACATGAATATGAACAAATAAAATAAAATATTCAATACAATATGTCAGTGGATAATTTCTATGGATAAATATAGAACAAACTTAAATATAGAATTAGAGTTATTATGTTCGTTCCCTAATTGATTCGTTGTATATCTCACACGGATGCCCTATACCAGGGCTGTGCAACCTTTATTACAGGAGGGTCATATTCAAGTAATTGGGTGAAGCCGCGGGTCGCACCTTTATTTAAGATATCATTTCTAGTAGTTTCATGCACAAAAAATGTTTTATTTTGTTATTCTTCTTACGGTATGTTAGGGGTTCTTTCAGAAATGGTGAGTTAAGACGCAGACATTTCTGAAGAAAATTGCTATTCAAATTTATTGTAACACCGACTTAAACAAATTCAGTGAGCAATGCGTTTTTATAACATTGTGTATTTTGCAACAGGATTTTACTAGCTAGTTTTGCTAATATGCCAGTGGCATTCAGGTACTAAAAACTTGTTTCGTGGCACACCATTCAAAATTGGCACTTTTCCGCGGGCCGCACAATATTTCCTTGCGGGCCGCATTTAGCCCGCGGGCCGCAGTTTGCACACCCCTGCCTTATACCATTACGTTTTCGCGCATAAATCATCAGAAAATTTTTATCCTGTCCCAATTAATTTTGAGAGTCATATTTCCAACAACATTTATACATACCTCAATACTGATAAAAATGCACGTCTTTTCAAATTAAACTTGGCGAAACGAAAATTAGCATCTGTAGTAATCCGATTTTTATATTTCATTCAAAGTGCCATTTTTTCTTGTTATTTTGTTTGGAAATTATTTGAAATATTTACACAGAAGATGAATGTTTTTATTTACTGTTATAAAATAGAAGTTGGTGAATATAAATGATGCCATGAATGAAATTTTTCATTTTTATCCGAAGATTGATTGTATATTCCGTCGAAAGTGTTTCTGAAAAACATCGTGTAATTTTTTCATCTTTATACCACAGACATATGTTGTATGTTGATTCTACTGGTTTGTCCGATTCTTTAATTGAACAAAGATCATTTTTCAAATTTTTCATTTTTCTGTTTTTAAATATGGATATCCGACTATTCTCTCTCATAAATGTTGGTTCATATTCGTTCGCTACAAATGAAAATTTCATTTTGTGCATGTTCTGTCCATTAGATTTTGAATTCTTGTTGAGCTTTACCAATTTATTGACTTTGTAATTTCTTCTATTTCGATAACCGTCGATAAAGATGGATTTCCAAGTTTTGGTCAATAACGAATATCTGTCTATTCCAGTGTTTTCTTCAATGACGCTCATTTTCCTACAAATTGGACAAATGCGTAAACTTGACAAATAGCAAAGGCCCAATATAAGTTCAGTATTTTTTTGATAGGCTGGTTTATGTGCGAACAATAAGAAATATTACAGTGACCAAGTTGAAATATTAGTAATTTGTTTGTCTGAGAAATAAATAGTTTTAAACACAAATGTTAAGATTTATCAACACTTGAGCCTAATAATTGAAAAACAGAAAAAAGACAGCAAGTCTCTCGTTTAAAGCTTTTTTTAAATTTTTCAACCTAAAAATATAAAGCATCGATTGCATTGTTGTACATGCCTCAATACTGCATATTGCAACAGGAAACTGATTTGAAATCTTCCTCATTAGCTGTGATTACTGCTGAATTTGTATGTTGATAAGTTGCAAAAATAAAAACAATCAATGGTGTTAATCAATATTAAAATCTTAAATATTCCTGAATATCGTCAACATACTATGTTCTGTTTGGACGTTGTGTGCGTTTTTCTAAACAAGTTCTAGTTATAAGAACTCATTTTTTTAAAGAAAAAATAATTTTTTATATACATAGCAAGCTATTTTTTTAATTACGTTTTGAGGTAGATAAGAAAATATAAAAGCTATTGTGAGGGAGATACTACGATACTTCGTTTTGTTCAAATTTTTAGTTAAAAGCGTTTCAAAAAAATATGTTTGCAAATCGTGTTTATAGGTATCGATCATTGAATAAGGCTATTGAATATATATCTAATGGAAAAAAGGTTAACCTATGACAAAAACATAGAAAGAAATACGTTGATCTTGTCCATCTCAAATACTGCTATATCAAGTGGGATACCGATCACAGATGTCAGATGGAATTTTTGGAACGACTTGATATGTTAGAAAATCATTAACTAATTCATCATTGCTTAATAATTAATGATATTTTAGAATATTGCTCCGATTTTTTCAAGAAAGATTCTTAAGCAAACGAAATTTTATCTTTCGGTTAATATTTGAAATTTCAAAACAAAATAACCAAAATAAATGACAATTCGAGAGATTATAAAAGGGAAACGTCTTTTAGTAGAATAGGGTTAAATGCTACTTTCAACGTTTCCGAACGGAACTAGGTGCTTAGTACCAAATAAGTTTTCATGTTACATGTAAAGACAAAATATACCGCATCCATGAGACCGTTTTCTTAATTGGTTTGATTAGATGTTCATTGTGAGATATAAAAGCAATAAAAAAATTAAATAGCTTTTGTTCTTTTAATGTAAATAACTGAGAACACCTAATCCTCGAACTCAAAATTCTATAAGTTGTTTAAAAATTTCTCACAATTTTTTCATTACATTAAAGTTTATTATATTAAACATAAAACCATTTTTCTCGTGATAAAGTTTTTAGAAACATGAAACGTCTTGAGGTAGATATCTCTTCATGAATATTTGGATAAGATCAATTAACCTATACAACTCATACAAGTTTGTAAATGAAGAATACAAGCAGAAACAGCACAGCTGAATAAAATTATTGATACTGGAGTTGTGACTTTAAATATTGTTTGATTTGAACTGTTCTGAGGAATATTATGCAAATTTTATGTACCTTGCACGCAGTGTGATTCGGTGGGTATAACGATGCTTTCCAAAATTTCTGCCCCATCTTATACTAAATTGTATATGTATGCATAGATCATTGGAACGTGCAAATTCTACAAAAACCGTCCACTACCTAAATTTAAAAATATAACTTGTTTGCATATTTCAAACGCGTGCTTTGATATTTAGATATTTATTATTAGTGGTGACTTTTTAAAGCTATCCGAAGTAAAAATATACGTCTTACCATTCTAATACATTTTTGAACTCAATTGTGACAGTTATGATTAAACACGCCACAAAATTAACTGTTTACATTGCAAATTTCCACGGCCTGGCTAAAGCTTGTGCTTTGGAAAAATTTTCTTCGACTTATTTATGTATAGAATTGATATTTTTGAGTTTCCATTCATCTCTTTAATTCAAGAGAATAAGTTTAGATATGATTTTTATTTGATGCGACTTCATTGACCAAATAAAGCCGCTTATTTAATTATATTTAATATTGCACATATTTCTATTTAGAAGTGTGTTCATGAATAAACTAAGAGGCATCTTTACATGTTGCAACATCGATTCTATCTATTTAATCATGATTACTTCGCAAATAATTACATTTCCAATGAATAAGCTATGTTTGAAAAATCTTAACAGAAATTGGAAAAGCATAGAATTTTGGCGATATTTATGGATAGTTGTAAAAGATTTATATAATATGTCAAAACACAAATGCTGCAGAAATCATTATACATATTCATGTCAAAGTATAAAGAATTATGGCTTGTACAACAACGTTCAAACGTATTGCTGATTCTGCGTATGCTTCTTCCCTTTCCAATTATTTAAAACATTTCTAACCATTTACGCACCATGGCGCTCAAATGTAATTTTGAGCCTCATATTTCCATGTTCACACAAACGAGGAAGTAGTGGTTTTATAACATGTACACCTCTCAACAATTTCCCAATATTTTCTATGTAATTTTGAATTTTTGTGAAATCAATTATGTATGAATCCAAAGTAGTTATTATTTTAATCGAAAGGCGTCAACGTTACCACGAAACAAATATATAGAGACTGTAAATTTTCGAAACGTTTATTGCAGTAAATTTTCTTCTTTCCCACCTAATATAATTTTGAGATTTTTCCAAATCCTATAATAAGAATGATTATCTAATAAACACTCTATAAGATTTGGTCGGTTTCCAGTTTTTTTCCGGAATAATTAATAACTGACTGATAAGTATTTGTCCTCCCATCTTGTTCTTTGCAAACTCGTACTACTCCCGACTACCCCTTATCCTTTATGCTATAGACAACAGACAATATTCGTAAAATTAATTTCATTTATTAAAAAACTATTGCACTCCCGAAATAATATTAAAAAAGAATTGATAAATTGAAATGAAATACGAGCTTCATAAAATATCAACAGCAAGCTATAATTACGTTATATCCAGTTTTTTCATAAAAATGGCTTCCTGGCTTGCAATCAATAAAAGGGTAACTATTTTTGTTTAGTTCCATATCATGATTTATTTCCTCGTTCTCCTTAATAACAGGCAATGAGTTTTTCATTTTTATCCGAAGATCTGTTTTATATTCCGTCGAAAATGTTTGCATTTCTGAAAAATATCTTCGAGTTTTCTCAATTTTTTCCCACAAACATATGTTTGATGTGTTGTATGTTGATTCTACTGGTTCTTCCGATTCTTTAATTGAGCCAAGATCATTTTTCAAGTTTTTCATTTTTCCGTTCTTAGATATGGATATCCGACTATGCTTCCTCCCAAATGTTAGTTTATATTCATTCGCAGCAAATCGAGTTTTCATTTTGTTCATGTTCTGTCCACTAGTTTTTGAATTTTCGTCAAGATTTTCCATTGGATTGACTTTGAAATGTCTTCTATTTTTCCATTCCGTATTTTCACTATTATATTCAACGATTGCTAAAACAGCCATTTTGCTACTGTAATCTCTTTGGGAAAGTTAATCAAAAATGATATCTCTAGCGACATTTGAGGCGCTTATAAGCAGTTTCTCAGCACATATTTTTAGCACCCCGAAGAATACAAATTACTTCTCAGAAAACGTTCGTAGACTTATATAGCAATTAAACACTATTACTTAAATCATATGTTTCAGAAAACTTCATCAAAAGAAATTATCTTTCTATGTCTGATTTTAAATTGTAGCCTTCAGTGTTGATAGATCTTGACATAAACGAAAAAGATACGAATGAACATGCCTGGGCCATTAATGTTCAAAAATTATTATAAACTTTGACTCCAGAATACCTGAATCCTACTTCCAACCCTGAAAGATCATGATAATGTTTACTTTGAATTTGGAAAATGGATAAACTGGATAAAGAGCAAAGGCCTGATATAAATTTGGTATTCGTTTTTGACATGTTACTTTATGCACAATTTAATTACATAGTACATGTTTTAAAAACATCAAAGTCTACATATGATCCTGTTTATTCTTTTTAATATTCAATATATGTTGCTTGTGAAGTTTTACAATTTTGCAATATTTTATTGTAAATAACATAGTATAAGAAAGGAAAATTTTTATTATTATGAAAAATACGTTCCAGAGGTCCGGAAAAGGTATTCGAAAAAGAGACAGAAATAATATGAATCCATATCCGGTAGAAAAGTTGAACATTCAATTGAGTCTGAAAATTGAGTAATTAAATCTAGATATATATGCTTCGGATGCACAATTTAAATATATATATATAATTCGACAGCACATTTCAACCGCGTGGTCGGGTATTATGTCTTGTCATTTTCGACAACTTAACCAAACTAAACTTACCGCAATTACAATATTTGTACTATAATTAAACATGCCATAATAGCTATACTGTTTCAAACTACAATTATCTACGACATATCAAAAGATTGTGGTTTGAGACAAGTTTTATTTTTATTTCAACTAATCCTTACAATATGTGGAGTTGACCTTTTTCAGTTCCTTCTTGTCTTCATGATTCACAAAAATAGCTTCAAATATAAACTTCACTATCTATTAAAATATAAATGCAATTAAGAAGACAAATAAAAAGACACAAATGCCGAGGACTGAATCCCACAACAGTCCTGAGTAACCTATTTTATCATGATTAATATTGTGGAAGCTATTGAATCATTAGGACTTGACAGTTTTGAAAATTTTACCAATTGATGAGCATAATTCCTATTCAATGTGCGTCAGTTTTTCATCATATTTATCTACAATATGACGTTTGTATGAATAGCCATAAAACAATAACCAACTGTTCTGTTGTATGTCATTGTGATCATCTCCAAATTCATCTTTCGTCTATCATTATTATAGGTGATTTTGACGCTGAGTAACAATATTTTGGAAAATTGTTTAGTATTTCTGACAATTATTTCAATCTGTGTTCGAAATAATATTGTAGTTTGTATTTAATAATAGATTATTTCTTTGTAATACAATATTAACTTTTTGCACGTCATATCTAATAAACAGTAACGTATATAAAACAAGAATTCCATTAAATTCAAATGAATTCATTAAATTTTGGGTTAACTGACACGGGTTTGATCTCATCGTTGTCAACTTCGTTGTTTTCACATGTTGATGGCAATTCGTTTCAGAATTTTCTTGAATAAATGGTCATTTTCTTTTTGGAAAGGAAGTCTTGGGAACAAATCAGTATTATTGTATTACAATTTTTACTTGGGTCACTTGTTTGTGTTACATTCAATTGTTTTTTCACAACAGCCACTTGGCTAAGATTTTTTGAATCGAGATAGACTTTGCACCGCAATTACACACACAAATATAGAAATGCATAATATTCTAGATTAGCTCGTCTATGAACTATATCTAGACAATTTTAGCTTTGGTTTCCATAAAGCCACGGTAGTTCTTGTAATTAGGCACATCATAATTGCTTCTTTGAGTCAGTGTGTGAGCTGTGTTTTCCATCTTTGATGTCAAGTATGCGGTTCGGGAAGCTAAAAATCCTTTGTGATCTGTTGTATACTTTTAATTTTGGTTTTTTAATCTAAGCTTAAGTAACATAATTTATTGCAAATAACAAAAATACATATTTTTGCACACTTTCAAAGTGTGCTTTGTTACAAATTAAATAGCTTTTTGGTAAAAGTATCAGACCTTTTTTTCCTTATTCATTACCGCTTTATTCATGAATGATTTTATAATTATTCGCAACACACTTTTCATGAGGGCTTTTTTAGTCTTTATGTGATGCAATTGAAGTGTGTGGTTTTGAAGGCAAAAATTGTCTGTTTTTTTTTACGAACGGGAATACACACACGCACACAAGTTGGGACCTAGTTATTATCCAAATCCAAAAGAAAAAACCAATCAATTCGGTTTCCAAAATTTTTAGAGATTAAAATACATTGATATGAACAGATTTTTGAATATCAACATATGATTATAGTACTTTCCTCACATTATCTTGGCGACATAATGACAAATGAACCTCACACCATAAACTTTATAGCTTTAAAGCTTCATATCCGCTCGAAAGTTAGTGGTACAAACTTCACTATGATATGTAAGCTTGAATTATTTAATATCATAATAGTAAATATTGATGATATTATTATTATTTTTAATATTAATTTTATTTTTTGAATATATTTTTGTTGGGTTTTTGCATATGCATATATATATATTTTGTCTATTGCGCTTGGATAACCAAGACACTCGCAGCCATAATTTTTGAAAACTCTTAACCGCTATGTTGATCCACTAGCCATCCAACAAGATGTTCCATATGAGACTGTTGGCCCAATTGACTATACTCAGTTTATACCTAAAGCGTATGTCGTGTCGTGAGCTCATCATTAGCAACCTTTCCCTAGCATAGGCCTACTGAAGAGTTCGACTATGTCCGCAGCGCAATATTTATGTAGCGACAGGGAAGTAATATTGTTGGACACGAAGCATACTGATAATATACTGAAATATACACTGACATGTTAGCAATTTCGATTGATATTGTCGTGAAATCGAATGACTTAGGATGCCTTCTATAACCTCGGATGAAAATTTTGATTCGATATTTCTTGACCAAAACCACGTATTTCAATTTCTCTATCAAACACAAAAACGGTAAGTGCCAAATAAATTTCCCCATGAGCAAATTTGACGTCGCATGTAACAGATAGATGCCTCACCCTATATTTCTCCCATTCACGATAATTAGATATATGAAACAAATACAATATATCGTCACGCTAATAACCGAAATGCGTAAGTCATTTTTGGCAGTTTCGAGAAAAACGTAAAAAACTTCCTAATGATATTGTTATGCCATTGAGAGTCAATAATTTGCCACGGTTCAATTTTTTGATCATAGCCGGATTTAAGTTAATTTGTATGACGCAGTTAAGTGACGTCATAATGGCGCACTGTGACTTAGGCAGAAATGTGTCTATGACTTGGGGACATACGCAATTTTGCATATGCACTATATGCACCAGTCCTGAAAACTAAACATTCCAAAAACGAATGTAATTCTCAGTATCTACAATGTCTAATCCCCAAAATAGTTAATCAGTTTCAATTACATTATTTTTTATGTTTAAAAATATATATTTCATTAATATATATAACACGTTCTGCACACCCACCAAAATAAGACTAAGATTAAATATAAAGAATAAAACAGCAATGCACCCAATATAAAAGCCAACCAAGGTGAATTGGACTCGAACAGTGAATATCACAAGTGCACGTCTTCCTATACTGTAGTAAAAATTCAAATTAATACGCGCTAAGCTAGAATCCGAGATGCAAAAACTCGAAAATACTTTGCCGAGGTTATTTTGCTTTTGTGATGTCACAATAGTCCTGCGGTAACAATGATAATTTATTATGATGAAACAATTGCACAAATGTGCATGTCATACTAAATCTCCATTTTTATGAGTTTCGGAATTCTTAAAATAAAATCTGAGTTAACAGACAGGTGCGCAGCGTTACATAAATACCTATTTTATGAAAAACTCAAAATCGCCAAAAATGACTTACGCCATTCTGTTATTAGCGTGACGATATCTCTGTGAAACGGAGGCGTCTAAGAGAATGGCAATGCAAAGATGGCAATGCAAGTCATTATTTAGAATTTTTGACGCAGTTATTTCAGCTTCTTTTTGAGCTTTTTCTGTATATTTGAATAACCTGTAAATGCTAAGTTGGGTGTGCAGTGTGAGCAAATACATCTCTAGACCTTGTTAAAGAGATGACTTTAAAACGGGTGATTGCGGAAAGCTGACCTAAGAATCTGCACGTGTCGGGCGCCAAGAGGGAACCGCGCGCCATTCATATAAAGATGAATTGTCAGAAGCAAATAATACTTATCGATTTTCAGTGTCAATAAATGTACTAATATTTTTATCTTTATGCGAAGCATACTGAAAAGCTTGACATTAATTAGCTCATAAACATATTCACGATTACAAATAATTGGCATTAAAAATCAAAATTACAAGTTCCCAGACGCGAAGTGAACCTTCGGATCGCTTTGGTAAATTGTTGTTGTCGTTGTTGCAAAAGTTTTCATTATCAAAGATGAAATAAGTCATTCAAAGGCTTTTAATTTATATTTATTTCAGAATTCTCTTGAGTCTCATGTGACTATCTGATCAAATTATTATCTATTTTATTTAAAAGGGAATACGTTTCATTTCGTATTTTCTCTTATACAAGCATGTTTGCTTAATTTTAAAGGCAACATGACGGAACAACGCTCTCAGATAACAGATTTTTATTGAGTTTTTACGTCAATTCAAAACGATTATATTATAAAAACGCATAATAAACTAAACAATACCTTTCGGAGGCTATAAAGCTACATTTGTGCTTACATTTAGGCATCATGCCACAATGGTTACTTTGATATTCAGTATTTGAGCTGCAATTTTCATAAGTATACCTCAAGTTTGCGGTTTAGGAAGCTAAAAATATTTACCTAATTTTTTTAAATTTTACTTTTCTTATCATTTTCTACCAACCTTCAATTCAGTGATATAATTTATAGCTTGACGACAATTTGCTATATTTGCGTACTTCAAAAGCGTGTCAAATTATTAATTATCCTTTTCAACGAATACAAAATCACAAAGTCAAAATTTCAAGTAGACAGAGGTTTTACTTATAAATCAGATAATTTCTTATAATTAGGCATGCGACACTTTTCATCGGTACTCTTCATTTTTACTCGCCAAAATCCAAGTGTGCGATTTATAGAGCTAAAAATATTTTCAATTTAATATTTTCTAGTTCATTCCGAAACGTTCGTACACACAGGCGTGGTTATCTTCTCTACTTAGAACAATATAGCTCACATAAGTATAGAATATTCATATTAGCGATTATAATAGGATAAATATTTCAACGGTTGGTGCTAGACCCACTAACCTTTGTTGGAATTAATGAGTTGTGTAAAACAAATGTGTGTAAATGGTGTTTGTAAAACAAATTCCTTTCCTAACATAAAAATCTCACATACCCTCCAAATAAAACATAAACATAAACGACAGATAAAAAAGATTGTGGTTTTATTTTTATTTCAACTAATTCGTACAATAGGTGAAATTGATCTTTTTCAGTTCGTTCTTGTTTTTGTGATTCATGGGAATAGCTTTAAATATAAACTTCACTATCTACTAACATATGAATGTCAATTGAGACGACTTCAATGACAAAAAAAAAGACTTAAAATTCCGAAGAATAGTTGAGTTCAATTTCACAACACCGAGTAACCTATTTTATCATGATTATTAATCGTGAGGCTATTGAATCATAAGGATTTGGCTGTTTTGTAATTATACTGATGAGCATAATCCCTTTGTCAGTTTGGCACCATCTTCTTCTTCTAGTGTCGTGACATGTTGATGCCGTAAGCTTTGATCCATTGCCTTTTATCCGAGTCCGCTGGTATTGTTGACACCTCTCACCCTGCACATCTAGTGTAGCATCCTTATTATTGGCCTACCTCTGGCTCTCCTACTTTCAGTTTGATTTGCCTTGCCGCCTTTAAGAAGGTCCAGTCGGATATCGCCGTATTTTAATTATTTGCATACTGCTCCTTCACACACCAACAGAAACGTGTCATTGTCTGCCTTTGGTTCCATTACATTTGAACCCACGTACATTTGAACCCATGACAATTGCACCTGTATGCTATTGCACCTATGGAATTTTTTTTGTTTCACGGATAGTTAAACCCATACTAACCCTAACCCATGGGTTTTAGCACCCGCATATAGATTGAACCCGTGGATATACGCATGGGTTCAAATGTACATGGGTTCAAATGTACGGTCACCTCTGCCTTTAGCAATCTGATTTGTTATAGTGCGACTGGTGTCTTGAGCTCGATCTTCTTCAGCTTCAGTCATATTCTGCTAGATGATGATGAAAACATGATCTGAATTGCATTCCGCACCCGGATACGTCCGAACCCTTTAAATCGCTTGTTGAGCAACATGAAATCAATCTGATTATGGCAACGGTCCCCAGGGCTCTTCCAGGTGTAAATGATTCTGGGATGATGTCGAAATAATAACGTGTTCATGACAATCATATAATTTATCTTGCACCCCTCAACCTGAGGACCCCCGCTCATTTCGCACACCTAGTCCGAATGGACCCACTGCATTGCCGTCTCGGGTACACCCAATCTTCGCGTTGAAGTCGCCCATGATGATCCTGATGTCGCCCGATTTGCATTGATTCATTCATTGATTCAAGTCCAACCGATCATAGAAACCGTCGATCTCTTCATCGTTGCACTCGGCTGTTGGAGCATAGCACCGGATCACCACTGTATAAAACGGTTTGTCACGGACTCGAATTGGCATATGTCGTTCAGAGATGCAACAAAAGCCAGCAAGACACTCTGCCATTTTTGAATCAAGTAAAATTTCTACGCCTTTTTCATGCAGTTAGTTATTGCCAGTATAGAAATGTCATTCCATCATAAAACTATTTTTCCAGCGCCAGGCCACCTTACTTCTGCCACTCCCAGAATGTTCATGTTTAGCCGCTTCATCTCTTTTACAAGATTGACTATTTTTCAATCCTGATACATGGTTCTCACATTCCACGTAGAAATATTAGCTGATGCAGTAGTTTGATAACGACGGGGTTTCACCTGCAGCGCATAATAATCCCTGCCGAACGAGACACTGTGATTTTCACCAGTATCCTTTACATTGTTGATCTGGTTTATTTTAGAAGACATTTCATGATTTGAACGTGGCAGAATACATGGGGTGTTACCTTCCCCAGCGCAGTGGCATCTGAATCGCCTGTTTGCACCTATCCGTTGTCTTAGAGCATCCATATAGCTGCAATTGCTGTAGAGCCGTTGATCTGCGAGATATTCATCCGCCTCCATGGCTATTCAATGTCCGGCTGCCTACTTCCATTGTGTCTATTTAGGAAATAGTTCCCTGGGCATTTGTCCAGACACCAGAGCGTTATTCAAACACCGGTGGGTCAGGCACATCGTAGACTTTAAGGGATGCTCATCTCCGAGTACGTGATCTCATTGCTGAGACAGCTACTCACTATCGCAAAGCGGTTTTCTCCGAGGAGACGGGCACGGACCGTCGTCAGGTACTCGTAGTTGTAACCCATGCAAGACCGCACTCCAACCGGTGCTCTGAGTCATCGGTGAATTGAGCCCTTTATCACTGAGAGCTGAAAGCATCCAAGATTACAACTACCTATAGGGCTACTGAAATTGATATGTGCTAAAGCAACGGGATCAACAGCAGTCCCTTTCCCAGTTTGAATGAATAGTCATAATTTTTTTTTAATAAATGTGTTGTTCTAGGTCAGGATGGTATAAACCCAGGCCCGCGGGCCATATTTGGCCCGCCGCTCCATTTTTTGTGGCCCGTGTCTCATTTGCGCGAGGGTAAACAAAAAATCGCATTAGGCGATGTTTTTTCATAAAAATAACCAGAAAAATCTTTCAACCTATTGCTATATCACTAATGTCACTGAATTGACTAGTCTTAAGGCTAGCTGAGGCAACTAGCAAAGTTGAATGATGTGCTTGGCAAATCTAAATTGTGAATTGGTTACTATATTTTCGGTCGGGAATATATTCTAACAAAATACACTTCATAGAAAACTAAAAATCGAATAAATAATCAATCTATCGACCTAGGTTGGCTATGCCTGATAACTAAATATTAATGTAATGACGGACCCATATAATTCCTGCCGTTTATTTTGCAATTAGCCTAAACAGTATTACAAATAATGCTGTCTATATGTCAGAAAATTCAGTAATTACTCTGCTGTATCTAAAATTTGGTAATCAATCAATCTGCACTTATTTGTAAGTTATTTTGTAAACATGAGTTTGAAAAGAAAGCTGACCAATTCAAACAGATTTTTGACTGGATATCGGAGGGAAATAACACAATGCTTGCTTAATATGTCTGCAGGTTGTGTCGGTGACAAACTAAAACGGCATTTTCTCCTTATGACACTTTCTTGGTTATTTTGAAATCTTACACTAAATGTAGCACGATTTAGTCCGTTTTTTGCATGTTTTAGCTTAATAAATGACAAATAATGACCTATGTGTTTGGACAATAAAATATTTCGAGTTCCGGGCATTGGGAATTTTTCCAAACATGTTTGGGGGTGGGGGAAGTGCCCCCGCCCCCCCCAGTGGTGAGAAAACGTGTGGAAAGCCACGCCCCCTTGGGTAATATGGTTTTTCGCATTTCTTTCTAGTATTCTTCATCCTTGTTGCTGCATTTCTGTTTTACAAAATTTTTTTTTCTCTTCAACTATTGGACCAATGAACAATTCAAACTTTTTCAAATTTGCACTTCCGCTTTCAAAATATTTAATACATTCCTGAGCGTTTACGCGCCGTAGCGTTTAAATATAATTTCGAGCCTTATATTTTCAAGTTCGTATAAACGAGGACGTAGTGGTTTTATAACATATACACCTCTCAACAATTTCCCCATATTTGCTATGTAATTGTGAACTTCTGTGAAGTCAATTAGGTTTCAATCAACAGTAGTTATTATTTTAAGCGAAGGTGTCAACGTTACTAATAAAAAATAGTATATATTGACTGAAAATTTTGAAACGTTTATTGCAATAAATTCTACTAATTGCTAATTTTGGTCAATTACCCATATCTGTCAATCTCAATGTTTGCTTCGATCACGCTCATTTCCCTACGAACTCGACAAATGAGTAAAACTGACGAATAGTTATGGCTTATTATAATTTTATTATTTTTTTGACACGTTATTTTATGTGCGATTTAATTGCATAAAGCACGTTTTGATCAAAAATGATATAATATAAAATAGCAAACAATATATTTTTTCGAACTACAGTTTTCCACGGCAGATCTGAAGATTGTGGTTTGAGACAAGTTTTTTTTTGTTTCAACTTTTCTCACAACATGAGAAATTGATCTTTCTGAGTTACTTCTTGTATAAATAATACACTGTAACAGTGGTGGGATTCATTTTTTTTTGTCAGCCGGTTCCAACACAAAAGTCATATTATTCAACCGGTTTTATTACAAAAAATCATTGACAGTAACTAGTAATGCTAACCGGTTCGTTGATCCCATAAAATTCCGTGAGACGGTTCTATAGAAATATGAAACAATTTTCCCGTTTTATTCTTTAATAACAACAGGAAATTAGTTAGTTGGTTTTGTAAATAATAGTGTGAAATAAATTAAAGAAATGAAGAATGGTATTTATCTATTCGAGGGCTTTAAAATTTCAAAGTATGTATTATGTGATTACTAAATTCAATTTTACGTTGTCTGGTAATTCATATAGAATGCATATAATACGTTGAGGCATAATAATTGAATAGGGCTTGAAACTATCAAACTGCCTAGTGAAATCAGTCGTACCCAGTGGTGCGTTTCACTGAGTTTGCAGGAACACGTTCTGTCGTCATAATCGGCGTACCCGTTCTTGTTTAAGACGTCAAACCACATTATCCGAAATGTGAGAACTTGTTGTTAGCGAGGTCAAAAGTTTCAACATCAGCACTGACGCGTACCCATGCTAAAGGTTACGGGTATAAATAACTTGGGTTTTACTTATATAACATATCCATCTTCTACGAATCTACATTACATATAGTTTCATATTATAGTAATTTCTGAAAGAAAACTGAAATACAACTAACTCTCGAAAGTTATAAAGCTGTGGGCATATGAGCTGATACACGCAAGAAGAGAAGTACATTATTTATTAGTAGAAACGAAAATATCAATTTTTTTTTATTTAATTAGACAAATGACGCTGTATGTAGCCTACTTCCATAATTATTTCTATTTACGTTTATTGTAAGAAACTGACGGACGAGCTGTGCTCTTACTAGATGAATTTTTAGTAACCCAATACCTTTATAACTAAATATAAGATATATGTAAATTGGAACATGCTGCTTCAAATTCAATTAGAAATGTTATCGTTTGAATAACTGCGGATATTGTTGCAAAAATACTTCTTCTATATATCGGAATGACGTAGGTCCTAGATGATTAAAATATAATAACATATTGTCATCTTATCTTTGTACAGCGCCTTTTCGAAGAAACATTCACTGGCTGAAACCACTATGTCAACGGGTTAAAAGAAATAATATTTGTTTTTTCACCTATGTATCTTTTCCGCCACGTCACAATCTTTCGATATATCGATAAAATATTTGTTTTCATGTAGAAACCCCAGTTTTGTCTGAAGTCAAGTTGTGCATGAATTACTATGGCAAAAAGAATACTAAATTTATAACGTGCCTTTGTTGTTTAGCAGCATTTGACAAATTCAAAGAAATATGAGCGTAATTGAAGGGAAATGGGATCGCAAAAAATTTGTTACTGGTCATAACTACAAACTTTATTAGTCATTCGAAGGTTTCCGAAAGAAACATTAGTCATCGTTAATTCAATCCTAAATTATTTAAGAGAAGTTCAAAATCACATAGAAGGTTTTGGGAAACTGTTTAAAAGTGTATAAATTATTAAATCACTACTTGAACTTGAAATAATAAGGCCCGGAATTATATTTAAAAGTCACGGTGCGTGAGGGTTAAGGGTCACAGAAGAAGCAAACGTGGAAAAAAAAGTATTTTGTAGAATTTTTGCGATTTTATAATTATACTTCCTCAACTATAAAATCATTACACTAGCATTTTGACACATTGTCAGAATAAAAAAAAATCACTGGGTCGATATTAAAAACTCTAATAAATACTCACGAATATATCCAACCTGATAAACTCTATTTGGAGGTTAGTTGAGTTTTCCAAACAAGTTTTAGTTATTAGAAATGTAATTACGGTATATCAAAATAAGAAGTGACTTTTACATTACACACATAACAAGCAAATATTTTGTATTTATGTTCTTAAATTTTAATATTTGTTATGTAAAAAATGTCAAATTGCCTATAGGGAACAAATAATAACTCATTGTTACACACTATTAACCTATATTTTTGCAACATTAGACTTGATATTCCTAAATAAATTGTCGAAACAAAAATTCAAAATATATTCTGATATGAAATATAGGAAAAGGGCGCATGTGATGTTCATTAATATATACCTAACCATAGAAAATATACACTGAAATGATGTATTGAACATTATATGATATTCAGTTTATATGTCTCTGACTATTTATTACATTGTTTTACATTTCTTTATTATTAATTTTTCATTGTCCAGTCATTATTTTTTAAACCATATTTTGCTGAGTGACAACTTTTCAAAATTTTTTTTTTTTCAAGTCTAAAATTTAGTTATTGAGAATGGAAAGACACCACTGAACTCTGCTGTGGGAGCAATTTGGGTATTAACTAAACAAAGTTTCATATTTTTAGCCGAACAGAGATAATATTTATTTTCAACATTTTCGAACGGAACTAGAGGCTTGGTATATGTCTAAGATGACGTCAACAACCTTGGACACCAATTGTAATACTAGGTTGACAAATGACAGTATGAGGACAGCAAAACTGACAATTATGGCAGCCTAATTACAATGAAAAATCTAAATTATGGTTTTGTAGGGCGGGCGGAAACAAAATTAAGTCTAGTTCAAATAATAAATAGGACGATAATGAATAGTTAGGCACGCTCTTGAAGTTCACACAAAACTATCCATTTTTTTCTAGGTATATGCTCTTGAAAATATTCAATTGGTATATTTTATACAAGTGTTATCTCTTCTTCAAAGTGTCCTTCAAGTTCCAATTTCAATTTTGTTTTGTAATTAGGCTTTCATAATTTTCACTTCCTATGTCTTTAGAGCATACCCCTATTTTTCAGTCCGTTATAAGTTGTTTACGTAAAAACTGCTTATATATTTCAGAATGGGGATCTAATTAAACAATTTAGGAAACCGTCGCATGGATTCGGTATATTCCCAGGCGACTTTACTTGAAATAAGACATGTTGTCGGGTACTGAGTATCTAATTCCGTTTGGAAACGTTGAAAGTAGCAATTATCACCTTTCTACGAAAACTATATAACATCTATTTAGTTAGTAGCTTACGCAAATGGTTCCGCTATATACCAGAATGAAATACAGTATAAACAAAGTTTTATAAAATGTTCACTACAACTTTCCAGTGTAAAATTTGCATGGTTAGATATAAAAGAAGTAAATATCAAATGCGTCATATTTCCCATATTTATTCATCAGATCATTTATTCATTAAATATTTTGAAGCAACTAGCATGCCAATTTTTTAAGATTGTCAAGTCTTATTGAACACTAAATGGGCCTACGGATTGATTTGCTATTATGTTGTTGTTTTTAGCATTCTTTTTCTCCTACTTGTTGTGAAATATTGTTTTTATCATTAACTACGAGATCAATTGGATTGAAAATTTCATTGGTTAAAGATTGTTTTTTTTTCGCTGTAGGGCTATTACCTTTATTTATTTCAAAACTTCTATGGGATTCGTTTTTCTATCCGAAGTTTTGTGTGGTGACGTCAACAAACTTGAAAATGAAAATTATGTCAAGCGGTGTTCATATATTTGAGCATAGATTTCTTGTCTTATATTATTTATTAGTGTTGAACAATTAATAATTCTCTTTCTAAAAAAGGATTTAATCGGTGTCGTACACGAAGGTTGTATTCTATTGAGTTGCTTCAGCGCCTAGATCATCATAGGAATTTCTTCGTCTCCCTCTTAAATCCGAGTGTCATATTTTGAACAATATTAATTACCCCAATACTAATGAATATACATGACTTTTCAAAATTTTTTTCGAAGAAACCATGGTACACATCTGTAGTATTCAGATTTCAATATTCTCTTGAATTTTTATTTCAGTTTTTTTGTGGTAATTTGTTTGGACGTTTGGAATATTAATCCGGAAAGCGGATTAATATTAATATTAAGCGGAATTTAATTTGATTTGAGAATATTACAAACTAAATCTGCAATATTTTAGACTAATAAAAGTTACTAACTAGTAACAAAATAAATAATACTTTTTTACGATACAATGTCGTTCCAAAATTTCATCTGAAATATTTTTAAATGTTTTTTATTAAATTGCTATGGCAGATCCTAGGATGGTCAAGATTGTCCTATTTCTTTATATATTTTGGTCATATATTGACGTTTCTTATTTCGTATAGATTCAATTGAGAAAAAAAAACGAATTTTTCAAAACCATCACACTTGAAGATTTAAACGCAATTAAGTAACTTAGTATCTTTACCATAACAGCTTCTGTATTTACGCATGTCAATAGGACGCTAGTAGAAATAATGTTTGCTATGTTTGTAAATAAATATGTAAAATGTAAATAATTAGACCTTGTTTTGAAAATCCAGAACATTTATTCGGGATTTTAATATCAACATCATTTAATTTAACATCATTTAGTATCATCATCATTGTTTTGAGAATGTGTCGAAACACAAATGCTGCAGTAACCAGTGTATAGGTCAGAAGGTATAATTCATAGCAATAACCTGACGCAATATACAAAATGATGTCAGGTAGCTTACAACAATATACCCAATTTTATTTTATTCCGAATTTGCCCTTTCCCGTTCAAATTATTCAACACATCCCTAAACCTTTACGCACGGTGGCGTTTAAATATATTTTTGAGCCGTATGTTTTCAAGTTCATACTTAAACGCGGAAGTAGTGGTTTAATAACATATACACCGCTCAACAATTTCCCAATATCTTCTATATAATTTTGAACTTCTGTGAAATCAATTAGGTTTGAATCAAAAGTAGTTATCATTTTAACCGAAAGGCGTCAAAATCACCAATTAAAAATATTGTATATTAACTGATAATTTTCAAAACGTTTTTTTGCAGTAAATTCAATTTATTTTCGAGTAAGGTAAATTTAATACTTTTCCCAATCCTTTAATAGAATTGAGTACCTAATAAACACTCTATAAGATTTCTTCAATTTCTAGTTTTTTTTTCGGACAAAATAAATACTGACTGATCTGTGTTTGTATATCCATATTGTACCTTGCAAACTTGTACTCCTCCTGACTGCCCTCAATCGTTTATGCCATAGACAACATACAATATTCGTAAAATTAATTTTATTTTTTAAAAAAATATTGCACTTATGAAATAATTTTAAAGAGTATAGTTTGCAAACATTTAATAAATTAAAATGAGTAGGCGAGCTTCATAAAATATCAACAGCAAGCTATAATTATGTTATATCCAGTTTTTCCGTGGAAATGGCTTCTCGGCTTGCAATCATTAAAAAGATATTGTTTTTTGTTTAGTTCCGTATCATAATTTATTTCCTCTTTCTCCTCAATAACAGTCAATAAGTTTTTTATTTTTACCCGAAGATTCATTTTATATTCCGTCGAAAGTGTTCGCATTTCTGAAAAATATCTTCGAGTTTTCTCAATTTTATTCCACAGGCATATGTTAGATTTGTTGTATGTTGATTCTACTGGTTCCTCCGATTCTTTAATTGAGCAAAGATCATTTTTTAGGTTTTTCATTTTTCCGTTCTTAGATACAGATATCCGAGTATGCTTTCTCATAAATGTTGGTTCATATTCGTTCGCTGTTCGTGTTTTTACTTTCTTCATATTTTGTCTACTAGATTTTGAAGCGTTAAGCTTTACCAGTCTATTGAATGTGTAATTTCTTCTGTTTTTCCATTCCGTCTTTTCACTATTATATTCAACAATTTCTAAAACGGCCATTTTGCTACAATAGTCTCTCTGAGAAAGTTAATCAAAAATGATATCTCTAGCGACATTTAAACGCTTATAAGTAGTTTCCCAACAGATATATTTAGCACCTCGCAGAATACAAATGAAAGTACAAATTACTTCTCGGAAAACGTTCGCAGACTTATATAGCAATTATACACTATTATTTAAATTATAAGTTCAGATAACTTCATCAAACGAAATTATTATTCCTTGTCTGACTTCAAATTGTGGTATCAGTGTTGATATATCTTAACAGTAGCGCAGAGAACATAAACGAACAAAATACTAATGAAACTTTCTTGGACATTGATGCAAAAAATAAGAATTTGAAACCGGATTAATTGAATCCTAACTTCTAATCCTATATATATAACTTGATCTCACATTTAAATCGCGTGGTTGGGTATTTATTGTGGTTTGCTTTTCTGACCTACGTTTAGATTTGGCAAAGTTATCCAAAGTAAAATAATATGTCTTGTCATGTTCGCCAAACTTTATTTTATAGTTTCTTCGGGTCTTCATGATTCATGGGAATAGCTTCAAGTATAAACTTCAATATTTACAAATAAAATATCACAAATAAAATGACTTAAAATGCCGAGGACTGGTTCAGTCCTATCCCACAACAGTCCCGAGTAACCTATTTTATCATGATTAATATCGCGGAAGCTATTGAATCATTAGGACTTGACTGTTTTGTAATTTTACTAATTGATGAGCATAATTCCTATTCAATGTACGTCAGTTTGTCATCATATTTTAACTACAATATGACGTTTGTATGAATAGTCATAAAACAATTTAATGACTGTTTTGTTGTATGTCACTGTAGATTTGTATTCATCTCCAAATTTATCTTTCGATAATCATTATTATAGATGATTGTGACGCCGAGTAACAATAATTTGGAAAATATATTTCATAAGTAATAAACAGTGAGGTATGTAACACAAGATTTTCAATAAAATTATTTCATTAAATTTTGGTTTAACTACAACGATTTTGATCACATAATCGTTGTCAACTTTTTTTGTTTTCATATGTTGATGGTAATACCTTTATTTTTTCTAAAAATAAATTCTATTCAGAAGAGCTCGGCTATGAACTATAGCTAAATAATTTTTCGTTTTGATTACCTTAAAGCCACAGTTGTTCTTATAATTAGGCATACCACAATTGCTACTTTGAGTCAGTGTGTGAGCTGCACTTTGAATCTTTGTTCTCAAGTAGGCGGTTCAGGGAGCTAAAAATGTTTTGATAAATTTTCTTATCTATTGCCTACTTTTTAATTTTTTAATCCAAGCTTAAGTAAAATAATTTATGATAATTAAAAAATATATATATATTTTGCACACTCTCAAAGTGTGCTTTGTTACTAATTATATGGCGTTTTGAAGTGCGAAACTTTTTTTTTTCTTATTTATTGCCGATTTATTCATGAATAGGTTTATAATTATTCACGACTCACTTTTCATGAGTGCGTACTAAAACTTTATGCACTAAAATTGAAAGGTATGGTTCAGAAGACAAAAATCTCTCTGTTTTGTGTTATAAACGGCAAAACATATACAGAGGCCAAGTTTTATTACCTAGGTCCTAGGTATAACCAAATTTAAACACACTAACGCCCTGAGTTTTATAATTCATGCTTATTAATACAATTAATTTGGTTTTAAAAAAAAATTCAATAATTTGAACAGATTTTGGTAAAATATAAATTTAAAAATATATATATATTACTTTCCTTATATTGTCTTGGTGATATAATAACAATTGAACGCATCAAGTTTTGCTATAAAGTGGTATTGGGATTTCTTCGAATGTAAGGAACTTCAGTAACATAATATGACTAACTACAAACTGTACTATGGTATGTAAGCTGAAATGTACTGTAGATTTAACGCCATTAACTTCAATATAATAAATTTTCATAACATATCACACCTACCAACAATTTCACAATTTTTGTGTTATATAATTCCAAACTTCTTTGAATTCAATTTTGATTGAACTAATCTGTCATTATTATCATATTCGAATGTGTAATTCATTTAATGCAACCCATCTCTATGAAAAATAAGTGAGATTTATCATTCAACTCATAAGCTGGAAAAGTTAATTAAATAATTTTATATGCTCAATGTACGTCCATTATGCGTCAATGTTTGGCCTGAACCTTGCAATTGCAATTGATGCAATTTAGGTAATTGCTTATTATTATGCAAGTGACTATCAAAAAAAAACAATATTTTGTAGAGTGGTGAACAGAAAATACGCTTGATAAGGATATGAATTTGAGCATCGATAAAAATATTTCACTTATCATGCTTAGATACCCAAAACACTCAGGATCTTCAAAAACTCTTGACCGCTATGGTGATCCACTACTTCAACAAGCTGTTCCATCTGAGACTGTTTGCCCAATTGACTATAAATACTCTGTTTGGAATATACATAAAATGTGTACTACCTACAATCATAAAAATGCCAGCTAAAACTTGTATTATAATCGAAAATCATTATATCCCACCTGCAGACTCGTCATTAGAAGATTTTATCCTAGCATAGGCCTACTGTAGAGTAGGCTACAACTTTGTCCGCAGCACAGTTTGTATACAGCGATAGGAACAAGTGATATTGTTGGACACAAAGCATACTGATATGACTAACATGAAACTATACAGTGACATGTTAAAAGTTCGACTGATATTGTGGTGAAATCGAATGACTTAGGATACCTTCTATAACCTCTGATGAAAATTTGGATTCGATATTTCTCGACCGAAATCACGTATTTCAATTTCTCCATCAAAGACAAAAACGGTAAGTGCCAAATAAATGTCTCTATGAGCAAATTTGAAGTCGCATGGAGCCAAACCCTAATTTTCTCCCATTCACGATAATTAGATATATGAAATAAATACAATATGTGTCTGTGAAACGAGGGCGCCTGGGAGAATGGCGGTGCAAATGGGATGATTTCATCCTTATTTAGGCTTTTTGACGCACGTATTTGTGCTTCTTGTCTATATATTGGAGTAATCTATAATTGCTGAGTTGGGTGTCCAGTGTGAGCAAATCCATCTCTAGAACTTGTCAGAGAGATGACTTTGAAAAGGGTGATTCCTGAAAGCTGGCCTGAAAATCTGCACGTGCCGGCCACCAAGAGGAACATCGCGCGTAATTCATCAAGATGAATTGTAAATCGTAGCCCAAAACAAAAATTACTTATCGAGTCAAACCACCTGATTTTCAGTGTCAATAAATTTACTGATATATTTAACATAGTGCATAATGAAAAGCTCATAAACATATTAAAGTACATATTCATGAAGTGATCTAGGATTTTAGATTAACTAATTGGCATTAAATCAAAATTACAAGTTTCTAGACACGAAGTGGACCTGTGGATCGTTTTGGTAAATTGTTATTGTCGTTGTTGCAAAAGTTTTCAGTACTCAAAGATGGAATAAGTCACCCAAAGACTTTTCATTTATATTTATTTCAGATTTCTATGTGCCTTTGTGTTTCACTATTTGATCAAATAATTATCTATTTTATTTTAATTAAAAGGCAATACGTTTCATTTCGAATTTTCTCCTAAAAACATGCATGTTTTGTTCAATTTCAATTGCAACATGGTGAAACAACGGTCTCAGATAACGGATTTCATTGGGTTTTTTATGTCAACTCAAAACGATTATATTATAAAAAAGAATAATATACTAAAATTATCTTTCGGAGGCTATAAAGCTACATTTGTGCTTACATTTGGGCATCATGCCACAATGGTTACTTTAATATTCAGTATTTGAGCTGCAATTTTCATAAGTATACCTCAAGTTTGCGGTTTAGGAAGCTAAAAATATTTACCTAATTTTTTATTTCACTCTTATCATTTTCTACCAACCTTCAATTCAGTGAAATAATTTATAGCTTGCCAACAATTTGCTATTTTTGCGTACTTCAAAAGCGTGTCAAATTATTAATTATCCTTTATAACGAATAGAAAATCACAAAGTCAAAATTTCAAGTAGACAGAGGTCTTACTCATGACTCAGATAATCTCTAATAATTATGGTAGGCATGCGACACTTTTCACAAGTACTCTTAAATTTTATTCGCCAAAACTCAAGTGTGCGGTTTATAAAGCTCAAGGTATTTTAAATTTGATATTTTTTAGTTTATTTCAAAACGTTCGTACACACAAGCGTGGTAATCTACTCTAATAGCTTATAATATAGCTCACATGAGTATAGAATATTCATATTAGCGATTATAATAATATAAATATTTCAACCGTTGGTGCTAAACCCACTAATTTTCGTTCTAATTAATGAGGTGTGTTATACAAATGTGGGTAATATGATGTTTGTAAAACAAATTCTCCTTTTTCAGGAATAACTATATTCTTAATAAATCAATCTTGATTGAAAAATCTCACGAAACCTCCAAATAAAACATAGTATTCAAACGGTATTCCTGGATATTGGTTCAATAATGCATACACCGCTCAATAATTTACCAATATCTTCTATTTAAATTCGAACTTCTGTGAAATCAATTAGGTTTGAATCAACGGTAACTAATATTTCTTCAAAAACCATCAAAGTGACTAACAAAAATAGGATAGTAAATTCAAAACAGTTTATTGCGGAAAATTAAATTTATTTTCCAGCAAGATAAATTTGCTACTTTTTCCACAAATGTAGTAATAAGTAAAAATTAAAGCTAAAAAATTATCCAAATCTCTGAATCCAGAACAATTAAATCGTACGTATTCAAGTATTAGGGATTAGTTGTCGACAGTTGAAAATAAGCCAATATGGAAGGAGAAGTACTTGCCTGTGAAAATCAAGGGTAAGCCGCAATGTTTGGAATTTTTGCAAGTTGTGTCGTTAGCGTACTCGGTGCCAGAGTTCGGAATTTTGCTTTGAGAATGTAATCGTTGTTTAGTAGCACATATATTTAAGAAAGCACTTTCTTTATCAAGAAAGAACTGAAATCTAACGCAACGAACATGTTGCGAAACGAAATATCGGATGCTTTGAGACTGTCATCGACTAAAACAAATGTTGATATAGAAGTATTGATTGAAGATAAATAATGAATAAACGCGCTTGTACAAAAAAAGAACTTGTTTTATATCGTGCAGTTTACCTATTCAAAACCCGCCTATAACCAGGCTTCTCAATGGGAATGGGACTCCCATGGGAGGAAGTGGTATAGGACAGCACGCAGTTGTATTTCCCATGAGACAGGAAATTTTTGGGACACCCCTTTTTATATAAGATTACGATTTGTGGGTTGCTTTAGTCATCTTGTCCGCATATTTGAGCATCGCTTTTTTGTTATGTTGTTGTTATTGTTAGTATTTTCTTCTTATCGTAATTAAAAACAATCGCCTTTATCTTTAACTACTGGACCAGTAGCTCTGAAATTTTCAGTGATTAAAGATTTTAGTTATCAATAAAAGGCTATTACTTTTAGTTATTCTCAAATTTTCTAAGAATTCTTTGAGATCTGATATTTATCCAATTTTCCGCTATAATATATTTTACTCAATGGAAACACCTTTTTAAAAAACTGAATCATGTATAGCATAGATCTTCTTCCCAGGACCTGGAAAAGCTAGGACAGACTGCGCAACTTTACTGGTACCATGATACAGGCACTGGTAAGTTACTGTGGCCTTTCATGATATATACAGTGGTGGGATCCAGCCGGTTCGCACCGGTTCTATAGAACCGTCTCACGGAAATTTATGAGATCGGCGAACCGGTTGGCATTACGGGTTACTGTCAATGGATTTTTGCATCTTATCTGACACACCGATTTTTGAGATCAAGTAGCGCACGTGTTTTTTTTTCAAAATGTAAAATGATCAATTTCGCACGTAACAGTTATACCTTGTGTCAATTCCCATAGTTGTATCAATTTTTTTTTATAATTGTAGTGTGTTTTCAGTAGATCATACATCTTCAGGTTTTTGAGTTCATTATCAACGAGTATATAATATATTATACAGCAATATAGACAATCCTCAACATCATCAAAAATTCCGATGCTAATTTTGACATGATGATGCTTACTTAACCATTATTTTGAAATGTTATTTGATAAGTAGTTAAAAATAATCAGTTTATTTGCTGAAAAAATATGAGTTTTTGTAACAGAACCGGCTGACAAAAAATTTGAATCCCACCAGTGGATATATACCGTATGATTTTCAGGAAATTGATGGTAAAAACTCAATTGTTATGGATTTCGTGTCCGTATAATTGAGCAATTAATAGTTCTTAATTTTTTTAATTTAACAAAGCCAATACATTTTGTCGTTTTGCATGTCTCTTTGTACATTTGTTTCTATTTAGTAGACTCTGAAACAAAATTTGACAATTTTTATTGAATTGTAATCCAATGGGAATCCATCCCATGGGATGGGACAGGAATATTTTGCTATGCGATGGGACAGAAAAATATGTTCCATGGACAAGACTGCAAATTACTTTAAATCACCATAACTTCACTAAACTATTCATAATTCATTACATTGACCAATGTGAGGGATATTAATGAGACACCGTTTTTATTTTAGTAAAACTACGCTACACTCAACCCTATTAACCTACAAACGGTTGCTAGTCAAACCAAAAAATGACATTCTCCGGTCAATGCCAAAACAACTCATCAGCAAGAACTTTCCGGAATCCTGCAGCATGCAGTTCGCTGACGTCACTTCCATAAAATAATTGTGGTGAAGTATCAAGGTATTCGATAATGTGGTCCATATAGTTAACTAGCAAATAAAAATACTACTATTGGCGGTTACATATGGATGAATAAGACGTGAAGTACTCAGTTTTGGATAAATATTATTATAACTACACTCTTGATTTTATATCAGTTATTTCCATACAGCTGTAAAAAGATAATGCATCACTGGTAACTATTTGAATTTAAATGTAAATAAAATGTAATTTTATAATATCTAACGATGTGATTGAGAAGTTACTACCATCTTGACTGAGTATCTGCTTTTAGTGTACCTGGAATTGAGTAACACACAAAATATATATACCACCATTTTTCTCCAGTTTGTCGTATTGATTTTACTACTTAACTGTTCCAAATTTATTGGAACAACAAGCTCCATATAATTTGTTTTTCCTGGTCGTATCGTCGCTGGGGTTGGCCCATAATATAAACCTAGCTTCTGTTTACCCACCGGGCTAGTAATGGCTTTTTATGAGATTCGAACAAGAATAAATAAAATATGGTAACGGTATCTATTATCAATTTTTTATGATATATCCGAACTAGAACAAATATGTTCAAATATATTACCGATGTGTTTTAAGAGTGCTGTAATTGCTACCACCAGCCAAGTCAAGCCAATAACAAATATCACGGGTTGTAATATTCTGAACGGCCCGCTAATACTAGTTTTTTCCAAGGGTCAGGTACGCACATCATATAGAAAGTCGCCTGGAGTACTGTATCGGAAGACAACTTGATTTTAACTGCCCCGGGGTATGCAACTGTGCGGGTAGATTAGCAACCAAAAACATCGCATTTACTCGCCAACATACGTCCGAACAAAGACAACTCACCTCACAACCACAGCGAGACAGGATTTGAGAAACGAGAGACAGCGAACCAAGACGCACCTTTGACAACACCTGCGTAGGTTTCCCGGAAATCACGAAGCTTCGGACGCCATTTTGTCGATACGCATCTTGAGAGAACAATTTTGTGATAACTTCTGGCACTATTACTACGTATAGAACATATTGTATGAAAGAAGATATTTCCAAGGATTAATTCCACAAAAGTAGAAGCAGTTGAAATTAATTGGAGAGCACAAAATGACAATGCAAAGAACATTTTGCAAGTTCAGCTTGATAACAAAACAGTGACCAAATAGACTGCGAATAATACAGCTTGTACATGTAAATGAAAGAAAACTGATGCACAATTAGAAAAACGTGAGAGGAAATGAATTATGTCATGTAGTCATAAATCCAGATTTCATCTTTGAAAACAAAGTGCTTTCGTCTGTTTGCCTGCTGAGCTAGTCCTTAATTCTCTCCCATGTGTTGCAATGAGAAAACTCTTTCTCGGGGAGTTGACGTCGCTGTAACTGATAAATTTCAGTGCTTTGCATGGTATGTAATGTTTTATCTCATACTTTATACTCTCGATACTTTATTGGATGCGACAGATCCTTATTAACCAGCGGAGGAAAAGAAGAACTTGCAAACCATCAAAGTTTGAGCATCCGCGATTGTACTTACAGTCGAAAACAATTTAGATAACTGGCGTAATACTGTGATAATCTAAAAATTAAGAATACCTTCAAGTCAGTACCAACCAAATGTCAGGAGGTTGAAAGATTATAAAACCGTCGGGATGGCATATACTCAGATTACAAAATCTTCGACTTTAATAAGGCGTGACAGACAGTATCGCCGATGCACAATGTGACTAAACGGCACGGTTTCAACATATAGTATCAGTGCTTCGGAATGCCGAGCCCCACACAAAGCTAGCTTCTCGAAAGAACCAAATCCAGTGATTAGATTAAAATTAGTACGCTAATTAATTTTAAACAATATTGACATACTTCCCCAAACAAGACGGGCCACAAGATGAAATTGGTGTTATATTTTAGGGACATAATTGGTCAAGTTTTACCAAACTAATGCGCAAAATTACTGATAACAAAATAAAAAATCTTTTTCCTCCAGCCAATATTTCATTTTTGTGTCCACGTCTTGAATTAAGAATCTCTCTTTATTCACAAACCGCAATATTAAAATGTACATATAATTATAGAAACTATGAGAAAAACAAATACAAAACAATTTAATGTCAAAAAATAAAATTTCAATCCATCAATTAGGCTTTCGTTTTTGAATTCTAACATTAATTCCTCCACCCGCTCTTAAAATTAATCCAGATATCACTTCCAACGATTCTGGTCTCTTGCAGGACTCTACAGAATATTCTCGTAATAAGTGAGCTAAAACTACTTTTTCTTCCATCATTGCAAACTTTTGTCCAATGCAGTTCCTAGGTCCAGCCGAGAACGGAAGATATGCATATGGATGTCTCCCGACACTGTTTTCCGCATTGAATCTTTCTGGATCAAAACTATAAACAAATATAAGCAGACGATAACACAAAAATGACCCGAAACAGCTATCTTTCAACTGGTTACAAAATTAAAATGAACCATGAAGCTGTAGAAATAACGATATTCTGAATGTCAGTTATTAGAAAAAAATTGTTCTTTCTCACTCAAACAATATTTCGTATACATTGTCAACATTGTTGTAACCAGTGATTTCCCCTAACTCTCCAACTTAGTGCGAATGCATTTGCAAATCCAGACTGTCTCATACACCAATAAGTGCGAAATGGGTTCTTATTTATGTATCACCCCGTATATGAACCTTCGTTGACCCTTTACCTTTCTGCATCCGGCCAATGATTTGGATTTTTGTTCACGGCCTGCGTATACAGTATACAATTTGTACCAGCCGGCAGTGTGTGTCCGTCCATTCTTAAAAAATAAATGGATTTTCAAATTAAAATCAACTAAGTCTATGGGAGAATAGACAGATTCTTGTTTCCACTCGTTCAGTCTCAAATAAATTGTCATACAGTGTGTCCAAAAAGTCCGTTTACAATTTCAATTTTGTTATGAAGACAGTTCTCAATATTTTATATCTAAACCATTTTTTTTAGTGATAGTTCGACTATCTTTATACATTCTTATACAACAATCACAAATATGTATGCTATCAAGTTATTATACTGTATATATATTAACATGTATTGTTGACTTCCTTATGTCTATTTCTCAATCATTAATAATTTGTCGTCTACCTGATGTCTGACTATGAGGATAAATAGCTGGTAGCCGTTTCGAAATCATATGACAATGCATGACTGTTAGAATGATCATGAGATTGAAATGTATATGGCAATAATAAATATTAGTTACATTTTGAAAATAAAATTCAAATTGCTTGCTAAACAGAATATACGCTGCCTCATATATGGCAACTAATTGCTGAATTATTATAAGTGGATTTGATTTTCCAGTAGTACTTGAAATATATATTCATTTCCATTTAATTTAAAGCACATTATTTCTAAAAAACTATCTAAACGTGACTCTATAGCCAATAGCGGACTTATTTTCAAATATTAGTATAAATTAATATTGCCATACTACCATTCAACCGATATCACATAAGCAGTAACAATTTTATGAATTAATATTCTACTTGTCAAACAACTCACTTGATACATAAGATTGACACAAATTTTGTTCAATAGATTTCAAATTTATGGAAATGCAAATATTGTCCAAAAATGAACATTGTGCTTACACGCATTCTTTGCTCGTCACTCGCCCTATGACGGGAACAGGAGGAAACAAGCGCATACATTCTTTGGTAACCATTTCAAGATATACTAATTTCTTCAAATCTTCCATTGTAATGTTTCTACATGGAGAATGACCTAAAACGTCATCCAGTTCAGCTTGGATTTTTTTCTGTACGTCGGGATAAGAACCAATCATTTGTATTGACCAGGATAATCCAGCAGCAGTAGTGTCATGACCTGTAATTTTTGTTTCATAAACGTTACGAATACAAGAAACTTGGTTATGGAGCTTATAATTGCATCTAGACGGTCACTCTCTATAAGTTTTGTCGACTTGAATTTTTTTGTTGAACTACTTATAATAAAATAAAATAATGATCTTAAAAACAATTTGAAAATTATGGAAATGTTGATATTGTTAGTTTTTTCATTATAACTATCAAATAGTTGGGTTTCTTATCGTATTTGTACTACTATGAATGTTGATTGCTTGCCTTCAAACATAAATGTGTCAACTTCTTCTTGTATATCATGAACAGATAATACTTTCCCATTATCCGCCGCATTGAGTAACATATCAAGAAAGGCGAGTCTTCGTGACGAGGAACAATTGGACGACAATGTGGACTCTTTCATTCGATCTGTGATGACTGATTGTGTGAAACCGTGGAGTACTGATAAGCATATTTTAAAATTCTTCCCATCCTGTGTGTGATAAAAAAGAAAATCTGGCCACAGCCATGGAGATCTTGCTCTTTTTGTAATGAGACCTGCCGCACTAAAAAATAAATAAACAATATAAACCAATTAATCCCGCGAAACGAGTTTTTAATTTAGTTTAATCTGGTTAGTGCGAGCAATTCCAATCACTTTGCGCTGCAAAGCCTATCTATACCTGAGTCCAATTCAAATGCTACGGCGTTACAATGTTCAACAGCGAAGCGAACGACGCGATTCACAAAGCTCTCACTTGCTGAGCGGCGAGCAATTTAGAGAGAGTGCAGAGCTAGCGCTCATAAATTAGTAAGAACGGTCAATTGAAGGTTACGTAATTGGAAAGCAGATTGAAGAATCTTGTCGGTTTTTTACCAAAAACATTTCAACCAAGATAACTTTTCACATTTAAAAAAGTCATGGCTTCAAATATTGTACTTTTTAGCTCAATTAATTATTTTAAAATTCTTCCCATCCTGTGTGTGATAAAAAAGAAAATCTGGCCACAGCCATGGAGATCTTGCTCTTTTTGTAATGAGACCTGCCGCACTAAAAAATAAATAAACAATATAAACCAATTAATCCCGCGAAACGAGTTTTTAATTTAGTTTAATCTGGTTAGTGCGAGCAATTCCAATCACTTTGCGCTGCAAAGCCTATCTATACCTGAGTCCAATTCAAATGCTACGGCGTTACAATGTTCAACAGCGAAGCGAACGACGCGATTCACAAAGCTCTCACTTGCTGAGCGGCGAGCAATTTAGAGAGAGTGCAGAGCTAGCGCTCATAAATTAGTAAGAACGGTCAATTGAAGGTTACGTAATTGGAAAGCAGATTGAAGAATCTTGTCGGTTTTTTACCAAAAACATTTCAACCAAGATAACTTTTCACATTTAAAAAAGTCATGGCTTCAAATATTGTACTTTTTAGCTCAATATTTCGTTTTCAAAAACGGGCGTCATTAAATCTCCTTATTGAGGGTTCTGATAGAAGATTACTTGGAAAATGGACTTAGAATTGCTAGCAATTCCAATAAAGCAAATTCCAAGTAGTCGGAAAAGCGGCTGGCTGCAAATCTCTCAATGAATTCATTTAAAGTCGGTGTGACAATAAATTTGAATAGCAGTTTCATTAAGTCATTTATGCGTCTTTTAACTCATCATTTCTGCACGGACCGCTGATATTGCCATAAAATCAATATCAAAAAGACTATTTTTGTACATGCAACTACTAGAAAGCCTATACTAAATGAAGGTACGGCCCGCGGTTTCATCCAACTATTTGTATCCGGCCCTCATGTAAAGCTTGCACACCCTTGATATAAACGATGTATTTCAGAGTTGGAGTAAGAATTACGAGGAAAGAATTATTAAACGTCTATCTTGCGCGTTTAATATTGCTTGGTAACATGACACACAATTTCTGTAAAATTTAACCACAATTTTCAAAATAGGCATGGTGTAACAATCGTTTCTTTCTGAGCAATATATGATATTTAATATTGTTAATGATACAATTTATATGCAAAATGATTGCAACCTAAATTTATAAACGTTCCATGTTTATATTTTTATATTGTGAATAAGCAATAGGATTTACAACTAATATAAATCTACGATAAGTCAAACGAACTGCCACAAGTGCACCGATTCAAAATATTTACAATTTGTAGCAGATAAAAATTATGTGTTGCAATTCTGCACACAATTGATGTATCAAAATGTCTTTTATATTAGATAGACATACTGCATTTATTATATTACCGCACATGCAAAGAAGTTAAAAAGATCTAACATGCTATACAATATGTAACAAGTATGTTATAATACCTTTTTATTGCTTTGACGTATTCCGAATTTTCGTCGATTTGAGCTTGAATAGTTTTCCCCATTGCTGTTTCACATATCACATCAAGCGTACACAATGTAAGTAAATTCCACACATCGAAAGATTTATTGATGTCGGCATACGGTTCCAGTTTCTTAGCTAGAATACTTGCTTGCTCGTTCATCACAACCAGAAAATCATTCAGAATGCTGTGTTATGAAATAGTTTTCATTATTTCAGCCAAAGCACTTTTTTTGTTTACTTTCAGGTTTCAAGATGTATTGTATATGGACCATATGCTGTAGACAGGGGCGTGCCAAACTTTTCTGCTGCCCGGGGCGAGTTTCTGATTATGACGCTTCTTATCCATAACTTAAAAATCAAGTCGGTGGTCAAACATGTTATATATGTTGTTATACATGAGAAAAATAAATTAAAGGTCAAGGAAGAGAAAAACGTTTGTTTTATTGAATAAATCATCAAACTAAGCAACAAACTCGCACGTATAAAATCGAACTCATTCATTGACAAAATGGAAGTCACTTATTTCTATGTCCAGATGCTACTTTGCTGTCAACAAATGTCTGAACGGCAGTTTCCTCCACCTGGCTCGTCAGGAATTTTTTTCGATGCTATTCAGAGATGAACTTGAAAGGCGCTAATTCGACATTAACTTTGAGAAAGATCGTTTGCAACTAGCAACTGATTATATTTAATTTTGAGTAATAAACAATATGCAATGTAAAAAGTTGGAAAAAAGGAGACGGTTTGGCATCCAGATTTTCTGCCATAGTTGTAAACATTACCTCATTTTCGCTTTTTTGCATGCTATTTGTTAGTTTTTGTTAATGTTTCGGAAATTATTAACTAGTTTAGGGCGTAAACTCGCGAAACCACCTTTACAATGAGCACCAAAAATGTTGCAATTGTAAAATATAGGAAGAATTTTTTGGGGGTCAACGGTCGGGAAAACATACATTGTTGACTCATCTTTACCACAGTAAGTCACACAATATTAAACACATAATGTCAGCTTTCAATTAAATAAAAACACATTGAGAAAAACATGTGTAATAACGCAAACTTCAAAGCTTGGTTCTGCTGCCCCCTACAACGTGCTGTCCAGGGCAGTTGTACCTTTCGCCTACATCCTGGCATGCCACAGGCTGTAAATCAGTACTCGAATAAAAACATTACACTATACATAGGATATTAGTAGCCTACTATCCATATCCATGAAGTATATCAGTTTGCTCAATTTACAATTTTCAGATAAAAGCAAATTTATGTCAAATAAAACCTTTCATGTTACCGCCTCGCGCCATTTTGTTAAGTACAGTATTCTATAGACGCTGAATCAGAAACAGAGATACTGTAGTACACAAATGCCAAGTTCTGAATAACCGAATTGCCGTGACAGTAAACGACCAATCGAAGAGATTGTATCATATCAGATTTGAGAAAAAAATATTTTAGTATAAAGTTCCTTAAAACTCTGTACTATTTACTGGAGTTGAATATGGTATTTCGTGTTGACGTTAACAAATAAAATTCATTTGTATTTATGTATGAGTATTCATATGTTTATATTTTTAAATTATAGTAATCTGACACTTGATGGTAATTTCCTACGTTTCTACAAAGACTAGCGCATGTTCTTCCATTCCGTCCGGTACATCGATTTTTGTATTTGAAGGCAATTATTCTGTCTGTACCCACGCCTCTTGCTAATTTTGCAGTGCTATTTACTATATCTCCTGCGGCCAATACCTATATCTTTCCATTAGTAGAACGAGCAGGCAGGCGATAGGCTAATAAATTTGCTTTATGTAGGACGGAATGTGTTGACGAACCTATCCCTCGCCACTGCAGTCCAGTTCACAGTAATTTCATTCGTAATGACAGGAAAAGCGCATCATTTTCAAGAAGCCAATGATTGTTTGAGTTGTAGGAATCACCCATGAAGGTTCGTGGTGGTTGCATTCACATACATAGGCGAGAAAACTTTTTCAGGTATGACGATTAGCACAAGCACAAACAGATGTCTTCTAGGGATTAAAATTTACGAGTTGTCTTAAGAATCTGCACACGCTGCTTTGAGTCTAATTTAAACACGCTATCGGACGCATGCAGTAGACTGGCCACATCAGTCCCATTAACCATTGTGCCACTTAATACACTATCTGTTTGTTGTAATTTAATTAGCTGTTATTTGTGAACAAACAGTTTTTTATTCATGACTTCATTTTAAATTTGAGGCCTCTGGTTAAGTACCCAAGTCTATTATCTGTAACTGGCCCACTCAGGAAAGTAATTCTCCACCACTGCAATAAATTGATCTTTTTTGGCAAAATGGCGTAGGGCCCAAAACGCGATAGTCTTATTTAATACGCTGCTGAAGGTGCGTATTCTCTGGCTCAACATATTTGTGTAAACTTTTTTTTTTCTAAAACGTGCGTCATGAAATCTTCTTATTGAGGGTTCTGACAGAAGATTACTTGTAAAATAAACTTCGAATTGCTAGCACTTCCATTGAAGCAAATTTATGAGAAAAGTAGTCGGAAAAGAGGTTGGTTGCAAATTTCTCACTAAATTCATTCGATGTGACAATAAATTTAAATAGCAGTTTTCTTAAAGCATTTATGCGTCATAATTCATTTTGTCCTGTACGTCGATATTCGTACTTGAAGCCGATTATTCTGTCTGTACTCACATCACTTGCTAATTTTCCAATGGTATTTACTATATCTCCTGCCGCCAATACCTATATCTTTACAATAGTAAAACGAGCAGGCAGACGATTCATTAATAAATTTGCTTCATTTAAAACGCAATGTCTTGACAAACCTATCCCTCGCCACTTCAAAGTCCAGTTCACAGTAATTTCATTCGTAATGACAGGAAAGACGCATCATCTTCAAGAATCGCTCAAAAATAATCGTGGTTTTTGAATTCACACACAGAGGCGAGCAAACTTTCTCAAGTATGGAGTTGACAAAGGCAAAAATTTATGTCGTCTACGGATTTAAACATACAAGCTAGCTGCCTTAAGAATCAGCACAAGCTGCTTCGAGCCTAATTTAAACACGCTTTCGGACGCATGCAGTAGGCTAGCGACATCAGTCCCATTAATCATTGTGCCACTTACACTAGCTGTTTGTTGTACTTTAATTAACTGTTATTTATGAATAATTTGTTCATTTATAACTTCGTTTTAAGTATTAGGCTGAGTACCAAAGTCTATTATCTGTAACAGGCCCACTCAAGAAAGTAATTCTCCACCACTGCTATAAATTGATCTTTTTTGGCAAAATGGCGTAGGGCCCAAAACGCGATAGTCATATTTAGTACGCTGCTGAGGGTGCGTTTTATTTTCTTGGCTATCACATATGTTGAACAAAAAAGTAAATCATATGATTTATATTGCTCTCATGTTAAGTATGAGAAACAGAATTTCAAATAAACGTAATAAATTATGCAGCTGTCGCATCAAATGACAATATTCACCTCAAATTAGTTGTCATACAGTGTGTCCAGAAAGTCTGTTCACAATTTCAATTTTGTTATGAAGTCAGTTCTCATTATATCTTAACCAGATTTATATTCAGTGATAATTTAAGTATTTTTCTCCATTTATTACGTATGTGAGGGCCAAAACAATATATGGAATCGATGAGTAACATTTCATACATTTTAGGACTCAAGGACACCCTATATATTGAAGTATGAAAAAGACTGCGCCTCGCCAAGTTCGCGGGTTAAACAGATTATATATGTCGTTATACATGTCGAATAAAACCTTTCATGTTACCGCCTCGCGCCATTTTTGTAAAGTACAGTATTCGATAGATGCTGAATCAGAAAACTGTAATACACAATTGCCAAGTTATGAATAACCGAATCGCCGTGACAGTGAACGACCAATCAAAGCGACTGTATCATTTCATATTTGAAAATAAGTATTTTAGTATAAAGTTCCTTAAAACTCTGTACTATTTGCTGGAGTGGAATGTGGTATTTCGTATTGACGTTCACAAATACAATTCATTTGTATTTATGTATTAGTATTCATATGTTTAAATTATTGAATTGTAGGAATCTGACACTTGGTGGGAATTTTCGACATCTATAGAAAGACTAGCGCATGTTCTTTCATACCGTCCGGTACATCGATTTTTGCATTTGAAGCCAATTATTCTGCCTGTACTCACGTCACTTGCTAATGTTATTGCTATTTACTATATCTCCTGCGGCAAATATCTTTATCTTCACATTAATGGTATAAGCAGGCAGGCCATTGAATAATAAATTTGCTTTATGTAAGACGCAATGTCTTGACAAACCTATCCCTCGATACTTCAAAAGTCAAGTACACAATAATTTCATTGGTAAGGACAGGAAAAGCGCATCATTTTCAAGAAGCCAATATTTGATTGAGTTCCATGAATCACTTGAAAATGTTCGTGGTGTTTGCATTCACATACATAGTCAGTAAATCTTTCTCAAGTACGAAGAATGACAAAAGCAAAAACAGATCTCTTTTAAGGATTTAAATCTACAAGCTGTCTTAAAAATCAGCACAAGCTGCTTCGAGTCTAATTTAAACACGCTTTCGGACGCATGCAGTAGGCTACATCGGTCCCATTAACCATTGTGCCACTTAATACACTAGCTGTTTGTTGTACATTAATTAGCTGTTGTTTATGAATAATTCATTCATAACTTCATTTTAAATATTAGGCTGTGTACCCAAGTCTATTATCTGTAACTGGGCCGCTCAAGAAAGTAATTCTCCACCACTGCTATAAATTGATCTTTTTTGGCAAAATGGCGTAGGGACCAAAACTCGATAGTCCTTTTTAGTACGCTGCTGAGGGTGCGTATTCTTTGGCTCAACATATTTGTATTAACTTTTTTTTCTTAAACGTGCGTCATGAAATCTCCTTATTGAGGGTTCTGACAGAAGATTACTTGGAAAACAGACTTCGAATTGCTAGCACTTCCGTTGAAGCAAATTTATGGAAAAAGTAGTCGGAAAAGAGGTTGGTTGCAAATTTCTCACTAAATTCATTCGATGTGACAATAAATTTGAATAGCAGTTTTCTTAAGGCATTTATGCGTCATAACTCATTTCGTCATGTACGTCGATATTTGTACTTAAAGCTAATTATTCTGTCTGTACTCACATCACTTGCTAATTTTCCAATGGTATTTACTATATTTCCTGCGGCCAATAACTATATCTTTACATTAGTAAAACGAGCAGGCAGGCGATTCACTAATAAAATTGCTTTATTTAAAACGCATTGTCTTGACAAACCTATCCCTCGCCACTTCAAAGTCCAGTTCACAGTAATGTCATTCGTAATGACAGGAAAAACGCATCATCTTCAAGAATCGCTCAAAAATATTCGTGGTGTTTGAATTCACACACAGAGGCGAGCGAACTTTCTCAAGTATGGAGATTGACAAAGGCAAAAACCTATGTCGTCTACGAATTTAAACATATAAGTTAGCTGCCTTAAGAATCAGCACAAGCTGCTTCGAGCCTAATTTAAACACGCTTTCGGACGCATGCAGTAGGCTAGCGACATCAGTCCCATTTATCATTGTGCCACTTAATACACTAGCTGTTTGTCGTACTTTAATTAGCTGTTATTTGTGAATAAACAGTTTTTTATCCATAACTTCATTATATATTTGAGGCCTCTGGTTGAGTACCCAAGTCTATTATCTGTAACTGGCCCACTCAGGAATGTAATTCTCCTCCACTGCAATAAATTGATTTTTTTTTTTGACAAAATGGCGTAGGGCCCAAAACGCGATAGTCTTATTTAGTACGCTGCTGAGGGTGCGTAAAATTTGCTTGGATATCACATATATTGAATAAGAAAGTAAATGATCTGATTTACATTGCTCTCGTGTAAAGAATTGTAAAGTATGAGAAACAGAATTGCAAATAAACGTAATAAATTATGCCGCAGTAACATCAAATGACAATATCCGTATCAAATGAGTTGTCATACAGTGTGTCCAAAAAGTCTGTTCACAATTTCAATTTTGTTATGAAGTCAGTTCTCATTATATCTTAACCATATTATTTGATTTTTCATCAGTGATAATTTAAGTATTTTTCTTCATTTAATACGTATGTGAGAGGCAAAACAATATATGGTATCGATAAGTAAAATTTCAAACATTTCAGGACTCAATGACACCCGTATATATTGAATTATGAAAAAGCCTGCGCCTCGCCAAGTTCGGGGGTGAAACAGATTATATATGTCGTTATACATTTCGAATAAAACTTTCATGTTACCGCCTCGCGCCATTTTGTAAAGTACAGTATTCGATAGATGCTGAATCAGAAACAGAGATACTGTAGTACACAATTGCCAAGTTATGAATAACCGAATCGCCGTGACAGTGAACGACCAATCAAAGCGACTGTATCATCTCATATTTGAAAAAAAGTATTTTAGTATATATAAAGTTCCTTAAAACTCTGTACTATTTGCTGGAGTGGAATGTGGTATTTCGTATTGACGTTCACAAATACAATTCATTTGTTTTTATGTATGTGTATTCATATGTTTAAATTATAGGAATCTGACACTTGGTGGTAATTTCTGGCGTTTCTACAAAGACTAGCGCATGTTCTTTCAATATTTGATTGAGTTCCATGAATCACTTGAAAATGTTCGTGGTGTTTGCATTCACATACATAGTCAGTAAATCTTTCTCAAGTACGAAGAATGACAAAAGCAAAAACAGATCTCTTTTAAGGATTTAAATCTACAAGCTGTCTTAAAAATCAGCACAAGCTGCTTCGAGTTTAATTTAAACACGCTTTCGGACGCATGCAGTAGGCTACATCGGTCCCACTAACCATTGTGCCACTTAATACACTAGCTGTTTGTTGTACTTTAATTAGCTGTTGTTTATGAATAATTCATTCATAACTTCATTTTAAATATTAGGCTGTGTACCCAAGTCTATTACCTGTAACTGGGCCGCTCAAGAAAGTAATTCTCCACCACTGCTATAAATTGATCTTTTTTGGCAAAATGGCGTAGGGACCAAAACTCGATAGTCCTTTTTAGTACGCTGCTGAGGGTGCGTATTCTTTGGCTCAACATATTTGTATGAACTTTTTTTTTCTTAAACGGGCGTCATGAAATCTCCTTATTGAGGGTTCTGACAGAAGATTACTTGGAAAACAGACTTCGAATTGCTAGCACTTCAATTGAAGCAAATTTATGGAAAAAGTAGTCGGAAAAGAGGTTGGTTGCAAATTTCTCACTAAATTCATTCGATGTGACAATAAATGTGAATAGCAGTTTTCTCAAGGCATTTATGCGTCATAACTCATTTCGTCATGTACGTCGATATTTGTACTTAAAGCCAATTATTCTGTCTGTACTCACATCACTTGCTAATTTTCCAATGGTATTTACTATATTTCCTGCGGCCAATAACTATATCTTTACATTAGTTAAACGAGCAGGCAGGCGATTCACAAATAAAATTGCTTTATTTAAAACGCATTGTCTTGACAAACCTATCCCTCGCCACTTCAAAGTAAAGTTCACAGTAATTTCATTCGTATTGACAGGAAAAACGCATCATCTTCAAGAATCGCTCAAAAATAATCGTGGTGTTTGCATTCACACACAGAGGCGAGCAAACTTTCTCAAGCATGGAGATTGACAAAGGCAAAAACCTATGTCGTCCACGAATTTAAACATACAAGTTAGCTGCCTTAAGAATCAGCACAAGCTGCTTCGAGCCTAATTTAAACACGCTTTCGGACGCATGCAGTAGGCTAGCAACATCAGTCCCATTAATCATTGTGCCACTTAATAAACTAGCTGTTTGTCGTACTTTAATTAGCTGTTATTTGTGAATAAACAGTTTTTATCCATAACTTCATTATAAATTTGAAGCCTCAGGTTGAGTACCCAAGTCTATTATCTGTAACTGGCCCACTCAGGAAAGTAATTCTCCACCACTGAAATTGATATTTTTTGACAAAATGGCGTAGGGCCCAAAACGCGATAGTCTTATTTAGTACGCTGCTGAGGGTGCGTAAAATTTGCTTGGCTATCACATATATTGAATAACAAAGTAAATGATCTGATTTACATTGCTCTCGTGTAAAGAATTGTAAAGTATGAGGAACAGAATTGCAAATAAACGTAATAAATTATGCCGCAGTAACATCAAATGACAATATCCGTATCAAATGAGTTGTCATACAGTGTGTCCAAAAAGTCTGTTCACAATTTCAATTTTGTTATGAAGTCAGTTCTCATTATATCTTAACCATATTTTTTGATTTTTAATCAGTGATAATTTAAGTATTTTTCTTCATTTAATACGTATGTGAGGGCCAAAACAATATATGGTATCGATAAGTTAAATTTCAAACATTTCAGGACTCAAGGACACCCGTATATATTGAAATATGAAAAAGACTGCGCCTCGCCAAGTTCGGGGGTTGAACAGATTATATATGTCGTTATACATTTCGAATAAAACTTTCATGTTACCGCCTCGCGCCATTTTGTAAAGTACAGTATTCGATAGATGCTGAATCAGAAACAGAGCTACTGTACTACACAATTGCCAAGTTATGAATAACCGAATCGCCGTGACAGTGAACGACCAATCAAAGCGACTGTATCATTTCATATTTGAAAAAAAGTATTTTAGTATATATAAAGTTCCTTAAAACTCTGTACTATTTGCTGGAGTGGAATGTGGTATTTCGTATTGACGTTCACAAATACAATTCATTTTTTTTTATGTATGAGTATTCATATGTTCAAATTATAGGAATCTGACACTTGGTGGTAATTTCCGACGTTTTTACAAAGACTAGAGCATGTTCTTTCATTCCGTCCGGTACATCGATTTTTTTATTTGAAGCCAATTATTCTGTCTGCACCCACGTCACTTGCTAATTTTTCAATGCTATTTACTATGTCTCCTGCGGAAAATATCTTTATCTTCACATTAGTAGAATGAGCAGGCAGGCGATAGTCTAATAAATTTTCTTTATGTAAGACGCAATGTCTTGACAAACCTATTCTTCGCCACATCAAAAATCCAGTTCACAGTAATTTCATTCGCAATGACAAGAAAGGGGCATCATTTTCAAGAAGCCAATGATTGGTTGAGTTGTATGAATCACCCAAAATGTTCGTGGTGTTTGCATTCACATACATAGGCGAGAAAACTTTCTCAAGTATGAAGATTAGCACAAGCAAAAACAGATGTCTTCTAAGGATTTAAATTTACAAATTGTCTTAAGAATCAGCACAATCTGCTTCGAGCCTAATTTAAACACGCTTTCGGACGCATGCAGTAGGCTACATCAGTCCCATTATCCATTGTGCCACTAAATACACTGACTGTTTTTTATCCATAACTTCATTTTAAATTTGAGGCCTCTGGTTAAGTACCCGAGTCTATTATCTGTAACTGGCCCACTCAGGAAAGTAATTCTCCACCACTGCAATGAATTGATTATTTTTGGCAAAATGGCGTAAGGCCCAAAATGCGATAGTCTTATTTAGTACGCTGCTAAGGGTGCGTATTCTTTGGCTTACATATTTGTATAAACTTTTTTTTTCTAAAACGGGCATCATGAAATCTCCTTATTTAGGGTTCTGACAGAAGATTACTTGGGAAATGGACTTAAAATTGCTAGCACTTCCATTGAAGCAAATTTATGGAAAAAGTTGTCGAAAAAGAGGTTGGCTGCAAATTTCTCACTGAATTCATTCGGTGTGACAATTAATTTGAATAGCAGTTTTCTTAAGGCATTATTCGTCTTAACTCATTTTGTCCTGTACGTCAATATTTGTACTTGAAGCCAATTGTTCTGTCTGTACTCACGTCACTTGCTAATTTTCCAATGTTATTTACTATATTTCCTGCGGCCAATACCTATATCTTTACATTAGTAAAACGAGCAGGCAGGAAATTCACTAATAAATTTGCTTTATGTAAAACGCAATGTCTTGACAAACCTATCCCTCGCTACTTCAAAAGTCCAGTTCACAATAATTTCTTTCGTAATGACAGGAAAGACGCATCATTTTCAAGAATCGCTTGAAAAATAATCGTGGTGTTTGCATTCACACACAGAGGCGAGCAAACTTTCCCAAGTATGGAGACTGACAAAGGCAAAAACCCATGTCGTCTAAGAATTTAAACACACAAGCTACCTGCCTTAAAAAATCAGCACAAGCTGCTTTAAGCCTAATTTAAACACGCTTTCGGACGCATGCAGTAGGCTAGCGACATCAGTCCCATTAATCATTGTGCCACTTAATACACTAGCTGTTTGTCGTATTTCAATTAGCTGTTATTTATGAATAATTTATTTATCCATAATTTCATTTTGAATAGTTGAGTACCCAAGTCTATTTTCTGTAACTGGCCCACTCAAGAAAGTAATTCTTCACAACTGCTATAAATTGATCTTTTTTGGCAAAATGGCGTAGGGCCCAAAACGCGATAGTCTTATTTAGTACCTTGCTGAGGGTGCGTATTATTTGCTTGGCTATCACATATGTTGAATAAGAAAGTAAATGATCTGATTTACATCGCTTTCATGTAAAGAATTGTAAAGTATGAGAAACAGAATTGCAAATAAAAGTAATAAATTATGCAGCTGTATCATCAATTGACAATATCCGTCTCAAATGAGTAGTCATACAGTGTGTCCAGAAAGTCCGTTCACAATTTCAATTTTGTTATGAAGTCAGTTATCAATATATCTTAACCAGATTTTTTGTTTTTTATTCAGCGAGTTCAAGTATTCTTACTTCATTCAATATGTATGTGAGGGCCGAAACAATATATGGTATCGATAAGTAAAATTTCAAACATTTTAAGACTCAAGAACACCCTATATAACGGAGTATGAAAAAGACTCGCCTCGCCAAGGAATTTACATTGAATTCCTTCTACTATGCATTGTGATCAAATTTTGGACTTAAAAAAGCTCTCGAAACTACCATAAATCATGGAATATGTAACGTCATCTAACTCAGAATAAACAATTTCATAGTAAAATTCATTCACTTTTTTTCAATATCAAGCTAATGGGGTTTGGGCTGTTCAGAAAATTGGCACTTCAAAATTGAATTTGTTCTATTTAGAACTATATGAAATGCAATGGGTGATTGAATATTTATGCTAAATTTTTTCCAAATGCATATTATTTAATGATTGTACCTGAAATGAAATGTTGAAGTCAAAAGCCTTCTTCTTGATTTCCACTTTTCTCCAGATGACGTTAGAAGACCAGTTGCAAGCCAAGGTTGAAGAAATTTATATACCATAGACTTCTTAGTATGTTGTGAACTATGGAGTAATGTTTCTGCGCTGTTAGGGCCAAATATATAAACTACTGGAACCGATCCCAAGCTGATAACTCCTATTTCATCACCCGAGGTTAAAGATCTTTCTCGCATGCCGTTCATATTTCTTTTGTATATTTCTTCTGATCTTCCAGTTAACACTAATGCCTGACCCAAGATTGGCCAGGTTTTGCCCTCAGGGCCCGAAATATTTTTAAAATGACTCCATTTTTTGCGATGTTTCTTTGTCAGAATTATTGACCAGCAAACACAAGCAAATGCAAGAGCTAATGTAATAATGCTCATTTCCATTTTGAATTGACCTGAAATGTATTTGTAAATATTAATTATACTGTTCAACATAAATCCTCCTGTGTATATCGGGTTATATATACCATGTCTATGTACCATTATTTGTTTGTTCTACAGATATATCTGGTATGATACCCAACAAATCAAATTTTACTTTTTTGTAACATTCTTTCATCTACTTGGTTGCTTTCACTAAGTTCTCATTGTAATCTGACACACAAGACATTGATTGCTCTGGTAAATATATACCGTACAACAAGAAAATCCGGTAATGTTAAAATAAATTTTGCTGTCATTACTTTGAAGAATGTACATGTAGTTTGTAGAGTATATCATGTTGATACTTGCTGCCGAATATTTTTGCGGCGAATGCTTTGTAGAATCTCGCAACTCTCTTGAAATTAGGTTGCAATTGCTGAAAAACCCTAGTCCAATTTACAAACAAAAAAAATTGATGTCAATTTTTGTTGTATCTTTTTTATGAGTCCCAAGTCGAAATTAACTATGTCAAAGTTCAGAAAAAGGCGTTTACGGGTGTTAAATTCCGGGTTCAATATTTGCGTGCGAATCAAAATCCAAACTTTAACTTGTGCAAACATATTACATTTTATATAGATTGTGTGCGTTATAACCAGTTGTATGCAATCTAAACATTTGAATTAAGTTGGTAAAATTATGATTCAACTTTAAATATTTGATTGGAATACATCAATTCACAACTTAATAAATTTTATTGTTAATATGAAAAATAAGATATTGAAATATTTTCAAAACGCGCCTCATACGAATGATGATTATTTAAAATAAATGATTGGAAAATATTGCATTTTAGAAAACTGGAATAGTTATTCAAAATCATTTCCTAAATTTATGAACCTAAATAGAATGTGGCACATACCCCTAAAATTATTATTTGTTTGAGATAAAGAAACAGAAAATGTGAAGCAGAAATTTCCCACATATATTTGTTGGAAATTTCTCATCAATTTAATGATACATTTGAAAACGGACGTAAAAATAAACATTGCCCGCATCATAAAAAATGTGTGAAATTTGTTCTTTTGAAAACATATCGATTTAAAAAGAATTTCGGAATTCAACTGATTTTAAGAAATTTCTTCGATCAGGGAAATCGAGCATACGCACAGAAACATTTTTATGAGTTAAGTATGAAAAGCTAGCGCCAAAAAAACGGTAAAAGAATTTTTATTGATTGCAGCATTGGTATAGCTTAACTAAGTAAAATGCGTTAACGATCCAAATTTTCAATTATTTCTCAAAGGAATTCCAAACATGACCAACTCATCGTGAAGGCAATGACAATTGAATAAGTTTCAAATCGCATCCGTGATATTTATACAGTTTTTTGCTAACTAAATCTACAATATAAAACTGCTTGTATTTGGACTACAATTTTACATTGCAGTGTTCACAACCCTCCTTAATATTTCAGCGCATTCAACCCATCGATAAAACATATAAACGCGAGAACTTCTCGTAAACCATTACAAAATGAAGGTAATTCAGTTACTCGCTAATTTTCAGTTTAATATTAATTATTGAAAAATACTGAATATCTTGTAGTTTGTGGTATTAAGATTTCTCGAATTAAATTAAACTGTATAAGTGTGAATGTGCCGCCTTATTATAATGTTGGATTCAATGCACCTATGCGCTAAAATCTATCTGAGCAAACCGTCAGTGCGCAGGTCCTTGGGGGTTAGATTACATATTCAAACAATAGCAGCTCTTTGTTATAGTTGATTGATAGTGACCCTAACGTATAAATATTCTTGTTATGAAAGGCGTTTAGATGCATATAAATAAAAAACAAACTATAGCAATTTTAGGTGCTTTCACATTCGTAAATTAATAACACGTGAGCAACATCAGAATTCATTTTTCCCAACTAGATTAGGTCTTTCATTGCGAGATGTTTTCATCTAGTTTTACATGGTGAAAACGGTTCCATTACATTTGAACCCACGTACATTTGAACCCATGACAATTGCACCTGTATGCTATTGCACCTGTGGAATTTTTTTTGTTTCACGGATAGTTAAACCCATACTAACCCTAACCCATGAGTTTTAGCACCCGCATATAGATTGAACCCGTGGATATACGCATGGGTTCAAATGTACGGTCACCGGTGAAAACATATAGATGCTTCGTCTGAAATAATTAGTGTTGTCGATATAGCAGAACGTTACGAAACAATCCAATCAATTAATAGTTGTGTACTTTTGTATGTTTTTGTTCCGTCGCCACAAGTATGATTCAGCGACAAAATTGAGTGTAGAAATTACGACAATTCGACGATAGATTATTTTAATCCCAGAACGAAAGATATAGACGGCTTACCTAATAAAAAGTCTCAAATTAAAAGAACAAATTAGAAAATAGAAGAAACACAAAACATGAAAATTTATCGGAAGACCAATGTTTTTTAATTGCCAGTGTAGGTCTTGCGTCCATAGAAATTGCTAATAAATTTCAACGTTTTAGATCGCTTGTAAAAAATGTCGTAACAAAACGGGCATAACTCTACAATGACAAGAAAATAATGCTTGACATTGGTGGCAAGCACATTAATTGATCAAAACCACGAAACAAGATATCAGAACATTCTCAGTTTACCCTATAGTAGTATATTGGAGTCACGGCCTAATTCAACAACCCCCGAATGTATATTGAATTTGAATGGAACAAACAAAACTGCGATTCGAAGAAGATTGGTTCGCAATAATACACAACATATCAGTGTTTGTCCCCCGATTCCCCCGGGTTGACATAAAGAGAGAAAACAAAAAAAAATGGTGCGACTGACGGAGCCCAAAAGTCTGGTATACCTAACTGTAACGGTTGACTTGCTGGTCTTTTCCAATTTTTGATCTGCCACGGCATATTTTCAAGCGCCACATACAGTCAAGTTCTTCAGCGTTATGAGTGACTAGCTATTTCAGTGGTTAATTCGGCTGAGACTTGCAATTTTTTGGATGGTCCTCCTCAAGCGTAGAATAATATTCATTCAATATGATTATATTACAACAGGAGTGTTTAAACAATTTTGAAATTAATTAGCTTGACAATGGACAATGCGTCATTTTTTCTGGACCACTGTTCGTTCATACGCATCGATGAGGACATGAAAATGTTCGTTACAAACAGACAAGATTTTCTCATCACTGTCTATGTAATTTTGCTTCTTTCTTGCTTTTATATTGTTTCAATTGTTTTTCTTTATTTCCTCACGGCGTTTTGTCCAAGCACTAAAAATCCCTAATATAAGTGCCTTAAGTAAAATTATCACAATATACCACGAACCAGCAACATTACGCTCTTCAAAATAAATATTGAACTAATACATTAAATACATTAGACAAACTATAATATTACATCTCGTTGATAGATACAGTTATATAATGCAATATGGTATTGTACATACAATTTGCAAAACTCTCACGTCCATAGAAGTTGGATAACAGATTGAATTCGATATTGTCTAAACTCTAAATCAAACTGTCGATTTATGTCTATTTAAAATACGAAAATCATAATACATTGCTATGCTACACTTTTGAGCAATTTCGTATTACTTTATACACAGATAATTGAGATTAATTAAAAAAATTGCTTGATTCTTACTGATAAATAGATATTATATAAAACTGAGCGTCCAGACAATGCTTCAAATCTCGCTAATATTTAAATTGCCACAAGTCTTATTTCTACTTCAACCAATTGCGCATGTTAATATATCCTATAATCATTTCCTTAGCTTATTTTACAAGGACTATAACCGAAATAACTTCGAATAAGCCGGCCCTATGGTTCAATTCTCAGGCCAGTTATCAAAATCACACCTTTACCTTCAATATATTTTCAGCAGCACTATCTGCGCAAAACCTGGTCACACCGCCTAGCAAGTGTCTCACAACTCAACCAAAGTATAGTCTTTACAAATGACTGCTCAAATATAACCCTACGGTATCAATAAATAAATAAAAAAAGAAGCAGACCATCGTTTTCATCCATCTTACAATTGTGGTAATGTAGAGAAAAGCTTACTGATATCTTACATGAAAAATCCTTTGCAAATTTAAAGGAGACGAACAAAAAATTGCATTAAGGTTTGAACAAGGCGCTTTCTAAATTTCCGTCCTAGTCCGATTGCACACTTTACAATAACTGGACAACATATCTGGTTAATTGGTTTGAATAATTTATCAGACAATAATTTCTGTGAAGGTATTAACAAATTAGAATAACATAATCTCTTTCCAAGAAATATCAAGTATATTAGTAAGCTTTCGTTTGATCATAGTCTAACTTTTTCAGACAAAACAAGATATGGCTTAATCAAACAGCTCACAAATATACTTGCTATTTCGTGGAAAGAGATTATGTTCTTCTTATTTATCTTTATAATACTATCTCGTTCAAGCATCCTTATGGCAGTTGACACATACGGATCTGAAGTAGAAAGTAAACAAGAAGAACGGACTTGCAGTTCAGTACAAAATACCCTAGTATACTAAATACATTTATTCGCTGATCTGTGGTTTCATATTCACTTCTGGGTCTCCGTTACTGGTAAGATTATGATTCACCAAAAACGGCTATAAAATATTGTTTTAAATTCTTCTGTTTAAATAATACACTATCTGTGCGAAGCTTTGCTTTTCCGAGGATTGAACGAAACTTACGCATTATGTTTACTCAAGTGTGTCTACCCAGTGTGTTTAGCTTTCTTGGCATGATATATTGAAGGAAATTGCTACGTGGTTATTTTGAATAGCATTAGACAAATTAGACATTTTGAATAGCATTAGACAAAATTTTCGCTGCATATTAAAAAATCTACAAATATGGTACCCAATATGGTGTTGCCTTTATCTGAATGCATGATTATGTAAGTAGTAGTATAGGTCGGATTCGATACCCAAATAATGTTGCACATGTTGAGCAAATGTTGATCAATGATGCAAATGTTGAGCAATACCCAAATAATGTTGCACATGTTGAGCAAATGTTGATCAATGATGCAAATGTTGAGCAATGGTGGTACGTAGGAAGTTGTTATGTAATATTGTTTCCGGTATCAGGGGATAGCGTTTGGTAATTTTCGAAAACCATACCCAAATAATGTTGCACATGTTGAGCAAATGTTGATCAATGATGCAAATGTTGAGCAATACCCAAATAATGTTGCACATGTTGAGCAAATGTTGATCAATGATGCAAATGTTGAGCAATACCCAAATAATGTTGCACATGTTGAGCAAATGTTGATCAATGATGCAAATGTTGAGCAATGGTGGTACGTAGGAAGTTGTTATGTAATATTGTTTCCGGTATCAGGGGATAGCGTTTGGTAATTTTCGAAAACCATACCCAAATAATGTTGCACATGTTGAGCAAATGTTGATCAATGATGCAAATGTTGAGCAATACCCAAATAATGTTGCACATGTTGAGCAAATGTTGATCAATGATGCAAATGTTGAGCAATACCCAAATAATGTTGCACATGTTGAGCAAATGTTGATCAATGATGCAAATGTTGAGCAATGGTGGTACGTAGGAAGTTGTTATGTAATATTGTTTCCGGTATCAGGGGATAGCGTTTGGTAATTTTCGAAAACCATATCGGCAACCGTGTGTTAGTCATTAAGTTTATGGTTTGTCGTATATTTACATGCACCTATGGAATTTTTTTGTTTTTGTTTACGTACATTTGAACTCATGTGTTGTTTTTGATAATTTGTGAATGTAATCAGCATTTCAAGTACATGTACCCACACTACTTGCATTTTGAAATTTGGATTTCATCAATATTACGTAAGTCAGTACGTATATGTGAGTATTATACGTCAGCGAAACATGACTGTATTCCTCATAGCAATGCTCGTATTAGAAGTGAATAAGATATGATTTATTTGATTAGCTTTTATCATTGGCAGCTTTCGTTTATGTTCTTTAGCTTCCCAAATGTGTTAGTCATTAAATTTATGGTATATTTTGTATGTGTTTATATATTAGAGTATTGAGCAATATATATGAGGGTTTAAATCTTCTTTTTTGAGCCGAGTGATGCAGAGTGGTAATTTATTTCGTGTTTAGGAAATCATGCAATGTCGTAGTTAAGTTTTGTGCATCTGTTGATTGGAAACAACCATAAGGATGTACTGACTTTAGTAGAAAAATGACAACTGAGTTGACATAATTAAATTCAAAAAACGTATGTTTACTGACCGACGTATGTTAAAATAATTGAAAAACGATTGTTATTGGAGGTTTAGCGAGAAATAAAATGCAACAGGCTGCGCATCGGTTTGAAAAAAAAAATTACAATATAAAACAGCTGACAAAAAAAAAGGTCGTGTTTCCCGGTCTAGTCGTTTGATTTGTTTTTTTTTTACAGTTGTTTATTTTTTTTTTCATTACTCTTTTATTTTCGGTTTATTTTTGATCTTGAAAATTTTATTTTTTTTAAATTTTTTTTTTTTTTTTCAATTTTACAAGAAATCGATAGTTTGACATATTATTTACCACAGAGATTCTTTTTCACAGACTTTACTGTTGTTTTTGATAATTTGCGAATGCAATCAGCATTTCGAGTACATGTACCCACACTACTTGCATTTTGAAATTTGGATTTCATCAATATCACGTAAGTCAGTACGTATATGTGAGTATTATACGTCAGCGAAACATGACTGTATTCCTCATATCAATGCTCGCAAGTAGATTGTTCTTCCTCGTATTAGAAGTGAATAAGATATGATTTATTTGATTAGCTTTTATCATTGACAGCTTTCGTTTATGTTTTTTAGCTTCCCAAATAGGCAACCCTAGTGATTGTCCTACATTCCCCAGATGTGATGCCAGACTTCAATACCTAACTTCGGTAAAATTGTCTTTGAATATTCAAAAAATGGTATATTTATCAGTGTAGAGTAGATGGTCTGTCATATACATAACACATTTTTATAAGTTGCAAATAGTTTCATCGCTATTGGCAAAATATTTACCACCCTCTAAATTTCGAAACACAACCCCCCCCAATAATGAAAATATATATATATCAATGGAGCATGGTAGCCAGAATAATGATATCATAATGGATGGGAAGCAGATAATAATATTTAACAAAGGTTACCAAAGTAAACAAGATCCGAAAATGATATAAATATATTAGTACAATGTCATATTACCGTAGAAGTTTTTTGTTGATAATTTCCCATACCATGGCTCGCCGAAAGTAAGGCATATCTCGCTGGGAAAATGTTAAGTCTGATTTAGAAGTAATATACTCTGCAAATTTGCAAGCAAAGACTCCACAATCTGATCCATTCATTTGTTGCGGTATATCAGACATTGACAACAGTTGCCAGTCAGAAAGATTGATCTCTGATCCTTTTTTATCCTTGTGCTCACAAAGAAGATAATTTTTTAGGATTTCAAGGCATTCCCGATTGGCTCCACCCATTGAATCATAATATCTTATTTGTTTCGATATGAAATCAACGACAGCTAGACACCAATGCACGCCAAGATGTATTGGATACAGAACGATGTCTTTGGAAAATATATCAACTTTTTTTGTCCACCGACGTACTGATGTATAAGATTGTGTACTCAATCGAGGATAAAAGAATGTATTCATGGAATGTACTGCGGGGTAATCTTTTACATCTTTAGAGCGCTGAACAATCAATTCCATATAAAAATTTATAATTTCATCATTAAGCCAATTTAGACCGAACAAAGTCGACATGTGCTCGCGGGTTATTGAAATGTTGAAACACTCAGAAAGGACTTGATTTGGAGGATATGGAACTAGTGCTTTGTTTATGTGTTCGCTCATGTCGGAAGTCAGCTCAGGAAGTGTGGGTTGTTCGATAATCTTTTTTTCTTGGAGTTTTAATTTGTTGTGTAAAATTTCAGCCAGAAGTGCATCTTTCTCTTTACGTTTCTCGTGCCAAAGTCGGGCTCGTGTTTCTTCAGCACGTGTTTGAGCTTGCCTCTGACGAACTCGACGATTGTATGTTTTTAACATGTCAGGAACGAAATTTTGTGACAAATATGGAGAAGAAAACTCTTTCAAAATCTGGCTTCTCTTTATACTATCATTGAGAGTGGTTTCTGTTTGACTTTCGGCACCCCGAAGGACTAAGTTGTATATACTTATCGCTTTGTGTAAAAACTTTCACTTGAATCGTTTTTTATTTTAATTTTTAAATTTTCACGTCATTGGACGCGAAATGGACGTGTCCTTTGTCCTGTCCGATATCCATTTTGTTATTGTGCTATTGTTGTAGTCGGAATTCTTCTTTTTGTTGTGAAAAAAAAAATCGCGTTTCTCATTAACTACAAGACCAATTGCTTTTGCTTTGATTAGTTTCAAAGACTTGTGTGGTCTTTATGGAATTATTCATTCCAAAATTTTTAACTCTTAACTATATGCACATATATACTTGAGTTTTTACACCAACTTCATCTTGCAGTCAAGCGAAAAATTACAGCTTATAATTAGAGAAAAATAAATTAGTTTTTAAAATTTTTGATAAACAAAACACACTTCTCTCATTTTTAACATCCATAATTCAGTATTCATCAAAAAATAAACGAAGAATCTAATTATATTGCAAAACTTCCACGCCAGAAGGACCAAATAATATATACTTATGAGAAATGCTTCGCGTCAGCATCTTTGTTTTGAATTGTTTTTTATTTCAATTTTGGAACTTCATTTTATTGGACACGATATGTACCTATAATTGCTTTCTTTTTCATGTTATTGTTACGTTATTGTTGGTGTAATTTCACTTTTTGTCGCTTTTCTCTATCTATGGAACCAATTGCTTTGAATTTTGCATTGGGTAAAGATTGTTGTACTCTAATTAATTTAAAAAACTGTTGTGGGCTATATGGAATTTATTTTTCATTTCAAAATTTAAAAAAAATGCGTCAGTCTGCCGATACTGTACGATTATGATGCTATTTCATTTTAGCTTTCGTGTCCATATATTGAAGCATTGATTTTTTGTTTTTATAAGAGCAAGCAAGGCCATGCGCACCAACTCAGGAGTAAAGGAGACTGACCTCGATACATTGTACGAGTTAAAAATAAAATCTCCGGCAAATGTTGTTCTTATGTCATAAAAAAAAAACTTGAGCACATTGATTATTCGACAAAATCGAATTTAATGAACAACCCCAGCAAAATCAGAACCAATATATCCTAGAAAATTTTCTGTCAGGGTTTTTTGACGTTGGCAAGATATAGAGATTTGAATTATACGTTTTTTTTTACTAAAATCGCGGCATTGGGCCTTTCAGCAAATCTTACGATGGAAATTTTGGACTTGCAGAATATTAAGGAATATGCAACGTAGAGTGTTCTATTCACTGTAAACATCACAAAGATAGAAACTATACTCATCAAATAAACTGTCGTAAGTTCAATTATTATTCGTTTTCATACGTTTTCTGTGTACGTAACTAATCAGTAGAGTAAATCCACATCTTGCAATCAAACTTGATTCTAAAAATATAAAAAATATGATTTGTCTCAGTATTATTCCGTAGATGCAAATGTATTTGGTGTACTTGCTTCTGAATCTACTTATTTTGGGGATTGCACTCAATACAGCATTCCACTTTTTAGATGTATATATTCGCTTTTAACAAACTTTGAAGTCAAAGAGATTTCAAAAAATTAGTCTTAAGTGACCACTAACTGTATGCAAAAAAAAAATTATTTTTTAAAGGCACAAGTTGATATGGTATCACAAGAAGACTTGAATATTTTTTGTCTGGAACGATTATGAAAAACGCAAAATGATAAATCGCTGATAAGAACACACTTCGGATTGAAAGTGCGCTACCGGTAAAGTTTTCTCGGATAGGATACGGTCGAACGAAAACTTTTAACTTACCCTTACTGGTATTTTTACGCAGGAACGTAGCAAAGTTGAAAATGTGTAATATTAAGCTGTGATTAAAGAGAATTGTTATTGCACATATACTAAAACAAAAAACACTCACTTGATCCTGTTGATTGCACCTCGGACGTAATTTTGGTAATGCGTACCTAATTCTGTACTTGAATGCACTGGAAAATGGAACCGTTTCAGACCAATGTACAGTTGTGCTTCGCTGATTGAAATTATTGAGATGATTTTAATAATATATCTGTCTTAAGGCTACCATAATAACAGAAACAAGAGAGCAATTCCCAAATATATGTACACGTTAACCAGAGCGAAGCAATGCTTACCTTTGACGCTACCGGTACCCTCCAACAATTTCCGAGTTACTCGTAGCAAGAATTTACAGTATCTAACTGGACAGCCAGAGTTCCCATGTATAAAATAATACAGCGAAATTTTGGACGAAATATCAGACTTCATACGAAATTTAGACATAAAGAAAAGTAATAGCCTTCTGGCAAAAAATCAATCTTTACCCACTGAAAATTTTAAAGCCATTGTCCAAGTATTCGAAGAGAGAAGCTATTTTTAATGATAATGATGACGAATAACAAGAACAACAACAACATAATATCGAAACAATCGCTATGTCCATTAGCGTGTCCAAAAACAAAGACATTGTAAGAAAGGTAAGGTTTGTTTTTTCGTCCGGGTGTCAACGGATCGTGAAAGTACTACATCGAGTTACTCGTGGCGTCAAATTTAATACCCATTCGAAAACCAATGTTCTTTTCCTTAGCTACTGGACTAAACGCTTTCGAAATATCAGATGTTGAATATAGTGTCATCCTCTAAAAAAATTCACTTTCCTTTTAAAATAAATCATCAGGACTTCCCGTGCTCATTGTAACCCCACATATTGTTTTAAGTTGAACTACGGCGTGGTTTTTCCGATGAGCCAATTTTCCGAGCAAGTATTAAAAATAGAACAATATAACAGAGTTGAACGATGATTTAGCAAAACTTTCCACAGGTTTATTCATGTTCAATAGGCTACTGAGATGACAACGTTCATTTAGTTACAATAGCTCACTTTCATTGCATATTGCATTAAATGTTTCGTTTTATCATCTGAAAGAGAGACCGCTTTCTTTGCGCCAGGCATCGTTATAAATATCAACTTTTTTACGGTATTCAAAACTTCGTGAAGAGCCTGAGAACCAAAAATAAAATGGCAAGTTGGTATCAAAATTACCTTGACAACGAACGTTCATTATGATTATTATAATATAAAATTAATGATATCGTGGTAAGGACATTTTCTAAAGTCTAAACTATACATTGTCAGTAATCATAATTACATACCAATCAGTTCTTATTGGTGACAGCACATTTGAACCCACGTACATTTGCACCCGTACATTTGCACCCACCGACATTTGCATCCCGGACATTTGAACCCCCGTACATTTGCACCCACCGACATTTGCATCCCGGACATTTGCACCCCGGACATTTGCACCCCGGACAATTGCACCTACATACTATTGCACCTATGGAATTTTTTTTTGTTTTTGTTTACGTACATTTGAACTCATGTTCTGGTTAACGTGTACATATATTTGGGAATTGCTCTCTTGTTTCTGTTATTATGGTAGCCTTAAGACAGATATATTATTAAAATCATCTCAATAATTTCAATCAGCGAAGCACAACTGTACATTGGTCTGAAACGGTTCCATTTTCCAGTGCATTCAAGTACAGAATTAGGTACGCATTACCAAAATTACGTCCGAGGTGCAATCAACAGGATCAAGTGAGTGTTTTTTGTTTTAGTATATGTGCAATAACAATTCTCTTTAATCACAGCTTAATATTACACATTTTCAACTTTGCTACGTTCCTGCGTAAAAATACCAGTAAGGGTAAGTTAAAAGTTTTCGTTCGACCGTATCCTATCCGAGAAAACTTTACCGGTAGCGCACTTTCAATCCGAAGTGTGTTCTTATCAGCGATTTATCATTTTGCGTTTTTCATAATCGTTCCAGACAAAAAATATTCAAGTCTTCTTGTGATACCATATCAACTTGTGCCTTTAAAAAATAATTTTTTTTTTTGCATACAGTTAGTGGTCACTTAAGACTAATTTTTTGTAATCTCTTTGACTTCAAAGTTTGTTAAAAGCGAATATATACATCTAAAAAGTGGAATGCTGTATTGAGTGCAATCCCCAAAATAAGTAGATTCAGAAGCAAGTACACCAAATACATTTGCATCTACGGAATAATACTGAGACAAATCATATTTTTTATATTTTTAGAATCAAGTTTGATTGCAAGATGTGGATTTACTCTACTGATTAGTTACGTACACAGAAAACGTATGAAAACGAATAATAATTGAACTTACGACAGTTTATTTGATGAGTATAGTTTCTATCTTTGTGATGTTTACAGTGAATAGAACACTCTACGTTGCATATTCCTTAATATTCTGCAAGTCCAAAATTTCCATCGTAAGATTTGCTGAAAGGCCCAATGCCGCGATTTTAGTAAAAAAAAACGTATAATTCAAATCTCTATATCTTGCCAACGTCAAAAAACCCTGACAGAAAATTTTCTAGGATATATTGGTTCTGATTTTGCTGGGGTTGTTCATTAAATTCGATTTTGTCGAATAATCAATGTGCTCAAGTTTTTTTTTTATGACATAAGAACAACATTTGCCGGAGATTTTATTTTTAACTCGTACAATGTATCGAGGTCAGTCTCCTTTACTCCTGAGTTGGTGCGCATGGCCTTGCTTGCTCTTATAAAAACAAAAAATCAATGCTTCAATATATGGACACGAAAGCTAAAATGAAATAGCATCATAATCGTACAGTATCGGCAGACTGACGCATTTTTTTTAAATTTTGAAATGAAAAATAAATTCCATATAGCCCACAACAGTTTTTTAAATTAATTAGAGTACAACAATCTTTACCCAATGCAAAATTCAAAGCAATTGGTTCCATAGATAGAGAAAAGCGACAAAAAGTGAAATTACACCAACAATAACGTAACAATAACATGAAAAAGAAAGCAATTATAGGTACATATCGTGTCCAATAAAATGAAGTTCCAAAATTGAAATAAAAAACAATTCAAAACAAAGATGCTGACGCGAAGCATTTCTCATAAGTATATATTATTTGGTCCTTCTGGCGTGGAAGTTTTGCAATATAATTAGATTCTTCGTTTATTTTTTGATGAATACTGAATTATGGATGTTAAAAATGAGAGAAGTGTGTTTTGTTTATCAAAAATTTTAAAAACTAATTTATTTTTCTCTAATTATAAGCTGTAATTTTTCGCTTGACTGCAAGATGAAGTTGGTGTAAAAACTCAAGTATATATGTGCATATAGTTAAGAGTTAAAAATTTTGGAATGAATAATTCCATAAAGACCACACAAGTCTTTGAAACTAATCAAAGCAAAAGCAATTGGTCTTGTAGTTAATGAGAAACGCGATTTTTTTTTTCACAACAAAAAGAAGAATTCCGACTACAACAATAGCACAATAACAAAATGGATATCGGACAGGACAAAGGACACGTCCATTTCGCGTCCAATGACGTGAAAATTTAAAAATTAAAATAAAAAACGATTCAAGTGAAAGTTTTTACACAAAGCGATAAGTATATACAACTTAGTCCTTCGGGGTGCCGAAAGTCAAACAGAAACCACTCTCAATGATAGTATAAAGAGAAGCCAGATTTTGAAAGAGTTTTCTTCTCCATATTTGTCACAAAATTTCGTTCCTGACATGTTAAAAACATACAATCGTCGAGTTCGTCAGAGGCAAGCTCAAACACGTGCTGAAGAAACACGAGCCCGACTTTGGCACGAGAAACGTAAAGAGAAAGATGCACTTCTGGCTGAAATTTTACACAACAAATTAAAACTCCAAGAAAAAAAGATTATCGAACAACCCACACTTCCTGAGCTGACTTCCGACATGAGCGAACACATAAACAAAGCACTAGTTCCATATCCTCCAAATCAAGTCCTTTCTGAGTGTTTCAACATTTCAATAACCCGCGAGCACATGTCGACTTTGTTCGGTCTAAATTGGCTTAATGATGAAATTATAAATTTTTATATGGAATTGATTGTTCAGCGCTCTAAAGATGTAAAAGATTACCCCGCAGTACATTCCATGAATACATTCTTTTATCCTCGATTGAGTACACAATCTTATACATCAGTACGTCGGTGGACAAAAAAAGTTGATATATTTTCCAAAGACATCGTTCTGTATCCAATACATCTTGGCGTGCATTGGTGTCTAGCTGTCGTTGATTTCATATCGAAACAAATAAGATATTATGATTCAATGGGTGGAGCCAATCGGGAATGCCTTGAAATCCTAAAAAATTATCTTCTTTGTGAGCACAAGGATAAAAAAGGATCAGAGATCAATCTTTCTGACTGGCAACTGTTGTCAATGTCTGATATACCGCAACAAATGAATGGATCAGATTGTGGAGTCTTTGCTTGCAAATTTGCAGAGTATATTACTTCTAAATCAGACTTAACATTTTCCCAGCGAGATATGCCTTACTTTCGGCGAGCCATGGTATGGGAAATTATCAACAAAAAACTTCTACGGTAATATGACATTGTACTAATATATTTATATCATTTTCGGATCTTGTTTACTTTGGTAACCTTTGTTAAATATTATTATCTGCTTCCCATCCATTATGATATCATTATTCTGGCTACCATGCTCCATTGATATATATATATTTTCATTATTGGGGGGGGTTGTGTTTCGAAATTTAGAGGGTGGTAAATATTTTGCCAATAGCGATGAAACTATTTGCAACTTATAAAAATGTGTTATGTATATGACAGACCATCTACTCTACACTGATAAATATACCATTTTTTGAATATTCAAAGACAATTTTACCGAAGTTAGGTATTGAAGTCTGGCATCACATCTGGGGAATGTAGGACAATCACTAGGGTTGCCTATTTGGGAAGCTAAAAAACATAAACGAAAGCTGTCAATGATAAAAGCTAATCAAATAAATCATATCTTATTCACTTCTAATACGAGGAAGAACAATCTACTTGCGAGCATTGATATGAGGAATACAGTCATGTTTCGCTGACGTATAATACTCACATATACGTACTGACTTACGTGATATTGATGAAATCCAAATTTCAAAATGCAAGTAGTGTGGGTACATGTACTCGAAATGCTGATTGCATTCGCAAATTATCAAAAACAACAGTAAAGTCTGTGAAAAAGAATCTCTGTGGTAAATAATATGTCGAACTATCGATTTCTTGTAAAATTGAAAAAAAAAAAAAAAATTTAAAAAAAATAAAATTTTCAAGATCAAAAATAAACCGAAAATAAAAGAGTAATGAAAAAAAAAATAAACAACTGTAAAAAAAAAAACAAATCAAACGACTAGACCGGGAAACACGACCTTTTTTTTTGTCAGCTGTTTTATATTGTAATTTTTTTTTTCAAACCGATGCGCAGCCTGTTGCATTTTATTTCTCGCTAAACCTCCAATAACAATCGTTTTTCAATTATTTTAACATACGTCGGTCAGTAAACATACGTTTTTTGAATTTAATTATGTCAACTCAGTTGTCATTTTTCTACTAAAGTCAGTACATCCTTATGGTTGTTTCCAATCAACAGATGCACAAAACTTAACTACGACATTGCATGATTTCCTAAACACGAAATAAATTACCACTCTGCATCACTCGGCTCAAAAAAGAAGATTTAAACCCTCATATATATTGCTCAATACTCTAATATATAAACACATACAAAATATACCATAAATTTAATGACTAACACATTTGGGAAGCTAAAGAACATAAACGAAAGCTGCCAATGATAAAAGCTAATCAAATAAATCATATCTTATTCACTTCTAATACGAGCATTGCTATGAGGAATACAGTCATGTTTCGCTGACGTATAATACTCACATATACGTACTGACTTACGTAATATTGATGAAATCCAAATTTCAAAATGCAAGTAGTGTGGGTACATGTACTTGAAATGCTGATTGCATTCACAAATTATCAAAAACAACACATGAGTTCAAATGTACGTAAACAAAAACAAAAAAATTCCATAGGTGCATGTAAATATACGACAAACCATAAACTTAATGACTAACACACGGTTGCCGATATGGTTTTCGAAAATTACCAAACGCTATCCCCTGATACCGGAAACAATATTACATAACAACTTCCTACGTACCACCATTGCTCAACATTTGCATCATTGATCAACATTTGCTCAACATGTGCAACATTATTTGGGTATTGCTCAACATTTGCATCATTGATCAACATTTGCTCAACATGTGCAACATTATTTGGGTATTGCTCAACATTTGCATCATTGATCAACATTTGCTCAACATGTGCAACATTATTTGGGTATGGTTTTCGAAAATTACCAAACGCTATCCCCTGATACCGGAAACAATATTACATAACAACTTCCTACGTACCACCATTGCTCAACATTTGCATCATTGATCAACATTTGCTCAACATGTGCAACATTATTTGGGTATTGCTCAACATTTGCATCATTGATCAACATTTGCTCAACATGTGCAACATTATTTGGGTATTGCTCAACATTTGCATCATTGATCAACATTTGCTCAACATGTGCAACATTATTTGGGTATGGTTTTCGAAAATTACCAAACGCTATCCCCTGATACCGGAAACAATATTACATAACAACTTCCTACGTACCACCATTGCTCAACATTTGCATCATTGATCAACATTTGCTCAACATGTGCAACATTATTTGGGTATTGCTCAACATTTGCATCATTGATCAACATTTGCTCAACATGTGCAACATTATTTGGGTATCGAATCCGACCTATACTACTACTTATGTACCAACCAATTAAAATTTAGATGGTTTTAATCTATTAAACAAAGAAACACCCACTAATACCAAGTGGCACTAGATGCATTTCATTTCTATATTACTTGCCGTTTGCGAAAGATCTCAGATTTGAATTTATTTATTGTGTTCAGAAAACTCGACGTTTTCTTTTCTCTGCCGCATGGCATAGGCACATAAATTTAATGTTTAATATACATCACATAAAGTACTAAAATACCTTTTTTGTTAATTCATTGCCCAACTCTCTGTTATTTCTTTATGGCCACCCCATAAATCGTTTGCTTGCATCAGCCATTCGCATTCGCCCATGCTTAAGTGGCATATCTTACGAAAGCAAAATGCTGTTATCCAGTAATAACGGCGACAAAAAATAAACAGTCGGAATTGTAAGCGTCACTGCGCGTGGTTCCCACTGCCGACGAGGAATTTACAAGCACCACGGCAAATAGTCGAACGGATAATATTATAACGAGGTTCTCGAACTAATCTTAAGTTGCGATTGTTATGCATCGAAGGAAGAGAGTATCACCGATCACATGGATTTGTAGAAGCACGCCACATGACATAAATTTTACAATGAGGTATTTATGTAAAATGGCAATCTATCTGTTTGCTCTTCCATTCCCATATTATTTAGCGAGATTTGCACCATTTGTCACAAATTTACGATGTCATTCGATTTATGCACGTTTGGAACCGAAACCTCTTTTTGGTAAATAATAACGGTAACTGTAATTTAGACAGTAAATAGGCGTGCTCAGTTTTACATTTCAATTTATTAGTCTATGGACGGGTTTACCCTTTTGTAGAGTTCCGGTTATCGACGCGTATTTTTCTTATATATGAATAATAACTAATCTACAATACGTTCGCCATGGATCGAATGGCTTACCTATATGTATCAATAACATGTTGACGACAAACACCTGTAACGTAAACAATATATTGTGCAATTCGACCTTGTATCAAAATTATGTGCTAATTCGCACTTTATTTAGAGAATTGTGATAGATGATTTTGTAGGATGAATGGTATACTTTAACCCATTGCTTAAACATCGCTGATACTATTTTCTATGTTTGCAAAAAATTAGAAATTATTTCTTTAAAAAACTTTTGTTTTTATTTCATATTCGAGAATAGGAGCGTTCATTAATGCTATTTAAAAAAAAATTATCTTTTCGTGTTCTTTGGTAGTTGCCTAATTATTTCAAATAGTTTTTCATTGGAAAATGAGTGGTTAGCATGTGATTGACTTCAGAGTTTGTCGCAAAACACTTAAAATTTTGTGCTTTCGGAACCAGTCAACAATATTTGACAATGACATGTTACATACATCGTCCTGTTGTTGAAACGATAAGCCAATGGGAATCAGGAGTCCAAGCAACGCCCACCAATTCTAGGCTCGCGACTCTGATTCAATTGAATTTTTATAGAACAAGGCGAATGTGGCTTGTATCATTTAATTGGCGGTATTTGATTTCTAAATTTTGTGAGTTGCATAATTATTTCAAATAGTTTTTCATTGGAAAATGAGTGGTTAGCATGTGATTGACTTCAGAGTTTGTCGCAAAACACATAAAATTTTGGGCTTTCGGAACCAGTCAATATTTGACATGTTACATACATCGTCCTGTTGTTGAAACGATAAGCCAACGGGAATCAGGAGTCCAAGCAACGCCCACCAATTCTAGGCTCGCGACTCTGTTTCAATTGAATTTTTATAGAACAAGGCGAATGTGGTTGTACCATTTAATTGGCGGTATTTATTGTCTAACCCGCCATATTTGGCGCACGTCGCAGAAGTCACTTTCCTGACGCCATCTGTATTTGTAAATCAAATATTTGTTTCGTCATAATCATTTACTTCATGAAATCCGCAAACACTGTGTTTTGGAACATGTTTTGGCATAGCACAAAGCAACATCGAAATCACGAGAATCCGACCCAACATATGTTTGTTTTAAACATGGAAATTTTTGAATTGAACAGAACATTAAAATATATTTTTTTTTTAGAAATAAATTTTGAAATTATTCAATTTTAGGTTTGTACTCAACGGCTCATTGTTAAATACAAAATTGGATATTGGTATTTATTTTTAAAGAAGCAATCACATAGGTTTTCCGAATATTGCAACTCATAAAATATCAACCTCGGAACGGAACGGAACACTCTATTCTGAAGCGCACTTTTCATGAAATGAACGTGATCATAGCAACATCAAACTGATTATTTATAAGCTTATTTATGTTGAACACACGAAGATAGTGCAACCAATCAGGCAATCACAAAGATATATTCTTCATCTAGCGCAGTCATCGCACTAATATGTTGCTGATACAAGACCATGCCAAATCTTCTACTCCCGATATGTATACCAAATATATCACTTGTTGTCCCAATAGTGACAATATGTAGCATTTGTATCGGGTGTATGAGAAGAAGTACTTTCATCCTCCATAATTCCGTTACCAAACACAATACGAGGATCATATGTAAGCAATATACCTTGCACCTCTGGTATACCATAAATGCGCATTTACCGAATTCAGCTTTTATACATGCGCATGCCTTGACTGATGGAAAAGGGAATTCTGTTATTTTTTTAATCCAAGTTCACTGGATACTGGAAATTGCTGTTGAAAATGACACATTTAGCTTCTTTCTCCGACATGATTTTTGAAGGATATTTATTGTTATACCTTTATATGTGATATACTTAATCAAGCTTTTGCGTTTATTTCCGTTCGTCTTAAATTCAAAGGTAACTTCTTTCAGTTGTCAATTGTGGGAATTTTGTAACGTAAGGGGCCAATGTTGAGACGGACAAGCACATGAATTCTGCACAGACTCGACATGGTTGAGTAGCTACGGTCTATAGCTATAATCTTTCGACTTTGATACCATCATGCTGTTCGGCACCCTTTGAGCTGGTTGGTGGGTTCAAAAATGCATTGGTTCAATTAGAGAAACCTTTTACTTAAAAATGCAGTTCGAGAGTTATGTCGAAGCAATGCCATAACCATAAGGTGCTTACTTATTGACAATATTTGAATACAAGTAGACATAGTAATATAAGCACACAAAGGGAACATTTCGAAGATGAGAAAAAATTTCAGTTTGTGATTCAACCATATTTGGTATTCATTTCTGAATTCGACCGATCAGGTTTGGTACAGACAACAGGGTGTCTCAAAAATGTCGTGTCCCACTTATCCCACGTGACCCACTTGTACCACAGGTCCCGTGTCACACTTGTTCCATGTGTCACACTTATCCCACTTGTCCGGTACTCATCCGATATTGATGCCTTGTGATATTGAAGCATCAGATGTCTTGTACACCTACATCTTATACATCAGATGTTTTGTCCACATGAATCCCATTTATCATGGATACCATTTACCAGATGTTTTGTCTATATACATTCATATCACGAAATGTTTTACCACCAACATTTGCTATGTTTTTGTTTTTTCATGAAATCTCTTTCATTAGCGGTTTTGTCCACATAAATCCCTTTCGTCAGATGTTTTGTATACATGAATCCCGTTTATCATACATCTCATTACCAGAAGTTTTGTCCATATGCGTCTCATCCAGCCGTATTCAGTACTCATAGATATCCGTTCATTAGGGGTTTTGCCACATATATCTCATTCAACAATATTTTGTCCAAATACATTTCACTCGTCAGATGTTTCGTTCACATCCATCTCATTCATCAGATGTTTCGTTCACATCCATCCCATTCATCAGATGTTTCGTCCACATCCATTCCATTCTCCAGGTGTTTCGTCCACATCAATCCAACTCATCAGATGTTTCGTCCACTTTCATTCCATTTTTCAGGTGTTTTGTCCACATCAATCTCACTCATCAGATGTTTCGTCCACATCCATTCCATTCTTCAGGTGTTTCGTCCACATCAATCCAACTCATCAGATGTTTCGTCCACTTTCATTCCATTTTTCAGATGTTTCGTCCACATCCATTCCATTCTTTAGGTGTTTTGTCCACATCAATCCCACTCATTAGATGTTTCGCCCACATCCATTCCATTCTTCAGTTGTTTTGTCCACATCAATCCCACTCATTAGATGTTTCGTCCACATCTATTCCATTCTTCAGGTGTTTTGTTCACATCCATTTCATTCACCAGATGTTTTGTTCACATTCATCCCATTCTTCAGGTGTTTAGTACACATCCATCCCACACATTCGATGTTTTGTCTACATCCATTCTATTCTTCAGATGTTTTGTCCACATCCTGTCCATCCATCAGATGTTTTGTCCACATCCATTCCGTTCCGGTTGTTGGACATTTTACTGCATTTGCGGTCCCGTTGTTGAAATAAAATTGTGGTAAAAAATGAATAGCTTACTTTTTCTGGTGAACTCAGTTATTAATTTATGTTTTTTTTACATCATATTAGATCTTTTTACGTTACAACACGCAAATAACTAGTACAGCAGTAACGTGTAATAGATGTTCCTCCGACCTTTGACCCCACGAAAATTCATTATATGGACCTTTCCCCGAGCATCAACTTCCTTGTTTACTTCGGGACATTAGTCAATCAGCAAGATGCAAAAAGTGACGTAACTATGCTCCCTTTGCGCATCCGCTCAGACACTTTTCCCACTCAGACAGATTTTCAAGCGTGGTCGTAAACATTACCTCGTTTTCGCATATTTGAACTCTATTCGTTAGTTTTCAGTTGTATTTCGGAAACTTAAATGTAAACCAGATAATTCAATGATCACTTCGTCTTCCTAGGAGTTTTAATAAAAATTAGTGTAGAAATAGCTGTGATAAACTAGGCTAAAATTCTTTACCGGTACTTTTAAAAACAGATATATACGATAATTCATAATGATGGTTTCAAACACACACCCCATTTTACAGGCGCCAACTCGCAAAAGCACTCTTAAAATAGCCCCAAAAATTTTGCAATGGTCAAGTAAAGGAAGAATTTTTAGGGGGTCTTAGATCGGGAAAAGGTCCATACCTTTCTAATAATAAAATTTATATTGAATTGCTATGAATACTCTTATAATTTCACACAAACATATTTCATATAATTTCTTTGCAGTTCTGTAAACGTCCGCGTCGTGTTGTGAATATATTACATTTTTGCGAAGTAGGTGCGTTCCGGTTGTTACGATTTTTCCAGGTCATCACTGGTCAGAATAGCTGAAAAATATTTTCATTTTTTGTATGTATATACAATCAAATTTTTATTGAAAAATATCCGTCATAAATAGTAATTACAATCTTCAGTAAAATCAGTTATAGTTCACCTACACACCAATTTCCACAACCTTAAAAAATTGCTCTGATTATTCGTTTAAGTCAAGTGAAGCTCTTCCCAAGTGAATAAAATCCTATACAGTACGTGGGACAAGTGGAAGACGTGGAACACGACATTTTTGAGACACCGTATACGGCATCACCATTATTCGATGCACCAGGGCTCCTTTCTTACGAGTGGAAATCGAGAGTGTACACTCTAAGAAATATTTACCGGCAATCGCCTGGCATTACCTATTACAGGAATATAGTTGTGAAATTTTAATGTGATTTTAGGGTAAAGATTACTTGAATTTTTGGTAAAATTGCTGTCGATCACCTGTGAATTTTACAGTATATCCCTAGTAATTCTTACAGTTTTCTTCGGTAATTTTCACCGGCAATACGCAGTAATATTTACCGACGCTAACCTGTGAATTTACATTACAAATTCGGTGAATTTACATTCAGAACCCGGAAAAAATTACCGTAAATATCCTGGCATTACATTTTACAGGACATGAACAGTAAAAATCACAGACTATTTTAGATAACAAGGTTTATTAATAAAATAAATGTGAACGTGAAATGAATGATAAAAGTTTGAAAAATGATATGAAAAATTGTGAAACTTTAAAAACGCGAAGTAGGCAGAAACTTCTCGTTTAGAAGTTTTTGCTTGCAGGGTGTCCATTTACATAGCCACTTCAAACAAGTCTCTTATGTAGACAGCTCCTGAAATCCAAGAAGAGAATGGTATTAGCAGAAGAGGAGTTTTTCCGGGTTAGTGTTGTCCGTGCTGAATGTATTGCACTATTCATTTGCTTTCACAAAATCATTGCATTTTTATTTTTTTAATATCCTCAAGTTATCTGAAATGGAATGTACAAGAAGTTTCAATAAAAAAAGGCAAAATTTGAAAATACTATTCGATTTGGGAATAAAATTTTTTGTTATTCAATCAACCAATCTAGTCTTTTTGCAACTTCTGGAATTCTTTAATAGCGTGTACTAGCATTGATTACAATATCCCATTTTTCTATAAACTTTCATATTTTTTTTTCGTCTTCAGTTGCCAAAAATCGTTGGCCAATTAATCGATACAGAGTTTTCCGGTATATTGCATAACTTTGTAGATTAGATGGAAGCGGTATCTGAAATTATATTCAGAAGAAATCAAACATTTAATACTCCCCTGAAATTACACCCCAAATACATATTCCCAAAGCAGATGACAAAGTATTTCTTTTTGCAATTTAAAATTAACATTATAACCAACCTCAAATACTTCTTCTCCCTTGAAATAACATGTTATTAAATTCAATGATGTCAAATTTTTTGAAGCCTAAGCCTGGAATTTCTTATAGTCAAGTGCTGTGGCAGACAAGTTGTTCATGCCACAGTTTTCCCTTCAGTTTTCTAAAGGGAAAACACTGTTGAAAGGAATGTATACATATCCAAATCTGAATATACTTGTATAATGAGTAATTTATGTACATTTTTAATATTACAAACTCAAAGCATGTAGCAGTAAATTGGGCTGGCCTAAATCAAATATTTAATTATTCCCAATAAAGCTTGAAACAATTTTTAAATATGTAATATCAAATATGTTCAAATTCTGTATATAAATCTAATGAGTAAATAACTAGAATATCGGTTAGAAACCGAAGACTTATCGATCGAGGGCTAGGGGATCCCCCAAAACAGTGGTCTTACTCCATAGTGACACCGTGTGTCTCATCACTAATTAATTAATAACTCGCTAATTATAAGACATAATCCATCCAAAATCAATAGCCTTCTGAGCTACGATGAAGGCACATGCAAAATTTGGAGCAGATTCAACCTCGCTCTCATGAGATATCGCGTGCATCTAACACACAGACATACAGACAAATACCTATCAACACACTTACCGATCTTAAGATCGATAAGTAATTATATAGGCATATATTTAATTGATACCTGTATATTTCAAAATCATATTCTTCAAGCTACAGTGTATTAATGCTGCAATGCAGTAACAGAGTAATGGTTCAATATCACCCCTTCTCCCAGTCTCTTGTTCCCCGTAGATCTGCGATCGACACGAAGCGTCTGTTGATATTTTTTCCCTTATCTTAATTCCGTAATTAGATACCGACTTTTCAAAGCCAGAAAGCCCAGATCTGTATAGACTGAGAGAGGGCATATTGTATTTATATTCCTGCATTCTGGCATTTGTCAGTGTGCTGCAGTAATGACAAAAATTGAGACTTGTCAGCTTGTTGGAAATACGAATCAAGTTTATGCTGTGTTGAGTATCCATAGGCATAACAGTGTAACATGGATGTAGCCTACTTAGGTCAGTACGTACGTCGTACGATGGTCTAACCAACCTTGTACTGCTATACTGGCAGACTGCTGTACTGCTATAGCTTTAAAGCAGAATATATTAATTGGTACGGTAGATCATGCCCTACTACAATCACACTAAACAATACAATATTCAATATAATATTCAACGCTAAACAACACATCTTCTACACTGACATTATTAAATCCAAGCTGCATTGCCTTGCAGAAATACTGCCAACTCAGTAATAACAAAGGCAACTAAGGTATAACTGCTGTCGACTGACGTAAATATCGTCATATCAAAGTTCAATAGTCTGGAATGCGTCGATGGAACGGACAAATTAGGGAGTAAAGCACCAAAAAGTTGCGCGTGTTAATTTCCTCGTTTGAAATATACCGTCTGATTGGCTGCTCTCCCTTACCAGTGTGCGCGCGCAACACCGACTAACGTCACGCCTCCAATATCGGTAAATATCGGTCGGTGAATCGGTTTACCGACACGAAGTTTTACCCCTGAAATGACGGTAAAATTTACCGAACATTTCTTAGAGTGTAGCAACGACGCCAATCATTTTCATGCGAAAATGTGACCCTCCATGCATCAGTGACGTGCCTAGAGGGGGGTGAAAGGGGCAACCGCCCCGGGCAGCACGTTGTAGGGGGCAGCAGAGCCAAGTTGTGTAGTTTGCGTTATTACACATGTTTTTTCCAGTGTGTTTTATTTGATTAGAAGCTGACATTGTGTGTTTAGTCTGCTGTGACGATGTGTGGTGATGATGTGTCAACAATGGATGTTTCCCCGACCCTTGTCCCCAGAATTTTTCACGTGGGACACATGGGACAAGTGAAACACGACATTTTCGAGAAACCGCGGACAACATAAAGGTGGTAAAGGCTTTACTAGCTTTCGTATAATCACGTATAGTCTGTTTGTTTCTCTACTTATTCTCTTGGCATTAGCGTTATTTGAGACTTGGCTTACAATTAAAATTCTACATTTATTTTAAAATGTTTTATAGCTTCATTCTTACCATTTTATTCAAAAATAATTCTACTCAAGAATTTTCTTGCTCCTACTTCAAGATTTTCTTGAAGATACGAATGAACAGTCAGACAAATTCACAAAAAATCTAAACACACCACTGAAACGGAAGTGGTTTTCTATATTCACAGACCAACCACTTTTGTGTACTTGATATTATATTTGAGACTGTAATGGGAAAGCGTATAAATGACCAATATGATTCAGAGCCAGAATATGTGAAGGCTTTGTACACAGGTATATATATATGAGAATATTGAGTGATATGTTTGAATTTCCATCCACTAAGTGACTAAACGAAAGCATAAAGGCTTTTTAATGACTACAAATGGTCCTCTCAGCCTAGCCACTTGCTGCATGTATATTGCCAACGAGCTAAATATGCATTCCACAACTTTTTTTCAATTAACCTTCCAATCCCTAACAATTCTCGAATACAGTACTTAATTTCTGGGATGATATTCAATCGAATACGTTCTTGGTTATGATGGGTGCCGGATGGGATGTTACGTTATCCCTCGCAAATGGTTATGAACGTTATTACGTATGTTTGGATATCCTACATGCAATAACGAAATAGGTCATTAAATATCGAATGAATAATTTTAGTCGCAATGAGGATACTACGTCAGATGTAAAACAACGACCCGCTTACCTGGACCCATTGCTGGAGGCAACGAAGAATGAGTAGCCTTTCTTTCGTTTGAAAATATGTATGAGTGGGTGGATACGTTTAGATTTGAAGGTTGTACCTATTCGTGCTTATCTATTTTTTTCAGGTATTTGAGACTTCATTGACAGGCTAATATTATAAAGTATAAACAACACGGATAATAAGATATAAGTCATTGTAATAACTTGTAAATGTAACTCAATGCATCTATTCGTTTATACAGCTGCAGTCCAGCGATGATTGCTATAGCGTTTTAAAACAGACATCAATCATTACTGTGCTGTAGTAAATTCTTTCAACTTTATTCATCGAACTATTGGGCCGCTTACTGTTAGCATCAGCAATTCGCTACGTATTTGTTTTCTTGTTTAATAACATTTACTTGTGTTATATTTTACTTTAGTTTAGATTCATTTTAAGTGTGCTTTAGATTTAAGTTGAATAAAGGTACTACATTTCTCATTCATTACAGTCATAGAAATGAATGCTGCGAGTAGGGATGTAAGTTTCGAATCTTTTATTTTTGAATCGAATTCCGAATCTGATTCTATTTAATATAACATCATATTATCGTTAACTTTCCTTAAATTTGGAAGAACTATAGCATGAAGTGTGATAAGATATCAATAATGAACTTGAAGAATGGGTATAGTTAATAGAAAAACCCAGATGGCTGATGCAAGAGCACGATTTTATGGGGTGGCCATAAAATAATACCAAAGAGCTGGACTTTAAATTAACAAAAAGAGATTTGTTTGCGTGTTGAAATAAAAATTATTTTAGTAATCTATGTGATGTATGCTGAACATTAAATTTCTGTGCCTTTCCATGCGGAATAGAAATCGTTCAGTTTCATGAACCTATCAAATAAATTAAAATCTGAGATATTTCGCATGCGGCAAGTGAGATACAACTAGCGTCACTTGGTATTCTTGGGTGTTTCTTTGTTTAACAGATTGAAACATCTAATTGGTTGATACATAATCATACATTCATTTATAGGCAACACCCAATTGGGTACAAATATTTGTAGACTTGCTAATATGCAGCGAAATGTTTGTTTTTCGTTATCTTGCAAACTTGCTATTCAAAATGCATTGTAAAAATAACCACGAAGTTATTTTTGTTTCCAATATATCATGCATCATGTTTTTGGGTACTCCCGAAGTATGTGAACCAAGGTGGCGGACACCGGAACGTAGTATGTGTACCAGGTTAGGGTTAGGCCGTAATTTTATTCCAATTTTCCTTATTTTAATTCTATTACGAGTTCGGGGGCTAGCCAAGTGACTTCCGTAGTATTCGTACCTGAAATTATGGTCTAACTCTAACCCGGACATCATGGTTCACATACTTCGGGAGTACCGTTTCTTGTGTTGCTCACGAAGAAGGGTAAACTAAACACGATGGGTAGACACATTTCAGTAAGCATAATGCGTAAGTTTCGTTTAATCGCTGCGTGCCATCGGAACAGCAATGCTTCACCCAGGCAGTGTTTTATTTAAATAGGAGAATTTAAAACAATATTTTATAGCCGTTTTTGGTGAATAATAATCTTGCAAGTAACGGAGACCCAGGAGTGAACACGTAACCAAAGAGCAGAAGACAATTAGTTATATTATAGTATAAATGTATTTTAATATGTAGTAAACAGTAGTAGTAAATATTACGTAAGTAGCATTAAACACAATATGATATGTATTTAGTGTAGTTTTACAGCTATAATGTATACCAATTTGTAAATACCTCCACAGAAATCATTGCGTAATAGATTATTTAAATCAATTATCCAGTTATGTTGGAAAGTGTGCAATCGGACTACGCCAAAAATTTAGAAAGCGCCTTGTTCGAAAATGAATGTAATTTTTAGTTAGTCTTCAAATTTGCAAAAGTGCTTTTCAGCCAGGTAAGTTATCAGTAAGCTTTTCTCTACATTACCACATTTGTAAGATGGATAAAAGTGATGATCTGCTTCGTATTTTGTTTATTTATTTTTTAAAACGGTGAAGGTATATTTAAACAGTCACTCGGAGAAACTATGATTTTATTGTGTTGTGAGCCACTTGATAGGCGGTATGACCAGGTATTACGCAGATGATGATGCTGGAAATGTATTGAAGGTGACGGTGTGATTTTGATAACTGGGCAGATAGTTAAACAATAGGGCCGGCGTATTCGACTCTCGAACAATCAAAATTATATCGGTTATAGTTCTTGTGAAATGGGCTAAGAAAATGATTATGGGATATATCCATATGCGTAATTGGTTGAAGTAGAGATAGGTTTTGCAATCTCATTATTACCAATAATTATTAGGCATCTTCTTAACGCTCTCAGTTTTATATAATATCTGTTTATCAATGAAAATCGAGCAATTTTTTTTATATTAATTTCAATTATTTGTGTAAAAGATGATACCAAATTGCACAAAAATTGTAAAAAAGTGTAAGTTCATATTAATGAATTATGATTTTCATATTCGCATTTAAAATCGACTAAAATTGACTGTTTAGAGTTTAGACAATATCGAACTTGTCCTGTTATCCAACTTCTGTGGGCAGAAAACTTTTGAAAATTTTATGTATATAATATTATATTGCAGTAGATAGCTGTATCTATGTAGCTGAGTTAAATGAAGCAGTTGAATTATAGTTTGTCCAATGAATTAGTTCAATAAATACATTTTTTACCTAGTTTTACTTAGGCAAGCAGTCTGTATCTTTTGTTCTGAGACTAAAATAATCTATTGTCGAATTGTTGTCATTTCTACACTGAATGTACTCGCTGAATCGTACATAAAAATGGCGATCGAAAACAAAGGATGCCCGCCCACATACAGGGGTATTACAAATGAAATATATATTTATATATGTAACAAATTCTTAATAAAGGCCTATACACAACTAATAACTCAATTTGGATAATTCCTAACGCTCTGCTATCCGCAGCACTAAATATAACAGACGAAACATCTACAATTTTTCACTAAGGTAAACTAGATGAGAAAAATCTCGCAATGAAAGACTTTATCAAGAAACATTTAATTCTGATGTTGCTTACGTGTTATTAATTTACAAACGTAAAAACACTTAAACTTGCATTGTTGAATTTGATCTGTATCTAAACGCTGCGCGTAACAATAAATATTTACATGTTAGGGTGACTATCAATCAACTATCGAATAGCAGCTTTTGTTTTGAGGATGTGGTCTGACCCCCAAGGACATTTGAACTGGCGACCTAATTGCATAATAGATACCATGTCATTGCATATTAATCTCAGGCGCAAGAAATTTTGTAACGCTTATGTGCATTGAATCGAACATCGTATTGGAACGGCACATTCCAATTTATAGAGGTTAATAAAATATCACGGATGCGATTTGAAACTTGTTTGATTGTCATTGCCTTTACGATGAGTTGGTCATGTTTGGATTTCCTTTGAGAAATAATTGAAAATATAACGCATTTTCACTATTATATTAAGCTGTACTAACGCGGCGATCAATAAAAAATTTTTAGGGTTTATGGCGCTAGTTTTTATACTCCTATCATAAAAATGTTTCTTTAGATTATGCACGTTTTCATTGAATGACTAACTTTAATATCAATTGAATTCTCAAAATCCGTTTTAAAACGATATATTTTCGAAAGATCAAATTTCACACATTATATATGGTTGTTTTTTCTTTTATATTTTAAGAAAGGCATTCTCCTTTGTTTCAAATGTATTATTACGTTGATGAGGAATTTCCAACAAAAATATGTCAAAGCTCCAAAATTTTCTGTTTGTTTATCTCATGATCTCAAATGCCCTATTCTTTAACCTTTTTTTTAAATCTTCATGCTCAAGTTTTAAAATATTTCAAGCTCTTCTCTTTCATATACAAAATAAAAATTGTTAAGTTGTGGCTTGGTGTATTTCAATTAAATTTTTAAAGTTACATCATAATTTTACCAAACTAATTCAAACGTTTATATTTCATACAATTGGTAACACCGCACATAATCTATAAAAAGATAAAATGTTTAAACAAGTTGAAGTTTGGACTTTGTTTCGCACACATGTTAAATCTGGAATTTACTTTTGTTGTCTCACACCAGTCGACGCCATTTTCTGAACTTTGACACAGTTAATTTTGACTTGGGAGTCATAAAAACAGATACAACAAAAATGTTTTGTATATTGAACTAGGGTTTTACAGCAATTGTAACCTAATTTCAAGGTAATAATAGTTGCGCACTTTTACAAAGCATTAGTCGCAGAAATACTTGAAAGCACGTTTTAACATGATATACTCTACTTACTGCATGCACATCTTCACAGTGATGACAGCAAAATCATTTTAACATCACCATTTTCTGTTGTACAGTATACATTTACCAGAGCAATATATTACGTGGCAGATAACACTGAGAATTTAGAGAAGGCAGCCAAATAGATGAAAGAATGTTACAATAAAGTAAAATTTGGGACCTCCTGAAGTATGCGCACCAAGATGGCGCACAACCTCAAGTCAGGAGTACCAAAATTTGATTCATTGGGTATCATCCCAAATATATCTGTAGAACAAACAAATAATGGTATACAGACAGGGTATATATTACCCGATTTACACGGAAGGATTTATGTTGAACAGTATAATTGATATTTTCAAATACATTTCAGGTCAATTCAAAATGGAAATAAGCATCATTACATTAGCTCTTGCATTTGCTTGTGTTTGCTGGTCAATAATTCTGACAAAGAAACATCGCAAAAAATGGAGTCATTTTAAAAATATTCCTGGCCCCGAGGGAAAAACCTGGCCAATCTTGGGACAGGCGTTAGTGTTAACTGGAAGATCAGAAGAAATATACAAAAGAAATATGAACAGCATGCGAGAAAGATCTTTAACATCGAGTGACGAAATAGGCGTCATCAGCATGGGACCGGTTCCAGTAGTTTATATCTTTGGCCCTAACAGTGCAGAAACATTGCTCCATAGTTCACAACATACTGAGAAGTCTGTGGTATATAGATTCCTTCATCCTTGGCTTGCAACTGGACTCCTAACGTCATCTGGGGGAAAATGGAAATCAAGAAGAAGGCTTTTGACTCCAACATTCCATTTCAGGTACAATCATTAAATATTACGCATTTGAAAAAAATGTAATCTTATTCTACAATCCTACATCGTATTTTATATAGTTCTAAAAAGATGTTGGCGAATTTCAATCAATCTTGCAGTGCCAACCAGAACAGCCCAAACCACGCTAGTTTTGAAATTCAAAAAGTGAATAAATTTTGCTATAAAATTGCATATTCTGAGTTAGAAGACGTTACATATTCCTTCATTTATTGTATCGTTTCAAGAAGGTCCTATAATGCCTGGATGACACTTATTTGTAGTATAAATATAACTATGATATGATTAGTCAGTAGGAGTTAATATTCTTTATGTATACGTCTTATCGTGAACGTAACTCAAAACAAAAGCAATATGACATTTTTGCGTCGTTTTCAAGCATGATATATGCTTGTCCGAGTGTTATTACGTAACAAACGTTAGTTAACGTGCCAAGTACGGCAAATCAGAGCGTATTGTTTGTGGAAGGCGTGTGCATCTGATTGTAAATTTTTTCGGGGTTATTTAAAATACTATTCGAATATCCGGTACCACGTGATCTGCGCCGCTTCACTTGGACACGGAATGTCTCTGAACCGATCGTGAATTGCGCGATAATTCATCTACAACGCTCGCTGACAGACAGGAGCGACAAATTTGAAAAATCGTCTTTGCGTTATGGTGTTTTTCGTTTTCTTTGCGTTTCGATCGTTCATTTCAATTCCCTATGTTGCACAAAGAGGTACCGACACCGTTCCCTGAATTTAAAAACATTAAATCAGATGAGGTATTTAAAATAAATATTCCAGATTTTGAACTCCGTATGATTGGCGGCACGTGATTAGCCGTTTCATGCATGAACCAAACATAAATTTGTTTAACGAAAATTAAAAGTTGAATTAACTTTTGCGTGAAACCGTACATAGTATAACACGGCAGGACATAGTTCTTTTAATGTACTTTCAAATAATTCTTCAGTGATCCCTTTCATTCTTGACCAATTAATGTTTCAAAAGTGTAAACATTTTACTCGGGCATGCATGGCGGGTGGAGTGTAGAAATCGTGAACAGGAGTATGGCGTAAAATCAATCGTGAATTTCGATGTAACAACGCTCACTGTCTCTGTCTTTACGAATTGCTGTATCGTCGGAAATGATTACATTCGTTATATTTTGAGCATTTTTGCACTAATAAATAGGGCGTGACATTATCAAAATTGTCAAGAGAAGTAAAAGTGAATTCGCAAATTCCGTAAATAAAATTGTGAATTACTCGGTAACGATATTAGCTATAATGATCGCGCGGTTTGTTGAAAGAAACGTCGGAACTTGGAAGAGTTAGTTAAATTAGCGCCTGGCCATCTATTAGGCACAAAAGCACAATTTTTTTCAGCATTAGGTCGCATATGTAAATTATTATTCAAGAAGCGCTGTTTATTAACGTTATCTCGTCATATGGCCACGCAGAAATGCCTTTATTGTCGAATTATTTAGTCGCTATTTTAAATCAACATTCGGGATTGACGCAATCGCAGCTTTGCGAGGTTTATCTGTAAAGTAACATAGACATCATAGAAAAGCATAGCAAAGTTAATCACGGTATTGTCTTAATAAATATCTACATCCCGGTATCGATAATAATATTACCGTTCGCTTAGTATTGTGACGGTAAATTTGCAAACGTTGATAAGTAATATGAAAGCCAACGCAAATGATAAAAATAAGAATAATATTAATTTGGGTTTTAACATCAATCCTTAATGGTTTTAACAGCTGTTGACGACGTAAACGCACGGGTAAACCCGAAATATAAACGTCGATGTCCGCCGACCCGAAAGAATTAATACTTGCAAATAACAGAAAGGGCGGTATAATAGATTATATAACGCCGCAAAAATGGTCACGGTGACAAAAACAATCAGCGATTATGACGAAATTACCCAGTAAAAAATGCTTTGTAGGCGATTTTTCAATGTCTTTATTAATTTCCAAAGGGAGTATCGACCGACGTTGTAGACCTCCTGTTGTGTATAAAAAAATATTCGGTATTCGACTATTCGGTATTCGTTAAAAATATTCGAACTATTCGGTTCGAAAAAAATATTCGATTTTGCCCACCCCTACTTGTATGAAGCGGCGTAGATACTTCTTCTAAAGAAATCTAAGTGAAGTCTCTCCCACGTTTGAAAAAAAAGTTATGACATTTTTTAGGAGGGAATTTTTCTCTCAGTGAAAAGTCGGTCCTAGGAGGTTTCAAGTCTGAAATTTTAGTCATAATGCATAAATGAAAGAAGCGAATATGAGTACAAATTACTTAGCGAAGCGCAGTCTTTTCCAATCCAATATGTAACAAATCATTTGAGACTGACAGTCTTTTGTCATTTTGCCAGAAAAGATCAATTTATAGCAGTGGTGGGCAATTACTTTGGTTACTGAACCGGAGGTTTAAAATTCAATATGAACCTATGGATAAAATAAACAGTTTATTTATAAATAACAGCTGATGTACAACAAACAGCTAGTGTTCTAAGTGACACGATAATCAATGAGACTGGTGTAGCCTACTGCATGCGTCCAATAGTTGTGCTGATTCTTAAGACTGATTGTGGATTTGAATCCGTCAGATGATATCTGTTTTTCTTTTCTGTTAATCTTCATAATTGAGGAGGCTTGCTTGCCTATTTATGTTGATGCAAACACCACAAAATTTTTAAATTTCTTTGGATGAAGTGATTCATAAAACTCAATTAATGACTTCGTTTTAAAATTACTTTTCAAATTATTGTCAGCTTCATCTTACAGCTTGTTTTATAAATGAAACCCGCTCATTCATGCATCAAGAGAGTAAACGATGCGGCTTCTCTGTCATTACGAATGAAATTACTGTGACCTTGACTTTTGAAGTGGCAAGTAATAGGTTGGTTAAGCAGTGATTTCCCTACACCCCCCCCCCCCCCCCCCCTATAGGGGGTGAACACCCCCCCTAAAATTTCAAACACCCCCCCTAATTTTGAGGTGCGATTCCACACTGATGGGTTCTAAACCGCAGTCTGCGGGCCAATTACGGCCTGCGTGACGATTTAAAATGGCCCGCCGAACTTGAGTGAAATAGTTTAATCCTTCATGTGGTACCTTTTGAGTTTTAGATACCGTCTATTGTTACATCATTATCACAGTTTAAGCACGTTTATTTCGTAACAATTGAATTATTCCGGTATCTTATGTATACGTATGGGTATTAGGATAACACACTGCGGTATTTTAGATATCAGCCGTATATTAAGAAAGCTTAAAGATGTCACAAAACGAAAACCAGTCACTGAAAACAGACGTTTTTTAGATGAATGACAGCATTTTTATTTCTTTATTGAAAAGAATCAAACTTCAGCGATTTGTCTTCTTACCAACAAAATATTTCAGTTCTGAAGGAATACAACGTTATGCGACATTATGATCAGTTGACGAGCGTATTTCAAAATTTAATTCATACAAAAGTCAAACAAACCTGTTCAAAAAAATTAGAAATGTGTAACAAAACAAGCCATAAGTAGCCATTCATACAATGCCAGATGAGCAAGTAACTTCAGTAGTCACTATCAGTTGCAAATTACTTGTTGAAACGTAGTAGTATATATTTACGGTTGAAAGCCGTGCTTGTTATCTATTCCCCGGGAATTCTATCAGCTAAATATTTTAATTATTAATTTCATTACATAACAAACTGCGATGCTAGGTGTATCTAAAATCAAGCTTAGAGCCTATTTTGGTGCCTATTTCTCAAAATTTTCTCAGGGCGCGCTTAAGCGACCCAGCCGTGTCGTCCCGCACTTTTACTCGCTCCCCTTTTTTGGCCCTACAATTTCATTCTGCTGTGAATTTGGGCTTGCCGTCAATCAACTTGGGGGGCCCCCATGTACACCGTTTCTTGAATACATACCATTTTTTAAGAATACAAATAACCTAGTTTTATCTCTAATAGCAAATTATTTACCACCCCCTAAATTTTGAAACACCCCCCCTAAAAAGAAAAGCTGGGGAACATACTGTGGTTAAATCATTGCGTTCTATAGTAAGCAAATTCATCAGTCAATCGCCTTCCTGCTCGTTTCACTAATGTAAAGATATAGTAGGTATTTGCTGCAGGAGATGGAGTAAATAATATTGGAAAATTAGAAAGTGACGTGAGTACAGAAAGAATAATTTGCTTCAAATACTGAATTTGGGTAACGTACATTTGAGCCCACGTACATTTGAACCCACGTACATTTGAACCATGTACATTTGAACCCATGTGTATATCCGCGGGTTCAATCTATATGCGGGTGCTAAAACCCATGGGTTAGAGTTAGTATGGGTTCAAATATCCGTAAAACAAAAAATGTTCATAGGTGCAATAGTATGCAGGTGCAACTGTCGTGGGTTCAGATGTACGTGGTTCAAATGTACGTGGGTTCAAATGTACATGGGTTCAAATGTAATGGAACCTGAATTTGATGTACCGGTCAAAAGAAAAGAATAATATGTGTTTCAAAATTCACGGCCGCACGAAAAAAGTCTTTGAAGGTAGCACGCTTGTAAAGCGTGTTTGTAGGCCTGAACGATGTTATATCAGGAGGATTACTAGAGTTCGCAATGAAATAAATTATTCGGATGTGTGAGTTTGAGGTATATGTGGCTCGTTTTGCAATTCATATTCAGGACCGGAGCATATAATACATGAGGAATTATGTATATGTTATTTTAGCAGCCTATCGTTATTTTCTGCGATATTTTCGGACCGCGGGCGGTAATTTGTCAACCATTGATTTATAGTTTTGAAATAAATATTTAAAAATATTTTCACACACAATCGGATTGATTTTCATTCGCATTTTAACGCGTCCGCCAGAAATTACCATAAAGTGCCAGATTCCTATAATTCAATAATTGACATATATAAATATACTAATGCATAAAAAAAATGAAGTTTACTTACAAACGTCAACATGAAATACCACATTCAAAGGAACTTTACGGAACTTCATACTAAAATACAATATTTTTTTTAATACGGCCGCTTTGATTGGCCGTTCACTGTCACGGCGATTCGGTTGTTCAGAACTTTGAAATTTCGTACTCTCTGTTTCTAATTCAGCGTCTGGCGAATACTGCATTTAACAGATTGGCGCGAGGCGGTAACATGAAAGGTTTTTTTCGCCAAACATTTGCTTTTGTCTGAAAAATATCGATTGAGCAAGAAGATATACCTTACGGCAGGGGTCGGCAACCTACGGCCCGCGGAGTAAAATAATCTGGCCCGCGACGCGAGTATATAAATCACAACTACTCGTTTAAAGAATCTTATTTGTAAATTTTTTCCGAGTTCACAAATTTGTCGCAGTCTTCGCACGCTGCTCAAATTTCAACTTCTGATCTGTGTGAAACAATTGTGATTCATCGGCCATCCGTTCGGTTTTTAACCTTCTAAAAAGTAGTGCGGTCCGCCAAGACTTGCAACCCCTAATTTTGGCACGCGAGCGACAAAAGGTTGCCGAAGCCTGCTTTACAGATTTGGATAGTAGTGTTATTATAGTGTAATCGGTTCATGAGTACCTATTTACATCATATGATCCATATAAAAAAAAGCTTGGAAGTAAACTACGAAAGTGATTTGGTGTGAATAATAAAAACCATTTCTTAACACAGTATACTGAATGATTTTCTGGTTGTGATGAACGAGCAAGCAAGTATTCTAGCTAAGAAACTGAAACCGTATGCTGACAGCAACAAATCCTTTAATGTGTGTAATTTACTTACATTGTGTACGCTTGATGTGATCTGTGAAACAGCCATGGGAAAAACTATCCACGCTCAAATCGACGAAAATTCGGAATACGTCAAAGCAATAAAAAGGTATTGTAACATACTTGTTACATATTGTACAGCATGTTATATATTTTCATTTGTATTTCATTTATATTTGCATCATGTATCATGTAATGTTTAGAGGGGGACATTTGTTACACGATACCTACCTTGAAAATTGTGGCTAAATTTTACAAAAATGTAGTGTGAGATTCGACATAATGATTTTTATTTCTGGATAATGTTACCATCTCAAACGCACACGATAGATGTTTAATAATTCTTTCCTCATAATTCTTATTCCAATTATAAAAAAACATCGTTTCTAATATTAATTATTTTTCAGTGCCGCAAGTCTTATTGCAAAACGAGCAAGATCTCCATGGTTGTGGCCAGATTTTCTCTTTTATCGCACTCAGGATGGGAAGGATTTTAAAATATGCTTATCAGTACTTCACGGTTTCACACAATCGGTTATCACAGACCGAATGAAAGAGTCCACATTATCGTCCAAGCGTTCCTCGCCACGAAGACTCGCCTTCCTTGATATGTTACTCAATGCGGCGGATAATGGGAAAGTGTTATCTGTTCATGATATACAAGAAGAAGTTGATACATTTATGTTTGAAGGCGAGCAATCAACATTTATAGTAGTACAAACACGACAAAAAAACCAACTCTTTGATAGTTATGACGAAATAACTTAAAATCGAAATATTGCATTAATTCTCTAATCGTTTTTAAGATTTCTATTTCATAATATAATGAGTAATTCAAACAAAAAACTTCAAGTCGTCAAAAATCACAAAATGGCTGCCTAGCTTAAATTATATGATCCATACCTAATATTCGTGTGTACAAAACGTTTATAAATCAAAAATTACAGGTCATGACACTACCGCTGCTGGATTATCCTGGTCAATACAAATGATTGGTTCCTATCCCGACGTACAGAAAAAAATCCAAGCTGAACTGGATGACGTTTTAGGACATTCTCCATGTAGAAACATTACAATGGAAGATTTGAAGAAATTACAGTATCTTGAAATGGTTACCAAAGAATGTATGCGCTTGTTTCCTCCTGTTCCCGTCATAGGGCGAGTGACAAGCAAAGAATGCGTGTAAGTACGATGGTAATTTATAGGACAATATTTGCATTCCCATAAATTTTAAATTGATTGAACAAAATTTGTGTCTACTCATGTACTGAGTGAAGATGTTTTAATTCATAAAATTGTTAGTGCTTTTGTGTAATATCGTTCAAAATACATTACAGAAATGATATTTAGCAATATTAATTATAGTAATATTTGAGAATAACTCCGCTATTGGCGACAGAGACACGTTCAGATAATTTTTAGAAATCATGTGCTTTAAATTAAAAATTGAACTGAATATCTATTTTAAGCACTGCTGAAAAATCAAATCCTCTTGTAATAATTCATCAATTAATAGCATTATTTCGATGAGCGTATATACTCGCTAGCAAGCAATTTGAATTTTATTTCAATTATTTCTAGAGGTGATTTGTTGCCATATACATTTCAATCGCATGACCAGTCCAACAGTCAAGCATTGTAACATGATTTGGAAAGAGCTAACAGCTATTTATGCTCATGGTCAGACATCCGGTAGATGGTAAATTAGTACTGATTGAGAAATAGATATTACAGACATGAACAACTCAACAATATGTATAATAACTAAATTGAATAGTAATAGTATACATATTTGTGATTGTTTGATAAGAATGTATAAAATTTTGTCAGATCGAGAATCTGCCCTTTTACTCATTGACTTAGTTGATAATTTTAATTTGAAATTTTATTTATTTATTTTTAAGAATGGACGGACATACACTGCCGGCTGGCACAAATTGTATACTGTATACGCAGGCCGTAAACAAAAATCCAAATCATTGGCCTGATTCAGAAAGGTAAAGAGTGAATGAAGGTCCCATAAGTTTTCCTAAACAAAATTATTTAATTTTGTTTGCACATGAACTTATGTTTGTGTATCATTGTACCCAGACGCTTAGAACAAAAGCTATGTTCTCTCTAAAAATGTATTCTAATTGGCCTTCTTGGCATCAGGATACAGACTTTACCCGTTGCCTCGCACTTTCTTTTATAAAGACATACCAACAATAATGTTTACTAAGACACGCCAAACCTGAAGGAAGTCTTACAGAAAGCATTACATTTAGTAAAGCGCACGGCATGGGTAATCATTTCCAAACATGGCATGCATAACCGGTCCGTGTGGTTTGATGACATAAAGAAAGAGCTCAAACAGTGAATACGAAACGTTACGTGGTGGTGCCGAGGAAATTATGGATATCACTTGGACGATTTTGGAAGATTGATGGAGGTGGCCAGTGGTTCCAGCATGACGAGATAACCCACATACACCAAATCACACACTTGCTGAGAGAGCAATTTCAGGAAAGGCTGACCAGCAGTCAGCAGTGCACTTAGAGTGGGCACCTCATTCATCAGACTTGAACCCCCACGTTTTTATATGTGATTCTAGTCCGATATATTATTCGAAGCATAATGTGCATCAGAACAATCCTCAAACAATTGGTGAACTCAAAGGCTGCAATTGCAGCACAACCAAGCAAATCCCCATGAAAGAATGTGTGCGATTGGCAGTTTTGCACAATGAATGCAAGTCTATCCCAAACGCCGAGGAGGACATTTGAAACATATTCTAGAGAGAACATAACTTCTGTGCAAAACCTTCTAGATTTCTAAAATCATACACAAACAGGCGTTCTAGTGTAGACAAAATTAAGTGATTTACTCCTTTTTCCTTGAAGTAATTAAGAAATTTATCGTTTCCGTTTCGACCTAACTTGTATAAAACCCGTTTCTTGGTTGAATATTAACAATTTACAAATCATGCGCAGAAATATTTTTCAATTTTTAAAATTAATCCGGTTTTGAATTTGCCCAGTGAATTCCAAGTCACAGAAAAAAATAAACACTTTTGTGGTTGCAAAATTCTTTTCAGCTTTGACTTGACTATAGCAAATAAAATACATTACTACTAATTTCAATGATTTCTAAAATTGAAATTTGTTTTCACTATTATATCCCATCAGGGCCATCACTTATATAAATATTTACACAACTGAGATTAAATTTTTAATGTCAACAGGCTTTCGTAAACATTCTTGCATGTCCTGAATAGTTACAACCAGTATGTTCCCCAGCTTTTCATTTTAGGGGTGTTTCTAAAATTAGGGGATTGTGAAATGTTTGCAACTTTGAGCGTTTTAGTGTTAGGCTAGTTGCTGAAACTTTTCATAACTTATACGAATTATTCGGAAAAGTCATGTGGCATTTGTGTCTGCCGAAAAAGATGCAAGAGGGTGACAAAAGTATACGATTAAATTTTGTATGACATACATATCTTGACAAAAAGCCACACACAAAGAAAAATTGGAATTACACCTGGTAGGGAACCTGTTTGTTAAATTATTGTTGAGACTGACCCCAATCCGTGACTTGTGTCTCTCCAATACTGATAATTTGATAGTTTTAAAAAGACACAGCTGGTACACGGAAATACAATTACAGTACGCTAAAATCTTCACTGTAAAAAGCAACGACTTGATCGGTCAATTGAATAATTGAAATTCATCGTCCAGATCCTTCTGACGATTATCAAATGATCAGAAAAAAACGCCAAATGCTAATTTAGTAGGTTTAGCTAATAGCCGGTCCATTTCTGACCACATGTATCACATTAATAAGCCAAGTTCAGAAACACGGGTTACTCAAACATAGTATAATCTGAGCTTGGCTTATCCAATAAATATAGTAAACACATCAACAACTTACCAATATTCTTAATAGATTGTTGTTAGGTGTGTCATCAAGATTACAGATGAACTGCACTTATTGCCGTATGAGTCTCTGTCTCAGTCTCTGGATTTGCAATTGTATCCGCACTAAGTTTAGGATATAATATTGGGATTAATTGTTAATAAGGGAATGATGGCTCACAAATAGGGGAAAACTTTAGTGGGGAGGAAATCCTTTGTCACAACAATGTTGACAACTTATACGATATATTGTTTGGGTAAGAGCAAATAAAGCTTTTCTAATATACTGACATTATATATGGAAAAGATATTTGTAAATTTTATTTATTTATGTCGTGGCATAGCTGAACTAATTGCTAATATATACTTGAAATTGGATTTCCGGAATATTGTTCTACAGCTGCATGATTCTTTTAATTTTGTAACCAGTTCAAACGTCGCTGTTTCGGGTCATTTTTGTGTTATCATATGCTTATATATATTTGTTTATAGTTTTGATCCGGAAAGATTCAATGCGGAAAACAGTGTCGGAAGACATCCATATGCATATCTTCCGTTCTCGGCTGGGCCAAGGAACTGCATTGGACAAAAGTTTGCAATGATGGAAGAAAAAGTAGTTTTAGCTCACTTGTTACGAGAATATTCTGTAGAGTCATGCAACAGTCCAGAAACGTTGGAAGTGATACCTGGATTAGTTTTAAGAACGAGTGATGGAATTAATGTTAAAATTCAAAAACGAAAACCGAATTAATGGACTGAAATTGTTTTCACGTTAAAGTTTTTCTTTGTGGCTATTTGTTTTTCTCGGAGTTTTTATAATTATATGTACATTTGAATATTGAGAATTTGGTTTGTGAATAAATAAGTACCAAGGCAGTTCGTCTGTGATGTATTCTTATTTCAATTTGTAGACACTTCGTAATAAAAAGGGAATACTGGATGAGGGAATGATGATTTTATTGTTTTGTAACAGTAATTTTGCCCGTATTCTTCTGGTAAAACCTGGCCAGTTATGTCTCTAATATGTAGCACCAATTTCATCTTGTTTCCCTTTTGGCGCGTCTTGTCTCTGGAAATATGGGCAAAATATCGACAAAATGGCGTCAAGAGCTTCGATGACTTCGGGGAAGCCTACGCACGTGTTGCCAGGGAGGAGAGGCCTGCATTTTCTGTCTTTCGCCCCCCGATTCCTGTCACGCTGTTATTGCGGTGTGGGTTGACGATGGCTGGGCGTATTGTTGGTGAGTAGGAGCAATATCTCTGGTAGCTAGTATACTCGCACAACCAGGTTACCGGGGTAGTTGAACTCGTGTCGTCTCTCGATACAGTAGTCCAAGTGACTTTTGATATGATATGCGTACAGGTACTCTGAAACTCTGACCGTTGAAAAATTCTAATATAAGCAGCCCTGTCAAAATATCACAACCTAGTTCGACATGATTTTATTGTTGGCTTGGCCTAACTGGTGGTAGAAAATACAGCACTCTTAAAACATATCGATAATGAATTTTAAGATATATATTTGTTCTTGTTGAATATCATAAAAAATTAATAATAGATACCTTCCGCATATTTTATATATTTTTATTCAAAATGAAGCTTGGTTTGTATTGTGGGCCAATCCCAGCGACGGAAGAGCCATTTATTGGTGCAGGTTGTTTTAATACGTTTAGTAGAACAATTGTATATATAGTGAAAACAATATGAGAAACTAGAAAAAAATGGTATATATATATTCCATGTGTTGCTGAATTCCAAGTACAGTAGGAAGAGGAACTAAAAAGGGGGGACGTTCTCAATCACACAGTATTATTACATTATTTTATTTCCTATAGATACCACTAATGCATTTGCTTTTTACAGCTCTATGCAAATACCTTGTTTGAAATCAAGACTGCAGTTATTTTAATATTTGTTTAAAATTCGGCGCTTTAAATCTCATTCAAACCATATGTAATCGCCAATATATTGTATTTCCTCGCGCTAGCTTGCGCTTTTGACCACGAATTCTGGGTTATTTCACTATATTTACTTTGTGGAAGTGACGTCTGCTACAAGGTGGCGGTCTTGAAAGTTTCAATAGTCGGACTTGGGAATGAAATATTGTATGGAAGTCTAGAACAGAATATGCCGAAGTCCCTTGTGCATGCATTTTAGTATATATTGATTGGCCACAGCCTACTCTACATTGATTATCTTATATTTCATCATAATCCAAGAAAAGATGTCGTGTGGACTCGATGAGGTTCAACAATGAATAGAATAGCCAATGGTACATCACACGCACTATTTACCGCGTTTGATCCTTGTGTCAATGGTAGCATGTTTTACACATCGTGGGGTACTTGAGCAATATGCAATATAGGGTATTTTTGTATTTATTTTTTTCAGTTTGTATGATATCGTTTCAATCTGTAAAAGAGCATGACGCCGCGCTAATATCAACATGTTTCCTGAGATTGTTTATAAATTTAGGAACAGTAACCATGAGACATCACGGTCAGTCAGTGATTTCCTTATACCCCCCTAAAATTTCAACCTTTTTTCGTTTTAGATACCGGCAATTGTTATACCGTTATCACAATTTGAGTATTTCGTAACAATTCAATTAGACTGGTATCTTTTGTATACGTACCAGCATTAGGATTACATACGACAATGTTTCAAGTATCAGCCGTATATTAAAAAAGCCTAAAGATATCACAAAACGAAAACTAGACACTGAAAACAGACGTTTTTTAGATGAATGGCAGCGTTCATATTTCTTTATTGAATAGAATCAAACTTCGGCGATTTGTCTTCATGGCGAAGGAATACAACATTAGACGTCATTGTGAGACGAAGCATCCTTCAGAATATGATCAGTTGACGCGCGTATTCCAAAATTTAATTCATTGCTAAATTCATACAAACGTCAAACAAACATGTTCAAAAAAATATCAAATGAAAGTGAATCTACGTTATTGGCCAGTTATATTGTAGCCCGCAACATCGCTAAAAAGAATCGCCCGTTTGTTGATGGGGAATTTTTCCGCAAATATATATTGCAAGTTTTGAAAGTCATTACTCGTAAAAAGTAACTTTTCCAGTATCAGTCTTCTTAACAACACAATTATGAACCTAACAAGGGCTGTCCATCGAATAATTTTTTGAATTGAATCGAATGTTATTGCGCAATCCTAAATCTGTCTCTATTATACAATAAACTCCTGCCCGTCAATGTTGTGGTAACGTATGCTCAGTTTTACCTGATTTACCCCCCCCCCCCCCCTAAAATGAAAAGCTGGGGAACATACTGCGGTCAGTAGCACAAAAGATGATTGATGAACCGTTCTCCATCCTCAGTATTCCTCCATGACAATCAAATATTGGTAACATTCTAACATGCAAAACGTCAATCTTATATCGATCGATTTAAATGTCCGTCGTGTATAAATTACACTCAATTACCCATTTGGAAGCTTTCATTTTTACATTGCTCTCGTTTACTAACTCATACAGGGCCGGTTATAATGTTTATATTACTTGGATAAAACTGCACATTTGAACTATGTTTTGGTTCTAAATATATGGGGGAGTTTCAGAGAGTCAAATCGAACGAGAACGTGAATTGCCATTTTTACAACCAAACAAAATACCATATATATTTTATTTTCAAATATACGCTAACTCGTATGCGCTCTTAATGTCTAGAGTCAAATTTGTGACTGCGACGCAACATCTACTTCGAAGTGAGCGAAAGGTCATTGACGTCAGGCCAGTGTGACGTTAGGTTCAACGGGTGCGCGAGATGCTACCGTATCATGCTATCGTGTGAACTATGATGCTATCGTTTTCAATTTTTTGCTAATCTCCTGCGACATCTCGCGATCAGTCAAATATCGACAGAAGTTGATATCGGTAAGAGTCGCGATTCTAGCGCACGAATACGAAGTGTGCATAGTTTACTGAATAAGTTAACTGCTAATTAAGTAAACTATGGAGTGTCATGTTTTTGCTATAATGTGATTTTTTCGTCAAAAAATAAATTAGACTGCGCGACTGAACACGGGAAAACGGACGACCTACTGTGGAAACTGCCGGAAGCACAATAAAACGCGATTTAATCGAGATATACAGTACCGGTAAACTATTGGAAGTTTCATTTAAGTAGCCTGGTTACAGGCATTAGGTTATTGTGATTACTAACATACGGTAATACCTTACGGTACCGATTTTAAAAAAATCCTTCTTTGTAAATTATGAAGTTCTGTGCAATATTTATCATTGATAAAATAAATGAAACTAATATAAAACAGAAAATGCTCGACTACCGGTACCTAGCAATTTGAGATTTTAGAACTGATGTCCATCCCTGATTATCATTTGCCAGTTTGCTGAGAATCTATTGTTATCAGTACAGGTAGACCTATTGCTTTTATTCGGTGTTACAAAATGATCAGGAAAGAATGTTCCCTTTGGACAAGCTTGAAGTGAATAAAACTTCAGTACAACCAAGACTGCAAAAATTTTTTTTTTTTGTATATGCTATTAGGCCTATGTCTCTTTTTTCAGTAACCTCCTATTAGAAGCCATGTTGTTTAGGAATTTGCTCAAAAAAATGAGCATGTGCTATTCAACGTCCACACAATCTACAACAAAGACAAATATACCATGGTTTAAAATCAATAAACTGTACGAAAAAATAAGTTTATCATCAGAAGACGATGTCAAGCCTTTTCTTGCAACCAACTTTTTATTTGAAAACGAACATTTCATTTCCTATAACAAGCCAGCAGGAGTCCATGCCTTCTGTGGGATTGAGAGAAACTTAGAGGACAGGACAAGCTCAGTTGAAGACATTATTCACTTGATAGCTCACAAGCACGACTGTCCAGATTTGCAAATATGCAATGCACCACATCCAGATTATTCTGGAGTTATGTTGTTGGCCAAATCTTCTGCTGCTAATAATGCAATGAGAAAATCCTTCAAACTTGCCAAGAAAGCTGAAAAATATCTAAGAACAGACCTAGCAATTACAATTGGAGTTCCTGACCCCCCTACTGATTTGATAAAAGTATCGATCGAAAACAGAAAAATAAAAGAAAAGATCGTTGAAATGCCTGTTTTAAACCCATCTATCACTAAAATAAAAACTAAAGCAGTAAGGTTAAGGAGATCATATTATGAGGTGCTGGACTCAATGAAAGGGATGTCTTTAGTCAAAATACAACCTCGTGATGGATTAGGCCAACAGAGTCTGATTCATATTTCATGTAAAATGTGCCAAGTTCTCGGTGACAGATATCTATCCAATAGAATTGTGAATATAAATGGAATAAAAATGTTTTTAGACCATGACCAAGATGATGATGGCCCACAAAAACTCAGTCCAAAATTAAAGCGTCAACTTTTACTAACAGATGATCAGCTTCAAATCATGCCACTACATATCCACAGATGGAGACTTTCTTTACCTTCAATTAACGAATTAAACTTAATGAACCCAGTTGATATTACAGCACCTTTACCTGAATATTTTTCTCTAATGCTGCATCTACTTAACTTAAAGCTGCCTGATGGGGAATAAATAAAAATATTTTTATCCTATAGCATGATATATGAATGACTAATGGTAGTGGGTCAGTTTTTCAGCCGATACTGTTTTTTTATGGTCTGAACTGCTGCGTATGTCAGCATTGTACTTGTATATGAACACACTGACTTTCAATTCATCTCTCTACGTTTGGGATAGAGCTGCATAATCAACAGACAAGCAAGCAGCGAAACACTACCAACTGTATTCTAACAGTTAAAATTCATAAGCTGCCATGTGCTATATATACTTTTACTCTATTGCACGAATAGACAATGATGAAACTTTGGTGGGTATGGTCTTACTATTGTCCTCATTATATTATAAACTCACTAATGTGATTATTAGAATATTATTATTGTCGTCAAACAAATAGAAAAAACAATTTGTAACATGAATCCACCAGTTGGGAATAGAGTAATTTGTGAAATAAAATCGAAAATACTGATGGCAGAACACAGTGACCTGTCGATCAACAAGTTTATAGATTAGAAAAGTAGAAAATTTTGATACAATATCAATAGCATTCTTAATTCCACCTGTGATATTTCCTATCTCGCGCAGTGAAGTTTTGGTAAAACGAATTTACCCAATTGGGGCTACTGACTGAATGATGCAGAATGCAATCTCAAAACAACATCGATGTGCTCGGACGCTCTTGTCTATGTTTCACTTCATTCATTCACCTTTAATCATGTAAAATGTACCAATGAAAACTGCAAAGCGGCAAATACTGGAAATTCAAATTGCACAAGATCATGCCGACTGATTTTTAATCCATGTTCGATTCCCTGTAAGATATGAATATTGAGTGTTAGACAAAAATTGCTGGATGTTATTTACAACTGCTATGAACTAATATAGAAGCATTTGACTATGATCCTTTGATAACTGGTCTATATTCAAGCAAAGAATTCTGTTAAGTATACATTCATCGTTATGTGTATCCATAAAACTTGATTACATACTCCTAAATTTACTATAAAATAATACAATATTCAATTTGTATTTATCCTATTGCAACACAATGAAAAGAAAAAAGCTAAGTGGGACAGTTTTTATAGAAGTCCTAACAAGACACATTAGTGTCCATAAAACCAGACATTCAATATTACCGATATTAGTCGAGATATCTCCATTGATCTCAGATCACTGTTCACTTTTGCGGATAATAGTAGGCATGCTCCTGCACAGTGTCGTCTATTATCTTTTATGACTTTCCCGCTCATCACCAAGTAGTCAAAATAGGCAAGCGCATGTTCGGTTGCAAATCTGTCTATATTTTGAGACAATGATATTCGCTGCATCACTTGCTTCAGGGAACGGCACTTTGACAGCGTGATATTAACCTGCAAAATATATGACAAATAGTTGCTTTTCCATAAGTCCTTCGAAAAAGCTTTGGGAATAAGATAAATATGTAAATTCTTAAAGAACAACTAATTTGTATAGTTTCTAGCAAATGAGGTATAGCTATCACCTTGCTTGAAAAAGGAATCGGTGAAATATGTTTTTTTTGTATAAAAACCACACTATCAAACATAACAGTGCACAACAAACGTCAAAATTTAATTGCATATACAACATATTGTGTATGATGCTGGGAATCTATCAATAAACAAAATCTTAGAACACAGGTATATCTTTCTTTGGCATTATTGAAATGTCTTAGACATATTAACTTATAATTACTCAAAATTGCAGGTGGTGAATCAAATCTCAATATTGATTTGTTTCAAAATTAAACGAAGTATTTTACCTTTGGATACTTTTCTCGAAATCTGTCATTCAAATCTTTCTTTAATTCCGTGGGCTTTGCATAATCAATGATGCTTACCTATGATGGGAAATTTACAAGCTTTTCCGAATAATTAACTGGTGTCAGGAATGGTTTACAGTATTTATCAAACATGAAGGAAATTGTGCCAGTTCATGCATAGATTGCATTGCACTGAATGTTTGGAACGAACATGTCACTGGTGACGTGAGTTCACAAATTCATATAATTATCCATGCAAATATACTAGTCAATAGTAATACCCAGGTTGGTCTTGTACTCATACGAGAATCTGTGCTGCCTTAGAATATTTTATTGGATTTACTCGTCACTGATGGTTTGAACAACCTATCCGTGAAATGTTGTCATAGAAAATGTTTGCTGCAAGTGAATTTTGGGAATTTAGTTATCAAAATTTCCAGTTTCCAGCAAATAATTTCACTTTGTGATGATAAACTACCAAGACAAGACTCAATTTTAAATTCAGAAATAAAGTAATATTTATGCTTAATTTTTCTTTGTAGTACCCTAACATTGCTACCAAATAGATTACTATTTACGGTAAATCAAAAATTCGTTAACGTAATAATCTGGGCATTGTTTATGTAAATGCTACTTTTCACAGACAGAAATGGCCCTGTGTTACAATGCTGAAATGTCCAGGAATTGGATTCTTGATTAAAATGATCAGATCAGAAATGTTAGAAATATTTCAGCATACCATATAACCCGGAAATGTCAAAACCGTTCTGTGACTACCAGATTTCCATTCTGGGTTTTCTAATTCTGATGACGCTGTAAAATAAAGAAGATTTCAAAATGTTAACGAACATCCAATGAATGAGTTAAATGAGAGATAAGAAAAATTTAAAAAGATACCTACCTGCTAAAAAAGAACTGATATTTGATTGCTCCTCGAGTAGAGAGTTGTAAGATACCTAAAATATACAATTGTAAACCTGTTCCAGTTTATATATCTAGTAGATGAATATTAGACATACAATATAGCATTTCAAAAATACTAATAAAATGTTAACCAACATTTTATATAGGCCGAGAAATCCATCCATTCCATCTTCACATAAAACATTAGTTTAAAAAATAATAAAAAACCAATATTAATGGTAACTAATAAATCAGTCTTGGTCATATCCTTCATTCATAAAATTATGGAACAAAGAATCAGAAATTTTATTTCATCTACATCAGTTTTTAAGTTATATTTCCCATTTAATGTGAGGAGAGTATGCCTAATCTCTATTTTTGTTGCAATTAGATATTTGCGTTACCCACTTCTTCCTCTTTTCCAGGCAATTGTATGCCATCTATGCTAAGCGTTGCTTCATATAATAAATCACCACTCATTACCGACATCGGTCGACTTCCAGACGTTCTTTTAGAACGCCGTCTCCCTCCCATGTTTACAGCATTGCTGCAAAAATTTAATGAAAATAATGTCAAAAGCATTAAAGACTTACCGGTAATACTATTGGAACTATAATTTAACATCTAATGCTGACCATAACCTTTGCAAAAAAATATAGAATTCAGAACATACTGAATTAGCCAAATTCAAAGGATTTTTAAAATAAAATATTTACGAGGTACCTGATAATAGCTCTTCCTTCTTTTTTGTATGGTAGAACACTGTATGCTAAAAGTGGGACATTGCCTGCCTTGTCCACAATAAAGATTCTGCCCAAAAATATTAGCAGAAAAGCAAATTTTAAATGAATGTGCGAACTGCAAAGTGACCAAATAATTAGAAAACCAAGAAAAGGGACAAAGCATGCAAAACCCCAATCGTAGAATCATAAGAAACCCCCATCTGATTTCTGTATAAAACTTTTAAATTCTATATCCAACTTTGGACTGTAAATAATAGACAATATGGTTCTTCATATAAAACAACCAATAAAAATAAAACTTTATCTAACTACTTATCCAGGAACTTGAATCTATGCGCTAATGAGTAATTACATTTTACCTCTAGACAGTATTAACATAGAGATAATAATAAAAATACTTATTGCTATATTTTAGTAGACAATTCAGGTATTGGTAATAACTTTGCTTTCATAAAAATTTTACATATGGAATTGTTTATTCATTTACTTTACAAAATTTGATCACAACATGCCTTTTCTGAAGCAATACTTTAGCTTTCAAATGCTTGATTCTGAAAGCAGATTTTTGATTTATTTTCTGAGGCCACGGTGGCATACTTTTTGCATTGTTGACCGGACCTTCACCTGTGAAAAACGAGAATGGATAAAATGCTATCAATCAATCCAATTATATTACGAACCGCATGGTAGAAATTCAAGTTTTAATGTAATCACTAAAAGTGTCATAAAATCAAATACTATTTATCTTACCAATTACAGAGGCAAACAAGCAGTAAATAGCTGAGAGCGTATGAGTGATTACAAGTGACAAATATCAGAATAGTCTCCTTTTTCTTGAGTGAGTGAGCATGTATGACTTTACTTCATGAAAATTTCAAAGAAAGAATAGGCTATATCTTGGTGATTTTACTGAGATAGTAAAGAACGATTTGAACAGAATTTTCATTCCATTATATTTTAATGTTGTTGCACATTTTAGTAATTACTTAAATGAAATCATACCAAAGCAGTTCAAAGTTAATATGTCAGATCAGAAACATATATAACCCTAATAATCTCACCTTCTTGAAATACACCCTTCTCAGAGCTGAAAAAGTAGGGTACCGGTATTGTCGTTACAAATTAATTTAAAAGTATAACACAAACGAAAAATACCTCAACATATGCTAATGGTGAGCAGTCTACTTTAAACTAACATATTTTAATCGTTTTAAAATAATTTTACCTGGTATTTTTGGGCCAGGTTAGTTGCTTAGGTCCCATTGAATTGTCACTTTTTTCCAACATCCTCTCTTTATGCATTTGATAGAAAGACTTCAAATCCATTGGAATGTCTGTTAATTTTTGAGCAGAACGTGAGAAGTGAAAATTTTAAAGCAGAGAAATATCTATTTCAGTTAAGATGTTATTTAAAATTTGATATAGATCCTAGTTGATAACACAGTTCTCCCATAAATATACTATCCAACTTGTTAGAAATCGTATTGCAGCTCGCTTCCTTTGTTCTTCCATGTCAGCAATTGTAGAATCTTTGATAACAGGAATTTCTGAAGAAGAGTTATCTGAAGAACTCATATTTTCATATTAATTCGTTAAATTTTTGCCTTTACTTCAAAGGAATTTAATACCTCCAAGGGTTAACATAGTACGCCCACTCAAACCTGAAAGAACAATAATTCCGGCTATAGACTTCAATAAAGGTGACGAGTCATACTGGTCTGCCGGTACCGTGCCGGTATATCTATAGGCGTAGGCTACTGGGTATGGAAATAGTCTATTTCAGCATTCATATCGTCTTGGTTTGTTTGCGTCACTTTATGTGTGGAATGAGTTAGTGAAACGTCAAAATAATCAAGATTTCTTATTAACAATACGACACTCTCAGTAGAGTTTTTTTTTATATTTGTTATTCATCTTGTTTAGACACTCTGTTTTGGTGGGACGGGCACGTACTTAACGTATTTAATTTTAATATTAAGTTATGCCTGTCCTCCAGGTCTTCCGTATTTTGCTTGCCCTTTGTATGTATGTATGTTTATTCGTCTCGTAAAAGCAAAAACACAGGAGTTAGTAAATATCAACATTGAAGACGGGTTGTATACACAAGACCATACTGGCCTAAAACACATGAACGCGCGGCATACACCCCTTATGATAAGCATAAAATGCAATAAATCGAATAAGTATAATATGGTCCTTCATACAGATAGTTGTGCGAGGAGGGTGGATTAGGCAACATGGGTAACGGTGGAGTATGCCCAACTGTTTGTACAAAGGAGTTGGTAGGACAAGACAACATCAATAAATAGAGACAATACAACATGAAATATAATACATAATATATATACATAAAAATAAAATTTGGACATATAGCACCCTCGAATAATGATACCACATACTATAAATGGGAGAAATAGTCAGGTTTATAGGAGAATGTGCATATATGGTATGCTAATCTAGCAAAAATGCGTTCTATCCAGGCTTGGGGAAATGCAATGTAATAAGTTCTGTCAAGTTATACGCTTTTTCAAGGTACTTTGTATTTTATAGTTCTGAATACCGCTAAAAAAGATCAGGATTCCAAAAAAGGATATTCAGCTTGCATTTCCATAAAACCCATCATGACCGCATTTCAGCCAGACAATTCAAAGGTATTAAAGTATATTGAAATAGAGAACAATAAATTATAAAGAGTATCATTTTGCCTTGTCATGGAATTTCCAAATTGAAATAAAATAATAATGAAATATGGTATCCTGTGATGAAGAAAGGGTTAGGATTGTTCGATTTAGTGCTGATAATAAAATAAAAACAATAATATAATTGAATAATATGATATCCTAGAATAAAGAAAGAAATGAGATTGTTTGATTTAATTTGTTGTTGTTTTGTTTTTTATTTATATCAGAGTGACCAAATAAAATTGATTGATTGAATGATTCTGATAAAATATCTTACATGTGCTGCCAACGTAGAAGAAAGTAGGGGAATACCCTCGATATACCCTGACACTTTGCGATTGATCAAAACAAGGTTCAAAGGTTGTACGACCCTTGACCCCACATCGAATCCGTCCTCAGCTTTATCGTTGCAGTTAGTAATAGGCTTTTCTTGGCAAGTTAGAGCGGGGATACAATTCTTCAAAGCCCAAATATTGCTTTAAAATACTGATGCATGGTATTATCAGCATCTGATTTTAGCCAAGGGTATCCCAACTTTTTCGCGATTGTTTTTGGTTACCGTAGCTAAACAAAATACCTGTTAAATTATTTCATTTATACTTTAGCATATTTACTTCATTTATACTCCATCTATAATCAGCTTGACAATATTTTTTTTTATAAAAGTTTATCTTTACTGTTCACTCCCATTTATAAAATTGATCAATTTGGCAGTGGCAATCATGATAAATTTATTAATATGGTGTGGCAAGTAATTTTTATTTATTTATTTTTTATTAACTACCAGTATGTAATTTTTCATGTTCCTTTTACTTAATAACTTCTATATGGTTGTGTGTGTGGGTGCGTGTGAGCGTGTGTGAAATATTTCAATTATTTTAGGTGAGTGAACACGTACCACATCTTCTTGGAAAAACCTTCCATCTTATATACATTCTGTACGTTTTAAACCTTATCTAAGGTTTTGTTCGCTCTCCTGATTTCATAATCAGTTTTTATTCATTTATTTTTACCATTCATTTTATTGTTTTGCTGATTATGGAGTCGAAATAAACTTATACTTATACTTTAATTTACGACAGATAACTCAAAACTGGCTTATGGCAATCAAAACAACAAAAACGGGTAATTGCTTACACTGTTAAAAAAAAATATGATCGAGTGAAAAATGTATTTGAGCGGCCATAAATGCTTTCAAATCTTCAACCTTAAAGCTCAAAATTTCTTACTGTAATTTTGAGCGTTTCAGTGATCAATTTGGAATTTTTTTTTATTCCTTCCATCTTATCTAAAACTGCTACAAAGCTGAAATCCCTACAAATTACTTTCATTTAGACCTGAATCAGAAAATTAGATGTAACAACCAACCGTAGCTTCACAATCGCGCCAGGAAAACATCTGACTGTGGCTCAACGAGCTAAGCGTTAGGACTCTCGACAGTGTTTTGAACGCGCACAGGGTCATGGAACTGCTATATTCTTACTTGCTTCAAACTGGCGCGAAAAATATAAAAAAAGTCTTTTATAGGGTCTGTTAAACAAGGTAAGTATAAATTTGACTTTGACCAATGGCGAGAACAATAGTTTTCTACCAGTAGTAATTGGAGAATGAAATATTACGGGAGTGAACACTTACCACTTCTTTTTGGCAAAACCTTCCATCTTATATTTTGTACGTTTTAAACCTTATCCAACGTTTAGTTTGCGCTCTTGATTTCAGAAACAGTTTTTATTTATTTGTTCTATCAATCATTTTATCGCCGTTTATGCTGATCATGGATCGAAATAATCTTATCTAATTAAAACGCAAGAACCGGCGGCAGACAATGACGTTTTTGTGGTAAATAGCTATCTCTGTCGAGTTTGCGTTGTTTGGAGCGCCAACAATATAATTGATTCAAAGCCATAAACCTTCAGCGGATTCAAGCGATTCGAAAGAGGTGGTTGCTCTGCCGTGACCACGACCATAAAACGCTATTTTAAACACTTGATGGAGAATAATTTCGCACACGTTGAAGATTCAAAGTGATCCAATATCTTCTTACCACGATCTTATGAAACTCTATCATGAAATTACTCGATGAGCACTGATTTTACGTGGCTTGTTCTCATCTATTTAAATTATAATCAACGATTATAATGCGATATGTATGGAAACTAGTAAACTGATATTAATTTTCCTACTATAAAATTTATCTTACATAACATGGGAAGAAGGTAACCATTTTAGGTGAGAAGCGTATGGATCAACAAACCTACTTAAAATAGTGCGTTCTATTATTATTGTTCATTCTATTGAAAATGTCCATTTCGGTGGTTTTCAATATGAGAAAGTGTTACAGAAAGTATGAGTAAAATTGCCTCAAATATGTCAATATTTGATTTTATTCTGTATATAAAATTCATTAAATATTCTGTTCGCTTTTATTGCATTCTCGGTAATTTGTGCATTTATTTATTATTATGAATAATAGGCTCATTCTGGCTGTGAATAAATTCACTTTAATACAAAATATATATATTCGGAGACTTATACCACACATGCTTTTTCCAATAGGTTTTTTGAAACGCCATTCAATATATTGTTTAATGTTTTTTCTGAATAAACGTATATGTAACTTTTCAGTAAATCATATCATAAACGTGCTTAGTCTGAGTGTCAAGACCTAACCTTTTTTGGCGAATGTCGTAAAATACGGACCATGTGTGTAAATATTATTTCAGTGGTTATGCAAGAGCAAAAAATGACTACGTTGGGGGGAATACACGAATTTCGAGGCGCTTATGTCAATATAGATAAACTGCGAAAAATTGCACTTAGCTAATGTTTAACGTAATGTCATTAGCATCAATACTGTTTAGTGCGGAATATGCGCGTCAATAGAACTGAATGAGTTACCAAGAAAAGTTTTCTTCGTGGATTTCAAATGCTAGAATTTTCCATTGTATTTATTCATGTCTTATTACAATTGTCAATAATAACAAGTCGTTTCAGCAGTACGTACGAACGAAATGAATTTGAAGGTCCGCATAATGCATGCAGTTAAATATCTAAAACAAAACGTATAGTTATGATGTTGCAGTTTCAGGGCAGAAGCAGAACAGCATTGGAAAATATTCATTGAAGTTTATTAATTATTATACTTAGTAACGAATGATGTGCAGATTTGTGGCTCTGTACTGCCTAATTATTTTTTAATTAAACTTAGTATACTAATAAATTAATAAGGCGTGCCACGCGGACTCATACTACCTCCACATCTAGTTTCGAAGTAATGTATCAGCGGTAGATTTTGAACACAAAAAAAGTAACCAAGCCTGAATACTGCAAATTCTTTCATAAATTATATTTTCATTACAAGAGCTGGAAAATCTTTAATTATACAACGATGGTGACTGCAATCGCATTCTCCTTGGTCACATTTTTGGTTAGTGAAGTTGCGGGTAGTGAATGTTCATACAACAATACGGAAGCTGGGTTTGAAGAAGCAGGACTTGAAACATGGGATATAGTTACAATTGCGCTGTATTTTGTATTCATTCTTGCCGTTGGAATATGGGTAAGATTTTGTGTTTAAAGGTATTATATGAAGTAAATACTCAGCGTGAAAGAACTATGTTATCCCTGTCATGAAAGCGTTGTTTAGAGACGATACCTGATTTCATATTCAAAATAGGTCATCGTATCAATTCGTATGGATACGCAATATATTTATTAAAAAATGGAAGATTCGTGGTAATTGGAGTGTTTAGGTACTATCTGTCTAATCTTGATTATACTTCAAATAATTCTGACTTACTCACACTGTTCTGTTTTTAACAAAAGGCGATGTACACGGCTGATCGTGGAAATGTAGCAGGATTCTTCTTAGCTGGAAGAGACATGACGTGGTTTCCTGTAGGAGCTTCTTTATACAGCAGCAATATTGGAAGTGGCCATTTTGTGGGACTGGCTGGTACTGGAGCAGCTTCAGGAATAGCACAAGGGTCATTTGAATGGAATGTAAGACAATGGAAAATAAAATATATATTTTAGCTTTACAACGAGAAAGTCTTGCTAGCAGACTACTGGTAAATTGTTCAATTGTATCCAACCCCAAACCCATGCTGCAACGTTCTGGCGTGAAATGTTTCGTTCGCCTAATGTCGTTCAAGCTTACAACAATAATTCATTATATAACCTTTTCTTTTATAACCGAATGAAAACTTAGTATATATACATAAATAATAAATTTCATAAATAATCCTTGACAGATTAACAAATTCTTCTATTTCATAGTTTACATATTTCATATATGTTAAATTGTCGAGTCTTACAGCTGAAAATCACTTTAGTTATCATTACATAAACAAATTTGTCTTTGTATTACTGATTGTATTTTCACACAGGCCATGGTAACTCTGCTATTCCTCGGTTGGATATTTGCTCCAGTATATATTGCGGGAGGTGTAGTAACAATGCCAGAGTATTTGGCAAAACGATTCGGTGGAGAACGCATTCAGCCATTTTTGTCGATTTTGTCTCTGTTCATGTATGTCTTCACTAAAATTTCAGTAAGTCTGATAGTTTATGTTCTCATATTCTCATTCTATTACCAATTTATTTCTGACGACTATTTCTTTTGGCATATAGTTCTATTCTGCTTTGTCATCTTTGGATTATTTCCATACGTGGATATAATTTGTGTGTGTGTGTTTTATTTTGTACAGTTTATCTATACAGGATATTATTATTGTATATATATATTTATTTTGTGACAGGCCGATCTTTTTGCTGGAGCTCTTTTCATAACTGAGGCACTGGGTTGGGGACTGTACCCTTCCGTTATTGGACTCTTGGCAATCACGGCACTTTATACAGTTACTGGAGGTTTGAAGGCTGTCATCTACACGGATACAGCTCAAACCGTTATTATGCTTATTGGTGCTTTTATCATGATGATCCTATGTGAGTAATAGTACCTCAATCAATTAATTTCGCTCAATATATTCCAAATTATTTAGTTTAGAAATTCCAATTAATTCAAGAACCATATTCATGTATTGTTTTATTGCCTCAGGAATAACCGAATGTTATGCTTCTAATTAAACATGCATTAGGTGATAATTCGAAAGCTTTTGTGCAAAAAACACAATGTCTTTTTGAAATTTTTTATCCAACCTTTAGGCTATATAATTATTTTTATACGTTAATGAATTCTGCAACTGCATAGTTAATTAATTACTGTTAGTCTTCTATTCCGGCATAGGAAAAAACGTTCACAAGCGTGTTATTATATTAAAGCATTTCAAGAAATTGGGGGATATGAAAATCTAGAACCTTGTTATATGGAAGCAATACCATCGATAATACCCGAAAACACAACTTGTGGATGTCCTAGAGAGGACGCATTCCATGTTTTTCGTGATGCAAAAACAAGCGATTTGCCTTGGCCTGGAATGCTTTTTGGAATTACAATTATTGCAACCTGGTACTGGTGCACAGATCAGGTAATGTTTGGGAATGTAATACATGTATTGTACTGCACCACCGACACAATAACCTGTGATAACCGCTTTGTATCATATATATTTTTAAGATGATTTTTAGTGAATACATTTATCCTAAACATTTATTGTTCTCTTAAATTTGGTGGAATTTGTTTGCAGTGACGATTAGTGTACGGAGCATAAAGAGTTAAACTAATTAACACAACTTCTAATTACATTCATTCTTACAATATTCGTCGTTTGAAAATTATACATCACTGAAATATCTCGCCCAAGGTTACGAGATGGAAAGATAAAAACTATTATATATTTATAATCACAGGAATAAAATCTTTATTAATTTGTTTTCCAATATTCTAGGTCATCGTTCAAAGAACGCTGGCAGCGAAAAATTTATCTCATGCCAAAGGAGGTTGCGTTTTTGCCGGACTTCTAAAATTCACACCTATGTACATGATGGTCATGGTCGGAATGATCAGTAGGATTGTTTACCCCAGTAAGATAACTTACACTAGTATTACAGTATTTTAACTTTTTTGTTGTTAGCATTGATTGGAAGGGTCTCCAGTCGCCGATACAAATAATACGAGACTAAATTTAAATCTTAGAGGTAACTCTCGAAATCAAAATCTTTCATTGTAACTTTATTTTCAACTTTCATTCAATAACTTTTAGTCTTTATTTGTTACAGATTCTGTAGCGTGTGCTGACCCCGCAGTTTGCACAGAAGCATGTGGAAACCCGGGAGGATGTTCGAATTATGCTTATGCAAAGCTGGTGTTGTACATTATGCCTCAAGGACTGAAAGGTATCTTCTGAGTTTTTATTTTATTATTATTTAGATGTCTAATTGCTTCAAGTATCAATTATTAGAACTTGACGAAATCATTAAAATAGTGTAAAAATGTTGGAACTACACACTTTTTACAGGAGAAGGCATGAATATTTGTGACATCTGATATCAATTAGTATCAATGAATATTAAATCATTTGTATCACTTTATATCAAGTATTTTTCTAACCAGGGTGATCAATATGTGGCCAAATAATATGATTTCGACATCACCGTTGGTTGAGAATATCTGATGATATTATACTAATATTCCCGTTTCAGTATTGCCAGGGTCTGTTTGAACAATGATACAATAAAAATCTACGCTTTGTTAAAAATTAACTAATTTATTCTCACATTATTGTTCTTGTCATCATTGCGCCATGCTACAATTCTTTTTTTTATTATATTACATTATTTTTCAAATATGAGCTACATAAAAAGAACGAGTTTGATACATGAAACTTCTGAGAGACAAATGACGAGATTTTCTAAAATATTTCATTATTTCTTAGAAAATACACTAGGAATACAATTATCAGTGCATTTCACCTGATTGCAATTGTCTGACTCGAAATTTCCCAAAACACAGTTTAGAAAAATTGAATAAAATTCTGGTGAAGAATGCTAAATTAACCAAAAACAATTGCACTTCGGTATACCTTATACTTAGGCCATTAGTTATAAATTCTGTTACATACCGACAACGTTTACTGTATCTTTACTTTACCACCGTGTGTGTATTCAGTGACGTATTTTGATACGTTTATCTGGCCAGTATCGGTCGCTACCCGTAGAATTTATTTAATCCAGATGACGGGTTGACAATAAAGCAAACTTAATCGTGATGCTGAAGTAAATATGAATTATGACTCAACAGGATTGATAAAAATCCTTTGCGAACGCATGTCATGCTTGTTTAATGTTTAGGATTTTTTTATTACCGCTATTGTCATAGAAATAATATCATCAGAAAAATCCGAAAATGCATCTTCATACAGCCAGTAATATAATCTTTGGGTATATTTCACAGCTATAATAAATAACTAGTCTTTCGTGATCCCGTAAACAGTTTCTTAACGACACTTCAATATTTACCTTTTCTTCTAAGTGTATACGAAACCAATTGAACTGTGAGTGTTGTTTTTCACCTTTGCCCAACAAGAAAAGATGATATTCGTCACATCAACCCTCTGTATTACATTTTTTCTCGTGTTAGTTTTTTTGACCATAATCCCTTTCCTCCGCGGTCTGCTCTACTTAGTTCTGTCCATTTTTTCTTAGACTCTCTTTCCCCGACCCCGATTTTATTCTCGTTTTCGCTTATCTCATTTTTCGTACATTTTCTGTTGTATAAAATGTATAAAATTTGAATAAACTAGATGACGCATACATATATTTTGATCAATTTTGCTGACAGGCCTTCTATTGGCGGTTATGATAGCTGCTCTGATGTCATCGTTAACTTCGGTTTTCAATAGTGCAAGTACTCTGTTTACATGTGATCTTTGGACAAAGATTAGACCTGAAGCAAAAACGCGAGAGCTTATGATTGTCGGAAGGTAAAAATCTTGTTACCCATGAATAAATTTACACCTTTACTTTGATAGCTTGTCTTTTGCCCAGCAGAATATCTGGAAAATTAATGTGCGAAAATCTTTTTCTGTACAGAATTTTTATTCTCATCATGATAGTAGTCAGCATATTGTGGATTCCCATTGTGCAAGCTGCTGCTAGCGGAAGACTATTCGATTACATTCAAGCTATTACAAGTTTCCTTGCCCCTCCAATAACTGCAGTATTCGTTCTTGCGGTGTTTTGGCAAAGGATGAACGAACCAGTAATGTGTTTACTATTTTCTTCTTTAAATATAGCCCAAACCATTATAAAAATTATGCTTCATCAGAATTCTCGAATACCTATAAAGATAATATTGATTTGAACACCATATCTTCTGCTTACTGAGCTTCTAGCGTTTCGGTATTTCGAAGCAGGACTGCTCAACTATTTATAACAAATATTCGTATATACAAAACTCCTCGGGTCAGGTGTTTACAGAAATATATTTTGCAGTGCGGCTAAATATAGTTCAGTGACTCAACCGAGCGCTGTAGTTTCCTGATTATTGTTAATTTGCTAATCAAGACGGTGATATTCGCAATGTTTATTACGCCGTCACAGTTCTTTTTGTATGTAGTGAATATGGGCAAATTATAAAAAAAAAGCTCTTCTAAAACTATAAATAAAAGCTATTCGACAAAATAAAACATCCACATATACAAATTTAATGGTGCCAAAGCTCCAAAATAAAGTATCGAATGAAGTTCGAATCGAATACTTGAAAGGCCCACTATAGTTGAGTAGACCTGCCGTATAGGGTATGGGCAAAAGCAATTCGAAATTCCATATTATAGGTCTTAACAATATATAGATGAGGAAATATATACACCGACAAGTTTACCGCCCGCAACATCTTGATCCCACCCCACTTGAATATGATTGTAGTGTCAAATTTTATGCATGTTTTCTCAAAACATGCTACTAATTTGATATATTTTTATGAATAACTTCTGATGAATTTGATATTTTATACTAATGATCAAAAATGGAACATCTCATTGTCGGAGTCAAGTTTTTGTAATAATGTTATTGTATTTGTATATTGTATGTTAAGGGAGCATTTTGGGGTCTCGTACTTGGAATGTTCATCGGATTGTGTAGAATGTGTATGGAGTTTGGAGTCGGGGCACCCAACTGTCCGGATCCGGATTTTCGACCGTTCATACTTACCAAAGTTCATTACTTACATTTCGGAATGCTTCTTTTTGGTTTATCTGTGATGATATCCGTAATTGTATCATATTTAACACCACCCATCCCCAAGGAATATGTAAGTGTACTTCTATTTTTACTTACTATTTATATAAATCGATCACTGGTTAACATTTGGAGAAATATTTTAGAAATGCAAATTAAACTATTGAAACTTTGCCGATGAGAACCTAAAATGTAATTATAATTAAAGGTATATTTAAAAAAAAACGATTTCAAGCAAGCAACAGCAGAGTACAAATTTTGTTTAAAATTCAACGTGTTGGTTTAAAATAAAACTCATTTTCAGATTGTACGATTGACATGGTCGACACGGCATAGCAAGAGAAAACGCAAAGATATTGAAGAATTGGAGCTGAAAACTAAGCCAGTATGATAATTTTTACATAAAATCTTTACTAGCTTCGATTCTTGCTCAATCAGCATATAAGAAGATCAGCACATTTCTCATAATTCTAACATATATCAATAGAGCTTATTTTTATAGATTAGCCCGTAAATCTGTCAATAAAGTTCAGATCCTTTTTCAAAATTTGTTTCAAAAACTTCCTACACTTTCCAACTTATTCATTTTGCTGCCGAAATACAAAAAGTTATATTCAGAAATTGAACCCTAAAATAGCATTACTCAACGTTTTGCTTTTCTTTGCATTCTATTTCAAGAATTTACGCGGTCAAGATAATCCGGCTTTAGACATGAGCGATGATAAAAGGGATGACGCATCATCTGTTAGTTCTAGTGAGCAATCTACAGCAGGTTCGTACAAACTATAATAACGAAAAATTCAGTTGTAAATTGAGCCCAGCTTTTCAAAGCATAACTGATTGATTATTGCTATATAAAGTAAACATATTAAATGAATATCCGTTTGGTATTAATTACCTTGGATGGACGTTTGTTGCTTGGTTAGGGATATGGTTTTAATAGAGCGGCGTGTGACTTCGTCCAAAAATGTGTAGTTTGGATTGAATTTCAGGTTCAACACCAAATTCTAACGTTTATCATACTCAATAGTTTCTAGTGTAATTCACACTATTTTATCGTGCAATATCATGATTTATCCAGATTTTAAAGTGTTTATGGTGCCCAAATGAATTTGAGCAATTGTAATACAAAAGTCTGTTTGCGTATTCCAATGTATCTCAACTTTTTCTTAGAACCTGTCTCGGGCTGGAGGAAGGCCTTCAATACATTTTGTGGCCTGCAGGAAGACAAAGCGCCTACATTAACATCAGAAGAGCAAGAGATGTTAAACAAGAAAATGGCTGATATTACGGAAGAAAAATGGCCTGCCATCATAGTTAACACTGGGGCCTTGTTCATGCTTTCAGCTGGTGTGTTTTTGTTTGGCTTTTATGCATGAAGTCTCAATTGATGAATAGATTCTGAAATAGATTTTTATTAATTTGCAATAAATTCAATAGAAATTACAGTTACTGAAAACTGGTTTTATATTTTTAAACAATAATATTTTTATTCTCGGTTATCACCAATAAGGTGAATACTGTATCTGTTTTATAATCAGACATATATTTATCCTGAACAAAATGTGTTCACAAATGTTGCATACACATTGTTTTACGATATTGATAAAACTGCAGTTTATGAAATCTCCAATAGTAACAGTTTGCAGTTTCCGTATTATGTGTTCCATGTTCGTATACTTATTACTATACGCTCAATTGGTTTCATGTCTTGATTTTTTTTTGAATAATTTTTTATACAATTAATTAAGAACGAAATATAAATAATATGTCACAGACTGTTTTTGGTATTTATTGCCAGTGAGATGGACTGGGAGATTTGACCGAGACGCATTCTCAATTCTAAAATGTAATTTCCATATTTATATCAAAGCGTGAATCTGTCAACAGATATCTGTAGAACTTCTTACGAACTAAGTGTAATTTTATCAGGTCAGCTTTTCCTAGCTACTTCAAACATATGCGTCACAGGTAAGATACACAAATAGCTTTCAAATGTGAACTTCTCATCATACGTACATTTACCTATTTGAGTAAGCCTGAACATTACTAACTACCTTCTACACCTCAACTACAACAAAAAATGTAAGTACATGCAAGCATTCAAATATCTCACAGTGGGGCTTTATCAGCGAGTAGTAGAAAAAAATCAAACGGAAAATGTAAATTTTCTGAATTCTCAGGTTTTGAATCTTAGATTCAATGAATTTACTAGATAGTTAAAATATTAAATTATTTATTAATTTCATTATTATGTACGCTTAAATGTTCGTTTATTGCAGGGGTGGGCAATTACTTCCCTGAGTGGGCCGAATGCGGATAATAGACTGGATTACTGTGCCAGATGATCAAAACTCAATATATGATTAAAAACGGTTTATTTGCCAATTCGCAACTTGCAAGTCTATCAGTCATTAGTCAATCGCCTTCCCGTTTCACTAATCGCGTTTAAGTGATGTGAAGCATCAGGTATTTGCAGCAGGGGATATAGTAAATAACATTGAAATATTAGCGTTGAAAGATCATTGACAATGTCATGAGTACAGACAGAATAATTCAAGTACTGTAAATCATGTACTAGACCAGTGGTTCTCGAACAATTTTCGCACCATAATGTACTTTTAACGTTATCATCGCCCCCAAAAACTACAACAAAACATCAAGTTACAAACAAATTTATTGCGAATCAATTAAGAAATATCATGGTACCTGATGTTGTTAATAAGATGGAGGAATTTTAGTCAGGTACAATCTCAAATCATCATCATTATTTGATTTGACTCTTTTCTACCATCAAATATGATGTCAGAAATAAAAAAATCAACAATTTTACCTCGTCAAAAATGCCAGATGACTTGTCGTTACTATATTTTCAGTACATTTAAAGGGGAAACGAGTCGTCGCGCTTACGACATTCATTAAAATTGCCGACTTTATCACCGATGATGATTTTCTGTTGCGTAAAATATTCAGTTCATGGTTGATACGAGCACTAAAATTGTCTCGCGATATTAATTCAATTATTTTCAACGTAAATCGCGGTTGCGCCGAGTTACAATAAATGAAAATTTCAATATTCTGAAATACTACAATCTGAATTTTGGTTTAAGATAATTTTAGGATATCACCGTTTGCAAAATCCCAATGTATGAGTACAATTTAATACGATAAAGTAAAAGCATTATATCTCTAATGCAGTAAACTGGCGCCGCACAAACAAAATGTTTGAGAACCGCTGGACTAAGCAATTGTTTCCGATTAAAAATTTCGAGGTAATTTAGTTTACCGACATAATTTCGATGTTCTCGGCTTAAATACCCACGTCAGGAAAACAATTAATGTTTTTAACTTAATTTTACTCATCGAGAATGCGCAATTGCTCCCTGTCGCCCCGTTTCTTATCTCTTTTGCCCCCACTTTGGGAATCGTTGTACTAGACAACAAGAAAGAACATATGTTGGGGCATTCACAAACGCACGAAAAAATTTGCAGGCCCAAATGCTGATATATCAGGAGCTTGAGTTTTTTTAACGACTTAAATGATTCGGATGGATGATTTTTACGGATTTTTACGGATGCCGAAATATAATTTCTGGAAACACCGGACCCAAATAATTTTGAAGTTTTGTATGTGGATCTTCGGTAAAAATAGTTGAGTAGCCCTGCTCTAAATGATCGTAATTCCATTTTTCTCAATTTATTACTATGATACTCATTATTCATCTGCATGTTATCGCCTTTCTTGTCATGGTGGAAACGTACAAGACTTTTGAATCAATTCGAGAGTTTACTATGTGAGTCTACGGCGGTGTGGAGCATCGCGCTAAGCGTTAGGAATACGCTCGCCTATCTACCGCACCTACGACTACCCTACGTGTGTTCGCAAGTTCGAATCCCACGCAGGGATAGTTATGTGCAAGACGATTGCCAAACTCCCCGCTGCCGTAGGGTGGTTCACGTAAACGCTGGTCGGTTACAGCTTCCTCCGCCACCAAGTTCTGCTTCCGAATAACTAGCTAACTAATCCCATACCCGACATAGAATGGTAACCAAACGAGAGGCCGTGGTTTGCCGTATGATTTATCCGTATTAAATGAAAGCGATTATGTTAAATTGTTGTATGTGGGTAAAATTCCATAGTACTAAATGAGAGACACCAAATTACCTGTAAGTTTCTTAGCAATATGAAGAAGAAACTGATTTTGATTAAAGCAGTTAATGGAAATTTAAGATAATGCATCAATACACATTCCTAACCTCACGTTGATCCACACAATAAATATCAAATCATCAGTATCACCACTTGCTTGGCATCTCTTCTACTGGTATCGATTTCTATCGACAATCATTATAAGCCAGCTGTGCAACGGCGGGACGTTTCTTTATTCATCGATTTTTTTTCAATAGCATGATTCCCATTTAATTCCATATGGCTTTTGAGACTAAACTGTGAGCACTTGGTACTCGGAAATATGGATAGCGTGTCGAAGCTGTAATAGGTACTTTAAATTTTTTCTATAGATAGATGCAAGGAAAATTAAGAATAACGTCATATATCTACTAGGTTAAGCGCGTTGAGTATTTTTTGATATTGCAGCATGTTCCAAGTGAAGGGTCTCACTGCACACTAACGCAAATGTATTTTTTGTACCTTTTCATCTTGCAAAGACGTACAAGAATACATTCGTGTTGGCGTGCAGAAAATTATTTCACGGGAGATGGTAGTGCTCGTGTCTACTTGGCAAATCGCAAAGGAAGGATTACCAGTTTGTCTCGCATAACCGACCCCTCTCTGCATCAATACCATTTTGTGTCACGGATGTACCAAACATCCAAAATAAAGGACAATCTTACCCCCATTCTAAGATTTACACAAGTAGCTGTCTTCATAACCTATTTTATTATTTCTGATAAAAACTATGACAATGAATTTTAGCCCGTTTAGTGTGAATATAGCGTTTCAGATTTCCCACACGCATTCATTCTACTTGGAAAGAGGCATGAAATAAGCATTTTCATTTAGTAGTAGATTTATTTCACGCGCTCTATGAATCAATTTTTTTATCGCAATTTAAAATTAGCGTTCGTTTTAGCTCGAATTTCGCGATCAAATCGTGTTCCACTCAGGGGTTTATGTAGGCCTACATATACTTTGAAACCTGCTATGACGTGGCGTAATTATCATTATAATCACGTTTTCATTTTCCCCCATACGTTTTGCAGAACGCAGCAGCAGTTGCAAACGGGTTCATATTTAGATGAATATTTTGAAAGAATTTTTTTCTTATATAAACTTGAACTTACAAGCGGTTCAACAGAATGTAGAAACAAACTAGCAGAATGATAGCCAATATAAAAAAAAATGAAGAATACAAATTTCTTTGGGTATTGGGGCGAACGTTGATTTGAAGTGCTTTTTTTTCAATAAAACAAAACATATCTAAAATAAAACTATAGCACTTGATATACACGTTTAGGCCGCTGTTTTAGTTTGATTATTTGCCACAGAGTATCATTGTATGAAACCAGCGAAAGTGTAAATATCAAGACAATTCAGATACAAAAACTCAAAGCATTGCTACATGTAAAGTTCTAATCAGCGAGTGAAAATTAGATTTGATATCCGTGACACAACACAGCAGGAAACCTATTTTTTACAAAAGAACAAATTTTGAAATGAAAACTGCTAAATATTATATTAGTTTATGTACATCATCTGTATCTAAATTAGTTAGGCCTGCTGATGTAATTTATCAAGGAGTTAATTAGAAAGCTGCGCAGAAAATCGCACCCATCATAGTAGTATATGCATGGAAGGAAACCTTTTGACATGTAAGGCTACCCAACAACGTTAGAAGAATGGGCCAATTAAGTTCACGTTTATTGTTGCTAGCCGCCCTTATTAGTAGCACAGAGAAAATAAAAGAAATGTGTAGACTGCGGAGTGACCAGACTATATGTATAATCAATCCATAATTAGTTGTCAATTCAGAAGGATTGAGAACACATTTTATTGCACTACAAACTATAAAAAAAATTTTCCCATTTACAAATAAGCCGCGTACGATGATTAAACGTTATATACTCATTGGTGGCCTGTATAGTTCAGCATTCGTCTTCTTGCAGGGTTAGGTCTTTCGTATTGAGATACGAGTCGATAAATGTTTATATTTTCTCCCAGGAGCGTAGCCAGTAATTTTTGAAGGGGGAGGTCTGAAATTTGTAATAGCGCCAGGTTATACCGCAACAGTTAGCGGGTCGAAAGGCCGGAAAACTTGAATTTTTAAGAGTATCAAGTGGCTTAGTTATGTAGGATACGGAAAATTGCTTGTTTGCACATTTCGAAAAAAAGGGGTCTGATCCTCATCTCTCCCCTCTTTTTGAATAGCGAGAATAGCCTTTATATTTGTTTATACATCAATGTTTTTTTAGGAATAAGATTTATTTCACGCAGGCGGTTGCTAGTATAAGGTATAAGTATTGCAGTAGAATGCTACTATACTGCAAACAACAAAAATTCTTCATGACGTAATATTGACCTAATTGAATTTACTCGAGCAGGCGATATACATGCCCAGTATTTGGTTTTCTCATTACTCTAATATTAAATGACTGTTTGTCTTTAGTGATAATAAATAGTAGTCTTGTTGTAATATTATGCGCCATGGAAGAAGCTACGCTAAATATTATAAAGGATAAGAAACAAAAAAATAAAAGTGAAGATGCATCAATGGAGTTTGATGAATATTTAGATGAAATGGGGGGAATGAGTCGTTATCAAATTGCTTCGGCTCTCACCGTATCAATTTTGATATTTGGTAGCTGCACTGTTACGACTATGCCAGTTTATCTCAGTGCTACACCCGAGTTTAGGTAAGTTTCGACATCTAACGTTATTGCTATTTTTCGATCTTATATTTATAAATATAGGTAATATTCAACTGCCTTTCTAACACAGAACGTTACAACTACGCATGTTTATCTCGATGTTGAGCGTTACTACATCGAAAAGTAATGCTATTGTCATTTGAATCTTATAACACGTAAATTAGGTTACAAGAGCTTTACAAGTGGAGTCATGAGCATTGACTTTCATCTACTGCATTTCCACCAACATATACGTGCTCTCGCAATAACACATATAATTGTTAAGTTATACGTTGTATCGTGAAGACATATTGTTTGGTTTGGACGATCAGGACAACAAGAGACATAACTGCATTGTTTGAATTTCGTCTGAATAACATTTAATGTTAAGTAAAATATCCAAGTTAAACAAATGCAGGTATGGCTATTTTAATATAACCATGGTCCATGAGAGTTAGTAACTTGTCCAGAGTTGAATCATGTGGATTCCGTTGAGAGTCAGGAAAACGACAACTTTGTGTGACTCTATAACATTCGAACGGTTTCATAATATTAAAATAGACCTGTGATTGAATCGCAAAGATTGGGAGTGCATGTACAAGTTTTATTTCAGATGTTCATTTTCAGTGAAGAATATCTCTAACCAATTTCATCTTAAAAAGGATATCACGACCAAACTAATTCCGAAGACATCTAGCAAGGTATGTCCTAAATTCTCACAATAAAGCTTATCCTAATCAATCTTTCAGAAAAACCTTGTTGAAGAACACCCAAACCCCAGACAGGTGTCTTGGATGATATGAGAAGTTTCATTCGTCTAATATGCCCAAATGAAGGAAAATTTGTCGAGCAAGCACTTATATATTTCTAATTGAAATTACTAGAATCGTGCACCTCAGCGTTCAGAAGCAATAACTTCGACACTATCAAATTCTAGATAGCGAACCTTTATAAGTTACATTTAGTCACTCACAAGTAAATTTCGTACGATAACGAAACTAAAAAAACGATCGTGCTTTTCTATACTATCCGCCCCTTTTAAAAGAGTTTTATTTTATTGCACAGGAATATAATTCGTGCAATCAGTATATTCTCAATGGAACTTCTTGTAATACTACAAACTTGACTGAGGTATGTACAGGGAATATCTCCGTCTCCAGCGCAGTGAAAGAATGCAACAGATATGACTACGATAGAAATGTTTACACCGAATCTATAACTACTGAGGTAATAATCTATTAATATTCGAGGCTGAGTTGACATTATGATAACATATATTGGTAGTAATCGCTGAAAACGCGTCTTTTTACAAACATGGATATCAAACATTTTTTAAATAATGCAAACTTCAGTGCAGTAACTTTATTTTGAAGGTTGAAACCATATCACCAAATGACGAAGGGCTTCTGTTTTTTGACCATAAGTTTATTTAAACCCAAATATTTATTTCTACCCACCCCTTAGTGTGAATGACAGCTCCTTGTCCTCTAGTATAGTATAGTTGTTGATATGTATTGTTGAAACTTAAATATTTGTAACGCTGACATGAATATGAAAAAGGTTTTCCTATAACTTCTCTGTTCTAAATATAAGTCTATAATTGTTAATAAATACGTCACGATCAAAAGAATGTAAATATCTGCACCGGAATGTTCTTTACTATGGATAGTTTATTTTCATTAATAGGAATTTTTGTTTTAGTGGGACCTTGTTTGCGATCGTACAATCTTGAAGACTCTCGCTAACTCAGCAACTTTTCTCGGATTTCTCCTGGGATCGATAATGATAGGATTGGTGGCAGATTGGTGAGTATTTCGTTTATTGTCTCTATGGTATATTTTTTATAATTCTATAGTACAGTGATCTTGCTATACACTATTGTTGTGAATATGATCTGTTCTATACTTTAAATTCAAACCTGCAGTTTATATCATGTGCAGTTTATGGACAAAATTGAGACATTTTGTTTTGGCGACTCTGACATATATATTACAGTCCGCTATTTTATATTTTTATTTGAACTACATTTATATTCCGACAGGTTTGGTCGTAAATCATCGATGCTTGGCGGTGCTATTTTAGCCACCTTACTTAGTTTAGCCACAGCGTTTGCACCTAGTTATAACACATATATGGTGATGTATGTACTGTTTGCGAGTACTTCTTTGACAAGATACATTGTTGCATATACTTACGGTAAGAGCAGATTTTTGTCGTATAGTTTTACGGGGATATTTTTGGACGATGAATGGTATTATTCAAAAACACTTTTGATTTTATCGAGCACAACTGATTCAAAATTGAATAAATTAATATTTTATTATAAACACATTATTTATTAGCTGTAATTCTTTTTGTTCAACTGCAACTGCATTGTACCTATTATGAAACATTAAAATTAAACATTTGTAATATTTATCATGATTCACTGATACAAAGTAAAGACAAGTAGTAAATCGTTTTGCCTGCAAACCGCAAATCCAGGTTTTGTTCATTGACATATTTCTTTATATTTTAGTTAGTGAAATATCCAGCAAAGGAAGGAGACAAGAAATGCTCCTTTTCGTTTCAATGATAGGAACACTAGGTGATGTGTCCACGTCGATTGCATCTTATTTTTTGCGTCATTGGAGGCACATTTTAATATACTCAGGAGTCATATCTATATTGTATGTGCCAAGTCACTTTTTCATCTCCGAATCTCCAAGGTAAAATGACCTCCGAATACTTATCGAATATCTTGCAGTCGTGGTGTGTTTAATTTACAGCAGGGATATGTGAGTTTTACTTAATCATATGCTATATAATCTAATCTATTTTTCTAATTAATATAAAAAAATAATACAAATATTGTTTGTATTTCATACAGACATTAATATTCCTTTTTGTATAAGATGGCTACTTTCCATTGGACAAGAAAAATCGGCAAAGAAAGTCGTTAAAAGATATTGCAAATCGAAAGGAACACATTTAAAAAAAGAAAAGTGGAAATGTGTTTTGGAACTTGAGCGCGTAAGTGGACTCAAATATTCAAAGATTAATGGTGTAAACTGTCGTTTCTATAATGGTGTACAAAATTGGCGTACTTTCAACTTATTTAACACCGTGTTTGATAATACCTCTGTAAACAATGGGTAATAGCATCAGTTTATTCATAGAATCTACAGATGGGTACCTGCCAGATTCATCGATTGATACTGTCGTTTGTTTTATGAAGTTCTATAAACAGGCGTCTTTTTTCACAGTTATAGTAATCATTTAAATATGTTTTTATGTATTTCAGTTGAAACGTTTGGAATCCAAAAAACAAAATAAATATTCGACCTTGGATTTGTTTAAACCAGTACATGTTCGTATAATTACACTCAACGTTATGCTTTCGTGGTTCGTGGCATCGATGGTATTTTATGGATTAGTTCTCAACATCGGAAATCTTGCTGGTAATTGGGTTATACTTTTTATTTTTGTACTTTCTAATTTGCATTTCAAGTCTCAAATTTCTGGCTTAACCCTTTGACAACTTACCGCCCCAGTCAAACTCAAACTTATTGCATGTATTCATAACAATGCGACCGTTCTGCTAGCACCAAAAGTGCTTAAGCCAGACGCTCGATCGAGCGCCTCCTACATATTAGTCGAGACAACGGCTCGGTCATTAGCATCGCCTAATCTTCAACTAAGTTGCCTGCAAATGATTTAGCATCTCGCATTAGCGCAGCTTGGCTGCCTTGACTTAGGCACAAGTCGTTCAAGGATACCATCCTCGCTAGGTTCACCTTAGGACACCTGCGTTACACCTTGACAGGTGTACCGCCCCAGTCAAACTCAAACTTAATGCATGCATTAGCTCTAGATTTACCACAGTTATCCATTTCGCTTACTAGACTCAATAAACCAAGGCTGATTTAATGAGCTATTTGCAGTTCCGCTTTACGAGTACTCGTAATTGCAATGGCATGGCTTTATCTTTGAGACAAGCATATCACTACTGGCAGGACCAACCAGACAGCTGCGACAGCTGCGCTCGGCCCCCTCGGGCCGCCCGGCGCGTGCTCGTCGCATTCGTTTTCGAATGTTGCTTATCTTTGAGATAAGCATATCACTACTCGCAGGACCAAGCACATAGGTTTCGTCCCAGTCAAGCTCAAATTTATTGCATGTATACATAACAATGCGACCGTTCTGCTAGCCCCAAATGTGCTCAAGCCAAACGCTCGATTGAGCGCTTCCTACATATTAGTCGAGACAACTTCTCGCTCATTAGCATCGCCTTTGTACTTCAACATTTTTTTGGCTCTGCCGCTCTCGACAGCGAGGCTCCGCTTCTGTCGCGACGCGGCACTCTCTCGCCCGTCTTTCAAGGATACCATCCTTGTTGAGGACACCTTTGTTACAACTTGACAGATGTACCGCCCCAGTCAAACTCCAACTCAATGCATGTATTAGGTCTAGATTTATCACAGTTATCCACTTCGCTTAAGAGACTTTCAAGGATAACTCGACGGCCTTCAAGGATACCATCCTTGTTGAGGTCACCTTAAGACACCTTCGTTACACCTTGACAGATGTACCGCCCCAGTCAAACTCCAACTCAATGCATGTATTAGCTCTAGATTTACCACAGTTATCCACTTCGCTTACGAGACTTTCAAGGATAACTAGACGGCCTTTCAAGGATACCATCCTTGTTGAGGTCACCTTAGGACACCTTCGTTACACCTTGACAGATGTACCGCCCCAGTCAAACTCCAACTCAATGCATGTATTAGCTCTAGATTTACCACAGTTATCCACTTCGCTTACGAGACTTAATAAACCAAGGCTGATTTAATGAGCCATTTGCAGTTCCGCTTTACGAGTACTCGTAATTGCAATGGCATGGTTTATCTTTGAGACAAGCATATCACTACTGGCAGGACCAACCAGACAGCTGCGACAGCTGCGCTCGGCCCCCTCGGGCCGCCCGGCGCGTGCTCGTCGCATTCGTTTTCGAATGTTGTTTATCTTTGAGACAAGCATATCACTACTCGCAGGACCAAGCACATAGGTGCCGCCCCAGTCAAGCTAAAATTTATTGCATGTATACATAACAATGCGACCGTTCTGCTAGCCCCAAATGTGCCCAAGCCAAACGCTCGATTGAGCGCTTCCTACATATTAGTCGAGACAACTTCTCGCTCATTAGCATCGTCTTTGTACTTTAACATTTTTTTGGCTCTGCCGCTCTCGACAGCGAGGCTCCGCTTCTGTCGCGACGCGGCACTCTCTCGCCCGCCTTTCAAGGATACCATCCTTGTTGAAGTCACCTTAATAGCTGTATACCTTCTCGAACGCCTTAATGCTAAAGACAAAGTTCATATCCGATATGACATAGCCTGTTACGTCAAAAAACAATTTCAATAATACTTTGTTCACTGCAGGTAACCCATATATCAACGGAGTCATAAACTCATTCATGGACGTGTTCGCCTGTATTGGAACAATATTTGCAGTAAAAAAAATTTCGAAATCGAATCTTCTAGCGTGTTCCTTTTGCTTCACTGGTATAAGCTGCCTTACTAGCATGCTCTTTAGACTGCAAGGTGAACTTATTTTGATATTTGCTCAGGATCTCTCTAAGTCAGGAGAAACTGAAGGGGACTCCAAAGTTTCATTGTCTCAAGTTGAAGACATCTGAACGAAATTAAAATTGAAACAATATAAAAAAAATTGTGTTAGCTAAAAACTTCATCTGTATGATCCCATCTTCTACACACTCCAGGCCTTGTGGATTTAATTATATTTCATATTGAATTTCCCATCTTTCTTAATTTATGTATTTTTTAACTCGTTCAACAGGATTCACAGTAACAAGCGTCGTACTTGCAATGATGGGAAAATTTGCAGCAGCAATGAATTATAAATTAGTATATGTTATCACTACAGAACTGTTTCCCACAATATTAAGGTAAAATTCACAATACAATAAATAGGGCTTGTTATGGATTTCACCTGGAAAGGAGGCGTTTATAAAAAGAAAAATTATAAAATGTTTGATTTTTATTGATTGTTGTTATGTTCTTAACATGATTAAACGACTCTCGTCACTATCTTACTATCAAAAAATGAGCGGTTGGCAATTACAAATGAAATTACCACAGATTTGAAACAGCCGAATTTCTTGATAAAAGATCACGCCAAAAAAAAGTTTGTGTGAGATCGATTCGTCATAGCATTTACAAATTCCTTTAAAAAGTTTATTGGTACCAGAGTTGGCTCTAATAATTGAAGTTATTTACATTTTTAGGGGAACAGGCTTGAGTTTAGGATCCGCATCTGCACGTATTGGAGCAATATTGTCGCCGTTTGCAATAATGGTTCAAGATAAATATCCATGGTTTATGCAAGTGAGTTTTTTCACTATTTTCATATAAAATTCTCTTATTTACTTGAATGCGAAATAGCAATAGACTGATAAGACTCCAAGGTTGTACAGGCATTATTGCATAATATGACATCGTTCAAATCGAGTTATCAAATTAGTTTGTAACCGTGTTTGGCTGCCAAATCCAAAATCCTTACTTTATGTCAGATTACTAAAAAAATTGAAGACCTACATTTTGTCATGCTGAACAAAAATACCCTTACCCGATTTTATAGGTCAAAAAAAATTTGAATTTTTAAAATAGGCCAGAATTAACCAATTATGGAAATGTATGTTAAATATTTCACAAAATCGAACATTGATTAAAACAAAGTACTCCATCTGAATAGAATCTAATTTTCAATCAGATCTCGTTCACAATGTTAAAATAATATAACCTAATTATAAACAGTAAAATTAACTGTTCGTGATTATATTCTATAAACCTTTCTAATATTACAGACGGTATTTGGTAGTTTGAGCGTCATTGCCGGTCTCTGCGCTCTTGCTTATCCTAACACAAATAATATAAAACTCATGTCAACACTAGAAGAGACGGAAGATTTTTGTGCTGAAAATATGCCCAAACTGTGCCAAAGAAAGTAAGTATATAATCCTGAATTCATTTTATAAAGCCAACAATAGTTTGTTTGGGTGCAAACAAGTAATCCTATGCAAACGATTCAAACATGTGTTACATATTCGCTAGTGATCAGGGTTGTTTTATTTGAAGAAACTGACTTCATTAAAGCTGGTTTATCTGCTGTGAAGAGTAAACAAATTTCTTTTTTGCGATTATGTAGTATGACTTTTACATTACGCTTAATTCTTGTTTCGGATTCTGAATTTGTATTAACAAAATGATTAGAAAGATGAACCTGAAAACATCACACTCTTTTCAAAAACGTAACTCTTCCTTGTGAACTGCTTTGAGGACATTATCGAAATTTCGAAGTAAAAACAAAATACGACAAAAACCAACAAATCCTTTAAGTGTGTCAAAGTTTCCATACATATACATTTCTTTTCATAAAAGAAAGACTCTTTAAATTGCATATTAAACAAGTATAACGCGTCTTTATCAATTTAATGATTTGTTAATTTACCATGAATGAAGAAAAACTGCAAATAATCGAAGATTTACTTCTGCATATCTCCCGTCTGATCAATCATCAATAGAAGAAACGACAGACACTCAAGTCGAGTTGGAAGATTCAGAACAAATTGTTATTCATGACTGCTGAAAACTGAAATCAAAAGTTTTTTAGATGACATTATGATGGGACAATAAATATTTTTTGATGAATTGCCAATATCTTGAATGAATTGCTGGCGAACAATATGTTTTATATAATTTGAATATATATATATATATATATATATATAAACAGCTTAAACTCGTAAACACTTGAGGATTATCGTGATAACGGCCCGACTCACGATGATGGCCCATTTTCGAAGAGCAATTCGGGTGAACATTTGTCTCAAAGAGTAAATATTTTCATTTGAAGTCATTTGTTCCTATTATTACGTCGTCGTTGACTTTAAAAATATTACTATTGGGCAAACCAACATTGCAATGTATAGAAAATAACTCCTTATGTGTCTTAAAAAAAATTTAGATTCTACGCTATAATTCTAGTCTAAGATTCGTCGTTTTAGTTCTATAAACTTTGACCGACTTTTTTACATTTACTAGTTATTTAAAAATCAAAATAATCTAAACTGCTTATTACAACTGTAGCGTACCGTCTGTCTATATTCCAAGTCAACATATCTAATATGATCTGATCCTCGTCTCAATATTCACTTCAGTTATTTTTATTTTAGTCTATTTATTAATTATCAATTTGAAAACTTAATACAACAAATTACTCCAATGAAATTAGCAGAACAGAAAGAACACGATGAAAATGATAAATAGAAGAAAAATCTTGAAATCTGAAGACATCTCCTAAAATCCGGTACATTCCAGCTAATCACTGATCATCCTACTAACTAGCATAAAAATATATATAAACAAATTCTAATCTAATAGCCATAAAATCAAAAATATACACACTTGGTAATCTACTTGAAAATAGAAACAATTCAACAGGCATAAGAGGCTCTATAACACAGGAAATCTAACTGACACAACCACAGTTGCACACAACATGCCAACAAAAGACATGCCGACAACGCCACAGCGTTCCCGGTGTCCCGAACACGAAACACAACATCCAGCTGGAAGATCAAACAACAGCCTTCCATTTCTACGGCATATGAAAATGTAATGTCTTTGAAATGGACTAACGAACAATAATTACTAATCATAAAAAAATCAGTTTCAATGAAAATAAAACAATAATATCGCGCCGCATGCAAACTTAGAACGACCTACAAACCTAATGATGCCATACGAGGTTTCAGCATTGTTGTACCTAAAATCCAGTTCTTGAAACAATGCATTATGAAACTCTAACGCCTACTAGTTGAAACTCAAAATATGTAACAAGTCAATACACAACAGTGAAGAAAACTAAAATGTTTAGAAATTGCAATTTTCCGGTTTTCTTCAAAGTAACAAATAGGGGAAAGTGGGGAAGGTTGGGACACTTTTTTTCTTTTCGCATATTTTGAGCCGTTAATTCTGCATATTCACTTAAGTTTGCGGGACTAATGCATAGAGGGGTAAATGTAGTTTTTATTCAGCGACTAAGACATTCCCTTGCAACACACATCTTACTACCAAAATGCTTTGAAAAACGTCTGTCAAGTGTCCCACTGTACCCCACTTGTGGGGCACATTCGGACAGACCCTGGGGCACAAAGGGTCAGTCTGTCGAAATTCAACGAAGTATGCTCTTAAAAATAAGCAATTAATCAGCATAATCGTCTAAAGAACAGGGAGACTTCAAATTTGAAGATTTAATATTTTGACAAAAAATTTCGCAAACAAATTTGATTATTTCTTTCCTCGAATCTAAATCTGGAAATATTATTGATTCTCGAATATATTCCATATTGGGCCATGGGTCAAAAGAAACCATAATATTACACATAATATATCGCATCTCTAGGTCTCCAAGGACTTATTGTATCAAACACTGTCGAATTGTGCCCTGTAGGACGTGTCCCACTGAACCCCGGTCCATTGTTCCCCATAGGAAACAAATATTTTCATACTATCCCACGGCAAAATTCGGAAGGCACATCGACTCGCCAACGTTATGAATATTTTACAATGCACTATAGCTGAAAAATATCTGACGGTGTGTTGTCATGTTGGCAAGGCTAAAGTAGAAAAAAGAAAAAACTGGGATGGTGAAATTTTAGTTTCAACCTCCCAAAACCAATTTCACCCCATAGCTTGCGCCGCTCTACCCGTCCGTTGTCCGTTCGCGGGGCCGTTGTAACTCACCGAAGGGCGGATTGAAACATCGAACCGCGGACGGGATTGCGGATATAGTATCAGTGTGAGAGCTGATTTTCCACTGTGCCCCATGTCCCAACGTGCCCCACCTTCCCCTACATCCCAGCGATGACAGTTTATTTTTGAACGGAAAGTAAGTAACATGATCAGTTGAGTCAAATTGAGTCTTTATTGAGTCAAAGCGTATTGAGTAGTCAATGTGCCACCGCCCGTCGCATATAAAACTTGTTGTTCCTCTTGCTTTACAGATATACTTGTTATAGATTATGCAACATGTTTGGATTTTTAATTCACTATACTAATTGAGTGTTAGTTAGATTATGGGCTTTCTGTTTTATTAGATGCGCTTTATTTGCAGTTTGCTGTGAAAATTTTCCGCATATATTTTTTTACATTGTTAAGTTCTTCTCTACTAAGTCATATCAAGACATCACACTTATGAAATATTACACGGCTTACCGTAAGAATGATCTTGTCAAGGAACATACGGAGCGTAGAGCGTAATATATATATATGTATTATATATGGTTCCATTACATGTTTCAATTACATTATTTTCCATGTTTAAAAATATATATTTCATCAATATAACACGTTCTGCACACCCAGCGAAATAAGACTAAGATTGAATACAAAGAATAAAACAGCAATGCACCCAATATAAAAGCCAACCGAGGTGAATTAGACTCGGACAGTGAATATCACATTTGTACGTCTTCCTATACTGTAGTGTAAATTCAAATCAATACGCGCTAAGCTAGAATCCGAGATGCAAAAACTCGAAAATACTTCGCCGGTGTTAATTTGCCTTTGTGACGACACAATAATCTTGCGGTAACAATGATAACTCATTATGACGAAACAATTGCACAAATGTGCATGTCATACTAATCTCCATTTTTATGGGTTTCGGAATTCTTAAAATAAAACCTGAGTTAACAGACAGGTGCGTAGCAATACATAAATACCTATTTTATAAAAAACTCAAAATCGCCAAAAAGGACTTACGCAATTCGGTTATTAGCGTGACGATATATACATCTATTTGCTGCATTGCGGTCACATGCTAGTTTTTGCTGCAGTTGGGCCACTCGTTTTTTTGTGGCCTATAGTGAGCTACTCACAGCGGTATTTTTAGCGGTTTTCAATAAAAAATGGTATGACAAAATTTCACGCAAGTAATACAGTCCGTTTAAAATATAGTCGAGTTGGTGCCCAATCGTCGTCGCCCAATTCCGGGGACTACTTTTTTTAACCTATTTGCGGGAATGAGGAACACAATTGGATATGGTCGACACAGCAAGGAATATATATATAGAGAGACACTGGCTATTTAATCATTGTCCTTCATTAAAAACATTCGTGCTTCCCCTAAATGCTTTGCTTGTAAGGTAAATTAAATACAGGTTACAATTTGTACCCTAGAAGAGTCAAGATCAGTAGTTTTGGAATGTTTAGGGCGTGTTGTCATTATGGCGTCACAGTTGATTTTATCGATCGCCAGCTGCACAAATAGATCTAGATTCGCCGCTGATTCTGATCGCCTATCCTATTATCTTCCTTCTAAATGCGCTAACATGAAAGTATAAAGAGTATTTGTGTACATACTGTATATATATATATATTGTGTATCTAAATTAGAGCGCCTATAAATATATAATAAATGTTCCCGAATTACCAGAGAACGTAAATGTGCGTGGCTTTGTAAAGGTTTTCTTATCACAGAGAGCACGGTGCCACTGCCCACCCCGTTGAATATATTTGTGAAAATTCCAAAAAGTCTGCAAAACGCTTTACTGCAAATTTTACCCCATGATAAACGTGAGTAAATTGGAAAATGAATTGCGATGTATATACACCAATCAAATTTTTTTGAACATCACATCAACTTGCGCGCTCTATGGGTTCCTCATAGATAACACTGTAGTAACTAACTTTGCGGCGTCTGCAAAATTTCTGGACATCATTTTGACGACGCCTAATTGTTCCGCCGACGCAGAGCGAACATTCAGCACGCTGAAGCGTAATAAAACGTATCTCAGAAACACAATGAAGCAAGATAGATTAAATTCCTTGGCTGTTTTATCCATTCACAGAGACGTTATTTCTGGAATGCATGACTTTAATCAGCGCGTTATTGAGCATTTTGCTTCCAAGAAACCGCGCATGTTGCATATATGTTCAAGCAGTAGAAGTCTAGCAGCATATATATCTATGAGTGAGCGACGCATGCCTTATCTTTGCATTATCTTTCCTTCTTCATAGTAACGTTTTAAACCTTATTACTTATCGATCTTAAGATCGGTAAGTATATTGATAGGTATTTGTCTGTATGTCTGTCTGTCTGTCTGTGTGTCTGTGTGTGTGTCTGTTAGATGCACGCGATATCTCACGAAAGCGAGATTGAATCTGCTCCAGATTTTGCATGTGCATTCATCTTATCTCGGACCAGTAGCCTATTGATTTTGGGCAAATTATGTCGTATAATTAGCGAGTTATCAATCAATTATTGATATAGTGATCTAGATTTTTGTAAAGCGAGAGAATTTTGAAACCCGCCGAGTGTGTGTGTGCGATGCGCAGTGCGCAAGTTACAAGAGCGGATGAATCGAAACTGCAGTTTCTGTTTTGGGGGATCCCCTAACTATCGATCGATAAGTCTTCGGTTTCCAACCGATATTCTCGTTTTAGGTTTTGTCTGCTTTCCCGAAGTTTCTGTTAATATGTCATTGTATTTATCTGGGTAAATATTGCCTTTCCTTTTGAAAGAGGTTTCAAAATAAACTAGAGCTGCGTGCAGCTTTAACAGGCTTCCCGCGTAAAAAAAACTGAAGACGCGTTTTGCTCACTGGAGCGTGAAAGCGTGGTCAGTCATGCATAAAATTTGCAATTTATTATGGTGGACTTATTATTTGCATGTGATGTAAATTTCAAGTCTCTAAGTAGTGTTGTTCTCGAGAAGAAGATGAAAGTGTAAAATCCTATATTGCTCACTGGAGCGTATCGCCGAAGTCACTCATGCGTATCCTTGACATATCGTATCCGGAACATGTCCATTAATCATTGTTATGAATTTCAACCCAATAGCACGTATCAATTTTGAGAAATCGCAAAAAAACTGAAAACGCGTTTTGCTCACTGGAGCGTGAAAACGTGATCAGTCATGCATAAAATTTGCAATTTATGATGTTGGACTTATTATCTGCATGTGATGTAAATTCCAAGTCTCTAAGTAGTGTCGTTCTCGAGAAGAAGATGAAAATGTAAAATCCTATATTGCTCACTGGAGCGTATCGCCGAGGTCACTCATGCGTATCCTTGACATATCGTATCCGGAACATGTCCATTAATCATTGTTATGAATTTCAACCCAATAGCATGTATCAATTTTGAGAAATCGCGAAAAAACTGAAAACGCGTTTTGCTCACTGGAGCGTGAAAGCGTGGTCAGTCATGCATAAAATTTGCAAATTATGATGGGGACTTATTGTCTGCATGTGATGTAAATTACAAGTCTCTAAGTAGTGTCGTTCTCGAGAAGAAGATGAAAATGTAAAATCCTATATTGCTCACTGGAGCGTATCGCCGAGGTCACTCATCCGTATCCTTGACATATTGTATCCGGAACATGTCCATTAATCATTGTTATGAATTTCAACCCAATACCATGTATCAATTTTGAGAAATCGCAAAAAAACTGAATACGCGTTTTGCTCATTGGAGCGTGAAAGCGTGGTCAGTCATGCATAAAATTTGCATTTTATTGCTAGCTGAGAACTTCTGCACATTTGAGGTGAATTTCAAGTTTGTAGGACCAATTTGAAAAAATAATAATAATAATAATAATAAATAAATAATAATAATAAAACACAGGAATACAATAGGTTCCCTGCTGACAAGCAGCGGGAAGGAATGGTTTTTATACTCATAAAATGATGGAAGAACTTATAGCGCTCACCCTGTCCCCGTAGATGGGGGTGACTTGGTCCCGCAGTAGCTTGCCCCGGTTGTCAAAATGACCACGCGCCGCCACTGGCCGCCGCTTATATACTGCTTTGTTCGTAGCGAAATCGGGCGAATAAGCATCCGTAATACGTCATATCAAAAAAAAAATGGGTTGCCAAATTTTGGGCCGATTTACCGATGTAAATAAAGATGTCGATTATTACGGAAACACTACTCCTCATCGATACTTGGAAGTATAAGATTAGGATTTGAAATTTGGGGATGAAAAATAAAAAAAGTTCACACATTTATTTCTCATGGAAACTAAGCATAAACAACGGACAGACTAAAAAGAAATGTTTTGTACAAAGTTTCCACCAACGCTTAAAATGAGAAAATTAGTAATTATCCAGATAGAAATGCATATTGCGCCGAACATTTACTATTTTTATTCATTCAGGACCAACTGGATAATTATTAATTTTTCATTTAAAACATGACAGGATTGTTTCTACCAAATCTTACATTTTGTGTATTAGTGGCGTAGGCTTTGTACAAAAGATTCACTGAGAGTTACCACAAGATTTCGACACGATCATGAATATTTTTTTAGCTTTGTAAAGTGAGATCTTTTGAACTACGTGAGAAGTGAAACGAAAAAATAGCAGAAGTTGCAGAAAAATATTAATATCTTCGACATATAAATGCAAAATGTATATTGTATTCCAGGCGGAGAAATTGTTCGCAATCGGTGCCTTTTTTTAATAAAATTGCATTCTTACTAATCCCGGGGATTGGTGAAGAATTATTAATCTGACGGGCACAGCCACAGAACTACAATTTACTTTCTTCTATACCCTGCTGTCTGGATTTGCCGCTGACCCCGACTGGATGCTGTCCATGTAGGTTGGGGATTACCTGGTATCTATCTGACTTCCTTTTTGTGTGTTGTCGGCGGTCTGATTTGTGCCACTGATCCCGTCCTACCAACTTCAGTTCAGTGACTTCAATGCGAAATGTATATTTGTATTCCAGGCGGAGAAATTGCTTGCAAGAGCAGAGCAACCAGCCTACCCTGATGTCCTGACTTCTCTTCATTTCACTTACTTTTATATCCCAATGTCTGGTTTCTGTCACTGACCAGGACTGGATGCCGTCTTTGCAGGTTATAATCCGACTTCCTTCCTGTGTATTGCCGGCAGTCCGATTTGTGCCACTGACGCCGTCCTAACAACTTCGGTACTGGGTTCTTGACTTCCTTAATGTGTCTTTTGACCACTCTGATTTCTGCCGCTGACCCGGTCCTTCCCACTCTGCCTATAGCTCACAGCTAACTTCCTTCTCGTGTCATGGCCACTCCGTCCTCCCCACCCACTGTACTTGGCTTTCTGTGTTTTGTCCACCTGCTACTGACCCTGACATGCTCTACATGGCGCACAACTTCCTTCGTGTGTTTTGGCCTACGTTGTGGCCACTATGTCTGATCGGCCGGCTTACCTTCCTGTGTGTTGTCCACTATGTCTGCGTTCTGCCACTGACCCTACTCACACTACCTAGATTCTAACCTTCCTGTGTCAAGGCCACTTTATGCTTTTTGCCATAACCCTATTCTTCTCACGCTAACATCTACTTGGATTCGAACCCATAGACTTACGCCCAACGGCACCTAGTCGCTACCCCTGCGCTACGGTTACTGACGAGGGCACCGCCCTCTTGCCAAGTTACAAGTCCGTGTTATCGGATTAGTAAATCCGTTATGCTGTCCAGTGAGTCTAGTTATCAAACATGGAATTATTTATTGATGCAACCCAGTGGTTTTGAAATTTTTATTTTGGTGAAGCATAACCCCGGTGAAACATTTAAGAGGCCCGAGGAATCCAATAGTGCGATTGTTTAGTTGTTTGAATGGTAGGTTACTTATAGCAAATCTAATACTGGAGACACAAAATGATTTTTATCCGAGTGTCGCAAGTTTTATATTAGTGGCAAATCTAATAGGATTACGAGTTGTGTTGCCCGAGACTAACTTACTGTATGTGGTTGACTAGGTCGAGTATATCATGTATTTTTATAATTTTTCTTGGCAGTTTAGTGTGGTGGCCTGTAACTTTGATCCGACGATCGATGGTATGGTTGAGACGCATCATCCAACTGAGCCAAGTCAGGTCAATTTTTCCAACCAGTAAAAGCTAGGCTAGCCCTATTCGTAGACACAGTTATGAAGTTGAGCCCTGGTTTTGTGAAGCTGATGACTTTATGTAAATGTTTAATCTATGGCTGCAATAGTTATACACCATGAGATTTTTTCCATCGGCAGTGGGAAAGCCTCCAAGAAAGACATCTTATCCATATGGCATTCGCTTAGGGCTAAATTGATCGCCATGACAATCTCGCCATCGTAAAGTTGTCTCCAAACTAACAACCGTTCAATATCGCTTCACCGTCGGCCTAAAGATGACTAACTTTTTGCGGGTGGCGGCATTTTCGTTAGCCGTTGGCCTAGGTTTTTTATTGTCAAGTTCATTATCAAGTTTACAGCTTTCGATTTTGCTGTAGGCAAACATGTAGGCCTGAAGGATTATGGCAAAAAGTCAACTTTTCTTCCCCAATTTCTGCCTGGTTTTACTTGAAAATGCGGGAAAAAATTACTCATGTTCGCTAAACTCGATTCAGCAGATAAACAATGATAGATAAAGCAGAATAAAGTACTTCATTGTTACGTAACACTAAAGGCAAACACCACGTATTGAAAAGTAATCGACATAGAAAGGTAAAATGCATTTATTGTTTCATATACCCAGCAATCAAATTAAAAAACAAAACAAAAAATATATCTAGGCATATTTTAGGTATGTTTAACACACTTCTGTTAGTTTTGCGGCGCATTTGGCAATTCGCCACGGCGCACCCTTTGAGAATCGCTGCATTACACCATTTTTATTTATCAATTTCATTTTTGGTGTTCCGCGAGGCGACATAAAAAGTGCAAGTATTCCGTGGAGAAAAAAGTTTGGAAAAAACTGGCACAAGGTAGGGGTGGCAGGAGGAAGCCGCCAGCAATCCTCTGGTACTAGATTATCTCCTACTACCGGATTTAAACCTGCGAATCCAAGCGGGGTAATCTTAGGTTAGAAATCGAGCGTATTCCTAAGACAGCGTTACCCAACCATTTTTGGTCGCGGACTATTTTCTCACCAGCGGAGGTCTTCGCGGACTCAAGGCGCGTTAAAAGTACCGGTGAAGAATTTTAGCCCAGTCTATCACAGGTATTTATACACTAATTTTTTATTGCTGATGTTATGTCTCCGCCGTTTGGTTTGGGCGAAGAAATTACTACACAGTAGGCATCGAAACAACGTCAGATTATGACTGCCCTTTTAACGACATTGCGGTACGTTATTGTGTTACATAAAAACCCAAATTTATTCTTGGCTGCGCGCGCCGATGCAGCGAATGCATTGATATAACGCTAAACTTGTACACGCCGTTATTCTTTCATTGAGTCGTAGGAAGGTTACATTTGTGATGACATTCACCTGCGCGTTTACTCGACAAATGTAAACAGACAAATATAATGGAAATGCTGGATTCTTTGTACCAAACTCCCGTCACAGATGCAAAAATGTGTGATCTGAGATAAACACCCCTGTCACGTTTTAAAATGAAGTAATTATGCAGTTAGGGTTTTGGGTTAGGAACGATTTGAATTTCCGGTTGATTCTGCCTCCCTCACCTTAACTGAATAATTACTAATTCTATTCGAGCATTGGCGGGGTGTTGTTTTGGGGCAGGGCTTGGTACAAAAGATACTGAAAATATTACTGTGAACTAGGTATTATACGATGGTGACCGTACATTTGAACCCACGTACATTTGAACCCGCGTGTATATCCGCGGGTTCAATCTATATGCGGGTGCTAAACCCCATGTGTTAGGGTTAGTATGGGCTCAAATATCCGCGAAACAAAAAACAATTCCATAGATGCAATTGTCGTGATCGACTCGTGTCGAGCGTGATCGACTCCTAACAACAACCTGGAGTAATTAAAGTAATCAGTTAAAAACAATTGTTTACAAACACTCAGTTAGCTTTTTACTTCAAATATTTTCGCGCGGGAAGCCACAAGCGACATCGCTTTTAGTCAGTCACAAATGTTCGGGGTAGGATGAGGTTTTATTTTGTGTAGGATGTATGGATAGGCTGACTATTGGGTTACGACAGTGAGTTCGAAGCAACATTCAGGTGGGCTAAATCTTCTTTATAAATCTTCTGGAGTTTTCATTGCTATTATATTGCCTTCTATTTACTATTGTATAAGTGGTAAATTAGAGGTTTTCGGGCCTATACGAATTGGAATTATTAACCTAATGCAGATTGGTGGATGATTCTCTTTTGTATCGAACTCACTAACACCAGGTTCCATCGTTTCCTCACAAATAGGCCAAACTTGAAAAGCTATATGGCATTACATAGACTTATCATATTAGGAAACTTAAACGTAATACACTGATCTACGTAACTGCGTGAGCTGCATTCAATATGGTACGCTTTACATGAATGTAATGCATAACTTTCAAAACTTTCGCAAATGTAGCGCAAAATCCATGGTTTAATAGAGATTCGCCGTAGCCTTTTTACTTTAATATATTATTGTGTATAGATTGGATCTTTGTACAAAGACCCTACCAACGTTCAAAATAAGAGAATTAGTAATTATCCAGTTTAATTTAGGAATGCAGATTGCGCTGGAAATTCAAATTTTTAAATCATTCCTAACCCCAAATGGATAATTACTAATATGTCATTTTAATCCGATAGATTCAGTCCCGCTGTTCATTGAATATGCTAGCTACAGTTCTGCGACAGTTTATTTATCAAAATTTTAACTTTTTTTAGATGCAGAAATATTAAAGGTTAAAGATTTAAAGACACAAAGTAACGAACGAGGAATATTACAAGTAAATATAATTTGAACATTTTATTTGACTTTCGACTCCTATTGATTCCTGTATACCACTGTTTTCATTTGAAATGCTAAACAATTCGATGGAAGCGCACCGCGTCTCGGGTCTTGCGATCAGAGTCAGCATCGTTATGCTACTTATTTGATCGTGGGTTTTCTCTCGGAATTATAAGATTTATATTTTCATAAGGTTCAATAATTGTCTTTCGATTCAAAAGCCCAAAAGAGTAAGACCCACGTTCACGTTTAAAATGCTAAATAGTTCGATGCAAGCCAACATTGTGGTTAACTGTGACGTTTAATACAAAAGAATATCACTAACTGTATTGGTAATGACCCAATAAATGTGAAAAATAATTGAAGTATCAAGATTGCTAATTATGAAAATTTGACAATGATAAATTCATAATCAATTTTTGATCGAAATACATTGTTCATATGTTTGTAAATATGTCTGTATAATAAAATAAATTTATTTGCTGTGTTCGACTTTGACAGAATTGTTTGTTTTATTTCGTATCGAAATGTCAGATCTAGTCGAGGTACTAATTATATAATGCTATACAGCAGAAGATATTTAACTGATAAGGAAGTTTATAGAACCAGATTCAGATATTATCTTTGTCCGGCATGAAATGTTATAATGACACAATTAGACAAATATTATATTAAATAATCAGATAAACAATGTTCGCAATTGACGAGGGTTCCGAAAGACTACTTAAATAAATGCAGTGAGAGGCCACCAAGAAAATGGGTGAGCATGGGCGTTTTATTTTGTAACGTCGTGAATGGGTGAGTGTAGTCAGTTTTACGTTGTAACCTCGTGCATGGGTGATCATAGTTACGGTAGTTTTACTTTGTAACTTCATGCGAGAGTCAAATGGATAATTACTAATATGTCATTTTAATCCGATAGATTCAGTCCCGCTGTTCATTGAATATGCTAGCTACAGTTCTGCGACAGTTTATTTATCAAAATTTTAACTTTTTTTAGATGCAGAAATATTAAAGGTTAAAGATTTAAAGACACAAAGTAACGAACGAGGAATATTACAAGTAAATATAATTTGAACATTTTATTTGACTTTCGACTCCTATTGATTCCTGTATACCACTGTTTTCATTTGAAATGCTAAACAATTCGATGGAAGCGCACCGCGTCTCGGGTCTTGCGATCAGAGTCAGCATCGTTATGCTACTTATTTGATCGTGGGTTTTCTCTCGGAATTATAAGATTTATATTTTCATAAGGTTCAATAATTGTCTTTCGATTCAAAAGCCCAAAAGAGTAAGACCCACGTTCACGTTTAAAATGCTAAATAGTTCGATGCAAGCCAACATTGTGGTTAACTGTGACGTTTAATACAAAAGAATATCACTAACTGTATTGGTAATGACCCAATAAATGTGAAAAATAATTGAAGTATCAAGATTGCTAATTATGAAAATTTGACAATGATAAATTCATAATCAATTTTTGATCGAAATACATTGTTCATATGTTTGTAAATATGTCTGTATAATAAAATAAATTTATTTGCTGTGTTCGACTTTGACAGAATTGTTTGTTTTATTTCGTATCGAAATGTCAGATCTAGTCGAGGTACTAATTATATAATGCTATACAGCAGAAGATATTTAACTGATAAGGAAGTTTATAGAACCAGATTCAGATATTATCTTTGTCCGGCATGAAATGTTATAATGACACAATTAGACAAATATTATATTAAATAATCAGATAAACAATGTTCGCAATTGACGAGGGTTCCGAAAGACTACTTAAATAAATGCAGTGAGAGGCCACCAAGAAAATGGGTGAGCATGGGCGTTTTATTTTGTAACGTCGTGAATGGGTGAGTGTAGTCAGTTTTACGTTGTAACCTCGTGCATGGGTGATCATAGTTACGGTAGTTTTACTTTGTAACTTCATGCGAGAGTCAACGTAGTCCGTTTTACTTGGTAACGTCATTCATGAGTGAGCAGTCAGTTTTACTTTGTAATTTCGTGCATGGGTGAGCATAGTCCGTTTTACTTTGTAACTTTGTGCATGGGTGAGCGTAGTCAGTTTTGCTTTGCAACTTCGTGCATGGGTGAGCATAGTCAGTTTTACTTTGCAACTTCGTGCATGGGTGAGTTTTACTTTACGGTTTTACTTTGCAACTCCATGTATGAGTTAGCATATATAGTCAGTTTTACTTTGTAATGGGGGAGCGTAGTCAGTTTTACTTTGCAACTTCGTGCATGGGTGAGCATAGTCGGTTTTACTTGGTAACGTCATGCATGGTTGAGCGTAGTCAGTTTTACTTCGTAACGTTATGCATGGGTGAGCGTAGTCAGTAGTAGTACTTTGTAGAGTCATGCATGGGCGAGCGTAGTCAGTCTTACTGTGTAACTTCAAGCATGGGTGAGCATAGTTGGTTTTACTTTATAATGTTATGCATGGGTGAGCATAGTTAGTTTTACTTTGTAACTTCATGCATGGGTGAGCGTAGTCAGTAGTAGTACTTTGTAGAGTCATGCATGAGTGAGCGTAGTCAGATTTACTTTGTAACGTTATGCATGGGTGAGCACAGTCAGTTCTACTCGGTAACTTCATTCACGGGTGAGCATAGTCATTTGTTCTTTGTAACTTCATGCATGGGTGAGCGTAGTCAGTTGTACTTTGTAACGTACATGAGTGAGCGTAGTTAATTTAACTTTTGTAGCGTCATGCATGGTATGCATGGGGGAGGTTAGTAAGTTTCACTTTGTAACTTCATGCATGGGTGAGCGTAGTGAGTTTTACTTTGTAACGTCATTCATGAGTGAGCGTAGTCAGTTTTACTTTTGTAACGTCATGCATGGGGGATGGTAGTAAGTTTCACTTTGTAACTTCATGCATGGGTGAGCGTAGTCAGTTTTATTTTGTAATGTCATGCATGAGTGAGCGAATTCAGTTTTACTTTGTAACGTCATGTAGAGTAAGCGTAGTCAGTTTCACTATGTAACGACATGCATGAGTGAGCGTAGTCAGTTTTACCTTGTAACGTTATGCATGAGTGAGCGTAGTCAGTTTTACTTTGTAACGTCATGCATGAGTGAGCAAAGTCAGTTTTACTTTGTAACGTCATTCATTGTTTAGCATATTCAGTTTTACTTTGTAACGCCTTGCATGAGTGAGCGTAATCAGTTTTACTTTGGTAATGTCATGCATGAGTGAGCGTAGTCAGTTTTTTAGTTACGTCATGCATGAGTGAGCGTAGTCAGTTTCACTTTGTAACGTCATGCATGGGTCAGCGTAATCAGTTTTACTTTGTAACGTCATGCATGGGTGAGCGTAGTCTGTTTTACTTTGTAATTTCATGCACGAGTGAGCGTAGTCAGTTTTACTTTTTAACGTCAAGCATGAGTGAGTATAGTCAGTTTACTTTGTAACGACATGCATGAATGACCGTAGTCAGTTTTACTTCGTATCATCCATCATAAATGATAGAACATAGTCAGTTTTACTTTGTAACGTCATGCATTAGTGGGCGTAGTCGGTTTTACTTTGTAACTTCATGCATGGGTGAGCGTAGTCAGTTTTACTTTGCAACATCATGCACGAGTTACACCAAAGAAATTGCTGACTAGCCTGACGCAGTATAGCAAGTTAAAAACCAAAAAGGGGGGAATTCGTTTTTCGTGCTTGAGAAGAATTTATAAAATTTATATTTGACGAAAGAGCAGTACTTGAGGAGAATCAATAAATTTATATTTGACAAGAGAGTCGTGCTTGATGAGAACCAATAAAATTTATATTTGACAAAAGAGATAGTTTGATGATAAGCCACACTACTGGGATTTGTTCAAAATTAAATGTTTTAAAACAATTGTTTTAATCCAAGTTTTTTTTGCATGTTTTGTTCAAAATGGCTGTACTATTTGATTTTTTTGTAATAAATAGGTTGAAGAAAAATGGATATAAAAACTTCATTTTATGGGGAAAATGTCAATATGTCAATTTTTCTTACTCAAAACATCTCTCTGATACCTCGGCTAAACATTCCGGGTAAAATCTTATGACTTTGGTGGAGATGCAAACGCGGCGATGATTGTACGCAATAGAAGTGAAAGTCACAATAAAAAATTTTACTTACATTTTTGAAATTATAATTCTGGCTGCGTGTGCAGCTGCCAGAATGCAACGTTTTGGCGTAGTTTCGCGGCGATGCAAGGGGTATTTCAATAAAAAATACAGAAAAAAAATGATTTAAAACAAGCCCTTGTTTGATGTTTTTTTTAGACACCACCACTGACACCACCATAGGTATATCTCTTTCTGCATGTAAACTTGTGCAAATGATCATTTCTATAGAGAATTTTTTTTCTGGGGTCACTCTGGCGACGATCTCGCTATTCAAACCAAAAACGTGACATTTTATAGCCAATCCTTAGTTTTGTCACGCAGTTTTGTACATATAAGTTAAGCTAATACAACAGTGCGTAGATATGTTATGTAGAATATAAGCGACTTAGTATTTATGATTAGGCTCTACAAGAAGCCTATAACGTGTTGGGCGGTGACACTTTGCATTATTAACTTTCTTTGATGTATAACCTGCCAGGTTTCTCAATAATCAACATCTCCACCACTTTGAATATGATTGAAATATATTGCAGTCAATGAAATACCAGTCTACATGCACAAGTGCAATAAAGACGATTAAATGTGATGAATGAAACGACGAAATTGTGTGACGATAAAAACAAATGATTCTAGTATGGTAGAAATAGACGTGTAAATAATTCTTGCAATGTAGAGGTCCAAATAAATTGATATAGTAATGTTGAAGGTTGCTAAAGTTTACGACCAACCCAACAGGCAGGTTGATAACATATTAATTAATAATTAAAATACTTCCGATTTGCAACTGCAGTAACACCAGCGATCCGAAACACTACTTCAATAAAACACCCGGTAGGGTATCGCCAACGACTAACATACCGCGCAGTTCACAACAACTCTTACAAATTGCCGCTGTTTTTCATTGTGATCACCAATTCGCACACAAGAAACGAATCTATTTAGTCCACAGAAAATTTCGAAATAAATAAAAGTAATAGCTTTCTGGACAAAAATTCTATCTTTCACCACTGAAAATTTCAAAGCAATTGGTTCAGTAATCAAAGAGAAAAGCGATTTCTTCAAAAGGTGTCAATGAACAAGAACAACAAAACCATCGTTGTGTTCACTACGTGTCCAACAAGAAACAAAAAATATTGTTACACACCGCAATCATAATGACCAAATTTTTCAACAAATCTTCAAATCTCACTGGATTAAGTTTTAGCTTTGTCTGACGTATTAGTATTTATTTACGGATTACAGTCTAACTTACTGTACTAATTTAAAAAATAGCTTTTAAAACTCTTTTCAGTTTCTCTGTTTTATTTTATAATTAAATAACTCTTTACAGTAAAATATAGGTCATACATAAATATTATAAAGTTAAAAAAGGCTCACTAGTGCCCTTTTCTCTCGGTATAGCTTTTTTCCAAAGCTCTTCATCTTTGTGATATTTAGGGAAACCTGTAAACTTTCACTTTAACTCCTTTTAAGTACTAGGATAAATATCAGTTGAATTTATACAAACTAATAAATCTAAATCACCGTTAACGATGTCTTATCCACAAGTTTCAACTTACTTCAATTTAAATTTCAAAAAATATTTGCGTGTATTACATCCGTTTCCAGTTTTGAACGAAGCCGACACGTTTACATGGCCTCCCAGTTTGGAACGCCTTGGTTGTCAGTAAATTCCGGGACAACCGTAGCCCAGCCCGAGACACGGGACGCCAGACGTCAATTCCGTTACGGTTGGTAGCCCTACTTCTAAACAATTCAGTATGTGTATTGTAATTTTTGAGAGTTAATTAGCATCGTCGTGGGCTGTCATGAGTGGCGATGGTAATTAAATAAGATTCTGGTACACCCGTTCTTTGTCAGTAGCGGTAGCGCATGGGGTACGTAGAGACTGTAGATTAAACATTAGGCCAGATATCAGGAGTTCGAACCCCACCGAGCTGTAGGGCAGGATCAGCACACCATACAGGTGGTTGTGCTGAAAAGGGAGCCGACGGCAGGATAGCGGGCCGGGGGAAATAAAAATGATAAAGGTGGTGGCACAAACATGGACAGACAGCAGCAGGCAAGCCGCCGAGGAAAAATGATAAGCCAACGAAGTGTCTCAAATGTAAGGGCAGCATCAGCGTACAATACAGGTGACAGTGTAAAAAAGAAAGCCGATGGTAGGGTGGCAGCCCAGGAAACTTAAAATGGAAAATGGTAAAGATGGGTGGTAGCTGGGTAGAAACAGCAGCAAGCAAGCCGCCGAGGAAGAGTGTAGAATCAGCGAGTGCGAGCACTGCCCCCAGGGTGGAAAATAATAAAAACGAGCAAGTAATAAAATATGGCAAACTCGGCAACCAGGCGAGTCCAGCTGGCAAACTGAGTAAAAGAAATTGAACGAACTATGGACAACTAACTGCATCCCCTAACTTCTAAACCGTGTGGACATTTGCACACACGTAATTTTTCAATCATGTATGTACAATTGCACCCACGTAATTTTACAACATAGTTCGTATACATTTGCACCCCCGTAATTCGGCAACCGGGCATTTACAAGCGCGTACATTTGCACCCATGAACATTTGATCCCACGTACATTTGCACTTTGCCTTGGACATTTCTATCTATGGATATTATCATGTTTATATATATCAATTGACGCATTAGTGCAAGAGGCAGAATGGTGCGAATTACACACTAAGTATTTGACTTCGGTACCCCCAATAATATGTGAACCAATAGAGCGGACAACGGGGCGTCCCGCATCATTCTTATGTACAAACTGAATTTACCTTTGATTTGAATTTGAACCGGTAACTAAAACCTACTTCTCATTGCTCCTGACCGAGCAGACACAGACTATATATGGCGTCATATGTCTCGTCTGCAAGTTTGCATATCTTATCAGGTTGAAATATACCATCAGTGTCCCAGGGCCCAGATAAGTTTCCGGTGAAGTATTGGAATACAATACGATAGCGAAAATTTTTCCCTGTTAATCCTACAATTCTGGTCAAAAGATAATCGGGTTAGAAAAGAGAAAATCATGATATATATTTGTAGCCACAACTTAGCAAAATCAACTACAGGAAAGATAGCTGGGTCTGTCGATTTTTTTGCTAGAATTCCAAATCCAACATTCTGCGGTGATAGTTGATGGTAATGTTGGAAATCACGAAAAGTTTTAGATTTTTTGCTCAATGGATTCTTAAAGAAAATAAAGCCCAAACTATTTGGGCGACAGCAAAAAGTTGCCAAAATATTTCCGTCGCCCGAATACAGCGAAAATAACCCCGTGTTGTCAACCAAATCGATAAAATATGAATGTATATATATATATATATATACTCAAGGAGTGGCTAAAAAGAAACGGGACTGACGTCACAGATTGTGCAACACGAGTACCATCGGTAATCATCACTTTTACAGTGTGGCGTAACTTGTGTTCTTTGTTTAACAGCTGTTTTGACACAATATCGCAATTATTTTTGCTATTTAGGAGCCATAGGTAAATGTGAATAATTGCTTGTTGAAAAAAATTGCCGTGCAAATTCTGATTGAGTTTTTTGGCAATAGGGGGTTCAATTGCAGAATGACGATTGAGCAAAGAATTAACATTAAATTTATTTCAAACTAGGAAAAACAGCGACTGATACTTTGAAGATGTTGCGTGATGTTTATGGAGACTCTTCCATGTCTAAAACAAGAGTTTTTGAATGGCACAAGCAATTTGTGGAAGGCAGGGAGGATGTGGAGAGAATGATCGGAAGTCAGGGAGGCCTTGTACCACAACTGATCCCAACATCAACAAGTTCGGCAGTTGGTTTCGCAGTGACTGTCGCTTAACAATTCGCGTCATTGCCAACAAAGTTGGAAGAGACAAAGAAACGGTCCGCACCATTTTGGTTGACACTTTGGACATGCGAAAGGTGTGTGCCAAATTGGTGCAAAGGCTCTTGACTGAGGAGCAGAAAGCTCATCGATTGAATGTATACCGAGACATCCTACAACAGATTGAAGCAGACGAAAAACTCTTGGAAAACATCATCACAGGAGACGAGTCATGGGTCTTTCAATATGATCAGGAAAACAAAACGACAGAGTCGTCTGTGGAAAAGTGTGTCCTCGCTCAGTCGGTATGTTAGTCGTTGCTCAGACCAAAAACAAAACCCGCATGGAACATTCACAAGTGAAAGTGATCGCCTTCTTTGATCATCAGGGAATGGTGCAGCATGAGTTTGTTTCTCAAAGACAAACATTGAACCAACATGTTTACAAGGAAGGAAGTTATGACTCGTCTTGTTAACAAAATCCGTCAAAAACGAGGAGTTTCCTGGGCAGGAAAAACTTGGACATTGCATCACAACAATGCTCTTGCCCACACAACTCTCAGCGTGAAAAACAGTTATTGGTCTTGCATCATCCACCTTATTCGTCGGACTTAGCCCCTTGCGATTTCTTTCTAGCCCCTTCCAAGGAGTCGAGGATATCAAGACCAGCATGGTGAGACACCTCAAAACTATTACAAAAGAAGAATTTTCACAGTGCTTCAAAACGTGGTCAAAAAGAATATAAAAAGGCTTCAAAGCCAATGGGGAATATTTCGGAGAGGTCAAGTAGAGATGACTTAAGACTTGTGACTCAAGACTTGTGTATGTGTTGGACAATGGGGACATTGTACGATATCCATCTAAATCAGGATTTCTCAACCTGGGGTTCGCGGACCCCCAGGGGTTCACGAGAAGATTTCCAGGGGTACTTGAATGACAGTTGAGTTTTTATGTGTTGCTATTTTTAATGTTCTTTACTATCAGAGGAAAATGCGTGCCGATTGAAACTCAGCATGGATTTTCCCTGAAATTGCGTTGTTGTGACTCAACAATGTGAAATCCACAGCTTTGCAGCCAAACTGGGAAATTTCGAAAGACAATGTGTTGTTTGCTCCTCCAATTGAGAAACTTATTTGCAATAAACAGAGACAGCTGTCACACTAATGTCCTGTATAAATGGCATGAATTCTTTTGTTTAATATTCTTTAACAGTGGCTCCCAAACTATCTGGCGGACCGGTAAAATTAAATAAAATGTACTCGCGGATTGGCAAAATTGAAATGAGTGGAATAGAAAATAATAACATATGTTTGCGAAATGTAATGCAATGGTGGGCACTTTAAAACATTTCACATGAATAAAATCAAATAATGCACCGGCCAAAAATTGATATAAGTAGATCAAACTTTCACCAGAAGAAATTTATTCTCCTCGTTCTTATTGCAAAATATCAAAATGCTTTGTTGGTCAACTGATCTCATATTAAAACAAATAATGCGCCGGCCAAAAATTGATATAAGTAGATCAAACTTTCACCAGAAGAAATTTATTCTCCTCGTTCTTATTGCAAAATATCAAAATACTTTGTTGTTCAACTGATCTCATATTAATCCTCCTGCAGTTAACCGACGCATCAAACAAACCTGCGAGGTCGCAACAAGCTCATATTTTACTGGATGTCATGGCGAAGCCCTGGAATATTATACTGTCCATGACTGTTTTCTGGTTTGAACAAAGGATTATTTATAACCTTTTAATTGGAAGTTCATATCAAACAGGAAAAGCATGCAGAACAGAAAAAATACATGTGCCGATCTATGGATTTCTGAATCTTGCCAGATTTGACTGGCGATTCAAGATGAATCGGAACTGAAAAAGTGAAAAGTGAGATTACTCGGCACCAAGACGTCGTCGGGCCATTGATACCACAAACAGAAATATGTCGGCGAAAGAGAAATTGCGTAATGAACAAACACAACGTGGTTATTTCGGGTTCGGGTAAAGTGATTGAGACGACTGAAAAACAACAAAATTTTTCGCAAAATGACAAAAAAGCTTCCAGTGCCGGTCCGCCGACTAGGGGTTGGGAACCACTGCTTCAAAACACAGTTTAAAAATTATGAGTTAATATATTCCAACTTTATTTGGTGTCTGATTACTGGGGGTTCGCGTTGATTATTTCATGACTAGGGGGTTAATTAACAAGAAAAAGGTTGAGAACCCCTGATCTAAATAAACTTTTAAATTCAATAGTCCAGTATATATATATATGGGGGAGGGGTCAAAAACATGGCCAGATATATGCAGCAACTGATATCTAGGGTACTCCACATTTGTACACCTCTGTGGAAGTTGTACAGGCGCACAATTTTAATTTATTTCGGTTGGTTCGTTAGGGGTAAGTATTGGCAGTAAGTGTTACGACTTCGTGTTGCGACCGCTATCCCAAACGCGGCGGTCAATTTGTTAGTATGTAGTTCAAGTCAGTGCATATGTTATATATGTCTCAGACCGTGGATGGTTCAAATATGAGTAATACTTTCTGCGGTAGTGTATATTCAAACGACATAGGCTATCGTGTACGCCTAGATATCGAACAAGAGAGTAATGCTCAAATATATGGACACGCAGACCAACACCCCGAAACTCATATATATGCGGTAACCTACTAGTACCTGTATCGGGGTACTGTGACGATACATGAACTGTTCAGGTTCTTTTTCAGGATCAGGTATCGCAGTCAAACATTTCCCATAAAAACGTCCCAAAATCATATGCTTTAACAGGCCTTGAATCGGGTTACAAATAAGGGTAACCTACAGCAAGGGTCGGCAACCTTTTGTCACTCGCGGGCCAAAATTAGGGATTGCAAGTCATTGGTGGGCCGCACATATTTCTAGAAAGTTAAAAACCGAACGGATGGGCGATGAATCACACTTTTTCTCACATATAAGAAGTCAAATATTAATCAGTGCGCGATGACCATTTGAATATTTTCTGTGCCATTAAACCAACTTTTCTGCGGTTTGCTGCCATTTGTCTAATTATAATTAAATTAAATAAACGCGTAATTGTGAATTATATACTTGTTAGGTTATAATATAATTTAGTCTACATGTGTTTCAAAATAAAGTCTGTTTTGTAAAGAATATAGTCGTCCAAACAGCTGTTTTGGTATTATAATTCAGTGAAGTGTCGCGGGCCGGATTATATTGGCCCGCGGCCGTAGGTTGCCGACCCCTGGCCTACAGGGACTGCCATGGCTCTTCCATTTCCTGTGGTAATGATCTGTTATTCTTTTCTTCTCCGTCCAATTTCAACGTGAATGGAAGTACCAATTGAACCGAGTCATTTCTTCAATACGGTACCAGGGCAAAATAAAAGAAAATATCGATTCCCCGATAATCATATGTGGTACGGTACGGTAACTTACCAGTAGGCCTACCTAATATTCGTTTGCGGAACGGTTCTACCTTGTCATATAAGAACTCAATTTATTTCTTCTTATCAAATAAAAAAAATGGGGTAGGCTGCAAAATTTATGTTGTTTACATCAGAACGGTAACGAAAAGATGAAAAACGTAATTCACTGCGGTACGGTACCTTACCAGCACATGTTGCTGTAGACCTGCTATTCGATCGTGGAACGGTTCTTCTCTGCCATATAAAAACTCAATTGAATTTGCTCTTATTAAAATCATCAAATACGGTAGGCTAGAAAACCTACATTACTGCAATAGTAAGATTGATATACTCTTTACAAAAATCACTTAGTTTATGACTGAATGAAATTCAAACCCGTCTGGATTCTTCGACTTGTCCGTAAACTTGAGTTACAATTTATTAGTATTAGACTGTGAAAAAGAGATCACAACTCAAATATATGGACGCGAAAGTTATTTATCAACTGTAATAATTTATAAATGTAACTCAACGTATCAATTTGTTCACGAGGCTGCAGTCCAGCGATGATTGCTGGGGCGTTTTAAAATCAGAAATCAATTATTGCCGTGCTGTAGATGTAGTTTGTTAATTCTTTCAACTTAATTAATTTACCTATTGGGTCGCTTGCTGTTAGCATCAGCAATTCGCTACATATTTGTTTTCTTGTTTATAATACCAGTTATTTGTATTATATTTTACTTTAGATTCATTCTAAGCGTGCTTCAGATTTATGCTGAATAAGGTCTTATATCAAATTACTACATTACTCATTCATTACATCCGCATATCCCCAAAAATCATATCCTGAACGAAGTTAGAACTGTGGAACAGGTACGAAAACTTACCGGCATCTGTATCATGGTACTGACGTTTCAAGATTGTCCTAGGTTCCCAGGTCATGCTTCCAGTCCCAACGTGAATGAAATACGAAATGATCCAAATCACAACTGTATTATCAAATATTGTACAGTACCGATATCGTAGTCTACCCTACCCAACCCGAATGGAACAGAGCCCACGGAAAGTTTTAAAATAAATTGAAGTAATAGCCTTCTAGCAACAAAAACAATCTTTAACCACAAAAATTATAATTAGTCCAATATTTAATGAGAAAAGCGTTTTTTCACAACAAGAAGAAAAAACCAAGGGCCAGAACGATTTATAGGTGTACAGGTGTCGACCACGCAGATATTTAGCTCAAAACCCCCAGTCGTAATAATTTATGTCTATGATATTTCGTGACCCTTAGCAGTAAGCCCATGAGGCGCTATAAATAAAAAGTTTACCCAGGCGTAAAATATCTGTGGCGATATGAGCTTTGATGAAGTATATACAATTTAAGGTTCAACAGTCCTATACAGACCCCACACAAATTGCGCGAAGCCGCACACTGTATCATGAGTTGTTTAAACGTGTAAGTTTGTATATCTACGATGAACTGTAGTTATTTTTGCCTAATTAGTAGGCTAAGTAATGAGAAGGTTTCATGATACACAACTCATTCTGAAGACCTGGTATAGCTCCATCTAACCATAGGGGTTCGATCGAACCCGGGTCAAAAATTACTGTTCTAGTGCAGTGGGCGATACTGGAAATATCGTGTCGTGTCTCTTAGGCAATTAGTCTATGTCGTTCAATTGCGGAACTGTGCTTACAATTAGTTATATAATTATTATATTAGTTATAGTAATTATCATTTTCATAACAATGTCCTGGAAACGGAGGGTAGAACGTTCCGAAAATATTGCTTTGTTGAGCATTATTCAAAACCTGTTTGCTCGATAAGCCAGCATCACATTCAATATTGAGTTTAATGTAAAGCGTCATTACGAAACGTACCATAGATAAAGCGAAGAATATGTTGGATAAATTCAAAGATAATGAATTCAAAATGTGGATTTGAACATCCAGCTAAATAAATCCACCTATCCTCACTTGTATGACAATCTAGCGTGTAATGTGTTCGTTCGCAAACACATATTGTTGTGAGCAGCATTATCCGAAATGAATTACAATAAAAACATCATCCATCACATTGGTGACAAATAAATAGGAGAAATGTATTGTGTTTTATAATGAATAAGAAACGATCTCACACCCGTCATCATTGTGACATGCTTTTATCACCGGAATAGAAGTCGCGAGAGCGTCATAATCTAACGTTTACGGCGGCAATTGATTATTGATGGAATTAATGCGACATACACAATAACCGAAAATGTGTATAGTATACTTTTCTTCATAAAGTTTGCCCACCACTGTCCTATAGTGCAAAAACGATTCTGGAAACCGTATCTTTCAAACGTATTTCGGTGTCAACCTTGTTGCAGTATATATGTACCGCCTGGCTTTTTACCCTTGGTGTGTTTTGATGATAGACTTGGTCCTATGTTTCGCCTCTCGATAACCAGTACTGGTTCAGTGTGTCTACCGTTGCCATGAATAACCATTTTAATGCACTATACACTCTGCATGTGTAAAGTTATCGAGCCCATTTGTCTGAACAAAACCTTTTAGCGGGAATGCTGATCTGTAGTTATTACGAAACGATTATTTCAAATATTTCCGGTTATTATTATTACCGAAAGGCATTGTTAGCATTTACCGAAAAAATGACAACTTGAAAATTAATTGAATTTAAAAACAATGTCCTAATGCAGGGGTTCTCGAACTTTTGGTGTTGCGGAGCCCTTGAAAAGGTTGACTATTATTCACGGAGCTCAACAAAATAAATGTTAAAATTGTTACTTTCAGATTAATATTCCTGAGCAAGTTGAAGGTACTTTACTTAATTTGAATGCTGAACCTTTTTTTTAATAGGGTTAATACAAGTCATACATAAATCTAAATTTCAAACATAAATTATATATACCAAAGCTGTAAATTTGACACTTGACAAACATATTAATAAATTAGGGGTCGAATCTTTTCCCTTTTGACATTTTTGGAAGGCTTAAAAGGCCGCTAATAACGTGCGCGATTGCATTTGGTTACAATCGCCGTTTTTTTTTGTCAGCATGACGTGTTTTTGAACCTTTTAACATCTACACGCCGGTGTTTATTCTCCCTAAAATCAAAAATTTCCCTCAGCATATACATGTATTGTTACACAATGACGACGTTATTTGCTTTTTTGTTCTCGTGGGGAATTATGAGTTCAATGTGAAAAACATGTTACCATATTATAGTCATCGGTGACGAAAAGCTAAAAATAATAATTACTAAAGAGGTAAATCCGCAACACAAATTTCTTGATTGAAAAGCGGCATTCTAAAATATTAAAACTGAAACTCAAAATGAAAGATCACACGTTTGGTTTTAGCAGACTCACCTCAGATTGAAAACGTTTTTATAGACATTATGAATCGCAAAATTTGGTGGTATGTTAGGTTTTCATCGTAGTAACTGCGAAATCGAAACACAGTCAATTGTGCGCGCGATGTACTTTTTTCCCCATTATAAAACTAACGACGGAGCCGCACGCAATCAATTGTGCGCGCTCCGCGATGTACCTTTTTTTTCATTCTGAAACTACCGACGGAGCCGAATGCAATAAAATAAATTTCAATTGTTCGTATTTTGCCCAGACATTGTGATTTTTTAAACGGCGATATCTTGCTTAAAAATAATCTCAAGTGCGAAAGAAGAAATCAAGTTTGACAAATCCCAAGATCGCAAAAATACGATTCCAATTTATTTATAGTTGACAGTTTATCACATGTTTTATGCTATTTTAGATCAGTATTCTTTCATTTTAGTAATCTCGAATCAAACGTGAGTAACGATGAGCACAATTACATTATGACGACGAGACACGTTAAATGCTCGCATCGGTCATTGATTCAATATTTTACGCAACAGAAACCTCGTTATCCGTTTTTTCAATCGCGAAGAATGTCGCGCGGAAATTTCCGATTCCAATTTTGAACCACCTCCCTCATATGAATCCTGACTGCACTTCTGCTTATAAATAATGTCATTTTTCAATTCCACCTCTTTGCCATATTTCGAGGCTATATTGTTGTCAGATTTTATCAAAGCTTTTATTGCTTCTTCGAACAGTTACAAAACTAGTCGGTATTTTGAAAAGTAATCCAATAGCTCGCGGAGCCCCTGGGTTACTCTCACGGAGCCCTGGGGCTTCGTACGGAGCACTTTAAGAATCTATGTCCTAATGTATAATTGTTGAATAAGATTTTAGCCGAATTTTCAGAACGTGATGAAGCAGTGCGTATAGCTTACATGTCGTTCATGATGATATAATGATAGTCTGCACTCGAATGGGATCTAACAAAAGACTACACGAAGTTCGATTCAAAAATATTTTTCTTCTAGATCACTCATCTGAAAGTAATTGCGGCAGAGATTTGACCTGCTAACATCTTTTAATCTGAACTTATATACAATTTATTGATAAATGATTTGCACGATATTATTGACGATTAATCCGACTCATCTGCCTGCCCTCTCATAAGATGTATCCGAGTGTCATTTGAGATATTTTGCGTTTCAACGCTTGAGCATTAAATGATCAGTATTCAATAAATCGATAAATATATGTGTTATGTAATACAAAGAAAAATATTGCAACCTATAAATGACTCTTTTTAACTATCTTCAATTAATGATATTGAGTAATTTTAACGATTTTGATCAGACGGCAATCTTTCAGGCTTGGCGCCTATATTTTTGCAAAAGAATGCTTTAAATGATGATTAATACTGGACTACTTTACAATATTTTTAAAAGCGTAGACAAAGAGGCTCTGCATCAAATATCATGTCTCTGATGATTTATCGAACGTCGATATAGCAGATGCACATACCATAAATATCGATTTGTTATTGAATTAATACCTGTATATTTTTGTATAAAATGATTGACTGATTGATGTAAACCATCAGTTATGACACATAACGAGGTAGCTGGTATTTAATGCTTGGTATGTGATTGCAGTGATGTTATGTAGAAGTATATTGGTCGCTTAGAGAGGTTTTGTGCTCTGCTGTTTGAAAGTTTCCACTTACACTGACAAGCTGATAGATATTGATTAAATGAGGTAAAAATAGGGTTCTCAGGTTTATTCATTTCCACCTATAACTTTTTTAAATTCTTCGTGTTTAATTGTTTTGTTATAGGAAAAATAAAATTTTGTCTAACTAACTATCGTCAATAGCGTTTTGTTTCTGAACTGGTTTCAATCAAATTTAGGATGTTAGTTATTCAGATATTAGTCATCAATCGCTGGTGTCAACATATGTCTCCGTTTTGACAGGTATATCCGCTTCAGGGTGATATTATATGAATATTAGCTGATATCATATAAATATTATTTCGGAAATTGTCAGATGCTTTCAACGAAGTGACCATAAGGATATCGGCGACTGTAAAGTACATTGTTTTTATGCTTGCTCACTCAGTAAGAGCAGCTGGTCGCCATGACATGGTATATACAGGTTCGGTTTGACTTTGGTTTAAATGGAGCCTTTCAGGTTCAAGTAATCAGTTTATTTGAAACTTTCAACCCCTTAATGGCTATGTGTTCAATGTGCTTATGGATGTTCATGAAGATATATATATTATTAGGTTATCTCATCTAAGTCTTACATTCATCCTTTTAGTCAAATACAATCTGCGATGTAAATATAGTTTTTGAGGAAATAGGAAAAAAGGCATGGCCGTTATCGAACAGAGACTTGGGTCGTTTAACAAAATTAACAACATGTTTAAATTATATATTTAGATTCATTAGATTATAGCCTTAATATAAATTAAAAATTGCATAAAATGGCAAATCTCAGTGAAGAACAAATTGCTGAATTCAAAGAAGCGTTCTCACTTTTTGACAAAGATGGTGACGGCAAAATCACAACAAAAGAATTGGGAACGGTAATGAAGTCGCTCGGACAAAATCCTTCAGAATCGGACTTACAGGTGAGAATATGATATGCTGCGAAGAATGAACTTCTCTGCGACCTTATTGACTCAACAAACGTCGTTTATATTTTATACGTTATTTTTACAGGACATGATCAACGAAGTGGATGCAGATGGAAGTGGGAGTGTGGACTTTTCTGAATTTCTGACAATGATGGCAAGAAAAATGAAGGATACCGACGCTGAAGAAGAGATAAAAGAAGCGTTCAGAGTTTTTGACAAGGACGGAAACGGTTATATTTCAGGGGCTGAACTTCGTCACGTTATGAATAACCTTGGGGAAAAGTTGACGGAAGAAGAAATCACAGAGATGATTCGAGAAGCGGACATGGACGGAGATTCTCAAGTTAACTATGAAGAATTCGTTAAAATGATGATGTCAAAATAAACTTAGAACAAATAATACACTATACTCGGGAATTTAAAAAAGATAAAATTAATTTATTAGGCTTAGTTCTTATATTTTATTTGTTGCTCTACGACAGTATCATGGTTGAAAGAACATACAAATCGATTACGAGAGCCTATTTTTATGTTAATAAAAAGATTTTAGAACTATAGTGTGCATGACTATTTTTAAGAGTAAATAAAAAACTGAACTGTACAAAAAACAAGTTGGGTATTCATTTAACTTTTGATGGCACATTCAGGATTGTCGTTATTCTAAATAATTTTTTGTTCGGTTGAAGTCCATCCTAGAGATTTGAATGAAAAACAAAGAAGATCGCCACCGTGGAGAAACATTTTTTGTCACAACCTATGAATAAAGATGTACAAGTCAGACCCCGAAGTAAAAAAATTCTCGACGCACATGGCTTTGTTGTCCCATCGTCTAATCATACAAGGTACAGTAATTCGAAACCCCCAAATTATCCAATTTTGCTTGAAATTCTCAGTTTTCATAGAGTTTTTGAATATGTTTTAGTGTTTCGAAGCGCATTAATTGTAGCTCACTGAGGAAACACTTATATAAATATGAAGCTATTTGTGCATTGAATACACATACGGAAATAAAAGATTCGAAGCAGTTATCCATAATCTGCAACTTCAAAATACGAAGCAATTCATATGAAATATATATGAAAGAATTTCTGCGAGAGCATAGTTTACTTTTGGATAAAAAGTAATATGGATAAAAAAAATAAATGTTCAATCGGATAGACATACTTCGCTACATTTTGAATAATTCAGATTTAGAAATATAGGAATTTGTTATCATAGCCTACTATATAAATTCAATACAATGGCTGGCAAACTGAAACAGAAAATAAAAATAATATTCTGAATAATCGATATAAGAGATCTTTCGTTTCAATACAAAGGCGGCTGTCACACATTGAGATAATTCCAGGTAGGATATATATAGAGACGTTGCAGTAACCGTGATGACATGCATCGCAGCATGCGGTTTGTGTGTTTGCTTGCCGAACCTTCAATTTGACCCAATATATATTACTTGTAACGCTGTGGTAAATGTAAGTCGTTTGGGCTGATTCACGTATGAATATATGGTTACGTTAGCGGGTGCGAGAGAGATTAAAACATCAGAAGAAACAAGCATGGCAAAACATGTTATTTTCTCCGTTCTCTAGTCATAAATTTGCGGCCTTTCTGCAGCATTTTGTATTTAGTTGTGATCCATTTTCAACCGCTGGTGGGCGACATTGGGATATAATTTTCTTCCCTACAATCGTGCATGATGCTTACAAACGTGGTATCTGAATAAATCCCAACTCAGCCGGATGGCATATACTCAGTATTATTTGGCCTAGGCCAACTCTAAAATTAATGGTGTTTTACAGTTAATGTTCTATAGTAGAGTCGTATATTTCACGAAGAAAGAGACTCCAGCCGTGACGCAAAGTGCGAATCGTATAAATAGCGTGGATTTATTATTGGTTTACCATGTATTTTCAGTCATATATATCATCCCTGGCACTGTGATGTTTTGATAAATATGATTTCGACTGCAGCATACTTGGCGGAGGTATCGAGATTTTTTAAACGTGAAAAAAACGTAAAATTAATGGTAATTTTCACGCGTAGCGGCTCGCATTAGAATGTTTACATCTTTCTACGCGCATTTCCGTCGGAGAAAGTAACATTTTTTGCATTGAGGGGGGCGTGTGCACTAATAATTAGAGGGGTGACGTCATCAAAATTGTCAGTTGAAGCCTTGAACCCAAAAATTCTGTAAATAAAATCGTGAATTTTGGACTAACCATTCTTGCTATAATAGTGATTTTAGTGTTGTTCTGTTTGAAAATAACACAAGAAAACGTTGAAATAAAAATTAATTATTTAAGAATAATTATTAACCCTATACTAGACACAAAATCGCGCAAATTCAATGGAAATTTTGGAATTTTGGCGTAAAATTTTTTTTTTTAGATGAGTGCGTTTTACATGTATTGCTGGATAGGGCTCTATCACACGCTAATAAAAAGCCATGAGTGAAGCTTTAGGGCCTAATGGTTGACAAAAAAATAACCCAGGTAAAATGCCACCAGAACGACCGACTGGGGAGGGGTCAGGATTTTGTTGTTCGCACTTTTGGAATAGTTGGACGTCGTACTTAGGGCGTAATATACTGCTTGATATATGATTGAGAGGGTTAACAAACAGTACGGGCGTGTTTTAGGAGTTGAGAAGTAACGAACGCACTACAACTTCAACTTAAAACTAAACAATATCTACACTTGGTTATTGAAAATTCACGTCATTCGAACCATTCAAATCATAACGATTGTTTTCATTATTTTAAAACTATATAAAAATGCGTGCGTCTGCTCAACAACAACAGGTTGTGCTCGACTGGGAAGATTTTGAGCAGTTTTGCAGTAATTACTATTTACGTTTGCGCAAATATACATTTTCAACAGTTTGGTCAATTTTATTGTGCCAAAATTGACTTTTGCTTTCCGAGAATAAATTTTGCCGAATTATTGACCCAATTATAGGTGGCGCGAGTGTTGAATTGCGCTGAGCACACTATATTTTGTACTAAAAATTGCCCCAGACTTCATTGCGCCAAAGTTTCTCGACTACATAAAATCGTCATCGTTATCTGTGGCACACTTCACATTTGCTGGTGTAGCCAATTAGTTGATATGTAACTACAAAACTACACCAAATTGACCCAATTCAACCGAGAACACCTCAAAAAAAAAGACATTCTTATCACCAGAATTGAACACTTTCAACACTTACAGTCACATATTTCTACGTGTTGATGCAGTTAGAAGACCACTAGTACCGCCTTATCAAAGACTTTTTCGTGTTATACAAAAATACGATAAGTTATTTAAGATTGATTTCAAAGACAAACCTACCACGGTTTCTATTGATAGAATTAAGCTGGCTCATGAAGAGATTTTTACTTCTGATTTCCAGGACATTTCTTATTCAAATACCCCAACTACTGAATCTGACGTACTAATACACAGATATAACGCCTCGTATTCAAATTCAGTATGATCCTTTTCATGGGGTAATGATAGGTACTTTCTCATCAATTCTCCCCTGCAACATATAACTGGGACATGCACGTTAGGAAGTCAAACTTTAATTTGGAAACACCACCCTTTAATTCAGTGGTTTCCAACCTCCGGTCCGCGGACCGGTGCCGGTCCGCGAAGCTTTTTTGCCGGTCCGCTAGAAATTTTGTTGTTTTGTTGTTTTTATGCCGTCGCAATCGCTTTACCGTAGACAAAGTTGCGTTGGATCATTACGCAATTCTATTCCGCCGTCCTATTGCGACGTCTTTTGCGACATGTTGGCGCCGACCATTAACACTTTTCGCTTTTCCGGCTCCGATTCATCGCGAATGCGCTCCATCAAATCTCGCAAAATTAAGAAGCCTAAATATCGGCACGCGTGCTTTTTCTTTTCCGCGTACTTTTCCTGATTAATATGACCATATATAAAAAACGTGATGCATATCTCCTTGTTTAAACCAGAAAACCGCCAAAAACAGTATAATATTCCAGTAAGATATGACCTTGTTGCGACCCCACAGGTGGTCACGTGACGCGCAAAAAAAACATGGGCCGCAGAGATCTTTTCCAGACACAGTAGGATTTTGAGCTTGTTGTCAAGTTGTCGACGACCCTGTCATTGTAATGCAAATTCATTTCGTTTGAGGCGTCGATCAACAGCAGAGGGATTAATATAATAAACCCAATGAAAAAGAAAAGGCTTGATTAAAATGGTGATTCTACTTTACAGTTCAGATTAAAAAAGAATTACTTGTCACAATTTTAGATATCTCTTGATAACGAATACCCATCGCCAGGTAATCGAGCAATCAAACTGTTGTCCGTCTACTAGCCAATTACTGCGTAATGCGAAACAACATTTTCATCACGAAATTCAATTGAAACTAAGCAAAGAAATCGGCTGCACGCGGCTGCAGGGCTACGTGTTGCAAAAACTTCTTTGAGGCCTCGTTTGCAATTTTTATATTGGAAACGAAACAGCAGCAAAATTCTCACATGAGTTAATTGTGCATGTTTTTAATGTGAGATATTCTATGCGTGCCTTTTTTACGCATAATGGGTGCCCAGCACTGCATGTCATTACGCAAATATATGATATTATTTTATGTTTCACCCATTTTTAATTTTTGGTCGGCACATTATTTGATAGTTTTTCTCCGTGTGAAATGTTTTTAAGTGTGCTTTTTTGTCTAGAAGCTTATTGACTGCCCGACATTGCATTATATTACGCAAATATATGTTATTCTTTTATGTTCCGGCCATTTCAATTTCCGCGAGTAAATTTAATCCAATTTTACCGGTCCGCCAGGGTAGAAAGGATGGGAACCGCTGCTTAATTGATTGTTCTCAATACCAAACAACTGTTACCGAACTTATTTTACATTATTGGACACGTTTAGCAGACATAACGATCGTTTTGTTGTTATGTTGTTCTTGTTGTTCTTTGACACTTTTTGAACACCTAGTGGAAATATCAAAAAACCGCTTTTCTCTTTGATCCCTGAACCAATTGCTTTGAAATTTTTAGTGGTTAAAGATGAAATTTTTCTCCATAAGGCTATTACTTTCATTTATTTCAAATATTTCTGTCAGCTCTGTGAGACTTGTTTTTGTTTGCTATGACGTCATGAACGTTCTGCGGGCATCGGACGCCGTTTTGTGTCCAACTGTACTGCTTCGCTTGGTGTGAATAGATTTGTAGAATGTGATCTCACGGTACGGTAAACCGTACTGTACTGCGAACAGACGTGTCCATATATTTGGGCGTAGCTCTCTTGTAATTCTTCTAATCAGATTTATCGCTTAGATTTTTCAAGACTTGGTCAATCAATCCATGATCGGGGTTCATGTGGAAAGTCAGTTTCAAGTCAAGTCAAGTCAAGTCAAGTTTATTTTTTCCAATCAGTAAAAAACAAAAAACACGTGCAAAGATATATAGAAAAAATGATATTTAAATTACTGGGGAAGGGAAGCCGCGGGGAACCAAAACTGGTTATCGAGCTGCGACACCCAAGGTTCTAACACCTAGTTTGACAGATCGGGGAAAGAGTTTCAACGAATAGATACCATATAAGTTTTACAAAAGAGCTAACTAATTGCAATTGTTGTATATTATTACTAAAATTAAATGTGCCATAATAGCAGCGAATAACGGGGGATTTCCCGTTTGCATAGACCTAGCTGTAGCGAAATGTTGTTCTGTAGAATAACTGGGGAATTTTGAAGGTGACCTGACCACAACGTGGTTGTGCTATGACAGTATGAAGCGATATAGCAATGGACACCGATCAGGTAATTAAATAAAGTGAAATTAGCACGCTGGATGTTGAAATAAATATTCACCATTGGTGTCCTGACGCGTTATCTCAGTACCAGTACCGTACTGCTTGTAAGCTAACAAGAAAAATATTAGGAACAAATATAAATGATTTGATACTGTCAGACTGTGATAAGAATACAATGAAAAAATAATATTGACATTTGTTGAGGTGAAAATAAATGTTGGTATAAAATCACTAGACTATGGAGTCCTTCAATGATAGAAATATCTGAATATAGGAAGCACTGTGATAGGAATACTCCATTGCTTAAACTGGTAAATTGATGTTAACTAATACTAAAATATGAAACATAATTTGTAATACTTTTTCATGTAACATAGCACAATTAATAGTTTTTGTCCATCCTAAAGTATATATTGAGACACTAAATGTCTTTTTAGATTTGATTTGAATATCTGGTGGGACATGCTTTTTAACTCACTTGGTAAATTGTTCCACATTTTTGCTCCAGTGTACTTTAGGCAATTTTGGGTTATGGAATGTGACAAACGACGTAAATAAAAAGAGTGTGTGGAGGCTGATCTTGTGTTATGTGTGTGTATAGTACTTTGTCGTATAAAATAACCATCAAAAGCACTTGGTAGACAGTGGTTGTGATATTTGTGCATAAGCTTGCAGATCTCTAATTTATAAATATCTGCAAGCTTTAAAACATTAATTTTGTTATAAATTATGTTAAGATTTATGCGAGCAGACGAACGATAAAGGATTTTAACCGCCCTGTTCTGAAGTACATTGATTCGATGCAAAATTGATTGAGATGTGGATCCCCAAGCTACAATAGCATATTGGATATATGTTTGAAAAAGTGAGAAATATACCAATTTAAGGGTTGCTGTATCTATATAGTGTTGAAGTTTACCTAACATACCTACAGTTCGAGAAAGTTTTTTACGAATATCATTAACATGGACATCCCAACGTAAGCAGTTATCTATATTTAGTCCTAGATATTTGTAAGAAGGGACAGATTCTAGCTCTGTTCCATTGATGTTAATAGAAATTGCGGTGACTTGATGACGTTGTTTAGGGCATATATGAACAATTTTAGATTTATTAATATTGATTGTTAGCTTGTTGCTAATCATCCATTCGAATACCTTTGCCATCTCGATATTTACATGTTTTTCTAAGGTCAACACAGATTTCGCACTGTTGAGAAGACCGGTGTCATCTGCGAACAATTTTGTCAAGAGGTCAGAGCAATTTGAGATGTCATTGATATATAAAACGAAAAACAGTGGGCCAAGACAGCTGCCCTGGACAATTCCTGTTTTTATGGGAAGCACTTCAGACCGGTTAGTGCCAATTTCAACATATTGCTGTCTACCCGTGAGGTAGTCTTTGAAAAGGTTGTTGGCACAACCGCGGATTCCGTAATGGTGGAGTTTATCGAGTAGGATATCATGGCTAACAGTATCAAAGGCCTTTTTCAAGTCTAAAAATACGCAACATGTATGTTCACCACGTTCAAATTTTTCGTAGATGTATTCAACTAAGTCGATAATAGCATGATTTGTAGAGTGATTATTCTGAAACCCAAATTGGTATTTATTAATAAGGTTGAAATTTTGACAAAAATCCATTAACCTGCGATATAAGAGTTTTTCAAAGACAATAGCAATACTTGATAAAATAGAAATGGGTCTGTAATTTGATGGATCTGTTTTATTCCCAGATTTAAATAATGGAATGACGCGGGCTAGTTTGAGGGCTGATGGGAAGATGCCCATTATTAAAGAAGCATTGAAGAAGTACACAATGATCGGGGAAATAATGTCGGCAATGATCTTGAGAAAGTAAGAGGAAATGTTGTCATCCCCAACCGCTTTTCCCTTTTTCAATGCTAATATTGTGTTAAAAACCTCATTAACAGTGGTAGCTCGGAGGTATATTGATTCCTTGGTGGTGGAGCGAAGAAATTCTTTGAAATTTTTATTAGAAGGTGGCACACTGTCAATAAGATTTTTACCGATGCTTGTGAAAAAATAGTTAAGTTCGTTGGCAATTACAAATGGGTTGGTGCTTTTGGAGCCATTTCTAAGGGTAAGTTCTGGAATTGAAGTACTTGAATTCGATTTTACATTCACAATTTCCTTAATTGTCCGCCAAGTGTGTTTTATGTCCCCCCTATTATTTTGTACTTTAATAAGGTAATGATTTTGTTTGGATCTTCTGATGATGTGGGTTAAGGTATTCTTATACTTTTTGTAGTTTCTTCGTTGACTTGGGGTGCCTAGTATGTAATGCTTTTTATGCAACAAATTCTTGTTCCTTATCGATATTAAGATACCTTTGGTTATCCATGGTTTGTTTGCCAGTCTAGTCACTTTGCGTGAGCATTTTCCCATGGGTGCGTTCCTGTCAAGTATGCATTTTATTATGCTAATAAAAGTGTTAAACCTCTGATTGAAGTTGGTATTAGATAGTTCTGTGGCCATGAAGTTGTCAAAGGCGTTTTCCGCATCGTGTCTAAAATTTTCTTTATTAAAGTTTGACATTTTACGTTTTGTGCGAGCCGTATCAATTCTATTCGCTACATTAATATTGGGAATGCAACATATTATGGGAAAATGGTCAGAGATATCGTCTAGTAAAATGTAAGACGAGTAATCATGATCTATAATGTTTGTGTAGATGTGGTCTATTAGGGTGTGGGATGTGGGAGTAACTCTTGTGGGGTGAGTAATTATGGGAATAGCCAAGTGAGATAAGAGCATGTCCATGTATTGAATGGTTTGTATATCATGGGCTAGAAGATTAATATTAAAATCACCCATAATTATAAATTTACTATTACGATTCTCTAAATTGCAGAGGCATTGTTCCATCGCTTCAGTGAAGTTCATAATGTCACTACGAGGGTGTTTGTAAACAACGCCAATGATGATGTTTTTCTTGGTATAGGTAAGTGGAGGACTAATCTCAATCCACAGTTCCTCACAGTTTGAGTAACTTAGGTCACATTGGTGAATTTCAGTGAAGTGGATATCTGATCTGATGAACATGCCAACACCTCCAGATTTTGTGGGAGAAGGGTTATGAATAAAGTTGTATCCAGTAATTCTAATGTTGCAGATAGGTGAATTGGACAACTTGGTTTCACTTAATGCGATTATATGGGGGGCATGATGGAAGCAAGTTAAGAGTTGGATTAGGCTATCAATATGTTTTGAAATTGATCTAACATCTAACAAGATGTTTTAAGTATGATACTAATTGGACACGTTCAGTGGACATAACGATCGTTTTGTTGCTATGTTGTTCTTGTTGGACACGAAGTGGACATAACGATCGTTTCAATATTATGTTGTTGTTGTTGTTATTGTTCTTGTACTTTGACACGTTTTTAAAAAGTCGCTTTTCTCTTCGAATACTGGACCAATTGCTTTGATATTTTCAGTGGTTAAAGATAAAATTTTTCTCCAGAAGGCTATTACTTTTTTTCGCTATGACGTCATCAAAATTATTGCCACTCGGTGGCGCTACGTGTCCATATATTTGAGCATAGCTCTCTTGTTGTTCTTTGACATTTTTTGGACACCTAGTGGAAATATTGAAAAACCGCTTTTCTCTTTGGTCACTGGACCAATTGCTTTGAAATTTTTATTGGTTAAAGATGAAATTTTTCTCCAGAAGGCTATTACTTTTATTTATTTCAAACATTTCTGTTAGCTCTGTGAGATTTGTTTTTGTTTGGTATGACGTCACTGAACGTTCCGAGGACGCATGTGCAGGCACTCCTCTTTTTGTTCACGTGCAATCGAACGTTGGCGAGACGGCGTGACGATTCTGAAAGTCGTTACTCAAAAATCGCAAGTTTTTCGAGGTTACCGGTGAATGGCGGTGATGCTAGCTGAAGGTACGGTAGACCGTACTGTACTGCTTCGCTTGATGTGAATATATTTCCGGTACTGTACTGCTTCGCTTGGTGTGAATATATTTGTAGACTGTGGTCGAAATGCTTCGCTTGGTGTGAATATATTTGTAGACTGTGGTATCTGCTGTTATAATACCGTGATAAAACGAATAAGTTGGTTTTGCAAGGAAGAAGCGTCTGGCTTTACAGGTAGGGGGGGGGGGGGTGCGCATTTTCAATACGTCGATAATATCTTTGTCAACCAATTTGCGACCACGTGTTTTTGTCTGTTTGATTGCTGTGATGGGGTGCTTTGTTTATAATTTGACGAGTTTTGTTCTTAAAATATATGACGGTCAGAAATGCAATTAGAAGCCCAATTTTTTCAAAGATAGAGAGGTTCTGGTACCGTAACACAGCGCGGTGACACTGAACTAACTCGTAGCTGTCAAAAGATTGAATATCTATACAAATATAGGAGATAAAAGGATGAAACTTGGCAGGTGGGTAGAGTTGTGTTTCTTTTGACCATCTTTGAAGTTTTCGCGTTTTTACATTCAAAGGAGGGGGAATAGGGGAGGTGCGCATTACCAATACGTCGATAGGGGAGGTGCGCATTACCAATACGTCGATAATATCTTCGTCAACCAATTTGCGACCACCGTGTTTTTGTTAGAGATGTACCAATACCACCTTTGTCGCCGATACCGATACCAACTGAAAACCCCGATACCGATACACCGTTATTACAAAAAGGCCGATATTCCGATACCGATACTATGTAATTATTACCGTAATTAAGTGTGCTGTGTAGGGCAGACGGGTTAAAACTAAAACAATGGTCTTTGAGCGTTATTCATAGTACACATTATTTCAGATTGAAAAAGAGATATATCACATATGAAATTGATGTTTGGTATCCAGATGCATTAATTGATTCGGATGCATTGTATGCTGATGCTAGTAATCTCGGTGTCCAATTAGAAAACTCATATTCCGGAATGTCCAATTCCAATTTAATATTAATATCGCGACCTTGGAATATCGTTTTTCGTGTTTAAAAGAATATCGAATATACGCAAAAATATTTTATTTTGTGTTTAATCGTGATCGTCGCTGCAATAAATTACATCCAAAATGAAAGGATATCAATCAGCGTCGATATCATACATCAATAAGTCTATAAAGAAATTGTGTATTTAAACAAAATTAAAATTATTATAATCACAGTATTTATTACCTGTGTACAGAGATAATTGCGTCGGAATTTAGCTTAACGATGTCGATGAACTAATTGACACTCGCTCTTGACGATAAACAGTCAAAATTAATAACCGTGCCAAAAAGTGCATGTGCTGTGAAAAAGGACTCCGATTTCACGGTATGATTTAAAACAGGGCGCCTAGTTGCTTTCTTTTCTGTGCCGTGTTGATATATTTCTTCATATTCAATATGTAATATGTATTCAAAATGTCAATATACAAATTTGGCAGCGAAAATAGCCGAATTAAATGAGCTAGTTCCGCTAGTAAATATTTAAAAACAGGTGAATCCCATTCCCGTTACCACTCGCGGGGGTGAAGACATGCATGGCTCATAGTTCACGATCTCTCCGGGCAAAAAATAAAAATTAAAAGTTAGATGTTAAGTTATCTTTTAAAACATTCTAGATCATATCAAAAAGGCAAATATATATAGCCGATATTGCCGATACCGATACATCGGTACATCTCTAGTTTTTGTCTGTTTAATTGCTGTGATGTGGTGCTTTGTTTATACAGGTACTGGTAAGTCACCGCATATGATTTTTGGGGAATTGTCTGCGTGTCCATATATTTGAGCATTGCTCTTTTGTTGTACAAAATTGTTTTAATATTCGAAACGCAACATTGCATTGTACTTAATGGTTTATCCCGTTTTAATCTTAAATATCTTGCCTTTAATTACGATTATACTGTTAAAAGAATTTTTCAGAATCTTCTCCTCAAGTTGGTTTTATTCAAAAAAGCACTGATGGGGTTTCCGGGGTAATTAACGAATTGACAGATATTAATTATTTGGCATGCCAAATTGAAAGCGTTCCAACAACTAATATTTAACTCTAAACAATACCTCGGTAAGATCCTTAGTCAGTTATTAGGTGGGAACAGAGCAGCTATCACCGTAGGTGATATATTGACCGAAATTGAATGCCAACGTATTAACGTAACCGTTTTTAGGTTCTATTTTTACAGGTTAAATATGCTACCCGACTTTTAGTGCACGTTATTGATAATAGCAATGAAACAATCATTGCACAAATATTCCCTGACATTGTTGCGTCAAAAAAATAACCATAAAAATTTTCTGACGTATTGTAACATTCCTAACGTCATTGTTATTGCCCTGGGACAGGCAGTAGACAATAATGATGTTGATAGGGTGGTTGAATAGTGTGCCTGAAAGGCCTTAACCAGCTCAAATCACTTTTTGTTCAATTTCGACGGCCTTAAATCACTATTGATTCAATCCTCTCCTTCGGGAATATCCGCTAGCAATATATCAATAGACTTCATAGACAATTAAATTGGGTCTAGCACTATACTCCCTGTCGCATTGTCCTCTTTTAACCTGCTTAAACAGTAACCCAAAAATGAATACATACATGCATGCATGAATACAAAATTAGTAAATACGAAAGAATGGTATAACGATATTACCCTCATTTGCCGAAATGTAATTAAACGATCAATCTGCAGTGATTTCTAAGTCACTTTATAACATGAGTTTGGAAAGAAATCTGATCAATATAAATTTTTTTTTAACTCGAACCGGAAGAGTACGTGCTTGCGGAAGGAGTAAGCCTCAATGCTTTGTATGTTTACAAGTCGCATCGGCGACAAAAGAATATAATCATGAACAGTGTTCCCTCTAAGGTGTGCGCGTGTGCGTGCGCACACAGCTCTCAGAGGCTGCGCACACGCAAAGATTTACTGCGCACAGACGTATTTCGATGTAATGTAACAATGTGTTCGGTTGGCAGGTTGAGAAAGTTTGTTGTTGGCCCACTTTTACCCGGTTAGAACGCCAAAATTTCTTCATTGGTTTTTGCACAAATATTAGTCATTTCCAAAAAAGTGCGCACACACCAAAATTTCTGCGCACACATACTACAAAAAATTAGAGGAAACATTAATCATGAACAACATTTCGGAAGATTGTGAGCAACGTGCAGTTTGCAAAGTTAGGGGACTTTGCTTTGAGAATGTTATCGATATTCGGGTACATCGAAGTACATTTACTAAATCATTTTTCCGGTATAAAGAGACTGAAATTGTAATAAAAGACTTTTGATGTCTGTCAAATCAACGCTCGACATAAATTTTTCGTTTTATATTGTGCTGTTCAGCTATTCTTGGCATTAATGTGACCCGCGAACGATACAAAATTAATATTGTGGCCCGATATGCCGACTACCTTGGACCACCCTGGATGTAAGTCTATAATACCCGAAAGGACAATTAACTTAAAACTCAATCCCGGCTACCTGATCCTTCGGAAGTGAGCAACAAAATCACTCCCTGGAATGCAATTTTATTTTGAGCCCGCGCAGTTAATTAAAGAGTCTGGCTGTCCCGCCGCGATGAAGGTAAAAAATAGGCTGAAAAACATTCGGAAAATCTTATCACGTTCTGTGATGCAACTCGCACACTATTTCGGCATTTGTCTGGTGTGTAGCTTCAGACGGTGGAATTCATAGGCGCAATGTATATATATATCAATGGTATAGGTTAGATCCGAAATTGTAACTTGAAAAAATATCGGTCTGACCTAATTTAGTACCAATACTTCTCTGTGGTGAAAAGTCTCGACTGTGGGCAATAATATACCAATGTCAATTGTTTACGCGCATTATTCCTAGATTCAAGCATAAGCAAATCCGCTTTGAAGTGCAGATCAGATCAATAAACAGTGAGGAAATATACCAATACAACATTAGGCTAAAGATATAACCGTTAGTCGACTAGCTTGGAATGTATTTTGATCTCTCGTCAGATGTTGTGCTGAGAGTTGTAAAAGCGATTGACTTGACTCAGAATTTTGCTTGCAATGTGCTGTGCGAACTAGTTATACAAGTCAAAGTCTATTTATTCTGATAATTTATCTCTAGTCACTCTGTTATTGATTAAAATTGAAATAAACATGCACGCAGAGGAAGAAATAATCTCAGTCAAACTCAACATAAGCAAAAAAGACAAAGATGGCATCGAATTTGATGATTTTTTGCTCGATGAATTAGGAGGAATGAGCCGTTATCAGTTATTGTCTGTATTTGCGACCACCGTGCAAGTATTTTGTGCATTTTCAACAACCACTCTTCCATTTTACCTAAGCGCAACGCCAAAATTTAGGTATACTTCATTTTGCAATATCAATTGCCTCAGATGTAGCATGCGTTTTACTCTAGCTTGGAAAAATATTAGTTCTAACGATTGGTACTCTAATTAGAGTCTAATGAGCATGTTGTGTATGTGAAGGATTTTCTATACCAGTAATTATTTTAATCTTCGAAGGTGTGCATCGCCGTTTGATGAGGACTTCATCGGTCAAAATAATGTATCTGACGAGTTTCTACGATCTATCCGGCCTTCAACTTCCAGCCAAGTGAGTAAAACAGTCAGTATAGATGATATTATCATATATCAAACTTGTTATCAGATGCAGACATCAGTTCTAATTGCTGCGGAAGTTGTATAATATGGTCGCTAGTGTGCAGATACATCCGATTATCCGTTTAATCAGAACATAGTCACTATGCACCTGTCAAGAACGAACGTTATAAAAGGAACCTGACGTGACATTTCACGTTCAAAGTTAATGAAATAAACAACTAGAATTTTGAAAAGCGTTCTTTTCCAGAATGCATATATAAAAGTAGGGACAATCCATTCCAAACTGGCATGGGCGTAAAAGGCAAAACCAATGAAGTATGTTGAAGTATAACTGGATTGGCATCTTCTGTATAACATAAAGTTATATAACGATTTGGGGTGTCATCTAACAGCAAATAAAGATGTCTCCAATCGATTATCAAATAAAAAGATCAGTATTTTACATATAAACTTAATACATGGATCACATATCAGTTATTGTGTAATATATATATTAATAGTTGTACAGCAATATCATTTTTCCCCGTGATATAAAAGTTTTGATTCACTTGCAGCATATTGTCGGAAATATAAACATTGACGTAACGTAGAAACTAAGTTTATTCTACAGTATTTCATGAACGCGTCATACCAACAACGTGCGTTTCCCCAAACAAACTGTGTGATGCGTATCTAGTATCTATCTACTTTAATGTCTATGGCCATGTCCGGTAGAACGATATCTCACTTAATCAATAACACATTTCTAGGCATTGATAGAACGCCAATAGATGTTCGGGCCAAGTTTGAACTTGAGCACCTGATATGTCTTAGAAATGCGCGAAGACATTCAGTGCTACACGCCATGGTGTTTTGATTCTTTCAAATTACTAGCTATATGTTTATTGTGATGTTGCAGGGATAATCGGACAAATAGTTAATCATACCAAGGTTGCGCCAAAGGTAGATAGATTGCACTCACAATACACGAATGCGTGAGCGAAACGACATTTCACACTCTGGTAGTTTTTATTTGGTGTATTGGGCCCCTTTGGGCGTACCTATAAATTCCATTGTGTGTTGTTCTAGCACCCGATCACCTTAGAAACATTCTCAAGTGAAGTCAGGCGCATTATCATCGGAACTTTATAATTGTAAATCACCATACAATCATACAAAAAGAAAATATTTCACCTGAAAAAGTTTCATTCTGTGTGTGAATGACAATTTGACGCATTTTATAATAGAAACACTGCCATCAGTTTTCTTATGAATATAACTGATATTGTCCACAGCAGAGTACGTTCGACTATATGAATTCATTTCGTATCAGTTGACACGGTGATATTTGGTACTTACTGCCTACTATATTAAATGTAGATTAGACTTTATTACCCTATAACTTCATTCTACATGCAATTATTACAGAATTACAACTCATGTCATGAACGGCTTTACAACTATTCCTTATGTAATGGGAATTGGAATACTTCGTGTTTGAAAAATCAAACGGATGCACCGCTGGTGAAATGTGATAAATACGTCTACGATGACGACGTATACAAGTCCAGTATCACAACCGAGGTAAATTGTGTTTTGAATGTCTTTTGTAAACATGAGTTGTGCTGCTTGCTCACAAAATCTTCTTAATCATGCGCACACTTTGAACAGCATTTAATTGAAAACCTTTCATTGAAGTGAGCGTCCAAAAGCTACCGCTTTATTTCTATAGCCATATGTTGCCAGGTACTGAGGTCACATTTAAAAATGATCTTTTAATGGCACTTTGAAACCACTTTCATTTCATGAAAAATGCTTCATCATAATCCTTCGATTTAGTTTGATCAACCTTATTACAATTTGGATCAAATGAAAAATAATCTTGCTTGTCACTGTGCGTAGGAAAGCTATAATCAGTCAAAAACTAAATCAGCACTGTGTTCTGTAACGAAATACACTTGATCAATCCTATAGAAATTTTTTATATCTTACCAGACATAGAGTAGGATTTCAATATTTGATGTGTTAAAAATAAGGTGGATGACGTAGTTATAAAGAGCGAAACAGCATTAATAATATACTACGTGAAGGGGCTGATGGACACTTGTATAATAGTTATAAATATAAGGTTAACAAAGTCCGTAAATTTTGTTGTTCTGCATGTCTCCTCGTACATGTAGTCCTATTTGGTAGACGCTTAACTGAATTTTATTCCGATGGGAATCCCATGGGCTGGGATGGGACAGGCATATTTGCAATGGGATTGAATGGGAATGGGACAGAAAAATATGTCCCATAGACAAGCCTGGTATTTGTGCTATTGTTTAGAAACGCTTACAAACAGGTATGAAATAGGCTTAAATGCACGACCGAAAACTGCTTATCCAACATACGAGTGTATTAAAGTAACTCACAACTCAAGTAAGAAGAATAACGACGAATCTAATTTGAATCCAGAGGGTACACGTTTAAATACAGTTTTACGAGAGATGAATTGGGCTTCACATATCCGGATACTCGCGGAGGAATATTCAAATCGAAATTTGTTTTGCATTTTAGTCTCAATATGAAAAAAAAAACTTTAAAATCGTGTCACGCTTTAACGTTGGCCCATAGAAAGCTGCTCATAAAATGAGGTATTTGGGTCGTTTTATACAACATGCTGAACTTGGTATTTTTAACTCATTATAGAAACTATCTTATGTAGCAATAGCATTGACATTTGACAATTTAGAAATATGTTTCATTTTCAATATTTTTTATATATTCAGTGGGACCTGGTATGCAACAGAGCTGTAATGAAGACTATAGCAAATTCTTCAATGTTTTTCGGATTCCTCATTGGAGCAATCATTTCGGGCATTGTTACTGATCGGTATGAACAGGTTTTCATGACAGAATTTGTCCTTAGTTCTTGATTGCACTGTATATACGTGCGTACGTACGCTAATCCCCGAAATCTTGATTTCGATTTAACCTCAACATTTATTTACCTAAATATTGAATTCAAATGCAGATGATAATAACATCACAAGTTCAACAAATTGTACTGTAATACAGTCGTTGTTCAGGTCAAGAAAATGACGTGATGTTTCAGACTCTATGATTTCGTATGAATAACTAATTTCATCTGCTTTTGATGCTGCATTATTTCATGTACCTACAAAGTGTTTTGAAGTGCATAGAATATTATGAACGCCCTTGGCTATTTATTAAGTGTTGTCGGTGTAACTCATTATTTTTGCGTTTCTAACTCTTTAAAGGTAGGCATATTAGAGAATGAACATAAGCCATATATGAAATTCGATGATCATTAAATTTCAGACTGAAACAGAAAGTTTATTATGAATATCAATTGCGAATCTCTCTTTTAACGGTCAATCAAACACACGAAAATTTCACATTTCACAGGCATATCCCACAGGCGAAAGCTATTTATATACGTTGTTTAGAAAACAATTTCAAGGTTTTATTATCTAAGTTTACAAAGTATGGTATTCGTGAACATAGCACCTTAGTGACGCCGTAAAGATTATTATAAGAATTTACTTATATTTTACCAATTTCAAGATGATTCCAAATTTCTTCACAGCATCGGACGCAAAATGACAATGCTACTTATATGTATTTTATCATCTTCTTCGGGGTTCGCGTTTGCATTCAGTCAAAGTTATCATGTTTACATTGTGTTCTTCATTCTCTTTTCAATTGGAATCTCTGGACAATATATTGTTACCTTCACTTATAGTGAGTAGATTTTTTTGGTTGGAACTGATTAGTTCAATTTTTATTGATCATGTTACCAAAATTTTATTTTGATTGTAACGCTTACCAAAAAGTGTTATAAAAGTTTATGACGAGTTCCTTTTTATACCATTTTTAAAAATCTGAATTTTTTCAATAAATCCAACCTATGGTAAAAATATATATTTATATACCAATGATATAATACCATTTTATTAATACGCTAGTTTCAGGAACATTAGCAACTTACTAAAATTTGATTTCTATTTATGTCTCGGGGAACCTTTGTGCACACATTTAGATTCACCACCAAACAAAATATTTATGTATATTCATGCATACCATCGTACATAATTCTAGTGACTTGAAGAAAAAATTTTCCACCCAATAATATGATTTTATAATGCGTCTTCAAAATCGCATTAAATTCTTCATAGCCAGCAAAGTTTGTGATTTCTTTCACGCATAAAAAATTGAGTGTTCAAACAATATCATCGTATTATTGGTAACATGTAAAAAATGACTTAATATTTTTTATTATAAATATGTTATTATTTCTTCATCTATCTTAAATCATCCTTAAAGATTCAATGATTATACGAGTATATATACCTTGATGTTATACGACAGCTTCAGAACCCTCTGCTTGTTTGTCTATTTTCATCTTTATTTTGAAATGCACAAAATACAATTCATTCGATTATTATTTTTTGTTTATTTTCAGTGAGTGAAATTTCATGTAAAAAAGGAAGAGGAAAATTAATTTTCACCGTTTCATTACTGGCAATAATTGGAGACATTCTGATTTCACTCGTAGCTGTTATTTATCGAAATTGGAGATATATTGCAATATATAGTGTCGTGATAAACTTGCTTTATTTACCAGTGCATTTTTTCATTTCTGAATCACCAAGGTACCTTATTATTATTGTTTCAAATTGTTGATGAATCTGCCTTCCTATATATACTCTTGCTGTAAAACACACTTTGAAAGTCGTTTCTCCTTGAACCAATTTTCACATTATGTCTCAATAATGGTATATGAGTCAATGTAATAGAAGTGATGAAGTGTACCACTATAGTTAAACGTGTAAGCAAAAGTTTTCTTCAAAGGTGGCTGTTATCGATTGGCAGAACAGAGAAAGCACGAAAAGTTGTGATGAAGTATTTTAAATCTAGTGGGAAAAACTTCAATGAAGAAAAATGGCAATCTGTGCTGAAATCTTTTGAGGTAGAAATTAATCGTTCGTAAATTACATGTCATTTTGACTGCTGGTTAGAAAATAGTCATGTACTGTTATCAGAATAATATATATGTTTTATTTTTACTATCTTCCTACCAAATGTCAAATGTATTTTGATACTTGCCGTGTTTTTCTCATACCTAATTTTGGGATCCTATTCACCTACGGTTTTTAATGTTTTTCAGTCGCAAAGGTCAGAAGATGAAGTACAAAGCAAAACGTACTCGTTTATTGATTTGTACAGATTTCCTCATGTTCGAATAATATCGATGAATGTTATGTTTTCGTGGATGGTTATTTCGCTTGTTTATTATGGACTCATACTTAATACTGGATACCTTGCAGGTTATTTTTAAAGTAAAATTATCATAACGCATAAAGAAGAATGACATATTAACATGTATATTTAAATAGATATCATCAAAAATTGAATCAAATTGTGTTCGAGTTTCATGGATTTCAAGACATGCCGAAAGAGGTACCACTATTGTTAAGATACAGCTGAACATTGAGTGCAAATATTTGCCGGGAGCGTACTTTCGACGTACCATAATACGCGATGTAATTGCATGACCAAGTTGCTCATGATACAGCAATATTTGGCGCATGTATATGTTAAAAACTGTAAACAAAAATTCAATTAGATATTCAATACGTAGTGCATATGATTGGCAAAATTCAAAAATTACCGCGAACATTGGAATATCAACATCATTTTCTATCAAATTTTACATGGTTTTGAAGTCAACATTAGGAACTAATGTGACAAGACTATGTGTCGACAAGGCACCGGTTACATAACCATAAATGTTCTGTACTCCTAATTTACAAAATTGAGATTTCGATTCAACGGAGTAGTCTTTTCTTAAACCCTACTTTGTTACCATTCAAATGTTAACTTCCTACTTGCATTTTTGTATTTCATACTTGTATTAAAAAATTTCAGCGTATATTAAATGAGTTTTTGCCTCGTGCAGTTTTCCATGGCGAATTACGAAGATGCTGGACAGTAGTTCTAGAATAATTGTTCGCGATTTCAACATTAGACTTCAGAATTGTTTCATTTGTGTCATTTTATTCAGGCACCGAAATTCAATAACAAATATTTCTTCAGCCACCACGTTTTCGCCACATTGCCCCATGCTACACGCGTCTCTTGCTACCCGCCATTAAAAACCACAGAAAGGGAAAAACGTTACATGGCGTTACATATCACTGTATTACATGTTCACCATGCAAACTGAGAATTGCCCTCTAAAAGTGCGTTTCAATTTTGACAGGTAATCCTTACGTGAACGGACTTGTAAATTCAACACTTGATTTTATTGCAACAATTGCTGCACTGATTGGAGAAAGATATTGTTCGAAAGTTTATTTACTAAGTGGATCGTACGCGATCGCTGGTATAAGTTGCATATTGAGCATGTTAGTTTTGGATTTTGGTAAGTATCATATATGTATCATACTTGTTTGTTGGATGAAAAAACAACGCCATATTATCCGTTTGTTGATGAATGAGTGCACATAAAAGTTTTATTGTTAATTTATCTTTGACAAAAGTTGATGCGAGTTTTCAATTGTTAAAGTATTGGAGGAAATGGTTGTGCTAACATTGCATGCCTGCTTCGTTTGTTTTCAATAACCATCTGGTATCGTATCGGCCAAATTTTATTCCATTTTAGGATACGCCACTGCAAGCGTTGTGTTCGCGTGCGTTGGCAGGCTTGGAGCAGCTAGTGTTTACAAAATCATTTATGTTGTGACACCAGAATTATTCCCTACATTGCTGCGGTAAACATTGTTTTGAAGTTACGTTACTGACCAGTTGTTTCTGTCTGAATCGGAATACAGTTTGTAGAAATATTATTTATTATGTTACTATTTGAGTTACCATAACCCAACGTATATACTCGAATAATTTGAACTAGCGCTCACAGCTCTCAGAAGAGAACATTTGAAGGACATCTTAGTATTAAAATTGAAGTTTTCAGAAATTAATCTCTCGAAACTACATTTGTTGCAATCTTTTCTTGGTGGGGGTACTGCAAATCTTCAAATTTGAATTTTTTGTTCAATTATGCAAGACAACTCTGTCTTATTTTCACATTCAACTAGTGAATTCTAATTCTACGTTTATCTACATCTAACTCGATACTGAAAATTTGCGTCTGTATGGAAACTATCGTTAAAAATTGATCATACTATATACTTTTAATAGCTCATAATTGCAGTATTTAACGGACAAGCAACAGAGTTAACTTGTTTTATTTTTTATTTTTGCAATTGCCAGCGGGACTGGAATGAGTATTTGCACGGGAACTTCAAGAATTGGAGGTATGATTTCACCTTTCATCGTACAATCCCAGGAAGTGATACCATGGCTAATGCAGGTAGTTTTCTAGTTTTTGTTTTATTGAATTTAGAAATTTTCAACTTATTAGCTCTAGCTATATTGTTTTTTTCTTGCATAAACTTATATGAGTTGAAGCATGGTAGTGGTAGTAGTGGTTTTGATATAGATTTATACAAAAGTTTAACGTAATTTTCTGAATTGGATGAAGCAATCAACCAAGAGTGGCCAACACAAATATGGTCTAGGCTAGGGTTTTTTCTTCCTATATATATGATAGAGCAGACTGCATAATACAACGCTGTAAGAATCAGCTCATATAGTCTGAATCAACTAAAGCTGAGTGTGAGTGAACTGCCAATCGCAGTACAATACCATAATATGGATTACTAAAATGCATTCCATGACGATGAATCCACGTTTAGATACATTTTCGTTGGTTATTTTTGGAATATGATTTATGTGATCATCATTGTTTTTTTGATACATTCACTTAACAATAAAACAATCTATATTTTAGTCCATTTTTGGCGTACTCAGCATCGTGGCAGGATTTCTGGGCTTGATCTTCCCAGATACCAAGAATGTTGCTCTAGTAGCAACCCCTGAAGACGCTGAAGACTTTTTTAAAGACAATATGGCTCTGATTTATCGCCGCAGGTGAGTCCCAAGAGCGTTGCCAGAGGTTGAGGGTCGGACCCCCCTTCGAAATTTTTAGAAGCGATTAAAAAAGTCGATAAAAACGCGTGCGATTGCATTTTGTTAAAATCGCCGATTGTTTTTGTTAGCGCGACGTGCTATTTAGACCGCAAACACTTTTTCGTCGGTATTTATTCTCCCTAAATTACGCCTATTTCCACCAACTTATGCATGTCTTGTTCTACGAGGTCGAAGTTAATTACTTTTTAATTCTTGCACGGAATTGTGAGTTTGTTGTGAAAAATCAGTTATTTTATTATAATCATCGGCGACTAGATACTAAAGATAATAAAGGAGTGAATCCTCAAGCCAAATTTTCTTATTGAAAAGCGGCATTATAAAATACTAAAAATAAAACGAAGGAAAACACCATAAGTTTTGTTTTTGGAGGCTCGCGACAGATTAAAAATGCTTTTTAGACTTTGTATATCGCAAAATTTGGTGTGCATAAACGGTACACATTATGTTGAGCTTCCTTTGAAAGTTTCATCGCTTATCGGGAAATACGAATTGAAACAAGGTATGATCGTACACATTACCACAGATTTTAATGACAGCGGCATTTGAAGTAGAAATGATTTTATATTTTTAGTCGACGCAACAGCAGGTCACATTGAACACAATTAAATTAATAAAGCAAGACATTTAAAATATGCGTATGTCGGTCATGGATTGAATACTTTGCGCAATGCGGAGTGTAATTTTCTGGATTTTAAAGCAAGCAGACCTTGGGATTTTTCTTACACCGATATCTTGAAAATAAGCTAAGAGAATAGCTCAAAGTTGACAAATCACAAGTTGCAAAATCCGAATCTAATTTATTTATAATCTGAAGTTTATCGCGTATTTCATGTCCGCAGATTATCATAGTATTTTGGAGCAGTGCTGCTTTCATTTCAACGCAAGTCGACTCAAAGGCGAGTTACGATTAACAAAATTAAATTAATATAGCAAGACATTTTAAATACTCGCATCGGGTTTGAATATTTTACGGAACAGAAAGATCGTTATCTGATAAAGAAGTCGGTTATTTTAACGAGTGGCGCAATCGCGGCTCCTGTTTTAGAAGCCCTTGCACAGAAATTTATTATTCCGATTCTTGAACCCTCCTTCCTCCCCCCTCCCTTTTAAAAATCCTGGCAACCCCTGGTTAGTCCTTTACATGCTGAAATACTAAAATAAGTTGAACATAATATAACTTTTGAATATTCCAAAGTAGAAATGGGAATTGCGAACACGAAAAATCTATCTAATAATAAATTATCTCTTCGTCACTACTTATTCAGCTGACCGATGCCATAACATTGCGCTGCCTGGTAGTAGTACTGGTACTGACTCCCCATACCTCGTTTTGTTCAGGAATCCAAAAAGACACAGAAAGTTTACCTATCCCAGACTGCGTAGTAATAATTCCAATTTAGTGGAAGACGTAAAGCTATCAGAGTGCGATCAAGTCGAGGAGCCATAAAGGATCGCAAGCAACAATGGTATATTCTACTTGAACATAATGTAACAATATTCAAAATGCTTTATTTCTTTTTCTATGTTAAACGGAATGAACAATTATCGACTAATGAATGGAAAAATACCCAAAATTCAATGCTGGAATTTGCTTGCACCTCATTAATATAAATTGAGTGTACAGAATTTTCAATGTTTATTTCTAAACCCGAATAGTTACAATATATTATTATGCTGTCTTGATATGTTATAAACATTTGCAAGCTGTATTTACTCAATTTTTTATGCTTGTGCACTAATAAATTATTACCCCACACGAATGTTTGAGTATTTTGAAGTCAAATTATTGTGGAAACTACAAAACTGACTGTACAATCAGTGTTGATCGAATCTTCACAAATGTCTGATTGTATACATACTCATATGCTAACTTGGTGTAGTGCAAAATCTCCCGAAACAAAAATCAAATTGAACTTCGATTGAATTTTTGAAGGCACGCATTTTTTTTAATGAGAATGATTCTTACATATTTTTTTTGCTGCAGTCGCTATTTTTTTTCGCGCTTTGCTTGGTGCGTGTGTTAAGTTAGCTGATGAAGTCGAAATCTAGAATGTGTGGTATGAAGATATGCTAAGCTATGCATCGCAGGTTCAGTTTCTCGAATGCATATAAGTATGCTTGTCCATTTTGTAGCAAAACCTCAGAAGATTCTGCGTTCTTCGAAGCCAGACAATAAATAAGATAGTTTGTGACGCAAGTTGAATCGGTGGTCAACCAGATGGAGGTGCTCGGAGTCGGCCATGAATACTCTAGTCTAGTCTTTCTAACTCTCAATACGGCTACGTCATGACCCTGCGATGATACAAATGAAAAAGAGCAATTTTCAATTCCGTTACACCAAAAAAATCTTATAGCGGCTCAGTGCTTGCTTGCAATAGAAGACATTGCTTTGAGCAAACTTATAAAAACTCCTTTATTTTAAATTTATACACATGCACATTCCAAATAAAAAAAATTGTATTCTTAAAAGTCCAATAATCGTTATCCATGTTTTCAAGAATAAATATCACGTAATTTAGTTACATTGATTGTTACTCTGTGTATTGATAAACTTTTTTATAAGTCGACGGGAGACGACTGCGTTGACTTGCAGAAAGCTGTAACACAATTATTAAATACTCATCAGATCGCCATTATATATAGGTTGCGTTAACTAGAGAAAAGTTATCTCACAGCGATCGTAAAAACAGCTCTGCGTCAGTTATGTCTATTTATTGCTATTTATCTTTTTGAAATAGTAACATTAAATTTAGGAAAATGTAGTAACGTGAATGTACATAGACACTAAGTGAATAAAAGATTGCAGCCAGTTAATTATGACAAAACAGCAAGCTGAGAATGCGTATTATATAAATTGAATTGGTTTGAAATCTTCCAATGCCGGCTCTACTAAAATAAGCTGTTGTCGAAATTTTCTACTTCGAAATATATAGAGCGAATGTTGATCGGTATAAAAGAAAAGGCTAAGTATATAACGACAATTTGATGATATAATAGCATCTTTGATTTTAAGAGGTGCTTTATTATTTATCAATACAGAATAATAAACGTTTACTCAAATAAATTTTTAATAACGCTTACGTACTGTCTACAGTTCGTTGATTTGAAACAAAAACCGGCAGACAGGGTATCCTCTTTCGTCGGGTCAGAAATATGTATATGAGTTATATTATATCTCACGATATTGCTGGCCATTTATAATATCAACTGAAAGGCATTGCTGAAGAATGACGTCTCTGAAAGGTTAATTTATATAAAACATATCTAACTATGCCATCAATGTTTCTCACTGCTTTTCCTGACTCATGACGCTGGGCAAATGTATGTACAAAAATAGGCGCAACGTGAGTGCGTCATAGCATCTACCGTTTTCCACTATGCTGTTCTAATGCGGCTTACATTCCCTTGCTTACTGTGCATGGTGGTGATCAATAATGTCAGAATTTCGGTTATTATAGAGACTGCTTTCATGATATAGTCGGCTGAAAGTTAATTGTCACGCATCTCGATGATGACGGTTGAAGTTTAGTTCTTGAAACAGTCATAACTAATTCATATGCGAAGCATATTCTACTGGAGTGTAGTCGATTTGTTGTCAATGAGTAAGTACATATTGGTCGCGAAGATGTCCCTAAAAAGTCCTATAATGCAAAAACTAGAAAGTTTTACAATCAGGCTTAACGGTAACGAAGTATATGATTAGAAATAAAATTATTACATGCTGAGTGAAATATCGCTATGTTCAAGAAAAAACTGTAGTTTTGAAAGTTTAAAATTTGAAATTACGGCGGTATTTAAACAATTAGTTAAATTTAAATTAATGGTATTGAAAGATTGTTGTAAATGTGTAAGTAATAATAATGAGTAATTTCAAAAACACTTAGCAAAATATCATAGCCAAATACCAGGAAGTTGTTTGATCGACATTGGGCAGATATGAGAAACGCTGTGTAAGTTATTCTGAGTCAAAACTGTCAGCTTTTGGACCTAATCAGGATATAGGTTCAATTTGAATTAAGCAAACTAACATGCTTTTAAGTTAGATGGTAAGTTGTGAGTCAACAGTACACTCTAAAACGTATTGAACCTAAGCGAAGTAACGTTCAGAAGAGACGTGTTTGTCTTACGGTGTCGAATTTTGGCCGATTTCGGGTTAAAGCAATCCGAGCCACTCAGAGAGCTCTGTGAAGTGTTTAGGAAATAAGGATAACATATCGTCACGCTAATAACCGAATTGCGTAAGTCATTTTTAGCAGTTTTGAGAAAAACGTAAAAAACTTCCTAATGATATCGTTATGCCATTGAGAGTCAATAATTTGCCATGGTTCAATTTTTTGATCGTAGCCGGATTTAAGTTAATTTGTATGACGCAGTTAAGTGACGTCATAATGGCGCACTGTGACTTAGGCAGAAATGTGTCTATGACTTGGGGACATACGCAATTTTGCAACTTTACTATATGCACCAGTCCTGAAAACTAAACATTCAAAAAACGAATGTAATCCTCAGTATCTACAATGTCTAATCCCCAAAATAGCTAATCAGTTTCATTTACATTATTTTTTATGTTCAAAAATATATATTTCATCAATATAACACGTTTTGCACACCCACCGAAATAAGACTAAGATTAAATATAAAGAATAAAACAGCAATGCACCCAATATAAAAGCCAACCAAGGTGAATTGGACTCGGACAGTGAATATCACAAGTGCACGCCTTCCTATACTGTAGTATAAATTCAAATTAATACGCGCTAAGCTAGAATCCGAGATGCAAAAACTCGAAAATACGTCGTCGTGGTTATTTTGCCTTTGTGACGTCACAATAGTCTTGCGGTAACAATGATAATTCATTATGACGAAACAATTGCACAAATGTGCATGTCATACTAAATCTCCATTTTTTTGAGGTTTCGAAATTCCTAAAATAAAATCTGAGTTAACAGACAGGTGCGCAGCATTACATAAATACCTATTTTAGAAAAAACTCAAAATTGCCAAAAATGACTTACGCAATTCGGTTATTAGCGTGACGATATATTGTTTTGCTTTATTTAAATATTTCATTTTGGAAAAAATATATAATATAAAATTAGCAGCTGTATACATGCAATTTTCGGTTTATTCGGGACAAAAATTGTCATTCCATATATTCTAGCTACTTCCCCAAATAATATTGACCTAATAGTTTGATTTAATTCCATATTTTTCTAGACTTCAAGTTTTGGGGAATTTTATTTTTATATCAATCAGTAAGACAAAAAAAAATTCGATGACGTCCACTGATGCTGAAAGGAAAGCTGACCATGCTGTGAATGTCATGCTATCAATGGAACAGATGAAAAATCGAGAATTTCTATGTGATTTCATAATAAACGTCGATAAATATTCGTTTAAAACTCACCGCGTTGTACTGGCTGCTTGCTCAAGTTATTTCAATGCCATGTTTTCAAGTAATATGAAAGAAGTTCGAGAGGGATCCGTCACTATGATGGACATTGAATCGGATGCAATGAGGAAATGTATTGAGTACATGTATGTCGGTGAAGTAGATATTTCGATGGAAGAGGTGGAAGATGTTTTGCATGTTTCAAAATTGATTCAGTTAGACGGATTATCCGAGGAATGTTTCAAATATTTACAAGAACACCTTTCCGCCGATAACTGTTTGTCGTCAATGAGTTTATCTCAAATGTACGGTAGGGAAGACGTTTCAATTGTCATAGAAGAATATATTCGACAAAATTTAGAATTCGTTATTACAACCGAACTCTTCCCATACATAAATACGACTAGTCTGATGCGTTACGCTGAGACAACTACGAGTGGCTACTGGGTTTCGTGGAACGCTATCTCTACTTGGTTGCATCACAACGGAAATAAAGTCAAAGAAAGAGCGGACATGGAGAATGTTATGAAGTTTATGAATCCAGATGTTTTTCCGTTTGAATTTCTGCTCAGTACGGTATTGAATGATTTATTTGTGCAAAATTGTGAACATGGTGTGGAGCTGTTACTTCACAACTTATTTTTTAACACACAAGCTTTGAAAGAAAATATTAGCATTAGCAATTGTTTTTTACTTCAAAGTCTGAGTTCATCACCACGACTAAATTCTTTAACATCCCTTTTAGCAGATGAAGTTATAACTGATTTCATGGCTACGAATATTCATGAAATATCCAAAAAGCACGACTTCCTTTTAATGCCCAAAAGGACCGTTCAAAATATGTTTAACAATTTACACAGTAAAAATGCTCCCCAAGAGGTAATTTGGGACGCATTGACAAAGTGGGTCAAATTCACTGACGAAAGAAATTCATATTTCTCTGATTTATTTTGTTCAGTCAAGCTGCTTAATTTTACATACAGTTTTCTGAAGCAGACGGCTTTAGCTAATAACTTTGTACGCCAATCTCGGGATTGTCTGCAGCATATTTTACGGGCAATATGTGAGCGTTCAATTAGTGGAGAACCCATGTCCCATATCGCCCTCTTGCAACAGGACACCACCGAAATTAAAACGTTCGAACTGTCGTGCAGAACTTGGGAAACAATGAACTCACTACCAGAAGGGGATTTTAAACGGATAATTTCCGTAGACAGAAAACTTTTTATTTTGAATGACGGACATTTTTCTTGTTATAAAAAAGATCATTGGATCCAGAGCACTAGTTTAAAACGAAGACGCCCGAGCCCCTGGGCGCAAATAACTACTTTCGGAAGTTTTATTTATGTTGTCGAAGGAAAATGCATGTCTTACTACGACACAGTTTTGGACTGCTGGGTGGAAGATTTACCTGGGTGCTCAATTGTTATGGGATTTTGTGTTTCTGCAAATCAAAGATACATTTATGCTATTGGTGGCAAAAGCGCTAAAAGATATGAATCAAAAGAACACAAATGGAAATCAATTGCACCTTTACATATTGAACGATATGACGCTTCTGCAGCAGCTCTACAGGAGCGAATTTATGTAATGGGAGGAAATGTTTTTGGTAAAATTTTAAACTCCGCTGAATGTTATTCCCCCATAAACGATACTTGGGAAGTTATTCGGAATATGTTACTGCCGCGTTCTCATTTTAGCGCATTTGCAATAACTGATAAGTTGTACGCAGTCGGTGGAAATAGGAACGTAAATAATGACGGTGATCAATCAGACTCCATCGAAATTTTTGATGCGTCATCTCAAAAATGGAAAATGTTGACTAAAATCCCAGAAACGAAAAGTCGAGTGCTAGCCTGCCATTACAGTCCTGATGAAGTCGAAGTAATTGAAGAGATTACAAGAATAATAGGTCTCATATCTTGATATCAAATCGATATTAAATGCAAAATTAGGACGAAATTAACGCGGGCAAAATATTTCTATCTACAAGCGTAGCAGTATCTGGCGGTAAATTGGATAAAAATAAATTGTCTGGAAATAAGATATCTATCAATGTCCACTACGTGTATTGCTGGCATATAATTAGTGATACAAATATATTTTACTGAAAAAAAGAAATAGATTAAATGTTGATTATGATATATTAGTATGTTTATCGTATCCAAATAAAAAAATAACCGCATTTTTACCTAAACAATCCTTTAGGTAAATAGTAGAAGAATTGGTTGTATGACCTTTATTCTAAAAACTAATTTTTTTCGAAACAAAATTGACTTTTTTTGTATTTTATACAGTTTTCTACATATGTATATAACAAATTCAAAAAGTTGTTCAATTATAGCATAAATATTTTGAAGAAATAAATACTTCTAAATATCAGTTTATTGAGTTTATCGACTAATTTACTATTAAGTCGAGAAACTACCCGACATTTTTTGCCATGCTATAGAAGTTTTGAAAATCTGTGCACTTGGCGTATATATAATAAAACGCCTAAGTACCGAAAACTTGTTAAATCTTTAAATTTGGTTTAATTTTTCACAAAACTTTATACTTTGAAATTATCATAAACTAGTGGAATATTTTATAACTGACGGAATTGATTTGTATTTGAGATATTTTATTTGCATATTCTCAGCAAGCACAACAAAAGGCCATGGTCAGGAACGTTCTATATGTTTTTGCGTATTGGGAATTGTTGAAATTAATTTCGCAGAAATGAAATTACTTGTGAGTTATTGCGCTTACATGGATCACGTATTCAAGACTCTTTTGCAAGCCTGTGTTCTTTCATAACTGCGAAGGAGAATATCATATGTCCTGAAAATGGAATATTTATGTGCTATCACTTTTCATTTACCATATACGAGTGAAATCTAACACTATTTGATTGAACAGTACGACGTGTTTGTTATTATGAAATATAGATGACTTTACTATAGTATGCAACTAGACTACCAGTCAAAACCAATTTCAGCTAAAAATTAAAATTAAAAAAAAGGTCACTGCGATGAAACTTATTATTTTCAATGATGTAAACTATTTTTTGGGCGCTATTTCAAGATTCCATGACATTATTTTTTCCAAAAAACATTTAGCAAATTTATCAATTTTTCTGCACAGGTGGTTATTATCCAAGATGACAAATATTAGTCCCGAGTTAAACACGGCGCAAACTATATCACATTCTTACGTAGATTCGTCAAAATCCATGATTGACTGCTTATTAATTAGCAATACTTTGTGATTGATTACATATTTATCAAAAAAAAAGTAAAATAAGCATTTGCTTAGTATCAATCATTCGAAAGCCAAATATTTTTCAAATATTGAGTAGAATTTTTTTTTACAAATATGTACTCTTCTATGTCTAAATTTATTATCTCATATTTACCTGCTTTTTATCTGCATTTTTATTATATAGTATAATTTTTGTAAATATTTCCAATTTAATAAAAGGTTATAATAAACTGTTGTTTTAAATATTGGAAAAATTAAATTATCAGTTTTCATTTTACAAATATATCACCGTTTGTCGAACATTTTAGAATGATAGTAAATATTTTAGTAGAGATCAGTAGTGTGGTGATTTTGACGCAAAATATAATTAATTAATTGCACCGGAGTCTAAAATGAGATTTGACAGACAAATCTGGTGTCTTTCGAGTTACTTTGAATCAGAATTCATAGTTAATCCGCTGTCGGAATTTTATATTGAAAATAGCTCGAAAATTCTTGTTTTGGAAAATGAAATAATGGACAATCAGATTTGTTTGGTAGAATAGAAGCTTCATCCGATTCAGTCGATCGTCTACCTGCCACTCAAAAACCGATTACAGTTTGACAAACATATAGATTTGGGATTGGAAAAATTGCCGCCGACTTTTTTAAATATTCTTCAATTCGGATTCTTGGTTTGAGTAAAAATGGCCATGACATGATTCTTATGACGGTCTAATTTGGTACCAAAAGAGAATATTGGTACTCAAAAAACAAAAAAGAATAAGTCTTTTTAACATGACTAAAGCAAATTTAATAAAATTTTGAATTACCAAATGTCCAACAGTACTGTGTAAGTTTTTGTTTATAATGATCTCATAAATTAGTGTAATGGAAACCGCCATGTTTGTATATGGTGTTAAAGCTATATACTCGGGAAATAACAAGTTCCACCGAAAAGTTTTGGACTTAGCAAAATGTAAAAGAACGAATGTGTTAACACTCTTGATAACTTTGTAAATCGCAATAAGACGCAACCGGTACTGGTCTACTGATACTGGAGTGTAGGCAATAAAGCTCTACCTGATCCATACATTAGATATTCGATCCATACTTATAATGAGCACGATCGATTTGTGAGAAAAAGGGATTTAATTAAAGTGCTCCCCATAGTCCGTAAAATACGGTAATATTTATTCTACTTACAACTTCCAACATTCCGCCTGTATGTTATGAATTTTTTGTGAATTAGAATTTTACCTCTTCTCGACCGACCTCATTTGTTAGTGTTGGTTTGAAGTTATATTATGGCCTGAAACATTCCATTTGTTATTTCCGATTATACCATCACATTGTGTCGTGTCTTGGAATTTTTGTGGCATGACTTCATGAACTTTTTTGAATCCGAATTACGGAAAACTAATTTTACGCACTTATTTCATTCGGTAAGGAGAAGTATGGAAATCTTGAGATGGTACCGGCAGTTGGAAGTAAGAATTCTTGTTATCCACATTAATTTAAGTTGCCAAGAGAATTACCGAGAACTCGTTATATACAGATAGATGTGGCAGCTTGTTTTAAATACAGGAAAATAGCCTGGAGAACCCAGATTTTCATTTTCAGACTAGGTTTCCATATGGGCATGAGCCCCAAAAATTTGAACAATAGCGATTGTAATGAAAGTCAAATAATGTAGTTGGCACAAATGCGTTGAATGGAATGCATGCAAGTACCAAGAGACAAGAAAGAGACAAGAATAAATATAGGTAGAATACAGCTCGAATCTTGAAGAAGGAAATTCACAATGGAAATCGTGGCACTTTCAAGGAGTCTGCTTCATCGTAGTCATAGTTGTAGTCAAACACGACCCTCTAGTTTATTGATCAAACTTCAATTTACTCTGTTTCTGTGACACTTTTTTTGTAGACTCTATTTAGGACTTTTTTGTTGTAAAAGTCCGTCCTTTGAAAGCTACATAAGCAGGAACTTCACACATACAGTTTGTTTCTACAAAGCATTTTCTAACTAGTCACTATGACATTTGTGAACGATCAGAGATGCTAGGTTTTAAATGATTACTTCTTACTAACGATATATATGTATATGACGCCGATTGTGCACAAGCCAAGTTTTGGCACACAAACGCGAAACGTATATGAAACAGTAAGTAATCAAGATTGACTTCTTAAAAATTCATATATATATTAAACTGAAGCATACAAAAATATATGAAAGAGATGTAATATATATAGTAATTCTTCAAACTATCACAACAGGACGTTTACAGCATTGTCTGTGCGTTTTTGGTGACTTTCTATGTCCTTTTTTATGCAACGGAAGGCTCACAGGAAAAGATCCGGGACCTGTAGCTGGTGGATTCTTTCCTTCCGTATATGGGTGGGGCCGGATGTGGAAGATTCGTGTTGTTGATTGCGTTCGATTTCGTTTGTGCTTGTCTCGAGGATGGGGGTCTTGCTGTCGGTTTGAGGGCTTCACTCGGAACTCCACTTTTGTCACCCCTTCTGGGTAAGCACTTGGTGTCGGTGCTTGGAATACGGGAGATGACGTTCGGGACTAAAAAATGTTTGCATTTCTGATTGGAAAACAATTGGAATACCAAATTTTTCGATAAATTTATAAATGTAAGTTCACTTCAACTTTTTCTGCTAATATTGCTATTTGTGTCATATTTGTTAATTTGTATAAACTATGGGGATTCTCAGTATATGAAGTGAATATTATCTTCATTTTTATTATCTAGTCTTACCAATGCCTACCGCTGGTCCTTCTCCGTATGGAGTGTGGCCAAATCTCGTGTGCTTCACCATTCCTTGGAATTTTTCTGGTACCTCTGGTGGCCATTTATAAGATTTACGTTGAATTGTCCATTGTTTAAATTTTATCTCAGGTTCTTTTCGTTGTACAGGAGCTGCGAGTGAAAAGGAATAATAACCGTAAATAAGCTTTGACTTGTTTTCGTTTTTTTGACTGTTATTTGTCATTTCTCAGTTATAGGAGTATGTCATAAATTTATGTACAAATCAAATAACCTAGAAGGTATTTTGTCTCTGGGAGAGTCTGAATCGAGAAAAAGTTCGGAGGCAAGTGGTTGAAGATTTTGATTTAATATGGCAGATTTGTGCATGCCACCAATTCGTAAACGCAAATTCGTGAAAAAGCGCATTCAAATTTTAAATAATATTGCTATGTCAAAGGTTGTGAAAGCATCTATTGTATGGAATCTTACTTGATTAAAAAATAATTTAAACTGAATTCAAGCTTTGTTTTAGTTGTATTTCTGGGGTTTTATTCTATCAATTTGGAACATTGTTGATATTTTTGTCAAAGGTAAATGTAAACCAACCTCCGGGATCAGCGGGAGCCATATATCTCTTGAGTAATGATATATCATGTTGGCACGTGAAGTTAGTTCGCCCTTAAATATGAAAAATATATCTTAGCTATAGCAATCATTCCGAGCCGAAAATGTCCATGTGCAGTACATTGCTTATAGCATACAAACCACCTTACGTTGCTTAATTTACAATACATTAGGTTACGATAAATCAAATCTGAAAAGGTTCAAGGGTACTTTGTAGCAATGGATTGAATATAGCGATGATTGTAACTTGAGAAGTTTGTCTATAAACGGCCGTGTTTTGCAAATATGTGTTATCAAAGTTTTTTCCTCAAATCGGTGTGACACGGTTAGTCAGTAATACTGAAATTCTAGACCATAAGGTATGTCTATTTAAAGAGGGTGATCCGATACTGAGCATGTCGCACATCCAATTTTTGGCAACAGTAATTTTAGTAATTATTAGTAATATGTTATCAACTAAATTTGAATGTATTTTATCTATTTCTCAAAAGAATATTCGTACTATCTTTTGTTTATCAAAATATCCTGAACTTGGTGCAGCGATGGCGACTGAATCATACGTCCCGTTTGTGTTAAACGGAAATAGACAGATGTAGTCAAAATATTTTAATTCTCTGCTGCACTGCTAAAACGTAACCAGACCGCCTTTCCGGAACAAGCAAGAAGCTTGTAAGGTGACTGTCTTCATGTGCAGCATTGAAACAAGAATGCCTTTATTTTGTTGAAATCAGACTAGAAACTAGAAGAAGGACAGGAATTTTGTGTCTTGGTCGAATGGTGATTATAATCTCGTATTTGGACAAAATTGAAATTAATTGTTTTTATTTGGTGGAGCATTAGACAAAATTTTTTGTACAGTTTTTATGTTAGATGGAATAGAGAGAGATCTCCATAACCGCGGAAAACCAGGGCAAGAAATACTCACTTAAATGTGGGAGAGTTTGTTCGCATCTCATCACAGGCATCATTTGGTTTGGATTCCATATTCCAAATACCTATAAAATAATATTGTAGTTAGGAGCAAGAATTAAATTTGTTCCTAGCTGACAATGCGCTGTTGCATCGGGATAGTATAGCTAGGTATCCCCCATATTGTATACCAAAGTGAAAAGTAAGTTTTGGGTAGAGCTGAAGTTATGGTGACAACACTCTTATCAGCATCGCATTTTATTGCTCGAGTGCTTCAGATAAGCGAATTTAAGCATATGAAATATTATTTTTTTTCGAGGTGTTTTTTTTATCACACGTGCCAAATCAGACAGTTGCAGGAATTGACCCACTAAATTAGTTAGATCGTGTCACAAAATATAGGCTTGTTTCAATATAGAGATATTCTAGTACATATTTTCTTTTCTTTTTATTTTTTCTTAATTTTATTGGTATGAAACTGAGATAGACAAAAGACAGCAAAAACAATGGTTTGAGGAAAGTTTTCCAATTTATAGATTATAGTTTAAACTTGTGGTTATAGTCGCGCAGCTTAAAGGAATACTTTAGGCTACTGTTGTTCAGCAAAGCTTGACACCTCATTGTTATATACAATAGACTCACGTTATTATATCTGTTATAAGGACTCTGATAAACCAGACCGATTGGTTGGGGATTCTGTCGCCTTGTTGGTGATAGTATTCTCGTTATCTCTGGTCCTTTATCTTTATTTAGCGATATGTTGAGTTGTCTTAATGCTTGACTTCGATATCCAAAATCACCCAATGTAGTAGAACGAGGTATCTTACTTCTTTTAGTAAAGACGTTTGCCATTGTTTAATGACTTCCTAGGCAGATTTCTGTATAATCAGAGACCAAAAATTTCTATGATATCTTCGTTTTGCTAGTTTGGTAAACGGTACAAATTGAGTTGCCATTGTAACCAAATAAAAATTCGCATTGTCTCGTAATTTCGTCCCTTTTTGACCGAAAAAATGGAATTTGCTTTAGATACGTAACGTATGTTTGCCATTTAATAAATAAATAATATATATTGCCCTATAACTCGATTCCTTTTATGCGAATATATATTTTAAATAAAAATACTAACATTGCTATAAATTTGGGGTGACCTATTCATTGTGAATTACAATTTGTTGCATTTGAATTTTTGAAACAAATATTTTATTGAAAAAATCATTATAGATAATTAAATTATATTTATTTATGACATATTGCCACACGTAATCAATTATTAACGACATGTGATTTATTTAGCTACGTGACGGCGTCTGAAAATACCCGCCTAGAGGTTGCCATCTCTGTTTGCAACTGCAAAATAGAACTTTCTACAGTTATGGTTGATTAATATATCTTCATTAATATTGCTATTTTATTTTATTTTTCTATACCAACAATACCTTTTACTTGATTGTACTTTATTTTTATGGTAGTGTTGTTTTGTGATAGGGCCTGTCATCTGAATTCATAATAACTATTTTATTTTTCGAATATCATTTACTCGATATTGTACTATTGTAAAATTGTACCTTGCTTATTGAATTGGGAAATAAACCTAATGATACACTAATTAAACACCTAACTTAAATTCTCTGTGTATTTAACAATACGTAGATCTGACTAATTCTTTCACATTAAAAATCTTGAGACTATAAATCTCGAATGTAAATGCTCTTGTTAATAAATAGGCGTTGTTCATTGAAACCGACAGTCTCCCGTGGCGAACCTGTGTCTACATGGCCTGAGCAAATATAATTTGCCATTTAACAACGATTTGTGGTATTGTTTGACATATGAAAGCAAACAATTATTTGTCTGAATGTTAGAATCTTGGGCTGTTGAAAAGTACGCAATTATTGGGTTGCTTTTTTGCGTTGTGCAAATTGTAGGGTATAAAATTAGAAAATTTATACAAGGCTTATTTTCGAGAAACGTACTGTTTGAAGCAATTTGTGTAGCAAGTTCGAGTGTAATGCTTAATGCATCACCAAGGGTGTGACATAAATTTTCTAAAAATTCCAACGTTGTCCTGAGCAGTACAAGACTTCTACGCAAAAACTCTAAAGCTCATATTTACAGATAAAATTGAAACAAAATTCAGGTCCTACTTCACAAAAATCTTCATTTCACATTGTGCAAAAGTACATCTTCGAAAAATGAAAAAAAAGTCAAATGAGTGAATGGTCGAGTAGTATTGGCAAGTGTTATAAATTGCAATAAATTTAATCATATTTTGATCATTGCCAAAGACTGATATAAACATTGGGTTAGCTATTCAAAATAAAATGTTACGCAAAAGACTTAATGTAATGGAATATGTCCAACAAAAATAAATGAAAAATCACCAAAATCATACTCACTAGGACTCCTTATGTGAAAGCGTCCTAAAATCGCCTAACTTTATTTTCGAAATGCCTTTGCGTTTCTTTCTTGAAAATATTTCTTAATAATGAAGTCGAATGCATGGTCGTTAAATGAAATTTATCTAGGATTGAATTTTATAAGCTTTGATTGTTACATCATAATTCGATTTATGGCTCAATCATTTAATATGGTACAAACAATTCTAAATCCCTTAAAAACTCGTGTATAATAAGCTATGCAAAACCTTAGATGATTTTAAGTGGGCATTTGTACAACTTCCGTGGAGCGAATATATCTATCGATTATTCAACCTTCAAAATTGTAGATTCAAAAAATAAATTTAAACTCTTAGTATATTGCTGTTCTAACAAATTTCCATATGGAACCGAAGCTTATGCGTACGATAGGCAGCATAAGATTCTCAACTGTTAGAAGTTCCGAAGCATTCCGAAGAACAGTGATTGACTTTTCAATGCCTTAGTCGCCAATGTAGATAATGATTTTGAAAATAGTTTTGCTTGGTTTCACTTTTATGTCCAATTTTTCTTTCATCGTTTCAACACATGTTTTATTAGACCTAAAATTCATAGATATTATATAGTATGATGTCAAATGCCATTTTAAAGTGCTTCCGAGTAAAGCACGGAAACATTAACTTTACAGTGTTGATTTTTCAGATTATCTCACAAATATAATTTCAAATGTTGTGTTTCTCAAAATGGTAACAAGTGTGTATTACTGGAAGATATCATTATTTCGGAATGTTACTTAAATTGATCATTTTGAATCTGTTTTTATTTTCATGCGTTAGCTGCAACACGGTATTTATATGTCTTGTTTATCTTCAAAATTAGAATATTACGACGTGAAATATTCTATTTATTATTTTAGGATTCTGACTTGTGCGCAGTTTACCGCGATGGAACAATATACAATTTCAACTGTGATGGTAAGAGACACTGGCGATTACATCATACAATTTCATTTACAAATATTGGGTATTTTTTAACCTAGTTATTATTGGTTGATGGTAGCTTAGATAAGCCGACTCACTTTTGAACCGTTACCCAAGCCACTATTTTATTGAAACCTATCGTAAAAAATGCTAAGTAATAATCATAGATTATAATTCATCTAGACATATATAACAAATACCCAATTTGTTCAGGAAATAACATGGAATACCGTGTTGCTCCTTCTCCAAACGCTGGGTCCCACTAAATATACTTAACAACAGAATAGATCGGCGCCTGCTATTGAATTTAGTTTTCTATATTCACAATTTTGTAATAAAACAGTTTCTCTTCCTCGATTATTACTTCCAGCAATATAAATTACGTATTTTTTGAAAAAATTTGATAGTTGGTCATCATTATTTTGGTTTATTTTATATTTTCAAAAACAGGTGGGTACTGTTGTGAAGAAAATACATCGGGATGCTGTTTATATGATACTGAGATCGGAGTTAGCACAATTTGTAAGTTTTGAATATATTGGTGCTGATATTATCTTCATATAATTAAATATTCCACAATTTCGTTGTATTTTGTATGTGCAAAAGGCGCACAATAATTACCATGTCCATCTTCCATTTTATCCAACGGACAGGTGGGTGTTTTACGGAAATATTTTTATATCGAAAAGATCGTGTTTTTGCGTCGATTTAGTTTCTCTAAAAACATTTATTGTGGAATTTAAGTTGCTTTTATAAGTGCATGTGGGCAACACTCTTAATTAAGCTTAGCGAATCAGCATCATTAACAAAGGTGCATTATATTTAATAAAGGTATTCAAAATATCTCTATTTTCTCGCCAGTAAAACAGCCTCGAAATGATGCTGGTTACGGCTTCCATGTAGCTCAAACCATTTTATCTGACAATATACTGTCTTCATGTATACATGAAACTTTATTTAAACACTATCTTTGTGCACTGTGTAGATCACCAATGCAAGTCCATCATACATGAATGCCACTGTTAACCTTAAAATTAGTGGTAATCTCAATTTAAATCAACGTTTGCGGTGCTCTTCTTTTGTATGATACATGATAGATTCCATATCTTGTCCTATAGTATAAGCAGCTAGGCAGTTTCTTTATACGAACCACCTTTATCGTCTTGATCAAGTTATAGATTGGAAATTCTAAAATACTTCATACCACCTAATTTTGTATTTCAGGGCTTGTTGTTGGAATAGTTTTTGCTGTTTTCCTACTGTTGACTCTTATCGGAATATGTTGTTACTATTTATCCCGAAGTTCCTTTTGTCGGTGGTTGTCGTGGTCAACTTCATACTCTTCGACGCATATACGACCTCTGATTCTCGGGTCAAAAAGTAATGAATCAGAACTGTCGAGTTCCGCTGAAAAAGATAACCAAGTTTGTTGGAATATATGATATATCCCTTTATTTGGAAATAATATTAGTAGTCGTTTGACGAGCATCACAGCAATAATTGCATCCGTATAGCGCCGTCCATTATTTATATTTGACTTTACTAAATACCAAAGTGAATCTTTACAATAAATTAAGTTTTACAATACCATACACTTGACAGATTCTTAAACTGATATATCAGCTAATATTACAGAATATTTGTTAAATATTTAAAAATAATATTGAACTCCCTGAATCCGAGTTCTAGTTGTGATTAATAAACAGTTAAAACCATATCCCTTCACATCATCTAAGGATTGGGAAATAGGTTTATCGTAGCCAAACAAAATAAGTTCTCAGTACAACTCCGTATCTGTTCACTCAGACTCTTTGTTACGATATCACGCTTTATGAAATCATGTGTACAAGTAATTATTTTACCAGGATGTTTGGCGATAATTTAGTCAATCACATATACGAAATATATGTATATATATAAACAATGAAATCTTTATGTAACGATGATATTTTGAAATCATGTTTCTGTACACAGGAAGCCGTATACGAAGAAATAAACGGCTCAGACTCCTTTACTTCGACTATATCAACGACCACAACGACAGAAGATGATTTAACCGCAGACAAAATGTCATGTTGTCCTACCCTCGACTGTTTATGTCCTTGCCCATCATTGCCCAGTTTTGATTGGCTGACAAAAAAGAAAACTCGCAAGTCACTACCTTGGGATGACGAAGAGGCCATGATGATTCCAGGTTCTAAGGGACGACGTAGAATGGGCAGGTCAGGAAAATCTATTATAGATGGGATTACGCTTGAAAAAACAGAGTAGGCACAATGCTCAGTTATGAGTTTTGTAGAACTGTTCTCATATGCTATATACATTGATGATAAACGGTATTCAATTCACTTAGTTTTGTCGTGTCATCAACTGATTTGTTCAGTATGCTCTGGTATTTGCGATTGTTCTCAATAAGAAACCGACTTGAGTATATGTTAGTTAGGATTTAGAATTTTATAGGCTCTGAAGATACAAGCGTATTATAACTAACATAATATATTAAGAAAATAAGTGAACCTCGCAAACCTCAATGTCGCTCAATCTTTGACTTGATTGATTGCTTTTTCAATCGCATTACAGAGTTTTTGGATGCAAAAAAATGATGTTTATCCAACATGCCTACAATATGTTTGTTTTAAGTTATTGTTGGGAACATTACAAAGCAATATAGTGATTTTTAGTAAATCTTAAAACTTGGCCCAATATCTAGATTTTGAGTATCAAATCAAAACAATCCTTACGAACCTTAGTTCTCCAAAATCAGGAATTTTTTTCAGACCAATCCACTGGGTTGGATCATCTCCAGCACAAGCAAAACCACCCCACCCGACGAAGATCAAAAAACTTCGATCACTGCAGAACGTGCCTGTAAAGTCGTTTCTACAAGAACCAAAATGGAAAAGATCAAAAAGAAGTAAAAAAAGACGCAGAAGAATAAAACAACTGAGAAAAAGAAGCCACGACGATATGAGCGTTCAAAGCCAGAGAATCGAAAATCGTTATTATCAATTCAAAGGGTAATTACAAGATGCAGTAATTTCTAAGTTCTTTATAAGACTAGTTAGATTTTTTACATTTCCTTCGAGTATTATTTAATTTACCTTTGAAGATTCATTAAAGATTGTCTTCAAGGTCCAGGGAACCTTCTGGCACTCACGTTACGTAAATATAAATCCCAGTTTCCCAGTTAGCAATTACTGTTTCTAGAAAAAAAAAATTGTGATTATTCCAACAAGCAATTGTGGAATTTTCATATACGCTTATATCGATTTATGTAGAATTTTATATTACTTCAATATTATTAATTAATTTTGCACAGAGTCGAATCCAAAAAATTGTCTATGTCCGAAAGCAACTTGTTCGAATTCAAACGAGAAGGTGGACCGATAGAAATTATAACTGGGGAAAGAATTCCTAATCAATCAAACCAAATTCCAGATGAGTGGGCGCACGTAATGATGCAAGTAAGAATACATTATAGTTGTAAAATTAGGCGTTTTATGCAAAAGTATGCGTCAGTGTCACTAGAGCAAATCGTTTTTAAGCAGCCTGATAAAAAATACATTTGCATTGACCACACTATGAAACAATGTACGGTACATTTTTTTGTCGTGAGAATTAGATCAGGGTTCAAAGTCTTCTTTTTAGTAAATTTGTCATCGCTTCCCGTCGAAGAAGTTTTTTTTTCAAAATTAAACAAAATTCGATGATTTAGTCGCTCAATATATTATTTCCGACAATGACTATATTTTATTGGACTCGTCTTCAAGAAATTTCGTAAACACCTTTGGTTAGTATTTTGAACTAAGTGGTTTGCATTTTAAATTGTTAGAATTGCTGTTGAAATCAAACTGTGAATAGCATAAGACCAATACATACACCTTAGTGGAATAGTTCACGTAGAACACTGATTAAATTATCAATATAGATATCAAATTTATTTACATTGTTCTCAGCTCAAAGCCGTCGATGGCGGAGAGAACAAGTACAAATGGCTGGAGAAACATTACGGTAGGCATTACCGCCCACGTCGGCGAACAACTTGCCTTGATTCTAGGCAAGCTGATCGCATAGTTCAGACGCTCAGCGCTTCAGGAAAACGCCGTAAGAAGAAACGACTGTCAGGACCGCCTAAAGTAAGTTTTGGAAAGCGCAGAAAATCTACGAAAAAATATTATTCGGAAGGATATGCATCCCCCAATGAAAGTTCTGAATATTCAAACTTGCCTCCTCCACCGCCTTCGATGTTAAGCAATCATGGATTTCCCGCCGCCGATGCCAATTTAGCCGGAATAGAATCATCATTTGCTGACGTTCTTACGCAGTCATCATCCGACGAAGACGATACACTGCATGGCCGTAAAAGGAATACTTGGTACAATATGTTAATGCCATCCCCAAGAAGTAGTCCATCTTCAGAAGAACTGCCTGGCATGATATCGGAAGCAAGTTCAATTGTAGATTTTCATACTCCTAGAGATCAAATTAGTAACCCTGAGTCTCCGACACAGGACCCATCATTCTCGAGATTAAGACCACATTCGGGATCCTTAAATTCAAATCAATCTGTGGATACACGTGCTCTCGGACTGTTAGATATAGGTGTATGGATGACAGAGCAAATTTTAAAAGAAGAAGATGACAGAAACGAAATTAAAGAAGGCAACGAAGAAACTGAAAATATGTCAACACCAGCTCGACCTGATATTGTAATTGTGAGTGATATTGATGACCAAAACAAGGAGTAGTGTGTTTTGAGGTGCTGTCACAATCACACTCTAGTACATGTTAAATCCGTTGCAATTGTTTTCAACCTATCTATTGGAGCAAAACGATCGATAGAACTTGTTCGATTTTGCAATTTGATCTTTGACAAGCAAAATGAATAGATATTTTTGTCATTCAAATCTCTAATTTTTAATAAGCAGGGGCAAAAATAACATTTAAGAGACCATAATTTCAGAGTAGTTTTTCTCTTATCCCAGTAAATTCCTCTTTTTTTATGATGTTCTAAAAGTTTCAATTCATTCGATAATAACATTTAACCTTGATTTGATTTAGTACTTTCCAATTCAATATTTATATCTGGCCATGTACAAACTCATTTTAGTAGTAGGAAAAATGTAAACTTCTCACTTTCAATTTTTATTCCCATCTTCCCACTGGTTAGGAACCCCTGTCTCAATTATTCGATGATACACCTGCTTATACATTTTTTACCACTGTAATGTGCAAAATATTATCTACATGAAATATCAATTGTAAAAATCCCCTTTATCATGCGATTGGTAACTATGTGACTGAGGAAAGATTTCAGGCCCAGGAAACTAAACAAAGGATTGCCGGAAATCAGATCTGCCAAACTTTATTATTTGATACAAAAACTTGCTTGCCATTTATTTCCACGGTGCTATTTGTATTTTTAGTGTAAAATGGTCAAGAGCAATTGTCCATATATAAGGTATATCCAATATGATTGGCAATAATTTTTATTAAAGAGTTTTCAATTTAAATGTATGCGGTATTTTATTCTTTGTGTATAAATATTACAAACATTGTTGCCGTGTTACTTCTCAATGTCTTAGTATTTTAGAATTGACTCAATGCGTCGCGATATTTTCAAGACCATAAACCAAGGTACGCAAATACACCAAATTTAAATGATCGCATCGCAATGTCAGCAATATTCTAATCGAATGTAGGAACAAAAGTTACTGAAAGCTATAGAAAGGTGTGTCACGAATTATAAAAAACAACATGTTGTAGAATGAAATGTCGGACTCATATACTACTCCAGTAAGTCTTTCAGGCGACACACTGAAGAGTTGGAACTTAAAACCCGAGTCGCGACTCATCAGTTGACGCCCGAACAAGCAGGAGAACAAGTCCAGTCGAGCTATTGCACATTTCATAAGCAACAGGCAAATACATACGACATGCTAAAACTACATGAAACCTCACTACTTATCTAATAATGACCGCGTTTATTTTGGCATGAATATGACATTTTCTGGGTTATAACTTATTACTAATGTAGATTAGCGGTATTTTGTTTTTTCAATACGACACTGAGCGGAGTAGAGTAGTAAACCCTATTTCACCACAAAAGCTTTTCCATTTTTTTAAGTTTTAGTTATATTTTAGTTATAACAAAATGTATTTACAAATGAGTCACCTCTATAGATTTTATAGGCAACTTATATTATTTGCAAATTATTTCGTGTAGTTTTTGAAGTTATTAGTCTCTGATGTATTGTTATACAAAAAACTACCAATAATTCCATACTAATGCGAATGCGAACAATGGTTATTTTTTGAGATAGGCAGAGACGTGACGAAGACAACTATTGATTACACGATAATTTTCTTATATGACTTAAATATGAAATCTGTTCGTTAAAATATGTTCAATATCAACATAGTATTTCATCCAATCAATAACATAATATCGCCAGGTGGCGGGAGAGAGCAATTTTCAAATGCTCAATATCTCATTAGTTTGTAGATTTTGCGAACGTCAAATAATGTATAGGACTTGCATGAATAGAATATAAATGATTGAATCGCAAAACCAAAGCATACTAAAATGTCATTTCCTGTTCTATAGCTCTTGCTGTTTCCATTTAGTTAATTTGTATATGGAGTAACGCATATGATGAGATTGATCAATACGAAGTTAAAAGTACTTAGAATTACAAGACAAATTACCACAAAGTAATGCAATAAACCGCTGAAATGATATAGATATGATTCGAATTAAATCGCCCTTTATGAAAATTTTAACTGTGTGAAAATGTTGATTGTGACAGCGTTTTTTCCCCTTGCAGATATTTTATATCTTTTCTCAACAACCATTTGCAATACTCGACTGGAAGTCCAACCCAATACTCAATGATAACGATTTGTTGAATAATCACCGGCTGCGTCACAACTAATATATAAATTGATTTGTACAGTATGAGAATTGACCCATTTTTTGACAATCAGCAATTTAATGACACTAAACCCCGGGAAAACAGTTGTTGCAAAGATGAATTCTCCGATTCCCTGACATAATATTGCCACTATTACCATGGTGCAGGGCAATACCTCAAAACATTGAACTATGGATACACACTCAACAAAAGAATATTGAGTTTCATGACTGATTTCTCCTTTATTAGTGTTACCCCCTATGAATTAGAAGCGTAATACGAAACGTTCAATAAACAAAACGATGGCCAGCAAATGACGTCTGAAACTAATGAAATTATTGTTTCCTGGTTTGTAAAGGCGCAAGTAACTTGTCTCTTGTAAACACCTTTTGTCTGCAATGTGATTTTATTAGTGTCCGTTTAGTTATCAAAGTATTTATTGTTCGTATGATGACGGTTTTGAAAAAAAATGTTCGACCTTCACAGTTAATAATTCACTGTTGGTTCAACAATCAACTGATGTTGTGAAAGCCAAGTTTTATTTTTAGTCTCTTTGTGGATTCACGAAATTAACTTTTTTTCCCATTTTGAAAATTGTGAGTAAGCGCTATCAAACCAACTAGTTATTGAAAGCAACCTTAAGTTTCTGTCTGAAAGAAGTCTTCATTTATTCATTAATATTTTATAGGCATGTCACAGTGCCTAAATGTCGTAACAACCAAGTTCGTAAAATCCGAGATACTTGTTTTTGATTTCGTTGAGGTATATACGAATATCATCAACACATTTGTAAGTTTAACTAAGTGTTGTGTTGAATTACAGAAGCTTACCTCACTTTTAAAGAGAACTGTCTTGTGCGTCAACTGCGATCGATGGAGAAGACATTTGCGGCAGATTGTATGCCGATATTATAGATACACTGACGCAATTCGAAATGTAGTGTTTATATATTATGAGAAAGACTACTTTACATCGAATATTCTCCTTTGAAACGAAATGTCGAGTTAAAAAGGGCGCTAGGACAGATGTAATATATAATCAATTTTATACAAAAATATGAAAAAATCTATGAACACTTTGCATGTCAGTTCAAATAATTTCTAGATATGCTAGGCTTTAGAGAACCCAATGTCAGAACTTAAATTTGCGAAAAAAATAATTTGTACTCATTGCACGATATAAATGATTGTGATTATCAAACTTAGCTTCAAATCACTTCTTTAGTAAATATAATTTAGAAGAGAACTTAATGATAATAAATTAATTAACTTAAGCGCTACTCGAGGAGGCTTAAACAATCGAAAGTGAAATTCAGTTCAGTGAAACAAAGAAACAACATCTTGAAGTGACTCAAACCCTAATGCGTTGAAAGATAACCTAATTTGACATTTCCTTCAACCATTTCCCAAAGGGAAACAGATCGTGTAAAAAATCAGTAATTTTATACTTCAGTGCATTGATACGAAGCTTGTGCCAAGAAATTGTTTTTAAAGCACAAGTTATCTGTATCCAAATCAAATAATATGTTTATATTCACAGCATACTTCATTATCAGTGAGGACTATTTTATCGCTCTTCAGATTATTAACTGTAAAACTCCAATCAAAGTTGCTGATTTTTTAATAGAAACCCCCACTCTTAGCTAAGATGTTGTCGCGCATTGATTCGGGGAATGAGAATACACAAACGTTATGATTAAATTGAGAAATTCTTCAGAATTGAGTAACTATTATTCGAGGGGATTTCAAACGCTTCAAAAGCTTTCTTCAAAAGGCGGTTTTTAAGATATATAATCGCGACGCTCAAGCGATAGGAACAAGGAAGAAGAATTTGTTTACAAGTTTGATCGAAGTAAAATAAGTTTTGTTTGATTTTATAGTAGAATGATAATTTTTTTGCCTATTTTAACGTTTTTTTCAAATCACAATTACCGTGTTTTGAACGAGTTGATTGAAGATCTTATTTACAAGATTTTTAGTCGTCAGGTCATGAATATGCAGAACAATAGTTGGTTAATAGTTTTAATTATGATGTATTGACAGAAGTAACTGGTAACGAAACAAAAATTATCTTATCATCAAGTGGTGAACGTGCGCTTTTGTCATTCCCGTACAAAAATGAAAAATTTAAAACTTACAAATATTTTCAACTCCTAAGCACATTTTTAAAATAATGAGTTAATCAATAATAAAATTGATCTTTTGTAACACTCTTTATAAACGGCCCAGTTTCAAGGAAAACCTCATTCATGTAATATCACCAGAATATTAATATTGAGTCACACTTTAAGAGGGGAAATTCGTTTGAACTGCAAATACAAGTTAACAAATGCGTTTTACTTTCATCTATATAGTTATTGCCTTATTCCGCCTTTTTATTTACTTCTCCCCATCTGTAAGTACGTCTTTTATAGAAATAATCGAAAGATATAATACTGCTAAGGCATAACAAATATTATGTCTAAAAAAATAAACTAATTGTGGGTTCTCTTAATCTTTTATCTCATCAAAACGAGATATAAAATCATATTTTAGCAGCAAATTATACTAAAAAATCTCCTATCCAAGTGGACATTGTTGGAAGATTTCAATAATATGCAATTTCGTTGAATGATAACATAATAAATATAATAGTTATATGCATTTCAAGTTTTAACTATGAAGATTCAAATCGAACTATTTTAATCAATTGTATCGATTACTTCATAACTGGAGCAATTAGGCCAATACAACATTGCAATTAAAGGTGTTTTCCTCATTTAATGGAGCATTAACAAAATGAAAAATGTATTTGTTTATCTTTGTATAATAATATGCAACGCAAACATCTTATAAATCAGGTTACAATTGCAACCAATCATGAAACTATGGAGCTAAGACAGTGGCTTGAAACCTTCTTTTTTTTTTAATTACTCCTTCGCGTATTTTGGAACTCTTATTCCCCCCTCACTTTGCATAAAACTATATTATTTGTCAACTATTCAATGGATAACTCACGGGTGTTATGCGCATGTTCCCACTTTTGTACAGTTTAAGTAGTTTATACGTAAGTCTAAACAAGTATATTAGTAATAGTGTAATTATTCATAAGAACTGGAAATCATTGGTAATACTATAGCAAACAAGAAGCACAATTCCTCCTCATGAAACACAAAATTCCTGATGAGAAATTACCCATCGTTAGGAAACGTGGAGCTAAGCTTTAAATAAGCAGTATATATTTTATTTGTAGTTTGGGTGAAATAGATGAAAATTACCAAGATGACGTTCCAAACGAGAGTCGACATAAATATAATCGTCATAAAATATCCCTTCAACAGTATGAGGCGTGCCTTTTTTTCTCTCACTCACTTCTCTCTAATATCTTATCATAAATCCCTTACATGTGACGACGAATTGTAGTCGGTTGTCGATAACTCGATGGGGATGTAGTTGTCCGTCGGGTCGAGCCCGGTCAACCGTGAGCTGTTGTACAATTGGTCCACGCTTAAACATGTTTTTCTTTAGCATGCTACATCGTATTAGTAGAAAGTAGACTCAGCTGCAAAATATAATCAAATTTCTAATCTTTTATAGCAAAATGTCAAATTGGGTAAATTGAGAACTCTGTAAGGTCGTTTTGCAATTTCAATTCTGTAATTACTCGAAAACCAGCGAAGGACAAAGTATATTTTTAGTGATCTACATGTGCTTTCCACAAGCTGTTCATGGATATGGATTTACAAAATGTCACGACTCGAAATACAGGATATGTTCCTCTTTCGGAACTGGACTACATTGTAATAGATTCAAAGGTCAGATAGATCGTATATATTATAACTCTTCCTGATCAATTTCAATAGCCTTTTTTGTAACCGACAATCAGTTTTGTTTCACTATATAATTATGTATAATCATAAATATAATTAATTAAACGCTGGATAATGCCGGTGTTTCATACCTTCACATTGAATAATGAGATCAGACAATTAACCAATGGTATGGCTCATCTGTGTTTATGGGCTGGAATACTTCAGGTTTTGCATTTTACGAAACCAATTTAATACATCTGAAAAAGGTGGCAAACATAGAATATCAATCAGATATTTTAATACCTTTAAAGTCAAACAGTTAAAATTTTATATATGCACTATCCATTAGGCCAGTTGAAAAATATTCATTTCCCGCATGAATAGTTCGATAATTATGTAGCTGTTTTATGTCATAAAAGCTGTATCTTTGTACAAACAAGAGGCTTTCCAACTTGAGTAAACGACACGGAACACAAGTAGCGTTAAGAAAATATGAGCCCAATCATTATATTTCAAAATATTTAATTTAACGGAACCAAGATCTTGTTAGGCAGCAATGTTTGTTACAAGGAAATAGATAACATGTAATCCATGCTACATGTATTCAGTTTGGAATTTATTCGTCGACTTTTTCAAATACATATATGTTTTCAAATACTATGTGTCTGTCCAATTGAAAAGTATATCGAAGACACACTAAAAGTTGCTAGTTTAGTCACAGAAGTACAGTTTATTTTGTGCGTTCAAGTTATGTAAGAAACAATTCCGAGTGTTCAAATTTCGATAACAGATATATAATAAACACTTGGTATAAAGGGTGCTAAACAAACAAATGTTGTGAAGCTTATTTTGTGCTTTGTCAAAGCTGGTTCCATGACTAATGCATTGAGTTACTACATTTATTAAATACAATCTGTGTCAAATAGGACTGAACTTTGACGAATATTTTTTATATAAACGCCACGAAAAAAGATTGATCCTTCTTTAAACTGCAAGCTCCAAGAATATCCTGTAATATGATTATATGATTCCATAATTATATCTATATCGACATATGTAGCAACCGGTCGATGCAGAATTTAAACAAAGATTGTCCAGCAACGTCTCCCACAAATTAAAATGCAATTATACTCAGCTGTACAAACTATCTGCAGCAATGAAATGCAGAATTTATTACCATTTTGCCAGACCGTCGCCCCAGCATAAATTACGTAAAAAGACTCCGTGAGAAAAGAGTGTCGAATTTATTTATTATATAATTTTAATTTTAATACTGATGCACGAGACGTTTCTTGTTTATTCATTTTAGGTTATGGTATTTGTTGAGGACAACATCTCCGTTTTTTCATCAGCACTTACTATTAAACTATATAAGTGTAAATGTTATAGTTTGTAAAGATTTTTTGTGATATGTTAATAAACACATGTAAATGTAATTCAATTCGAACTATAAGCGTTTGAGGAAAAATCTTTGGATTAAAAAACTCATGCTTCTATCATTTTAAAATAAATTGGATGATTCGTATATAAATTAATTATATAAATTAAGTAGTACACGAGTTACGCCGTAAAATGGCATTCAATTTTTTTTTTCAAATACCAAATGTGACGTGATGCTTATGTTTATAATACAACAAGCGTAGACTCATCTCTTTTGTTGACGTAAAATTTCCTATCTATGGAATGTGAACAGAATACTGACAACTAACAACCTTTTTCATGATCTTCGATACCTCCACTTATAGGTTAAATAATCTATTTGTTAGCAGTTTGCATAACATATTTATTCTCCGTTTATATAAACGTGGTTGAATAAAAAATTCTGAGAGCATATCTCAATTCTCAATACATTTTCTCATTGAATCATATATATCTATTTCCATTTTCCATTTTCAGAAAGCATTGCCTATACCTTGTCTTATGTTTGCTCTTGGAGTGTTGGGGAACATGCTTGGTATCGTTTCTCTGGTAAGGTATAAGTACAGAAGAGCTCGTCCTCACAGTCCACTCACTTGCTCCTCAGCTTACACTCCTTCTCCAAATTTTCGTGAGAAAAATGGTGATAGATCAAGGGATGTTTCTGATTTCAATCATCAACAAAGAAAAGTTTCTACGGGAATGCGTAATAAAAATGGTAATTTTGCCTGGTTTTATATATTTATAGTTTTCTTGTGCGTTAGAAAACCAGTGTGCTATCTAAATTCAATAGCATGTAATTGGTAAAAATGGCTGAAATGTTACCAAATTTTCTCACACAATTTTATATTAGTAACACTGATATTGAAATGCTAATTTTAAAGGCGAAATTTGTTATACATATCATATAAAAATCTATTTTTAGATCATATGCTATTAAAGATTGAAACAATTTTTGTTGTAAATCAATGACTTCATATACTTCGTAAATACCAGCATATAGTGGTCATCACAGTCATTCCTTTATCAAAACAAAATGATATGCTGAAATTAAACTGTTGTTTGATATGAAGACATATTTTCAATGGTTTAAAACGTGAGTAAGTGTGAGTAACAAAAGAACGCTGTGGCATTTCACCTGATTATAATATACCACTTTTCGAATTTTTTAATAGTATAAAATAGAACAGATCCTTTGAGTGCGTATTTTGTTTTTTAACAAAAATGCTATGTTATTTATCTTGCTTTGTTCAATGAAACTTCTTTTTGCGTATACCCCAAGTTCAACCACAAAGCGGCTTTATTGTTGAGCCGATAAACAGCAGTGAAGTCGTCATTGGAACCACAAACCACGATACAATTATTGACATGCAAAACAGTTTGAGAATTTGGTTATGTTGATTTATTACTCGCAATAAATCACTGTCTACTTCTAAATGCTGATTCGCGTATATAATAAATAGCAGCGATGACATAATAAGCTATGCCCATGTAAGGTTGTAAATAATGTAACAATAAGTGCAATAAAGATTTTAAAATTCAAATATGCTTCTAACGAACTTGAGAACGGACACACAACCTGACTCAAATACTGTCGTAGTTTTTTTCTTACATAAACGCAACTTCACACTTGCATTAATTTTGCTTGTACACGTGCTTTATGTTATTTGCTCTGTTAAAACGCGTCCTGGCGGGTTTAGAGAAGAGAAAAATGATTATTCACACATGAAACACATGTATATAGAACCGGAATTGCAATACTGGTTAAGCAGGAACAAAGGTTTAAGATGGCTTATTACTGCGCGACCGAACCGAAAAATATAATCCCAAACTGAAATAAAAAAGATATTGACCTTTGCGATCATATTTTTAATAGAAATGTATGTAATATTTTATCATTTTTAGAATAGTAATTCAAACTGACTATGAGGAATATTTGCAATATTGATCCAATAGCAAGTTCAAATTTTAAATAGCAACGCACATTCATATCTTATAGACCGCGAATTGTTTTCTATACATACCTATTACAGAAAATTTTCAAGTCAATTGATCCGTAACATATATATATTTGAGCTCACAACGTGACATTTTGGGGTACTCCCGGAGTATGTGTAACAGGTTAGGGTTGAGTCATAATTTTGTTCTGATTTCCCTATTTTAGTTCTATTACGAGTTATGGAACTGTCTGTGTTAGCCAAGTGAATACACCCCATGTTCATAGTAATCAATTACTTTACACAACTTGATGTAAAGTAGACGAACAAAATTAGTCACTTCCATATTGGTACACATACTTCTGGTTCTTGAGCCCCCATTTTTGTGTATATTTCATCCTGTCTTTTTCACGTTTGGATAATGTATATCAAGGGTAATATCTTTAGGTTGGATATTGTTTACAATTATAACTTTTCTTTGTTTGTTACTTAATATTTAGAACTTTTATTTGGGTAGTGAATTGCAATCTCTTGAAAAAAGCAGAGCAAAGTAGAGCATGGGAAGCAACTAAAAATTTAGAAGTCCACTCGTGTTTTAAGGAGAATAATGCCTATCTTACATTTTGGAAATACGGGATTAGTACATTTTGTGCAAAGTAGAAATTACCCCATACTCTGTGAAAATCGACATTTGCAAGTCGACAGTAATCGCCACATTGTGGTATTTTATCGACATTTATATTTCGTATCCGAAGGCGGGTATCTAAGTAATACCACGTGTTGCGACCATATAGTAAGTAAAGGCTTCTAGCAAAATTGTCGTAATTCAGTGAATTTTATCGTAAATCCAAATGCTTTATTTCTCATAACTGTAGTTTAACTGAAATAGGCCTTTGTACAAGATGAGCATATTGTGATTTAGTCGATTTTTTGAAGTTCGATATACGATACCGGCACCTGTACGTGAAAATTTATAAACAGTTGAGAAGCAACATTCTCCTAAGACATAATTCTAGGAATCTTAAAATGGTATATGTCCTAATACGGATCACATAAGAATCGTGCTATAGCGTGACAATTCGGCAATATTTCATACCTGAACGTGGATAATTACACGAATAAATCAAGGGTATAATGACGATAATGAATGGTTTGTCATGAGTCTAACAGCATCAATTTGTTGAAACTTCATGTTGAATACCTGAAATAATAATACTTGATAATTTTTGTGACGTATAAAATGTATTCCACAAGAATCCACTTTGTGCGAATGTGTAAAATTTCGAGGTCGCAAATTTTAGTGATATATCGAAGTAAAATTGTGCGTTATTTGTTAAAAACAGAATGGATCTAATCAAACAAATGGTTATAATAGCATTGCTTTTATGTCGGATATATAGCTGAAACCCTTTCTTTTGTCATTATGTATATGAGAAATGTTTGTACATGTATGTCTTTGTTCTTGCTTCTGTCGATAAATTTCATTACAGGGGGATGGATCCATGTGTAATAATGATAGCCCTGGCAAATCCTTTGTCTGTCTGTATATTCTCAATTACCTCACACAGATACCACCATAATTTGCCCTTTAAACGATTTCACGTTCAATTTCCCAATAATTAATAACCCGCAATGTACTCATAGTTGAAGTAGTCATGGTTCAAACGAATGTCTTTTTTGAGAATGTGCCGTCCTCAGGATGAGTGGCACAAACATGACAGCCAATCGTAGCTAAAAAAAAAGTAAATCTTTCTGGTAGGGACACGTAACTTCCTAAACACTAGAAAAAGTGGGGATCTGTTATTCAATTTTTTTAAGCTGAAATAATGGCCATTTGAAATTTGTATGAATGACATCAAGCCGCCATCTAAGGCATTTTATCTTATAGTGATGTGTATGATGTATTCAATTATACTCACGGGTTAAGTTACGTTTTAATGTCTTTTTACTTTGTTGTTTGCAATAAACAGTCTGCGTATGCGTCATTCGACAGTTTGGACCACATATTATATGAAAAACAAGATTTACACAAATCAAATCGCTTGGTTGTGGCATTGTTATTTGGTACAGATATAATTTACATACAGTTTACAAATCCTGATGTCATTACATCTCCTTCTTTTTGATCATTCCGAATAATTGGGTGTCGTGACAAGCTAAGCCTCGCAAAAGTGAAATTACAAGCGTATTAGTGACTGAACCGAATAGAAAAAAAAAGTATTTTCCATAATCCCATGGCTGAAAATTTTATGAAATTATATTAAACGCCGAGTAACAGGCTTCAATTATTTATATAAAAAATAGGTCTATTGAAATTTATTCTCCGAGATAATTTATGTGTGTAATTTTTGTTGGAAGTTATTTTTGTATTATAGTTCAGTGTAGAACCCTTTCATTGAATAGTTATAGTTGTGTAAAATATACCTATGCAAATATGGATTCTTCGTAACCCATGCAATGTTATCATGTTTAATAAACACTTCTATTTTCGATTAGAATTTGCTCATTAGAATTACGTGCTACACATTAATTTGTTAATTTTATGAGTAGAGTTTTTATATGTTTTTTCATTCAGAATACGTTATTATTTTATATTTTAATGTCTTTTCGCCTACATTTTCAGATATTTTACCCGGAACGAAACGACGCAGAAAAAATAAGTTTGGACCGTTTCATACACTTGTACTTGCTCTTATAGCGGTTGACTTGGCTGGAAATTTAGCCACTTCTCCAGTTACACTATATTTGTATGCAACGAACACTACCATCAAGGTAAACAAAAACGTAGTTTACTTCCTATTTATATGAGAGGTAACATTAAGCATAAAATTTTTGAACTTTGTCGAACTTTTATATAAAAGGACCATTTAATTCAATAGAGTAATTTCAGCAACATGTCCCATGGAATCCAAAACTCGAACAGTACAATAACTGCATGAAGTTACATTAATAAATAATTGGTTTTTAGTTCTCGAAATGAAATGAAAATATACCAAAATCATACACCTATGATCAAACACAAACTGCGAGTGCGTGTTTGCTGCATATTAAATCCACGTTTGACAAGAAGAAGCTAAAACCAAACGTTTGGGATAAGAAACTTGACGTAATCTATTTCAAAATATTACAAATCAAAAATTCTTGCGCCAGCTTTCAATCAGTGAAACTTGTGTTTATGGAGGTTGAAAAACTTATAGCATGAGAAACAACAGCGGTTTCTTAATATTATTAAATCCAGTTGAAAAACAAGATCTTGAAAAGGTAATAAAAGCAACCAATTGCCATGCATTTCATGCTAATAAATAATGCGGAATACATTAAAGTAATATTCCATGAAAATGCAATATTGAATCGATTTGAATATGCAAAAGTGATGAAATTTCGACGTGAATCATGGAATAACAAAACAAATTACATTTTAGTAAATATTTGCATCAGTAGTTATTCGCCGCCCATCTAAAATTTTGGTCAAAACAATTGAGCTTTGGGACTGAGCAGTCTACCATTACCGTCAGTACAAGACACTCATGTGTCTCTTTAATTGGCCACGAATTGGCGCAAAATTATTTTATTCAAAAAATCAAATTTATGTAAATTGATTTTGTTCACCCAGGCGGCAGGGGGAGACGCTCTTTGCAATTATAGTGCATTCGCAATGATGTTTTTTGGTATCGTGACGATGGCATCACTGACAACGATGGCAATCGAACGCGTGTTGAGTATACAATGTCCGTATTTTTATCATCGACATGTGACGTCACGTACGGTAAGTTTTTAATGTTTGTTTATCATGTAATTCAGTAAGCAATTTTGGTTTTTCCGCATATGAGTGTCCGCAGTTTTGAGAAATTCCATCAGCCAAAGCATTGGCCTGGTACCCTATTTTCTCATATAATTGCAAATACACCAAAACGGGTCATAAATGATTCAAAAAGTCATCTGAGTTTGTTTTTTCTTACTTGTCGAAAGTACAAAAGAAAGTTCTAGGCGAAACGAATAACATGGACATAAGACGATTTCACGCTGCTATAATTTTTATTTCAGGTCATTTTTGTACATACCAAATTCAAACAATTTTGCGAATTAGAACGATAAATCTATTCGGAGCATGACCAATTGGCCTACTTAAGAGTTCCGAAACCGCTGATTGTGGACACAGACGGACCTTCCGTATATACAAATCAATTCTATCAACGTAACTCGACGATGATCTCAGTTTAGACCAAGTTAACACTTTTGTCAAACAAGATCCATATATGCATCGCGTCAATGGCCCACGATTCACCTTCGACTTGTGCTTGAAACAATGATTCTTGATAACCTAGATCTAATTTTGTTAATCCCTTTCAGACAATAAAAAGAACCATCGTAGACTTGGCACATTTTCAGTTTTAAAAAGCTAATAATAACAAGTGCGTTTGGTGCTTTAGTGAAATGCCAATCACTCTTCTTTCAGCACGTGCAAAAGTCTTTTTAATCCCATTCCTAAATAATCCATAAAAATTTGTATTATGTGTCATTTTAATTTTGAAATTAACAAAAAGAAAGCTTGATATACCATGAGAACTTATTCCAAATATTCCAGCTTAAGAAACTAATATATTATTTATAAAGTAAATCGGCATGAATACATACATTTAACACAATGTGTTACTTTGGCTCAAGTAGTCTTATCATTCATTGTCGAGAACGTAAAGTAAAATATCATTAGAGATGGGCGACAGCGACATTGTGAAATTCTTAACCTAACAGAGGCTGATTTAATTGAATGAATACATCGTTATCGACCGGTTTGTAATATACCTTGTCACTTTTTTCCTCTTTTACTGTTCCGTATCCTTTAAAACTAAATCATCTGTCTGGGTTTTATATCCACCATTCAATATCTTCAAAAAAATTGTAGAAAATATTATTATTATTGAAATTTTCAGCATCACTCGGGATTTTACACAAGATTTTTCGCTTTGAAATTATATAAAATCAATTCTTATTGGATTCATAGTACTTTGTGGTGGTTCAATGCAACAGGAACGTTGCTAGTTTCTCAGTGATGCGGTTAGAAGACATGATTTTTATGTCGTCCATTATACGTGACATGCAATATTTATCCCATACACAACAAGTCCATTAAAGTAGAGATCTTTGAAATCACCAGTGAATAAATCAGACATGATAAAAATACGGTAGGTCTACTTGTACTTGCTCGAACTATCATTATTTTCGATTCACGGTTTTGGTAAATGTGACAGCGATATACTGTGAAAAAAGAATTATATTAGTAGTATTTTCAAAACAATCTTTATTGTGCTAAACATGTGGGTCGTGGTTGACGGTGTGATTCCTTCGATTAATTGTATATATGGTCTTGATCTGATAGGGAAAGAATCAAGGGTATCTTTTTAAATATAACAAAAACGAACTTTTAACTGAACAAACCCTGAAATTGGTATAATTATTTGAAATTTGGAGGTAATCCTGAACGCTAATATGATCTAAATCAATAAAATAGTGTTTATTCTTCACGCAGAATGTGTAATCTTTTGTTTTAATTTACTTACCTAAAAGGTTTTTAGAAACAAAATCTTTGTTTAAAAACTCAAAACAATAGTCGAAATTCTGAGAATCGTTCAAAATTTCAAATTTTCCTGAACTTTCTTTCACGTTGTTTTGGATAACCCGGAAAATTCGCTAATTCAATATCCAAAAATTTAGGTATGCAAATTTTTTTTATATTAAATTTTGAATCAACATCGCAATATACAGACTTTGATAAAAATTTTGTATGATCATAGATGATCAAGAACTAATTACAATTGCATTGCGAATCGTATCATTAGCTTTATAAGTACTGGCCACATATGGTCAAGTGACAATTGAGTTTTGAAAAACTTGTTTGCATGATAAATCCGTGAAAGAGGGTTGAGGATTATATTATACGGCGAGATGGGTAAACAATCTAATTACTGATAACATTGGCATTATTACTATGAGATCAATAAAATAAAAATATTTTCAGTAATTCCTAATACACAACCCGAAAAGAGTCAATAACTATTTCGAATTATTAAAACCGCTCTTGTTGTAGAGTCTGTAATGTCGACCATCGTCTGCGCCGCAGACTTTGCGGTGTATCTCTCCAGTTTGAGAGCATTATTGGGTGTAGAACAAAAATTTGAAGACAATTGTAGTTGAATTAATTCCTATTCAACAACTTTTACAAATAAAACACTTAACGAAAGTCACAATGTTCAACTTGAAGTATGAATTTTTAATTTGGAATGTGCTTCAAGTTGTCATCGCTGGTCTCAACGACTTTCAAGATTGACATTACGACTTTGTACTTAATTTCTGCCTTTGGAAATTCCCACCCTGCAAATTTTTTATATTGGGAGCATACAATAATTATTTAATTTCGATGTTGGTGTTAATGGCAAATATATTGAATCTGACACAATATTATTAATTACTACAATATGGCAACCATGACATATTTTTTATTTCTATTAGTTATTAATTTTTAGTACTGCCAGCTGAACAAATTGATGTAATTCAAGACGTAACCACGGATTTCAAGAAAAATACTCAAAAAAATTATCTTCAAAGTTGCTGTTAGAACATACCGTGCACAACTTTTCGTATCAAATTATCAAGTTGTAAAAACAATTCAGTCGGTAATACTATAAAATATCCATGGTATCCAACTACAAAAATAGTTTCCTAACGTATAACATATCGATGTCTCGATCATAATTGTTTTCAAATGTACAATAAACCTATTGTGTAAAACAGGCGTGGCGAAAGGAATTTCGAATTCAATGGATAATTTATGGTAATTTTATGCACGTTTTCTTCATGGATAAAGACTCTAAATCTAATACATTTGCCAGTGGTTTTCATATTAATTTCAACTTTACGGCTAACAATCTAAACAGAGCCAGATTAATAATACCAAATAAGTGCATTTGAATAAGGTGCTAAGAAACCTTTCAAATTTTAGGTCTTTGAAAACGTAGTTATATGGGTAAACGTAGATAGGTATAATATGCTCGCAAGGTTGAAATTTGGGTATCTGGAGTTGGTCTTCTCATTCCGCGTTAAATCGTCATGTATTCTGGTCTGAAATATTAAGCTCAGTTTATATTATTGGGAAAATATTATTAACGCATTACTAAGTTTTATCTGTGAATAATCTGATCATTGAGATATTATTTTTAACTCATTTCTAAGAATTTTCAGTTCTATCATATTATTATTCTAAATACTAAACCTTTTATTATATCCTAATGAACGGTGTCAGATTGAAAATATTATTTTTTTATTGCTGTACAGTCTACAGAAAATATTGCAGATACGCTTTTACCAATCTATTTTACGTGCTGAAAGTTTTTGCCAGCAAAAATTATTAGCTGCTAAAATTTTGTACGCAATCTCATTTTAAAAGCACCACCCAGCTTGAACTAATGTTAAAATAATAGGCTTAAATTTGCCACAAATCTAATTTTTTTCATATAATGTTTAATTAAAGTGATCTTTGTCGATTTGTTGCTTTGTTCGCCTCATGTATGATAAGATGAGGTGTTTTCAAAAAATTTTATCAATGCAAACCTAATTCAAGAAATCAAGATGACATATACACGCAGTACATATACACGTCTACTTAAAAGTTTCGTGATACTAAATCAATTTCAGCACTTCAAAATGATTTATTATGAACACTCGCAGGGATATAAGTGCTCCGTGAACTTTAAAAGAACCTCATTTTTTCAAAAAAATCTACTTCACGCATTATCAAATAATTGGTATTATGAACGACATAGAAACTAGATAATATTTGAGTTCTGAATCATGAACTGCATTGTTATTGTCGCATTTCAGCCAAAATTTAAATAAAAATTGTTCTCAATCACGATTCATCCACTAAATTACACGGTGAAAATGTAATCGACCATAATGTCGTCTATCATTCAATTTACTCTTCTTCGTTGTTGGAAATCTTCATAAATTCAATTTAGAATTTTTTAAATTTTTCTGATTTTTTGACCCCAGGGTCAAAATCATTTATCTGAATTAGAGAGAAATTATTTGCACTTGAAATAACCCAATATTTGTGGCCATGGTGGTCGAAATATAATACCTTTGTTCTATCTTAATTCAGGCAAATATCGCAATTTTAATCATTCTCGTGTCATCGACTATCTTCTCGGCTTTACCTTCTATGGGATTTGGAACAGTTCGCCCAATGTTTCCATATACTTGGTGTTTTGCAGACTGGCAAGCTAAAGAACCAAAAGCTATGGTAATGATAGATTACAAAATCTAGCTTTAACTGTTCGGTGCATTTCATCTGTGAAATTATTATATAATATAATCATTCCACTGTTGCTTATCTTGTATAATTGTGCGTTACAATCGTATTTTTTTCGCCTAATATGTGTCAATTTATATTTAAAAATGTTTTTGATCGACGACTCGGCACTTATGTTATTCATTTTAGAAAACGACTCAACCTGCATCCAGCCTTGTTGTCAAGGTATCATCAAATGTGAAGTTTTCAGTTTTAGGAATTCCCATCTACATAAAGTACACGAAACATCTCTCGCGACCAAAACATTTGTTTGTAAATGTCACCTATGTCATGTATGTTAAATGAGTGATGATGCGTCAAAATAACGATTGAAATTCAAATAGAATGTTTTTTTCAATAATTGATTGATATTTTAAAAGTGTAAATTTACTGATTCTTAGCGCAGATAATCCATGTATTTTATCTTCTGCTACAAGTACATCATGCTTGCGACACAATTGTTTCTAAATTTACAAAGAGATCTCATATTATTCGGTTTTAAGCCTCAATTAATTATTTATTCAGAACTATACCTCCGACTGCCGAGAACAGAAAAAAATCCGATGTAAATCATTTAATTCTGGGTATTTGAGACAAGAATTTTGAGCTTTTAGGCTAAAGTTGAAACAAAAATTCAATCATCATTTTGGGGAAATACATTGCTCTTATCACTAATGATCTTAAAATGTACAATAGTATTAGCAAAACTTGCCAGCCATTTGCATAATTTATTATTTATTCGATTTTTTCAGTAGAAAATGAACTTAACGCAACACATCACAAATTAATGAAAGTGAAAATAGATTTCTATTAATATATCGCGATTTTTTCACTCTTGATACGTTAATACCTTACATTGCAGGATGGATACGCCTCGTTATATTAATTTGAATATTCGATCGCCTGAGCTCTCTATTTTTTTAATCAAGCTTGGTACGAAATACCAATCTACAAGTTCAGATATGGTCCGAACCAGGCCAATAAAATAGCTTTAACTATTTTCATGTTCTGTAACTATAAGAATCACAAGATGATTAGAATAAATGATTTAAAAATGTTTGCTTATTGTATTTATATATATAGCCCTAATTTAAATCTGGCCTGAAATGCTTGGTTTGGGTTACGTATCTGCCAGACATCATGATGCATTCAATTTATATGATAATAGTTTTGTTTTTTTTAATTTCTAGTCACTGTTTAAACTTGCGATAATACGATTGTTTAATAATTATAAGCTTCGTGATTGCAAATTTGGTTGATATTCAGTATTGACTTTCTACCTATAGATATATATATATGTTCTAATCGTTTTCAGGCTTTCAACTTTATATATGCAATAAGCGGAATAATCATGATATTCACAACATTAATATGCAATATTATTGTAGTCGTCGGATTATTTAAAATGAAATCACGGTAAGATATATCGTTTACTGTATGTTAAATAAATATTTCGTAAAAAATTGGGACACTTTTGAGTTGTATTCATTCACTTGAATTGATAATTCGAACTCATAATTATGAATACTTCTAAAAATCGATTCCGGGCCGGAGTTGTTGGAATAATAGTTCGTTATTCGTGACAGTGACAACTTAAATTAAGATCTTTTTGCTCTTCTTTGTAGTTAGATATGTTCACTTCATGTCTGCTTTTGGTTTGTAATGCTGCTTTAAGTGGCTTGGCAAAAGTAACAAAAAAATTCAGTTATCTTCAAGAATGCAATTTTAACATGCCCTCAATTAAAAAATTGGGCGCGAAGCTTTTAGTGCTGTAATGTTTTGTCACAGTTGTGTGCAAAATTCATTATAGAATTATGGAAACGTGACTTTTTTGTTGCATTATTTACAAATTTGCAAGTGAACTATCGGAAAGATCTAAAAGTTAAGATAAAGTTAAGTACGGTAATTAATGTGGAACGCCATTAGGTGTAAATTATTGCCAACAACTTGTGATTTATTTTATGCAAATTTAGTAAAGTGATTCGAAAGTTGAAATGCATTAACAATGTATTTTTTTGTGCAGAATGGCAACCGTGCACGGAAGACGAAAATCCACCGTTCGAAGGGAAACACAAATGATAATCCAGCTTATCGTTATGACTTGTATTTACCTGATATGCTGGCTACCATTAATGGTAAATGAATGACCATTATTAATTAGTTCATAGTTTGTTGTTGTTTGGTATTTGGTATATTTGGTATATTGTCAAGCGATAGAAGCAGTGTTCCATAACATCAAAGTAGGATAATTTCTCTTTTCCGTTATTGTTAGATGAGAATTACACGGGGCTTAAATATCACTGGTTGCTCCAATCTTTGTTCGACCAGCTAACGCACTGTACGTTGACGTTTCCGTCACGCAGTATTTGCGTCAAATAAACCAATGCGCTTACGTACGACGTTAAACTCCTTCGAGAGTTCACCCAAGGACGTAAACTATTTTGTGATCCAAAATTGACGAAGTGTGGGACATCAATAGATTTTCTTACGTTTAGGTATTGTTACCATCACGCCGTTTTTTCACATTTATTTCGGAAAGAATAATTACGTCACAGCCATCCATTTATTCGGATCATTCGTCATCATTCTGCTCAATATTGAATATAGAGAAAGTTAGGGAGTCATCACCTCAATTTTTTATTTGTAGCTAGGGTCACGCCCATTTTAGCCATTTAGTTGCTAAACAGTATATAAGCAACATATCTCAAAAATCGAAATCAATATTATTCTGATGTCAGACATGAAAAAATGAGCCAACTACTGGATAAAAACGACATCAATACTTAACAACCATATTTTTAATCTTTACAGTCATTAGTAAAACCGAAACAGGGTTGGTTCTTAACGATTTTCAATTTGATATTTTAGATTTGAAATTCCATGCTTTGTCCTTACTTTAGTTTACTTAGAATATGTTGACCCGGGTATTGGACCTGATTCGCGATTTATATGAGATAAAAACAAAGCGTACAGTGGGTCGTAGTTTTCTCTATCCTTGCTATTTTCACTATTGTCTCACGTTTGTGACCTTGCTTCGAACAAGGTGTCGCCTACATAAAAATGCATATGTGCAGTGACATACGCGGTCGCAAACATATAAACCCATTCATTTTTATACACTTACATGTCAAGTAGAGCAGTGGTTCCCAACCTTTTTTTCAGGCGACCCAGTGACCGAAACAAGTGACCGAAGATGATTTTTAGGCGACCCAGTTTGGGGTCGCGACAAATTGGTTGGTGAACACTTTTGTAGAGTAATAACTTTATTTGTTTAATTTCCCACCGATCCGTAACAAATTCAATGAGGCCTGATATGACATTTGACACGTTAAATCCGTCTATGTTTGAGATGTCACAAAGTCAACCCCTTCCCCCAAAATAGACACCCAACATCTAAACACAGTCTGTAGTATTCTCCATGGAATTTGCGCACGTCTAATTAACTCTAGGTTTCTGTCAATTTAACTTTTTGTCCCGAGTAGAAAAATCATATCCGTCTCATTTATATGCAAAGTTCGCATGTATTCGCATTGATCTCATCTGCACAGAGACATAAGAATATTTTTAATTACTGCCCGATGTACGGAAGGGTGTAATGAAAAGCATACATGTCTATATTATTACGGAAACACGATTATCTTCTCAACTGACAATTTTGGCTATGAACTTCATGTCCCTTCATAGTTTTATGCGGCAACTTGTATCGATCTGTATGCGCTATCCTCGTTACTCTAAGGCGGTGTTTCTCAACCCATGGGTCGCGACCCAAAACTGGGTCACCTGAAAATTAACTTGGGTCGCTTGTTTTTTCAACAAAAACCTAAAAGTTGCTAATTTCATTTTCTAGTAATTTCAATAGTAATTGTATACGTGGGAAGTATTACAGTGTAAAGACTCTGCAGCATTTTTTTCGTTTTGCTTTAAGTAAATCTACGTCACGAAAATCTCGCTGAGGGCAAACTAGCACAGCTTTATCACTTTGTTTTATATTATTCATTCAATTTTGGGGCCATAAAAATACTACATTCCACTTAGTATTTGAGCATATCCTTGGATCGCGAGATTTTTCAAAATTCATTTGTCGGAATATTGGGTCACAAAAAGTGGGGAACCACTTATCTAAGGGTCTGTTACAGCCCTACTATTGTATCGTAAATCAAGACAATCTTAGATATAAGTGTTTTAGATCAAGACTACAAATAGTTATTTTTTCATAATATATCAGGTTATTTGGTTCTTCGTGCTAGTCCAATTATCTGTATATTTACTTATCCCTGTCCGTGACTAAGTTTCTAAATACTATTGAAGACAGGTCATGAATCATGTAAGGTAAAGCAAAATATTTTTAATACTGAAACCCTGAATGAAGTGTGAATCTCTTCATTGAAATCATGACATTTCTCATCGAAAAGCATTATTATCGGAATGAAAATTACTGGTCTTAAATTGCTAAATGTTTGTGACAATTTTTATCTGATAATCATGGCTGAATAACAATGTATTTATAATATTTACATTAGACATGGAAGGCATTCTGCACAACATCACATATTCCATGAATAAATTGATTTTCCGATATTTGAGTACTCGTTATTTTCACAAATATTTCTAAAATCAAATAGTGTAATATCCGGCAATACAAAAGATAATTTTTTTATTATAACCATATTGTGAATAGATGTCCAATTCAAACTTATGATATAAATCTTATAAATATAAAATTTACATATGAATCAAATCCAAATAATGATTTTGAAAACGTTTATTAGGTTGGGAAAGCAGATCATATCTCACCCAGAATCAATGTTTGCACATTCAAAATATTATTCTTGTTTATGAATTTTAACTTAATATTGTTTTTATTTAGTGTGGATGTAATTTAAACAATTCTAATTCTACTTATACTCGAATATTGACAATTCAAGTGTGATAAAAAACGAGGACATTCCCGTTTACAATTTTATTTAAAAAATAACTTATTTAATATATCCTTTTATATATGTATATATGGGATAACGGAAGAATGCCCTTTTTAGATTCGAATTCTTGACAATCAAATCACAAGGCAAAGAAACGGAGAACAAGATAGAATCGCCATCTGGCTTGCAGCTGCAAATCCTATTTTGGATCCATGGGTAAATACTAACCAGTTAATCCATTTATCGTTTTATCGGCGCTTCCTATAGCAATGTATTTTTTAAATATTAGGCTTCAATCGATTTTTTTCTTTAACGAAAAGAAATTTAGTTGTTAATAAAATTGATGATATAAGAAAAAGTTTTTTCAATTATTCGGGAACACCACCGTGTAGATTGTAGAATGAATCCTGAAAATCCAAACAGAAAATATCGTATTATTCTTTCGTTTCCAGGTCTACATATTACTTCGAAGATCAGTTGTGAAACGGTTGGTCAATTTTGCTAAATCAAATTGTTTTCCACAAGTAGAAAATAATTTGAAAGTAATCGTAAATCCGTCTTCTCCACAAAACTGCAATTCTTCACCAATAGATAGACGAAAAGGTAAGCTTCAGAAATGTGGAATAACTTGATTCATTTATAGTCTTTTTTGCGATGTGTGACTTTATTTATTTGTCACATTCAGGCATATGATTCATAGTTTCTAATTGATACCACTCCCTCAAACACAGAAAGCAGTACGATTGTTTTTAATTGCTGTCAAAAGTATATGTTGGAGTATTGAAATCGATTAATGCGTACGAAGTTACTTTTAGTTATTGTTATCTATTTTAACATGAGTCAAAAATCGATTTACACGGGATTGTATTGAATGGCAAGACCACACAAATCCTTGTCATATATTTGAGGCTTCTTGAAATATTTTAATTTACAAATATGAAAGGCAAATCATTGTTAACGAAATCATGCTCTAAATTATTGATCAGTGAAATGTTATATTCATATGTTGGAAATATCAGCTTCGAGTATTGAATGGTCGAGCAATTAATTGATCACCGTCCCAATTGGTCACAAACTTCTTTCAGAGATGCAATATTGAATAAGATTTGCTGACTCGAAAATATATAAGTTATACCAAACCTTTTAGGAATTCTGGGGCACATTGCGAAAATTTGAGATGTTGCACGGGCAATATAATTAACACTGGAATTATTCTTTACACTGACTTATATTTTTTGCTAATTATTTCAGAATACGAACGCTGTTTGTCTCTGAATCAATTCATGTATTCCTGCAACGGTAACGCTATTACGTCACAAGTGAATATCTATCAGAATGGAGTGAATTCTTTGCAAAATTTAACAAAATCTCCTTCTTATGAGAGTTTATATGATAATGCTCAACTAACGGAAGATTTATAGAACCGTTTTTTCGAAAACTGTGAGGAAGTTTGCACATGGGAAATATTTGTCATATTACTGCTGATAAACAACTGTGTAAGTGTATTACCCTTTTTTTAATTAAAAAATTTTCAAGTAGGGAAAATAATATTATAGTCAAACTGCTTGTACCTAAATAATACCCGTGAAACTAATTTGCAACGCCATTGTTTTGTTTGTTAAAACACTCTTTACACGTGTTATTTCAATGTGTGTCGATGTGGGACGGATAATCACCTGAGAATAAAAGAAGTGAATAAACGGTGCATTATACACTGTCGAAATGAAAAAAAATTGATAATAGTCATCATATCGTTTAATATTAATCAAACACAAAAAATTGTTTTGATTCTGGTATAATACGGGATCCTGAAATTTTAAAATTTAATATTTTGGTTAAATAAACAGGGTATAGTGGTAATTATTTGGAAAATTATAATATAAAACAAAAAATTTACCATTCTTCAATCATTCTTCACCATCGGTTAGTGTGACATAAAATGCCATTTTTCTTATATTCATTATTTCCTATATCGTTGTCATTTCTTTTCACTGTGTTTACAATTCTTCAACTTTCAAACTACTTTCCGAATGATAAAAATTGAATTATATTTTGAAAGATTATAAATTTATTGAATATTGAATGTATTTGTGTTTTTCTGCTTTAGCTAATTAAATGAGCAAACAATTATCTATGAAGCTTAGTGGGTCGGTATGGGATCGGCTGCGCTGTCTTTTTGTCCGTACTAAATCAAAGTCATTCATGCTCAGCACCACTATGGGGTTTCTACTGATGCAGTATAACAATCCGAATTGATTTTAACCAGCTCTTTCAAATCACCGCGAGATACGTTCTTATGATGTTGATTAGCGAAGTCCGGGAAAAAATACTTCTGTAAACACGTCATTCTGTTATTCTCCCATAGATTTGATCAAGTGAAAATTAATCAGAAAAAGAAATTTTTCTATTAAATGTTGAACAATATATAAAATTTATAATTATAGCATAAAAAAGAAAAATAAACACCGTTAATTCAAAAGCACATGAATAGGAAAGCAAAATATACCCACAAGAAACTTCAACTATATAGGTACCAGAAGTTAAAGATCCCGAGTTCGATTTTTGATTTGACACTTCAATATATCTAATCTAGTCTAATAATCCAGCTATGGCAAACAGAAACAAGTTATTATTTTTTTTTCGAAATTCAATTTGTAACTCTCGTGCACTGAAACCGTGTTAAGTACTGCCGTTGGGCTTTTCCTGAATCACAAAAGCAATCAAACTTAACTATATCATTTAACAGTCATATTAGCTGTATATATACATAAACGTGGAAAGCAACATAAATAAAGTATATTTAACATAGAAAAGTTAGTACACCACTTGTTGCGAGTTATTCGTTATCACAGTAAACAACAGTGAACATAAATATAATCAATGAAAAATACAAAAAAAATAGTGTTAGCTTGCGATATACACAAGTGTGAAAATATAGTTACCTAGAAGATGACTTTAAGTAAATTTGGTATCAGAACCTTTTATAATCTTGGTTACATCGAACTGATAAGTTATGGGGCAGCTATCGCATATTGTTGCATTCACTCAAATTTTCTCATTTCGCTACCATACACATTCTAAGAATCTAACAACTCTTTCTTCTAATTGATTGAAGCATTATATTTTCTATTGTTTGGTTATTATTGTTCCGTTGCATCGTTTTTACCCCAATATCACCATTGTAAGATCGTGTAGAGCGATGGTGCACCGATAGAAACTTTGCTGAAATAGTGGCTGCAAAATAAAATAAAGTAGGTATAACAGTATAGATTCTCAAAATTTTCAAATATTCAAATCAATCCTGCTTGGTACGGCAGGGTCGTAAGTATAAGCCAAGGGTGATATACGAAAGATCAACAAAGGGAGAGTCCCAAAGAAAATTGGGGACAGCAGCAGTTATCAGTTAACAGCCTAGAGATAGTTGGGATCAAGTGCCTGCTGACGTAAAAACCTTTTATTCAAATAAACATAGCGAACCTTCACTAAACAGCAATCAAATTAGAGCTACATGTACCGATGGTACGCTATGAACTATTTGTGGATCCATAACTGCTCTATCAGTAGTTACTTGCATGGGCGTGTAAAACGTCGTATATGAAGATATCGAAAGTTTAATAAAGGGAATTTTGAGAGGAGAAGATTTTGAGAATAAATCGTCGTACATAAAAACTTGGTAAATGATATTAAATGGCGAAAAATAGTATTTTTTATAACTCAGACAAAAATGATTTTTTTGTACGAGAATCTTTTTCATGACAATATCTGATCAAAGACTTTTTTATTTTGTGTAATTTTCCGGCTTCACTCTTTGACTCAATTCCGAAAGGTAACTTCTGTTTATTGTATCGCCTTATCATTTTATCAACACAAACCGACAACTTTGCGTATCATGGTATAAACAGAAATAACGCTTCTGCGAACCGTGACGAATTTGGGTTGATCAATTCGTCCGTAAGGAAACAGCCTAGGGATAATATACTTCGCATAACATAGGTGTAGGCTGTTTTCAACTGAAAATACTAGCATTTACTTTCAGTCGAATCTGACATAAAGGTCCCTTTAGCTGGTGTGACAACGATATCCAAGTCAGTCGATTTGTTGTCTTTCTTTCTGTGGTAACATATTGTAGATTTGGCAAAGTTTATTATTCTTTTGACAACTGTTCTTCTCAACAGAATGTAAACCTGAACAAAAAAATAAATAAAACAAATTTAACAAAATCTAATTTTATGTCGGTACTTATATCAATAAATCTTTTATATCAAATGAATCAGAATGACGTATATAAATCTTTGTCCTAATGAAGGTTCAGTTTTCAAACCCTCGACATTTTGAATCATTTAAGAAGAAGAATAGGGTTGAACTTATCCTTTATAGCGTTTTTTAGAAGGAAGACCAAACTAGTTCAATTTGCTAGAACAGCACAGTTAGTTAGACGCGTTAATTTGGTTTAACTAAGCCATGATGCTAACTTGTGCAAATCGGAGTCGCCCCAAATTATTTCAAGATTCGTTGGCTGGCATGGGATTTCCTTCAATTAAATACGATGATCATCAGAAAAAGTTTTGTTGTTAGATCCGTTTTGAAGCAAATAGAAGCTTTTCCTCATTGGTCAAATGCCAGGTAATAAAATTCAACCAAGTGCCAAGTTTTGATTCATATTGAACTCAAGAGAGAAGCTCATAGACAAGGGTCGCGTGAGTCGTATAGAATTTAGGACGAGCAGGAATGTGAACTCGCTTTTGACGCAAAGGTTGCAGAATAATCAGATTGCAATAATTACATTCCGGTTAACCAGGAACCTTAGACATTCCAGAAATTGCAGTTTGTCCTCTAACACTTTGTCTTCCATCTCAACGAAAATAGAGTTGTAATCATGCTCTACAGCTGCTAAGTAACAACGCCATATTGTGCCAATGTCGACAAATTATCGACAAACAAGACGACAAATCAAATGATTATGTTCCAAATGTATTTCAACTGTTATTAACCTTACCCAAGGGTCCAGTATCGGATTCGCAGCTGCAAGCCAGATAGCCAATCTATCATGTTCGCCGTTTGTCTCTCGTGAATGTTGATTGACAATAATTCGAACCTAACAAAACAAATATAATTTATCTATAATTCCCCTATTTTACTATTTTGCCCGTGCTATCCAACCAGCAGACGTTACAGATGAGAATGGACATATAATCTTGATAATAAACAAGAGAGCAATGCTCAAATATATCGACACAAAAGCCAAAACGAAGTAGTAAAGGTAGTGATCCTACCGGTTCGGTACCGTAGTCTACCCGACTTCGACTGACCACCCAACCAAAAAGATTGCGAACGCGAACGATTTTTAATTTTGATGATGTCATCACACACAGAAAACAGAAACCACAAAGCCCACAGAAATTTGTGAAATAAATAACAGTGAAAGCGTTCTATCGACAACAACAATCTTTAACCACTGGAACTTTCAAAGCAATTGGTCCAGATAACAACAAGATCAACAATAACAAGTTAAAAGCATAGCAACAAAACGATCTGTGGGTCCACTTTGTTTCCAATAATAATTCTTACATCGAGTTCACGCTCGATTCAATTTGGTAGTCTTTTAAATTTTACTATTATTTTCATACAGTTGAAATACTATTAACCTTCTACGTTGACAGTAAAAGTAACCTTTATGTATCAGCAGTAGTCTAGATCAGGAGTCACCAAACATTTTTGTCAATGCAATACAATAAATTCCAAGAAGTTGGGAAATCCATTCAATTTATTCAACAATATAAATTCTACATTCCTGAAGTCTTGAATATTAAATTCTATATCGCAGAATATAGATCAAGAACATCATAGCAAAACAAATATAAAAGATTTTTTGACATATCCGCATGTGAGCAGTACAAAAGTTAACGTGACTTGTACTATTAGCGCAAAATGCACGTTCAAAGCTCATTTTGGCACGATAAACGTACACAGCAACAGTTTCGCCGATAGCACACGCCACGAGTGTACGAGTGCATCCAATTGGAAAAAGCGTTGCGTACCCGTTGAGAATTTTAGCCATTTTATCACAGCTATTTCTAGACAATTTATGATTACTGCAATTAACTACAACTCCTGAGAAGGCGAAATGAATAGCATACAAAACTAACGAATAGCATACAAAATCGCGAAAACGAGGTATTGTTTGAAACCTCGACTGAAAATCTGATGACCAATGTTCCGAAAAAAGGAAGTCGATGGTCAGGGAAACATCTCTTGAAAAAAATCGCCACTTTTCCGTGTTATTGCGGGCTAGATGAAACGACGCCACGGGCCGGATCTGGCCCGCGGGCCGTAGTTTGGTGATTCCTGGTGTAGACTAACAAACAAGTTGTGATGGCAGCAAGGATCAGGCAACAATCGCATTCGGGGAAATTTGTCTGTTTGTCAAATAGTTATAAATTTTTTCACATGATGCGGAACTTCAGCTTTGTCTCACTTAATGTTGCAAAGTAAAACGGACGGTGTAAATAGATTGATTTTTCTACATGATGCGGAACGACCAATTTGTCATAATGAATGTTGACAAGTAAAACGGGCGGTGACATTCGATTGATTGATAACCAAAGCTATATGGTTGAAAGCTACCTAAATACCATATGAATGAAATGACTTATAGCTTCATAAAAAAGTACAACAAAATTTTCAGGAAATCCTGCAGCTAAATTTAAGGTATGGTATACAAACACCTGGTAATGTATCAATTTATTTGTGTTGATGTTGACATGCCGCGGGGGAGTATATTAGCACATCATAGTCATTATTCCTTTTTTAGTTAAATCAAAGAAACAACACGATATTATCATGTTGCGGTATGATAACTTTATTTTACAGTTCGACATATTGTAATAGGCAATTCCCATTCAGAATAATTACGTCTGGATGGTCATTGCTCACAAAACGTGAAAAGAAAAACTCATTTGGGTCAAAAAGTTTTTGGGTTTTTCTACAGGAGACAATTGGGACAATTGAACCCCAGTTATAATCTGTTTTGGGCATAGAAAAAAACTTCACCTGTGTTACTGTATCGCACCATTATAGTTAGAATACAAATGGATTTTTGGATAAAATCGAAATCTGATGTATTATTGAAAGCCCAAAAAAGTAAGACATACTGAAAAACGTCTATACTATTTTGTTCTCGAAAAGTTCAAGGCCGAATACAGAATCAATATTAATTTTTATGGTTTGCATACTAAATACGCGAACAAAACTTTTTTATCAAATGATCTAAATTTTTTTTTTCTATTGATGGTTATGTGAGTTTTGGATATAAATATATATACAAACGTAATCATTCAAAAACGTTACTTTCACGTTTACAAATCGTTAGATAATCACTAAATTTGAAAAGAATTTTGGAGAAAACGCCCATTGGATATTCTCAATCTGTAATGGAACATCGACCAAAGCGAAATTATTAGATATAGATTTACGGAATAGGCAGTAGGCGGTTTTTATTTACGCCAGATTTATTTATTATCCATCATTATATAGGGTAGCCAAAATAAAACCATTACAAAATACCCCCGAGGTTGGATAATACTCTTATCAGCGTTGCAATATGCCGAGTCGACATATGCCTGTATATTAAATTCAAAAGATGGTATAATTGAAGTCAAAAATACAATTATAGTCTTTTTTGTAATAGGATATTTTTATACATATTTCTTGGGGCGGAATAAACCTGACATAGCATAAAAAAAAAACATAAAACACAAATGGCATGGATAAATGAATTTCAGATACCCAATTATTTGACAACCAACTACCCATTTTAACTTTAAGACCATTTAAAAAAGTTGAATAAAATTTGGAAAACGGATTTAAAATTCCGAGTTTATGAACGGATCGCGTATAAAAAATTTGCTTCATAATTTCGATTTCTCAATTTTGATAAAATATTTTGATTCGGCAAACGCGATTCAAAACGGAGTCTCTCTCTCTCTCTCTCTCACGGCATGATTTAAATCTCCTTAATTTTTGCTGTTTAATTACCGATCTGGGTTACAGTAAAATATGGACATGCGTTATGAGCACATTGTTATACTGACTAAATCTGTATTGTAAACTACAGCACAGTCAATTCAGAATACCAATTTTGTTTAACAGCAGGCATTCTTTATCAATTTCTAATATTTATCTAATAATTGGGAAACTTAGGAAGTTTATTTTAAACTACCCCATAGAAAATATACACTACAAATCACATTTAGTACTGTGTTTTCAAGCATATTTACCATGAGAGGTAACCAACATATGATATATATACACGTCATCACAATAAGTTGAATTATCGTTTGTGTTTCCATGCCCCATGACTTCTTCTGTGCCCTGAGAATTATGACGCAGAATGTTATAAGTAGCGAGTTACGATATCATGTATTTTCGATTAACGTAAAGTAACACAAATACCCTAAAACAAATCACCCTGAAAATGCATTTAGCGGAAACAATACTCACGGACGAGCTCACTGCTCTCCATTAAAAGTGATTGCATGAAATAGGTAGCAAGTTCCGCTTCTTTATAATAGTATTAAATAACATATTTGTAACCCTACAATACAATATACATGGCGCAAATTTAATTAGATTAACTCAAACTAGGTGATATAATGTGTCAAGTAATTGAATTACTGACTTGTCATTAGTATTTGTCGTTGAGATCCAGATGATATATATAAAGGCAAAATATTAGCTGTTTAAATTATTTGCTAAAATTTAAGAGCATGAAGCTAAAGCATTATTAAGAGAGTTTATTTTTCTACTATTCAATAAACCTATTAAAAGAAATAAATTGGGGAATAATTTTTGGAAATGATAATAATCAAATACTCAAGAATTTTAATAAAATAAAATGAATTTACATTCATACCTTATTTTTTTCATTTTTAACAAACCGACGACCACACTTACATTGCATAGAATTGTGGTTAGGATTAACGCTATTCCAATAGTTGCATATATGTAGTTGAACGCCTGAAACACAACAAGTACATTACTTTTCCAAGTTTTGTCAAGTGCATGATCATCTTAAAAATGACCTCTTCGTGGAATGAAGATTTTACATGAGCTATGAGTTGTGTCGCACAAAGCAAGGGAGTTATCGTTTGAAAGCAGTGAGAGTTTTAGTCAATACAGAAAATACCCGGTACTGTTCTAGAAGGTCCTCCTCAAATGCGAACTAAAGCAGATGCCGGATTCAAAAATATTTCAAAGGGTCATATTACGATAATATTAGTAACTGTACATTGAAATATCTATTAAAATGTCCTGGGTAATAATCACGTAGTTTATTCGTTATGTAGAGGATGAAAGTAATTGTACTAACCATGTCCTTTTGTTCAGTAGCTTGCCAATCTGCGAAGCACCACGTATTTGGATACATTGATCGTACAGCACCGAACCCCATAGAAGGAAGTGCGGAAAACAGTGCCGACGCCAGTAAGACTATGAGTATTGCTATATTGGCCTGGATTATAAATATAAATGTTTTACGAATAGTTTTAAAGTATTAAGTATGGACATTTCCAAGAAAAATTGTTATTCTTGTAATTTTTTTGTATGCGATGTGTGATCGAGCAACTTAATTAACGACTGGGCAGGACTAACGACTACTACATTAATGACAAGAAAGCTATGACCAATACAAATATTCCATATGACATCAATAAATATGAGTCTGTCTGTTAGATGCACGCGATATCTCACGAAAGCGAGATTGAATCTGCTCCAGATTTTGCATGTGCATTTATCATATGTCGGACCAAAAGGCTATTGATTTTGGATAAATTATGTCGTATAATTAGCGAGTTATTAATTAATTAGTGATGGGACACAATATGTCACTATGGAGTGAAGTTTTGGGGATCCCCTAACTTTTGATCGATAAGTCTTCGGTCTCTGACCGATAATCTCGTTTCGACGTTGTTACATTTTTTGACATCCGATGTGCACACACCTTCGAACAGCAATAATTACTACATATAATATAGCACTGTATTTGAATCGATTTCTCCCATCAGTCAAGCCGAATTTTGTGAGTTCTCCCAATGCATTACTTAATACTAGAATTGTGTTGAATTCATTATATATATCGCTATACGCCAACACAGAAAGATATCCACAAATTTCACACCTTGGGTATTTGAGTCAATCTCCTGAGAATTACGACGAGCTAATCAGCGTTTCTGACTCAATAATACAATGTCTTATATGTACGTACATGGCGATATGAAATCACTAATGCGTATATCAGAAATATGTGTGATGTAACGGTGCTCACAATTCACGAACGACTGAAATGGAGGGAAATCTTAGATGTGATATGTGATTGGTATTGAATTTAACTTTTACCCTTTGATATTAGTGTCTTCGGAAAGCATGCATGCAATTTTACAAATTAATCAAACACTAAATAGCAAGTAAACTGATGAGAGACTTTAAGCTCAAATTACAGACCGACGACCCACAGTTGATATGATATGCTTGACATATGCAATTAGTGCCCGATAACGAGTATGTTAGGTCCAAATAAATGATGTACACAAACGTTACTTATATACTTTTATAAATATCCAATATCGATCGTTTCCAAAAATCGAAATAACAAAAGTATTGATTGGAAATTATTTCGCATATCAGCTGCTGGGTAGTGGGTATTTAAACAAGGCTTATTATTATAAACGCTCCGCTGCTAGGTATTTTATTATTATTTATTTTTATTTTTTTGAGGGGGGGGGGGGCGAATTTCTGCGGTTTATCATCGCCTACCTACGCCATTCATGCACTCCGGGTGAGACAGTGAAAGATTTTGGTTTCATTATACATTTGAACCCGTAATTTGAACCCACGACAATTGAACCTGCATACTATTAAACCTATGGAAATTTGAATCCATACTAACCCTAACCCATGGATTTTAGCACCGGCATATAGAAGAACCCGTGGATATACGGGTGCAAATGTATGGGTTCAAATGTACGTGGGTTTAAATGTGTTGTCATCAAGATTTTCTGATTAACCACGAGTCCAACGCACCCATGAAAATGGGAATGAAATCTACATATTTCAAATTGCCAACATCGCAAGCGTAGTGCTATGATTCAACAATTCTAATATGGCTATATTCTATCAAACCTATATTCGAACCTAATTATTTTATGGATAGTTAACTAAAACTTATCGCAAAATTAACTTTCAATGCTTATCGTTTTTTTCGAAGACAAAAAAGTCTAGCGAGCTCCTGTTCTATATGTGTGTGCTGGGTTTGTGGGCATGCAGAAAAAATTGATTTGAAGGCCTATTTTGCTAATGTGAAATCGATACTTTCAACGTTATTCCATTGATCATGTGATATTTAGCGTATAGTAACACAAACCGAAGCATCAAATTTATCATACTCATATATCATACTGTATGGATAACTTCACATCAATCAGTTTTTTATTTCTATTTAGAAGAACGATGGATAGTACATTTAAAATTTAACAAGATTTAACAAGATCCATTTAAGAAAGGATTAAAGCAAGCATTATGATTAATGTTTAAAATTGTAAGTCGAGCACGAAAAAAATGTGTACGGCATGCATTTTTGTATTCGAGCGAGGTTCGAAACTCTATCGAAAATTTTTGAGTCTGTGTCAAGCGAGTGGAGCTTATTACTTTTGATGGATAAAATACTATTGAAAATATAAAAATCCTGTTCTTTTTTAGTTAATGAATCATTTTTCGAAGCGCTTTGTGGTGGCGTGACAGTGGCCCATTCATCAAACCCTCTGACTGGGAAGTTTGGGTTTAACTTAATTACTTGGAGTAAAGTCAAAACATGGGTATGAATCAAACCATAACGAGAAAACAATGTTGTATGGGGTTCGATTGAAAATCTTTAATAAACTACAATCAAGTTTCTGAATCCAAGCGAAACAAACAAATGCTTTTTGCCTTGTGATTCTGTCAAGCCATAGCATCATAAAAGCACTCGCACGCCTTCTTGAAGTTTGTCTCAAATTACAGCCATTGTTTTCTAGTCATAACATTTGTTTGAAGTCTGAGTCATTCATTTAGCAGGAAATCGAATATTCTGCGTTACATTTATAAGTCGGGTATGCTCCATACATGAGACGTATTCGAATATCAATTAATGATCGACGTTAAGCATTCAATATTTGATTATTTTACCAGTTTAAAACACTTAAAATTGTAATTTCGCTCGTAACTTGTGCTTTTGCCATATGTAAAACAATTTGTTGTTTTTTTCACTTGATTTGAATTGTAAAATATAAGACTTATTCTCGCCCGCCATATATTCTTTTGTTTTGTATTACAGATTGCTAATGGACTGAACATTGAACATAAAACCGTTTTCAGGTGGAATTAAAGTCGACATTATTCTCAGGTGGACAAATTAAATTCTACACTCTTCAAACGCTAATGTTTTACTCCCAAAAAGATTCAATAAAGAATTTTAAATATAAAAATCGAAGATAACTAGGTGACTAAAATTATAGAGCGCTGAGCTTTCCGTGAAAATCCTATACATTGATATAACGCATTCGAATGAGAATCACACAAATATAGTGATAGAAGGATTAAATACATTTTTGACAGTATTTCGCGTAACGTGTTTTAAAATGAAACTCAAAACAAGCAGTCATGAATTCATACGTAAGATGATGTTATTTTGGAAGTACGAAAATTTTTCCGATTTGGCATCGCCTAAAGCAGTGGTTCTCAAACTTTTTTAGTCCCAGAGCCGCATTTCACACCTCAAAGTTATGAAGAGCCGCACACAAACAACGCAAGGGGAAAAAAGCAACAAACCTTAAGCGCGTATTTAAAATACTAAGTCATCGTAACAACACACGTAACAACTAGGGCTGGGCAAAATATTCAAATATCAAAATATTCCAATGGCATTTTACTATTCGAATATCCGGTACCACGTGACCTGCGCCGCTCAGCTTGGACACCGAACTCGCGCGTCTCCAACTCAATCGTGAATTGTGCAAGATTTCCCCACCGCACTAGCTATCAGAAAAACACGTTGAATTCGAAAAGTCGTTGTCTTTGCGTTATGGTGTTATATGCTTATTTTTGCACTTAACGTATCGTTTCAATTCTATATTTTGCATGAAAAAACGTACCGACCGTTCCGTAAATTTAGAAACGTCAAACCAGATTAGGTATTTAAAATAAATTTCCCAGATTTTGAACTCCGCATGCTTGGTGACATATCATTAGCCATTTCATGCATTACCGAACATAAAATTGATTAAAATAAAATGTTAAAATGACTTTTTGGCGTTTCATTGTAAAAAAGTTGATTTTAGGTCGTTGGAAAACTCTAGGTATATAAATAGCATGTATTTAAAAATAACACGGACACCATAGAAATGTATGAAAAATTCAATTATCATTTTAATAAATATCTGCATCTCGGTTACCGTTCACTTTTTTACAAGCGGTTATGAGGAAGATCAAATCCAAGGCAGAGGATAAAACTCAAAATAAAATTAATTTGGTTTGGAAATCAGCCCCTAATGTATTCAACAGCTGTCGCTGATGTGAACGCAAGGGTATACTAAATACTAAAAAAATCAGTGAATTATTTGATTTATACATGATATTCGGAAATGCGACAAAAACTGAAAATCAACGAAAGCAAACAAATGGTTACAGTTTGAGAATCACTGGCCTAAAGAATTAGTTACAGCTCGATGATAAACTAGCATGGGACATAATCCGCAATATCAACATGGTAAGGTCTACCACCGGTTAGGTTATTGCGCCAACGCTATTTATAAGGAAAAAGCGAAATGACTTGGCTGGTATTTCCCAGGAATGTGGGCTTGTTTCTTAATTTGAGTTGCTCGAAATCAGAAGAATAAGGATGTCCTCTGGGATAGGTTCATTCATGCATCATGGTTTTCGAAGACTTAGCGTTCATGAAAAATTAACACTATATTTCATTTATAAAACAAGGTTAATTATTTCGATCAATCTTGACAAGAAAAATATACACTTTTTTTAACAGTGTGCATTTTATGAATTCTTTTCAGTTCAGACAATGCATATCAAAGCAAATTTTTCGAAAATTGTAGGGATTTAGTTACCAATTTAGGCTTCACTGCTCTTTTATAGAAATACGGGTATTGTATACTCAGCACACGTTCTATTGCCATTCCTGTCAGTGATGCCATTGTCACGATACCAAAAAACATCATCGCAAAGGCACTGTAGTTGCATAATGACTCTCCTCCAGCCTCCTACAAGAAGAATGGAAATTTTATTAATTCTATTCATTTTCAATTTGCATAAAAACAATTTTTGCATTTGTTCTATGCAAGTATTTTTGTTTTCGCGAATATCTTTAAATTAAAAACGCTCCCATAAAAGAAAAGATCAAACAAAATACAAGATGCAAGCTAACTGTTGATTATCAGTCATACATGACATCAGCCAAATGGAATCTAACTTTGTTGGAGAGTAATGTATGCAGTTTCAACCGTCTGTAAATTTTGCGAGAAATTCGATATCACTTTCAAGAAATGAACCGGACACCGAAGTTCTTCAGTTAACAAAATACAAAATAGCCTTTCCGAATAAAAGTCAAAGACGTTATCAATAATTTATCATTTCAAGAAACATCTCAAACGTTCTTCCATGTAGGTCAGCTATAATGGAACTAAACTAAAAAAATACCACAACTTGATGAACAACGTCTAATGTATGACGTAATTTTCATAATTTTCTTTTAGCTTTACAAATGACATTTTAAACCACACGCGGTTTTGTTAATAGTAACCATGTAAAAACCAAACAGGGCATGACCTTTCACAATTTGTAGTTGAAATAGGTCAAATAAACTGATTTTCAGATTTCAATTTCATCATAATAATGAAAAATGTTCATCAGTCAGAGCTTACCATTTTTGAACATAATATAATAAATCCTAAATAAGTTACAAAAATACCAATATTTCCTGATATTTTAGTGTTTTTGAATGCGATTGCCCAGCTAAGAAGTCAAACATTTCGATCTAGGCATCGTAGTCAGGTTGAGAAAATTATACAAAAAAATTAAACAGAAAATATTTTAATATTTAGTACATTGTCATCTCCAATCTCTGTTGTGCTATAGACTATAACGTTATGAACAATAATTAGCTGTTAGGAAATACGAGGTGCACCTACTGCCAATAACAAAAAGACAGCCAAATAGTGGTAAATATACTAAGCGTCGTACTATAGGGTCTCTCATATTGTCTGATTTGTTGGATAATTAATATTTTAGATCACTTATGTAACCCCTCAACATGTAAGTTTTATCCCTAGTTCAATTTCTAAATTTTCTGCGTGCATTCGTATATTCAAACACAAAGTTTATAATCGTTTGAGAAGTACGCCGTAAACCTACTTTTATTCCCTGATTTGTTGAGTATAAATACATCGTCACAGGTGAAGTTACCAAGATCCCGGCAAGATCAACAACAATAAGTGCAAGAACAAGAGTATGGAAAGCACCGAAGTCGTTTCTTCGACCTCTTCTTTTAATAGGTTTCAATATGTTAAAATCTAAAACAGAAAAGTTTATTTTCTTATACCGGTTTGCAAACTAAATAAAATGCTGTTGAAGTGTTGACTGTAGATTTATTGATATATTCAGACAAATTCCAATTATCTTACTCAAATATTCAACTTCGACTTATGACTTCGGGTTTGCAGAAGCTTCGATTCCGGCTTCGATATACGAAATAGCGGTATTTGTATTACGGTCACAAGCTTCATCCGATTACATTGCAATAATTGGCAATCAAACTGAAAGTACGTATGCAAGTATGAATTGACATATTACTCTCGGAAATTTTCAACCTTAAAAATTTTAAAGTTTTCTTCTAGCTAACTTTGTAATGTCTATTGAGTCTTGTTTTCATAGCAACTTTCAAACCATAAGGCATTTCAAACGAAAATTTTAGCAAAATGTCACGATAATACTCAAATTATCAGAATATACGAGTTTATTCTCTGAAAGATGGCTGTACAAATTTTATTTTTTCATCAATTAGTTTTTGACACTGTTTCAAAATCTCCATTTATATGCATTAAGGGTGTCATCGAAATAGTTTACCCAAGCAGAATACATTGTTTTATGTGCATGGAGCCCAAGACTTGCAGAAAAGAGATTCATTACTTGCTCCTACACTCAAATAACAGTTTCACTTTGATTTTCCCGTTTTTAATAAAATTTGCGTTCAAGGACGTGAACCGTAAAACAAAACAGTCATATTACGTTGAGAAATTCGTTTAAAAGATTTAGTTAGCTTAGCCCCAAATATGAAAAACAATATTGAGTACCAATATTATTACAACAAACAACATTAAACAAACGAGGCAGTGTATTTTCTGATGCAAACAGATGGGAGCGAGGAAAATTCCAGCTCCCAATCGAAATTAAATCAATCAACACTTTTCCATCAGACGACGGGTTGTGATATATTCAATTACGAAACGGTGCGGTTCCTACGTGCGAAACGAGAAACGGGATATATGTGTCGCCAAACTTGGCTGGGCTTTTAGTCCGAGATTTCCTTTGCGTTTATTGCGCGGTACTGCTAAGAGTTCCGACTTTGCGTTAGAACTTTCCTATTAAATTTAACATTAATAATACGCAAGGGTTGGAGGAATTCTCTATTAGCAATCATACTTCATTTTTCAGCTTTTATTTATCTCTTATAAATGGAATGAAGACTTGAAGCGACATTAAGTATCGTAAACTATACACATATACGATTTTTATTTATTCGGTACTTCGCTTCTTTCGAGAACACAATCTACCCAGTCACTCAAAACTCTTTCGGCGATATTAACTCGTTTATATATACTTTATAAGAGCCATCTTACTCATGAGTGTGTGTTTGCCTCTGAAGTACGAGTCAAATTGGGCTTCACCGTTATATTTTTGATTTGATGTCAATGCCACGATGTAGAGCACCATTAATCGATAAGTCGAAGTACGATATTTCAGCTTTCGGAATAATTCAAGAGCGTTTTTAATAATAAAACCATCTAACTGTAATTATGATACTGGCCACTATGCTCCCAGCTTTCAACTGACCTGATATGGTTCAATAGATTTTAACATACCTAATTAGATCAAAACATAGATGCATGTCTTTGATATGCTATGATTTTAATGATTTACAATGCTATTATGAAAGCTTGAAAAAGCGAGTTTATTATTTATTAGAACCCCACGCAAGGTTAAAGACAATTGATTGCAACCGCACATACACTCACCAAATTTGCTTCCAAGTGAACATGATTTTCGACAATCTCTTGTTGATATATTTCCTGTACTTCGATTTTTACGTAAGTTAGGCGGAGGTGTTTTGTGAATCGTGGTCGGTGTGTCGGTTGGTGGTCGCTGTTTGCGGTATTTGTACCTCAAAAGTGCTGCAATCGCCAAACAATTTCCGATGACGCCTAAACCGAATGTCAGGCATGGGATTGCTAGCGTCTTCTGTTAAGCAATGAACATATTGGTCAGTTATATTTGTGATTGTAGAAACGAGCAACTGTGTGTGTATCTTATCGACTGTTACATCACAGATAGACAAACTGTTAATTAGCATTCAAAATTTTACAAGAATTAGTAATTGTGTGCGACATTGGCAAGGAAACGACAAAGACGTAAACAGGCTGAAGATTCAAGTTTACAGACTCTATTTTTCATAATAGACATATTTATTAAAAGTTATGATAGTATCGATATAAAGTCTAAACTATGTATACTGTAACCTACTGTATCTTTCTAATATACAGACGTATATAGAAGTAAATACCTAACATATATATTGAAATTGGATGCGTTACACATGACATAATGAAATATCAACAGGAAGTATCAAAGGATTTTGCAATGCGTGATTATGTAGCTCAAAGGGAAAATACTTGGCAAGTGAACAAAGTTACCAGGTTTGGTTACCCTACATATTACATACATTTCCAATTATACTATATTAACGTATTTCACTATTTACCGTCGCTTCCACCACTCTGGGCCAGGGCTATGGGCAAAATTTTAAACGTTGCTAAAACATGCTTTAGTTCAGCGGTTCCCAACCTTTCTACCCTGGCGGACCGGTAAAATAAGATTAAATGTACTCGCGGACCGGCAAAAATTGAAATGGCCGTAACAGAAAAGAATAACATATATTTGCGTGTCGCAATGTCAATGTCGGGCACTCAATATGCTTCTAGACAAAAAAGCACATTTTAAAACATTTCACACGAAGAATAACTATCAAATAATGTGCCGACCAAAAATTACAAATGAGTGAAACATAAAATAATACCATATATTTGCGTAATGAAATGCAGTGTTGGGCACCCATTATGCGTGAGAAAGGCACGCATTAAATTCTCACATTAAAATAATGCACAATTAACTTCTGTGAAAATTTTGCTGCTGTTTCGTTTCCAATACAAGATTGCGAACGAGGCAAAGAAGTTTTTGCAACACGTAGCTCTGCAGCCGCGTGCAGCCGATTTCCTTGCCTCGTTTTAATCAAAGTGAGGTTTTAATTGAATCGAGTGATGAGAATGTTTTTTCGCATAACGCAGTAACTGGCTGAAAAGACGGACCACAGTTTGATTGCTCGATTACTTGGCGATGGGTATTCGTTATCAAGAGATATCTAAAATTGTGATAAGTAATTCTTTTTCAATCTGAACTGTAAAGAAGAATCACAATTTTAATCAAGCCTTTTCTTTTTCATTGGGTTCATAATATTAATCCCTCTGCAGTTAATCGCAGCCTCAAACGGAATGAATTTGCATTACAATGACAAAGTCGTCGATAACTTGGCGACAAGCTCAAAATCCTACTGTGTCTGGAAAAGATCTCTGCGGCTCATGCTTTTTTTGCGTGTATCGCGTGACCACCTGTGGGGTCGCAACAAGTTCATATCTTACTGGATTAATATACTGTTCTTGACTGTTTTCTAGTTTAAACAAGGAGATATCCATTACGTTTCATATGAATGGTCATATTAATCAGGAAAAGCACGCAGAACAGAAAAGGCACGCGTGCCGATTTTTAGGCTTCTTAATTTTGCAAGATTTGATGGAGCGCATTCGCGATGAATCGGAGCTGGAAAAGCGAAAAGTGTGAGTGATCGGCGCCAAGATGTCGCGTAATACGGCGCCAACATGTCGCGAAAGACGTCGTAATATGACGGCAGAAGAGAACTGCGTAATGAGCCAACGCAACTTTGTCTACGGTAAAGCGATTGAAACGGCATAAAAACAACAAGACAACAAAATTTCTTGCGGACCGGCAAAAAAGCTTCGCGGACCGACACCGGTCCGCGGACCGGCGGTTGGGAACCACTGCTTTAGTTAATACATGCAATACGATCGTGCATGGTAAAAAGTATAAGTCTGCCTACAAAAAGATTGGCACAAAAATAGTTGCCTCTACAACGAAGAATTTCCCCATTTTATTTCCGATAGTATACCCGGGAATATTTTTCGGTTCATTGAAGATTTGAAAATAATAGGCCTAAGCTTACCTATAGCGACGTTAAATCTAATATTCCAGAAAAAATGCAAACAGCTATCCCGGGAAGTATATACATTTATTCTGCACCTAAATTTATGCCTGTTCAATCTAGATAAGAGGCTTAAATATCTATCTATCTTCAATCTAGACATCGCTTGAAAAATATTACAAAATGCTATCTTGTTACTGAACATATATTTATACCTTAGAATAGTTCCCAGAATACAGAGCGTCGGATCTTTCATTATCAATGGTATCACTGAATTCAGAAATATTCATGTCGTCTATTTGTAAGCCGTGCATCAAATCCAGCACTAAGTGGCATTACCATCCAAAAATTTGTCACTAAAAGATCGAATGCTCTGAGGAATCGTGTTGATAATCATCATTCGTCACAATCAATCAGTGTTTTTATTCAAGATATTCGTCAATACACGAACCGTAGCTGTCTGAATGTTATTAACCAAGTATTTTACAACATACAGGTATTCTGAAAAAAGGCCTCACAAAGAGAAAAACCTTAACCGTCAAAATATAAATCTAAAATTTGTAGATATTGTAAATCGAACGCTATGCGATTTACGGGTTATAAAGTTATAAAGAAACGTAACATAAACGTCAACTCTTCAGTATGATTTATATTGAAACAATCACACGAGAATACAGTGTCATCACTGTGTGATGTTATAAAATATATTGCAGAATAACCGTCAAAAATAGTTATCACGCATCTGGAAACATAACAACTGGTAAATAGGATATCACTTTTATCATCTAAACAAGCGCAAACAAAATGTTAATGCATCTAGGCCCTTGAATTTATACATTGCCATAAGTATCTTGTCGTCTAGCTCTAGCTGAACACAATCAACTCATCAAAGCCTCATTAACAATAAACAATGCCAAACTGCACTGGTCTCGTCCACGACGCTCAATTTATGTCGCTCAAGGTATCGCGTCGGAAACTTGAGCTTCTCTCAGACGTCATCCAATGTTTGTTATGGTGAAATAGCGACACCTAGGAACGTAGATTGTTTGTTCGAAAAAACTACGAACGAGTTAGAACAGTGGTTCTCAACCTTTTACTGACCGCATACCACTTTACTATTTTTTTACTCTGGTCGCGTAACACTGGAAAAGACATTTTTTGGCGCGGCGAACACTGGCACAAGACACGCGCTATAAGAGTATTTTATAATGTGGCTCTACATCCTCAGTGACCTAATTCGCAAGACGGACGAAAACGTACCCATCTCGATTCGTTCGTGGACAATAGCAGGCGAGGGCGATCTCCAAGGACTGGACTGGCCCATAAGACGTTTCTCCGACACCCGACCCAGAAAAATTCTTCATATACTTTACTATTGCAAATTTTTTTTACTTATTTTGAGAGTGTTTTGATGTGTTGGCGCTTGTAAGCTGGTTTACGTGTTTGAAACCCTCATTTTTATTAAAATTAATCAACCATGTGCCGCTTACAGGCACTGATAGCTTAGTTTAGATTAGTCTATCGCAGCATTTGCGAGACTCATTTTTTATTACAGCAACTAAATACTAAATTACTGCTCCTTTGAAGACATAATGACAACTAAGATATTTAATTCACAACTAATTTCTTGAAACGCAACTGAAAACTGACAAATAACACGCAAAACTACAAAAACGAGACAATGTTTACTGATTGTTGCTGGTTACGGAAATAAACAAGGAAATTGATGCCCGGGGAAACATTCATAAAGGCCGTTCAGCGAATACAATCAGTATGGAAGATAAAGCGTTGTCGTCATATTCTGGCCAACTCAAAAGTTAATTGTTGCAATAATTCAAAGCTCGCATACCACTTGATCAACTTCCGCGTACCACTAGTGGTACGCGTACCACATGTTGAAAACCACTGAGTTAGAAGGACGATAAATATTGTAGTAATTAACTTATTGGACATGGAGTGTATACATGTGGGTCAGTTTTCTAAATTCTTGTCGTACACTGTGGACCTACAGATCAGGTTGCTACCTTCTTCTTGTTGTAATTCATTTTTTTGATGTTAAGGTATAATTGTTGTTAAGTTTTTCTGAACAGCTAATGGCCAATTGATTTCAGATTTTCAGTACCTAAAACAGGAAGAACTCGCTAGAACGCTATTACGTAATTTTATTTTCTAAAATTTTCCTATGGTATCCAATATCTCACCCCAAAATTTTTCTGTTAATTTTAATTGAAGGAGAACACTCTTTATTCCGTTCTGCACGGCAGCATCCGTACAGATTATCCGCCGAGCTTTTCAGCAAACTCGATGCTCTCTCCCCCGGTTTGACGTCGTATTTGACCATATTACACTTTTGCCATGGCTTGTTGACAACATTTACAAGAGTACGAATTTCTTAACAGAAGACCTCAGTGTACTTGTTAACCTTGAAACCCATATCTCAGCTCTTCCTACTTACTCTAGTTCTCACTATGCATCAAAACTAATGTATCTATAGCGTTAGGATTTTATCTGAATATAATAATACAATGAAATATTGAAGACTTTGCTGAAATTATATTTCACATGACTCATGCCAGTTTTTAAACATTGAAAAAAATCAGAAAAGCAGCATAAAATAAATCTAATTTATTTTCCAGGTATACAAATCGATTAGCATAAAAAATCACAAAAAAATGTTCAAAAATCACACAAAAGAAATTTAAATAGCGCGAAACCAAAGCAAAAACGTTTATAGCTGGGATGGGAAGACTGATACATCTGCTGTGGCTACAATCCACAAGGTATTATATTGCTTATATACGATAAATTATTCAAAACTCAAAATATCATTCATATGATGTATTCTATTTATCCACATGCACATCCCAATACTGCAGAATGTATTAGTTGCAATAAAAAATATTTCATATAACTTAGAAAAAGCGACATTCATAAAAGTTTTTTGTGGTAAATGTAAACAACTAATATTTGACAACCCTGCTAATACATTGATCATTTTGAGTATATAGTTGTGCACAATTTTCCTTGAAAGTACGATTGTGCTGAATGTCGAAGTATTTGTGTTTGTTTGAAGTGGAAAATTGTTCTTTGTCCTATATTAATAAAAGAAAAAAGAAACGTATATAAAATCGGATGAAATGTTAGGAATAGTTCGTGAAGTGAAGACACTACTCTTGGGAGAATTTTCAAATTTAGCCAAAGAGATTTCAAGAGCTGTGGTTGGGAATTTTTGATGCGATTTAAATTCAACCACGACCACAAATTTTTATTTGAAAAAAAAAAGAAGTAAGCCTATATTTAAAACAGTCCGCTAAATGGCATAGCGTCAAACAGTTATCTGCTTTTCGAAAATTGCAATTAAAAATAATTTTTTGAAAAATTATTCAATTCAAAAGAAATTCTAAAATGCTCTTCTCGACTTAAAACTTTGCTTCAGCTTTTTCATTCATTAACAAAAAATTTAATATGTGATTGATGAAATTAAGATATTGGTATGGCCTTCGGCGTCGTTCACTCGTAATTCATTCAGACGGTTGCACTAATTATTGTTCTTATGCAGGGGCATAGCCAGAGGGGTCCTGAAATTTGTTTTTGTCAAGTTAGATCGTACCAGCTAGACGGTCCGACCGGTGGCCGGAAAACTCGGGTTCCAAGAGCCTTGGGAGTCTTAAAGCGTTTTAAGCTACGCACCAGTGCTATGTATGATACAGAAAATTGCCCTTTTTTACATTTCAAAAGAGGGAGTTTCGACCCTCAGCGCCTTAGCGCAGCAGTGAATTGAATTCAATATTTTTATAAAAAAAAAATATATAAATAATAAACTTACACTTTTTGAAATCAGCTGTAGTGCAAAATTATTTTAAGAAGTCAACAAAACGCTTCAAATTGCTTTCACGTAGTAGCCAATATAACTGTTAATAAATGATATCAATTTAAAACGAAGTTTGGTTTTACGAATGAAGCATTTACAAGATACAGTATTTACATCAATTATGATAACAATAATTTTTATTCATATAAGCTGTCATAAATGATTTCTTTTTCGTCCAAGTTGAAATGAATGGTAATGAAGAGTAATGAACTAGTAATAGCGAGCATCGTTATTGCTTGATTACACACGTCTGGGTGCATGATAAAAATATAACCAAATGACAGCAAAATTCGGTTTTAGACTCACGTAGTTTAACACATAATGTTTCACTAAGGTATTTAAAGAGATATTGTGTAGTTGTTGTCATTCGAAATAGAATCTCAGATAAATGTAACCGCTCTTTGGTGTGTGTTTATGATTTCTAAGTGTTTAGAACTTGCACAAATTTTGTTCACTTCTCCTTTTTTAGGTCTTTGCCATAGCACAAAGTAGCCGTGCACCATGATACCGTGCACCATAATTTTGAAACAACCATTCAGAATGAAACTCCTTATATGTATTGCTAATCGCAAACTATACATTCAAAACAACTGAATCCGTTATGCAGAGAGATGTTTTCTTTTATATTTCTCCTATAAGATAATGCATGCATACCATATGCACCGGAATATATAGGATCATGAGACAGAAATGCAATTCAAATTCCACGGATTCTTACCCAAGGATTCACTATCAGGTTAACATTAGTCAGTTGAATTGCAATAATGTCTTGACTGTAGTTTGTATCAACTTTCACTTGATTCTTTAAAATTCTGATCTGGAAAACGGAGATCTTTAAAATAGCTGGTTCACGTTATTGTTGTGGTAAAAAAATCTCATTTCTCCTAAACTCATCAACTTTTTAATTATGCGATTCTTTGTCAGTGTAAACTCGTATTTTTCGTTCTATTTATTTGGAACAGCGATGGAAAATTAAAATAACAAAGTAACGAAGATCTGGGATGGTGTTTAAATATGTGCACTTACTCTCTTGCTGTATTAACATTTTCAGTAAATTCAGTAAGCAGCTGATTGCCAGCGGATTGGAACATAAGTTGTTAGTCTGTCTGACCACAGCATCCGTACCTTATATGTTGTCCCAACTGCTCACAGTTTTGAATCACGACTGTTATGTGATATTTAATTGTTAAATGTGTCCTGGTAGCACATGTCAACGTATATGTTTTAACACCTTGCATTTTATTCTATAAATAAGTTTTTCTTACCAGTAGAGGTAACCAGCATGAAAAACATGAAATCGTAACTAATAATATTTGTACAAATTTCTGAACTTCTGTCATTCTCCATCCTTGCTCACAATAATTTGATACCATTCTAAAATTCAAGGAAGAATAATAATGGAAGTCAAGGCCATTCAAATTGCGATTTTGTTGTTATTTATCATTTATTTCGATTTCTAACGCCATCAATCGAATACATCTAGTTTAGGATATTACCTATTAGAGATCAGAGTAACAAAATAATTTTATTTATTTTCTTTTAATTAAAGTTTCAAATCATGTTGGATATTGTTGGAAAAGGCATAAAATGGATAATTTTTTAATCTCTAACAAAATTTGAAGCATTGTGGTCAATTGATATTTATTCCGAATCATTTATCGGAAAATAATGTATATACTATTTGTTCCTGTATCACTTTTAAACAGAAATATAAGAAAGTGTTATGAGAGAAGTATACATACCGAATTTTTTTCTTTAAATTTCTTGAAATTTCGATAAGAGATAACACATTACATACAAGTGTTACAGATACCAGGATTAACCCCAATATTACAAAGAATATAAGATATACCTGAAACAATAGCATGCAATTGAATAACACTTAAACGAGAATATCGGTCAGAGACTGAAGACTTATCGATCGAAAGTTAGGGGATCCCCCAAAACAGCGCTCTTACTCCATAGTGACACCCTGTGTCCCATCACTAATTAATTAGTAACTCGCTAATTATACGACATAATTCATCCAAAATCAATAGGCTTATGGTCCGACATATGATGAATGCACATGCAAAATCTGGAGCAGATTCAATTTCGCGTGCATCTAACAGACAGACATACATACAGACAGACAAATACATGTTATTACTTTTTGTTTGATAATTATAGCTGCAGGTCCTAAGGTTATGTTATGTTCTTGTTCTCCTTCATCGTTTAATCAAAGATTTTGGGCGCCTACTGTATATATTTCAATTCCTCTAGCATAAACGAACGCGAAATAGATAATATCAATAGACACAAAGGTCTCCAAACTGTGACAGCTAGGTCAATCATATAGCCAGTAATAAATATGGTTCAAAATTTTATGTCAAAAGGCTTAAATTGTACTTACCGAATATTCTGATTGCTGTGAACATCCTCTTGGAACGCTATAGGAAGGAGACACGCACGTGTTTACAACACCAGTGATAGGTAATAGTGAAAAAACGATTTCAAACAGAAATATAATGCCAATGACATACAACACCTGTATACGAAAAAGGTGTTTAGAAAGGAGTGAAAAATGAGAAAAAAAAACTTTTGCTCCAAAAGAATATTTTTAAATTTGAAATGATTCTATTCAAGCTAACTATAATATTTTTTGAAACAACAGTCCGAACCAGAACCCAATAATATATACGCCACGTTGACCGCTTATTTTTTAGAGAAAAAAAAAACATAGAAGGAAATTTAGTAATGGCTAAAGTCTAAATCTAAAAGAAATTTGTTTATCTCTTTCAACTATTTAGTTAAATGTTGAACCACCAATTAATAATGCAAAATAAATATATATATTGAAATTAGAAACCTGATATGCCCGTTTTCCCACTTCGGCATTGTAGCGAAAAGCGAATTTGAGTGCTATGATTCGATCTATCGCAATCAACATTATTAAAGACAGAACCAATAGTGTAATAAATACGAAATTAAATATTTGCAAACGAAGCAGAGATTCCTGAAAAAATGAACAAGTCGAATTAGGACGAAACGATTTGCATGCTAGAAATATTTCTATCATAAAACAGATGAAAATTAGTTAAGGTTAACCGAAACCGTAATGCCGAATTATAATATAACGGAATACCGCAAAAAAACTATATATATATATATATGCGCTTAAAAAAACTTCAAACCTGCATTTCCAGGTTTGTAGCATAACGATTTATTGTTATTGTAGAAGTTATAACAATGCCAATTATATCAACAGATAGGAGTACAATTACAATAATGTGTATTACACCGAATTTTTTGGCTTCTTCTTTTATACCGTGAAAGTTTCCAGTCCGCACAGCTAAAAACATGAATTGTCATCACGTTTACTTTATTTAATTGCAGGTATTAATATATATTTTTATGTAGATGAGTTTAAGATTTCAATATGTGTTTACGTTATGATCCAGGTATTATTTTGAAAATGAAGTCATATTGATATGATAACATCTTGATATCAGGTTGAGTGTACTTGGAGTACACATCGCAAATGCCTATTCGAGTAATTTGACTTGCTATGTAGAACAAAGAATGACGATAAACCGCATGATACTGACCGTGCTGGTTGCCGTGTACAATTTTGCATCAAAAAACAATCTTAAAATGTGATACCACAGCATTAATGGTTTCAAGACCGGAAGTCGAACTGAACGCAATGCTTCAATAGCTTCATTTTATTATCATGGTGAAGAAATTCTTTGAAATAAATCCTATGCCATTAGTATTTTTAAGTCGAAAGTAATACATGTGACATAAATTATGCACGGTCATGATCACACCGAAATATTTTTGTATAAAAAACATGAGATTCTATAAAATCCTTCTCTTTCCAAGTATCCAACTAAAGATCCACTCCCATTCGCGCACATATGAGGATTCCCCATTCTAGGCTAGATTATAGGAGGGTTAGGGTTGATAATAAGATACGAGATACCCCTTCCCAGACTAGATCATATGCAGATATTCCTACCGAAGATTTGGAAGGAGCATCTGCATATGATCCAAAACTTGTATAGTTTAAAATAAGGTTTGGGTTGGACAGAAAAGTTTAGAAACTCATAAAAATCTATATAATCTATAATTATCAGCTTTTTTTACCTGTTGGTTGTTGGCTGGTTGCTCTACGTATAGATTGATAAACAATAAGACGAAGTGGTCGAAATCTTCGATATAAAAGTGATGCAATTGCCAAGATATTACCAATCAAACCCAGCGTGAGTGAGACACATGGTAGTATTATTGATACCTGAAAATCACTTTTTAAGAGAGAGTCGTAATCTGTTTACATTAATAACATTTCAAATTTGTTAGTCTTTGGTTTGAAACAAATAAATTAAAGCTGAAATATTTTGAATGAGAACCCGGCGTTGAGTGCATTAGTATTTGCATCCCACATCTGATTATCCTGTGTGGGTTCGCAGTTTGAAATCCGTTGGGGATATGTGCGAGAGAATTGCTGGACTGCTCATCGGTTAAGGGTGGTTCACATAACCGCTAGTCGGTTGCGGCTTTCTCCACCATCAAGTCCTAGTGGCTGAAAAAATACCCTGCTAAGACCTGATTAGGTCATCGTCCTTTCCTCTCCGGGGATAAACATGAAAATCCGATACTATTCCAATCTACACAAAAAGGGTTTTATTTTTTAAAACTGTGCAGCTTAAAACTGATTGTGGAAAGGTCTAGTTTTGATAAAAATCATGTCTATGAATGCCATAAATATCAGCACCTATGAGCAAAAGTCAATTGAAAGGGTTTTTGTATCATTACTGCAGAAGGTCACCTTGCAATTCAACACTGAGAGCACGGTACCTGTTGCGATTCATAAAACACAATTTTGAACAAATTTCCGAATATAAGAGGTATTGTCAAATGCGGCAAGGAAAATCGACGAAACGCCTTTAATTTAATATTATGACATACTTTCTCATCAAATTCAGAAAATGTGTACGACGCGGTCATCAAAATGGTAGTTGTGATGTTGTTTTCCATAGAACCAATTTTGTTGTTCAATTCCATGTATATCATTCCAGCTCATCAAGTGACCTGAATGGTCAACAAATATACATATATGATTTTATAGGCATATAGTCGTGAATTCAAACCTCATTTGAGCGTGTACCAGATTTGTAACGTAACAATTGTGAAGTTTTGGCCACTCAAAGAAGTTGCCATGCCACAGCAAAAGTTTTAGTTTAGTTCAAGTAATCAAAAATTAGGCCCGAAAAACTACCATAGGCAGTACTTTCAAATAGTAGTTAATAGAATCTGATCGCTACAGACATGTAAGCCAGTATGTAAGTTCCAATGCTGATAGAACTTTCAAAATAAACATCAAATATTTTTGCAATGCTGAAGTATAGGGGAATTTTCCTGGGGTCAAGGGGCAAGAAAACACCCACTGTCTCGTAACTCTCAGTCAAAATAATTAAATCATTTTTTCACATTTTTACTCCATGATTTATACAAAAACCGTATTTGGAAACTGTACATTTAATATATATATGTAATTTCAAATTTGTATCTTAGAACTTCGATAATGAAAGAAATGTGATGATCAAAAACTGTTTGAATAAAAAAGGGTGTAAATATTCATAACAATTAGCTAGAAAATAGAATTAATATGAGGGACATGTCAGAATGAAAATTCAACTTACTTTAATGAAACTCTGCCTGCAATATTCCGGTATCAGCTCTGCTCACACTGCTTCAAGAAACTAATTGTTACCTGGTTTCCAATTCACTTAAATACGTTTAGAAAAGTCGCGACAAACATTTGACATACTCTTCATAAAATAGTATTTCGCACTTCACGCGAAAACTGACCTCATGAATACCGAGTATCTGAAACACTCAACGAGAAATAGCTTTAACGCTGTTCTTTCACGATACACAAATGAAATTAAAACCTCGTAGTATTCGAATTTGAGAATTTCATGTAGTATAATAGGCTATACGCACTACGTTAATACTCTCTACCATGGAATAATTCATGCCATCATACGATTCCCGGAAGTCTTGAAATCAATATATCCTGACTTATGTTTGCGCATGGTTAACCATGTAGGCCCAAGGTCGGCCAATCTTTTTAGCCGACGGGCGCTATTTAGTTTACTAATAATTGCGCGGGCCACTACGGTAATTATTTTTTTAGTTTTGCTACACTGACTAAAAGTTAATGACAAAAAAGTTAAAAACCATCAAAACCCTCGCATCAAACTTTCTCAATAATAAGAACAATAAAAAAACGAAGATACTGTAAAGTCAACAAAAGTATTTCTACGCGTAGATATTTTGGTGTGAAGTTTGGCACTGTTTTTCGCTAACAAGTTTTTAATATTCGCTGAAATGGACGCTGTAGCAATGCGAAGCCAATTTTTCATATGACTGTCAGAAATTAGTGATGTCACTTGCTTGTACAAGAAAGTGCTGACAAATAATGGGATCATTAAAACTGCCATTTTGTGGATCCTCTGAAATTCTTTCTTTAGAGACGTCTTTTCTGTAAAATTGAGTAATGGCAAGTCTTTAAACCTCTCCTTTAAATCAGACTGTTAATTGTACGTTATTTAAGCGCCAAAGCAATCCAAAGTTGTCAACTCATCAATATTTTGCTTCACTGCCAAAATATCAAGGATTTCATGCATGAACCACGCCCAAACACACAGCATTGGCAATTATCATTTATGCCCCCAGCAAGTTTGGCCAAGTAATATTTGGTCGGTGCTGCATTTGAACGACAGACCACATGATAAAATGAAAGAAAATTGTCTCACAGGTGAGATAACGTTAAAGAGAATAGTAAAAGACCCAAGCGTGTAAGCGACTATTTATATATCGATATCTTCTAGCTGGTTTCGATTCAAAATTGCACTCATGGCTCGTTTGAAAGTGCTAGCAGAGCGCATTTCAGGAAAATGAACAAATTGTTTGTATCAAATCTTTATATTAATAACTACATCACTTGAAAATAGAAGTTTTATTTACTATTTTTTTTTTTTATTTCCGGCGGGCCACGGGTTGGACGACCCTGATGTAGGCACTAAGCTCAAATGTCATGACTCGATTGGAGTTACGCATTTTCATTGGAATTTTAGCATCACATCACGAGCTAGATTGAAGTTTGGTTAGGAAGTAAACATTCTCAGATTCTAAGTTTACATAAAACATATATATGAATATTCCTTTCAATTGATTACAAGCGGGCTGTCATTTCAACAGCAACGTGGTTATAGTTTAAATGTTTTGTATTTACACGTACACCTGGCGTGTGTGCAGCGCCAGAATACGCACACCCGAACCACATTGCCTATCCAACAAACTTTACACTCACTCAACTGGATGCGGTGCTGCTACCCACTTTCAGCCTTCTTTAACTTACAGTACTGGCTGTCTTGTTGCTTTGAGTTCTAGCATATTTCAGATATCGTATAATTGAAAGAAATAAAGTAGTTATTTCCTACACTATATGATAAATTGAACTAGAGGTCCATTAGGAACTGATATACATATACGTATCTCAGCTGATAGACTTAGAAACATCATTAATATGTCTGCCTAGGCATATTATATCCGCAACGCAATACAAATTTCTTTGGTTTTTAAACTAACAAAAAATAAATCAATATTCCACAATCGATTGCCTGACTTTCTGTGGCCAACTAAGATTCACAGTAAATAAAGTTTGGGTCAAGCAATTCGCATATCTTCGACATCGGTATCTCTGTCCTATCCAACCTATACCATGAGTCTAAAAAAACAGTGTGCAAAGTAAATATTGTTTTAATTACAAATACAGGAAGCGGTACAAATGTAATACAATTTAAAAATCAAATACTGGTTTATGATTACTCGGCTACGAGTATGAACACAAATGGTATTATCATTTAAGAGCGTGGTAAAATTTATTGGACACTGTCGGAGAATTTACGAAGATACGAGTAATTTTGTTTATTTATCTTGTGGCATATTGTGATATATAACAAAAACTGCGTTTCAGTCATAAAGTGTGTATAAACGTCATAGTATATTTCTCTATTAGGTAAAAAGAGTATGCACATATTTTTGAATTAATTTAAAACATTTTTTTGAAGTATGAAAAAACAGAAGTAATGGATGACAAAAAAGAATGATTGGTTTCATAGCCTGGTGAAATGCCAGATCCTATGAAAACAAACAAAACATGGGAGTCTATCCCTCACTTATTCTATTTTATTTAAGTTGAGTTGAGAGCAGCACCATCTAGAGTAGTATTTGTTAGTGTATAATCATGAAAAGATCAATAGATTACAACGTTATTCAATTCAATTACTTCGGCCCCGCAGCACTGTAAGTCACTATCTCCGAGTCTAGAAATGCATCATCCTGGAAATACAATTGAAAATGTAACTCAAAAATGAAAACAAAAACTTAATTATACAGAAAAATATATACTCAGTCGCTACCAGATATCGTTTGAAGTAATAATTTTGGAATAAATATTTTGTTAACGAATGGATACCGTTAAGGTCATAGCTATCACGGATTTCAAATTGGACAAAACTAATCAATGTACACTCTCTTGCTTGTGATTATAAATGTTAAGGTCATAGCTATCAAGGATTTCAAATTGGACAAAACTAATCAATGTAAACTCTCTTGCTTGTGATTATTAATGCAATACGCCTATGGCAACCTGTTGAGAATTGTCAAAGGCAAAGGGTTGCGGGTTTGAGAGGCTGTTGCTGGAGCTTTATTAGGTGAAATCATAATAAACACATATTTGAAATAAATTTCAAGGTTTTTATTTGTGATCCATCTAAAATCAGAAATAGACAATCCGTAAAACAAGAATGAGCAGCAAAAATGTATTGACCAAAGTAAGCATTTACGAGAAAAGCATGGGCTAACCAGTTGACTGTAACATAAATGAATAAAATGACTTACTGGAAGTAACATCATTATAATTCCTCCAGCCAAGCTCAGTGGAATGCTAGCCCACATTAGTCCAAAGGAGTACCCGTAAGATGTTTCTGCTGGCGGAAAGCTAAGCATAAATATTATCAGAGCGACGATGAAAACAGCAGCTGAAAATAAATTAACATGTATATATATTTGATTAATGATAAATGTCTCATAACAGCATCAAACACACTATAAACTGAGAAAGATAATAGAACGGTATATATAGATATTATAGATTGAGGTTTAGCTATTGTCATATATTACTTAGGATCGTGATACTATCAATTGGTGATCAATTGTAACATATTTCTTGTGTTTTAAATAATACACGTGTTTTAAGATAATATATACTGATTATGGTATACTGCTATTCATGCGATAACCACGGATAATCATATGCTTTGATGCAAGAGAAAAAAATTGAAGCAACAAAGGGTGCTCCTGAAGTATGCGCACTAAGATGTCGCATAACCTGAGTCCTAAACTGGTACACAACCTGAGTTCAGGTTGTGCGCCATCTTGATGCGCATAGGGTGACGCTCTCACATGTAAAAATGCTCAGAAATCCACCAAGCTTAACTCGTCCTCTACTGTGTCCACAAAATCGAGCTACAATAATTACTGCTGTGAAACACAAACAGATGATTCCGAGCAGAATGAGGACCACAATCCCGACCAACCACACTGTCAGATAAAGAAATAAAATTGATTTAATACAAAAGAGATACCACAAAATTTAATACCACAATATTTCTGAACCAGAGAAAAGTACACAAAATTTCACATTTTTACCAAAGCAGAAGTGTGCCTGAATGCTTACTTACATTACAAAGTTGATGACTTGCGATCCAAGTGTTCCTTCGTACAGTGGTTCCCAAAGCTTTTTGCAAGCGACCCAGTTTAAATTTTTTTTTTCATAAAATCTCGCGACTGAAGTCTATGCTAACATACTAAACGTTATGTAGTGCTTTTATATTCGCAAAATTGAAAAATACTTTTTTAATTTTCCGCAAAGTCAGAAGGCTGTGCTTGTTTGCAATAATTTTCGATATCGAGGCTTAGTTTCACTTAAGAAAAATGGATGCTGCCAAGTTTTATGCTGTAATACCTACCACATATACAATTACTATTGAGCAACACTTTAATACAAAAATTAACTAGAAAAATCTGCTGAGTTAACCATTTTTAATTGTTTGTTGAAAAACAAACGACCCAGAATGATCTTCAGATGACCGAGTTTTGGATCGCAACTCATAGGTTGGGATACACTGGCTTACGACAATGATTTCAAGAAGTCTAACGTCTCAGTAATTACCTGTTACAACCGCTTATGTGGGTTGTTTCTAGCAACTCTTCTAGCGGTGGTTAGTTGAACAGAGTACAACGGAAAGCAAAATTGCTTTGCGTGATGTCTAAATACATTTCGCTCGGGTAAATATTAATATTTATCAAATTTTAAACTCAACTCACACAAGTCTTCTTTTTCAGTCTTGGTTGCTGAGTTGTATTCTGTAAGAAATGGAAGTGACTGTACGTCATACCATCCATCTGTTGCTACAGCAATAACCGCAAAAATAAATGATATCACAAGTAAACCAGAAGTTCCGACGAGGAATGGAAATTCTTTTAATTCTCCCATTATAGTAATCTATGTAATTCTCAATTCACTAAAATTACAAATTAAAAGACATAGTAATTGCAACGTTATCAAAAATTCCATACTGAACATATAACACGAATATAACACAAATTAACGCCAGTAAGTTATGTTTGTGTGTTCAGATAGTTTGTATACCTACAAAAAAGCTGAAACGAATTGTATTTTGTACTAGAGATGCATCAATTTTACCAATCGAATTATTCCATATTGATATTGTTATATCTTAAAACGAATAAAACTTTAAATACTGATATTTTTGGAAACACGTGAAGCAGTACAATTTAATGGCGATGTATTTTTCAAATTTAATGGTTTTTCATAGCTTATAATAATAAAACACATTATTTTCAATAATGCTTAAATTTCACTATTTCAGAGCTTGTGATACATCAAATATTAAACTGCAATACTGTAATGATCTATTAGCGCCTTGTGGAAAAACTACAGTTAATCTAAAACAATTATATATATTTCCATTTAAATATATTGAGCATAACGTTATACTTATTCACACCTCTTTCCTGAGATTATTTCATTTATTTTACATATCTTTCATACTACAAAATTGCTTATTCACTATAATTTTGCAAATATTCTGAGAATGTTGTCTGAATTTTGGTAAAACGTAACGCCTCTCAGAACAGTGAAATTTAATCTAGCATGTTCAAAATCTGATAATTCCATTTTATGAAAATCACAGATCACGAAAAGTCTAATTTAAATTGTGTTCCGACAGTCAGACAGTAGAAGCTGACTGTGGGTCATCTTCCATTGTCCTAATGGCGTCTAAGGTACTGTTCTGGGTTGAAACAACATCCCAAAGTTAGAAATTCAACAGACTTTTTGCATATTTGTATCTCTACAATCACTCAGAAAGCAATATAAGCTTATTGAATCACTAGACAACAAGAATTCGGCAGTCAGTTTGAACGTTTTTACCATGAACTACAACGACAAGCCTTTGAACGCGGTGGTAATTCATTGACACAGTAAAATCGCCGTTCAAGATACCGCACCTCTTTCGCCCGAGGCAAGCAAATACCAACAAGACCATTATACTTTTCTATGATACATTATATCTCGAAACTTTCAGGACGTCTCGTTTGGCCGAACCGAGGCATTAGCAAATTCCTCGTGGCTGCGGCTGAATCGAACTTGAGTAATAAAATAATTTTTTGTAGAATTCTATTCTGAAATGCGCATAAATCTGAGTCCTAAACGTCATCTGGATGAAACAAATAGCTGAATTACCAGAGATCTAGTTTGATGCCTGACACAAGCAACTGAGTAAATTAATTTAATCAGTATCAGTCATTATAATCATGATTTCCAATTAGTACCCGATGCCGGAATCTTTACTCGCCCGCTGCCAACCAATTTCTTAACGTCGTGGTAAGAAGCCAAGTAAATCTGTTTTTGTCGTATCCAGTAATAACTTCGCTATACTTGACTGAATTTGGTTTGAGTGATCGAGCAACCCTAAACAAAAGACTGCCTCAAAATTTAAACGATTTTGTTTCACGATGAGTTCAACGAGTCGTGTCGAAAGTATAGCTTTTAAAGAAGTGGCCAGGTCACTCAAAAAGCGTTTTTAAAACCTTGGCGGTAACGCTCCCGAATATATATTTAAATATGTTTTGCGTATAAAATTAAAATCTTCCTAATCTTGGAAGCATTTGCCAAATAAAATTCGTTCATTTTGTTCCTAAACGTGTCAATTTCCTCTGCGTTATTTGTTTGGCAAATACAAAAGTGACTACTGTTTGGCATATTTTGCGCCAGTATTTTTTTCAACGGCGTAGTATGTTCAAACGAAGTATATGGGAAATTTAACAATGTTTGTTATGTATCACATATTTACACACAAAAATAGGGATAAACATACTTTAAAAGTTGGTTTCGCGGAATAAACTTTTGTTATGAAATTTATTCTATATAATTTTAAGGGGGCTTTGGTGTTTACTGCTCACATATATTGGATTGGTTTGTGAAACTCGAATACAGTAGTTGAAAGTCAACCCTACAGAAATCAGCGCTCTAGAAGTACGTGTACCAATATGGAGGTAAATAATTTTGTTCGCCTATTCTACATCAAGTTGTGTAAAGGTACTGAAACCTATGGGCAGTGGGGTATTCACTTGGCTAACACAGACAGTCCCCGAACTCGTAATAGAACTAAAATAAGGAAAATCAGAATAAAATTATGGCCTAACCTTAACCTAGTACATATAATACGGGAGTACCCAAAAATCGACAGTAAGCCAAAATGGTCCTTTGATGACGTAGCACAGTGAACTCATCGGCGTTATTTCGCTTTAGGTCAAAGCTTTTTGGTGTGCTCCTAGTTCTTATTGGACACAAATAGACGTTTTGGTATTATGTTGTTGTTGTTGCTGTTACAACTTTTCTTTGCTTCTTTTGCTGTTGTGGAAAATTCACCTTTCTCTACAATTACTAGACTAATTTATTTGTAAATTACAATGGTTGAAGATTGTATTCTCTAGTAGAAAAGTTTATAAGCTTCCTGTTATTTAGGCGTTCAAATATCTCGTCGATGGCGGATAGTATCGATATAGGTCCAGTGGTGGGATTCAAATTTTTGTCAGCCGGTTCCTTCACAAAAGTTATATTTTTCAGCCGGTTCTGTTATAAACAGAACATTGACAGTAACCAGTAATGCTAACCGGTTCGCTGATCTCATAAAATTTTGCTAGACGGTTCTATAGAACCGGTGCGAACCGGCTGAATCCCACCACTGTATAGGTCTATGTTCCCAGATTTAAAGGTTGGAAGTACTTTAGCAATTTTCATCGAGGATTGAAATTTTTAATCGAAATCACAAATTAAAAAACTCAGGCAGGCATGGGTATATATGCAACAAACTTGAGGAAGCGACAAAGAATGTTGTCATCTCCAACTCTTGCTCGCCTTCAGCATGAATATTTCTATTGTTAATTCGTTCACTGTTTCTGCACCCAGAAATGTGGACTGGTTTACTCGTTTTCCTGCTCATGGAAAAATTTATCAGAAAGTGCGGATCCAACAGTGGAAAAGTAGCCTACTTATAAACTTTGTGCACAATCAGATGATTATCCCTAATAATACAGCCATTTTCCAGAGGAAGTAGAAACATACATTCGCTCAGATGAATAACCTTATACACCAGAGAGATACTAATTTTGATTTACATGAAAAAATAGGCTTTAAAGTCAACTTGTTAGCAATTTTGAAGAATTTGGCATGAATAAGAAGTCCAGTGCTTGGGCAGTTGCAAGAAATAAACTCGGCAACACTGCTAGGTGTTGAAAGTTCCGGGAAATGCTACTGCCATAAGATGCAAAAACAGTAGTTGAAGTCGCGTCCCAATGAATCTAGTCCAGTGGTTCCCAACCTTCCTACGCTGGCGGGCAGTAAAATTAATTACATGTACTCGCGGACGGGCCAAATATAATAACATATATTTGCGTATTATTACTTATTGATCTCGATAAATAAGTTGATAGGTATTTGTTTGACCGTTTGTTTGACTGTTAGATGCACGCGATATCTCACGAAAGCGAGGTTGAATCTGCTCCAAATTTTGCATATGCATTTATCATATCTCGGACCCAAAGCGTATTGATTTTGGATGAATTATGTCATATAATTAGCGAGTTATTAATTAATTAGTGATGGGACACGGTGTCGCTATGAAGTAAGAGCGGATGAATCGAAACCGCAGTTTCTGTTTTGGGGGATCCCCTAAATTTCGATCGAGTCTCCGACCGATATTCTCGTATTGTAAATAATGTCGGGCCCTCAATATATATCTAGATATAAGAGGCACACCTAAGAACATTTCACATGGGGAAAAATTATCAAAAAATGAGCATAGCTCTCTTGTTTTGTAAAATCGACGTGCAGTTTTATTCTTGTTGAACAATCTGTTGAAAAAGTTTGCACTGATATCACGCACAGACGTTTTGTATCCTTAGGAATTAGTTTTAAAAATTTTATTTTTTGTTAGAAAAAACGTTTGTACAAGCCTCTCCAGTTACCATTAAAAAATACGAAATAAAAATACAAACTGAGGCTATCGATCAATAAAAAAGATTGGTCTTTGAAAGAAACTTTGGACAACCTTTAGGCGTTCTGAAGTATGTGAACCAAGATGTGAACCTTACATGTGTACCTGGTTAGGGTTAGGCCATAATTTTATTCAAATTTCCTTTATTTTAGTTCTATTACAAGTTCGGCGACTAGCCAAGTTCCGTTGTCTGCCATCTTGGTTCACATACTTCCAGGGTACCCTGCGCATTGAATAAGGATTGTATTTCAGATTTGCCTGGATTGGTGCGACTGATATGTATAACGAAAACAATTGGATGTGGATTGACTCAACTCAAGTTTATGGTGGTTATACAATGTGGTATGTACACTATATGCGTATATACGTTGAGAACTATTTGTAAACTCACGAACTTTGTATTTTGATAAATTTCTTTCAATTTGTGCGCCAGTTGTGTTCAATACCTTATATTCTTTCTTACGTTCGTGGTTAAACAATATTTCAGATTTTATTAAGCTATTTGTTAATTTTAAATTCCGTGGCTAAAATGTCCGTTATAGTGTTAGTAAAGCAAACCCCAATGAGTGTAACCGTTTGTGAGTGTAAATATATCAGATGCTCTGCTCCACAAACGAACCTAATAACAAAGATAACGAGGATTACTTGGAAGCAAGAGGATTTTATTGGAATGATAACGCTTGTGGAGACAGTTCACCTTATGTCTGTCAGATTTGTGAGTTTACTAAATTTTGTTCGTTCCAAATTCAATGCTTAATATACTAAAGTAAGTTTGGATTAAACAAATCAACTAAATCCTTTTTGAAATCATATAAACATTTATTACGTATATATAGAACAACTTTTAAAATATCAATGAGACTTTTTTATGTTTGCAAATAGCTATACGGGCTACTAAGAAAAACTATAGACGATTTTCAGTGTACTTTAGAATTTAGATAATAGTCTTTGTATCCACGAGATGCTGTTGCTCGTACGCATTCACTTCTATACCGATAGTTACATTCTAGTATAGTAACCAATAACCACTAGAATTTACTGATTGTTTTTGGTGATATAACAGAAATTGGAATTTCATAAATAACATTCAAAATTACTATAAAATTGATTCAAGATTTGTATGTTGCAAACCTGTTTTATTCATTTTAAAGCGACAAGCAGAGAAGTTCCAGCCATGTATGCAATACTGGATTTCAGTGACACTATACTGCCACATATAGCAGCCGAACATCATTTACGAACGCAAAGAAAGAGTGTGAATATAAAGGAATGAGACTTGCTCGCGTCGATGACAGAGAAGACTTTTGAATTTTGCAAAAAAGACTTCCCGGGTATTACACTTTGAAGTTTTTTTCAAGGCTAAATCGCACGTCTCAAATTGTGCACATATATGGTTAAAGAAGATATTGCAAAAATCGCCATTTTAACATTAATCAACAAATCGAAATTTTATCTATGAAAGTTTTACCAATAAAGTACTTTAAAATCTAATTCGAAATCGTTTTCATGCAACATCTTCAATGAAGGATTTTTTCCCACTGCGGTTTTCAAACTTTTTTGTACCGTCGCCCCATACAGACTTTATACATAACCATCCACCCCTTGCAAAACAATACTGAACCAATACGTTATTCTGCATTCTCTCGTCAAACCCCAACGTTTTGAACAGTTGAAGGTAATTTCGTACAATACTATAAAATGCAACCGTTCTCAATTAATATATTTGACATATCGAACAGGGCCATCGAATTTCGGGGAACTCGATCGAACCAATGTTAGTAAATACTGCTATGAATAGATGTTGATCAGATCAGCCAGTTGGCTGCGACATATATAAAACTCGCAACAGAATCAATACACCTCGCGAAGTCATGCCCTCTTCCTAGCGGAAGCGCTAGTGAGATGAATATCCTCTGTTGGCACATGAACAAAACAAGTTGGGGCGATAATTCTGACTTTTTGAGAAATCGCAATCACCCCCGTTTTATCTCTTCCTCCCCTCAAGGGAGGGGTATTCTCACTTTGAAACTCACTGCATTTAACACATGTCTAAAATCCTCCATAACAACTGTCATGATTGTAAGTATATTTATAAACTAAGACCGTGTATATATGTATAATAAACGGCGATAATATCAAATAAAATCGTTCAAACTTTACGGCGTTCATTATATAAGTCGCGTGTGTATTATTTTTGACCAATTCAGGAAATTGAACGAAAAATACTGAGTTGAAACCAAACAAAAAAATGCGTCGTGATGAATGGGGACGATTTTGAGTTTACTGATTGCTCAAGCACTGCTCTTCCATTCATCTGCAAAGTCGGTGAGTATCTATTAGTAAATGCTGTTGAATACCCATTTTCTGATTTTGTTTAAGTTCACGCATTGTAGGGTTAACAAAGAACAGCCAACCATTATTTAACCAGCGCTACTGCATTTCTGCCCAAATGTTACGTTGTATACGTTAAATCAATTTCGTTTGGGTCGAAATATCTAGTCTCACACGACTCAGTTGAAACAATCATAATTTAGAACAGGGGTTTGCGATCTTTGATACAGGAAAGCCAGATTAAAATGACTGGATGAAACCGCGGGCCACACCTTTATTTAACATAGGTTTTCTATAGTAGTTGCTAGAACACAAATTTCGGTTTTTGATCTCATGACATGAGTTGTTCGCTTTGCACAAGCTAGCTGTTTGGGCATTGTAAAGTCATGAGCATAGACAATTAATTGGACTCAGGATTGAAATTATCAAATTAAAAGCTTGTTTCGCTGGCCGCAATTATTCAAAATTGGCACTTCTCAGCGAGCGCACATTTTTTTCTTGAGGGCCGCATTCGGTCAGCGGGCCGCAGGTTGCACACACAAGCGTTCCACATGTACACTTTGTGTCTAATAATTCTCAAAGCCGGACGAGCATATGTCCTATCACCTCTGCTTTGTGGTCACAAGCATATTCACAAACTGCATTTTATAGCTAAAATATTTCTATTACGATTGATAATGCCTATAGTGATTCTACATATTATTACCATTGAAAATTGTCGAAAGTACGTAATCATAAATAATGGGAAAAAATTCAGTTCATTGATTAATAAAACCCAAGGTAGGATCCAGCAGTTGAAATAAATATATTTCATCAGCATAGATTCTCATATTTTATTTTTTTTTATTTTTTCAGAGCGACAGAATCGAGAATGGCAACGTTTTCGATAATTTAGAAATTTAATTAGTGTATCTAACATTCATTTTTGATCCATGTTAATGCTTATATGAAAGAATATAATACATTAGTATAATTCAATTACCTTATTCAATATCAGATTGGGGGATCCTTGGTGGACCCTTAGGGTATAAATACAATATTTATCGCTCCTATTCCTGAATTCCTAACTCCGACAAATTCTCGTGATAGATTTGAAACGAACATTAATTCGGTTTTCGAATATTGCTATATGTTTGAAAGCGTGTGAAGCTGAAATATCGATGGTTATTATTTTTTAAATTTCAGAAATGTTTTTAGCCTACTATAATATCACACGTCACCTTCAACACTCCTAAAATTTCAATATTCTACATCTCGTAATCATAAATCTTTCAGAAGTTCTCTTCCTCAGTCAATAAGATAAGTATAATTGGAGAAACGCAGATATTATAGTATCCTGCAGTGTTAAATTTTTCTGGATTATTTAAGAGAAAAACAAATGATGTATAAATGCGAAAGAGCAAATATATTTGTTTGGCATATATGGCGCCGATATATTTTTCAAAACCATCATATATTCAAAAAGCAATGTTTATTATGTATTACATATTTACACACAAAAGTAAATATAATCACACTTTAAAGCTATAGTTATGTTACTATAAAAACTATACATAGTACGGAATTGGGCATTGAGAGTAACATCATTATTGCAATGAGACTATGAAATTATGAACATAGGCAAACCTATACTAAATGGTTCATTTCAGAAGTCTTGGTATCAGTGTTTTGGTATAATTGCATCACAGACAATAGGATACATTGAGAAAGAAGACATGTCGTCAACAAGGAATACTTAATTATAAATGATTGAATACTAAACAAAAGGCACTTACCAGTATATAGATTAGTATATGACGACAATTTAGTTTTTTAGGCTATGCATTGCGTGCCAGGTATGCACAAACTAAGTAAGAAAACGTTTTTGGACATATGTGTTATTTCAAATCATTATCTGAGTCGCACAGATAGTTATACACTTTTACAGGTAATCAAATCTATTGGTTTGATGTAAATATTTTAACGTTCCGCCTACTCCAGAGTCCTATCGTTTTGGGGTTTAGTTGTAGGACTATCTCGTTCTAAGCCAGTTGGAGCCTGGGACCGTACAGTGCTCAAACAAAATCGCAATTTACAGCATGAAGTCAAATGTAAACATCTTATTGTCAAAACAGTGGCAGGTACAACAGGCATTGTATTGATATTTTACTGTTTCTTAAGCGTAGACTAGGCTTCTGATGCACAAGTCAACAGATTTCGGATTCACTTCTGTATTCCAAGCTTTTAGCGATTATATGTTATACTTCTTAATGTCTTCTTATTGTTCTTATTTATTATACTGGTTCCGCAGATCGTATTGAAGCTTTGATGTGAACAAATTCTCGAGCAATATTGTCTCCAAGTCTTTGTGAAAGAATCCTGAGAACTGTTTTACCAGTTTGGTTGAAATGCATGCTGTTTACAAGAGGACACCAGCACGCACATGAGCCCTGAAAATTGAAACAACTAGTCAATGAACGGTAACTAAGCAAAGTCAGAGCAAAAATATCTCTAATGTTTGAAAAATACATTAAATCGAAAGTAAAGTACAATACATGTAAAAGCAATGATAACATGGGATTACTGGCAATCCGAATTCGGATACAATTACGTCATAAAAAGATGTACAGTTTTAGGACTAAATTCTTCATTATTCGTTGTCCAAACACAATAGATTGATTTTGTTACAAAAACTGACTTAATACCTGTTTCACTATTTCACGCAGTTGTAGAATTGCTATTCCGATTATTTTATCTTCTCTTGCAAAACAATAATCTTTGGCAATAAGCTGAACTTCGTAAATATCCAATGTGGCTTCATTGCTGAGTTGACTAATTAATCAAAAATATTTTCGGATCAAGCAAAGGCTTCATATACATTTGTATAATACTTATATGGACAATATTTTTAATTATCTCAAATCAAATTTTATACCATAATATTTAAACGACAATCAACGGTCCATATTGGAAAACGGCATAGTAAAAGAAAAATACACTTATGAAACGGTACCAATTAACAGAACAAAAGTAACGACCATTTTGGTTGCTTTTTAATCATCAATTTCTATACACAATCTAGCTGGCATAAATATCAGAACATATTAATAAGTTGTCAATATAACACTTTCTCTTACAATGTGAATGTTTCATTATATTTCGGACTTGCTGTGTTGCTTCTGCACTTCGTTGCAAACTGTCTTCTTTTATCGCCCAAATATGGTCCAATCATATTAACTTCAATGAAAGGTCGAAACATAGAAGATACTTTCCATTTTAGTCCTTCTCCAGCGATAACTGAATGCACAAAAAATAATTAGTTTGCAACAGTTCGTTCATAATCCATTTAAGATTGTCTTTATTTCACACAGAGTGTAAATTATCCAGCGCAGTGGTGATTGGAATTGGTAAAACAAATATGAAGTCATAAAAATGATTTTTTTTCTGTTTAATATTATTTGCGATTACGAAGTCTTGGTAGTTGATAAGAATCCCAAGCAAAAATAGGACATTGCCTTCCTTATGACCCCTCAATTATTGAAAAGTCGCTTTATCAATATGATTTTTGATCTTCGTTCATTTCACTTTGAGTCTAGTGAAAAATTCATACTTAAATTGACATGTAGACATACATTTTGCGCGTTTTGATTCAAATTTTTTTCTAAGAACATTTAATGCCCCATACCTTTCACAGTGACTTTATGTTCACCCGTTCCAGGGTGAGTGAACAGATCAACTTGAACATTTACTTCACCCATCAAAGAACTCTCGTCCACTGAATCTAATTTCAAAGAAATACATAGTTAAATATTTTCACATGAAAGCGCATGAAATTCATGTTGTGACATCAACTTTTACTGCTCCCCGATTTGTCGTTGCCGACGTTCGATAAATTGGGTAGGCAAAGTCAAACCAGAATGAAAAGTACGAGAAAGCATTGCATATAAAACAAATTGGGAAGTTTTTTTGGAAAAAAGCGTTTGTACGGTTTCAGTATAACTGGAAATTCCAGTTGAAATAGTATTGAAATGTACTTCAGTGTTACTTTATAACTTGTTATTTAAATACCTTGTTCTTTTTGACTTTGTACAAATAATTTAATGAGCGCGTCCGTAGTTTGAGTATATAGTGAAAGAGCATACGACAATTTCTTTAGTTCTGAACTTTTGTCTAAATATCCTCGTTTGAGTCCATTTCCAGAAGCGTGGAAGTAGTCCTGAATATAAAATCACAGCAAATGCTTATATGCACTTTAGTGGATTCCTATTCGGGTTATTTCGCTAAAAGCTTAATGTAACACAGAGTTTGTAACAATGGTATCGTACGAAGTTAAATTCCATAAAGATAAATTCAATAGTGAACACCAAAGACGGAAATTTGTGAATTTATATTAACGTCTCAAGCGGATCCCTGTTTTGAGTATATAATTACCTTTATCTGATATAAAGCCGTCTCCAATACTGTGCAATGTTTTGGTGTCAAGCTTTTGGATGCATCTTCTCGTCCAGCATCCTGAAATATTAAACAAAATCAGAATTCTATAAATTATGATTAAAATATTAAAGAAACGATACCGAATGCTAGTACATTGAAGTACTAGCTGCAATATGGTTAATTTTATTCATATAGTTGGGTCACTTCAGCACTCTGAAAGCCATGCATATCCATTTGAAGATAGCGTTTGTACGTAATGTGTTAAACTTTATGTTCTCGACATTGATCAATCAGCAAACTGAGCAATCACGAGATATTCTCATGCACCAACTATGCAACGACAAATGCGGTGTGTTAGGACTTATTATTTTGTCTCCAACTAGTTGCCTCGCCTTCAGTCCAATAATATTTTATTCAAATATTCCACACAACATGCAATGACAATATATATATCATGCTTTTTACAATACTGAAATTAGTATTGTTATAAATGACTAACTATAATGAATGGTGTCCATACCAAAATGTTGATTGAATACCACACCACACAAAACACTCATGAAATGTATCATGCAATTCTATAACTAGATATGGATATACTTAACGTCGTACAAAATGGGCATTGGTGAATGAAACATGTATTGTGAATTTGTTTGTGAGATGATAGTTAGTGAATCGATGGAATGGCATTATTCGTGAGATGAAAATATAATTTGTGTAATGAACTTCAATGTTTGATCGTCGATGATTTCGAGATGTATAAATATCAGATGAATTTGAATGAGCACATGCATCGCCCTTCAAAAGTCTGCTTTGGCAAAATCAAAATGGATGGGACGATTCATTCGGCAAATCTTGGTTTTTAGCTCAATACAATATCATGAAAGTATGAAGTGCAAACACGGCCATCATTAATTCCACACATGTCATGACATGAATATACCTTAAGTGCGGAAAGAAATTTATTATCTTGCTCGGGATCAGATTGACACTCCTGTAATGGTAAAACTCAATAATGTAGTAGCTAGAAAAAATTTTGGACCTCCAGAAGTATGTGCACCCAGATGGCGCACAACCTGAACATAGTATGTGTGCCAGGTTAGTGTTCAGGCTGTGCGCCATTTTGTGCACATACTTCGGTAGCGCCGATTTTTTTACTTGAAGCTTCAAAAGGCTTCGTTCAGAATCCCCTATTTTGAATGGTTAACCTATTTCAATACAAGGAGGAAGAGAATAAATATCAAAAACGCATATTCCAAAAGAAGCAATCCAGTAAAGCAGTATCCATATGAGACGTGGTATCTTAAATGTTAATGTTAATTAATAAATATAATGTTTAAATGACTTATACTACTGTATAAAGAATTTTGAAAAGTGTTTTTTCATGGTCCAAATGGTTGTTTAAAAATTATTTTGTTATAATTCTCCTATTTCTATAGTGAACTAAATTTGTAACAACGTATAAAAAAAACATCACACCCACCTCTTCGTCTTTTGCGATTCCTGGCAAAACAACAACAACTTCCATTGTTGTTATAACAAGTTTCCAAAGTTCTTTCAAAACTCTTTTTAATACTGTTTTCTCGGATGATTTTCCAAATACGCATAAACTGAAATCACCCAAAAATTTTTATTAGTATGTGAGTACACCAGGAGCGAATAAATATAGTCAATATAAAACTAGAATTTTCGGAGCATAACTGACGGAACGTTTATATTTCTAATGAGACTACATAATTTGAACCATTGCCTTACTAATGCATGCAAATAAAGTCTATTCGATGTCATATCTGAACTACCTCGTTTAGTTACGTGTTTAAAAAAATTTTGAAAAATTGAAACATGTATATGTAACTGTAAAAACCTCAATAACTTCAAGCATAGTGCTGTTCGAAGGTACACGTTTTTTAGTTTCAGGGCTCTCGATCATTATGTAATTGTTTTTCTCTATTTTTTCAGTGAAATATTAATCAGGATTTTTCTGTTTAGTATGGAGAATATATGACAATACTATATTGAGTTAGCATATGAAAAGTATTTACCATGTGTCAAGAACATCCATTAATGGCTTAATAACTGCATCAGATTCTCTGGTGGGTTTTGTACTTGCTGTTGGAGCAACCATCCCGCTTCCTTTGATCTAAATAATAGAATGTTGATCGCCTTATACACTCAAAAATATATAATATTCAGTACTCTATATGAATAAACCACAAATTGTGCCCGTGCTCGCGTTCTTTACTGGCAACAGAATGGCGACTGTAGTTTCGGTAAGGCACGGTGAACCCCCCAAAAAAAAACAGAAATGACTGCAAAATGTTCTGGATTACTAATTTTTCGGAGCAAAATCATACACAAACAGAAGTCCCAGTGTTGCATACAATGTCCTTATTTTTATAGAATTAGTTGAATTTATGGCTTCTGTTTTTTTTTTTTGGGGGGGGGGGTGGTTGAGTCAATACAATGATCACACTGTAAGTAGAAAATTTATTGATTTACACAATTTTTGAATTTTCATTGAGTTGAATAAGGGTATTGGCAATGTTGATCACTAAATCAATAGTCTGCTTTGAATATACAGTATAATGTTCAAATGCTTGTTTTATCGAGTAGGAGAAAAATTTCGAAGACTCTGTAGATACAAACCGCTCTCAACAGTTGTCCTAGACTACTGCAAGCTTCGTGTAATTTTTCTTTGTTTGTAGATGCAAATTCTTCAGCAAGTCTGTCAAGGATTGAATTCAATTTGTTTTGAATTTCAGTCAATATCTGACAAACTTCTTCTGAAAGCTGTGGAATATTTACAAAATTTGATATATTGACAACTATTTTCATATTTTTTGCAGTATAACGACATTTTAAACGAAAATTTATCTCATATACACACGACATACATTCGAATACTCATTATTAAGAGTAAACATCATAAGCCGAGGTTATCACTAAGCGCAGTTAGATCTCATCATTTTTTCGATTTCCCTACCAACACTCACCCTTTTTTCAATGAAAGCTCTTAAGCAGCAATCATTTCATATAGAACTGAATGAATTCAGATGAAAAACGAGAGGCATACTAAACCATATCCGTCTAATTTAGGAGATTCAGCAAATGTGTACTGTAAGTTATGATGAACAAATTACAATAGGACGAAACATAAAATATTGCTGAAATGCCTTGTCGCAATTCTAAGAAATTTAAAGCTATCCTACCATATTTTTGAACAAAATCAATAATTTGACAGATTTTGAATGTATGAAAGTCTATTTCTCCTATTCATCTATAAATAAATTGAAACTCACCGATTCTCCTCCCATTGTTTGATAAAGTTTTTCCAGTAAAATTCGGCCCTGCTGAATATTGTTCATCAATATACAAGCAATCTCAATATCTTTGCAATGTTCAGGAAATGTACTTTGTATCAGTTTTGAATATGCTATCAAAACCGTTTCAATGTTCTGAAAATATGAAGACGTGTACTCGGTGACATATGCGACAAAATTGGGAAATACAGGTCGGAAATGTAAAAATAAATTCGTTCGCATGGCGTATAGGCGAAGAAGAGAAAATAATTTTAAAAATGTATGGCGTTCTGGTGACCTGGGCCGCGAGGCCCGAAAAGATTGCAAACATTTCACCACACTACAATTTGTACGAAAATCAGTAGCATATTTGAGCTTTGTGTTCTACAGAAAGGTAATATAGTCTCAAATTATGGAAAGCACTTTGTTTCGTACATCAATGAGCTATAAGCTTCATATTCTCCAAAACATCAACTCCATCAACCGTTGTATGCTTGAGGTGTCCAAACTTGTTTTTCGAACCTATTTTTAAACACAAGTACAAACATTCAATATAATTTTACTACCATGCTGAACTTCTTGAGATATCCATTTCTTACGTCGACATCACTACAATCCAATTTAGTCAATATACCGTAACTCTGATTGACTTGCGAGAAAACGTCGACTATCGAACTGGAGAATAAAGAGTGCTCCGAAGTTTTTTTGAACTAAACACAAAAAAATTAGAAACAAATTAAAAATCATTACAAAATGCAGGCTTGATATTTTGTTTTGTAAGTGACAGTGGCATATTTCGGGTATGGTTGTCACATGTCACGACTCATAATTGGCCTTGGCTATTAAATCCTCTGAACTCAAGTAGTGGTATACAGTTGGCCTTCAAAACAAGTTAAGAATTGCAAGTGATCAGCCCAATTTCAGTTTAATTTTGCTTTCGTTCAGCATAAAGACTTACCCCATGTTTCTTATCACGTACAAAAGCAGCCTGCATTATGCTAATCGAATCCGATTCGTTGTCTTTCAGCCATGTAGTCGTGAAAGGCTCGAACAGGCTAAATTTAAGAATACAATGATTTACCAATATTTGAATCAAAACCGAAGAAATAATTAATCGCTAAATCAAAAGAGCTCGGTTGCAAAGAATCAAAATATACATACACTCAATATAGTAATTAGTGGGATACCCCGCTCATCATACTGGCTTCGCGGGTTGGAAACAACTTTCAAAAATTTTCTCTCCAATTAGGTATATTCGTAAATTTACGGTAACACGGGTAATAACGATGTCTTAAACTTCTATACCTATATAATATTTATTACTGAATAAGCTATTTATCATGGAGTCAATGTACAATTCACTTTATTTAAAAAACTATGTTTTGTGTGTGAATTCTATGTTGTCTCATATTACTACTCGTATGAGATATCGAATTACGGTTTTTATGTTGATGGTTTTGCATTGCGGACCGTAATATAGTAATTTTGAGCATTGGATGATGATTTTCTTGGTGCCAAAAAAATTTCCTTTTTTTCTATACTAACTAGAAGTCAGTTTAAAAGTTTTAACGAGTGGAGTTTTGTAATAGAAAAATCACTAAAACGTAATTTATACCCAATTGTTACCTGAAAAATCTCGGCGGACCTGCGCCGTCGGTCAAAGTCTTCGACACGTATTCGTTATAAATCCATTTGATTTTAAATTGTAAATTCATGAATTCTTTGGATTGACATTCTGTATGAGCTGAGTGAAGAGAGAGGGCTTTCTCTAGATCTTCACTAAAGAGACTCCATAATGTTTGAACCGATATATCAAAAAGTTGAACATTCGAGTTTCTGTAAACATTTGATGTAATATTCGTTATTTCAACCCCAAATTATCGCAATCTCTTTAGTATTTGGCGAACTGTGATACCATTGTGCATACTGAACAATAATATAAGTATATTTTACTAATTCATACATCGATCGCCTATTTTAAGCGCTATCAAATTTTAAACGATTCAAAAGAGGCAGTGTTAATGATCTCTGGACACTAACAAAACAGGGCACTATTGCATCAATGACCACAGACGTAGTTAAGACACAACCAATAAACATACTGTTGAAATATTGGTGCGTATGATGTTTTATCTTCATCAAAAATTTGTGTTAAAAGTGTGCTTAATCTCATCCAATATTCAAGAGAATCGGTTTTGCCGCAATCCGGTTTGTCATCATTTTCAGGCGGAGCTTCACTCTGGATGGAAAGAAATCAGAAGTAGTTCAACTCAATGTAGAAGAAAACAACGATTCCAGGGGGTAAGACATAAACATACTATTTAATTCGAATGCTCTAACTAAATCAAACTCCCTTCTTTAGCGTCGGAAAAATACAAATCCAAAAAAGGTTGTTAGAATAATCAGAAACTGGCAACGTGTAACGTGAATGGACCTTTCCCCGAGCATGGACTTCCTTGTTTACTTCGTGACATTGGCCAATCAGCAAGATGCAAAAAGTGACGTAACAATGCCCCCTTTTCGCATCCGCTCAGACACTTTTCTCACTCAGACAGATTTTCAAGCGTGTTTGTAAACATTACCTCGTTTTCGCGTTTTTGAACTCTATTCGTTAGTTTTCAGTTGTGTTTTGGGAACTTAAATAAAAATCAGATGATTCAATGATCACTCTGTCTTTCTAAGAGTTTTAATTCAATTGCAATAATAAAAATTAGGCTGTGATAGACTAGCCAGAAATTCTTTACCGGTACTTTTAAAAAACAGATTGTTGTATGCGATGAATCATAATGATGGTTTGAAACACATACCCCATTTTACAGACGCCAACTCGCAAAAGCACTCTTAAAATAGCCTTGACAATTTTGCAATGGTAAAGTATAGGGGGAATTTTCCGAGGGTCAAAGGTCGGGGAAAGGTCCATACCGTTACAAGGTAAAGTTTGGTCGCCCGTTTAGATTCGCAGCTAAAGTTACATGATTTATATATATATATGATATATTAATAGTTATTACTATTTTACGGCGTTGCAGTTAAACAGAATTATTTGTAACATACGAACAGAATATTGTAGTGAAAAAGTGGAAACAGTGTAAACTTACCGTGGATTCTAGATAGTCTGCATACATATCATTGCAGTTTTCGAACATGTATTCATAGCTTTTTTGCATACATTGTCTGCAACATTCGCCTATTATTGAATCGCTTTCTGCCTTCATATTTAAAACCTACAGAAAGTGAAAACTTAAATTAAAATTTAAGTAACACTAATATTTTGAACTTCAATACGTGACAGTGCCGGTAATGTAGAGGTAGACAGCTGGACTATTGAGTACAATATACGAATATAGGATTGTGGTAAGTGGGATTTGTACGTTTCCAACAAAATATACTTTTACCTTGATTACTAAAAAAAATATGTATATTCTTGAAATATATTCTCATTGTATCACATGACATTTTAAATATTAGATAGAGCCGATGACTTCGTGATAAATTCGAAAAATCATTCAGCGCGTGGTGGATGTTGGAACTTGACATCCATTTCTTATCATTTCAAGGAAATCTCACGCGTATAAGTTAAGTGTACCTGTATATAAATAAGTATTTAAACAAACCTTTACTCGGAATTCTATGATTGCATTGATAAGGTTGATGCACGCTTTCAACTCGGCTAAATTCTCTAAACCAGTTGAAGGGAAATTTTTCTGATAAAAAGACAATGAGTTTTAGTTGTGTGACGAGACTGAGAAACATTATCTAATAAACTGCCATGTATATAGAAATGGAAAACAAACACTTAAGATAAAATGCCGCGATTATGGCATTGATTTTCGAATCAAAGTTATTTTAAGCAACCCTCGCATTTTCCTTCACTACTTGATTTTTGTAAAGTCCACCAAGAGAGTACTATAGACATATTTAAAGTTGGTTTTGGATTGTCTGGCGTGAAAGACTTAAAATGTTAAAAGTGCCCTACACTTTCATACCACAGTCACACACTGACTTGCTTACAGAATCTAGAAAAATAAAATTTGGTTTGTCAATCTCCTACAATTTCGTTTTCTACATAAATATTCAAATTTCATATGTGTAGTTCCATCATCTCATCATTACAGTATTCAGCAGAATGGCACTTTCGTTATACATATTCCTAAAATTCACTGCTTTTTAAATGTCTGATTACTTCCAAAAATATGATTCAAATTTTAAACAACGTTTTATATAACAAAGTATTTACAACTGTACCATACCAAAATTCAGACTGAAAAATAATGTTTCAAAAGCATAGGCCAACATCCTCAGTTATTTATTGTTGATCGATCACATTTGGGCAGTTTCAAATGGCTGCTTGGCTATTCTAAATTGTAAAACTCAAAACAGCTTGCTAAAATATCTTACCCTGTACATTGACATGTCAATACGGAGAGAGTTGAGTAAGTTGTCCAAAAGTTTTAGAAATTTCTCTTTCTGAAAATAATAATGAAAATATCCTATTAAACAATTTTTTTATTAGAGAAATGCGACTAATCAAGATACAAACTACAAATAACATTCTTTGCGTCAGATTTAATTTTACTGAGCAAGATTATGAACAAAGGAAAACAGAAAATTTTACATTGGTGTGTAAAGAATGATATACCTTTTAGAGATAGAGTTGGTTCATAAGAATAAGACGGACAGACCGTTGGTGTGTGGGACTAGCAAAGATTGGATCGCAATGATGTGATTCGAACTTCATTTATATTGGAAATGAAGCATTATTAATTAAAACTTACTCCGAAATTAGACGCTTCAAACTGATTTTTCTGATTCTTTTCTTGTTTAAGAACGTGAAAATACTTTGTTATATTAGCAAGTAAATGTGCCATTACTGCTCGTGCACCGACACTCTGATATGCAGATGATAAACAGGAAAAGTGACTGAAAATGTGAAGCCAGAATTTAAAATACATCTAAAACGCCATAACATTGGTTATACTTATTGATTTTTGTGGTCAGTTTACTTTCTAATGTTATAACAATGACATTCTAAAAAAGAGGGGCATTGATATTAAATAGTTTATTGTGAACCACTTTTCCAGCGTGGAGATATTATCATTATACTGGAAAGTAGATACGAAAAATATGCAATTGGTGAAAAATCGAAATTGAAGATCAACTTGACAACTGAAATATTCCATTGATAGAAGAAGCTGGTATTAAACTTACGTCATCGCTTGATACATTGGTTCGATGCCATATCTGAGTGCAAATTCGCTGATAACATCTTGAGCATCTTCTTTGAAATATAATTTCCATCCTTCCTCAACTCCCCTCTGGTCTGGTAACTGCAGCTTGTTGTCATTCGATTTCATTATGTGGTGGAAAATGTTCTGTTATGGAAAAATGCATTGAATTCCTCAAGAATGTGTAATATATTTTACATCCTTGACTGCATTTTAGTTGTTTACGGAAAATAATCGTGAACCAAGATATTTTTATCACGATCGAAGCGTTCGAAAAAGAGGCGTGGGAAAGAGCCTATGTTATCACAACTCCCAATGTGGCATTGCTTTTCATTTCTTATATCGCAATGCATAATTCACATGGAAACCGGCTATTTGTTCATTCGCATCGTACTCAATTGTTTGTGCAGCAAGAATAGAAACATTGTTCTCACGTGGAAAATAGTGAAGAACGTCCCCATTCTTGCGCGTTGCTGCACGACTGGTTTTACCCGGTATAACGTTTATAATGTCCGATGCAACATACGTGCTATTTTTTCAAGAATATGCGTTTGCCTCCGAAAAGGTCATTCTATTCAATGTTCATTTTAGTAGAAGCGACTTTATCATATGCAGGAATTTTTGACCATATAAACAAAACTAAATACAAAATGAACTATGACTGGACCGAGTTGTGGAAACTTGACAAAATAAGAACTTCATAGGAAAATGCATGACATAGCAGCCGATGGGTTTCCGTTACGTAATGATATGACTGATCTTATATGTATTGAATGATTAAACATGAGTGAAAAAATGACCTCGTGAAGACAAGTATATTGTCGGCGATAAGGAGCACATTTTTCTTCGCCTTTGATTTCAACATTGATTTTAACATGAATTGTCCCTGAGACGGCCGATCTGTCCGTTCTTTTCTCTGTAAAATAAAATGTATTATATGTGTGATTTTCGACAAAAGAACTGCTGGTAATCAAAGAATTCAACTTAAACAACATCTTATATCAAGTTAAATTTACTGAATCTGTCCGTCCTGCTACTGTTGCAACTTATTTATCCGGAGTATCCGTGACTCAGAGATGTATTACGTCTGTGTCACTACACAAAAAGTGGAATTACTGATTCTGCACGCTTCAAAATAGAAAAATAACAGCGGAATTTTTTTCTCGTGAATGTGGATCGAGTATGAACCGAATACTAACTGCGAGTTACAATCTTGGACCATGCAACATAAATGAGCAAATAGGATATTTGCAGAGATCTTAAACTTCTTACTTTACATTCACACCACGAAAATCCCATTGAGATTCGCCCATTTTAACATTAATTTGGATTTATGTTTGCCTATGGGCGTTAGCTAACAAAATAACTCAATTTCAAGAGATAGAATGCCTGCAATGACGAACATCCATGATTCTGTGGTTTTGTGGTGTTCTTATATATACTACTACTCGAAGGTAGGTGACGTTGACATAGTTTCATTTGAAGATGAGATCTTCTTTGGATTTCAAAAAATGAGAATTATTTCTCGTCCGGCCTTACATAAACAATAAGATACATTCGGTAGAGATTCGTTATACTCTCACTAGAGAATGCTCTGCACAATCACTCACTGCTGGGTAATCGGCGATTGATCTTGAGTTGTCCACTTACTATCCAGATTGAGAACCTGAAATCATCAACCTGCGATGGGAACGTAGTCACTAGGCCGTCGCCAATTGTTCCTCAGAAATTGAAATATGAAGATAGTGTGGAAGATCGTGTCTTATAATCCCATGTGTGAGAAAGGTAAAATAAATAAACGTGTACGTTTACCTAAATTATACCAAGCATCCATGTCTCCTGACAAAGTGTGAATCACTATAAGAGTGTGCCCAAGAAAGTCGTCAGATTCTCGTAGTAATTTTTGCTTAACAACAGCTTTTATATCATCATCTTCGTCCCATACTTGTATCTTTAGCCGATCAGATGAGTCATGGCATTCACTGTAAGTAAGAGTCGGAGATTTAATAAACTGTCAAATCGTATTTGCGGGTTAATTTTTACTTCCTAACCACTTACAAGTCATAAGTTGCGTTCCACACTGGATCGAGAGTGTTGAAAATTGTTTTTGTTCTTTTCTTTGTCTTTCCTACTTCGACTGTCACATAAGGATCGCTCGCACCAGTTTTATCTTTCGCCTGTAAAATTGATGATTATAATTACTATATTAAATTACTGACAGTTGGCTAACGTAGCGATTACACAAATAATTAACAAATAATATTTTATATGACCTTGACGTGTAATAGGCCTAGTGGTTATAATCGTGTGTTTGTCACAGGTATAATTCCAAGCCGATGTAGCTTTTGGTTATGGTGATTTTAGAAAGTAAATACATATATGTGTGCCAGTCGCGTGTGCTTGTTAGTCATGACCGAGTGACGAGAGTGATATAATAGCCTTAATAACTGATACCTTATTCGATCGCATTCATGATAAAGTGAAATGCGGCAACGGAAAAACAGTGTATTAACATTACGCTCCATTTACATAAATATATGCTGTATTATAATCAATTTTCTCTCCAGAATATATTATACGGAACCACTTAAGTCTTTAAATTATTTATTCCACAAAGATATTCTCGGCGGTATTTGAAAAAATATTAATACCCCTTTCTTGCTACCGCACAACAGTACGGGAAATTTATTTACGTTCAATGTTATACCATGCCGTGTTTTCAATTAAGCATCATTGGTAAACATTATACGTTTACCTGCAATCCCTTAGCTTCCACAATAGTAACAGATAATTTAGCGGACCATTTGCATGTTCCATCCAACACACTTTGCTTACTAGCTTTCATGTGCTTCACATGTCGTTCCGCAGGAATATTGAACAAATCCCTGAAATATGAATTTATGTTGTTGTAATATTTACATTTCTGAAACTATATTCCAGAAACTTTCATTGAATATTACCTTATCATATTGAAAGTAGTTCCTTTTTCTTTCTCACGTTCCTCCATTCTGCTTCGAATTGCTTCAATTATGTTCTGTGTCTTATCCGATGAGCCATGTTGTGAACTTTTTACAGCGGCCTCTAAATGAGAAATTCAAATGAGATTTGGCTAATACGCTTAGTCAAGGTAAAACAATACAAAGCGTAATTTTAAATAAACGGGCCTGGAGCAACAGTTTATTAGACGACGATCACATTAGTCACGACCAAATCTGTTTAAACAAGGAAGGATGTTGGTAGATGGTATCTTATCAAATTGCAAGCACTGCACATATTTAAACATTTACTGACTTGTAACGATGAAGCATTTGGTGTTTTGTAATTTAAAATAGTACACTCAGGTCTCACGGTATTTTCCATATGATACAATTTGGTTTATTCACGTACCATCTCAAGATGAGCTTGGATGAAGCGTTACTGATTGATTCCGTTTCTTTAGAAATGACAGATATTCAGACACTTTTGCGCCTTGCAATCCTAAATTATTACATTAAATGGCAATCCAGGTCAGCTAGTTTCAGCTCCTGAATGCGAAACTCGACATTGCTAGGAAGAAAGTGAGCCATATGGTTCGTTTTGTTCAGCTGCTTTATATCAGTGTGCTGTACTTGGTCCATTAATAATTTGTATATGCACTAATGACTTATCGCGTATAGATAAGTTGTTCATATAATAAATTATACATGGATGCTTCAATTTTTAAGAGAATAAAATATTACAAATCAATGCTACAGATTGCTATCTAGTTATAGTTTGACTACTACTAATTTCATTAGCTCACTTTGCAAGCAATCAGCGTTGAGTAAGTCTTGACATCTTTCATGGCATTTTACTCCACAATCGATGCAACGTAGTCCTTGTCTCGCTAAACCCCATAACAAGCCTTCACATTCATAGCAATGCGCAGGTTTCTTAGCGGTCCATACCTACAAATTGGGAAATATCTAAATTTACATAAAATATAAGATGCGATGATAATATCGCAAGAACGCAAAGCAAATATAAATAGGCCTAAAAACAAGTCTATATGCGATATCACTTTTTTATGCATGCATTTTGGAAATCAACCTTAGCTAAGGTTGTGCACTTATGCAAACCTAATTTTATCCATGACATGTTGTTGTCGTTAATATTATTGATGGTGGTTATAATTGGCCTGGATTTGTGAGCTAGGACCATAAGATTTATCTTTAAATGTTCAACTGCTTCTCTCCGCGATGACATTTATTTACATCATTCGCGTTTTTAGGTGAGTGGACATCTTTGCCACAAGTATGTAATGTGCGACAATTAAACTAATGTTTGGTATTGGAATGCATCTCCACGTCGTTGGCGTTTGATTGGTGATAGAAAGAAGTGTATTTTGTAATGTGTAGCAAGAATGCTAAACTATTCACCTGAAATGAGAAGCGATTGGATGGTAGGTCCAAACAAATATTATCAAACATATTATGCTTGATTTCCTTACAATCGATTTGCCTAATAGATTACAAGCTCAGTTTTAAAATCGAAAATACAACTGGACGACGATTGAAACCCACCAAATTCTTGCAAAATTGAATAACTTTAGATATTAAACTTTTGGGTACAAACGATCAGTATCAATTCTACATAGCATTGGCTTAAGCAAACTAAGATCCTGAATCCTTATAAAGCAATATAGATGCAAAACATGTTAAATTCTTTGCAAACTAATGCGAGGTCACAAAGCGTCTGAAACTTAATCAATGTAATAAATCAATATTACGCTTACATTATCAGATATTTGTCGCATTCGCCTGATGTAATACTCGCATGCTGATTACTTAATATGAACTCCCATGGCTTGAAATGGTAAAAACGGTGGTGCCAAACACATCATGGCTTTATTTTTATGCTATAGGTGCTTTTCACACATCATAACATTACCATCAAACGCATAGTTAACTTATAATCGCTTATTTAAACGTCGTTCGTGTCAGCATTTCCCACAAAGCTCAATCGCGTTTGTGATATTCATCATTTTAAGGCCCTACTATATGCTCTCTTTAATTTTATAATAGGAAAAGTAAATTGGACTAAGATTGTAACTGCGTTTTGATAAGGAAACGCTGAGAATAAAAAGTATAAGTAGTGGAATGCAAAAAGTTGTGCACAACATGCAATGACGCATCTCTGCTGTTAGTATAGTAAAACTCAGCAAAATAATTGAGCAATTTGTCATGCTTCCACTAGCAGACAAGATTTTCCATTGCTCTTGTCGGTACGCTAAGATTCTATTTATAACGTTGAGTGTTATTGTAGCTTCAGGTTTCCTTTGTTTATAATCTACTTCAAAATATAAATTTGTCGCTGGTGTGAATAATGGAAGACACAAATCATAACTAGGACAAGATATTACGGGATTTCTTACTTTTCTAACAATTAATTTATTTTGATCCATTTTTGCTTTTATCGAGTATTTTATCGCCTGGTATGCTGATTATAGAAATCTATGCAAATTTTACTTTTCGAGTTAAAAGGAAGTCGGAACTAGAGGATGATATCTAAGTCCTTAAAGCCACACAAGTAGCTGAAAATTCCCAAACAAAGTCACTAAATATGAAGAAAGAAAACTTACAATGAACTTATGTGGAGTGGTGTTTGTGATTGGATATAAATAGGCTTGCAACGTCTTCTTGTAAACATGAAGTTTCAAGTCTTCGTCGTTTAACAGAGCTCTGGATTCAGCAATCGCTGAGTTGACTCCAGCTCTTTTATTGGATCCCTTAAATATAAAAAAGGGTTAGAAAAAAATGTTTATTCATAAAATAAACTTTAATTAGTAAAGTAAAAATAATTTTATCGAACTTTATATATCTGTATATCAAAGTAACTGTTGTAACTGAACGTCCTCTTTAAGGCAACCGTATGAAACATCTCAAATATACCTTAAAATATTGCTATTCATTCAATATCATTTATTCATTTTGACGTATAAATTGCTGGTTAGTCGGCGTATATACCACACGATAGTTTTTTTCCGTTTTGATGTGTGGTTGGTATTCCGAAAATGACGCCTTATATTTTTTTTGTGTGTATTTCATGTGAAACGCACTTAAAAACTAAGGAAACAATGTCCTTTTATATATCTATGGGTATTCCAGATTTAAAATGTTTGCATCGCATCGTAGTTGTGTTATGCTGTCCACGCCGATCGTTATGCAAAATAGGACATCCGCCTCTAATTTAAACTATTCCCGCTCAAGCATGCTCTGGCTGGGAATTCTAGAATTGAGCACTCATACAGCGGTATTTAACAGTCAAGCAAACACGATAAATCTAACACTGATTTCAAATTATCAGAATACAATACGAATCAACAGAGTAGTTGGGCTGTTTTATCAAAGTATTTGATCAAAGCAAGTGGAAGTGCAAGCAAAAATACAGAGTGCTATGTGCAGAAAAGTTGTTGTTGAGAATGTGACATCAACTTCATATAAATCTGTTTGTTGTAAACATATAAATTAACGTTTCGGATACTTATTAGTGTAAAAATATAAAATCTAGTGCCAAGTTGTTGAAATAGAGGATTTAATTACTCCATTATCCCTAAATAATTTAAATAAAATAATGACAAAATATGATTCTTACTCTTTTCCACACATTTGCAGCCTGATAGTAACCCCATGCGCTAATAATATTCATATCTGCAATGGGCCTGCTCTTTTGAACGGTAGGCTTGTCACCTGTGACATCATGTTCTGCTGACATTTGAATTTTGATACAAAAGACAAAAATCTACACGAATTATATTTCTTTCAAAATTAGGCCAACGAGATTCGTTGCAAGCGCAAAGTTACAAGTAGTAAAAATAGTGATATTTTTATGTATGATGTCATATCAGGGTACGATGCTTATTAATTTGATGGACGTACATCTTATTAAAACAATAGATGCGCTAATGCGTCAAATCCGGCACAAGGAAATGCACTTTATTCAAACTAAGCATATGAATAGGTAGCATGATAGCAAAATCAATTTACCGTCACAAAACATATACAGAATAATGAAGTACCAGCTATATGCTAAAAACAAAAAGTCTAATTTTATACGCAGTCGAGTATATAACTGGGATAAATCACGCCTGTACATAGCGATTCATCGTTGGTCTTATATACTTCAATAAAATTGCTGAATTGGAAACCTTGTATTGTATAATGTGAAATGTATCATGTTCACCATGACGATAACTTAAGGTATGTACATGCTTCAAACATTCACTCTATGAAATTCACTAAAGGAAGTTCAACAAATGACCTATAAGAGCGTTTGCAGCAAGCTTGTAAATGAATACTAATATATATTTTAGAACGATGAACTTCTTGCAAAGTATCAAATAAAACGCATACTTTGTCATAAACCTAAACCCATGAGTTGGTGGTTATCAACAGATGATGTCGTGCGACCAATTAGAAAATAAAATTGTATATCCTTTTGTTGCTAAAAAAATAAATCAACAAGCAATACCAGTGACCATGCACTGGCCATAAAGAAATCGGTTTGGTCGCCATATGCACAAGTCGCTTTATTAGCTTTACCGTCTCCCGAGGATATATTGAAATCCTATTCTTGTTCACCATTAACCATACCATATGCACAAATGAAACATGTTCCGACTATGGGCTAGCTGAGAGAAATATATATTCTAGCAACACAGCGATGTCGGTTTTACTCATTATAGCAAATGCCTAAATAACGGTTTACATTCATAATTGATGCGAGTTCAGATGTCACCTTGCTTAGACCGTTGTCGCGATGTGGTAACTGTAGCTATCATAAATTTATTGATGTACAATTGATTTTTGTGAAATATTCCTTCAATACATATATACGATGAATTTTGCCACTCGAGTTGCGCGTGATTCTCAATAAAAACTGTCGGATATTTCCAAGAAAATGGCTGTATCAATATGCTCTACAGGAGTCACATGCAAACAGAGTTGGTAAAGATCTGCGACCAGTTTTCACTAACTAACACATTCGTTTGCAACCATCATAATATTTTCCCTATACTTCGCCTATTTATTACTCGTACAACAAGTGCTGAACACGTCTCATAAATTTTCTTACCTTTAGTCTGGAAAACATGCTTCTCTTCCGTTAGTACTTTCCGAAACAGCATTAAACAATAAAACGGCAATGTCGGTAATAACGATCAAATACGTACTAAAATTTTTCAAGGAAACAGTAAAGCACAGCAAACCTTGTTCCAGTTTCTGTTGCGCAGCCGTCGGCCACCAGACCGTGTTAGTATGTGAGAGTTTGAAAACTCGGTTTCGATATTGTTACTCATCTTTGAAACTTTTTGTCGTAACGAGAAGAACTTCCTTGACTGCGTGCAAACAGTGTATTGTTGACTCAATGCTTTATTGTCGTTTTAGGTTGGAGTAACATGAAATGATTTAAACTATGTACTTCGAATTTTGTATTTCTGTTAGATTATGACTATGTCATCAAAGTAATAAGTATTTGAAATCAGAATTTGTAGACTAAGTGAGGAAAAATATCATATTTTAAGATCTGGGTTGATATCATGGCATGGCAAAATCGTTTTCATGGTAATTCATTACTCATCCATGAGCGAGCTGCAAAAGCGAAATAGACTCATAAGTGTTAAATTTCGTATCAGCGAAATACATAAGCCCTTCATGATAGAGCACAAGTTACTGGTGGAACCAACTAAGACCTTGAATGACTAAAATAATTTAGATCACAATGGCCTAGCCTGACGGTCTGAGTCTAAACAGAAGCGGATGTATAAAAGCAGCGTGGCATGGCCATTCCAAGAAATCGATAAAAAAAAATGGAAATCAAGAAGGGTAGAATTCATATGTTGAAACGGGATCACATTTGCACCAATGCAAAAAAAAAATTGTGTGATTCTGTTTTAATGTAGTTAGCTGATCCTTCTATAGTATATATAGGTTATAAATAGAGATGAACTTGAAGGCAATATGTTGGCCATTATTATTATATAAAACATTTTATGCCAAGGTAGGATAGATTTAACAAGCACAACCATGATTTGAGGGGAATGCAAACCTACCAAGTATGGTAAATAAAGAGATAAGTTATTAGGACATCCTGCGTCTGAAAACTATCTGTGAACAATCTTTACCAGAATCTCAAATGATTGGCTGGTTTGGTTAGAATTGAATAGAGAGTGTAAGTAGTCGATAATACGGTTGGAACAACAGTATTTGCCCATAAAATAGAGATTTTTTTTCTATGCTACAACATCATTCATTGCTTCTCTATTTTAGTTATTATTTTTTCTGCATGCTGCATAAAAAATAGCTTATGTCGAGTGAATTTTTTCTGAATTTACACAAAGTAAACAGACGATACAATTCTTGGTCTACAAAATATAAAGCGACTATTCGTTCTACGCTCACCTCAAGAAGTCAATTCTTTATCTAAGAAACCACGCATTTGACAATAACGTAAAACCCACCTGCATTAAATATTTATTCGATTGATAAACAAAAAAATCTTTCTCGGGTCAATATAGTTGAATGTAGAATATTGTTTACGCTAGCGATATACAATAAAATTGTTTTTTTTCGACAAAGGCCAATTATTGTCTCCGAGATGATGCAAGACATTGAGCAAGCTAACCACTCTAGCGTCTGCTTGTCCTCAGATTAACTATTCGAGACAAGGTAATAGTTACGTATTTTTATCAATATTCACAAACAGTGTAAAGCTATATAACTTCATCCTGTCGGTCCACCCACTAAATAAACACAGAAACTGTGGCGCGACCTTTTTGGAATATATCATTAAAAGTATTAAATTAAAATTGGACTCTTTGAAACCTACTCGAATTTTGTTTGTGACGTTCGAGTAAGTTACACTTTATAAGCAATTCAATAACTATAAGTTTAGACAACTAGCTATTGCTCATTGCTTACTGCACCCTCGAACAACTATTTGGCTTGTCAAGAAGTAACTGAAATTTCCATCTTGAAATTGTAACTTTTCTCTCTCGAATTATATTTCAAAATTATGACTTGAATCTAACTAGTTACATTCATTCTTTCGTAAAAGATGCCAAACTGAAAATGTTCGTTGTGTGGTAAATGTAAACCGTATGATCCTACTAGCAGTGTATGCTATCTGTTAACACCACTGAATTCACCTTAATTTTTACACTACCCCTCTTCCGTTGGTGAGGAAAATGATTTGACGAAACGATAATTTCAGTTGCGTTTGAACATGAGCCGTTGTTTTGTATTATAGAGTCAGTTTCAGATTCGTTATTCAGAGAACAGTGGCGCTGCCAATTTCCGCACTGCTTATTGGACACGAAATTGAGACATCATTTTGCCAAATTCTTAATGCTGCTGTTGCGGTGGTTAATGTTGTTGATAAAAATTCGATTTCCTTTGCAACTAATGGACAAAATTTAATATTTCAAGATGACTGAAGCCGCTAGACGGCCTAACTGCTGTTTTCTCAAATTTGTTTTAATACCCATAGAACCCGATTTTTCACCCCAAAATTTGCTGTTTTGTTTGTCATTATGGGAACAGTTTTTAGGAAATATGCGAACACTTTATTTTGTCGTGATTATCCGTCTACGTCAGGTTGTGCGCCGATTTCTCAGCAAACTCTTTGCTTAGCTGCAGTTCAGACCCTACATACTGGTACCGATGCGTGACCTTCAGGTACATGTAATTGGGTATTATTATCTTGTAAAATGTTTCCGAAATGAACATGATGTGTCCAAAGTTGATCCAAAATTATAAATCCGTTTATGTAGTTAGGACAAGTATCGGTCGGTAGACATCGGTCGCTAGTCGATTATTGTTAAAGCCAACACTAGAGTATTATAAATTCTCCAACCTTCGTCGACTACAAAATTCCCTATTATTTCCAAAGTTGTATAACTTGTGTGTTGATGGTAACAAGAAAAAACATTGCTCCAATCGAATATTTCAAATGCCTTCCTAAAATATATTTTTAAATGGGACGATAGTTCGAAAAATGCTCTGGAAAAGCAACCACGAATGACTGAAGGGACTATATTTTTGGAAAAATCGGAAGTTTTTCGATTCGAAATATCCGACCCCATTTGTCACGCTCTTGCTGATATGATATGAATTCGTTTACTGCGCTGCGAAGCAAAAGTTCTCGATCTATATTCTGATGTTTACATTATAACAAATTAGATGAAATTTTCGAATTTACCCCATTTAAGAAACATAATTTAAAATTAGAACATTCAGTGAATATTCACCAAAAATCGAAATACTATTGGTATCTGTTCTCCCCCAACTTTAGTAAGCCAACTTCATGACTAAGTCTATCTTCGGTTCCAATAATAGACTGACTGTCTCCATCTGTGCCATCTTAGGTAACGCAATTAGAATGATATTACAAGGACGGTAGGTGACTCACACCTATATGCCTTACAATATGCATGCATCCCATACAGGAAACGTAGTATGAACCGGGAAGACGCTTGTTTTGTAGCCAAGACGTCATATGTTATTAAAGCAATTCGAGATTCCGTGACAATACATATATATGCAAATATGTATGGGGAAAATAGGTACTGGTATAGAATATAGACCATTAATCGAGAACAGCGACAATGGCTGTACTGCCCAATACGTTGTGCAAAGTTATTTTACTCTTCATCTGGACAAAGCACTGTGTCTACCTATTTTTGCGAGGCCTAACGTACCTAAAAGTGTTAAAATAGCGTTGGATAGATCAGAAAATTATTTTTCAATTTCAAATTGCTCAATATATTTTCATCTTCATTTCCAAAAAGCATCTCGTCTTGAAGATATTTGGGTCAAAAATTAAGCCTTAATTTGATAGAAAATTTTAAGTCACCTGATTTTCATTTGATATCCAGTATCTCGAAATGAATATCAAGTGTATTTTTATGGTCATAATAAAGATTGTTCTTAATTAAGTAAAGAAAGCAAATAATCACTCAGTAAATCGAGGATTCTATAAAAAGCGAAATTCGATATTTAGCAGTATTCAGTTACAATCAATATCTCGCAACATCACATTTAAAAAGCACGTGCACCTTTTTATTAACATACAAATACTTAGAGTTTCAAATATTCATTTTTACTCGATAGGAATATTCAGCCGATTACATTCCAACCTTTTTGAGCAAATTTACCGAATGTAAATCACAAACATAACTTTCTTTGCGTAAGAGCTTGTCGCGTCTATGACACTTAAAACAACCAAATGACTGAATGATGAAAAGTTAAGGTTCGTAACTGGTATATTGCCCGCAGATCAACCATTTATCTAAAAATGTTTGTGATTACGATGAAAATGATGGTTGATATCAATATACCGGTATATACATTATAAATCTATACCAAAACCAAGCTTCAAGCATTTTTGATATACCATGCATTCGTATGATAGCATTTCAGTTTTGCTGTTGGGACTATACTCTAGCTTCCACTGACTTTAGGTACTGAGGTACTGGCATACTCTTGACGTTTCATACACCACCAACACTTTTCATGATTGAGAATGATGGATTATAAGAATAATGCTTCTAGGCGGATTTATATGACATTTGCATTCACAATGAATGCTTATCCAGTGGTCTATTATGTGTACGTTACCGCTGGTTATAACCTATTATTACTTAAACCGATTAATTGTAGTTGGTAGCTATGTTTTATTCATAACATTGAATACTTTTTTTTAAATTTCTTCTGTTTATTATGCCTCATGAAGGAAATGAATTAACGTCTCGTTAACCGATCACAAAACACGGATCTCTACTGCCACTTGGTGCCAAGTCATAATTCCATTAAAACTTTTTCGGCGGAATATCGCATATTGAAAATAGTTCAAGTTTTTTTTCGGAATAAGTATCAGGCGGTTACGCTATGACCTCTGAACAAGAGTATACCCGCTTATCGTCAAATATATAACTAAACCTATTCAATGTGTGGTGAAAAGAATACATGATAGGAATGGGGCAATATCACGGTAAAGTTTTCAACCTAAGTAGTTACCAAATCACAAACTTCCTGACTAACATTTTGAAAATCGTATTTGGCATGAATACGACAATAACGTTTCACGTTTATTGCATAACACTCATCAATATAATATAATGAATTGTGTTATATAACTATCTTTTTATTATCATATTATTATGATATATACTGTGTGTAAATATATTCAAAGTGTTAGATAATACATTATTTTGATTCAGTTTGTCAAAATCTATTCTTTTCGACAGAAAGTACCCAAATGAGATGAATGGTTTATATAGAAATCCGACACGATGCGTGATCAAGCAGGATACAAAACTTTGTAAAAGGTTCAAATTTAATACTCATTTTGAATTCAATCATATTTTGGGCGGATGATTGGCCTCGACCTATATATGACGCCAGATAAAGAGAAGTTTAATATATTCCACATAAACAACAAGCAAATGAAAGCTCAGAATGTTTATCGTATCTGGCACAGAGTTTCAACTTGCTTACTTTTTACACCGAGCTGAGCAATATGAGTCCGCGCTGAAGAATACGGACAGGAGATTTCAATTTGAATCTCCAAGTTGATACAAAGTTGAAGATGATAATCTTAATAATAATAATCTTAGGAGGTTCAAAAAAATTTCAAAATTTTTATAACAAGTCGTTTTTTTCGAATTCTTACGTTTGAATTACTTATTTCATTCGCGCGAATAAAATACTGAGTCTGAAATACTGATTTTACATCAAATATTAAGTTCATTTATATACTGATTCAAAAATGACAATTGTGGACAAAACAAGGAATCACGGAAATAATACTTTAACGAATTACTTACCTTTTTCATCATAGTTTGGCCCAGTTTTTCAGCTGATTCTTGGGCAAGGCTGAGTACGTCCATAAATGAAAACAACATGACTACTCCAATACTTTATCTCAAGTAGGCTACATACAACACTTGTTGATAAGCTAAAATCAGGTTGAAGAAGATTGCTTAGCAAGTTATTATATAGTCCGAAGAGTCAAATTTCCCCACCCATGTGAGAATTGGCATCTTATCTCACTTCAGCCTACTATATCATAATAGAAGCGAAACCAATCGAATTTTACAGTACACAAGTATATATATATCAATAGATTTATTGGTCGTCAATGCATTCACGCCGTTTTCCTTGTCCCATGAAAGACCAGCCACAAATTTACTAGTTGTAATCCGATTTCATGCGTGACTTTTTCAATTATATTACAGCACCTTGTAATATACATTAACATTACAAGTAAATTCTGTTAAATATTACAACTTTTTTCTAACAACGAACTACTTATCTCACAAGACATATTAAGTATGATTGACTGGCTGATATTAAATTTTCATGTCATTACGAGTGAATATTATAAATTATTGCAGATTCCCTCATTATTTATTCTGTTCTAAAAGATTATAGGCAAAGTCGAGGAAAATAATCAGTCGTCGTGGCTGGCAACGAATTCAAAAATCATTTTTGCCGCCAGCCGAGATAAAGAAACTATAACGCTATTTGAAATTATTATTTGTAAGTCAGGGTTACTATATTCCTTACAAGTAGGGTAAATATGGAAGTAATAGACAACAGCAAAATTGACTCATTTTACTAAACCAAATACCAGTTGTTTCTGAAAACATATACTCATATAACGAATTAAACTCAAGAAACTTCGAGGCGAATACTTTCTGTGATTACTCATATCCATCTGAAGATCTAACGTTCTTCAATAAACTCTTGTTGAACTTCAAATATCACAAAGACGAGATCACGAGACAAGTCTTTAAAATAGTAATTAGGCGTTAGAATTTCTTTCATCGTCTCAAAGATACAAAATAATTTATCACTTTATTCGACGAGGAAGCTCCTCCTACTGCATCGTAATGTTTATCGGGACTGAGATATGATTTTAAATCAGCGACACGTTTGTATGAATCTGAGAAAATGTTTTTGGTTTGCAAACTAAGCATTCTGCTGATGTTTTGCCTTCATCTTATATAAAATGAATTATTGGAAAATCCCGGATATTTGAACAATTTTTAATATTTGTGCCTGACGAAGATTTGGTCAATGAAATCCCGGACATGTCGGGGGGAAACCTGGCGTATGGCAACTCTGAGGCAACTGAAACTTAAAGACTGAAATATTAACTCTCGTTAATACTAACAGGGACCGAAACCCATGCACCCCAACTTGTACGCGTGTTCAACCAAATAGACTCGCTTTATAAACGACAACCCATTGCTTCTAAACCAGTTGTTCCCAAACTTTTTAGAGTTGGTCCCACTATTTATTACCCATCTGGTGATTTTCTACAATGTAATTTTATTTTTGATGAATGAACACAAAATACTTCTTCCAAAAAAAACATAGTGTTATTCTTCAAAAGAAAATAAATCTAAATCCTCTCTAAATTTCGGGAAAACACGGTAAGAAGTGCTGTACAGTGTACAAATCTGCTATGCGTAAAAAGCCACATGGTCATTCTTTGTGTAGCAAAACAATTTAACGAGCAAATTTATTGTATCAATGCCTCTGAAAAGCTTATAGAAAATCGAAATGAACTTGGAAGAAAACTGATTACAGTATATCTATTCTTACAAATTCAATCATTTTCTGTTATAGAATATGGGAAATAAGCAACTTTTCATTTGTCTATTGAATCAAATGCCGAAAAAGTTCACGTCAACATTGGCCTTATAACTTGATGGACAGATCGGTCAATACTGAATGGGATGATATAAAATGATACAAAAATGGAGCCTACCGGATATGCATCTGAGATAATGTCATATATATATATGCAAATACAGCCAACAACCATTCATGTGATACACATACAGTATCAACAATTCCATATGTATGTATAACCGAGTGTTTTACGTCATAGCGTTACCCTTCAATAAGGATGCTAAGTATGATTACTTTCAAGTATTCGATTCTTATCCGATTCCTAAATTTTCGATTCCGAATCTCGATTCCTCGACATATCTTTCCGAGAAAACATACACACCTAAGCAATGAACATGACCATATGAAATCAAACAAGAGAGCGATGTTCGAATATATGGACGGACGAGAAGGCCAAAACTAAGTAGTGTGGGTATTCAATCTGTCCCAGGTAACTAAATCGCAAAAAAAAACGAATCCCTCAGAGATTTTAGAAATAAATAAACGTAAAAGCCTCCTAGCGAAATATATATACCGTATATATATATAGGTATATATATAGTGAAATTTGCGACGTCGTAGCAACTCAACATAGCAGTAAAGCAGTTTATACATATATATATGTGAAGGAATTTCCACATAACGTTACGCATTGTTTGCAATCCCAAGTTTTAACCTCGAGAATCGATTCCAATGCAGGGAATCGAATCCGGATTTGATTCCGCCATCCCTACCCTTCAATTAACGAACTATTCATTACACATTTTCTGGTGTATGGTTGTTTCGTTTACAATAATTTTTCCATAACGATTATTTATGATAATGAGACAAGTGATACGACAAACTACTCATAATTCAGCGGATGCATCCCCAGTAGGCCTTATGGGCGTATTTAGCTAACAGTATATGAGTTAGATGTTTATGCATGTTTTGGCTGTATATGCATAGCACGTTACTTGTGGCTGCATATGTATAGCGCGAATACGATACATTATTCTAATCAATAATAAGTGATTTAACCGAATTGTCAATAACAAATGTATTGACATCAACTATTCGACCTTGCCCAATAAAATGAGAACCAAGCATGATTAGCCATCCCGTGTCGTATCAGTTTCGACCTTAACATCGATTCCACCCGGGTATGATACAGATTCAGCCAGTGGGATTTGTTTACTAACTAGCTTCAGTAATAGCAAAACTATCTCATACTTGCTTGTTTATGGGATAATTAAAAAAGCTAAAATACGAAAATTAGCGAACTTCCTTTGTTCATCCCAAACGCCGGGAAACCCCAATTTATACCCCAATCTATAAAAGTATATATAAATTTTATTTGAAAAAAACAAAAAAATTTCACAAGTATGAATATGTATGTTCAAATGTACAGGCTATATTAAATCGAACTAAGTAACTATAGTGGGGACAAAAACACAAAATATCTTAAGCTGATGGAAAATGTTTTCAATGTTTCAATTTGTAATATTTTTTACTGATGTAATCAAAAACACAACATAAGAAGTCTTTACCAACTAATATACATATATCTAATTAAAAATTTAAACCAATTCATTCAAAGTTTTTTTTGTAAATTGCCACTTTATGAAAACTTTCATTATATCGAATTTGTCACAATCAAATTTTGCTTACATTACAATATTAATTCAGAAAAGATTTAATATAGATAAATATTGGTTATTTAACAAGATAACAAAATTAATTTTCAGAAAAATTTCAACTATTCTCATTCCTTATAGATAAAATTTGTTATAACAAAATAATTCCAAGGCAAATTCTTTTTATTTCAGTTCTTATACTAGCAAACATTTTAATAAATTATGAAAAATCAAATAACTTGATTCCTTCCAATCTATTCGGAGGAAGTTATCAAAAGTTCACACAGCCATGAATACAGTGGGTCAGTAGTTGTATAAGAGCAACCAATTGTAAATAATTCAACCATGTTTTCAATTGAATTGACCGTAACTTGGAAAGGCAAAGATGTGATGATATCATGGTCTGGTGAGAAAAGAAGAGCACAGTTGGTGAGTGTCTGTTTGACATCATCTTCTAATTGAGATGGAAGCTGAGGTGTGGTTGATTGTTTTCTTTGCCGAAGATTACGGGAACGATTTTTCTCTACAGGAGCCATAGTTTGACCAAAATGTATTTCCACTTTTTGCAGAAGAGCTTTGATTTGACCAAGGATGCGTGAAATGTCTGATGGAGGAATAAGAAGTTTTCCGCATTCTTGTGAATCTGTCTTACACCAAAGTAAAGCCATTTTGTGTCGTACTCTGTACCATTGTACCAATAACACCGCTGCTTTGCTATCGAAAGGAGGAAGTTCACATGTTTCACCATATGCTGGTAGATGCTCCTTTAAATAATCATGCAATGAGCTGACTCGAATAGAGAGATACTTTGAAAACATTGGCGTTTTTGTCGCTTGGCTTTTTTGATCGTTCTGTTTTTCATTACCAGCATAAAAATCATCAATGCTTGAATCATCAGTCTCAGCAGTAGGAGGTCGCTTTTCATCGCTTATACGAAGAGATGAAAATTTACGTAACAATAAAATCCTGTAATGGAGAACATGAATCCATGTAAAGTGCCCAGATTCCATCCGTGCTGCAGTGACCACAGGATCAATAGTAATATCATCAACTGTTACAGGTGCAGGAATATCTTTGTGACTGGTGGAGAGGTCGAGTAAAACAAAATCAGGAAGCTTCGCCTTATCTTCATCAGTAAAATCGGTAGTAGTAACCGTCGTATTTCCAGGTAACAAAGCCCTGCTTTGGTTTTCTTCTGCAATTGAGTAAGCTGTTTGTAGAGCCATTCCAATCTGTTTCGTACTTCTGATATTACTACTTTCACTGGTTGCATTTTGAATATCAGTATTGAGAGTAATACCAAGCATTGCTAATTCTAAGTGGCCATCACGACTCACAGAAGCATCACTTATATGTGCAGATTTGATGGCTGACTGCAGTGTACTTTGAACAACTGAAACTTCACATCCATTCATAAAGTATAAAGCTCTTGTAACTTTGGCTAATTCAAAATTTATCTCAGCAAACAGTCTTGGGTCTTTTTCTGCTGAACCTTCACAAAGATATTTTGCTTGGCGTAAAATTTCAGTCGTCGCTTGCCACTCTTCCACAGAAGATGTATCAGTCAAAGTAAAATAGTTTGCATGACCCATACGAAGTTTTATATGAGCTAGAATTTGGAGATTACGATGATAGATATTTTTAAATGGCATTTCTACTGTTGATGTAAAGAGACGAGAGTGTTTCATTGTTTCTCCATGATGCATTGTGTGCAGCAACATAATCGCATGTGCATTGTGAAACTCCTGTACTGCATGAGATGATGTCCATTTGTTACTTTGAAGCTGTAAATCAGCTATCGAAATCGTTCCTTGAACCAAAGTGACTGTGCCTTGATCAGAAAGATTTGGTAATTCATCTAAAGTAGCAACTACATCTTCAAGAGTTTTAATAGTCTCTTCACTTGAAAGTCCTTCCACATGAGAACCATATAATAAGAATGCAGCTTGCATTTCTGGGTCGTTACAGGCCTCAGCTTCAACAAGACCTTTTGCGCAATAAAGTTGTAAAAATGTGTGATTTTGGCTTCCACTTTCATTACTTAAGGGGCTTCGTACTTTACCCAGCCCTACTATTTGTGTCAGCAAAGCATCACATAATTGCAATCGAATCTGAAGCCACAGTCTTGCATTTAATCTCGAACGATATTTCTGTTCAATGTTAACAATCTGCTTCTCTGCATCTGGAGTTAGTGGCCTATGGTCCCGTTCAGCACTCCTATTTTTCAATGCAGAACGAATCTGCCTTGGTCGTTTCACAGTAAGGTCATGAAAAACTTCAGATGACTGCATAAGATCAAGTGCCTTAAGAGCATGAGATGCTGCTATAGTTGAATGTTGTCGCTGCTGTTCTATTTGTGATAATATTAAATAACAATGTAACGCAATCCATAATTCACCAGAAGTCAACTTCGCACCGCTTGATGCAATTGGATTCAGCATCGCATTAATGAGAGATTCTGCCACAGCAATCAACATGCCTTTCAGCAGTGGTATTGTCATTGGACTTTCACGCTTTGAGAATAATTTTTTAACATGCCTATATGTTGAAGCTGTTGACAAAGCACTTATTGTGGAGCGAACATCATCAGATGCTTGTGATCTGGGAGTCTTCCTCTGTGATCCCCCTGGCAATTGAACAGCATCTATTTCCGGAGACACGAGGATTAGATCTTTGATTGTTGGCCTTTGTGGCAAGCCTGTTATGCACTCAGATAGTTCAGTCAACAATCTAGCTTGCTGAATAGTGATTTCGCAAGTCAAATGAGGTCCATACAATTGAGATAAGTTAGCAGAAAGCCTCTTACTTGCAATAATTTCCATTGCCTTCAAATTTTCTAAAGCTTCCATAGATTGTGATAAATTAAAATTGATTGTTGGTGGTGAACTGTCTGGCTCTCTGTAAGTGTGATCTGTTGGATGTGGCAATTTGCTTCCATAGAGCAACACACATAAGTCGTTAATGGCAACATCAAATGCACGTATGTTATTTAAAGCAGTGAGCTTAATGGAACGGCATTGTACACTTCTATGCAAATCTTTACATACAAATGTTGCCAAGTATTGATAAAAACAAATGCATGGAAAAGCTTTCAAGTTAAATTGCACTTGGACCAACGTTTCACATAGCCAATGCAAGCATGATAGCAATTGCTTTGCTTCCCCTCTGTATTGATCAGAGAACAAATCAACATTAGGAAAAATTGAAGTAGACCCGGGCATATACTTTCTTGGTTTGCTGTTGTTTTGCAGTACATGTTGTGGGAATATTTCATAAGACATGTAGTCTACATTTGATGTAGGATGTGGTAAGGAAAGCCTGAAAACAGCTTGGACCAATTCCGCTGCCAGCAATGCACAATTGGTTTTTGCTTGCAAATCTACACCAGAAAATTCACCTATTTTGCAGGTAAGAATAATAGCAAGCAATGATCCCCAAGGCCCTAATTTTTGTAACATGCTTTGTGGAATATCATAGTGATCTTCAAATGTTTTATTCCACTGTGAGATAGCAGTTTTCACACCGAATAATTGATCCAATCCTCTGTTCCAAGCAAGAAGTGCTGCTTTGTTATTTCCAGTGTGAAGATAGAGATTTCCCAACTCATGATTTGCTTGGCCTACAAGATCTCGTTCTCCATGTGAAGTAAGAAGTTCTATTGTTTTAATATACGACTCAATTACAGTAGGTAAGTGTGCGAAGGGGACTGTCTCCACATCCTCATTATCTACAAATTCAGTGTGTGTTAAGCCCGAAGGGAATGGTTGTTGAGTTTTACTTTCGACATCAACAAAACTGACAGTGGAGCCTCTATGATCCTGTTTTGCAGAACTTTGTGCCGACCTCGGTTCTTTTTTGTTATATTGAGAGGCAAGGTATAATCCTAAAAGTTTCCTAGAATGTATCAAAGCCCGTGAAATATATCTTGACTTCTTTAAATTTTCATGCAGGTTCCATAAACTGCTGTTCACATCGTATGGTACGCAAGACAGTGCAAATGCACGTTTTCCTCCTTCATATACATCATGAGCACCTGGATCAATAAATCCACCGATGTTGACATTTGAAGCTGATTCAGGATCAAGAGGTTGAATTTGCAGGCTTGCTGTAACATAGTTATGGTTGTCAAAAGAAACTCTTTCACCCTTATTATTCACGGCAAGTTGCAATGCACTTTCACCTCCGTATTGTTGAACCCTTTTCAGTATTTCATGCTGAGCATGGATCAAGATGGGAGCTATTGTTTCTGAATATCTTTCATGTGTTAAAGCAGTGAATCGAAGACAAATATCAACAAGTTGTTCCCACCTACATTCAAAATGAAGCATTTGAATAGAGCGTAATATAACAGATTTTATCAAAGGAAAATCATAAAGATGAGAATCGTCCATCATTTTATCAAACCACAAATTGCTTCCCCCTTTCTCGTCAACAATGTCTCCTGCGTAGCTATCAACTGGCCAGTCTTTGCTTTTACTTTCCTGCATGCAAACAAGCATATCTAAAATAAAATCTGATGCGAGTGTCAAGGGAAACCAAACCAATTGTCTAAAATCTTGCATCGTCATGACAGGTTCATGTACATTTACAGACTGTTCCAAGACAACTGATATACATGACATTAAAGACCTGGTTATATTCTGTAGCAAAGTCCAGTGTTTACCTCTATGAGCAAGAACAAGACCCCTTCGAAATGATAACATGCATATTTTGAACGTTTCCATAATCACATTATTCTGTACTGCTGCAATATTTGGATCTATAGTTTGTGTAGAAACCATAGAAACAGGAGAGTTAGTTCTTTGTGTTCTTGGGGATTCAGCACCGCGCACACTATCATCATCTGGTGATAACTGAGCATTTGGCTCATCACTTTGCCCCGTATCAAAAAGTACATTAATTGCATTCCTTGCAGATATAAGCAGTGCTTGACCAGGATCATCATCATCCGCTTCGATTGCAATATTAGTTTTGACATTGAAAGGTTTGTGACTGACTGTGCTAGGCTGTAATACAATGCTGTTACAACCATCCAATGACCAAAGCTTATTATCCATAAGACTGATATTTTTGCTTGGAATAACATTGCCTTTGATTAACTGTTGACGTCTGTCTAATTTTTGTAGAAGCATATCGAGATGAAGCAAGCCAACAAGATGATTAAACTCTGCTCTCCACGGCATTTCGTCGGAAGACAATTTGCGTAATTTCTTTCGTTTCACACTATTTTTGTATAATTCAGTCATGTGTTTTTCCAGAACAATCAAAGCCTTTCGTTCCAATTCTTCCTGTTCATCTCCGTTACCTTTTACCATAGGACGACTTCTTTTCCTTTGTGTTTTCTTTTTCTTATCTTTTGTCTTTGGTCCTTCCTGAGCATAGCTTACTATCACCGCTGCATACTTGTTTGGATCGTTTCCCTGCATTACCACAGCACCGTTTTCAACAGACATCAAAGTATAGTTAACAGAGAGTCCCTCATTTCTACGCCTCAGCCAAGTTATTACATCCTGAGACCATTCAATTGTAGGTTCGATTAATCCACAGTGTAGAGCTTTATGCATAACATGAACAAAGTACTCCAAGTAACGTGATCGTCTTCTAAATTTTGATATTTCTTTGTATGCAAGCATTGGTTTAGCAGTGATGATGTATGAAAGAACAGTGCTGGCATCCTCTCCGCCAGTTAATTCATCAGCAGAATGCTTTTCTTTTGTGAGTTCTGCAAGTCTTTCTTCCAGAGCATTTAATTCATGACTCATGCTCAGATTCACCAGACTTACTGGTTTTACTCCTCTCTTCTTTCCTTGTGTAACATTCACAGAACTGGGTTCACCACTTGAATCAACCACTTTTGGTAAAGAACCTTGACTTTGCTCTCCAGGATTAAGAAGTTGTTTTCCAGCATCAATCATATTCAAGCACATATCTGGTCTTCCCAAAGAACGTAGTACTTTCGATAGGTAGTATGTTATACTAGCTATCATATGGTGAACTGAATTATTAACCATAGGTGATCTCTGACTTCTAGTGCCACCACATGCTTCTCGCAGCGCAACATGACATTTAGTAAGCACCTGTATTAATGGAATGAAATATACATCAGATTGAATCAAGGGCACCAATAAACCATAGCATTGGGTTACAGCTTGAAGTAAATATGCTGCATCATTCAAGTAACTTGCAAGTTCCATAGCAACTAACATCTTTTCGCATTCTTGCAGTCTCAAAATTTGTCCTGGTAATAGAGGTCCTTTATCACAGAGTTTAATACAAAATAGCCCTTGTTCTCGAACAGCAACCTCAACAGATATAAACATACTTACTACGACGTGTCGTAAAAGTATTTGTGAACTTGCTGATATCATTTCCTTCTGTAAACTATGCAATGTTAACACAAAATCTCGGGCATCAGTTGTTGTCCAAGTATCAGAATCACTTTCAGGAGGCGGTGAGACAAACCGATTCCAAAGAACTTCTGCAGCCTGTTTTGCAACTTCTCTTACTCCAACACGATGACTCACTTCCGCAAGTATTGACCATGCATTTAGTATTGACATAGGATGGTGAGCAGGAATCACTTCGCTGGTCACTCCAATGCTGTTTCCAATTAGAGAACCATCAGATGAATAAGCGGCAACAGCGAACACATATCTTTGGTTACTACGCAGACCATCAACTCGAAAAATACATTCATCACCAGCTGGGACTTCGTTACCAGCTCCTTCTAAAAAGTAGTCATTCAATCGAACTTTTACATTTGGACCAGCAGATGATCGCCCAAACAGACGATACCAGGCAACCGAAGTTCCAACAGGGAAAAATGGTGCGGGTTTAAAAATCATTGTCGAGTTCGATCTTGCTAGAAGTAATGGTGGTGGTGGAATCGTAGACAAGCCTGGAGTTTCAGGTACGTCAACAGATTTGCTAAGATGATACAATTTTTCTTCTTCCTCCTCTGATCTAGATAACAATGATGCAGCTTTTTTCAATGCCTCAGTAGCTGATGGCAGATCTCCCTTGGATTCCACATTTGCTCTTTGGGCTTGTAAAAGTGCATTAGACACAAGATTACCCCCAACGAGTGCGAGCATCTTTTTTTTGTTATATTCCCCTGGATGTTTTTGAGATCTTGAAGTCATGACTGAGCTCCGAGAAGAACGGGGTGGCTTGATGTCAGATTGTTGTAAGTTTGATAATTTAAGGTATATTCTATGGTGCGTGTTCAGTAGTTCAACATGCAAATCACGAACCATAGCTTCTTTTTGACTAATCGTAATTACATTATCCTGCATCCACATGGTATCGCTTACATCCGTTCCATCATATGACATTTTGAGCGTCCTACCAGCACACAATGAATTGATGGCATCTGATAAAACTTCACAAGCTGATGCAAGGCGTTCGTTTTTGGTTTGATGCAAAGACATTGCAGAAACTACTGATAACCTTGACCTGTCCATGTTTGGAACCTCTTGAGTTGTTTGATTTTCATCACCAGTAGCTGATTCCATGAGGAGGGCAAGTCGTAGAGAAACCTCTGCCAAAGTGGTTGGATCGACACTTGCAATACCACACCATACAAAAGCACTATGAATAATCTGTAACAAATGAATCCATTTTTGTGAAACATTGCTATCAGATTGGTTATGTGTTTGCAACTTAGACAAAACAGCTTTACATCTTTTCCATACAATCTTACATGCATCTAAAATCATATCACGATCTATTAAAAACTCTTGATCTTTTCCAGATGGTGAGAAAAGACCAGGATTTGTGATACAATAGTAAACAGTTTCTGCCAAATTGACGAGATCGTCACTCGCTTGAATAGCATGCATAGAACTTTGAGTTGCTGTAGGAACATCTAACCTTTCATCCGGTATATTCGTAGCAGATGCACTTGTGGAGGGATGAACTCTTTTCAAAGCTCGAGATCGTATTACTCGTTCTGAAACAAGCATGAGTGCTAAACACAACTCTGGTCCCTTGTTGTCACCTTCGTTTTCAGTTTCAGATTTTTTAATGTAGAGTAATGCACAATCCAATAAACTACTGAAAGTTTCCCATTGTTCATAACAAAAGGCTAATTTGATAAATCTTACGACACTTACAAGGGTTACTCCATCTTCACCAGCAGCTGCCAACTGCACTAAAGATTTATCATTACGGATTCCAGCCATAACTGAATGATCAGCACCACTAGCATTTTGATTTTTTGTTCCACCTCCACCAGCAATAATCTCCTTGCCTGCAAAGAACAATTCTGCGTGCACATCAAGAATTTCTGTATCTGTGTCTGCAGCTGGGGGTTGCGGTTGAAAGCAACGACGGCGTCCATTACTCAAAGCTTCCAGTATAGCCAGGAACTGAGCAGCACTTCCAACGAACATATCGCCAAGTAATTTTTCTGTACCAGTTCGTGGCCACACCATCTGAGCTGCTTCCTTTAAATTATTTCTCATCTTGGGACGCAAAAGTCCTTTCGGTTTTCGTCTAGACTCAAACACAGTTCGCTTAAATACCATCGCTGCCATTTTAACAGTGGCTTGCTGGAATATCAGACGAGTGGTTTCACTTTGGGGAGTGCCACTCATTGCCTCTAACTCACTCAATTCTTGAAGTTTGGTCAACGATCTTCTAGCAAATTTTTCAGCCAGTTGTCCAGCTTGGCTGTCATAGTAGGCAAGGCAAACAGCTGTGTATAGCGTAACCCTCCATGTTAAGAACTTCACAGCAAGTAAAGGTATACTTGTTTCCATGCACATTGCAGACCAAACTAAAAATTCAATTGCTTTGATGGAATTTCCACTCATCATGAGCTTTCTACACATTTGATAGCAGATAATTGTACAGTTATACAACATCCAATGAAGAGACTCATGTTTTTGTATCACCTGCATAAAAATTTGTAACCCTTTGAGAGCGGCAACACATTTTTCAATCGAGTCTTCACGCACAAAATCAGCATCAGTATGTTGTATAATGTGAAATTTACATGTGAAAGCTCCCAACAGTGCTTGACAAGTTGTTATCGCCAATTTGGATGTCACACCCTCACTGAAGTATGATTCCTTACAAGCATTTGCACTGCTAGTTCCAGCACTCAAAGGTACTTTGAAGGAAATAACTAAAAAGTGATTGAAACACTGATGCAAAGCAATTTCATGAGATCCCTGTGTTGATAAATAATTACCAATCTCTAAAAGTTTATCATAATAAAACTCTGTAGGAAGACGAAGGGCATACTTATTCCATATATCAAACAACCAGTTTGATCCTCTTGAACAGGCTTCATTTTCTTCTCGTCTGTATTTCGGATCTTTTGATTTTTCAATATAATTGCAAAATTCATTCAATTCTTTCCTAATGGCCACGATGACAGGATTACGATCATTGACTTCTCCATAGTAAGTTGCATGTGCTGTTCGAACACCGGACAAAGCAACATTCACTAATGTTGATGCCATTTTGATACTATAATTTACAACATCATATTTAACAAACTATAAAAGTGATGCAATAAATTTATCGATCAATAATATTGTGCATATATAAATTGAATAATCAAACAAAACTACTACAATATGGTATAAGGAAATGTCATTCTCAACCACGACAGATTTCTTAGCATTGGTTGTAGAGTTTTATAATATCAATCAATTTGTTTTGATTCCAAAGTTCAACAGAAACCATTCAAGGCATTACATAATATATTAAAAACATTATTGTGTATATTTTTGCAACGATTTTAGTCATTCAAATCTGTTTTTGAGGTTGAAGTTTTAAAAATACCTTAAAAGTAATAAATGGCAATTGAACAATGGGTACAAAGATTGGCCATATCGTTATCCATTCTCAAACAATCGAGCTAAACTTGAAATCTCAGCAAAATTTCTGTATATGCTATTGCTATTACTAGCCCCTATCTGACTATGTCAACCGAAAATTACCTCACTATGACAAATGTATTAAGTTAAAATATACAGTCGAATGTTCAAAATTGTCACCCAGGCACCCGAAATCAAGCAAGTTACGTCGAGTCATACTCTCTCTTGTTTTCTTGTTGTTGGATCATTTCTCAATTTCGAGAGATCGTCTGTGCGATTTGAACAACCGTTCATATATTTTAGTGGGCTTCACTACGTCCTCGTGACATGATTTTTGGATGACGTACTCAAATTGGAATCAGCAAAAAAGCTTTTAAGCAAAAATAGTTACGTCATGCCCACTACAGAAAAAGGTAGATATCAGTAGTAAACGACTAAAAAGGTAGGTATCAGTAGTAGATGGCTAAAAAGGTAGGTATCAGTAGTAGATGGCTAAAAAGGTAGGTATCATTAGTAAATGACTAAAAAGGTAGATATCAGTAGTAAACGACTGAAAAGGTAGGTATCAGTAGTAAATGACTAAAAAGGTAGATATCAGTAGTAAACGACTAAAAAGGTAGGTACCGGTACCTTTTTAGTCATTTACTACTGATACCTACCTTTTTAGACACTGATACCTACCCTTTTAGTCATCTACTACTGATACCTACCTTTTTAGTCACTGATACCTACTTTTTTAGTAGGGCCCAACTTCCACAATGTTGCACTGTCAATATTCCAGCATTCGTTAATTTGTACACGGGCGGTCTGTCAACGTCTCCATAGCAACGTTCTGAACTGGTGGCAGAAGAGAGCAGTCTGGGCCAATCGCATTTCCATTCAAATGCTTCCAGATTTTACCAATCAATTCTAATGGTTAAATGTTAGGGTTGAGAAGATTATTACAAGACAATGACAATTACTCTTCTCATTTCCGCTTATCGCCCACGCCTGTTTTTACGCGTAATTTTACTGCCTCGAAAAAAGAACCCACTGCCGTATTTTGCGTACCATACGGACCATCGTGTTATAAGGCGCACTGTCGATAATTCTTCGATTAGATTGGGTTTTTATCCACACATAGGGCGCATCAGGCTATAATAATCAACGGGATTTAAAGTAATACCGGTATTGTTTTTAAAGGTAGGCCATAAAACACTACCTGATCCATAATGGGGCGCACGATCGATTTTTGAGAGGAAAAGGAGATTTGAAGTGCGTCTCATGGCCCGTAAAATGCGGTACTTCGTGACTTTTCCGCTGATCGATTCCTGATTAGGTTAGCTTTGTTAGTCTCAAATTATGATCCTCCATTTAGTAAAATGACATCCAGTACCTATTCATATATTGAGATGTAACTGTTTGCCAACAAAATGCTGTGCCGAATGTTTTATCCATGAACTTGCATAATATGAAGTTCTTTTCTACATAACTGCTTGTCTGGAGGTGTTAATGACGCCTCTTTCGCAAGGATAAACAATGGTTGCATCAAAATATCATGGCATGTCAGTACTTGGTCTGATGCGGGTCGAAACCCCATACCACATAAATGATGGATAAATTAACTGTGGATCGCGGTTCGTGTAAGTTTTACCAATTCTATGAAAATATCAATTTTATATTTGCGTGTGGTCTATATGACGTGCTATGTTCCTGCATCCATTCGAAAAATTTAAGTCTAAAAAGTATAACCTTGGGTGAGATTTCGACTAAATAGAATATTAAATGAAGTTCATCTTTTCATTGGAATTCATTTCTCGAGGAAGAAATCTTGCGAACTTTTTCCTATTACCGTAACTTCAACGAAGGTACGCGTGTATTCACCGATGTGAATATGAAAAATCCAGCAGAAACATTAATGGTGTATTTAGTTTCATCATTCATTCAGCTGTTTATTACCATGTGTCAACTAGGTATTAAAATTTGATGAATATCGTATTTTACAACGGTGATATTATTCTAAGTGTGAGTGGAATGCATTTTGAAAGATTTATAGAAAGAGATTCAATAACCTCGGGCCTATATTTGCTCACTTTCATGTAGAGGCCTATATATATATATAAAATAATCAACTATCTTTTTAATTTTCTGACAATGAAATCCAGGATTGTTCATTATTGGGTTTCTTCGCATTATTTCTGTGTTTTTACAAATGCAATATGGCAAATTGATTTCTTTACTGCTTTCTTTCTGCTTGTAACCAATAATAAGGCTACTCGAAAATCAAGAAAATTCAAGTCTGTTACTTTGTGCGTTGTTAACTTAATGTGCTTTTCAAAAACTACCAATAACATTTATAATTTGTCATAACGATTCCCGCGCTGCCTGCTTTCTGCCTGTCTTTTTATGCTTGTCCTTGAGAGGTATTCATCATTGTTAGGCGTATTGTAGTCAAAATCTGAAAGTTATAAATTATTAAAAACATTATGTTTTGCAAGGGTAGGATGTTGCGGTTTTTCAATTCTTCATACCTTCTTCTTCTTTTCGTTCCAAAGTGGAAAGAACTCGATTGTTGCTTTCTGATAAAAGGGCGTCCTCCTCCTGGGAAAAGTACAAGTGAATATTAAATACTATCGCATCTTAGATATCTGTTGAGACAGGTTTCAATCTATAAATATAAATTACTTATATCAAGTATCAGCTGACAAAAACACATTTGTGTATAATCAAACTACCTCTTCTATGCACGAACTCTCATATTGATACACCTCTATATGAGTAAAAGTTATGTTGACTTCAAGGCGAACATTACGCATCTGCCGATGGTGAACCAATGACCATTATATAGTTATTTCGTTTTTGAGTTCTTCTTATGAATCTATTGGCTAGTCCCCATTACCAATTACAAGTTAATTAATAAGGAACCTTTTGTGCTAATATTGATGCTCTTTAGCATCTTATATTATGATTTGATTATATTTCATTTTAGAAGGTTCGGGTTGCGTTGGTCTTATTTCAGTACCACTATATCCCATATTTACAATATATATATATAATCCAACAAATAAAAATATTTTTTACAAAATGAATTTTACTTTATTTGAAACCGTCTCAAAATCTGTTTGAGTTTTTCCCGTCTCTCGTATTTCATCGTTCAGAGTATTTAGTAGTTCGGTGAATATAGAGAACAGTTTGCGTATATCTTGTTTATCTTTTCCATTACGGATACACTCTTTTGCTGAATGAAATACGCTCGTTAATGGTACATATTTTCCCTGGTTTAAAAACCACCCGTGTGTTTATCATGACAGAGAAACTTTTTGGTATACGTCACATTTTCAACTATATTTATTAATTTTTAGCAGCACTTAGTATTTCATGACTGCGATCTTTGCAACTCAATGAGTATTTGGCGCATTCAATTTTTATAAAATGAAAAGCAATATAGCCCACCTTTCCAAATAAGAGCTTTCGCACTCTTCAAATGTAACTTTTCGCAAACTCTGAGCAACTTCGTTGTGATGGGTTCTAACCACGCATGCACTTCTTCCATCAGTTCAAGTGTTATAATTTGACTGTTTGATAGTTCTTTTTTACGCAATTCCAGTCGATTGACTTGTTTTTTAGCCTCTGAAATTTTCTTCTCCAACCTTTTAGAAACATTGCATTGTCATTTGTTAGTTAAATTGTATTTTGACTTTAAGAATTCTACTTTCTATCGACTGTGTAGAATTTTCTTACTCCATTTCGTGTTCGTGTATCATTTTATCGTACTGGGATTTATATTCGCTCAGAAGTTTTTTCTTTTTGATAAGTGCATTTCTATTTTTTGTTGTCTGCGCTCTCAATGTCCTGGATGAATTTTTCTGATTCCGGAAGCAGTTGACAATGCTCTACAAAAATATTATTTATTTTTATATTTTTGAAATATTATAAACAAGAGATATCACTTATAATATGTGTACGTTTTACCTCTTTATTGCTGAATGGAATTCCGGTGACTGCTTCTAACATATTTGCCTTTTCTTGATATTCTTTTATTTTTTCCAATCTTTCCTGAGTTCGTTTTGCCATTTCGGCCAAACGTTTTTCTTCTTCTAAATAACGTGTCGCTAAAGTATAACAAAGTTCGATAAAAAATAATGTAAAGAATTATCATTATCCAATAATAATGAAATTATTGGATGCACAACCAAGAATAATACTTTCATATCAATATTTAATGTTTTTAAATAATCTCATATACCAATAAAACAATAGATGCAAGCTTTTCAATAAGTTTGGAATTTTTGATTCTTTTGATATAACTTCACTAAAAATTATTTTTGTTGGTATTTTATGATACGAGGTAGATCTATGGATCGTTTTGTTCTTGTTGTTGTTGTGAAAAAAATGCTTTTCTCTCCACTTACTGGACCAATCGATTTGAAATTTTCATGGGTTAAAGATTATTGTTGTCGCTGGTAACCCATTATTTTTATTTATTTCCAAAATATCTGTGGACTCCATGGGATTCCTTTTTCATTTTGATGTCATCAAAATTTAAAATTGCGCAACTTGTGGCGGTTCAGATTTCGGTAAGCTCGTGGTCAGTGACGTTGGGAGTTTTTTGATAAGGTAATGTATCATTAATGTATCATGACTTACGTTTTCCTCTTGTATGCGGCAGCTCTATCATTGTTGTAACGTTTTTTACTTTATTTCGTATTGCTCTCATCGTGAGTTCTCGTTCTCGTCGATCTTCTCTGACTGCGGCTTCTAGGTCTGTCTTGTTTTCCTACAAACGGGGAAATTTTCGATCACGATATTCTAGTTTATGCCCTAAATTTGATTAGAAAATAATACGAAGAAACTGTTTATATATATAACTGTTTCAAGGTTCGAGGTTGTTCAATATGACAACTATGTGATTGCATATCATATTCAGTATATATACTAGATTTACCAATTTTACGATATTCCTGTGGTACATGTGCTAGGCATTAGCGTTGAACTAAGCGTTAGAAATACGCTTGCCATCGCTCTCTGATTACCCTGCGTGGGTTCGAATCCCGTGGGGGATAATTATGTGCAACAGAAATGCTGGGATCCTCACCGCCGTATGGTGGTTTAAGTAACTGCTGGTCGGTTAAGACTTCCTCCACCATCAAGTCCATGTATCTGAAAGTGATAACTGGATAACTAATCCCATACCCTATCTGACATCGACCGGTAACCCTACTAGTAGCCGTTGTACGCAATATGATTTTATCGGCCTCCCTCTCCCCTGGAAAATTTTTTTAAATTTATATGCATGTATATAAAAAACATTTTCAGTTAACTTTTTATATGGCATTCAGTACAATTCTTTTAGCAATTGATGTTCTGACATTGCGGTGACCATTTCATAGTCAATACATATATATGTTTAACCACCAATCTCTTGTTTCTCATGCATTCATGTACACTATTATGTCATGAACAAAAGTAATATTCACCAAGGCTTCGTCTCTTTCGGCACTGGCAGATTTTTGTATGTTTCTTAGTGTTTGCAATTCTGTGCGTTGTTCCAAAATTTTCTTTTCCAATTTGTTCAATTCATTGGGGTAAGTTCTTAACTCATCCTTTGAGAAATTGAGATAAATATGCAAAACGTTAATTTCATGTATAGTTGCCGAATGCGATTGATTGAACGTAAAGAAAACTTACCCCAAGCGCTTTCTGTATTTTGTGATAAACTCCCTGAATTCGAAACGCAGTCACAGATTTTAGCTTCACTTTATTTATAGAGTTTTCCAATTGCCGTGCTATCTGAAATATTTCAGTCGAAAACGATTTAATTGATCGAATCTGATGAAAAATGCTAATCATGTTTATACCGTAGAGATTTCAGGATCAGCTTCAGGGCTTTGCGTTCTTTCATACAGTTTCTTCTCTAGTTCTGTAATTTTGTCCATATATTTTTTCTTAGTATGAGATAATTCATTCAACTTTCTCGCAAGATCACATACTGTGTGATCAAGTTCTTTTATTGCGACCTGAAAAGTAATATTTTTAAAAAGATTACTTTATTATCGACCTTTCAATATATTCAGCCATTTCCATATAGGTTAGATATGAAGTCGAGCAATAATTCCAATTAATAACGATTTATATAGACATTCCGTGTCTAAATTAGTGTATGTCATGAAAAATCAGTTGCGCAGTGTCGCAGCGCGTGACTATTTGGATGCCAAAAACGCTTGAACTCAATCTATATAATCTAGATAATGATGGTATAGAATAAGATGTCTCTTTACAGTTTTATTTAAATTATTATTATACCGAAGCAGTCAATGAAAGTATAATATAAGTGCGCTTGTTATTGATATATATATGCTCATTGATATAATCACGATCACAAGTAGGAGGGCTAAAAAAAGATGCTTAGTTGACAAACCTCGCTTGTTTTTCCTGTCAGCGCAAGTCGTTGTCGTTTTCTTTCTACCAGAGCTTGATTTACTATAAGTTGATCCATGTCTAACGCCATTCTAACTGTTTTTCGTAACTGACTATTTTCTATGCGCATTCCTGATATTGCCATATCGTTTTCCCTCATGATTTTTTCGTTCCTCAACTTTTCTGAATATTGTCCGCGCTCTGTAAAATGGAAAAAAATAGTAATTTCATTATTATAATTGTTGTTGGAGCTAGTTATAGTTTTTTCATCTTTCATGTAATATTCAGCAGGTTCAGTATATTACAGCAAATAGTATTGCGTCATCTATGTAAAGTGTAATTGAGTCGTTCAATCTGCAACTTTGTTTTAGAGATGCGCTGTGATTTTGGTGATCTTGGGGAAGAAATATCATTTTAATAGTTGGTGTAGTTTCACAAATATTGTTCACTTATGGAGTATTATTGTAATGGTTATTTATGGATATATATGTTATAAATAAACTATTCCCACTCCACAAAAGCCGGACTGCGAGTTATGCGTAGCTACAATGTTTGTGAAGAAGTGAGCGATCTATGATGAGTAGGCCTACCTAAAAAGAAATCAAGTGAAAGTGTATATTTACTTTTGAGACACCCTGTATATACATTAATATGATTGCACTAGGTGTGGTTGCGAAAACGATGTGGGAAAAACAGCTTAGTATTGAATTTTAACGGCAAACCTTTCATTTTAATTTTTCCTCTGAGTTCCTTTATTTTAAACCTCATTTCGTCATCCTTTTCATTTGCATTGTCTTGATGGGCTTGTTTTCCAGAAGCGTTTATGCTTATTCTCTTGAAATTAGACATGCTTCTCGGTCTAGTTTTTGATTCTGGTAATCGCAAACATGAATTGCTGCAAGATTACACGTCACGCAGTTCGCACTGCGGCTCTTTCAAGCAAAATTATTAGTGTTGATGAAAGTGGGGCAGAGAATTTACTTTATAGGTTTTAACAATAAAAAAAATATATATTCCAGAAAAATAAATATCTGCTAAAGAGCTAATTATTGCTGAAAGAAGGAATATGCCCCCAAAAAGATATTATGTACGGAATCACCGACCAAGTCGAAAACAATGTCGGGCTTTTTACATAGAAGAAGTATTTTAGTAGTCACGATAACCCTTCGGCGCGGATTGGTTAAAGAAGATAGATCTTAAAAACGGGTGCTTTCAAAATGAGAGGCAAATCAGAACTCTCTCTCACAGACCCTACAATTATGTCGGGTAAGTAAAACATGGTCTCAATCAAGGAAGTTTTATATCGAAATGGTGATTTTTCTACGCTTTGTGATGGATACTGAAAAACGTTACTTTATTCTTAAGTGCATGGACATTTACTACCTTCGCTTTTTTCCTTGTACTTGTGTTCCGACGATGTCCGACATTCACAGGCGTTCAAATTCCTTCATTGGATCTCTCTCTGGATTTCCGTATATCCAGGGCAGTACAAATCCCCCCATTATGATAAACTACCCAATCGTTCATCTCAAAATGACCAAATTCATTTCTATACTTCACCACATTATTATGACGTCACAGTTGAAATATCGTTTGTTAAAATTTTGATTTTATTTATAGCACTTAAGACTTTTAATACAGAACTTCGAATTACATAAGCAAAATATCAGTAACACAAGAATAAAAAACTAACGTTTTATTATTTTATATAAAACAAAAAAATCAATGTACTTAGAGGTCCATCTTGTGGTACTCCAATTCCAAAAGTGATAGTAATGAATAACGGCTCCCAGACTAACAAAAACGATGATATAACGAGTACTAGAAAGTGAAGAAATGAACTGAACCAATTTATGTTCAAATCCATTGATTGTACGCGTTCAAATGGATCGCTTAGGTTTATGAATACAGATGAAAAGAAAGCACATAAGACATGAATAGCCAGTAGTACAACACATGGGTGACAGGCAAAATTTTCGATAAAAGAAGTAATTTCTATTATTAACATGTGTATCACATAATTTTTCCAAAAACACTTAATTTATCAGTCGTCGTTTTTTGTTTATTTTCAGAAATATTGCATTTTATTTTCCCAAACATATGTTGCAAATATGGAAACCATTTTTAGGGTATTTAGATTATCAAACAACTTAGTCGCCTATGTTGAATATTCCCATACACATGTGAAAATGTATGGCACAATTACAACTAGTGAAAAGTTCAGCACCGAGTACTCGTTCGTCCGTTATACAGAGGAATATATATGAAATGAAACAAAAGTTCGATGGAATAGTGCAATTGCTGGGAACTTAAAATGGTAGATGTTAGTATTATTATTTATCAATATAAGAAAACGAAATAAAAACAATAAGCACCTTATGAAACAAAGGTCAAAATTTAAACTGTACATAATAAAATGCAAGGGTAATCTCAAAATAAAAGCAAGATAAAAATATAGCGATTTATAGAAATTACATATATCTTTTCTGTATTGTTGAACATGATTGTAAACATCTCACAAGAATTACATCAAACAAGAAACAAAATGAAAAAATGTTGAGAAAAGAACCAGAATGTTGCGCCAGAATATATAAAAAAGATAATGGCCAACATATTACACATAGGTCTCCAAATTCCAAAATAGAGTTACAGACTTTGATTATGTTGGCAATGCAGGAATACAGAATAATTACATTCGTTTGCAAATCATAAAATGCAAACCCAACAAGCCACCAATGCAAGCAATCTAATTTACCGTAATCTGTTTATTTATACAGTTTATGTTGCCTTTCCAATAACATACCATTCATAGCCAATGTTTATTCCAACACTTCCACTTGGTGATTATATAAAAAATACTTGGTGATTATATAAAAAATACCAATCCTAATTTGAATTATTGCTTCACTTGACTTTGGACATCTAATGTGGAGTAGAGCGTTTATTCCTGGGCAGCTTCTGATAAACAAGGATCATTAGGACCTGAAAGTTTCTCTGACAATCTTGGTGTTGATACCCTGGGACCACATATTACAGATACTGCGGCAGAAGGGGTTGTGGTCGCACTACTGTCATCAATGTCAGTAATCTTGATGCTGTCGCTCGTAGATGTGCTTGCAGTTGAACTTGTACTGAAAAAGGGGCGATTTTATTACATATAAAAAATGTAGATAGAGTAAGCATTACCAAAATGTGTTAAAATCTGAAAAAGTATTGCCGAAAAAGTTTGAAACTCATTTCATCATGATGTACAAATTAGATACAGAAACTCTCAGTGTGAATTTTCAAATCTAAAAAAAGGGGATGTGAACGAATGTTAGTTTTTGTAAAGAATACCAGCTGACTATATATAAATAAAATGACATTTGAGACATTTATCACTTAAGGCCAAAATATTGAAGCCTCGGATAGAATATTGTAACTAATGGTATAAATTAATAATTCAAAAGTAAAATATTAATATTTTAGTGAAATAGAAAAAATTTGTGTCAATCAATTTTGTTGTTATCCAATTGATGATCATATATCTATATTATTTATCTGTCCATTCTCGAATTTCCTTTATGTTGAATGCTCATCATATATTACCAAGGCAGTGTTTTTATACAAACTCAAGCCATTTATAAAAAACACTGTGAATCTGATATCGATCTGTTTTGTCACAAATTCAATGGTGAAAAATGATTCCAAAAACAGAATCTAAATTTTTCCAAGTACCGTTGTTATTGACATTTTATGTATATTTTAGTCTATAATTTGCCCCAGAACAAACAATTTCTGATTTCTAAGCGTAAGCACATACCTTGATGAAGTGCTAGTTAAAGACTTGGGATCATCTGAACCTTGTGTTGTAGCTGATGTTGTCGGCGGCGGTGGGAATTGAAACACGAGCATATTTTTCATTATTGCTGATTTTAGAAGTGAACTGCTGCCAACTGGGGCACCGAATCTTTGCAATACCATAATGGGAGGTGTTCCACCAGTACTACTGCAAATAAATAAGTAGTAGGATAGTGTTACTTTACTTGGATTTTTTAAATTTCAGTTTAGAGTCTATTTTAAGCGGGGTTCCACATTATCAATATTGTTATCAACGTTAAAACTACATTGAAAAAGGTTCTATATGATTTAACAGAAATAAAAGTAATGGTTTCCCATTAACAACATAAGTCGTATGATACATAGGATAATTTTGTTGCGTAATAGGTCAGTTCAGAAATTAACACCGAAAACAGTTGCATGAAAAGAACCAAAACAATCAAATGTAGATATTCCTCATGATATTTTGTATTAAAATAATATCAAACGCATTCATTTTATCATATCCCAAAAAGGAAACAATTTCTGATTGAATATTGCATACTCAAGATATCCCAAATTCTCATCTACTAACGACTGTAACAAGCAAGACTACGATACTAATTGATGGATTATGAAATATTTATTACCTGCCAGCAGACAATGGCGACTGAAGCTTTGATCCTTGATGACCAGGTCCAAACGGTGGACGCATCATGGGGTAAAAAACTACAGACGGAGAATTAGGACTGTGTTGAGATGGACTGACCAAATGGATCATTGTTGGAGTCTGTAAAATATGTGATTGGGTTTAAATATTCGGATTTCTAATAATGAATAAAGAAGACACAGAAGGGCAAGTTATTTTCTCATTAAAAGATGAGGTTCTTTTAGTTTATCAATGTGCCATTAGAACACATGATGAAGGGGTAGTAGGGCTTTGACAAAATGTTATAGTCTTCAATTACGAACAAGGCTCTGCACAAGCAGCCATTGCTAGGAAAGGAGATACTATAGTTTGGAAAAACCCTAATTTTTCTGGTTCGACATTGCCTAACCAATTTAGTACACCCGGGGTGAGACGATTGGCAACCACAGCGCCACCTGCCCCGATAAAAAAATAGATTGCAAAACACTTGAAAATGGTTAAATTTCATAAAAAAAAGTTTTCGATATTAAGAATTTAGAACATTTTGTTCATAAAAATGTGATTCTGCACAATTCACATCTGATGTTCAGACCCATTGGGCAAATTATCTTCAAACAACTGTAAACAACGAATTAATACAGTTAGTGTTAACTTTTCTGTTCTATGAAAACCGATCTTTATCATGAAATCAACAAAATTTCTCTGTTGAAAATGAGCCAATTTAGAATATGATCAATATGAACATATCTAAACAGACTTTATAGGGGTGTGAAAAGAATGCATCCACTAACCTGTACATTGGGGTTGTCAATATTCGTATGACCAAGGGCCAATGGTTTAGGAAAATCCTTCGGACTTCCTGTACTTTTTTTTCTTGGTTTTCGTTTAGGAGGTGATGGATCAGTCGCTACATTTTGTTCTTTCGGAGCGTTCGTTTCACTGACATCGGTGTCCGATGTTGTGTTACTCGAGATAGTGGCCGCTGACTTATTCGCCGAAGCACCGGCCTTTCTTTTATCCTTCGACTTTTCGTCCTTAGGTGGCTCCACAACAATAACAGGGACATTGGTTTCTTTGGATTCAGCTTCTTCAGTAGGCTCCTTTTGTGTTGATGTTTTAGAACTGGATGAATCTTTATCTGACCTCATTTTTTTAGGGGGAGACGATAGCATTTCCAATGGAACTAATGCCATGGGTCCACCTGTCGTTGAGGGACTTGTACAAGGCTGGTATAGTATTTTTGATCCAGTTGGTGATGACTTTGTTGGCGTACATAGAACGTAACCGCGAGGAGGAGCTCTAACGGAAGAGTGTGGACCTGGGTATAGTCCTGGCATTCCACTCGTTGGAAAATTAAATATTTGAGAGCCTTCGGACGTCGGTACTGAACTAGCGCTATTGAGAGTCAAACTGGGTGTGACCACTTTGAGATTGGACGGAGTTTGCAAACCGCTTTCTTTTCCAGTTAGCGCAGGAGAGGGTGGTACATTCATTTCACCCAAAGGTAGGGTCATCGATGACCTCTTGGACTTGTGACGATCCTTTGTGATTTTTGTAGGTTCTTTATCAGATTTATCATTTTCATTAATCCCATCTGACTTCTGTGATTTGTCTTGTTGTTTATCGACAATCTTTTTACTCGGCGACTTAATTTCTTGCGTATTCGTTGATGGCTTATTTGGAGTCATGAGCCCACCTTGGGGCATAAATGTGAAGAATTGTGGTGTGTTGGAACTTAGATTGGATGGTGAAATTCTTCGAACAACAGTAGAGCCACTAGGAGTAAGAAACGGTGCGGAATGTAGAAAAACTGGAGTATTGACTTGCTGTGATGAAAATGGAGTTTGCTGACGAGGTCCTTGTTCTTGACCTCCCCCTGTAGCTGAAGGAAACAATGACGGTGTGACAAGCTGCAAAAATGACGGTGTTTGAGAATCATATGGATTTCCAAGGACCATAATATTTCCATCTGGCATTGGCATATTTTGCCCACCTAAGATTCTTGGAAATCCGGGAAAGCTTGGCTTTTTTGGTGGAGAAATCTTGGTTTGAGTAGTAGATGTTTCTTCTTTTTGTCCTGTTGTATCTTTACTCTCCACTTCCTTAGCAGACGCTTTAATTTCTTCAGTTTCCTGTCCATCGTCATCTGACGGAAGTTCTTCCATTGTTACATCGTTTGCTTTTTCATCTTCTGGCGTCGACACAGCAGATGGATTCAACTGTTTTCTCGGTCGTCTTCGTCGTTGTGCTATAGCAGATTCAGTAGGTACTGAAGCAAATTCACTCGGTTTTCGAAAAGCTGAGCAATTGACGCCTTCGTTAAAATCCTTTGGTGTGAAGCAGTGAAATCTTAAACTTTTTGCCGACGGGGCACCGGACGAAACTGATGATTTTGAACCCGAAGAACTTGACGAAAAGGAAGTTTCAGTAAAAGCTGTTGAGTTCTCAGGAGTGCCAGGCGAAGCCTCAAGCTTTCGTTTCATCGGACCAGATTGTAGTGATTTCACCGGGGACTCAGTTGGTGTTTTTAGATCTTGGTTCGGAGTGTTAAGTTGTGATGTAGGGGTGTTCAAAGGCTGCTGCGTTGGAGTATTTAATGCTGTGTCATCAGATGCATCGCCGACAGGACTTGGAATTGTCGAGTCATCATGCCAATGTGTCGCATCAAACCCAATGAAGGGAACTTTGTCTTTTGCCTGGGACCTGTCTTGCTCACCAGGTTGGGATATACCTCTTAGTGTCAGAGTGGGAGTCTTGGATTTTTCTTCACCCGGCATCTGCGAAATATTTTCATCTTTGTCAGTCTTATTCTCAGTATCGTCTGTTTTAGTTTCTCCGTCTGCAACAGGGAAAGGTCCAGGCGTTTTTGGACTGTCTTTTGGATTTTTGGTCTTCACTCTCTTAGTATCTGACACTGTTTGCCCTTGCAATCTAATAGCCGCCCTCCTTCTACTGACATGGGTAGGCGGAAAAAGGAAAATGTTTCCATCCATATGTTGACTGTTAGTTGATGAAGCTGAAGTACTGGCATCTTCTTTACCGGTATCAGCATCCCCCGTGTCAGGAATAATGATTACGGGTGTTATGCTCGGAGTTAGTGGGGTAAATGGGGTGAGTACAATATTGGGGCTATCAATCGTTGCTCTCAATCTATCCCGGCTAAAACGTTTCACCCGAGTGCTAATAGACGCACAACGTTCTTCATTATCGTCTTCGGATATTGTACGATTATCTTCTTGTTTACCGGGCCGTGTTGTAATGGGCCCTAATTTTGGCATTTCTAGTGGTGGTGGAGCAGGTTTGGGCTCTGCATTGGCAGTTTTCTTTGGAATAGGAGCTAGGGGTGGTACCTTGGGAACAGTAGGTTCCTCATTGACGCCAGCACTAGCAACTCTCGCTCCAAATTTATTTGACAAGGCTTCTCTGATTATATTTGGTGTGACAATTTCTTCTCCTTCCTTGTCTTCAGATTCATCATGCTCTGCGTTTTTTTCGATCTCCGAAGATGATTTATTAAGTTCTTGTTCATAAGGTTGTGGATAAACACCCGGAACATTAGAAACGAGTTGTGGTTGTTCACGAATTTCAGGAATTTCTTTATTTGTTTCATCGGTATGCTGCCAAGTGTCAGTGCTATTGGCTTTATCTGTATTAACTGTAGCAGGATGCATTGCACCTATTGCATATTGTGATCCGTAACCATGAAACTGTGAAGCGTCGTACATGAGATGAGACTGACCTTGTACTTGTTCCAAGTTTATATTTGGTGGATACTGCTGAAGTGCCCAAACAGGCCATTGCTGACTACCTAAAGTATTACGAGTGTCAGTATGATGAGAATTATCAACGTTTTCAGATTGGTTAGGCATTGCCCATGACCCAAGATTGACAAATTGGGCTGCTCCATTTGCATTATGAACAACTGCTAATGGTGTTAGAGCAGCTCCACTAGGCAGATGCATTGCTCCACCATCTTGATTTTCAATTTTCGCGACGTTTGTTGCGTCTGATTTTTCATAATCACCAGCAGATGGTTCTTGATTCGTAAGAGGCATTGGGAAAAGAAAGCGTTGTGGCTCTTGGCCACCATGTCCTTCACCATTTCCATCACCCTGATTTTTACCCTGAGGGAGATAGGGTGTTTGCAGCAACTGTATAGGTGTCAGTTGTTTCAGACCTTGTAAATCACTAGGAGTAAAGCCCTTGTCACCTGGGATAGGACTGAAAATATACACAGGTTGCCTAGGATAGCCATAAGAATCACTATTCTTCATTTCATCAGAATTTTCCATTTCTTCCCCTTGTTGTGACAAAACAAAAGGGGTTAGACCCTGAGGCATACCATTATGGAAGAAACTGCCATCATATCCGTTATTAGGAGCAGCCGCAATGTAATAATGTTGTCCATACATTTGGCCTGAATTAAAAGCCATGCTGACTAGGTCATTTTGATTCGTAGTATCCATTTGATGACCATTATAACCATCTATTCTTCCCTCTATACGAGATCCTTGGTTGTACGGAGGAGGATCTGAAACAGTAGGTGCTTGTTGATGCTGGGAACCTGCAGTATGTAGTATTACACTGCTCCTGGCTGTACTTTGTCCAGCGTGTTGTTGAATCATAGCTCTAGAGTCCGTGTTTTGATCTTTCATAGGGTGGGCATTGTTTGCATATGATGGTTGCTGCTGATTAAATTGCTGATTTGTTTGAATACCGGTTGGGTTTGCTGGTTGATATGGCGATGCAGTCATAGTTCTAGGTGGCAGCTTTCTTGACCTGTTTTGAAATTGTACGTTGTCTTCATCTGCACGAGTACTGTACATTGTAGACTGAGTGTGAGTTTGTGCTGCTCTGTTCTGACTGACGTTTTGATATTGACATGAATTTGTGGACATTTGTGTGACATCAGGTGTATTTCGATTTTTATCCGTGTGAAGGTTATGTGAATAAGCAGCGCCAGGCATGACCGCCTGTACGACACCGAATATCGGTTTATCAGTATTAGACATTCCATAACCCCTCGCTGCCATCATATTATTACTGTTATTCAAATTAGTTCCGGGCCATTGCGCAGATGCTGTTTGTTCTCTCGCTTCAGATGGCCCTTGTTGAGCATAATGAGATAATCTTTGCGAATTGCCATTTACCACAGCAGAATACATAGCATCGGTATTGTAATGATTTGGTAGGCCAAAGTTTTGCTGCTGCATTTGAACATTGTGGCCGTAATATGCCCCGTAAATGTTTCCATCTGTATGCATCATGTCTACATCTTGGAAATCAGGTATTTCTGTCTTTGGTGTTATTTTCGTTAAGGGTTCGGACTTCTGTTTGTTCTTAACTTTGTCCTGTAAATACATGGCAGTGTATTCAAATTCTGTGCAAAAATCACAATGGGATTAAATAGGGAATGGTATATATCCTGGCGGAAATCAAACAATTTGCAAGGATGATCGAATACAAAGAAAACAATGGATGGCCTCAGGATATATTAAGCATTCAGAATATTCATAATAACTTCCTGTATTATATAGAAGATAAGCAGCCAGGTATATATTCTAGAATTTTGCTTTGATTTCCAATGAAGCTCTTTTAATTTTTAATCATTATATAAAAAATTTGTTAGAAATCATGATTTACCTACCAAAAATGCATCAATGGTCAAAAACGAGTGAAATTAACTATTTTAAATTGCATTCATTTCGAATTTTGTTTGAACATGTAGACATTCGTGAAGGTTTCCTTCATAAGCAAAAATATTCAAAGGCATATAGTTCGAATAAAACTTATTATCTGTATTGAAAATGAGATATTCATTTATGCCAAATTTATTCGAACCAGGAATGAAAAAGACTGACTGTATATATTGGATATATTCTCAATATGGTCAACAAAAAATCATAGAAATCAATATATATCCAAAGAATTTGGTTGAATTTGGATATGAGTGGAAAGGTAAACATTGATTTGATTGGCTTTCTATTTTTTATATTCAGGAATAAAACGAAACTTTTTAAGTCAAACTATGAGACATTAATTTTAAATTGTGTTTTTAAAAAGAATTCTTTGTATAATTTAAAACTGCCTGATGAAAGATGAAAATAATACATACCTTCCAATATTTTTTAAGTCCGTGTTCTGGAAGTGATTGTGGATCTTTCTTCAAGTGATCTCTTACTCGCCGAATCTTCTTGAAACTACATCCTGTGACCCAGTGAACGAGATTCTGGCAAAAACTGCTTTGGCCATCGAGAGATGCTAAACAGATAAGATGGGAATTACAACAAATTAAATAAATCACATTACAATATCTAGAGCAGTGCTTCACACACTTACATTAACCACGAACCCCGTTCAAAGACTCCGAATTAACACTTGTAACCCTTGCTGATAACTAGTTTTGCTCTTAACGCACATGTCATAAGTTATTTTGCGAGCCATTTTTAATAAAAAAAAACAAAAGCGAAATAATGAGTGAATCACAAAGAATTAAATAAATTACAGTTAAATTATATTTCAAAATTAATGAGAACCAGTTCATGGTCCCTTGGTGGGTCGGAGTCTCGACTTGGCAAACGTTATTCTAGAAAAAGAAAAAAAATTGAAACTTCCAGTGTTCTGAGGTTCTACCTGAGAAGCACGGAAATATATTTATTCAGCCAATTCTCACATTGCCAAACAGCGAATGAAAATGAAAAGAGGGAACAAGCATTCCAACAATAATAATTGATAATGGCAGCAACATTCCGAAGGCATGAAATTTTGAATATACATACTTGATGAAGCTCTTAATACTTCAGCAACAATTTCTTGTGCGACACGTTGTCCACTGCCTTCCAATCTTTTTCTCCAATCCTCGATTTTCTCAAAATTTTGTGCAGCAAGACGACTTATACAGTTCCTTCCACAGCATTGATTCTATAGGAATAATTAAGTTTAATCAGTATCAGCGTACAATATCTAAAATTATTAACAATAGAACAGGCACCTTTTTTAACGAGATAGTCCGGATGGGATGCAAATAAAGCTAGTGTGATGTGGCACAAAATATTGCCCCTCGTTAATATTAAAATTCCTTTGATTAAATTCACCTGTGATTTTATCTACGATTCACATTTATTTATTCAGTGTTTCGTTTTTACCATGGTCCATGACACCCCTCTGTTGTTTGTACCAATGTCTTGTATTATTTTTGTTCACCAATGTCAAGAAAACTTACATTTCCGTTGGCCTTTCTTCCCATTTCTCTCAACTCCTCCAGAGGGATAAGATGTCGAGGAGCTTTCGATGCTCTTTCAGCTTTATTTGTTGCCACTAACCTTGAAGTTTTCTGTAATCAATTTTGAAATAGTTAGAATTGTTGTAAATTTTTTTTTTCAAAAATGAGAATGAGCCGCCTACACAATTTATCCCACGCTGGGTGAGGTAGTGGGCACCATACTTGAATTAACATGTCAACCACTAAGCTACAATTACCTGATAACCTGGGATTATATATTCTTACAGGCTAAATCTCTTCAAGATTTCGTAGAAATCATAAATTTGCAGGTGACATTAATACGGTATATAAGAAGTTATTATTCTGTGGGAACACTTTTTCTGTTATATTCATCACTTCGCTACATGTGAAATTAGACATAGGTCTAAGTTTATAAGAGGAAAATTCAGTGGATAACAAATAATATTTCCGTTAGTCTTAGCAATGATGGCATCGCATGTTAGAATCTCTGGTTCAGGGTGCCGACTCGGTAAGATTCACCCTACCCAAAGCAGGTAGCTCCTTACATTTTAGTGCCTGCTTGTGAAGAGCATTGTTCAGAGTGAAAGCATGGCAATAAAAAGTACGGCTTACCTGGGGATTGGTTCTCAGTTTTTTGTAAAGAAAATTAATGGAATATCCCAGAAGTTTTTGAGCCGCTTTCTCACACAATGCGTATTGGTTTCGAAGTCTTGTTCTCATTTGTAATACATAGTCTTCATACTTTTTTGATCTCTTGCGTCCATTTCCAAGTCCGATCATGCCTCTGTAAATCAAGTTTATTGGTGTCACGAATCAATTAATGATTGTAAATATTGAAAGATTATTGCCAGAAGGTTTATCTATATTAATTAAACATATGTAACACTGATAAGCATCAACCATTGTCCTTCAAGTTTTTTTTTTTGTAAATGCTTTTAACATATAATTGTGAAAAGGAAAGACAATAACGACCAGTGAGCAATAATTATTGTGGGTGTATTTGCCTAGCTTAGGGGTGTGCAACCTTTAATACAGGAGGGCCAAAAACAAATGACTGGGTAAAACAGCAGGCCGCAACTTTATTTATTAACATATGCTTACTAGTAGTTGCAGGCACAAATTTTGTTTATGGATTTTATGGCATGTGTTGTTTGCTTCACACAAGCTAGCTGACAGGACATTGTATTTGTAACGTCATATATATGCATAGATAATAAATTGGACCCAGGTATAAGGGATTGGAATGACTGGAAAGGAATTGAAATTAAATTCAAATCCCATGCCCACCACCTCCACCTGTACAACCCTCTTTTAAAAGAAAAAGGTGTGAATATTCGTATCAATTTTACTCATGGTATATATAACATTTGGAAATTTCAAATGAAACAATCTTATTAAAGTAAATAAACTGCAACAAAACTTTGACGTTTTTTTCTAGGAGTCACAATTTTTCCATAAAAACTCTATCTATGATAATATCACCTCAATTCCTTGAGTGATTTTCCTTCAACTTCTACATTATTGAAAGCGTAACATTTCTCTTTTTTCAATTCGGCAGCATGCTCATACACAGCGACTAATTCTGTGGCTCTGTTGAGCTGGATATTTCCTAACATTGATTGGTCCTGAGCAGAAACTGCTACCGGATCACTGGAAAGAACCAAAAAATATTATTTATATAGATTAAAGTTTGTGGCACAAGATAGCAAAAAGTCTTCTGTGTTTTGCTGATCAGTAACTTCACAACAAAGAAAAAATTAACTGATAAATAAAAGCACTGAAATAATTTATGACTTCCCAATGATAAAATCAATAAAAAAAAGTTACAACATAGGCAGCATAAATACAATGTGGCAAAGAATCAGATTTGGAAACCTTCAATAATGCAAAATTTACAGTAATATTAGCCCACTGAACTTTCTATCCAACTTATCTCTAATATGTTTTAAATAGCCTCAGTTGGTCAATAATATCACAGGTGGGTAGCTGAGTTGCACTCAGATGTCTTGAGTTTAGTTGCCAGAAGACATTTTTTCATTTCAGTTAAGATCAACTCATGTCACGAATCATGATCCATCAAACTTCCGTATATTATTATAATTATGAGTAGTGATAGATAATTACTTAAGCAATGTCAATTTACACTTAATAAGGTAATAGGAAATGATGGTTTGCTGTGAATATATTATGATACATTTGATATAAATTAAAATAACATCAAAAGCAAAAATATCCAATTTTGTATAGAAGGAACAGCGCAAAAGTTGAATACTTTCTCTCCATAATCATATGTCTACACTAGTTTGATTGGTATTAATAAACATCATACAGTACTGCCTTTATGATTTGTTACGGTATGCATTGCAATATCTATTTTTATTCTGGTGCCTAATACCCAACAGTATAGAAGACTCATTGTACAGTATACGCATACATCTTTATCCTTATTTACAGAAATAAGACTATTGTATTTTGTGATTGCCTCAATGCCTGAAAAATCAGAGTTTAGTGAAAGGATACCACTGTGTTATAGCAGACAATAACAATTTTTGAATCAATAAATATATACTAACATGTCATCTGCATTTCTTAATTGTAGTTTTGAATTCTCTTTCCAGTTTTCTCCTCCAAGAATATATTTCCGAATGCATCCGCACGGTTTGCTATACGTTATGCAACACTGTAGCATTATGCCTGAAACAAGAAAGCAATGCTCAAATATATGAACACAAAAGTTACGCATCAGTACAGTATCGTAAGGCCTGGGAGCAAATGGTCCGAATTAGGAGCAATACAGAATAAAATAGTGTTCCCCGTCAATAATTAAAAGAAAACATTAAAATGTTTGGTGGAATGACAGATCTCATACGACTTAGTGAAATAGAGTAATAGCTTTCTAGTGTCTTCTTCCATCTTTCAGTGCTAAAAATTTGAAATTGACTGCTCGCTAAATTGAAGAGAAAAGCTGTATAACTGTCAACAAATCCACTTTGTGTCCAATAACATTATTAAAAAAAATAGTTATAATACACAAAATATATGGCAAATATTTCGATTCGATATTGCAATTTACATTGCTAGTTCATGTCACACAACTGTGTAAATTTACATTAATAGGGAGTTGGGAGGCCACATACATACCAATTACTGTATGCAAGATACGTTTTATTAGTGAGCTTAGACAAGCGTCATTATAGACAATTTACATTGGTAGCCTTCTATTGTATATACTAATGATATTTATAATGATCAATAACACCAGAGCTCGAAATGAATGAATAGTTACTGATTCCTAACACTCACCATGTTCATTATCAAGAGCTTTGGCCAAGTTTTTGGCAAACTCATTTTGAACTTCGCTGTGTGCATGCTTCAGGCTTTCTTGCTTTATACCAGCTGGCTTTAAACTCTGCATCTTTTGAGAATGTTTCCCTTGATAATAAATAGAAAAATTGTTATTGAATTTATCTAAAGTTGATTGTTTTTTCATCATCATTATTCATATTGTATAACATGCCTACAAAATAAGTTTATGTGAAAGAAGTCCAGAACAGATCAAACATATACCAAATCACAGTTATATTCAATGTTTATATGGTAAATTCTAGATTTTCTGGAATACTAAATTATTATAATCGAAAAAATGGCCCCATACACAAAGTCAAAAACAAACTTTAATTAACTGATAACTGTACAAAATAGACATCATTTGTAATAAATTACATTTCTCTGTAATTTTTGACTTATATTATATCCAATTTACATATGACATAGGCTACTTGAGTCGTAGCCTACCTATCTATATACATCAAAAACATTCTGTGACATGAATACATTTCTGCCAGATATTACTGAGTAGCTAGTTTCCACTACAATTGGTACAAAACTATCAATATATACATTAGGTCTATTTACAAAATTTCTACAACTAAATGCCAACACATTTCAACCAAGAAGACAATGTTTTCAATTAACTACCAGAAGTGACAACTGCATTAAAAGAACAGATATTTTGATTACCATGTTTCAAATCCATTTTCATACAATAAAAACCAGTATACTGCATTCCATTAAATTCTTATACTGACTGAATTACAAAAACTGCACCAAAGAGCTTATTACAAATCACACTCAATGAGAATAGAATAAAAAATAATATTATTTTATGATAGTGATAATGACTTTCAAGTATCATTGGGAACACAATTATCCATTGGTTAAAGTAGATCAAAGTTCAAAAATGATTGAAAGATAATATTTCTTCATGAGACTCATGGAACATATAGGGTGTCCCCATGATGTCTTAAAAACTTTTGAAAAATTTTTGAAATACCATATATATATATATATTGTTTTGGCACTCACAGATGTATTAAATGAAGTAAAAATACTCATAAACAGCTACTGATTAAAAACAACAAACCTGGTTAAGATATATTGTAAACTGGCTTCATAACAAAATTGAAATTGCAAAAGGACTTTATGGACCCCTGTATTATTAGAACGCTAATTTTCCTGTTGATTGAGCTGTAGAACTTTCATGGAAATTAGTCATTTTTTTCTATAGGACCATATTTCATGATTTTACACAAACATTCATAATATAAAAATAGCAATTCATATATCTTCATTATTGAATTTCAAATTTCTTGAAAGTGAAGTATTTGAACACTACTTTACACATAAAAAATCAATATTGAACAGTGCATAAGAGATTTTCTCCTCTCTCTGTTTACATTGGTAAATCAAATATTGTGCAGTCATTCATTACCCTTTTCAGCCACAGAAGTTAACTAACACTTTAACCTTCATTGTGTTTTCTAGTAGAAAAACTTTCCCAACAATCCCATGTATCAGACATAGATAAAGGAAACATGATTATATGGTTTATGAGTGTCTCATACTCGGTTGAACAAGTTTATACAAATGGGTTAATAATAAATACTGACACTGCTTAATTTGGTTTGAAATTTGCAGCGCAGAATTTCAGGATTAGGATAATCGTATACAGGTATTTTGATTTAGTGGTGCGAGACGTCAGGAGAAAAGCTCTCCCAGGTATCAATTTCAAAACCAGACATTTGGTTCGTTTATTACCACTCAAGCAAATACGAGACAACAACGGTGTGCGCACATGGTTGCTCTCTCCGGTTCGTGACACTAGGGAATTTCATAAATACATGTCAAGTTTGCTTTTCATGCTGCCATCGGCTTGCTACAGTACGTTTCTCCTAATATCTTTTCACTCACCAGGCTCTATGTTGTTTGCAAAGGTTTCAGTGAGTGATAAAAAGCTTGTAGATCCACTCGTACTAAATTTTCGACGTTTTTTTGTATGCTTTAACGTTGGGGATTGATTTTTGTGACAAGCGTTGCATCCCAATTGGGAAAAAGTACCTAAAAATAAATAACAAATTCTCAGCATTTTTCAACCGAACATAAAACAACAATCTTATTAAAATCTTACAGATACTCAAAAAGATGTACACAGTATTATAAAAAACATTAAAATTAGTGTCGGCTGCAGTAATAAAACTGAGTAAACATGTTACCCTGTGAATAACGTGTCATCATTAATAAACAAACTCACACAGAATAAACCAGTCATCTCATTTGAAAAAAGAAGAATATTATTAAATGTAAGTCAGGTTTAAATATATTGTTTAACTCATCTTACTATTAAAAGGATAGCAAAAAAAAATATCAATTAAATATAAATGATAAAAAGATGTATAGTAAAGCACTGCACAACCTATTGTTCATTTAGTTCAAATTAAACTTACATTTACACACTTATGAGTGAAAAATCAGCAGATAAATTAACAAGTGACACAGATACTAAACAGATAAGTACTTTTAGGCATAATGCCGGTATAATTATATTACCGGTATTGATAAAATTACCAAGATATTTTACCCTTCATCATTGGACCATTTACTATGACGTGATAATATCAACTAAATCGCAAAACAAAAACAATAGCCATGATTTAAAATATATTAACACATTTTAATAATAATCCAAATAGTTCTAAACGAAATGTAACACAGAAATATCATATTTTCAACAAGGTATGATAAAAAGATGAAACTGTTCAATTAAACTATGTGATTCAGGAATATGGACATCAATAAATATTTAAATGTTAAATGAGTCAGTTATATAATGATTCTTAGTATATATCCATACAGGTCATGCATAACCACGAAAATAAGAAAATGGAATTTTGACAGGAGCACAATTTTAGAACATTCATGAAGGGATTAACTAAAAACCCAATATTTAAAAATATAAAGACTGTTGCAAAGTCACTAGAAAGCAAAGGGTCAATTTGTAATCAGTAGAAATCAGCAACTATGCGTTGAAATGTGACTAAAAATGTATGAAAGCTGATGCCCCCAGGGGAGATTATAAGCATGTAATCTCACGCTGAGGAAGGAGAAAACGTTGTTTGTTGTTAAGGCCTTTTTTCTCTTTAATATATTGATATGAGAATTTATATGTCTAACAATATTCAAGCACACACTATTTATGCCATACCAAACTACTTAATTTGAAACTGACTAATTCAAATTTTAATTATTTTTGTAGTCTACTTCATTTTCATCGACTTGATACAAACAAACAGGAAAAAATACTAAATGTTTTAAATGCAAAGCAAAATGAGATTCACTTATATGAAACTTGAAATTCGATAGAAAATTCAATGTAACAATATAATTTATGTCATTTTACCTATGTTTAAGAAGATTCCTCTATTATTAAACATGACATACATGGTGTCTCAAAAAAAAAACATAACTCATTAAGTTAGGCTGATTGTAATCAATAGTTAAAGTAATCGAAGAAGCTTTGCACAAAATTTATATTCGCTAGTTCTAGTGCTGTAGAATGTTTCAAACCTGGGTTCCGTTTTTATGAATCACCCTGTACATCCTAATAATGCTAATTTCAAGTGATTTATTACATCAAATCCATGAAAATTTTATAAATTATACAATTACAATGCTTTGTACCAAAGTGAGTGCATGTCTCTAATCATAATTTGTTTCAACCCATAACAGAGAACTAGAATTATCAAAAAGATGTGTATTGAAATTGAAAATTGTATGAATTGTATTGAAAATTCTTTATCTAATGTAATTTATTTTATTTCTATTCTCTAAATCAATATGTTGTATTTTATATAATTTGTGTTGTAGCTTCATTCATGACTGAGATAAAAAAAAAGTAAAAAAATAAATGAAAAATTAATCATTTTAAAAATCAATTTCACACTTTGGATAAATAAATTACGGTATATTATTTATTAAACAGAAATCATTCAGCATCTCCTAAATTTTTAAAACTAAATATATGTGAACTTTTTGAATTGTTATTTTAATTAAACAAATCTACTTGATCAGATTCAGGTTAAATACATGTCTTAACACTAAATCAAATGATCTGGAATGTGCACTTTCACCACCTTTGTTTATAATTGACCTCGTCTGTCTATTTCTCCTATAAACACAAATACTTGCAGAGTGAACAAGAATAATCGATTATTGTAAGAAGAGACAGTTTACATTAAGATTAAGATCAGATAGCTTTCGTTTAGTCTGCCCCAAACCTGATAACCAAATAATCAAGGAAATTTATCGGTAAAAATTCGAATTCAAAAATGATAAAAACGAAAAATTTTGAAAAAATATATTTTAATAAAATATACATAGGCTATTTAAATTTTTTTGAGTAATGGAAAAATTTAAAGGTAATGTTATTTGAATAAGGTCTCAATTTAACAAGTTTCTGAACTTTGGTAAACGTTGAGGTGGAACATATCATTATTCCATTATTACATACCATGTTTTTATTAACAGCATTCAAACATGAACCGATTGATTCTTAGGAAGTTGAAAATGTTAAAAATATGATAACACAGTATTTTTCATTGTTCCTTGATCATTAAAAAATATTAACTGCATTAATTATGTAAAACTAATGGACTCATTTGGCTACAAAAGGGCTAAATATAACACATCTGACGTTTCATCGTGCATAGACGTTTATACTCTATATATGGACAAAATCAATCAATAAGTGAGATAAACGAAAAAAATCAATTCTACTCTTGATGCGGTAACATACAATCATGCATATTCAATGAGAAATGTACAATATTCATAACATAATTATAGAAGCAAATACCTGATTTGTGACTGAACTAATCAGACAAGTAGGAACATATAGGAAAATTCTACATGACAAAATGTTACTATGGGGTTTATACAATATGCGAAATAATTTCAAAAATTATCCGTGGCATTTCTTCAGTATTTAGCTAAAATATGAAACGTTTAACTACACTTACAAGAATTATCTGAAATGTGAGTTAGAAGCTGAATGTGTGTACAACTAATCAGGAATACACCAATGTGATATGTGGTAATATAAAAGCATAGGGATATATAGAAATAACTTACTTTTGGAAAAAAAGAGTGCAAAAATATGTTCCAATTCCGAAAGGTGGTAGTAATATGAATTATCATTCAAATTAAACATCAAACTGCATGAATTATAGTATAACTTGGCGAATATATAAAGTGAAACACTCTTTGAAATCATGTCAATTTATAAAATAAATATATTAAAGCTATTCAAACACACAATTCAACCAAGAATGAAAAAACCAATTTAAAAAATAAAGCAGCACTTAAACAACTATACAAAAATAAAACAGAAAAACTTGAGTTTTGGCATGAATACAAATTATAGAATTAACGCATCTACCGTAATTAAATATATCATGAATGAAAAGATTTTATGATTTTATATAGGCCTACATTTCCATTTAATAGTCAAAATACTCCCTCTTAACAATTTACCGGAGAGTATCATCTCTAAAATGGATTCAAAGTAGAGACATGCCTAATTAGCTATAGATAATGATTTACAATGCTAATTAGGTTGAACGCTACCAGAAAAAACAAATAAAGGCAGTTATCTTCAGAATATATTATAATAATAATAAGCAATTAGACAACACAAATGAGATCTAATAAAAACACCAAGATACAAAGAAGAAAAAATAATACCCTATTGAAATGCTCAAATCTGTTATTCCAGATCCATTCAGAATATCCTATTTATATTCAATTAGTCCAAAAAATTTATATATAACAAAGATATGTAATGTTTTCATTAAATTCATTTGAAGCATTCATAACATCCCTGACCAATAACTAAAAATGTTAATCATAACGTTAATTACTAGGAAGTAAAAACCATTCCCATCAAGGTTCAACACAACTTTTCTTTACTAAAAAAATAATTGGGTGTAAAAATATAGACCAATTTGTACATGAAAATTTTTTAAATGTTTTGATTTCATGATATTCCAAAAATATTCTTTCAGAATACATACAGAGTAGTACAATATTATTTTTGGCCATCTAGGACAGGAATAACTAGAATACCTGAACCACAAATTCCAAGATTCAAAATCATGTTTCTAAACTAAATAACACACATATAAAGACAACCTATATATGAGAAGATACATAACTGAAAAACATTGAAATTTCAATTTCATGAAAATATCATATTCAAACAAGATAACATTAACAATCGAAATTCAGGACGTACACACGTACAGTAAACTTCACTCGATTGATAAACTTTTTGTGAGGTTTTCAAACCAAAATACTGAAAAAAGATTGAAGAAATGCTCTTCTACAAAAACAAAATGATTCCTTGAGTTTTGGCCTAATACATATAGAAATCGTACAGTGAAATTAATTTAATAAACCAAAAATTTAGAAAAGGGGAACTAAAATTCATGCAACATAAACTAACCTGCAAAATTATTGCTGGATATATTGTTGATATTATTAGATCCAAAAGCGACAGGTAGTTGAACGACTGTTTTCATACTCTGGGGAATGCAGGCTTCAAGTACATCGGTGGGATTCCATCGCTAGAACATTGATAAACTCCCAATAACAAATTTAAATGTAGCATATGCTATGTTACATCACTGCATTATTTGTATGCTGTTATGAGTAATAAATATATGAGTTCAGGATAATGGCAAATGTATTTAAGAAATGAGTTGATGCAATACAAAGTTAATTTTATACACAGTGTTGGATAGTGTTTAGTCAAATATAAAAGTTCTTTAGACATATCCTGTTGAGATGCTCAACTACTGAGATGAGAAAGCAATAATGCTATCTACACATCCACTAGAAATGAAACAAATTGAAAACGATTCATCTACAATCTATCAAAAATTGACAAGCAATAGATATTTTCACTGGCTTTTGGAACTTTTATAGATTTTTCAGGACAGATTTTGGGTCTCGTGAAGCAAACGCCTTACTGCTTAAATACCCCCAAACACAAATGTGGTGTGAAAATGGATGCTGTAAGTGCTTGAATAACGTCAAAAAAAAAATGTAATGTGAAAATACAACCAAAATTTAAATTTTTTCCTAAAAATAAAACTCAGTCTTGCGCGAACACATTATACTAAATGCATCGGACAAATGGGAGGCAGACAACTCAACTCACGAGAGGACAGATGAGTTCTCTTATGTTTCGTCCGTCCGTCAACCTTTTCACATTTTCGATGGCGACGTTTCAAGATAATACAGTTGTAATTTTGATCTTTTTACATTAAAATTTCACATCACATTTCTGTTGGGCGTTATTTGAGCAGTTACTGAGTAACATCGTTTACTTCGCTAGACCCCAAATTTCAAATTTCTGGAATATTTACTTATTAATTCTATTCATTAATTGATATTTTGGTTTCCTTCGGTTCTTTGCTTTCTGGCTAATAGTTGCTGAGTTATTAAGGATATCAAGATGTAAAGTCAGAAAGTGACAGACTGACAGAGTGATGTCTGAATGTAATGGGATCTTAAACCAGTAAACCTTGCTGTTCTCTTTAAAGGACATAATGAGTTTCAGGATAAATACTACAACATTCATATTGGGGTCTCGTGTAGTTTCGTACCTAACGTACTTCTAGTAGGCGTAGCATAAATTTTTTTCGATATGTCAATCCTAACCCCCATCTGACTACGCCATCCAAAAATTACGTCACAGTCACGTCATAGGGCTTGTCAAATATACATACGATCGCCCGAAATGGCATGGGAGCCGACGATAAAAAACTGACTAATGTCAGCGATCTCTCTCATATCGGGATCGTTGCGACGAGAAAACGAGAGAAATAGTTATTCAATTTCAAAATGCTCGTCTGCGCGTCTTGGACAACAGTTCCTATAGTTTGAAGGGCTCTATTACGTCACGGTGACGTAATTTTTGGATGGCATAGTCAGGTGAGGGTTAGGATTGATATTCCAAAAATTTGTTATGCTACGCCCACTAGAAGTGGATTAGGTACGAAACTACATGAGACCCGCTGCCCTCACATCCAAACACTGTCAGACTGTTAAGCCTGAAAGTGTATAATAAGTATAAGTTTATTTCGACTCCATAATCAGGATAACAATACATTTGACAGATAAAAACAAATAAATAAAAAAGAGAGAAATTATCTGTGTAACCCATTGATTGCAGTACAGTCTGCTGGTCTGACAGAGGTATCAGTCAGTTCAGCAGTGAGTGTACTGTGTAGGCTACGCTAACTTTCAAAACCGCTACGGTACGGGGGCCCTACTAAAAAGGGAAGGTATCATAGGTATCACAGGTATCATAGGTATCACTCACTAAAAAGGTAGGTATCAGTAGTAAATGACTAAAAAGGTACGGCAGTACGGTAGGTATCAGTAGTAGATGACTAAAAAGGTAGCTGATACCTACCTTTTTAGTCATCTACTACTGATACCTACCTTTTTAGTCATTTATTACTGATACCTATCTTTTTATGGAGTGATACCTATGACACCTACCTTTTTAGTAGGGTCCCGGTACGGTGCGTAGCTAAAGTTACGGTGCGGTACCGGTAAACTACTCGAGTGGTTTAGACCTAAGTTAAGAAGTTGGCGTAAACCCATTATCAGTTCATTCATCAGATTAATATCCATCCATACTTATTTATTTCATATGCCTTTTAAACCGATCTTTGTGCAGTTGTGACAGAGAGTAAATAGAGAACACCAAACCGCCGAAACAGAGAAAGTCGATTCGAAGTCAAGTTATATTCATTATTCCGGAAAATGAAATGAAAGGAAGTTCGGGGAAAATTTGGAAACAGTCCGCATGAGGGTGCAGTTAATCCAGATTAAGAATTTCTTTTTTGCTGCTATTTTATATCATATATTTATATATAACCTTCTGACATAAAAGATGTAAGTCTAATACGAATTTATATAACAAAAAATGAGATACTCTCAAACCATGCTGTAAGCTTTTGATCATAGTGATAATACATAACCAAATGTGAAAATGTAATTAAATACTCTCCGGTTGAGTTTTAAGTTTGATTTTAAATATATGCAATACAAAAGAACACTGCTCAAGGATATGGACACTAAGGTCAAATACCTAAATCAGGAGGCTTAATATTACAATGAAACAACCCCATTTCAACTTCGTTTTCACAGCCGCCCTCTTGTCACAGACAACTATCGTTTTTCCTATGTTTCAGTACATATCCGGACTTTTTGCAATCGAATAAGTCTATTTTGGACGCCCCCTTGCACAAATTATACGGTTCATTTATCTTTGAACCCACGTACATTTGCACCCGGGACAATTGCACCTACATACAATTGCATCCACAGACATTTGAACCCACTAATAATTGCACCCATACCATTGCACTACCAGATTCTTGCATCCATGAATATTTGCACCCATGACCACTTGCACCCATTGATATTTGCAACCATGGATATTTACACCTATGGACATTTCCGCCCACGTGCATTTGCCCCCACGTACATTTTCACCGGTGAACATTTGCATTCACGAACATTTGCACCCATGGACATTTGCACCCACTTATATTTGCAACCGGTACTTTTGCACCCGCGCACATTTGCACCTGTGGACATTCGCACACGCAAACATTTCATCCCGCATGCATTTGCCTCTGCATACATTTGCACACAAGTAGGCTACTTTTGCACCCGCGTACATTTGCACCCACATACTTTTGCCTCCGCGTATATTTACATCCACGTACGATTGCACCCACGGATATTCGCATCTATGAACACTTGCACTCGTAAACATTTACACCCATGGATACCACCATTGAAGCAAAATAGGTTCTATTGCTATTTTCATACTTTTCCTTTTCATACTTAAAATTTGTAGGCCTAGCCTACAAATATCCGTGGTTTAAGATATGCATGGGTGGAAGTAGATATCGGCGCAAATGTCCGTGGGTGAAAGTCTGTGGGTGCAAATGTACGTGGATGCAAATGTACGCGGGGGCAAATGTACGCGGGTGCAAATGTTCATGGTGCAGATGTCCATGGGTGCAAAAGTTCATGGGTGCGAATGTACGTGAATGCAAATGTACATGTATGCAAATGTCGGCGGGTGCAATCTATTTGCGGGTGCTAAAATCTATGGGTGGAAATGTATAAGTGCAAATGTTCGATGGTGCAAATGCCGGTGGATGCAAAAGTATGCAAGTGAAAATGTCCTGGTTACAGCCTACGGGTGCCAATGTACGTAGGTGCTGTCGCCGTTTCAAAAAAATTTCACTTCATTGCTTGAAACACTGATTTAGGCATTGGGTTAAAATACGTTTCTTGACGTTTAAAAAGAAAAGAAAAAGCGTCCTCTCTCTCGTTGGTAGGGCTGGGCATTTCGAATCGAAATGTAAATTATTCGAATCGGTTTAAAACTCAATTTCGAATCGCCGCCATCTTGTTTTTTTCCTTCTCGCCAATGATCTAGAATTAGATGAATTCCTCATTTTTTGTTCCTTGAAGTCATAATTTTTCAACGCAATTCTAACATATATTATGACTATTCTCTGTAGTTAGTTATTGATAAAACGTGTTTGTTATTGTGTGTGAACGCTCAGTAATCTATCTGAGTGATGTATTCTATGTCTTCAGTAATTCATTTGTTAAAAGGACCAATTACTATAAAAAAGTCGCTTACAATTATATATTTTCAAGTATTCGAGATTCGATTCGAAAAAATTATTCGATTCGATTCTGAAATCACACGGTTTTCGAAATTGCCAAGCCCTACTCGTTGGCTCACAATCTACGATTCTTTTATTTCGTTGGTTCGACCACCGTTTTTTTTTAATTTCAAAGGTAGGATTTATTAAAATTCAATCAACAATTGCGATGAGTGGATGCGCGGTAAAATAAGCAAAATTAAAAAGTTGGCCAAATCCTTTAGTCCAACGGAAGCACAACTATATGGTGCTGTACGGACACTTGAGAATTCTACAAACCATGCGAAGTATTTGCTGTCGGAAGAATGAGGGTGCTCAGCTCAGCAGCACGAGCTCGAAAAAAAGCATGCGAACGATTATAAGGATGTCAGGTCTAATATTAGCAGCCCATCCCATATCTATTTCGGAAAGGCACTCCTCTTTTTCTACCATTAAATTAATTAAAAAAAAACTAAATTATGTTACTGATGTCATTTTTTTGAATAAATTTTCCCAACGCTGATCAGACTAATCCAAAATTTGTTCTCGTTCTAATCAGATTACGTTTTGTAAATAGTGTAAATAGTTTTCTATAAACTGAGAGTTTAATAAAAAAATAACCTGTTTCAAATTAGGTATTTATTCATGTGTTGTATTGGGTGGAAATGACTCAGATGATCGTGGTCTATGGTGGTCGTATCCTTACCTCCCAGTCATACCGAAAACTTTTGTTTCACCTATTTTGTTATCATTATATTTTATATTAGGTGTTTTCTGGTTGACGAAATATTGGATTCTTTCTCTCTCCCTCGTCGTGGAGCACATAAAATCAGTAATGATATGGAAATAGAAAGGGCACGTTGTTCTTGGTCAAAAAATGCTGTGTTTTTTATGCACACATGGAATTTGGCAAAATTAAACAACGTGCAAACTACAAAATTTCCGTGCTCTGGTTCGCTTTAGAATCTAATTAGGTGATGAGGATTTGAAGAGATTTATTCTTGGTTCTGAAATAAGTGCGCAGGATACAAGTTGATGGAACACAAAATAAAATCAAGAAACTATGTGTGAAAATCATTCGAAAAGCTTTGGTTCGAAGAATAAAACAGCACGTCTATTTTTTTTTCCTGTTGACATCGGTGTTTCAAGTGAACATTTTCAATTTTCGTCCGATCAACAGATGAGATTTTCTTGGCGTTGTCGAGGCTGCATATTTAACAGGGGAATACATTGTGAACTCGCTGTAGAAAAATTTAGCCGCGACTCTACCTGCCACGAGTTGTTATGTATACGCACGCATTGGATGGCAAAGCAGGTTTCCAAATGCGTACGATTGGATCTGTTGTGAACCTATACATTCCTATATTACATTGCCTTTACAGTTTGTTTTTTTTACAATCAATGACAACGGACGCAAACGACTATGCTACAGTGAAATTACAAGACCTTTCTGAATTCCATTGTGGACTATCAAGACGTGACGTTTGGCGAACATCCCAGCATGTATTTCCCATGTAATCTGATGGGGTTCGTTTTATCCTAATGCTGTCTTGATCCCCTCAGATGAGATAAATGAACTTAAAAACGTACTTATCTATTTACACCCGTACATCTCCGGCCGTAACTTGACCACAAATAATATGAACATCTCGATATTAGCAATATATTGATGATACACAATAGAATATCAAAAAACATTCATGGCCATGCAACATCACTTATAATACATGAATTAGCAGGTTATCAAACAAAAAATGAAGCAGCCGATTCTTATCATTTTTTACTGCAACTTTAGAGAACTAGTTAATTATTTGTCAGGCAGAAATATACTGATAGTTCAAAGTTAAATACATATTAGAAACTTGTTAGATTTGAAGACACAAGACAAAACTTTCAGAGTCCGGATTCACTTCTTTTAATAAAAAGGCAGCCATGATAATTATATATTGAAAAAAATAACAAAATAGTCATGAGAAAGAGATATTACACAATTCATTCAAATAAATACACTCTTAGTGCAAAATATCTGATTTTTGACCTGTGTGATATAGGCAATACTAAATAGGAAAAAATTGAAAATTTTACATTCCAGAAAATCTAGCAACAGCCGAAGATTCACATTTTCATCTATATATTGAAAGAATATTTTCATTCCTTCCAAGATTGAAGAATATACCGTAAATAATATTCTTCCGAGACATTACAAAGATAAAAGATTTGCCTTTCGTTTACTGCATAAATCATGCTAGTGTTGTTTGTGAACCAAAATCAAAATAATTTGTTATTCATGTTAATAATTTTTTATGTTTACAATGCAACAACAGTTCAAAATTAGCAAGTTAATGATCTTTCTGATTCTTTATTTACAATACTGAAATGGTTGACAATGGATATTTATGATAACAATAACCATATAATCTGAAAACATTGATAATCAAGACAACGATCAAAACCATATTACTTCTTCACAAGAGTGCTAAGCATATCAATGGGAAGAGGGAAAATGATGGTGGAATTCTTCTCTGCACTGATGGAAGTGAGTGTTTGCAGGTATCGTAGCTGCATGGCATTGGGTGATTCACTCATAACATCAGCAGCCTCCTTCAACTTTCTTGATGCATTCATTTCACCCTCAGCAGCAATAACCTGTTAATATAAAGTAATGTTATCGATGGAAATAAAATATACAACGCTACTGAGATAAATGCAAACTGTTGTTAGCAGTCTGCCTTAAAATCAAGTGCTTTGTGCATTAATGGACTGATTGAATAGGAAAAACAAAAGGAATGAAGATCGGCATCAGTAGTAGTACCATAAGGCGTAAGGGAAGAGAGTTTGCTGAAGATGAAATCATGTAGAAGCAAAACGGTTAGCAATATGAAATAAAAAGTGTTCCTCTTAAATGAAACCTGCAAAATGTTAGGTAAAATGTCAGGTTCCATAGGACTTTAAAATTTGAAGCAAGGATTTCCAACAACTTTTCCATCTTCTACTGAAAATTTGAAATTGATTGTCCATTTGTAACAAATTATTGTTTTCTTTTCTATGAATTTCATTATACCCAGGCATTACCATCTTACAATAATGGTATTGGGTTCTTTTTCAATGTACAATATTATTTTTTCTAAATGAGGAAAGCCTTTGTTTATTATTGGTTCAATATACTTAATATTTCAATATTTTAGACTGTGTGGGCTGACTGTACAAACATTGAAGGAGGAAAATGTTTATTTTGCAATAGAAAAACCAAAACAGTAAAAAATATAATAGAAGAAAACCTCTAGTAAATACCAGTGCAATAAACCACTTCCATTATTTTCCAGTAGATATTTTATTAAAACTTGGGAAAATATTAATAGTCATGGCAAAATTGGGGTATGAAAAAATTATGACTCAATAATTTACCTACACCAAGCAGTGGAATTGGTAATGTTGATAAATTTGAATTTTTTTTCAAATACAGTGATAATTTGCAAAATCCGTGGCAATATTCAGCGGAAATCAGAAAACAATATTACTTATTTGAATATGTTCGATAACACTTGGCAAATCAGTTATTTCAAATACCTTGGCTCTGGCATCACGAGCCGCTTCTGCTTCAGCAGCCATGGCTCTCTGCAATTGTACTGGCAGACGAACATCTTTGCTGTCAAATTTAATAAAGAGTATGAGCATGAAATAAAGAGTAAAATGAGGAAATCGAGCTCAATTAATTCATTTCCGTGTGATGACATTTGAAAGATAATTCTGTGAGTAATAAACCAATTAACCAACAGACAAAAAGCTTATCCTATGTAAAATGAGTAAGAAATAATGATTATTATATTAGCAAACTTTCACCTATTTAATGGTTATGGCTACATCAATGAATAGCAGCTAATGTTTATTCAAGGTTTAAGAGGTTACAAGGAGATTATCAATCTTGTATTCTAGCCTTGGATGCCAATGATTCATTAAAACAAGCTCACCCGATACATTAGAAATTAGGTAGGCTATGCTTACACAATTATCTAAAAATTAACCTCAGGTCTACTTATATTCAGCTTTTTCGGATTAAAAAAGGGGTAAAGCAGCAATGTGCAGTGCACATAGAAAATTTCAATTTCATGACACATTATGAGAAGAGATACTGCTAATGTGGTCTCACAGGAACCAAAATAACTAGTATATCCTGTCTCTACTGTCATCTTTCCATTTGTAAAATTGATTTTTCATAAACCTGTAAATAAATTGATCTTACATTTCAACTCTCTCCACTTTGATTCCCCATGGGTCAGTTGCATCATCCAATGTCACCTGAGAATGAAATCAAATGGCTAATTTTCACAACATTGAGATTCTTTCAATTGCCATTCAAGGACACTAATCAGTAATCACAATGAGCACTTTATTTTTTCAACATACTGAAAATATACTTTATACGAACAAATATAATGAAGAAACAGTAACTGTAATCAATACAGGAGTGAGAAAAAAGTCAACCATATCATTGAAACAGTTTACACTCAAAATAAAAACCAAACCTGCTACTGTTACATACAAAAACTTTAAAAACTTGATTATACCTATTTTCTTCACAGTATAGCCTACATAAAAGGCGACAAGGGGTGCAGCAAGAACTTTTTAAGGGGGGTTCCAAATTGGAACTTCTTGTGCAACAGCTTAAATGAAGCAGTCACCACGGGTATATCACTTGTTGAAATAGTCGACTTCTTCAGTAGATACTGATTTCTCTGTTGCGTAAAATATCAATCCATGGTTGTTATGACTATAAGCATTTAAGATGTTATGCCATCTTATTTTAATTGTGTTCATCCAATATGTCACTTGTACCCATAAAATGTGTATGTGGTATTGAATTTTAACTAATTTAAATTAATTTCAGCGTCCTATAAGATTTTACCATGCAAAGCCTTAAATATATTGAAAGACTTCTCCTTATTTAACTAAAGCTATTCCATAAGACACAATGGAAATGGGTATACAAACCTGCATTCCAGAGCTGATTTCTTCCCGGTCAGTGAGCACCTCGGACAAGCTTTTTGTTCCCAACATATTTCGAAGAGTAGTTTGGGAGAGAAGACGGGTGGCACCATCTGCATTAGCCACATTAGCAATGCTTGCTGTGGCATCTTGGACACGATAGTAGACCACAGCATCTACAGCGATGGTGACACTGTCCTTGGTCAGGATCTGTCAAACATTAAATTCATATAGATTCGAAAATCTCTAAATACAAGTCAAATAAACTCAATAAGTTGTGAACGAAACTAAAAAAGGCCATGGCAGTTTTACAGGCGTTACAAGTTACAACAGTGGTTTCCACTTTACAACCTTCTTCAAATCGTGTCACACACTTTTACTATTCGCGGCACGCCTATCACAATTTCACAAAACATGAATATTTTCTACTCATAGAGCCATTTTGCTATAAAATAATGCTAACTTTCAAATGCCTATTGGAAATTGGAATCACTCAAAATAAATTCAAAAATGAAATCTCCTCAAGGCATCAATCAATAATTCATGAATCAAATCTCATTAAGCATTCATGTAATGACTTACTTCCTGAGGTGGGACATCAAACGACTGTGTACGGAGATCAACTTTCTTGTATTCATCAGTGCAGGGAATAACGAAGAAGATACCTTGGAAACAGGATATTCATGCAATATTCCACAATATTATTAATATTTTGTACATCATTTAATATTTAGACTAACCTGGACCCTTCGCACCACCCTTTTCCAAACGTCCAAGACGAAATATCACAGCTCTTTCATATTCTTGCACAACCTTAAAAAAAAGGAAGAATATTATAAAAAAAAATAGCATGTATAGTTGATAATATGAATTCATGTAATGTTCCCAAATGTGGAAGCAATACTGTAGATCAGGGTTTTCCAAATTTTTTGGGCCGCAGGCCCCTGTTTGTGAATCTCATTTTTGACGAACCCCCATCATATTCGGTATCCATTTCTGTGCCTAAACAACGAGAAAGAATAACATTTCATTTACAGCACAAACTACATTAATGTGATGGATGAGGTTGCTTTTCAATGCACAGTTTATTAATAAAATTATAATAAAATAATAATTGCCTTTCCCAACAGCAATTATTAACATTCGTTTGCAAAAAAAAAAGATGAAATTGCCTTTTGATTAGAATCAATCATGGAAGATTGATCAGACTATTTTCATGCCGTATGCGGACCCCCTGTGCTGTTATCACAGACCCCCAGAGGTCAGAGGACCCCAGTTTGAAAAACCATGCTGGGGATAGCTCATTGTGGAAAATGACACAAAAATCAGCCCTATTCAGTGGTGGGATTCAGGGGAATGTTGAAATAATCTGCAAACCAAATATTGTTATTTAGAGCTATTAGGTTCGGCATGGTTTTCTGGAATAAGGGAACTTGTTTTTAGTTGAGTTCGATACAAAGAGAACTGAGAAAATTTTGAACTGTCTGTCACTGGTCCAATTTGTCAATTTCAAGTTCGGCTATAAGACGTGACAATATAAGGAACAATGCTTAAAACAAGAACTTATATAACTACAGGCTATACAATTATTCATAAAGCTATTAGGATAGGATCTACATATTTACCCAGAGGGAGAGAAAAGGTGATAAGACACCTCTCGTCCGGTTACTAGTCCACGTCGGGTATTAGTTAGCCAGTTATTCGTTTTCGGAGACATGACCTTGATGGTGGAGGAAGCCGTAACCAACCAGCAGTTACGTAAACCACCCTACAGCCTATTAATCCCAAGAGACAAATACGGTAGTAATATTAAATGGCAATGCTAACCTTCACACACAAACAAATTGCAATCGGGAAAGTGAGTAAAATAACAAAACCGGAAATGATCAGTAACAGGATTCCACAGCATCCATATCCCTCTTCAGTACTACCAGCTAGAGAAGAGAATAAAGGTTATGTATGCATATTTAGTTGGTGGGGTTGATGTGATGTTATGGGTTACCTAAATCTAATGATTCATTGCTGTTTTGTATCATTCTATGTTGTCAGTTGGAGGACTAAATAAATATTGGTAAAATTATCCGAATTATCATACAAATTGTGTTAAAATTGTAGCCAATATTAGAATATTATTGAGGACATAAATTAGCATGCAGAAAATATCTACAAACAAAACAAGAAATGTTTTAGTTCTGAAAAGATGGAACAACATAAAACTCATTTAATAATGACAATTTTCAAATAATATTACATGTAGTTTAAATTGTTCAATGCATCTTAATAATATTTTTTTACAAGAAGATATATCAAAATGCATGCATAATATGTCAAAATATTTTCAAAGAGGGAAAAATGAAAAAAAAATCAGGGCTGTGGACATTAGGATGAACTGCCACTCTTGAGCCCAATCTCAAAAATATTCATGACGCACAAATTTAGCTCTCAAATGAATTAATAAAACTTTACAGGCTTCCTCATAGAACAGTGCTCTTCAACCTTTTTGTTATTGTGGAACCCCTGATATAATTTTTCGTTTTTTATGGAACCCCAATTAACAAAATTGAAAAAAAAAAAAAGAAATACTCGTAACGTATCACAAAAAGCTGAACAACAACTCTAGTTTGTAGTGTATACTCTCTCTAGTCTCGAGCAATATCTACAAACTTTGAACATCATGTAACTATGGTGCAACAATAGCGTTCTTGTTAGTTGCATAACAATGACTAAAGTGAGGCAACAACCGAAAATATTTCTGTTTTGTCTATTAACTGCACTGTGACTAAACCTCTTGTTTAACGAACTGGCCTACTTGGGGTTTGAATGAGACACGGTGGTCTAAGAATATTTATAATGACGCATCAACATGCTGAAGCAAGAAATGTTTTCCCCTGATAAAAAACGCGGAACCCCTAATGAACCCTATAAACTCACTCAACCCCACTGCATGTATTGCGGAACCCCTGTTGAAGAGCACTGTGATAGAATCAAAATCATTTATGGTGGAACACAATATAAGAAACAACACAGTGTCTTAATTTGCAGCCCTGGAATACCACCAGCACGATTATTGACTTATACTACTTTATGGATATATAAAGATATGGAAGTTTATCACACAGTCACAGAAATTAATACTCAAGTGGCAGGTGAATATCACACATATACAATCATGACATGGACACAACAGCGAATAAGCCAAATAGTTATTTCACCTTTCTAGGCAAACAAAACTTACAATTATAACTGTAATGATTAGCTTTAACACTTTCCTGAATTAATCCCGTGGTTTGGGCCTGTTCTACATCCATCACATATTATCAATATTTATGTTTTTTGTAATTATTTATTAGCTGGAATCTGAGAGAGATTACCGTTATTTTATTAAAAACAACGAGGAATGTAAGTGATTTGTGATTATTTGAAACAAAAAAACAGCATGCGATAAACAAAAGAAAAATAAATCGAATCAAAATTGAGTAGTGTAGAAAAAAATGAAAAACTCGAAAGCATCATCATTCTTACAGATTGCTCAGTGTCAACAACAATAATGAAATAGATTTGATTATATCACATTGCAGCATTGAAACATTGCATAATTTTAATTAATTTGGTAACTAAAAATGTTAATTTCCACTTTCACAGATTTATGCAAGCATAAGAAACTGGTAATAAACTTGATTTCTGTTTGGTTCTAAATATAACAGTATAACTAGATGGAAATAATAATAAACTGTTATAGGTGGGATAATTGGATTTTAAAAACATGCCATAAGAATTAAGTCAATTCATGCTTTTGGGACTTACATTCGTGAACGTTATACGCGGCAGTGTTTCGAGAAGTAGAAGCTTGTTTCTGAGAATTATCCATTTTCATCAATTTCTTAACTAATTGCTGAAACAAACTATCTTACCGGTATTTAGGTACGGCAAAGTTATATATTTAAACAGAGAAAAGAAAATGATGTCAGGGTGTGGCTTAACGTTAACCTTCACTTTGTCTGAAGTGCGACAAAGTCATATTTTACTATTTCTATATTTATTCGTGAAAAAATCTTGCAATGCAGATATCAGCATATTACTTCACTACAAACTTTTCCTGCTGCCATAAGCAAACAATAATACAAATTTCTCTAATGGCTGAATGGACGAGTACGGTACCGGTACGGTAAACCCTGGCTGAAACCCCTTACAGTCTTAGCTGCAGTGTCGCGCAATCTCGTTTTTATGTTTTGAATACGATAAAAAAAAAATAACAAAGATGAGTAATCTGCACGAGACGAATATTCGTGCGACATCACGTGCCGCAAAGTAATAAATAATAAAAAATTCCCGAACAAATACCGGTACAGTAATAATACAGGAGGGGTTGATCACTAGAGTATCCCGCAGCTAAAAGATATCACGAGACAGCCGCAGGAGTTCGCAGCTTCAGTTGGCGTAAGATGTAGCTGACGTTCGTTCTCAGGAATTTTATTCACACTCGTATGCACAAGAGGAATGCAGCGTGTGTAGATAAAGCTTGACTGGCACCAATGAGCATATGTTATTGCTGGCACACATCATTTCGACATGTTCATCGCCGCATTCTCGCATACATTCACTAATCAACAATTGTGTCATTACGTGGCCAGTCGCTTTTCGTCTGCAATCAACAGTTTTTGTATCGTTTGCTGTCATTTACAGATTTCACCTGAAATTTAGCTGGTATATTTTAGTTCGTGGGAACACTTCCATTGGTAAGACGAACATATTTACCGTAAAGTGAAAAACGTATCAAATTCAAAATCTCATAATTAAAGTCATTCATTAAAATTATTGTACGCAGCTGCATGGATTGCTCCAGTGACGAGCTGGAAATTTTAACAACCGGAACGCACCTAATTCGTGAAAATGCATATTTATAACACGTCCGCTCACAGAAAATTTTATCTTGTCCTAATATATAGTCAAAAAGCTACATTAAAATATGAACAAATTATATGAAGTATGTCTGCGAAAAATGACAAGTATGACAACAAGCGTAGAAAACATTACAGAAAGCAGAACATTACAACGCTTTGCCTGTAAGAAGTACCGACAGTTTGTTTTAACAAAGTCTATCGTGGCTTCCACGGGCCTCATTTTGATTAAACTGAAACTATCCCATGAACAAAATGACCACTGAATTATTCGATTTACACCTAAATTCATGACGCATGAACAAAAACTGGAAATTAACCGACGAAACTGCAAAACGAGATAATATGTACACCACCCTTGAAAACAGTCCGAACGAAAAGGTGTTTGAGAGACTGCCAAAATTATAATTGTTACGTCACCGGTAAGTCATTGCTGATGAGCCATTGTCTCGAAAAGACACAAGACACGGAGAAATATACTAAGTTCTTTACCGCTTGGCAGCAGAGACCGCGTTGCGCTCAGAGTAGGATTAGCGCTGCACACCATACAGTACTGTACTTTTTCTGAGCTGAAATTTAAAACCTATGAAATATCCCGTCAAAGTTCTTTACCGCTTGGCAACAGAGACCGCGTTGCGCTCAAAGTAAGATTAGCGTTGCATCATACTTTTCTTTATCTGAGCTGAAATTCAGAACTTATGAAATATCACGTCATTGATATTAATGCTGGTGTGGTTCCAAATTGATACTTTGAATGATGAATTTATATTCCTATTCTGGTGCGATAATTAAAATGAAATTAAAAACTGAACTTGAAATTCCTTCTCCAGTTCTTGACAAAAAGAGCCTAAATCAGAGTTTATCATAACTGAAAATGCATCCTTAGCTAGTGTTATGCGCAAGTCACACTCTCGTTTTTGTACAGTTTAATAACTATCGTAGTAATAATAAAGAATATCAGTAAAAGGCTACTACACGAGAGTAAAAAGCAAGATTCCTCACTACCAACAACAAACAATTCCTCACTGGGCAGGATCCTCCATCGGTTGGGAAACATGGGTTTGGGACAATACACTGAGCTGCCTGTTACTAGAGCTACCGACCACTAGATTATGTCGACATCGGTCTAGTTGTAGCGTAAGATAAAATACAAGCTGTATACGGGACAATAGGTAGGTTTGAGTCATCGAGAACATTCATGAGATATGTAGAAAATAGAGGCTAATTGTTGTTGCGGACTGTTTCAATCACAAAAAAGACATTGCCTCAATACTGTACATATGGGCAATATCCAGTGGTGGGATTCAGCCGGTTCGCACTGGTTCTATAGAACCGGCTGACGAAAAATTTGAATCTCACCACAGGCTATATCACATAAATAGCATTTGTATTCAGATCTCTGACATTTTGAGCCTCCGTGAACATGGATCCTTTATTTTGGGTATGCATACAAGTTTGGTAGATTCCTCGGGATCATATTTTAAATGGTACCCTGAAGAAAAGTGTAATCTAACCCCTGATATCCATTGACTGTTAGAAAACCCAATTTTAAATTGACAAAATTTGGGCTACAAGTCTGTGTTTCAAAAAATGACTGCGAATCCTTTTCACATTAGAGTAAAGAATTTCGACTACGGTAATTTAGGTCACATCGACCTTCAAAAGTCTGGAACTCTGATTCAGGGAAACTCGTAAATCTAATTCCAGTTTTTTATTTTTTTCACTATAGTATAGAAAAAAAACGATAGCTATATGACAATAAATTATATCCATTAGTCCTAGTTTTTGATAATTTATATCTGATGGAACCGAATTGCACCCCTATAGTCATACACGAATCACTAAGAGATACAGATATTTCGAGGTACTTTTCTACATTTCGTTTCAAGGTGAGTTTCTATATTTAGTAATGTCTGCACAACCCGATTTATTAATGAATAGGGAAGCACTGCATCGTTATTACCCCTATTAAGTTATTTCAGTCTCAAATCTATTCGTTTAGATTAGGGGTGCTTAGCCTTTTTCCTATTGGCGGCCACATTGCATTCATTTGTATTCAATACGGACTCCAGGGGGTTGATGAGCGCGCCGAAGTCGCGCGAAATTTTTTGGGGGGCTTTTATGACGTCATGACTGCGTATTTGACCCATGTGAGATGCAGTCTGCCCAATTATGAAGTTTGTATGACTGGGCGGTCGCCCAGATTGTGACGCATCGTGTCGTCTGACTTTTTTGTAGTGCTTCTGTTTTGCTTCAATATACGCCAGCATAGCCGCAAAATCCTATATCTTGAACTTTTTTTTATATAGGATTTTGTATGTGGACGGCCGCATTATTTTTTCACGACGGCCGCTGGTTGTGCACCGTTGATTTAGATGATAATGTTAAAAGGCAATTTGAGATTAATTAAAATTGTACGTGTGTTTACCTTCCTCCGGGATAAAGAAAGTATAAATCATTCAACCTTGTGGGACACAAAGAGGAACTACAGATCGTTTCGGTATTATATTGTTGTTGTGTTAGAATTCTTGTTAGCACGAAAAAAATCGCCCTTTTCTTGAATTACCGGGCCACTGAAATTTTCACTGGTTAAAGATTGTTGTTGTCGCTTGGAAGCTATTACCTTAGGTTATTTCGAAAATGTCTGTGGGATCTATGGGAATCGTTATTGTGTGTGATGACAGGAACAAAAATTCCGCACTTTGTGGCGATTCCGCGTTAGCGACCTGATTTTTCGTCGAATTCGAGAAGACTACGGTATTCTACAAGTGCTGTGAATAAATACACCCGTACTACTTCGTTTTGGTCTTTGTGGCCATGTATTTGAGCATCTATGTGAATCTTTTTGTTATTATGCTGTTGTTAGAATTCTTTTTCTCATTCTTGTTGTTACCGTATGAAAATATGGCTTTTCTCATTTAATACGTGACCAATTGCTTTGGAATTTTTAGTGGTTAGTCTTACAGATTGTATTTTTCTAAGTTTTTCATTATCTACTGGTTGATGTGTATGGTGATTGGTGGCCCATCGCTGTCACGCGTAAAATCGGAAAAAATTTTTCAAAACAAAATAAAAAATTAATAAAATAAAATTTGCAAAAAAAGAAAAAAAAAATCAGAATTAGAAACTCAGGGAACACCGTTTGTACGCGTATTATGCATGACGTCTGAACGTTGTTCCCAAGAGGAAGTCCGATTTTGAATTTTTTTTTTTCATTTCACGTGACAACGATGGGCCACCATAGTTGTGTCAGCAAGGGTAGTAATTGATTGATGAAATATAAAATAACATTTGATTTTGTACGATCCATGATGCAGGGAATAGTACAATATTCATAATATAGCAGTTCGTAAAAGTAATTCAGTTCCCCGAACTTCAAAAGCTCCACAGCAATTTCTCACGTCTCAATACAATTTTGTTTAGTTTTGGTTTGACTCATTTTATAAATGTAAGGACTCTTTATTTACTACTTGTGACTTACTATACTAACGAGTCATTGCCTTTGCTTTCAGACGTTTAATATTCTCCTTTATAGCAAACTTCTATACAAAAATATTAGTATGAATGTGTTACGTATTTTTTATGTAGACGTTACAGTCATAAATGTTGTTCTTAAAAAATGCCGTATTGTTAACAGGCAATGTGTGTTCAAATAGATCTAATATTTATTACAGAGCATTTGTAAAATACACTATATGCTAAGCTAACACAAATTTACTATTCACATGCCAATGATAAATAGATATACTCACCTAAATCCAACTTCCATTTTAAGTATATATACTCAGATCTAAAATATAATATCAATAAACTAGATGCTTGTTTCTATTATACATTCTTGACATTTCCTACGTTTTATACCTTCAAATTTCTCATTTAATATTATCATATCAACATTAATATCGGGACTCGGAATTTGAATTATGTCATGGACGTGGCCCCGCGTAAAACGTTATGAGTAACACAGGGTGCAGCTTTATGGGCAATACTATTAACGAATATCATAAGAACCGTTTATTAAAAGCTTCTGGCAACATCGTTATTGACCATTTATAGGTAAATGGCTACAGTGTCGCCACATTTCACAGATTTGGCAAGTTTCTATATGTCTTTATGCAGTACAATATTGGTATTATTTATATTGTGTACAGGTGAAAGTATCAGATAGAACAGAGAAAAATTCAATTATATTTCCCAAGTCTTCGCTCGCCGTCATCGTCTATCAAATTCAGGGAATTGTCAAGGATTGGGCTGTTGGAAGAAAAGATAGTGAATGTATTATTTCATCGAAGCCTGATATCTCTATACTTGACAAAACTGTTTTATCAACGCTATCGCATTTTGCTTCTGGTAATTATGGAATTTAGTATAGTCTACTTTGGCATTACCTTGGTTTGAATAAAAAGCGGAAATCAGGAACAAAACGATCTGTATAATCCAATCTTATGTCGTCAAATTTAGAGTCCCAATCCAACGTAGCAGTGAGAGTCTGATGAATCATTCCTCAAACCTTATCTAAGGTTTTGTTTTCTCTCCTGATTTCATAATCAGTTTTTATCTATTTTTTTTTACCAATCGTTTTATTGTTATGCTGATTATGGAGTCGAAATAAACTTATACTTATACCTATAAGTCTACGACTCTGATCAAAACCATGGATTGCTCAGGCACGCCATATGGTGGGCGGTGGCTAATTTAATTGTGATATGAAATTATTACTTACATTTCATAATTTATAGTTAACAGGAAGTCATACGTCGTCTTACTAGCTGCAAAATTTGACATACATGAAATGATGGTGTTTACAGCTTTACAAGAATATTTCATGATGTCAAATCTTAATATTCTTGTTGCGCATAACGCAAGAGGTACGATATGATTTATTGATATATAAAAAAATAACGTTTGATTTTGTACGATCCATAATGCAGGGAATAGTACCATATTCATAATATAGCAGTTCGTAAAAGTAATTCAGTTCCCCGAACTTCTGAAGCTGCAGAGCAATTTCTCACGTCTCAATACAATTATGTTTTTTGTTTAGTACCGGTATTGGTTTGACTACTTTTATAAATGTAAGAACTCTTTATTTACTACTTGTGACTTACTATACTAACGAGTCATTGTCTTTGCTTTCAGACGTCTAATATTCTCCTTTAGCAAACTTCTATACAAAAGTATTACTAAGAATGTGTTACGTATTTTTTATGTAGAAAGTTACAGTCATAAATGTTGTTCTCAAAAAATGACTTGAAGTGTGCTCACGTCCCTTTTTTCGGAGTCCAGCATTCACTCCATGTCCCAGGTTTGTGACTTACACTATCTCGTCTCTTGATATGAAACTCTCAATTGTAGCCTCAATTTTTATTAAATCATAAATACGTACAGGCGACACATGAATAAAAAACAACTTCACTGTATGTCCATTTTTCCATTATTTCATCAGAATGTGTTGAATGTATAACAACTATGGGGGATGCCACAACAAAAGAATCAATTTTAAAAACAAAAGAAACAATTGATCAAATATCTCAAGAAAAATCAAATAGTACAGATTACATTGCAAATGCTCTCGTGTGTGCAGGAATTGATAAAGATGATATCCTTTCAAATATACTTTGGTATTTTCATATAGTCGTTTATTTTATCTACTTGGTTGCGTCTTGGACTTGCGCTATTTGAAACGAGCATTTGATGGTATTGTAAATCTAATTATGTGGCGGACCACGGCTTTTCGTATAAATAATTACCAGTGAAAAGATATGGTGACTGATACCAAACCATTCGGTTGTATTTTAATAGTAGAAATCGCAACCTACCAGCGGTTAAGTGACCCATCTTTCAACACTAAGGGAGCACAGTTTTACACATAATCACACACATGGGATTAGAACCTGCAAAACGACGTAACGACGATTATTTTTTACCGATCGACTACTGAGAATTTAAATTTTGTTCACATTTTTAACCTGGAAATACTTTCTGGTAATTTTAGAAGAAAATACTTTTTGGAAGTTCGTTTACAAATCCGCCAGTGTTTCAGTAATTGAACTTGACACGCAGTGGCGAAAAATTAGATTTCAAAAATTAAATTTGGGTCTAAGAGGATTGATTACTCCGGGGATGAAATTTTATGTTTCTGTGCAATGCTTAATTGAGAAAGAAACTATTTGCATGTATTTTTATAATAAATCGAGCCAACCTGTTCGGTGGCAAATTATTTAGGTAGCATAAAAAAGTAAAGGTACTTCTGATAGCGAGCGTCGGTTTTCAATTGTTATAAAAGAAGTTGCAGCATACTGTCGCGTGATTGACTTATATATATTTCTTACCGGTACGAGAGAATATTTGATGCCAGTTTTTTAGGAAGCATATATCCTACCGTAATGAGATGGAACTTATTACCAGGACAATTTAAATTTTTGAAGACTACAAGTTCAAATAAGAACGTTTCGAATGAAGCATATATGAAATGTGGATAATATTGTAAATATGCCGTTGCCTGCATGCTTCATATGTAAAGATTTGAAAAGCTTTTATGTAATACAATGATTAATATGGATCAGTGCCTCAGCTACGGTATATTTTGCGTAAAATTTGAATAAAATAAATTTATAAATTCCTAGTTTCGATTCTCTACCCCTCCATATGTGTAGAATCATTGCGGATGTAACCCCAATATTTTTCTTTCATTATCGATATGGAAATGTGGATAAGGTTGTCAAAATTTAGTTTGTTTTAGTCATTCGTTCAAAAAATATTTCTAAGTTCACTCAGTCAATGCTCGACCACGCATCCCTTTTTGAACCTTTCGTCTTTCCAATAACTCGCAAACTTGTCAACATGAATAATGCATTTTTTGTTGTAAAAGTTTAAATGTCACAAAATGTTTATTCTAACAAAATCAGGAAAGCTTTACACAATTTTTCTGTTTGTTTGTAATTTTATCTATGGACACTCGTATTAGCTGTCGCCACTGCCAGTATACAGTATTTTATACTTGTTTAAGGCAGCATATACTAAATTTTCGGACTCTTACTTGTAACCTAATCATGTAACAGTAATACGCGCGTAGTGACGAGACTAATTCTATGATTTTTTGCTTTTTTTTTTTAATAAATTTTTGTTATGTATTCTCATGGGACTTCCGCACCACAGTACATTTATAAAGGAAATTAGCTTCCGTAGTTTCATTAAATAAAGCAAATTTTCACGCTCCTTGTTAGTTCTGCCAGAGTTGACATCTCGTGGCCACTATCCCAGAATTATGTTGGTCTATGTAGTCGCAGGTTTTACCTTAGAATCTTTAGGACGTCATGAACTGGAGGTTTCCATCAGTCTTTTCGTTGTTGGAGAGCATTTGTTGTCATTATTTTAGTTTTTAGTATAATTCTCAGTCTCGAATGCCATAAAAGCTGATTAATCTGCCTGATGATTGCTGGGCTCATCGCCGTCGGTCGGTTATCGATGATTCTAACATACATGCATTCGTTCGGGCCGTAATGTTGTTCACTATTTCCGTACCCGACTTGGACTGGCTCGGAGCGAAAGGAAGCATAATTTACCATGTGATTTTCTCAGTATAATATGACTATTTTTTGAGTATCCACCATATTAATGAAATGCGGCTATCACAATAGCGGTTCCACATTTCAATTTTGAAGTGTTCAGCTTGTGTAAGTACTAAGAAAATGCAGTGAATAGAATGACGACTTAGCGAGGCGTTGTTGATGATTAAGTAACAACCGGTAATACTTTTTTTTCTCAAAAAAAAAGTCTGTTTCTGGTTATTCTAGCCAACCTTTTTTTTGTTGAAAGCGCTATCGATAGGTAACATCTTTCGTTAAATTTTGACTTTCTTCGTTAATTGAAATTTGATATACGCGAGTGCTAAATGTTGTAAATATTATTTTCTACAAATAACCACTCTTCTACATATGTTTTTTGCACCTTCTAATTGGCGCTTTAATTCTCAATTTTCCTTCATATTAAATATCTATCTAACTGGATACGTCTCTACATGAAAATTATTTCAAAATTTGTTTTGAATTACGACACTTCTCTGAGCGAAGAAATTCTTCTTATTTGCTTTCGTCGGTTAGTTTCAATAATTCGATCATAAAAAACGTAAACTTGAGAATTGATCTTTTTAATCGCTCTTGATTTAAATCCGCGTTTTAAAGTCAAAATACGTAAATACCAGAGACTAGCTATACTATAAAATTATAAATAGTTTTTCCTACTGCAATATGTAACATACCGGTAATTGGACTTATTTCATCCGATGAAATATTGATTTGTTCCTCGTTATTGTCTCCTGATACGACGTAATTATATTTACCATAAATTTTAGAGTAATCCAATGTTGTTTGCAAGCCTAACATGATAGCGATGGCATAGACACGATTCAGAAATAGTTTAAGGCTAGAACGAGCCTTTGATCACGTTTTGTAAAATTTATCGTAATAGATTTACAATCAAAAGTAAATGAAATTTGCTGTATTTTTTTAACTGCGCATTTTCTTTGTCGCGCGCCCTTTGTGTTTTTGTCGTCTTCTTTTCCCGACAAATTTCGCCGTCGGAGTCAATTGTAGTTTATCTTTCGACTTGAAGCAAATATGTTGGATTTAATAGCATTTTAAAGTAATCATTCGTTACACTCCCTCCAGTATTCTCTGCACAGTTTTTTTTTAGCCAAGTACGGACTCAATTTTAGCGATTGACAAATTATGACCTGATTTACTCGGTCCAATTGCCGCAGTTTTTGTTGCATGGGAGGTTGCAAGTAGTCTGTCTTGTTAATTGTCTCAAACGCATTAGCGTCAAGACAGATACGACAGGTGGTTTACGAAACAAAATTACTAAACGATTCTCGAAGACTAAAGGTGACGTGTATGTAAAATATACCCTTAATTATCTATACTTTTATTGATAAATAGAGTGGAATTAGTAAAAGGGTATTTCCGACCACAAAAATATACGTCAGAGTACTCGGAGTCGTCAGTTCAGACTTTTCGAAGTATGTAATAGTGAAGGCCGAAATTGTTATTCAAAAATCGAATGCAAACTTTTTATCGATCTAGATTCTAGAAAGGGAAATATTAGTAAGATTCTAAATTTTTGTTAGACGGTAATGTCTGGAGCCGTAGACTGGACTGATGTTCCATTAAAAAGTAACCAAATGTTGCGCTAATCAAATTTCCTATCATCAATTCATGCGCTACATGCATACAACTGTTACAAACGTTGTGAATAGAACTGAGTCGCGGACATACTAGTTAAAACAGGCGATATATGCCCAGGATAATGGGGATGATATGTCTCTAATGCAGTTTTCTATAAATTCGCGATGAAAGCTTCTATGCTCAATATGTGACACGTTTTTTTCACGATTGCAACAAAATATAAGATAGTAGGCCAGAAAAAGAATTCGTTTTACTTAAGCAGTATATAAGGTGTAAGGCTCTAATTTCTTTATTTGTAGTTATTTATTTATTGAATGTATGATACGCTATTGGTCACCGATTGAAGGCGCTTCGTACTTGGGATGAATACTTAGTGAAGTCCATTTTAGATACCTTTTAACATCACTTCAGTCGGTGTCTGGTTTTCGATGATAATTTGACAGTTGCACACTTTTCATTGAAATTTAACAAGCCCGGATTCGTTATGGCGCCTGTTTGGTAATTATGATCTAGATGTGAACTTTTTAACTTGGGTATTTCACTTATATTTTACAAAACTTAATTTATAAGTTTTCAAACCATAGCCGCGCGGGATTGTAATTTTCTGTATCAAGCTGATGATTTAGCAATAATTCCGTCTACCAGAAGAGATAAAAGTGTTGACTGTGTGTGCTCTGTTGGAATTAATTTATGCATTACGTATATATATATATTTTTTTATTTTTTGATAAAATATTCCTTATCTATTGATGCTATCTTTTATTAATTAATACATGCCAATGCTATTCATCGTGCCTGTGGAAGCCTTGCGAACATTGTACTATCCGGGAACAAGGATTACCTCTTGGAACGTACTAACTTGGAAGATGCTACAGCTAAACATGTGATAGAGTTTTTTGGAAAGAATACTATTTATCACTAGAAACATCCTACAAGGCTGGAACAAGACGGAGCAACGAATTGGATATTGACCGATTTTTTGAATATCACTATCCAGGTGTGTCAATGCATGCCGAGTTTCGTGCCACTCGTTGTTTCGTTGTGTACACATATTGCATGCAACTGTTTTTTCGCACTGTCAAGCATTTATTTGTTTTTTCTTTCCAATTTATTTCTGAAAATATTTGTATATATGTTTTAAATGTCGGCCTCTGCTAGTACCCCATGTCTACCTGGTTTTTGAAATGGGATAATCAAAAATATAACGTCTGTTTGCTGGATGAAAAACTTCACAATCCACAAACTTCATCTTGGTCAGGCGATTACATGCTTCCAATCTGATTCGATATTCAATATCAGCTTTGTATGTTCTTACTTTAGTCAGTTTTATTGAATTTTTTTACTCAATAGAAGTCATGTGTGACTTGTGAGAATTCGACTACATAAGATTATTCCAAATAAAAATGTTATCTGGTTTTAATTGTTATCTTTGTTGTTATTTCGTTACCTTTTTTTGTTTTGTTTTCTACGTTACCTTTTTTGCATCAAATTATGTTGTATGATAACATCATTTTCGAAAAATAGAATCTTAAACTTCAGAAAAATAAACCATATGATTTGTTTATCTATCAGATACTATCGATTTGTACACACCTAGAAACTCAAAGTGCTACTTCAAATACTTATATTTTGTTTTCAACTTATTTAAATGATGCGTTTTATACTCTGTTATTTCGATTATTTGAAATTTTCCTTTTTCGTAAAAATTTCACATGAAGTATGTTTCATGTCCTTTGTTAACTGAGTAGGCCATTAGTGACATAGGAATAATAATTGACCCGGTAGACAGATCGCACCATTGTGATGACAATAAAATCGATATGGAATAATGTTGATATTTTCGAAATCCTGTTATATCGGAACCTTCTAGAACATTACATTGCTTGGCCAATGATTTACGAATATTGAATAGAGTTTCCGTATTCGCATTGTCCGCGATTTTAGCTCGAACGTGTTGAATTGCGCATCAAGTATCTCGATTCTGAGAAGCGTCGATATTTTGTGTTTTGAGGTGCCGCGAGTGTCCTGGAAAATCAATACATATAACATTTTAGGGATGATTTGATGATAGTGAACAAGACATCAACTTCAAACGTGTCATCGCCGTAGTCATATCTTTACCATAATGAGTGAACACGAAAAAGTCTTACACCATACGAACATGAATGTCAAATTGCCACATTGTGTTTCAGTTTTACAAAATGCCGAAAATTCAAAGATTCCCGTGCAGCCACAGGAGATTATAACAAGAATGAAAGAAATTGGCTTCCCGCGGATACTTACATCTAAAACCATTGAAAATTCAAGTTTTTAGTTCAATAGATGAAGCATTTTTAGCTAGACAACAACAACTATTTCGGAAAGTAATTCGCAGATGCACTTCAGTTTCAATTATTGTAAAGGGATTTAGGACAATTACTGTTATGTAAAATTCGTTCAAACGGTACATATGATCAAAATCGTACTCGGCGATCTGCATTCCCATGCGTACTCTATTATTCCTGGAATTCCTCAGGGCTCAATTCTTGGGCCTAAATTGTTCGTGATAAATATTAGATGACCTTCTGGATACCTTTCAATGCAAATTGGAATATTCGCGGATGATAAAACTCATTAAGCCTTCTATATAAAATCGAATAAGAAATAAAGTTATACCTTGCTTAATCTCTTCGAAAAACAGATTGTATCGGTTTTCTAAAGAGGAAATTCAATTGAAAGTTTCAACTCAAACTACCAACTCAACACTAAGATCCTATTTATCATCATTACGCTAAAACTAATTATTTCCTTCATTATACACATCGAGTGAACTACATTCCATCTCACATTTTTTTTGATTCATAGGCCTCGCCATCTTGAGATATATTATGAAATGCATTCATTATGTCAAATTTCAGAAAGCTTTAGTAAAAGTCAATTCACTTATTCTTACTCGTTGATATAACATTAGAAGTTATGCTTTACATACATGAACAAATCGGTGGTTCTCCATTCAATGAATCATTGCTTCCACATTTGTGGAGGTGATCTCGCAACTCCTTTTAACCCTTTTTCGAGTTTAAAGGAGAGCTATATATAGAACAATATAACATGTTCTAAACTGTTTTCAGAATGTAGTCTTTCCCGTCGAGAAAATGTGTTTCGTTTAGCTATTATATATATATATATATACATATTATTACAGACTTTGCGCTTGAAAATTTCACCTCTTCTCTCCAAAAATAATGTTTGATCGCTTTGATCTCTAGTTCACATCCATGCACTGAATAGGTTTTCACTTTTCAACAAAATTTTCAGGTTGAAAGCTTTTTTATTTCAAGCTTTGTATAGTATAGCTGTTGTGTCGAGGGTGTCGCTGATGTATATTGTTTAATCCCAGAAGATTGTTTTAGATTGATTGAATATATTTTAGGATATTATTCTTATAAAGCTGGATATTATTGCTCGTGTTGGATGAAATATTTCCCCAGGTTGATGAGTTGGCTGTAAAACAACAAGAACAGTGGTAGCACATTTACACAAAGCGCACCTTCGCATATGCCATAAATTATGAATACAGCAATATTATTTAGGATTTTTGCGCAAAACTTGTTATGGTAAAACACTCCAACACTTTGTTCCAATTCAAAAGTCCTAAATCATAATTTGAATCATATATGCTGGCAAACATTGATCAGCTTGCCCATGTTGTTAGCTTAATCGAAAATGAATGACTGAGATTCTGCAATCCGACAAGACGTTCGACTGGACATATATAGCATATAACAGTGACATTTTAATATTCCTAGAAATATATTAAGATATAGTTTACGGCTTTAAACTAAAAAATAAGCACATTTTCGAAGCTGGCTTTCTGCTGACATGAATAGGGAAGGTTATTTGTTACATGTGTAAACTTTTAACTTAGATGGTCAACAATTCTGTGATAAAACAGTTGACTGAATGTAACAAGTAAAAACTCGTTAAAAGGTCTTTTTCAAAAGATAAAATATTGGAGAGATATCTCATTTTTCAAAAAGCAAAATGAAGTATACGTTCCCTCTATTTTGTCAACTACCTGAGAAGTGCGTCTTCGTAGTCGAATAATAAAAAAATTGTTCCAATGTCGTACTGAGTTCACATCACCTCTGTGTCGTTATATAAGTCCTTCAATATTTAATTAAAAAAATGTTGAAACACCATAATGCTATCTTGGGCGTAAGAATAAACGTCAATGCAAGTTTTTTTTACCTCGTTTCGAACTTATTTTACGAGTTCAATGAAAGAACGTTTCATACTATTATGTGTGACTGGTATAAATTTAAAATGACTTAACACACTCTATTTGCAGAGATTCAAACGGTTCGCTGTGTTGTACATTAATTATTAAACTACCCCCAATTATTTCCAACCCAGAAAATAGTCATTTTACGGCCACGCGTTGACATCTTTAAACTCTTAGTTCAAGATAGAATTTGAACACATTATTTCTTATATCGATGTATTTATCTGTTATGCAAATTTCTCACCTAATGTCAGAACAATTCAGCGTTCTGGAACAAATTTAGATTCGTCATACTTGAGGGCAACATTTCTGCCATCTTCTGGTACAGCAAGCTAGTGTAGCTGCGGTTATTAAGGCAATTTTTAAGCGCACATTTTTATGTAACAAATAATTGAAGAAATTTAAAAACAATTATTGGCCTAGCAAACAGAGATTATTGGCCTGATTAAGCCATCATCGTATTGATGAATTCCAGAAAATAGTTGGGAAGCCTTATCCACACGTAACGACGAGTCCCAATAAAACAGAGTAAATGTGAGGGCTGGCATGCGTCAAGTTTTTCCGATAACCCTAAATAGGCATCTCCGCAACTCCGATTCCACATCTGGCCTCGAAAATCAGGCGCGATATTATCATAGTGGACCTTCTTCCGCAAGGGTTGTTAAAAATATATAAGTTATTTCGTGGGATACATACGCCATCATCATCACTTTGTATGTATTTTGCGGATGGGATTCATTTTCATTGTTGAGGTGGCAACAAACTGAACTGGAATATTTTTGCGATATTGTAAAGGGCTAATATTGCAGTCATTTTATTTCTCGTCCTTGATTAATGAGGACAGCGGATTAAGTGACGTGGTATTGCATGTTAAAAATTTATGAAAATGACCTGGATGATCTGTACAGCAGCGATGTTCATTAAAAGTTAGTTACCCCTAACTTTTCCATCCTTTTTCCTTCTAAGTATTTTGGATTTATAATATTACACGAGAATCGTCCAAACGTATCTTGCTCAGCCATTGAACGTTACGGTCGCTTTCCTATTCTTTTCAAGCTGTAGCCAAAACGTTCCAACACGCGAACGAAATTATACAAAAGGCTGATTTTAAACCTTGCATAATTATACTTTCGTAACGTCATCCTCGTCAAACATTCCAAACAATAAACACATGCACATGTGTTACAGGCAAGAAGCAATGGGAAAAGATCTGCATCTAAGACCACTTGTGTCTTTTGATAAACGCAAGTATATGTATGCATAATTTTGTAATATTAAGTTTACTTTCGCAATGCCGCTGAAATCAAAGAATTGAACTTTATAAGAAAGCGTTCCGTAAACCAGTGGGTCTCAACCGCCGGTCCGGACCATGCTGTCGGTTCGCCCAATGTATTACAATATTATATCTTAATTGCAAAATGCAAGGCACTAATGCTGGTTCGTTTAATTTGTTTGTTTTAACTCCAATTGATGCGTAAAACAAACTTGGTCAGAGGTCCTACGCCCATTCCAAGCCCTGAACGCCCGGATGTTTTGTTAAGTCAATGACGTCATGACGGGGCACATCATAACGCAGTTTAGCTTACTTGCAATACCACGTTGATGTCGAAGCATAAAGACTTGCCATTGTTATAGTTTTGGATATCGCTTGAAAAGAATATTCTGAGCTCAGGCACAAAGCCATTGAATTACTGCTGATCTTTGTATAACTTACTTACGTGAGAAAATTTTAACGGTGTACCGGTCTGCAAAATTAGTTTTGAAATTTAACGGTCCTCAAGCTAAAAAAAAGATGGGGAACTACTGCTGTAAGCCATTCACAATCACATTTCGAGTAAAAGAATACAGTACTGAGATCTAATTGTCCTAATATTTGATCTTTTCATGTATTAATTCACCCATAACATCGAGTTTTAGATATATTATACTGTAGTAGATAATCACACTTTACGAACTATTGAGTGCAACTATTACTTATATCAAATATTTTAGAAATTGATTCCGAAGTCTTTCCTGCAAAAATTCATGTCAAATTTTAATGCCTACTCATTGTCAATACATATGACGAAAAAATTCAATATGATTTCATCTCAGTTTTCTCTCTATATACACACAATATTAGAAATCAAAATTCGTTGATTCGAATCATTTGAAACAAGAATGACATCGGATTTATTTTACTATAGACATTTAAAAGGAATGCAAATTGAAAATCTTCTATGAAGCACATATATCGATACTTCGGAGAATAACTTTAGACACGCATATTATTTTAAGGGAGCATTAGGAGAATATTAAATGTTTTTTAAGTATAGTAGTGCTTTTCATGTCTTGTTAGGGCTAAACTTTACATTCAGCAAACAATTTTTTGCCTTCTATAAAACAGTTATAAATTATTTCCTATGCTTTTGGACCCTTGCATTAAGTCGGGTGGAATTTTAACTAGAAAAAAATAAATACCCCTAAAAATAAGCCCTTTTATACCGTTTATTTACAAACAGTCTGTAACTCCAATACGAACTGTAATCATATTAAAAGTATAAAGCATTAACCTCCGGAATGTGTGACAATTGAACGAAAATCAATACCGCAAAGAAAATGTTCACAATGCGGCTTTATTAACTTGCCAACAAGCCTGAGAGGGGGAAGTAAACAACGTTGTTTTGATTTATTTTTTATCCTAACGTTCAACACATCAAGCCAAACGAAATGTTACGATGTTTCTCCGGTCTGTCGGAATACACTGATTCAATTTAAAGTCAATTTTGAACCCTTTTTTTGCTTTTTCAATTTTACAGCAGCATCTTGGCAGTGTATGTTAGAATTAGGGTGTGGCGCATTCATGCTTTGTAACTTCGTTTGTTTGAATATTAATAACTTATTTTTGTTAGAAAATATCGTTTATTTATTTCTTTGTTCTTTTCATTTAAAGTGTTTTTGTGACAATGAAAATTGGTTAGATGCTGGCGCTCAGTTCTCACATTGGGGACTACGGATGAGTTACTTTGTGTTGGGGGCGCGTAAATATACTGTAATTAATAGTATGACCTTGGCATTCAGATTCATCTAACCTATGTTTTGCACCGATGCAAATCGACTTCGCGTGAAATACTAATAGCGGCAATATTGTCAGTAATGCGCTCATGGAATAATTTTTCTGTGCTTTCTGTATTAATTGAATAATTAATAATTATACTTGTTGTTAAATGTATATATATAACTTCGGTGTTTTGAGGCTAGAGTTATATAGGATTTTTATGTTATTCCGTGATAAAATAAACTGGAATATATAACGTCATAGCACTAAACCACAACGCATGCCTCAACTTTTAAACACGCTAAAGTTTGCTAGTGTGATGTTCGTGCCTAAGATACGGATCTCACTTGAGCGTATTAAAAAAAACTCATATGCCTGAAAAAGTAAGCTCAAGAAGGTTTTCTAGTGATTACCAAGCTACAGAATATCACAAAAACGATAACTCTCTTAAAAATTTTAAGCAAATTAGATATCATTTTATTTGTTACATTTTGTAGTGGTAATCATCATAATTAGGAGTGAAAGACTCCTCAACACAGTCTGTTGGCTATAAATACTTTCAATTGCTTTTCAAAAGCAGCAAAATTCTATAGATGTTGAACTTCCGTCGTTTTCGAATAGGCTTGTATGAACTTGCGTGAAGACGCCGCCATATTTTAATATGACGATGTTTTAATCATTATTTGTCACCAGTGAATTGGTTTTCTACAGACCGTGTGTTTACTTTAATACAGGTTCGCTTTATTCCGAATTGCTTACTATTTGAATATGACGTAGAACATACCTATGCAGAACAGTTACACAACAGAAATATCAGTTTTGTCGAGCTATCCAAATCGATCTAATCTCGCCGGATGCGAGGTTGAATTTCGATAATTTTTAATGTTGGATGGTGTTTTTGCTTGCGTTGTTAGATAATATGATCTGAGTTGTGTATGCCTCGACTTACAATAGAGTAAATTAACTTTTCTTAAATATTGTCTGTACTTTTGCAAAATAACAGTTAGTTTAATACTCTAAGTCTAATGCACCAACAAATCTGATCGACAATGTTTTTATTTAATATCGATATATCCAAGTCGAAGACCTGTTAAAGTTGGCTTTAGGAAACTATGGTTATGTGGCTTGCTTGATTCTAAAAATAAGCCTTTACGATAGCACAAGTTGGTTAAAAGGAATAAGTGGTATTTTGTATGTTTGATTGTTAAATGCTTCACTTAGTTTGACTCCTCAAGATCCCAAACTGTATCCTAAAATCTGTGTCGAGTGTAAAATATTTCAACCGTTGGTTGTCTAACATAATTTATGACACCCTCCCAGGTAGACGCTAATATAAATGCAACAAAGCAGGCGGCTGCTAACAAAACTCTACCAATTATTACATTATAATATTATGCTAATTTGTTTCGCTTATCTTCGTCATCCTACTTTCTATTACTTATTGGTTTTATGAATTACTCTACTGCTTCCCAGTTCAAATATTCGCGCATATTACATTGAAATTACGCCCGGCGGCACGTTTTGGCAATATCAGCTGCGTTTGAACGCTAATATCTTTGTAAATATCTAAGTCGAAATTAAGATATCATAATTGTCGCATTAGGATAATATTAAACGTTTCTTGGCCCTAAAATGCTTGGTATAATCGCGTAAATGGGGAACCGACCATAGTGGTTTGGGACAGGCAATTTCCGCTTTAAAGCTTCTAAAATATTTTGAATAGAGCTATTGGCAATTCCTAAAAATAAATAGTTTTGGTATGTTTTTTTCGTTGTCATTGGAATTGTGTGTATAATCATATTCGATTAATATTTACTACCATTACAGACGAAACCGTCTATTTTATGGACGCATAAAAGCGCAAAGTTAGGGAGTCATATAATCGGGTGATATATGGTTAGGTTGAGTAGTTTTACAATTCAACGCCATTAATATCGAAACTGAAATTAACGAGTCGGTTTTAATGAGCTTTTTACTCCATCACAGAATAGTTTTACAACACACTAGCGAGAAGAATTGATTTCGGATATATGACAACTGAGGCTCGTTTTAACTTACGATACAACATACTAGTTTCGATGGATAAAATCCAGCGATTTTTATACCTTGTAAAACAGAAAAAAAACATTATTTACTTAAAAGTGAAGTTGTAACCGAGCAATAGCATCACACTGATGAAGCTAATTATTAACTTAATAGCTAATTTTTAAAAACATATCAGTTAGCTCAAAATAATACAGATTTGATAGAGAAGTGTATATTAATAAGTGAATTTAGAAACATTGAAACAAATCTCCGAAGGTTCTATGAAAATGAAGAATGTTTCCATGTTATTAAGTTTTTGATTTAAAATGGTTGCAAAGGCGCCAGAGACATAATTCCCCCTCCTCCTTTGGATTACGTGAGTATGGTGGGTAACGAATACCACGATAGATATTATATTATATAATTTTATTGTAAAGGTATGGTAATATATGATGAACTAAATTGAAATATGAGAAGTGTTAATGAATTTCAATTGGTATGTTTTACTAGATCTACAAAGTGAATTCAGGTATTCTTGTTTAGACAGGAGAAAAGTACATATGTCATTTTTTCCACACATTTTCATAATAACGGATGCATGAGTAAGCCAGGTGGAGTTTATGCGTGAAAATTATTGTCTCGAAAATTCAAATAAATTGCCGCATTATTTACAAGATAAGATGTGTTTTGAGATAAGACCGTTATGATAGAATATTTTCAGAATATTTTGGAACATTGTGGCGTGCTAATGCTAAAATACTGAAAGACATTAGAGTATGTGTTTCGATAGTGAAAGGCTGGCTTTGAGAAGTTAGACAGTTAGTTAGTAAGATAAGAAACAGTAAAGTGTTTGCGGCGCTAGGTACGTTTTGCGATATGAATTTCTGGTATTTTTCGATAAATTATAGATGTTTAAGCCGAAATTGCCTTGGTGTTATGAGCCTTTCTATTCGATACAGGTATATGGTGATCATCATTTTTTCAATTTAAAACATTAACGCAAAAAGTCTACGTATAGAAAAGTATTGGAGTACGGCACGTTTTATTTTACTCTGTTTCTTTGTTACCCACGGCAAGAGTTTACCATTATTGTAAGCAGTTTTCGGCAATATGTACAATCTAGTTGAATTAACTATTGAATAATTTTACCTTGTAATCCAATACAATTAAATAAATACATTATCAATTGGCAGTTAACAAAATTCAATTCATAAATCAATCCATATTTAATCCTGCGGTGCCGCGAATGAAAGGCATACGTATCCTGGTGCTTGAAACTGCGCCAATTATAAGCACTATAAAATAATAATTCATCAGCGCAAAATCATATAAGAATAGTTATTGACACAAAAATTCAATCGATACCCCATTATGGCCCACGAAGTGGACCAAAAGATCCTTTTAATATTATATTGTTGTTGTTAGAATTCTTTTCTTGTCATTATGTAAAAATTATCTTTCTCTTTAATTACTGGACCAGTTGCTTTAAAATTGTCACTGGTTAAAGATTGTTGTTGTCGCCAGAAGGCTATTACTTTTATTTATTTTGAAACTTTTTGTGGGCGTTATGGGATTTGCATTTTTTCTTTGTGTGTGTGTGTGTGTGTGTGTGTGATTACGTCATCAAAATTTTAAAAAATTGCGCATATTGTGGTGGTTCGACGTTCGCGCTCGTTGCGAGTTGTTGTGGTTCGAAGTCACGAGGATTACGCTTCCTTACCGATTCCGTGGAAGTTTAGATACCGGTACCCGTACTACACAGGTTAGGTGCGTAAGATAGAAAGGAGGCCTATAAAAAAAACTATACGCATATGCATATGATATATTAACAGAACATTCTACCATTCCGCTTACATAATATCCAATTTAAGTTTAAAATCACCTGACATTTGGAAATAGTTATACAGTTAGCACCTCTTTAACTGTTTTCATGATTCATATTTCCAATTATGCAACATTTCTAAAACTGAAAAAAGTCATAGACCAGGAAAGACGAAAATAATATTCATAAAAAAAAATAGATAGTAACTTACAAAAATAAACATAGTAAAAATCCTCGTATCATATAATCGCGAATCACAGAGTAAGGGAAGCTTGAAATCCTTTTATACTGTTCCTAAGCTACTTATAAACGCGACGTTTTGCCGTAATATTCAACAACTTTACCCCGTGTAGTTTTGATAACGTCGTTTGTTTGGAGATTAAACGAAACGGCTGCAAGATTGAAATAAAGGCTGCTTTATAAGCATGGATTATGTTATGCCCAAATTTAATTGTAGTTGAATTATATATTCAATGAAAATAACGCAATGGGTTAGTTAACTTTACTTTTATTTTAGCAGTTCTGTCATAAATAACAACATAACATTGTACTAACTGGCTTTCCATTGAATTCCTTGTGTCAGATTTTCGTTTTACGTATTTGAAACACCATGAATGACCGTGATTAATTAGTTTTGAATATTTGTGGACCACGTATGAATCAGGAAAAGTGTTTTCCTTTTTGGTACAAAATGTTGCAGTTGCTGAGAACCACAGTTGCTAAGTAAATAAATAAATTTGTGAAGTTAAAGTTCTCAATAAATTTTCGATTTTTTTTATAATAGCGTCTATATACATACATAAAATCAATTGTATTATATCTGCTTGCGTGACCCCAAACTATAAATCCGCTTCATCGTATAGTGATAATATGACGTATAGTTACTGTATTGTGTACATTTCTTCTTAGCTTAGAAAGTCGACACCGTTTTGAGTTTAAGGATATTTGTTTTATCAAAAATATAACTAATTTAAGGGTATGGAAAGCTAAATCAGGTCAGGCAGCTTTCGATTTCGTAATGTAATTTCGTAAACTCTAATCAGGAAATGTAATTCAGAAAAACCAAGCCAAAATTGAATTCTAGAAGTATAAACCAGTGAGACCATTTATTTTGAAAAATTAAAATATTTTAAACCGTTGTTCATATTAAAACTGTAGATCGAATTAGGAGCGTGAATCCCTACATAAGCCAGGCTCCTAGAGAAGAAACGGCTTCAAGCTATGTCAAAAAATGGCTATGGACGCTATAGTAAAGCTGGAGCCGGTATAGTTAAGATATAACCAATATTTGGATGAGAACCCACCATAGCCTGTTGGCTGTAGCAGTTCTAGATCGGATATAGCTTGACTATAACACTGCAGCTTGGCCATGACGACGGGTGTTCGGCTATAGACATTTTCAAAAGAATTCATCCAATTTTCATAAGACTAGACTTGAGTATGACCTGATCTACGTCACAACAAAATAGGGCTTTGGTATTTTTAATCCAAACTCCAGTTCTCATAGCTTTATTGTTCACAATACTATTTTCATGCCGTTTTTGGTTGTTTGGAAATCACATTTTTTGTCATTTCGAGGTTTGAAAATTCGATAGCTAGATTGTTCATTGCTACATTTATTCCCTTTGCAATATAGCGTGTCAATGGTATCTGGTTAAAGAGGAATTTCCTTAAAAAATGTGGTGAGGATTTCTCGCTATTTATTTGCATATACGTATGTATAAAAATATTGTCAACATGTATATAAATAGATAGCTTAAATTACCTGGGAAAAGTTACAGCGTTAGGAATAATTTATCTGGTTTGTTGGACTGCAGATTTTAGACAGTTAGGGAACGAATTCAGAACATTGATTCGATGTATATTCAATACCTTTAATCATAAAAAACTGGCAACGTTAAAACCATTCTCCTGTGATCACTGGAATAAAAAATCGACTCCAAACTTGCGACAGATTTATGCTATGCCAAGCAATTTTATACGACAAATAATAGATTGCTACTAGGAAAAGTTATTTCAAATACCATTAGAATGCGAGTAGATCTACTGCGTATTAAAATATCAAATGATCTGAAAATTTAATATTGCTCTACTGTATAAATGAGTGGAGAATTTCTTATTACCGCTTGGGAAGTATTGATAGATCTATCAATGCGAAACCATTAGTCGAGTATGTGTGGGCCTGATTACGATCCTTTTTCAATGAAGAATTAGAAGATATACAGGGTATTCAGAAATTCTTGAAAATTATTTAAATTGTGAAGGGAGTTCATTAATGCAATTTATAGCTTGTTTTTTTCCAAACGAATGTAATATATGGAGTAAATTGCTCGAATAAACGCTGTGTTCAGAATATAATAACAAACCCGGTAAAGATATATCGAGAACTGACTTCTTATCATCATCAATTGTAACGCGACGCACAATGTGAGCACACTGTATATTGCGGTCTGGCTGAAATCAAACCAAAATACTGATTTATGTACTTGTTTCTTTTTACCGTGAGCTATTTAGAAATATAGACAAATATTTAGTTTGTAAGAATGCTCAAAAGATGAATTGTTCCAATTTGTATCTCCAAATCAAAATGATCAATAATTGAGTAAAACTACTTCAAGGGGAGAATCAATATCACTGTGGATAATATTTTATTTGGATACCACTGTAGATTTGTATATATTATAACGCCAATATGCCTTCAGCAAAGAACGGTATGTGGGGAGTCGTGAGAGGTAAGAATTTTTCTTGTTTGTCCAATTAGCTCAACTTTATCTGTTTGCTTATCGTTTTCTTATATGCTGCTGTGAAATACTCTTTCGAATGCTCCATCAATACAACAAGATTAAACTTTGATATTCTTGTATGGAATGAATAGATTTTTCATACTATTATTGAGCAGAGGAATGTCAATAAGATGGCTTAATCAGATGGCGAACAACAACCTCTCGTTCAGTTTCCAATCTTTGTCGGTTATGGGAATAGTTAGCCAGATATTTGTTTCAGATACATGATCCTGAAGAAAACAGTAACCGTTATGTAAACCACTCTTCGGCGGCGAGAATTTTGAGCATCCTCTCGCACATAATTATACCCCACCCCACATTCTTTATTTGTAAGATTGCTCTTATTTTTTAATGTCTCCATATTAATAGAAAGGCTGTTCTCATTCCTTCTTCCCTGATTTATTTCTCATAACCAACCAATCGGATGTTTCGAAAGCATTTCATATTTATCTACTTCAATCATAATGTATGAGTGGTTCAGTGTAGGTATATCTATATATATATAATTTAATCGTCAGTTTATTTTTTAAATGTCCAGTTTTATAGTGTTTTGTTGTTGTTTTCAAATCGAACATTGATCGCCCGACATGTGAAATTAGGTAGCAAAATATGCTGGTCATTCCAAAAACCCAATAGCTCTCAACATATTAGTGACTACATGTTAAGAGCCTTCTTTGTTTGGAGTGAAAACGACTCTCAAAAACATGCCATAACATAAATTCGCTGTATTTTACAAGATCCCAAGACCCGAATAAAGCATCTGAATAAAAACAATGTCAAATGTATTATGATTGGTTTTATGAGTTGTTATGATAAAAGTTTTGAACGATCCATAGTACCCATTCCTTTCCATTTGTAAGGCAATATTTTAACATGTTTGTTGAAATTGGAGATACCATTGATGTACTCCGGCTTATCCCATTAGCGATTATTCAAGCATATAATATTATATCCGTTTATTGGAAACGCCTTATATTTTGTCGGTTTATGACAGGTTTTAATATCAGTCGCAGAAATCCCGCCTGATAATAAATGGCCCAAACTACCTTTCGTATGTGGGCGCTAGAGTTTTTTGAATTACTAATTTTCGTTCGACCTTTGAAAGCTCTTTTTAAAAATTAAACGTCGCTTCGCTACTTTCAACCTCGCATCTTCATGACGCATTAATTCTCGCTATTTTCTTGTAATTATTATTGACGCTTTCATACTTATAAGCGTGACTGACTTTGGAAAGCACTCGCACTTGAATCACGCGACCGATTGCTCTTTTTGAACTTTCCAAATGCATCAATGAATATTTAAAGATGAATTTTAAAGTATTTAATATCTATTAATTAACATCATTATACACTATATCATACATGGACGGTGAAGCGCAAGTAAATTTTATTTAGTAAACATATGGATTTTTATTTCAACCATATAGCCTACTTATACAAATTTACCAGTAAAGACAGGCCGGTCTTCTTTTATTGTCATTGTCATAATATGGTGAAATTGTCCATAACTTATATTTTTCAATCGGCGCAAGTTCATCAAACGCCGTTTCCTTCTTAGGATAATATGGCGGGTACCAAGTAATCCGAACGGAACGTGCTATTATGCGAAGGACCAGTGCCAACGGAGCTGATTAGAATCGGGAAACACTACCACAATTCGTCTTACCTGGTAACGATTAATAAACTAACGGTGACTGACACGGAATGCAGCGGCGGGTTGTGAACATGGCCCTTTCAATTATGGTCTCTTGACCATGGAGAAATCACGCCCCTTTCTTTTGTGTATGTTACCCAGCAATCATTCTCTAAATTGACTTGTATTTGGCTCTGAATCACATTAGCTTTGTCCAGTGCAATTGCGGTCGGTCAAACACAAGGATGTCGTCTGAACAGGATTTTGTGGGTTGCGTTTAAGTGAGTTTTGTACTTCAGGGTAAGCAATTATGGAAAAATATTGACAGCAAAACTATGAGAGGGGTTTGCAGTTTTTAACGACTGCATTTTATCTCGTGTTATATGTGTTGGTTTGAACTAATTTAACCTATAGCCAGTATGTTATTTCCCTCATATCCAAATTCTCAGAGTCAGAATACTCCAGAAAATAATTAATCGCTGACTTGCTGGAGGAAGAGCCGCCTAAAAACCGATAGTCGTAAACTGCAGCAAATAAAATTTCGGTTTTTTAAATAAAATCTCTATATTTCGTGTACAATGATCAAATAGGGGTGTTGTTTCTTCTTTTTCAATTTATACTGTACTCTGTATGTGCAGTACGTTTTAACCTATGTTACACGGATCGTATTTTACTTCTTAATTTGCCATGATTGTATCGATCCACGCATAATTAAGAACGAATATCGTACGCATGGAAAAAAAAATATATACGAAATGTATGATGCACAACTATTTTGCATATACGTTTTGAGAAGGCTTTTAAATTCGATAATCCCTAGACATGGATTTTGTGCACTGACTGACTGTACGGAAGGTGTGTTTTCTTTCTGAAAGACATTCATTTAGTTCACTTTGATTATATAATATATTACCTGGAGCTAACAGTCGGCGTGTTATTTAAAATTGTCGTTTTTGGATCACAACTGATTAAATCTTGTTCCTTCCACTTTATTAAAAGAGCAAAAAGGGGTAACTGGGAAGTAATTACATACTGAGGCTTCGACATTTTGGAATGGCATTTACCCTTTCATATTTCTCATTTTACACGCTTGTCGGCTTAGACGAGAGTTTGATTTGTTTAGAATTAGAAGGAAAACTTGAATCAGGGTATTTTGGCAGTTGAAGAAACCGCGTAAGTATCTTTGTACACTTCTCATCGCCCTGGCTACATTTACGCTTTTGCATTGATAGCCAATATCGCAATCGCATTAGGTCTTACTCCTGATCGATCTCTTTCTACTTTACTCACTTATCGCGTACAATTACCGACAATTAAATTAAGATATTACAGCCAATCAAGACGTGTATTTAAGAAGGCGATATGCTAAAATGAAAGTCATATTCAAACCGTCTGCTGACGACATTAATATTCAATGCGATTACTTCGATCCCGGTATGATCATCCTTTTGAAAAATTCATCAATTTGAGACAATCCGTTCGAAAAGATATAATTTCGTTGGCTACCTAATACGTCGCTACAACTTTGACCTGATGATATCTGATTACTTTATTCGACATAGAAATAGTAAGCTAAGATTTCAAAGCTGTGAGTTGTATCAAGATTGTGATGATTTCATTAATGATTGTTTTAAAATTTAGTTTGTACGACTACTTTGGACGTGGAAGATATAAGTTATGAATAAAAAAAGAAACATTTAGTTCTGGGTTATCAATTTTAAATTCCCAATCTTTGCATAGTTGTTTTTTCAAGTCAAAATGCTCATATTAAAATAGATTAAAAAGTCTTGACAATTTAGTGATTATTTAACCCCTGTCGTACGTATTAGGAGGTACTTCTGAGTGAGATTGCGTGATCTAACTTCGAGCAAATTGTTTTGAAAGGGAACAAAATGATAGAGGGTGAAGATAGGATACTGTTTTTTAAAAATGAAATTGGAATGTTAGCTAATGAATATTTTTTTTGACTGTTCCGACTGTTTTAATTGGGGCTTTGTAAAAATCCCAACACAGTATACTTCGCTGTCTAGAATAATAGGAAGACTTAGGGCACTATAGCCTATAGATAAGGGGTGTGCAACAGGCGGCCTGCGAGCTGCAACCATACCCGCCAACCCTTTATTGTTGCCCTTGTCAACACTCGGATTTTTCACCATCAAGCATAGTATGCTAATCCGACAGTTTATGTTTAAAAAGGTGCTTAGATGGGTAAAAATACATATTGTTTTGTGCTCCTGTCGCTTCGTTGAACCATTTCTCCGTTTTGCCCGGTGCCTTTATTATTGTAATGCCAAGTGATAACCGCATTCTCTACCTTGCCCTTCCCGGGGCGATCTGGTTGTCGCTAATGTATTTCGTCAGTTAAGGGTTACTACAACTTCTGTCAAAGATGATATTACCCAACTATGCGAGAAATCGAAATTTCAAGTGTCCCACTAAAATTTTAAATTAATAAAAAGCATTGTGAGAATTTTTTAATCTAGAAATTTTTGTTTTGCGTGGTCCACCCACAAAAAAGTTGCACACCCTTGACTTAGATCTAAAATCAGTCAATTAATTTCAATATAATGTTCAAAAGGAACTAGAATGGAACTAGAACTGCATTATATATCGAAAACTTCTGTATGGATTTAGCATTTGCATTCTGTATGTACACACAAGATAATCCCAGCTAAACCACAAAAAAATCGTTACATCTAATGTCGTACCGCACAACGTAAAATTCTTGTTCCGAATTTCGCGCTACAGATGTTATTATTTGACTTTAACGCAAAAATATGTTTTTTTTGTCTACATCTCACTTTCTTATAACATTTTCAACGTTCTCAATTGCATTTACAATGCGTTGACAGTTATAGAATCATAATCCTTATATTTTCAGCCGCTCAAGTCACTCGAGCTTCATTTCTCGGTAAAGGAAGTTACGACAAGGACGCGAAAAAGAAGAACAATAGCAAACCACGCCGATCAGTGTCTGCGGTATTTGATCCAACAACGGGGGAATATTACCATGATCCTTACTATCCGTATAGCCCTTCTACTACAAGTCCAAGAAGCTTAGAGGCTATATACGAAGAAGGACCGTTTGATCAAAATCACAACTCTCGCTCAAGGACCCGGTATAGTACCTCCGATCTTCAAAACTATACAAATAACCGTTTTTATGATAATCCCGCTTACGTGAGTGACAGTTCCACTGCAAACAGGCGGGCGACATTATCAAATGTATCTGACGTCTATTACGCTCAGAGACAGACGTCTTTTCCGCAGCATCCACCAGCTTATGAACCTAATCTTCATTGGAACACCGCTAGAAACAAATCATCGGTTTCTAAACTTGGACAATCAGTGAAGGTAAGTGATAAATATAACTTGTTTTTTTGTGGCACGACTCTTTGTTTTGAAGGGGATGTACAGTAACTTAATGAAATCGCTTCGGGTTGGAATTTTTGTAAACTAATAGCAAATTATGTTATTTTGCACCAATATTTTCAAACGTGAAAATATTGCAAATTTACCTTTTGTTAAATATAGATTGGTTTTATCATTAGAATGAATACATATAGCAAATGTCGATGGAACATTTAAGGAACAACCTACTTTAGTACCTGACTATCACAACTTGAAACGCGAATATTTGTTTTGAATTCATCTGAATAATATTTGGTCCTTTTCTGTTCCTATTTAAATAAAGCAGTGGCACTAACGATTACTTTCAAGGAGCCGACTTAAGCATATGCTATATGTATTTGAGCGCACCGAAGCCGCGATAAATTTCTGCTTTTATAATTTATGTATTCAAGATTCCAATGGGAAAGTATTGCAACTATTGCTGGTCACTGAAACAGTTTTTTTTTGTCACAAGTCACTCACTGGTTTCATATTTAGTTTATACGTAGTCACATTCACAAGTAAGTCTCCTCATAAACCGAGTATAATTACTCTCTCCAATACAGCTGGTATTCGTGGTGAAAATTTAAAGGAGTCGTTATTGCAAGCTCGAGGTTGGGCTGATAGTCTAAAATCGAAGTTTGGATTTGACGCTGTGGGGGAGACTAAAATAACTTAGAAAAGTGAATGACTTTTGTTATCTCGACGGCGTGTGGTCACCCGTTAACAAGGAGAATAAATGACAATATTCTCGAAATTTTTTCGTTTCGTCAATACAAACTCAAGCGCAACTCCGAAAATTCAGGTCTGACTAGTGCATTTGGAACATATTCTTAGTTTGGCATAATGGTTGAAGGCTCTGATAGACATTGTACCATGTATGAGACTACTCTATCCTTACTGTACTGTACTTACTTTATAAATTAATCTAAAGATAGGGCTATTAATAGTTAGACTAAGTAACTTGATCGAATGGTAATCGCGAAGATATTAAAAAAATGAGATTGAAATTTATATCAGCTAATTATTAGGATGCTCATAATATAATGATCGGTCTAAAATCAATATTTTTCAGAAAAAGTTTATTGCTGTTAAACAAAGTGTGATATTTGGCAAAAAAAACTATTTTTTCGCGTGAGTTCAAATAGATTATTTCAACGCTGCTGCTATGCGAACTTCGATTTTTCGTGCCTGATTTAGAATTATTAAATATTTATAAAGAGGGCAAGGGGTAATGGGGTTTTGCTTCCTGTTTGCGGTTCTCCATAATTGCTTGTATTTTTCTGGTCTATGTGGAGTGTACGTTTACATCATTATTGTTTGCATACGATCCAGTCACTAAATTTTCTTTAGTCAAGTATGAGCTATAATTGTAGCAGGACGTTACCGCGCGTTTTCTTATTTGGGCCATAACCGATTGAGAAAATTTAAAATTGTGTATAAAGTTTTTCTGTTTATCATTATTATTCGAACATACCAAATCGTTTAAGTAAACTGAATGGTAAAACTGTCACTCCGTTTTCTGCATTTTAATGCTATAATGCCTGTATGAGCGCATAAAATCAATTTTATTGATGCTTCAAAACGTAAATATTTCGGAATTGAATCAGAGTTGTGATTTTTCCCTTTTCCGGCCTGCAGTTATGACGTAATCGAGACGATTTTATTGAGTTCACAATTAAAGAGCAGATCCCTACATGTCAGTGTCTGCTTATACAGTGCCTTGTTCATGTTGAAGGCGTGAAGACGTATAAAAAAATTGTCCAAAATAATGTTTTGATCTGTGCCGACAAAATTGTTGTATCGATCACGGTCGCTTTAATAATAGTAAATAATATTATTAAAATTATTTAATTTCTGCGCCTGTTACATGAATCAGATAATCATTGTCTTGAATTCAGTTTGTTTGGGTTCGAATTCCTGATTGTTACCGTTTTAAGTTTATAACAAATGAGGTCATAGTAACTATTAATGTATTATCTATTATACATACTGATATATATATTATTGGAGTCCATGTGCTTTAAAGCGAGAATAGCATGTTTTTGGGCGGGAACTGACCCTTCTGCTTTTACCTGGTATAGCAGTAATTTGCGATTGGACCAGACAATAATTGTGCGGAAAGAATGAATCAAAAATTTTGCTGACCAATTCCACTTGTCTCAATTCCAAAAAGTATCAATTTGATTTGTTTTTTGCGACTTGTGACTTGTGAGTCATTGACAGAGCAGAAATCAATGTCATCTACCTGATTGATCGGTCGAGACGGTTTTAGTTATCTTAACCTAATCATTCAGATGTTTCGTATCTTTTTATGGGCCATGGAAGACGCGCGTACGACCGGAAGAACTGCGCCTCGTGAACAAATTTATATCAATAGAAATTACGTAAAATACACTTATAATGCTCAGTTATTTGATTCAATGACATTCATAGCAACTACGGATAGTGAAAAATGTCAATTTTGTCAATCGGTCAACTTTTTGTTATATTTACATTTTATATAGTATTATCGACGCCGTTATTTTTCAATTTTTGCAGTCAATTGTCAAAAAGAGCAAAATAGCAAAAGATTTTCAGAGAAGATCGCGCAGCACCGGAAGCTTGACATCAGAAAGGTCAAATCAAAGCCACCTTGAAAATCGAACGGGTCGTATCAGAATGCAATCAGTTGGATCATCTGTGATGGGAGAATACGACGATGTCAACCATTCACGGGTAAGATTACAACAATATTAGGTTAGATTTGTTTTATATTATGTTTTAAGTTAGAAATGTTGCCTATTAGAATGAATTGACTTGTAATGCATGTAGCTTACTTTTACCAAACTTAATTCAAGATATGTTGCAAGATCGTATGCTACATTACGAAGGATAATGTTAAATTTACTTTAGCAACAAAATTTACAACTTCTATTAATTCTTATGGATGAGAATTGTGAATCAATGATAACATGAAAAGTTTAGCTATGTTAAAGCGCCCATCAAAGGCAAAAAATATTGTGAATTAGTGGATTTCTATCACCATCAAGGGGTAACCGTTTCGAAAATGTTTAATAACCCCATGTACCTCATCCATTTATGAGTACCGGTATGTGTTTATGAGCATTTTAGTTTAACGGAAACATATTGGTACAGCGATGTTGCAGCGGTTAGAATATACAGGGTGGCCCCCAAAAAGAGAATGCAAGTCATTTGGAACATAATAAAGAGGGAACATAACTTTTTTGAAAAATGTCCTAGATTACTGAAACTTTTGGGTGCCATCATACACAAACAGAAGAGCGAGTTTTGAATGAATTTTCTTTTATTTTAGTAGAAGGAATTAAGAAATTTCAGGTCACCCTCTCTTAGTAGATCGCATATATATAAAGTGGTTTTAACACATTTTTGTCGTGAAAATTATAATAATATTGCTGAAATTATGCTCGAGGATTGGTTAGTTTAACCATGATTATCTGTCTGCGGGTCAAGTCATGACAAAGTTTAGAATTAGGATATTATCGCTAAGTGATCGATATAAGTAAATGGGAAATGTTGGCGGGAAATTCCAAACCAAATCCATGCAAAACAGGGTTTGACAAGTGTTTTGTTGAAATGCATCATAGCTGCTTGTCTTGGCAGCAAAAATTTGCACTTCACGCGCTTTGCGTGACGCCGCAGTGAAGGGTTTTCGAACTTTTTAAACTCAAGTCGACTTGGAAAAAAAAACTTTATTAACATAAAATTACGCATTTCATCAAGGCGATATGTAAGCTTGGTTTTGTGCACATAAACTATTATAACGCGGATGAATTTTCAATATAGTCAGTCTTACATAACCTTAATTTCAGTAGGTTTAATTATTTTATTTCAAATTCTAAACGTGGATGTTAATAAGTATTATTTTAGGAAATCGATTGATATTTTGCAACGCATTCGGAAGTACATCTCGCATTGCATATTTAGACACCACTACCTTAGTGCAAGACAGGATTGTGGACGTACGCAATCATTTCTATAATTTTTATATCATCTTGGCTATGAAAAAAGTCCTGTACAAGCGTTATTTTCAATTTATAAGAAAATGTAACTTTTTCATTTCGACCGAACATTCCTATTTTCTCACATTTTTGTCGTTCAGCAATTATTTTTGAATTAATAAAGTGTACTATTCTAATTTACCTTTAAACTCGTTCAATCACCCGCTGAATTAGTAGCGTTTTGTGTGTAATTTGATAAACAATTGGTATTCGGTAATAGTTTTTTGTCGCTCACGTGCCATGCTCGACTGTGCGTAAATGATTGATTTCAATTACATGAAATGCATATTTACATGTCGTTGTCTTTTATGTGAAAATGATAATGTTATTCCTACGCGTATTTCAACATCTTATATTTTATTTTTTTGACGTAAAATCAATTCGTTATTAATGGTAACTGACGTGTAGCTTCATATTATTGATCTTCTCGCTGTTCACCTTATCAGCTACGAGAGAGAGAAAATATATCGGTAGATGTCGCTGTTGAATTTCTTCCGTTGTCGTATAATTCACCCCAACCTCGCCAATTGCTCGTTCCAACACTCCTAGGTTGTTACGCAATATCATACATAGCAATTGTGTACAAAAAGTCCCATAATAAATTAATAGTGTGGACTTAGAGATCAATACACAATCTAATCACATCTTTCTGGTACCTCATTTGAAACCATACAATCATTTTGACATAACATAATATTTAATAATAGGCGTTAACTATGTATATCTCTATTTTATCAGATGTAGTAATTAAAAACAGACCATATTTTTATGTTAAACATAATCGTATACGAATATTTGACAAAATCTACACGTTATTCGCTTGCGAATTCTAACGTAAAAACTGTGTTCATGTTCACTTGTTTATTACCATCTAATCTAATCGTTCATTATGTTGACCGTATATTTGATCCCACGTGCATTTGCACCCGTGTGTATATCCGCGGGTTCAATCTATATGCGGGTGCTAAAACCCATTGGTTAGGGTTAGTATGGGTTCAAATATCCGTAAAACAAAACAAAAAATTTCATAGGTGCAATAGTATGCAGGTGCAATTGTCATGGGTTCAAAAGTAATGGAACCGTTCATTATTTATACAATCTAGCTGCAGTGACGGTTTCGGTAAACTGGTTGTTACAAAAATGCTGAGTTCAAAAAACAGGGCCAGAAAAACTCGCTATATTGAGTAATTCTTTTAAGTGGCCTAGCGTTGAAAGCGTTCGCTTGAACTCGGATTAGGATCCGATGTCGATCACTTTATTCAGGGTTTCATAAATTTAGTAGGCAACGACTACTGGTAAGATTCAGGCTATTCAAAAATTGTCCCGCCTTACATATCGTTAGATAGTAGTAGATTACCTTGGTCGAGCAAAAGTCGCAAAAAATAATGTCTTATAAATAAGTTGCAATCCGCAAAAGACGAAAAAACTCAGTTCTTCAAGTTTGCATTTTGTATGTTTAATATTTAGTCGTATTGGTAAGACTTGAGCATTGGATAAGGAGAGAATTTCGAATCATCCTCGTACAATTCTGAACCGCAAATTCAACTTCTTTCCACCAATCAAAACTACCACCCAGTCAAATGACGACAATCTTTCTATTTTAGGGAAATAACAAAAAATAAAGCACGACAATAACACAGATTATATCATTGCGTCATACCATCATATACAATAAATGTTAGATAAATTGTATCCCCCGTCATGACATTTGTGCATAAATTTTCTACCTAAGCGTGTTTAGGTAGCTCCAGGGCAATCTTTAGAATTTTTTCCTGGTTAGCAGTCGTCAATAGAATAGACAAACGTTGTCTTTACTGGCACTGACCTATGTTGCCTTTTAGAATGTATTAACGACAAAGAAAGAGAATAAATAAATAATGAAGCCTTAAATATTTTGGAAAGCATTCAATCTTATACAGAATTTAGACTCTAATTTTAACAAAGCATAGTCCGGATTATGATTAGTCAAGTATGTTTGATATATGGACTGTGTTTTACAGCGCTCACGCTATAGAAACCATATCTAATTAATGTTCGAGTTCAGACACTTACTGTTCAAATATACCCTCAAATTTTTGGCTATATGTATCCATTTGCTAACAGCGTAATAATGTTATTTGTAATCATATCTAATGGACGAAAGAGGTATCCAAAACTGGGATATATTCTGCTGCGGTCGTTGTATGGGGTCGGTGTCATCAAATTTTCGCGAAATACAATTTCCTTATAGGCAAATTCGCTGTTACGGTGTATATTTATACTAATATCTTGCCTATGCACCGATTTCTAAGTAATGACTTTTTAAACAAAAAGTATTCATGAGGTATCAAGCATGTTGAAGCTTGAATATTTGTGGCTCTAACTTCTAGTAATAGTAGAAGTGCGAGGTTGTGGATGCAAAAGTCGCTGCTTTAAAGTAGTATATCGTGAATAATATTTGAAATGAGCCCTGATTGATCCGCTGGTTTTACTATCGCTTTTTTGAACATGAGATCCTACTCCTACCTAAAACCGTCTCGTGATTTATTCGTAACTTTTCTTTTCTTATCACTAGTTGTGCTAGGTTGTTGTAAACTGCCCGTTCTGACTTTGATAAGACAACATGTTACCGAAAATTAAAATTCATAAAAGTTGCTGTTAGGCGTTTGAGCCACTCAATAAGCTATTTTGATTCTGGCTACAATATGCTTGCACTCATTGCGTGGGGACCCATGAGTTTACAGTTCAGGACATATGCTGTGTATGAAGCAAAGTTGTCAGTCAGGCTAATATGATTTTTTTCGTAGCTGGAAGTCATCATATAGATGAAACAGACTCAGTTTTTTAAAATGATTAGCGCTGTAGATTTTTTTTGTCCTGATTTACGTGAATAATTTTGGAGTGAAATGAAGCATGTAAATGGGCATGACGTGTATTGTATAGTTAGGCTAGGGCAAGTTTTCCCAAACTGGGTTCCGCAACGATATGAAAAGAGTCTAAAACATATAAAAATAGATCATAACCTTATCAAATTGCCGTTAGCCGATCAGTATTTAATGTTAGTATGTATTGATTCAGACTTTCATGAGTTTTATTTCGTCAACGGAAACATCATCCTTTCTCGTTGGCTAGGCACAGAAATTGATACGACATAGGATGGGGGTTCGTCAAAAATGAGATTCGCAAACAGGGGTTCGCGGCCCAAAAAGTTTGGGAAACCCCGGGCTAGGGGAAGAGTCAATATGGTTTATGTGAAAATGTCTGATTTAATTACTAATTGCAGATGGTTTTGGCCTTTTTTTTTATATGTATAAACGATTGTACTCGACTCTAGACCTATTTGACTCGCATATCTACTCGTATATCTACTTGACTCGCGATTCGGGGTTCAGAGACTTCCACCAACAGTGCATGGAACCGACAAAATATACATTGTAATTGAGTTTGTGTAACATTTCTTACTGTGTTTTTAAACTACTTCACTATAGCTTTTAATAAGATAAAAGTAATTTTGTAGTTCAATGCCGAGGGAGAAAAAAAAATTTGTGCATTGTTTTGTTTCCGCACAGTGCTTTTAATTCATCGGATATAATGTCACTTTACCTCACAGAGCTCGTTTGGAACTCTTCCACACAGTGGAGACGTCTTTGACGATTTCGCTGCCGGACCACATTATCACAGCAACGCAGACGACACCGAGGACAGTATGTCTCTGTTCAGTCTACATGGGACCGCCCGGATCCACAGGGATCTACCTGGAAACAATATTTCCGGATCCGGTTCCGGATATACCCGGCGTACAAGAGGACAAGCAGCTCCATCATATAAAGACATTCTCGCTGTACACGAAAAGCATAAGTGAGTGTTTATTTTTATTTCTTTTGTCAGCGTTGATTTTATAATTTATTCTATTGACCACTTGGTGTCAGTTCGTATCTGCGATGTCCCTTCTGAAACAAAGATCTAATTTGATTTTATTATCCTATTCTAGTATATAATAATATTTTTAGTGTTGGAATTTTGTGTTGATTTATGTGTACTACGATCAGGTAGCCTATTAGCTATATATCGGTGCTTCTTAATCGGGGTTATGCACCCCCTAGCTTCCACCAGTACAGTCCAGGGCACGCCTGGGCAAGTTGCGGCCCGCTGGTCCGTGGTAACGTTACATCCGACCCGCGAAAAGATTTCTAGATTTAGTTCTTTTTTTATTTACATATAAAATATACAACTGTAAACTTCGTTATTGGAATAAAAATCAGTGTTTTAGTAGCGATGTTGTATGGACCATAGTACCAGCTGTTGTTGCCCTTAGAGTCGTGTGCTAACACAGCGGGATATTGTTAGGCTAGTCAGCTCTGGCTACCCAGTATTATGAAAATGCTAAATACGTCTGCCATTGAACCTGACAACCTGACCTTGGAATGTTTAAAGGGGGTTTCTCTCCGCCAAAAAACTCAACATTTAAAATTGACACCGCACAATTTTCCTTGTGAGCTGGATTTGGCCCGCGGGTCGCAAATTGCACACCCTTGCAGTAGACAGACCATCATGAACAAAACAAGGTGTTTCGCTATGATCCTAACAGCTGAAGGCTAATTAGACAGATTATTATCAAATTGATTCAGACGTTTTCAAGCAATTTTCTGTTTGCTTTCTTATGTCATGGACATTTAAACTTTAACTTATGAAACAATGCGACATGAAGCTACGATAAACACCTGCTTAAATTAAGTCAATCAATAAGGCTTATGTTGTCCAGATTTCCAGATTTAGTCAATGTGCCTTCAAAAGAAATTGTGGGAACTTTATACTTAACCGTCATTATAAGATAATACTCAAGTTTTCTAATTGATCTCACCATAACTTGGGATTTGAGAGCTGTGTAGCTTCTTCTTAGTCAGCCTTTTTGACGCCATCATAGCTGTATTTGTAACGGAATTATCGCTAATATTGTCGTTTATCAGTTTAATCCGTAAATATTTTGTATTTAAAACGGAGGTTGAAAGTTGATTCAGAAACGTGGCCACGTATGGGTACCAACATGAGATGTAATAATGACTCACACTTGAACAATGGTAGATGTTGTACCATGGCACGATTGGCAATATTCAAAAATAATGACGTTTAACCATTAAAATATAAACCACGCAGTCTCAAACCCACAATCGGATTGAAAGATATAAACTCGTGATAAGTTTTCAATTTCGTTCAACTAATACCATGTTACCAGACTGGATCGTTAAGTCATAATGAAAAAAAAAATGTAGCAGCCTCACTTTCAATGTAATGCTTACTAGCACCGATGGGAGTTGATTTTACTGACCATTGTCAACTACATTTGTTATCATTATTGCCTATTCAATATCCCACGTATTAAATCTGTCAAAAGGTTGACACTTTTCCAAGAGGCATATATAATTCTGAATTATATATTTTCAGTCTTGATTTATTAAATAAGTTCCGATGGATACAGCTCATATATCCTATGAGGAAAGCGTTTTCGTGTTGTCTTGTCTTGTATAAACAACCTTTGCCAATATTTTCCACGGGTCTCTGATTTTTATCGATTATACGCGCTACCGAATTATAAAAGGATGAAATAAGTTAGGTATTTTATATAATATAACTTTTCGCAATCAAACCTCTTAAATATGTCATTTTATTCAACCTTGGTCCACTAAAACCTGTCCCAAGCCCATAAATACACCCCAGAACGTGACTCGAACAATTTATATATCATTTGACGTTTAATGCGGAATAAATTTTAAATGACTTTATTAGTTAAATAGCATTTATCATATACAGCGTTACCCCAAAACAAGTTTTTTGGAACCTATTTTAAAGAAAATTTAACTTTTATGCAAAGCTTGCCAGATTACTGAAACTTTTGGGTACTGTAATACACGAACAGAAGTTCGAGTACTGACTTTTTTCCATTGAAAAATATGAGTGTCTGTTTTGGTGTGTAGTTGGGTATTTAATTAAATAAAGTGATGATTTTGAATGTTTTGAACTGAAAATTTTGTTTGTGCGTTTAATGACAAGCCCCCAAACTGGTCAGAAGAACCTCGAATAGCCTTCGAACTTTAAAGTGGTGTCATGCTTGGAATCTTGTTTAGAGTAAACAAGCGCGAAATGATACATTCAAATCAATTTGGTGTTATCATGATGCGTCATTGTCAGTTGTCCGTCACGTATGATTTAACTAACCCATCTCAAAACATTTTACGTTCTTTCGTGTGGTTAGGAAGTTTATGATCTGCCCACCTGCGGTAGATTACTTCATGGTAATTGGCTGTTGATATGTTCCATATTTCATCTGAACACGCTTTTATATTCATATCTAAAATACCCTGAGGCTCCAATGACAGAAGGACTCGCCTATGGTGGTGAGGAATTTGAAAACATGGCAACGTGTCAAAAATTTTATATAATTTCAAATAAATTGTTATGTTTCGCAAAATTAGATTTAATGTACAGATAAGATATGTTCCAAAATAGAATTCATTTCAATTTCTCATACCCGCATCCATATAAACAACAGGTATATGAAATCAAATTAGAAATTAGAATCGGAATTATATAGAACATAATTATTTATCTCGAAAAAAAAGAGAGAAAAGCATGTGACGATTATATGGCATGGAAGCAGTTCTGGGACGAATCGACGATGTTCAACCACCCCCCAAGTTTCTCATCGGTTTCACTCTGAATGACGCGAATACAGTGTACCAGATAACTCGTTGTATATGAATGCTGATACATGCTAGAGATAACAAAATACAGTTCAATTCCTTACATTTCCAAGTACTTGACACAGCTCAGACCTAGTAGATAAATGTTGCCTATTGTTATTATACAGACCTAGAAAAACCTAGTTATAGGTATATATATTGCGTTTGTCGTCCTTTGGTACCTGCTCCGCCCTTCACAACTAATGAATCATGTTTCGGACAATTCTTCTTTGGTATGTTCTTTATCAGACCCTAGTCACTTGCAAGACTACTGCCTTAACACTGCTATCTCCATGGTTACCTAGATTGTTGGTGGGCGGGGTCATTTTTTGTTTGAGACGTGCGACTGCTGGGTCTACCAGGTCACCTTGACGTATTTTCTTTTCAAATACGTATATAATTGGACTTTTTTATTATTATTTTCTTTGAGGCTTTTTTGAGGGTGCAGTTGCTCGATGATCAATACTGTTTTTTCGCTTCTCTCCTCAGTCCGAATTGCCTTTTTCATAACTTATTGTGTTTTAATGTTTTTTCAGTGTGGTGAAAAAATAAACTACTTATTACTGATACTGGTATTTCGAGACTAGGTTTACATACAATTCTGGATCACGAATCGAAATTTATTATCTCAAAATCTTTCATGTAAGCCTTTTACTGAATCGCCATTGTTTTTTGTGTTTACAGGTTTTGACTTTGTTGTTATATTTATACTTCGCTGTACTAAATTTACGCAAACGGTAATGACAATTTGAATTATTATTTTAAGAAAGGTGTTATATTACCGTCATTAAAGCTGTTTATTGATTACGACGCTTAAGTTGATCAGCGTTCAACTTCTCCCTTATCACTTCTCTTAAAGCTATTTTTAATCATAGCTTTTTGAATAAGCATTGTTTGTGAATCTTTCCTGTAGATTCCAAATTAGAACCTGGATTGTTTGATATTTCCATTGAATTTCCAGTTTTTTGATATGATTCATTGCATTCGATAGGTTAATCAAAATCGCAAAAATTAACGGTTAACTATTTAGTCAGTGATTCATGTAAGACTTTGCTATAGGATGCTTAGTAACAAAAATTATTGGATAAGGAGTGGACCTATGGATAGTTTTGTTATTATGTTGTTGTTGTCCTTGTTGGACGCGGGGCGGAACCATGAATCGTTTTGGTATTATGTTGTTGTTGTTCTGGGAATTTTTCTTCCTTTCATTATGAAAAAAATTGCCTTTTTATTCAATTATTGGACCAATTGCTTTTTCAATGGTTAAAGATTGTATTATTCGCTAGAAGGCTATAACTTTTATTTATTTCTTATATTTCTGTGAGCTCTATGACAGGGCTACTCAACTACTTTCACCAAAGGTCCGTACACAAAATTCAAAATTCATCGCAGTTCGGTCATTCCTAAAAATATATTTTAACTATGCAAAAAAGAGTATCGTTCGACCAAATACAAGAGCACAATGATTTTAGTAAAACGGTTCATTAGTCGACTACGTGTCCAATAGCAATATATATAAGTTATCGATAATTGTTCTATTTTAAATTTCAAACTTACAAGTAAAAGCTGACAAATAGCATGCAAAGCCCCAAAACAATTTAATGTTTACCGCCTTGTAAAAAAACATTATGTATCCAAACAGCCGCTAAAACTTCGGTTTTTAAGCCACTATTGACATCCTGTTGTTTAGCAAATGCTAAGGCAGTAAACAAGTGAATAGATGCTCTGAGAAACTTATATCGCTATGACAGTTTTTTTCTCAGTGATTTAGCGAAAAATGCAAAATGCATTACATCACATTTGTGAAATTAAAAGAAACGGTGATATTCAAAGTCAAGAAGCAGCTGTGGTCCGAATTGAATACTCCAAAGGTCCGGATTCGGACCGCGGTCCTTTATTTGAGTAACCCTGCTTTATGGGATTCGTTTTTTGTGTGCTATGACGTCATCAAAATTTGCGCACTTTATGGCGGTTCCGCGAACGCCTATCAGCCATCTCGTGCTCAGTACGGCCTGCGGATCTCGTGCTTAACATAAATGGGAAGTTATTTATGGGGAACGGTGGACTGCGATTCCTGATCAGGTAATACAGAAGTGACTCAGATCACGTGATCATGAAGAATTGATTATCGTCACGGGACCTGGAAAATCTATGACAGTCCCTGTACCGTTACCAGTACCTTGGGTAGACGAGTTAAATGTGATGAGATGTTCGCGTAGTCGAGTTGTTCGTCTCCCGATACGGATACTGATAAGTTACCACATATGATTTTCGGGGAATTGATGATAAAATATCTAGTTTTGCTCACCTTGTCCACATATATCAGCCGAGTTCTCTTGCTTTTTTCTTATTGAGAAAATTGTAAGAATTTTTTTTACTATAAATATATAGCAATATATATATTAAAAGGCTTAAATTTTTGATATGGCACTTGTAAAAGTGTTTTATTCTTTTACACTGCACGATGGACAACTCCGCTAGAGGGAGATATAGCACTGGGGTTGCTTCGATCACTCTTTCGAATTTTTCTAGGTGATTAGTTTCCCAGCAATGTATAATAGGCTAATATTAGAACAACCGAAATTGAAGGGTATCAACTTACTTTTTACTCTGCTCTTCATCTTCTAGAAATAATGAGGGCTTGAATCACGCTGTTGTTTATACCATGTGTCCAAAATTTATTCCATTATTTTCGTCATCGTTCCAAGAATGCAAATAGATTTAAAGATATTTGAGAAATACTTCTCGTCCTCAAATATTTTCAATTCACTTTATTGATTAAGAAAAAATGGATGCCGCACAAAATGTGATGATTTTAAATTCGTTGGTGTCACCACGAAAACCTGCAAAATTGGAATATGAATGGTAATAGCTGTCCCGTTTAGGATTTTAGAGTCATGAATGTTGTTTGTAGTTAAAGTTGTACCCTACCAGCGGTAACGTGAACATCCTACGTTTGCTGTAGTGTAAAGACATCTCAAATTGTTCTTGCAATTTCTGGTATGATATAACAGGTCTGATGGAATATTCTTGAATTTTTTGCCAGTGAAACGGTTAAGGTATAGTTATGGATTCTCAGTGAAAGGCCAACAAAAAAAAATGCGAAATTGTCATTTTGATAGTGCCCACAAATTATTGTCAATGTGGAACCTTTGACGTAAGCAATAATACTGTTGAAAAATACAATAATTTTATCAGCATTTCTAAGTTATTTGGTATGTTTTACCTTCTGTAGACAGAAAAGTTGCAGTTCCAAGAGGACTACGTTACAACAAACACAATGAAGATAATTTATATGGATTTTTCGACAAAACAACATGATACATTTACAATCGTTTTTCAGTTTAATTTGCTGCATAGTTTTAATATTGTAGAGTCGCATTCCATCACACTAAATTATTGATAGCTAATGTGATTACTCCCGATCAATTTCAAGTATCTCGCCCACAAAGCGACGACAAAAACTGTCGAAAATTAAGCGCTATCATGTATGACTCAAGAATGATTAAGACTCAACAACCAAAAATTGAAAAATGACTAGCTCATAAGCAGAATACAATATTTGTCATCTCTGAGACATTTTTAACCAACAAACTGTATGAAATTTTGGCAACACCTTTTAAAATTTATCAACAATATTGACGGTTTGATGATTTGGATTGCGAACGACTAATTTTCTAAACTGTTTCAATACCCGTGAGTTCCATCCGTAACCTACTACCGAAACAGCAGTTCCATAATAAACCTATTACTTTATAAATTCGTTTTGTTCTGATCCAGTATCTTCATTCACGGATAAATATCTTTCATAGTTACTTCATATTGTTAGCAGTTTCTAACGCCCGCATGCATAATTTAACGGAAACATTGAAGGTGATAAAAGACCTCGAGAATGACATCCGAGAATTGAAATAGCTTTTTGGGACACTCAACAAAAGTTATATTTCTTGGTGAACCCGTATGACCCTATTACAAGTGACGCACCCAGTACATTTGAACAGAGAAGGCTTTCCAAGCAAAATATGGATTATTTATTATAATTGCTAAGGTTAAGAAAAATATTCATAAATCAATTTAGAAATAGAAATAACTGTTGACTTCAATGTTTTTCCTGGAAATTGGTTTGAAAACCTTGCATCACGTGTCACAAATTATATTGTGTAACGTTTCGCCTGACTAAATCGATTGTAGCCTTCGCGTTACTATTGTACTGTTTGAAATCGATAGGTTCATTAGAAAAGAGATTTTTTTCAAACATCAAGAAAAACCTCAATAACAACAACAACAACTACAATTTGGAAAAAAGATTCATAGAGAGTCCAATGATTTACTTCAAAACATTTTTGACGTCCTGGACAGACTAGAGACATATTTGTCGGGTTTATTTTCAGTAAATAATGTGTGTTGAGGCATATTAGTTGGGTTAGACCATGCGGAAACATTTCCCTCATTTAAAACGCATTGTATCTCCTATGTATCAGTAACTGCTAATGGTGGGAGTTTTGTTGGGGGAAAAGGTTTTAAATACGTTTTAGAAACATACCAGTACGTAGATTCACAACTCAAAATTTACGAAGGTTGTGCTTGTGACGTCATAGCCTATGAGCTCGACTCTGGGTAAACATTCAGTGAATTGTGGAACACGTTGTGAATTATGATACCACTACTGAATATAAATTCCGACATTGTTATTTAATATGGGCCAATTAAGCACGTATATCGCGGTACTGTTTATAATCAGATTCCAGAACAAATTCAAAACAATTCGGATTTGCTGAAAACGCCCAGTATTTGACCAATAGCGATGCTAGTGATGAATGTTTTTAATTCCATTCATATCAATAGTATTTCTGAGATTATAATGATTACTATGCATTTCCCATGGACGTTAGAGAAGTAGGTGGCCGAAGGTTGAGCCTGGGTTTGGAATTTACAAACAAAGATTTTGTTCATAACACCCTTTCAAGTCATGTAGATGTTAAGTCATGTATGTTCGCTTCGGCCTGTATCGGTTTCAAATATTGCTACTTCTTCTTTTCTTGGGAACAACATAACCTTCAAAATACCAAATTCTTCTATTGTAAAGACAAACTTGGCTTGAAGATAATAATAGACACCCAAAGCATCCCCTCTGGTGTAGGCCATAAATAAAACAATAAAAAAAAATATAGCGAGATTAAGCTTGATTCGACTCATTGTTGCAACGGTTCTGACCTTGTATATTTGTTGTTTGCTGGTTAAGTCGTCAATATTTTAATTGGAAACTCCTTTCCAGATTTAAACAATATTAAAATTGCGTATGGAAATTTCATTTTATACTTTTATACTGTAAAATATATTGCGACTTGTCATAAAAAAAAACTTTAATTTTTTTTTTTAATAAGTGTGCATCGTGAGTGTGCGACGCAGGTTAATGCAAAACTTGTAATAGTGTCAGGTAGCATAGTCGTCGTGAGTTGAATGTTTATCTGCAATTAACTTATACGATGACCCAAAAAGACAGAACTCAAGTCATTTGGAACATATTCTAGAGAGAACATAATTTTCGCGCAAAGCGTACTATATTACTAAATCGTCCCGACTTTCGTGGTTAAAAAAAATTTTGTGTTCTGTTTTATTAGATCACCCTGTGATATATTAGTCATTTGTACGACGGTTTAGAATAACCACAAGTAAATAACATGTAGCAAACTTTAGAAGACGTATTAGAGTTAAAACGGGTTTATTGTTTTCTACGGGAATCAAGGCTATCATTTTTTCAAGTAATATTTTGGTCATACTCCTATTAGGCGTTACAAATTATAAACTGTTCCTTGCACAAACTGGTAACAAATTTATAAACAAAGTATATTAGAAATATAGGTTCTATAAACCGAAAACAGAATTTTTTTAGGTAGCCGCGGGGTATTATGTATAGTTGCATTATGATATTGATTTTAACGGTTTTGATTTTATAACATTATACTTGTATTTAGGAACAGGAAATACCCTAAGTAGTTTTAATCTGTTTGAAAGCCGGCGATATTGGTAAATGTTGTTTTCTTACTACTGGGGCTTATGATGCATATTTATTATATATATGTATATGAATAGTCTGTGTGATTCGAGAATCTCGCTGCACACTAACAGCGTATTTCAACAGGTAAAATATAAAGGCTATGCTTTTCAGAAGAAGTCTGACCTCGGTCGGATGAATCCGTGCAGAAACGTTACATTTGTGTTTGTGTGCCATCAATATTCTTAAAACAGTAAATAGTCTGGTTTATTTTGGCTACAGCATATTTGCATTATTATTATAGATATATATTATAACATAAATATATATTATGTATATTCGAATTGTTATTTAATTATTGTTATTAACGTAGTTTACACAATGTATAACAGTGTCCTAGTTTTTTTTTTTGAATTCACCTTCAAATTTGTCATGTTGAGGGATTAACATCGATTATACAAATAAATCCTTTTATTCGAAATAATAATCGCCTTCTTATTACAGATATAATCCCTCACTTTTCCAAATAACATTAACGCTATTAAACTATAAGTATTTTATCAAACTTTCGACCTGATTCGGTGAATATCGATTGATGAAAAACATGGGGAACGTATGTTCACACTGTATAAGATGTCCGGGTGACCCCCAAAAATCAGAACACAGATCATTGGGAATATATTTCAGAAAAAAACATATTTTTTGTGCGAAGCGTCCTAGATTAGTGAAACTTTCGTTTACAATCAATCATACACAAACAGAGGTTAATGTGTTGAATGAATTTTTTCGTTCCATGCATTTTTTCGGCGTTCCAAGTGTGTGTACCAACATGGTGGTAACTAATTTTGTTAGCCTATTTTACATCAAGTTGTGTAAAGGGTCTGAACCCTATGGGCAGGGGTATATTTATTTGGCGCAGACAGTCCTCGAACTCTGAATAGAACTAAAATAAGGAAAATCGGAATGAAATTATGGTCTAACCCTAAAACGTTTGAAACAAGCATTGTAGCACGGAAGTTGTGGTGACGAGTACGAAAGTTACTTTGCATACGAGTCAGCTCACTAATTGCGATTTATAGTGGTATTTTGACTTATACGGCTGGGGTATTTACTCACAATTGAGTGCGCATGAGTAGTGTTCCGTTAACGTAAAGTTTTCTGGGATAACTCAAGGGTCTCATATTCTACAGCATTTCATGTTCGTTCTATCGCCGGTAAACACTCACTCCACTGGAGGGAGTAAACCTTTATTCAACCTGCTGCGATGTGCTAACAAATTTAATTACGTAAATAACAAGCAATATTGAAGCTTTGGGAGCTGATAATTAACTTACCTTTGGCCGCACATATCATTGCCATAAAACACATAGTTTTTCAATCACCCAACCTTGCTCAATTGTTTTTTCATTGTCAAATACATAAAGAAGACCGAGCGTGATCGATTATTAATTGTCAGATGGGAGTTACATCTTGTCATTTTCATTCATTCTCTAAAAATGCATTATTTTGTCGTCTAGTATTGTTATATTAGTATATATGTATATGTTTGCCTTCAGTGGAAAATTTTTAAATTTCATCATATTATATATATATATATGTGTGTCAAGTTATCATAATCGAGGTAGAAAAAGAGTGAAATAATAACAATTACGAGAGCCCTTATCGTTTATGTTTCAAACTTATCTATAAAGCTGATGTGAAAAAATAGATTATATTTAGTGAAAACGTAAAACATTGCTTATGTAAGTGTTTGAAAGGTCTGCTTGATATGATGTTAGTTTGGTGGTAAGAAAAGGTGTATGATATTCAAAGTCATTCTGACGCCGTTTGATCTGTGTCACAGGAATACTTTGTAAGATGAGATCAATTGTATTTAGAAACAAAATAGCAAACTCTCGTTAGACTCGTAGTTTATTACTTAGCTTTCGTCATCTTACAAGTTTCTAAGGTGCTGATATAATTCCATCTGAACAAGCATCTGTCATAGTCACTCAAAGTCTTACTAGATTGAAATCAAAATGACGTCGATTTAACTTTATGCAAACAGCATGCAGTACTGGCACATTCTGGTACAGTATTCAGGAGAATTCGCTTTACCGGTGATTCGTTCATTTCAATCTTTCATTGCCATCTTGTACCAAACTGATTTTTGAAACTTTGCGTGAATGCCCATTTACTTACTCCAATTTTTTTTGACAAAACATATCTCAGTCGCTATCACGTTGGTCGCATTATTTTAGGGTCAGATTCGAAGATGTTTTTCTCCTCATTACCCGTTGTGTGATAAAATAAATACCAGACAAATTGTTCCATATCAGTATCTTTTATAAGTCTAAATGAATACCCCATATTCTTAAAAACGAAATATACTATGCCGTGTCATACTATAACTTGGTTATATCTGATTGCCTTAGGTTTATCGTCTATGCACGTATCTTCATAACTAATCTTTATGAAATTTTTAGTTTTGAAGTTCACACGGCGGCACATATAAATATTATTATAAGTAATTACTTTCATAATTCTGGTTTAGGTTATTTATGGTCAATATTTTAAATAGTTTTTTCAAACTTATGGAGATTTTAAAATACAGACTCCTGCGTTTCAAACGGCGGTTGGGTTTATGTACATGTCTCTATTTCCAATTGTTATGATTTATGTAGATGTTCATCGTTGTACAATAATTGAAGTGGAAAAATGAGCACTCCCTTAGTGTGTGTACCAGGTTAGGGTTAGGCCATAATTTTATTCCGATTTCCCTTATTTTGGTTCTATTACGAGTTCGGTGACTGTCTGTGTTAGCCAGGTGAATATACCCCCTGCCCATAGGTTTCAGTCCCCATACACAACTTGATGTAAAGTAGGCGAACAAAATCATTGTGGTACACACACTTCTGGGGCGTCGAAAAATGTAGATTTTTATTATATAATATTACACTTTAATTGGCAAAACGAAAAAAAAACTTGTAGTTATCCGATAATCTGTTATGCTGTTATTGACACACAACTATTTTAATATTTTCTTGAACAACATATAGTTTGGCATCAACCCAACCTAATTTATGTCAACCTTACTTTAGATATAGCGGAGGGAAAATTACAGAATAAAACCAATATTTTACAATTTGTTCTAAAATCTGATGGATGTAGGGAAGTATGTGTTTATTATCATTTACTGCTGATATATCACGCAGTGTTTTCAACATTTTTAATACGCATTTTGTCAATTACATATGGCTATAACAAGTCAATTTCCTCCGCGTTTGAAAACAGTTCAATAATTTAGTACTTAAATACGTTTTATCTTTTATTAATCCTTCGACTGAACGCGTTTAAAATCGTTTCATCTTATTTATCTTGTATATTGCTAGCGAGACCCAACTAATTTGCATATTACGTTACACAACATACCATACTTGATCTAGTGTTACCTACCTTAAACCAAAACGCCGACGATGACCATCTGGACTAATATGGGGAAAATATATATTACATTCAAACTCATGAATTTTTGATAGGTCATCCCATACACTGCCCCATCACTGTAGTAAAAATAAATAAATTTAATTACAATTTACAGTTATTCGATTGGGTAAATTCTCTTTACCGTTGTTTCTGGAAACCGTTCTGGATCTATATGTTAGAGTAATATACTATTACACGATCCCACTCGGACGAGTGACAATAATTACAGTTATTTACCAATGAATTCACCGATTTTTCCTCAATTTTCACTTCACTGAAGTTTTATTGTCAACTGATATATTCATTGAGTATATCATTTTCGCTATGTGTTAAATTGTGACACAGGGCATCGTGAAGGTTACCAATGAGTAAAAACGTTCATTGTATAATTAGCGACTTTTTCGTACGACTGTCGCTCGTGTGTTGGATTTCACAATATCGATCCCGGCACACTTGGCATTTCGGCAGGTGTTACATTTCTCTCATCATGCCGTCTCTTATTCCCCTGTTAGTCGATATAGTCAGTGGCATTGCCGGGCATTCGTTTGTATTTTGTTTATCCCAGATGTCCCTGATTACGATGTAAATTGGGTAATTAAACTCGCAATGTTGCGATTGACAATAATAATTACTGACACTTTATATCCTCTCTTCGATTTTAACTGCGATGTATTGTCGACTATTATGTGCCAATTAAGTATAAAGTAAAATGCCGAAAAGTTCATAAATTGCCATATAATCCAGTTTAAATTAACATTAATGATCACACGCTTATCATCCAGATTTAGCTCCTTTGTTCATATACGTTTGTTTTCATACCGTCGACTACTAACGCTGAAATATAGCAATACTTGACACTGTTCTTCGCACATTTAGTACCATTTTCAATTAGGCTAGAGATATTTCATTTCATTCGAAAAAGAAAGTATTAACATAGAACATCGCAATCAATTGATATACGGTATCTGTGCAGGATACCAGGGCAATGGGAATCCTATATCTATCCCTACTGATAATAAATGTAGAAGGTGGGCCCAATTTTGCAGGTATAATCCCGTTCCGAAGTCTATTTAAATCCTACTCTGCCCCATACCAAAATTACAAGGGAGAATAAGCCCGAACTTGGCCAACATTCAATCACCCAGCTTGGAAATAGACTTGACATTTGTAGATATTCAATAAACTAACATTTTATAAAGGCGACCATAATTTGGAAAATGTTTATTTACTCAAAATCGAATTCCAACACGATCAAAATAGCCTTTAAATTATTTGTTTATATACACCATATACTAAATCATATATGAGGTTAGATTTCCTTTCCGCAAAGGTTCTACTGTTAAAAAAATCTTTTTGGTCTTGCATAAATCGTTTGAAAAACATTAGGTTATCTAGTTTCTGAAAGGTTTTGAAATTATGGGATCGCATTCATCTCAGTTCTATTTGCGTGGGTAACAATTTCTATAGAATTTAGAAATTGAGATGAAAGACATTTTATTGTTCGGATCGTGTTTCATACATATATCCAATCAAGATAAACATTTAATAAGATGATATATAGAAGAGTACACATAAATATTTTAATAGATGATTACAATAGTTATCCGAATAGTCTTTTGTTTTGATATTTACAATTCATTCAAAATTCAGTCAATATTTTAAATGGATCTGTCAAGCCACAAAACCCAATATTCACAAAAATAAATTATTGGCGACTTCAGCACATCATTACAATAACAATATGTTATTTGCAGAAAACCTTGAGATGTATCTGAAGATACTGATATAAACCATTTGACTTATATAGATCTCCGTTATATCAGAAATTCGACTAAATTTTTGGAGAATTTTATTTACAGCAATGCGGTAAGAACAGAAGTCTAAGCTAGCGATTATAATATTTTAACTGGTGACAACCGTGAGTACAAACCGACTGTATATAGCACCCCATGAGATTTTCGGTGAAGCAAATTTCAATATAAATCATGCCATACCTATTCCCCCATTTCTAACCGTGCTACAGTGCTCACCAAAATTTTCGTGGGCACATTTCGAAACGAAATTTTCTTTTGTTGATTGCAAGCTCGAAGCTGAAATAACAATTATCACTGCTATGAACAATACCATTTAAAAATATGATTAATAACGATTTTCAGTTTATTCTGTTCATCACTAACACTGTACATTAGCTGCTTTATTAGGCAATTGCATCTAAGCTCTCGGAATTTAATTTCATATAAATTTGATTTCAACATTACGAATGATATGTATACTAACTAAGTGTCTGACTAATTCTTGAAATATTTAATAAGACAGCATATTATTGTAGGTATAGTTTTTATTAAAAATCAAACGCGCTAATAAAACATCAATTTTTAAGCACATTCTCATGCTAAGTGTGCTGAGTGATTTAAAATTAGCTTTAAACTATTGTGATGAATCACAGTTTACCTGTGATGATTACGCTGCTATTTGAAACAGTATCTTTGTTAGATACTAATATATTAATCATCTGATGGTTAGGTTTTGTATAAGGTAACCGAAATAAGGGGATGATGAAAGGCATATGTGAACGTTTCTTTTTTTGCTTCAATATTTCTTTAAAACAATTCATATCTAAATCGTATTTTTATACTAGATTAATACGCAAAAATAGATTCCAACGGGCAACTTACATTATAAAATAGTTCGAGTAATCTTGCAGGATCGCCCTACAGAATCCTGAGACTTCAACCTGGTATAATCTTGTATATTGCAGGAAAGAACATTAGTTAGCCTTCTTTTTGAAGTGTGCTTTACAATTTCTATTTGATCAATTAGAGTAGATGCTTACATGTACAGAGCTACTATACGATTAGAAGCAGGGATTCTCTTCTGTTCTTATCTCGCCTAGTTAATTGCACCGTAAGTGAGGCAGAAAGCTTCTAGAGTAGCAGGGACTCAGCATTTGGACCAGTGATATTGGTATAAATAAACCGCTCATATGCCGCATTCCTGGAAAATTACTATTGAATACTATTACATTTTATGTAAATTACAAGCAGTGCATCAATATTAGATTATGATAATGTTAATTTGATAATACCGGTACAATGGTCTTTTAAGAATGATGTGATTCCCCTCGCTGTAGACAATTTAAATAACATTTTAAAATGGTACGTGAAATCAAGAATACTTTATGATATTCAAATTATGAGCTCTAATTGTTTTCTTATTACATTATGATTCCGTGCATAGCATTTTCGTTCTAAATTAACATTTCATTTTACGAAAGTATTCTCAATTTTGCTTTGGTTTATTCTGAAAAACATTCATTTTGAAAGGCCAAATACGAAAATAACACCCAGATGGATAGTATACTAAATCTTATACTAATATTTCAAAAAATCAACGACCTTTAAAATGAACGACAAAATTTGTGTTGTTGTTCATTCAGTTGTAGGGTGGCTATTGATTTTCAAAAGAATAGAGATAATTGTACTTCCATGTATTCCGTGGATTTGCTAAATTTCTTGGGCCCACCCCACAATAAAGTTAAAGGGCATTTGTTGAGTACAGAATATAATAAACTGATGTAAACAAAATTATCAAACGTTCAGTTTATCTTATAAATGTTGAATTTATCGCTCTACAAAAAATTTTCGGGTGGTCACATACTGAATCACCAATGCAAAAGCGTACGTTGTCGCCTTGACATGCGAAAAACATTTTTCATTATGGAAATGAGAACCAAGAACCGCACGGTTCCATTACATTTGAAACCACGTACATTTGAACCCAAGACAATTGCACCTATAGAATTTTTGTTTTACGGATATTTGAACCTATACTAACCCTAACCCATGGGTTTTAGCATCCGCATATAGATTGAACCCGCGTGTATACACATGGGTTCAAATGTACGGTCACCGAACCGCACACCTCACTGCGATGGAGCGGATCTATAAATAGGGACAATATTATACAGTACATATATACTCCATATATATATACTATATACTTTTGACTTATTTGTGATCTCTTTGTATGTAAATTGACATCATATAGTTTGTTTTTTTTCCTACTCCTACACTTTTCTGTTTTTCATTTGCGATTTTTACAAGCATGGGTGGTCTTGTGATGTGGACCACCACCACGGCATTACATTTTCACAAAAAATACGACAAAAATATAAAAATATGCTTTTGTTTTAAGTGAATTAATTCGCTCTGTTATATTGTCGATTGTAAAGTGAACTTTCTGAAACAAACGAGATGCGAGCTCACGAGTTTCCGTTAGTTTATCTATACCGTTTAATGGAGTATATATGTAGCATTCCATAAGCATGCAAAGATAATAATTAACGGAATGATTGAATTTGTTACTTGCGCAATATATAGTTAGATGTCGGTAAAATTGACGATGATTTTTCTCATCGAGGATTCGTTATAATGAAAATCCTCCTTCTTTCATGGCCAAGATAATGGTTACCAGATTCACGTCAATCGTCAATTCTTAAACAAGGTATCTACTACTGAGCCGTGTACTTTATACGAAACTAATCTTTTCACACTTTCTTTTTAAACATGGATCAACCACAGATTCAACAACGCAATTAAATGATCTTTCGTCAGTATAGTTCTCAACTATTGCCTGGACGAACAGTTTCACTCTTATTTGCAGCTCGCATATCGAAGTGGATTTTAGTTCAATTCCTGACCATCAGCGCATTTTAGTTTGTGAACGCGATTACATCAGCCACCATAAACAGTTATTGAAATTAGTATGACTGGACAACAATATATGAAATTATTATACAAAACGACATTGCTTCGTTAAATTTGCGCCAGATATGTTAAGGTTTTGGACAGTCAAAAAGTGGCGCCAGGGATTGTTTTGAAGACATTAATATTCGTGACTCACACTTTTAAAATATTGATCAGTTTTAGTATAATATTAGTGCAAATCATACCAGAGTATTATTCAGGCTTGGTAAAATTAGGTATGGATTCGTAAATTAATAGATCTCGTGATGTACATGATGTATGATGAGAGATGAACGATGTATTTATTGTACACCTACCCGCCATATATATCCCATGTATAATCAATATCGCTGGATTCGTATAGCTACTCTTTTCCGAAAAAAACGGGAACATTGAAAAAAGAAACATTGTTGGCAAATGGATGTGGCAGTTAAAGTAGGAAACGGAGAAAAGTGAGACGAGATATTGGCTGACCTGTGGACGCCGCTGTAATGACACCCGGGGCTAATTAACTATTAATGAGACCGTTCTGTCGTCCGACAAAGGGTTAATACTTCCCGTCCCCTTATAGATGCCTTCATCAATATTTTAGTAGGAAAAAGGAATGGGACGTGAAGCTAACGAGTAAATTACAAGAGAGAGCAAGCGAGGATGTGCATACTATAGCTATCTAGTGTAAGGGAATTCGAAGTAAAGCCTCGCCCGAATCTATCGTGACGGATTTTTTGTGTCAAGCTTACGATTTTAGTTTTACGTTTTGTAGAATTCATTGGTTTTTAAACAAATTAGTATTTGAGAATTGAGATCAGTACAAGTTGGATTAGATCAGGCGGTTTTGCATTTAGTTGTTTTAGGTATTTATCCTCTCGAAATAACCATTTGCCCTCCTTTACTGAGAAACTGCATTTAATATGTATTATAATTATGTAAAGCGAGTATTGTTTAAAATAGCAAGAACAAGCTAAGAGAACTATTTTTGACTCCTAGCAGGTATGATGAACTTGGAACTGGCAAGTGTAAAGGCTATACCCAGCGTATAACCATGCCTATATAAAATGGTGGAATAATCCCATCAAAGTTTGGTCGGCGGATGGCCAAAGATATTCAATTCCTGCCTACGATACTTCGCTTTTGTGTATTGTTTTTTGAAGCTATTACGAAAAAGGAAACAAAATTTCTGAAATTTTTGACAAGTCTAGGATTTTTACATTTGGCATGACTTGTTATTTTTTCGTCTGTTAAAACCATCGAAATCCCATAGTTGGTATTTTTTGCAACGCTGCATTATATCTTGAATCTTGTAGAATTGAACGTCGCTGTCTGACTCCATTTTGAATCAGTAATAGTTAGCCGACAATGAAAAAAACAGCCAATATGTACCGTACTCTTCTGATATTTCCAGTCGTTAATCAAAATAGTGAAATGAAACTGATGACTCTCACTCCTAAGATTATAAAGTTAGATCAGATTATCCCAACAGGTAGCGAAATGTTTATTTCGGCCTGTGCTATCGAATCAGGGGTAAACAATTGCAAATTTTTAACACATACAGATTTTACAATGCAAGTCATAATAAATCATAACAGTAATGGTTATTTTTGCCTCGAACGTGTTCAGCTGCATACAGATAACAAAATCGCTCTGTTTCACATGACCCATGTTATTGTGGATTATTATAATCTATTCAATACCTTACTAGAATCTAAATTCTCCTGTTATTTGCGGCTTCTCGGTACGCTAAAGGCGGAAAAACATTTACATAAACATAAGCAATACGGTTTCGTAACGCTATTTTTACCAATCGAGTGCCCCCTTTCCACATTTATTCCGCCTATCCTCCTACTTCATTAGGTATGTTAGAAGCAAATGTAGCGTCTTTTAACGATTTTATTATTTTTCTTCTATCTTAATTGTAAACAATTGAAGCTATATGTTTTTGTATAAAGATTATATCCAACGTACATCACATAGAATACGAGTTATTGCTTTGAATTGAAGGATTGTATGCCAGATCTGCATCTATATATATTGTTACAAGATTGCTTCAATAAATAGAGCAGTCTATACCGTACAGCATGTTCTTCTGGAAAATAATTCGTAATAGTTTGTAAATATCTCGGAGAAGTACCATAAACACAGAATCGGATTCAAAAGGTCTTTTTTGAAACATTTTCAGGTACGTTTTCATATATTTAAATGTTTGTATTCAGTTTTTATATATCTAATACTGTATTAGAAATAAGGCACACAACGTTCATTTCGTGATAAATTCGATACTGCCGTAGTGTGTACCTAATTTTATTTCGATGTTCCTCATTTTAAATCTTTTTCGAGTTCGGGGACTGTCCGTGTTAGCCAAGTGAATATCCCGCTGCCCATGGGTTTCAGTCTCTTTACACAACTTGATGTACAGTAGGCGAACAAAATTAGTTACCTCCTTATTGGTAAACACAATTTTGGAGCGCCATAAATTCTTTGTATGTGGGCGCTAAGAATTTTTAAATTTTTTTGTTATACAAGGGGTGTTTAAAACGAAACATTTCCGATATGACTCTCTTTGGAAGATTGTGACGATTTGATAATGAAGATCTTTAGTTTTTTGATATTATTGCGAAAATTTTTTGTAGTGTAAATTTGTCTCGAAAATATTTTCGAGATATATTTCCTTTTTTATTTTTTGTTGAATGCAGTGTCGCGTTATCTTAAAAGTCGGTCTTTGTTATGCAAGGTGATTCCAAAAATCATAACTCATGTCATTTGGAACATATTCGAGAGAATGAACAAATTTTGTGTAAAGCGTTCCAGATTACTGATTACTTATGCTGGGTAAAGCCATACGCCAACAGAAGTTCAAGTGTTTATTACATTACAATTACATTTTCTTTATTTTCTAAAAGTAATTAGGAAATTTATGGGTTCGATTTTTTGAGTCACCTTGTGATAAAATATATATGGCATATTGTTTGTGGGCATCACAAAATCTTAGAGGCCATTTCTCTATTGTGTTACATTCACCATTGGGTTTTTGTTTTAGTTTTATGTTTATTATTCATAACAACGTGGTAATTCAAATCCGATTTAAAAGGATTATCTTTTAATAGTATAAAAGTCTTTATGCAGTTTTATGGATGTGGTAGTATTACTTATTATTCTGTCTAATAAATAATGAAAAGAGCAGAAAATTCACTATATTGTCATTGTAGTTACTAAAAATATTAACATTTTTGTCTTGCATCCTTGTTACAATTTTTGTCCAACTTCGCAATTCATCATTTATGGAAGTTTACATTCTTGACTACGTTTCTTTTTATATTAGCTGCTATAGCAGAGGTGTATGTGGAATGAATTCAGTGAACGGTATATTTTCGCAGTAATCTCTCATTCTGCATAAGAAACGAATATTCAAACTTGTATATGCTAATAGCGGGAAATTATTTTCACTGCGACGCGGTTCTATGGGAGCGCAAAAATAGGGTAAAAAGTGGACATAAGAACAACATCACGTTGATTATAATTTATAACATCATTTCAAAAACACGCCAGGTGAGCGTAATGATGATGAACCAAGATTGGTGTATGAGGCGGTTAAAACGAAACAAAACAATAACGAATTTGGCGTCATTTGCGTCATGATGCTTTTTATACACGCACGCGAACTTGACTGACATCTGCAGGACTGCAGACGATCACTCAAGTTATGCGACAATCGATACTTTTCGACATTCTGTCTATAACAATGAACTAATGATGATGTAGTGTGACTGTGATTTTTAAATATGCCTCCATTGGTCGCGTGGGTCATTTATATAGATAATCTTTATCGGTAATTGACAAGAAGAAAACAGGATTGTATATTCATTATAAAGATTTGACACACGTTACAGCACTTGTGTCGATTTAAACCAATCTCTAAATATGCGATATTCATATTGCCCTGAAAGCAATATGCATAAAACCATTTGAGTGCAAGTCAATAAATTTGCAAGCTTTTTTGTATACAGCTATAAGCTACTAAAAATAATTTTCAAAAGAAAAATAATGAATCATATGAGGATTTTCATATGATCAGAAATAATAATAACAACTGTTATAATCAAATTATCATCCAAAACACGAAATTATTGTGGTTGGCCATTGAAAGTTCTCCTCATTACACATTTAATTAATAATTCAGGTTGTGCGACATCTTGGTGCGCATACTTCTGGAGCACCGAAAAAATTGTCTTTCCCCTAAGATATCATTTTGAATACCAACGCGTTTAGTGAATGTACAACAGCTAGGGGCGTAGCCAAGGTAATGGGATTCGGACCCCCTCTCCTTCTAAATATAAAAAGAAACTTTTCTGTATCATACATATCCCTAGACAGAAAGCAGCTCAGTTGCTATTTGGTTTTCTCAGACATTCCATGGGAAAGAAATGCTTGCTCATAGACATTTTCTGGTTAAATCCTGCGTGGTTGGTTTTTGGCCCGTCTCCTTGATTGTTGATCGGTTGGCATTGATTTGAATCTTTATCTCTCACGTATCTGCATGATGTTTTTGTATCACGTTGAAGGAAAACAGTATTTGGTCAGAATATGATTGATCTCTGATACGAAGTTCTATTGATTTCTTACATATCAACATACTCCAACAACTAAAAGTAAGGAATACATAAAATACTGTATGCTAATATCAACTGTCGGTAATCATTTGTCAAATCGTTGGAGTTTACTTCAAGAGAAAAGGGGTTACTGTCAATCTCTGTTTTAGATGTCAGTGAACACAAGTAGTATATTAGTGAAGTGTGTTAGTTTCTCCGTAACTAATGAACCTGTCCGGTTCATATTTTTGGTACTCAGAGTATCTGCTATTATATTTCATCAAAAATTTAGCAGTTTCATTTTAATAAAAGGAAAATACTTCTATCCGAATTGTTCTAACGCCTTCATACTGCTTGCCCGATGATCATTTCGGAAAATTTGAAGCTCCCAGACCTTACCATATCGGTAACGATGTGCGATCTTCGTGTCCAGCATGTATTTGAGCATCGCTCCCTTATTTTATTTTATATAGGATGACAGGATGTACAACTTATGTCATGATTTGGACACAATTTATTCCAGCTCAGATAAAAATCACATGACCCAATACTATTATCTTATTTGAAAATGATTCTCAATTAGTGTATACATGTTGGTACATTGCTGTATTCTGGCAAGCGCGTGCCTCTTTTCGTAATTCAATAAGTATCTATTTTTTTTTTTAAATATATTTTCGAAAAATTAATTAAGCATGTGCTGCTATTAAACAATTGAGAAGTTACAACAGTTGCCACAAAATTGGCTTTAAACATGTCCATTTAAAAGCCGTAGGTCTGGAATTATTTTACTTTCAATTGAAAATAACATATCACGATCACGTACTAATTTCCACCGCATTAAAATAAAACCTCTATAACGTCATGACGCAAGTTTACGCAAAATTACGCATGTACGTAATATATCGAATCAACACATGATCAATCAAAGAAACATTTGTCAAGGTACAGGCATGCATGTCTATGACTTGTATTAGGAAATTGACTCATATTATGACACAAAGAAATATTGGTAGAAGCTGGAAGGTGTTATATCCAATTTAATGTTACATCTATTTGTAATTATAAAACACCGAATTATACCCTTACGTGGAATATTAGAAGGCATTTCGTAGATTAGGCAAAGTATAGGGAACTTCAAAGTAATCGTGAAATGTCAAGTTAACTTTGAAACGATATCAAAATATCAAAATAAAAGTGAAGGCAATATACTTTGTTAGGAATTTTGAAATTGTCATGCACGATTTGCTATGTGTTTTCTCAAAATTAGGATTTCTAAAATGGTTTCATTTTTGTGTAAAACAAAATTGTAGATCGAACCGAATCCATTATTATGTAGATATATATAGTCATGGTAAGAGAAAGGGAATTGTGTCAAAGACTACAGCATACCAAGCTAGAGTCAGTTAAGCAAGAGTAAAGATATAACCAAACCAAATAGAAGAAATTTGGGATTTTATTCTACTAAGCTATGATTACGGATGGTGCAATGGTGGCTTTTGATCCTTTTTATCTGACTTGTCCACAAACATGGATACAACGGTACGTACTAGGCATATAGCTTGTCTATATATATTTTATGTACTTGATTTTCAAAATTCAATTAGTCTTTTTGTAAATGGAATTTAGTGAATTTAATGAATGACATGTGAATCCATTGGATACAGTCAATTTGGTCACAATTTTGTGACTCGCCTGGGTAAATATACTATAGGAAATATGCAAGCGTCCAATCCTTGATAGGGAGGTATTCAATCTAGGATTGGTTATATTCTACTTAGTTGGGCCCAACTAATTTTCGTTACAAATTGACTTATATGGTTGAATTGTGTTGTCTGCTGAAATAAGAAGCGCCGACTTAGCGACAGCGATCAGCGATGAACAACGAGCTGAACAGTAGATAAGTCTTTTGTCGTATGCATATATTTTGGAGTAAGTGTATATACACATCTCTTGATACATGATAAATAGTGTTTTGAAAACAAAATTTTGTGCATAATATTCACTATTATATGGTTTTAACCAACTGTATTTTGAGTTGAACCTCGTCGATATATATATATATATATACTTATCACCGACACGTTTTAATTTAGAGTTTACAGCCTTGAGATTTTCTGGAAACTGTCTGAATTGTCTATGAATCAAAGCTTATTATTTTATGTTCTAATTACTTCGCTGGTCTGACTATGACTTTGTTGCAAGGCTCAAAAATATTCCCATTATGTTAATTGCGTGCGTTGTTTTATTATAAAACCTATTTTATCATTGGCCTTTAAAGGTTATTCTGTCTTGATTGATTAAAATTCAAATTCTCGCGAATCGATTCACTCTCAAAAATCAGCGTTTTATGCAATCAGCATTTATTTTTAGTAAAATTCAATACCTAAATTTTCGATTTCGATTTCTAATAATCGGCATCGGTACTTTTCTGAAAAAAATCGTCAACGTTATTCTACACAGTCGAAATACCTTTTTTGGACAAATTATTGTAATATCTATATATTCCAAAATCTATCTGGGAAATTAAATAGTTTTCGCTATATATTGTTATAATAGATATATGATTTGCGCTATACACTGAAAGTATTCAATGATCTAATAAAATTAGGTTCACAAGTTTAGGCCTCAATGTGGACAGTTTTTCATCTATTCGGTGGTTAAAGAACAAAGAGTTTCTCTCTATAAAAGTTGGGATTCGTCCATCCTGTCATATAAAATAGTAGTAAATGGTGATAAAACTGCAACTTTGGAAAGAAACTAAGTAACACAATGAACAGGTGGGACGAATGAAACACAGATCAAGATCAAAATAGATAATGTTTAAGACAAAATCTACAATACTGCTGCGTTCTTTTAGTGTACATCTCATCATTTTTCTTTTGGTGACAATGACAGGCAAAGATATGTTTGAACATAACAGATGTGAAAATATTATCTTCCATAATTTTTACTTGTTATTACCGCTTCAAAAAGGTGTTGGGATCGTTTATATAAAGCATAACATTTAGTTTTTATCAATCGCATAATAAAGCTCAACAAGGCGCCCGTCGTTGTAATGGTATTGCGATGGGGTGACGAAAGGTTGCTTTGTATTGAACATGTTCTTCGAATTGTCATCATACCTTACAATACTTGACAAATATATATGATTAATGAGCGCTATTCTGTACTTCTTAATGAGAATCTAAATCGCAAGGTTCATTGTATAGTAATATATTTCGCAGAATAATGCAACGGAATTTTATTATGTAAGAGTAATTACATAACCACAACCACACGAACTTAGGAAACTATATAAAAACTAGATATGTTTAATTGTTATTTCACAGTAATTCAGATGATGGAAACCAGTCTTTAATGGAGGTATCTACTGATACAAAATTCATAAATTTACTTTTATTTATTAGTAATTAACATTTTGACTGAGATTGTGAGCTCCAACGTATTATTGTGTGAAAAAAATATATATATTTATTTGTTTGTGTTATTTTGAAACTTGAAGTTCAGCAAGAATTGTATATCCGTTTGTTTAATTAAGAATCGAATATTTTTAGAATTGGATTACAATTTTCAAATTATTCCCTAATCTTTTATACTGCATATAGGGTACTGATCTAATATTTTGCTGTCAAAACATCACAAATCATTAAGATTGTCGAGTAGAGTATGGTATGACAAATATAAGGGGATATAAATCTGAATTATAATAAAAATACAAGTTTCATTTTTTCATGACAATGCCGCTTGTTCTGGTATTTGATTCTTCCCACAAATATTTTTTGGACATCATTTATATGTATACAGTTGTCAATATGCTCCAATCGTTTACTTGGAAATTACCAATTGAATATTCGTTGCGCTTTTGAAAATAACTCGTATAATGTGCTTAGTACCAGTGATACCTGACTTAACAATTCCTCATAGCCTTCCGGTAACGGTGTGGCTAATAAAGCTGGTTAAGGTTTTTTAAACTGTTTGGATTTACTTATATTATTGTTTATCAAAACTGAAGTAGTCGCTTGTGTTTCATTTCATTTACTTAATTACCAACTTTCGATCGAGGTAATTTATTATGTTTCATATTTGATTAATCTTGGCACAATAGAACATGGCAACGTATCAATCATGTACTGAAAAATTGATATTCAAATTTTTGTTCTCAAGTATGCAATGCAATGCCATGCAATACAAAAAGCGGTACTCCTGAAGTATGCGCACCAAGATGTCGCGAAACCTGAACCCTAACCTCATACACAATCTGAGTTCACACAGTGTTCACACTATATTGCTGAAGTCAAATCATTCCACATAATTCAATTTTGATATTCCGTCCATCTCACAACTTTTAGAGAATGTCGAATCTTAATAACCTTAGTTGAGCAGAGGGGACCCGTTCCTACCAATTACAAAATTGCGCCTCCTTGTGACCAATTGATGTACAGTCGAATGGAATGTTTTCGTTCTCATTTGTAAACAAACAAACGATAATTAGGAATGATGAATATCTGTGTCGTATACAAACTGTTGGGTTGCAACTAATGTGTGAAAAATATGAAGTTTGGGAATGGAGGATCGCATGGAGTATGCAAATGGTTAGACAGTTTTGGTCCGGCATATTATAGGTACCGTTTGTAAAATGAATGATTGAATAATGTATCTATTATAACATTAGATGCAGTTATCTACTCATCATTATTATAATTGGAAAATCCCTAGAGAAATTAGGTGGCAAATATGGTAGCACTCCCTGTTAGGAATAGATTACCCTATTCTGCTGATTTGAATAGACGTAATATAGATTCTGACGTATGAAGGCAGGTACGAAATACCAATAACCATTTGGCGATCCATCAACCATTGGTTTTATTTTGCTTAGCAGTTTGATAGAATTCAACCTCAGTATTTCATCCTGATCAGTAAACTATAAAGTTTTACTGACAGTATCGCATGTGTCTAATTTGAAATGGGATTACTATATTAAGTGGTAATGACTAGTAATGTTTCACTGTTTGTCGTGTTTGAACATTGGTTAGACACTGGATTGTCGTTTTTATAGAGAGTTCAATAAAATTCGATGCTAAATATAAATCAGTTACGCGATTAGGTATATAATAAACACTATCTATATATATTCATTTTATATCGCTGCAAGCTCATTTTTTCATGTTTAATTTTTCTATAGACATAGTGATTTGATATAAAGATGTATTCGAAGCTTGTTGTCGTCTCAAGTAATAGTATATAATAGTATTATTGCATCTTTTGAAAACGCATGTTCAATCAAACGCGCCGAATCATGTGTGGCTAATTAATCAGCACTGTAGTATCTTGGAAACGGCTATTGTTTATTTTCAGAAGCAGTCATGCGTTTCACAACAATAAAAGCCCAGAAACTTCCCATATGCACCTTTGCTGGGGTGTATCAAGCTGTTTTTTTTGTATGCTTATTTAACATCTTACATTACACATTTTAAATAAACAATAAAAGCCGTCTGAATATTTCTGCTCTGGTTATCATAGTTATTTGATTCATTCTAGAATGGACAATCATATTACATACGAAACAACAAAATATTCAACGTAAACTATTTCAAAACTCATGTCTTTAAAAATGATCAGTCTTCATTTCACATAACTTGATTGTTATGTATAGTTTTCCTCCCCAAAAAATCGTTTGAGGCACTTCGTGTTTGAACTTTAGTCGTTTTTGGCAGGATCTTTCTTTATTTCAATAATAAAATGTTCATTATTCATTAGGGATCAATATGCCGCCGTGCTTAATATAGAAATACTCTATGCAAGCATACTAATGACACATAGTACATGTGATTGGAAAACAAATTGAGAATTTTTTTTTTTAATTTTAGTTTGACTTTCACAGGAATGAACCATAATTTCAGAATTAGAAACTATCCTGTTTTCAATATTAAGATTAGTTAAGGTGTTGGTTTCAGTAATTCACATTACGAACAGAAAAGAGTTGTTTTCAAATAGCATTCATTCCAAAAAATGATTTTCAATGTAAATCAAATTGTTAACGAATTTTTTGATCTGATATCATCCACTAGATAGGCATTATTATTGCCTACACTGTATTATGGGTATACAAAACATTACATACTCTAAGTACATAGAATATTCCATTAGGACATAAAATAAATATTTATCCCAATATTCGACCCGGGCATATTTCATCAGTGACGTACTACCGATTCTATCCATCGATACACATCATTTCATGGCAGGAATAATATTTCTCATCGAACTTTATAATATAGTCTTTAGAGAGATCCGAATTTAAGATCAACAGAAGAAATTTTTTTTTATCAATTTTTCTCAAGTTTTCTGTGTTAATATGCAATAGGAAAAATAATTCGTTGGAGATACGATTGAAATTCTAATATGCATTGTTAAACTATCTTTAAAAAAATCATGTCAAACGACTACCTTTTTATTGTTATTAAGGTTTTGTGGCTTTACTTGAAAATTGTCAATATTTCTTTACCACCGTTTATTATTCGTTACAGAATGGCGCGTTTCGCTGAAGAATATGCTTCCAAAAGACGACCCGGTGGCGGCCCCGGAGCTGGCGGAGGCAAAGGGCCTGGAGGAAGAGGTGCTGGCGGACCATACAAAATGACACTGGCACAGCAAGCCCGAACAATGTCATATTATAACCCAGTACCGAAACAGCAGAGCTGCATCACAGCAAACAGATCATTATTTATTTTCAGTGAGGATAACTTCGTCCGGAAGCTAGCGAAACGAATCATCGAGTGGCCATATCCTTTTTAAAAGCAATTTTTCATATCTTATCAATATGAACTCAAGTAAATTATCATATTGACAGCAGATTTCAGAATTGATTATTTGATTCACAAGCACACGTTTATGCTATAGTATGTGTATGCCCACGGCTGTACAGGCGAGGCTCTTCTCTAATTGGCGACAACTGGTAAATTATTGCTCTTGGGGTCAACTTTCATTTTTTAATCAGTCAGTGACCAACCACTATATCGGATAAGGGGGTTTGAGACAATGCTACAATTTTCAAAAGCTGGAAAAAATATTTTACAGTCCCCATACAAATGTTGGCAAAACTTGGCGATCTTTTATGAGTGGCATCAAACGCCCCAAAAACATCTTTTCGACACGTCAAACTCCTGTTGTTGTTGTTGTTGTTGTTGCCAAAATTCCACATAATATTCATCCCATCTGGCAATAATTCTCACCAGACCAGATCTGGTGTCAAGTCAGCTTGACATGCTTTTCTACATTTATGTCCGTTAGACCTTCAATTACATTGTCCACCTTGTTTTCATTTTCAAAACATATACCCATTTCCGTTTCACGTAACTGTGGATAATCGGATTACTTTGCGTTGGCGATTCTATTTTTGATACCCGGAGGACCGTTTATGCATAGACGTTAAATTTTTTGCCCATCGTGCTATACTTCCATGGTCTTCGTTGTTCAGTTCAGTGCGACAATGGTGATCGGAACTTCTGACATTGTTTACATCGAATCGCTCTCGTTCGCGATAAACTGACATTTTATTTCTATTCTGAAATGGAACAGTTCTAAATTAAGTCTAAATTAAGATACAAATTTTTATCGTAGAAACGGTTCACATGGCAACGGTTTCCACGGATTCCGTAGACTGACGTCACTGAACCTATTAAGTTTATATTTTAATATCTAAAAATTATATCGAATTTGATTGCGATTTAACAAGTAGCTGATTATTGAGTCTAAAGTCAATGGAAAGTATGTTATTAGAATTTTAAAAAGTGTAAAATATGTAATACCCCACATGCCAATAGTTTTCTATTTTATTTAATCTCTCTGTTGAAACCTGCGACCTCTTTCGGTCCGAGCTGTGTTTGTCTGTTACGGTGTTTCGGCAATTTTTCAATATGAATTATGCATGGAGCTAACAGTCACATCTGCTTGCTCGCGTTTCTGAATTTTGCAGCTAGCCAGCAGTTTCCAATAATCAATACCCACCGATCCATTTGATAACTGGAACACTGAAAGCGCAATTAGCAACGTTTTAATTTCAATTTTGTTTGTTTGTTTTTTATAAAGGCCGATCAGTGTCAATTCACCAAAATTAAATACACAGCGACGTGGCAATATGCTGCACACGCGACCTAATTAGATGGCGCCATGCCGAAGTTGCAAAACCGTTTATTCATGATAACCATGAAACATCACCGGTAATAATAAACCTGTTGTAATGGTATGAGGGTTTAATCTATAAACCTTAAATTATGTATTTTTTCCTCTTGTCAAAATTTGATATTTCTCATTCGGCGGCGAATTTATTAAGAGCGAAAAATATCTCGATACAAAAATAAATTGGTGTATCGGACGGTCCTTGAGTGCCTTCAATGTGTACGCTTTCAAGTATGTTTTCATATATATAATTTGTAATTTCTTTATTAATATTGCATATCGAAAATTTCCTTAATCAAATCTATTTCATCCAACACTCCTTTCGAATACATGATTCTATTAACCATCGTAGCAAACTGCATAGTACTGGCATTAGAAGGCCATTTACCAAAAGGAGACAAGACTCCGAGAACACAAAAATTGGTAAGTTTTTAGTTAATAAGTTAATTAATTACTCAGAAGTGAAAAATACTCATCAAAAACGTGCGTGCCAATACGAGCAAGATGTTAATCCTTGTATTACAACAAAGTATACTACATAAAGATTGATGTTTTCAGGTTCAAACCTTTATTTCAATTCTAGTTTTTAAAGGTTATGAGTCACTATTCGTGCCCAACGCTATCGCCAAATATCCCTCATATACCGGTATATGAAGCTTGCAATCGGTAAAAATTTGGGCCAAACGAATGGCTTCCGAGAAGACTTTTTAGTTAAAAACGAGTTTCATAGCGGATTAAGCTATACATTTGATAAAATTGATAAAAAAAAACAGCATTTCTCAAATTTTAATTCGATAAGCAAAGAGTATATAATACGGCCATTTAATGAGATTAATTCTGGATAAACTAATTACGCTTGACGCAATATGGCCATCGTCCATTTTCATAACGATTTCACGATTTGAACTTTAGTGTTTGTTATAAACCAAAACAATCAATCGCTTATAGAAATTGATAATCATTACCTAAATCGGTTTCAATTGATTTATACAGTTTCAATTACAATACCGTACTTTTGGAATCCTTATGTAAACTTCTAATGTTTTTTGAATGGTTTAAACTGGATTTCAGTTTGGTAAGAAATGTATAGATGTGACTTTTGTACTTACTTAATGAATGGATGAATAAAGAGACAGCCTAAATAGGACACGCTGGTTTGTAGCCTATTTTATTCAACTATTGAAAACTACCATGCGGTCTGAATGGGCTGTGTTATTATTTCCTATAGCGTATGAATAAAAAGTCCTCATTTGTCACAACTCATTACATTTATCTATTTACACAGGAATTTACAGAGCCTTATTTTTTGGCAATATTTATTATTGAATCGGCGCTAAAGATACTGGCGCTGGGCTTCGTTTTGCACAAAGGTTCCTATCTACGTAACGGATGGAACATCATGGATTTCACTGTAGTAGTCACGGGGTGAGAATTTTTTCTATTACATTTGCTTCTACGCAAGGGTGAGTACCCCTATTCGTCCGCTAGCTTTAAACGGAGTGGTCGAGCTCAGTATTTAGCTTATACCTCCGACACTAATCAACATTGCCATTTGTCTGGCGTTGTTCTGAAATATAAACGGGGCACCACACGCTCATTGGACAAATAATGTAATATATGTGGAAAATATACATTTTGTTCTGTCCATATCTAAATTTTGTTTTCTCCGATATCTAAATATCTAATTCTAAACTATAATATTGTCTTTATTACCGGACCAAATTGACCAAAATGAAATCGACCTCACACTAATAATAAAATGTATCTAGATAACGATAGTTAGTATCTTCATTTGAGGACAATCTGAAAAACAAAACCTTATTCTGGTGCACAAAAATGCACCAAATGTAAGAATCTTACTGCTTAAGGATACTCAGGAATTTCTAGGTTTAGATTGAAGAATAAAATTAGGCTACATAGGTTAGTAATTGTGAAATGGGTTTCGTAGCAATATGGAGGTATTGCCCAAAATTCTTTTTCATAAACGAAAGTAGGTTTTGAAAATGACACATTTTCTATTTGTGGGCCGTTTACATCGAAGTATTCGGAAATGGGTGGACCGTAATGTGTAACCCGCGATGCTATCTCTATTAGACCAACACATCCAACGAAAATACTAAATTCATTTTGTTTGAGGTTCACTAATGTGTTTTGGAAACTCGATAGGCTGACGGCTCGTATTATGTGGCTGTCCATTCCTACGGGAAAACATTAAGATCACCAATTAACGATTTCTCAGACCGTAGTCGCTAAAATATTTATGTCTACCATGAAGTAGAAAGAAAATGACTACAATTTTGATATAATTGGGATTGTTCCCGATTTAGATAAGAGTATATTACAATGCTTTTTTTTTCTCTGCATGGTTCAGTGATCATAATAGTCTAGTCAACTGTTAGTAAACGCCATCGCATTAGAATAATTCCTGATGTAAAACAGTTAAATTTGTTTATGTTTTTGCAACGTTTTTCTACGTGTTCTGCAATTTTAATGACTAAGAATTGATAGACGATGCACACTCATAAATCTTGTGGTCTTCTGGCTCGGATCCCGATCGCATTTGTCATCGATATTTGAGAAAAAATAATTAGATATATTTTGTTAGATCATTGCATACCTTCCTTTATTTCTTACATAATAAAAGCCGATTTAACTAAAGAGTTACCACCTTATAGATTATGAGACATTTGTTGAAAGCTTTCCAACTGCTTTCACGTGATCTCGCATTCGATCGTTCGTATTTTTGACTAGATATATATACATCTTGTGTTCTACCCTAAAAATCAATTCCTGTCTAATATAAATAAGCAAAATAACATCTCTACGGAAAAGGCCATAACGATTGACCCTTATATACACCTTTACTTTTAACTGTTTTTATATCATTTTGCAACTGTACAGTCTAATATCGCTTTTACAAGAGGGAAAGCAAGAAGGAGCATCCACGCTTCAAATTTTAAGAGCAGCAAAAGTTCTAAGACCTATTAAATTGGTTTCAGGCGTGCCCAGTAAGTGCACTCTACACAACCACAAGACGTGATTCTAGAGTAAAACATACACTCGCACATTTATACCTTTTTCTTTTACGAAAAAGCACTTATTGCACTAGTATATGATATCAATCCATACTTTCATGCCTGCGCCGCCGATTTTATAAAAAATTGTAAATTTTTGTAGGTTTTGCACGTAGAAAGCACAAGTAGAATATAGAATCACACATTCTCAAGTCAATATTTTTTTTTACTATATCTAGTAGATACCGAACGTGTCCAGGGGTACATGAACGAAAGACTATGATTTACATTGTACAGCTTGCTACCCCTAATTAAGGAAGGCTTTAATTAAGGTGCTACCTCCTTGTGGCTCGAACGATTTAAGTTCAGTTTCACAATCTAAATATGTACAAAGAAATAGCCACTACAATGGAATGAATATTGGATTATTAGTATTTGGACTATTTTTTGGATTATTGTTTCATAATATTCAATTTCTGTGTTTGAGATTTTCTTGGTTGACATTTACTATGGAAAGACGATCGATATCTATAGTCGGGTTTAATTATGATGGAAAAAATTAAAGCAACCGAAACTTATCCGTGATATTAAATTAGTATTTGTCATTCTGAATTAAAAATGCTCAAATTGAACAGAAATGTTACAAGAGCAGTTATATATGTTATGAAACCGACGCTTTTTACTTTAGCGTTGTCTTATAATGTTGGATAACTCGGGCTTCAAGCAAAGGTAATCCAACCCAAAATTATATTTAAAAAAAGCAAGTTATGTCCTCTTATTTTGTTGTATGGTCAATTGTTCGACTTGGTAGCTTTTACCATATATACAGTTAAGTTTGACTCATTTGTCCATTCCAAACTATGATACATTAAATTTCGATTCGATCACTTATCCTACCAAGACCCTAAAAAAGACCCTATTTCTCTCCCACAGTTTAGTTGTATTGGGTCGAATAATCTTATAATTGGATAGCACACAGACCCGACATCGCTAGCGTTTCGATTGCCATATCTTGCGTAATTAGTTAGTCACACGAAAGCTTTATCAGAGCAAACGGACGACTACCAAATCAGGCCATGTATGCTGAATAGGGCTTTTATAGGTCATCAAATTTTGAAGTTAATTCTTGTAACTTGCTCAGAGATAGATATCCTTTACTTCTATATATTTCAAGTTAAACTCCAGTAGTAATAATACAAACATCATACCACTGTTGATAGAATTGTCATTATAGCCTTGTACTTTTTGTTCGTTTCATCCAGAATGAGCATACGGGCCTTAGGGTAAATAAAGGCGATTTGTTTTAAGGTTTCAAGATTGACAAACGTAACGGAAAGGACCGTTTTCCATCAATTATTTAGCAAGAAAGGGTCAGCAGAACTAGTTTCAAGATTATTTCTTGCGCAACATTAATATGTAATGAATATAAGCCCGATATGAGTATTTTTTGCGAAAGTATTAATTGAAAATCAGTATCTGAATGCATCTGGATACTTCTCTAATTATCAGGACTTTTGCGCTTTTGCTACTTAGAACATAAATTAAGAAAATGCCATTTCTACGCTACTCGGCAAAGATACCACATATTGCAATATTTTTCATTATTGTTCCACTAAGCTTTGGGCTTGAGAAAATGCGCTTCATCGTATACCAAAGACAAATTTTAATGATAAAACATGATTTAAATCAAACATTCTTTGATTAATGCGTTATTGGTTGTATAGCGTGCTAATTTTGAATTTTAGCATTAACATCGGAATAAAAAGCCTTTCAATCAGGCTTTTTATTCCGAATTTAATACTAAAATTCAAACGTTACCTCGCTAACCATTCTGGATATGGGTGTTATAGATGAATAGTTTCAAAACAGTTAATTTTTCCATCAATCAGAAAAAATAGCGACTTCAATATAAGTTCAATTGAATTTTGTTACATTTTAGAGAAAATATGATTGCGCTTCGAAATTTTAAACTAAATATCACTGCTTATCGGTAGTTTCAAATTAAAATCGTTTATTTATCGAATACATCCGGATAGTAATAACCACTTTGTGTACATTCTCATATGTTTTGTAACCTCTACATTGAGGTCATACTTAAAAAATATAATAAATTTATATTTGACCGAATGACAGACACCTTTCCTTATCGATACACGTCTCGTATATTATTTTGGTGACGTCATTGCACGAATGGGTTATATAAATTCAATACAGTGTACCATCCTATCGATCTGTTTTTTCCCTAGCGCTGATGTCCTCTGATTTCACGTCGATTAAAGACGCCCCTTTGGTGAACGACGTGTGCGTGCGTGCGTATCGTCAAAACGTCATTTACGTAAAATACATAAAAAATATTTTAGCGTTACCTGCATTGTAAGTTTACTACACGTTATACGTGAAACGAGTTTCCCCTGTATATATATTATCTTGCGTGAGTACGTCGTTACGTTACGTCCCATCACGCCGAGTTTGCCGATCGACAGTTAATTTAATTTCAAGGGAAGGTAGAAATTCGTTGTCCATGTTGCGGCTTTCTAATGGAAGAGTTGGCTTGTTCCAGAAATCCCTATGTTAACCCTTGTGACACTTCAGCTGCATTGGTGGAATACAATGTGTATGTAACTGGAATCAGGAATTTGATATTGATGGTTCATGCCTTGCTTAATTATACTTGAATAGGACACAATTTCTGATAATATTTAATATATTAAAAATACAATTTTCTTCCGTTTCTCTTTGTTAGATCGCAATGTGTCTCTTAAATATTTAATTGCTGGTATACACAATTCCATAACCTTGGACTTGAGTTAAATAACAGCACACGGATTGCCGACTTTATGAGGTGGGTTCACTTCTTGGGCACCGAGTCGACCCGTGGCATGAAATAAACTCCAACCCATCCTGCCCAAAAAGCTCTGATATTGTACCGGGACCGAAATATATTGTAATGCTTCATTTATCAATTCAGTAACTAAAGCTTTGAACTGATCAGACAGGCTGTTTCAAGCATATCCTGAACTTGATCTCAGAGGGGCCGACTTGCAATTATGATTGTTCTGACTTTGAACACAAAATAAAAACACGTTTCCTGAAGTTTATAAACGTGCCTCTCATAGATCGCTTGTCAATATCGATAACGGAATAAGAATACTACCCGCTGATGACTTCACTCTTGTAGACTTTTTCGAAAGCCGTCTAAAGATCATAAATTAAATTGAACAATCCACTATAGCTTTATAGATATTGCACATCTTTCACTCTTATCACACTTTCTTCAATTCCTCTTAGATGCATCACCTATTTTGAGGTTGTTGGTTCTTCAACCGGATCCGGTTTTCAAACACTCAGGGCAGCCAGAGTCCTGAGGCCGTTGAAACTAGTATCCGGTATACCAAGTGAGTTATTTACTTCTCTTTAGTGTGTGAATATTACTTATCACTAGATTAAAAGTTTATTCATTAGCATTTTAACACGTATTGCTTTTGGGTTTCATATTTCTGCATGACTGTCTGGTTTGGTTTGAATATCAAACTTAATGAGTATTTTCACATATTTAGTACACAGATGTTATTTCAGATCATGTTGTGCTAACCGAGTTTTTAAGCAAAGCTCATAAATAATTGTATCCTATTTCACTGAATTAGTTTCACTGTTTTTCACTGAAATTTTTAAATTATTCCTACGAAAATAAAAATAATTCATATCACACTTGAATACTGGAACTTTTGTTTGTGCATGATTATTTCAGCAATCTAGGAGAGGGCTACTCAACTATTTTTACCGAAAGTCCGCAAACAAGATTTCAAAATTATTTGGGTCCGGTCTTTCCAGAAATTATATTTCGGCATCCTTAAACAAGCACTTCCTCGGCCGACTAATGATTAGTAGCAAATTAAAATGGTTTGTTATGGTGTTATAGTTCTTTTCGTATATATTCAAAACTATGAAAGTCATTTTATAATCGAAAATTCAAAAAGAAGGGCTAATGATCCAAAATAGATAATTAGGTGCGGTCCCAATCCAATATACGAAAGGTCCGGATTCGGACCGCGGTCTACCAGTTGAGTAGCCCTGATCTAGGACACTTTGCTCAAAAGTTGTGCTTTTTTAAGGATATGTTTGGAATGGCTTGGGTTCTGTTTTATTAAGTCACCCTGTAACAACCGAAAGCAAATTCCAAACCATACCCCACTGCTGTAATGAAACAGTGTTTCAAGTTATCAAGATTTCGACAACACAAATAACATTTTCCGAGAATAAATTTTACGAATGATCTTCGGAATTCAAACTTTATACCTGAATAATTTTGATCTAATAACCAGATTATGGCAACAATACTGTTCTAATTATTTCTTTTATGTAAAATCAGGTCTTCAAGTCGTTCTCAAATCAATCATGAAGGCGATGGTTCCGCTTCTACAAATCGCTGTACTTTTACTTTTCTTCATCGTTGTTTGTTCCATTATTGGTCTTGAACTTTATATGGGAAAGTTCCATAAAACGTGCTATACTGAATCTAATGGTGAGCATTATATTTAGTTTATTTTTAAACGGTAAGTTCATGTACACGAGTGACAAATTAAAGATATTTCTCATTGTTGGATACCGAGATTTTTTGTCTAGTCAATGTCTGATTTATTTATTACATTTTCTGTACCAGGGCCAATTGTCGTTGAACCCAAAAGCCCTAGCTTTCCATTAGTTACCATGCTAATCGATGTCGAACCCGATTCCTATGTTGTTGAATAAATGCGATATTATATGCGACGTTCAAATCTCTAGTCTCCATCCCTAATTTTGGCAACATGAAAACTAATTTATGCCTCGTTTTATTATGACGTCATATCGGTCTGATTATCGGAAAAAGCACCGTGTATTGCATGTCGTATTCATGTACAGGTCATTGATTGAGTCTTTTCTCATAAATATGCTTGCGTCACGAATCGCCTTGATAACCCCCGTTCTCATATTCCTTCTTGGCGCTTTGACCATTTAAATAATTTACACTGTTAGAAAGATTTGTAAGATAAACTGTCATTCTATTATCATCCGGAGCATGATTTACGCGAGATAATTTCACGTTTGAACACTCATGGGCTTGAGAAGACTGGTCTTTCCAAAATACTTAATTCAAAACATTTTTATAATAATCGATCGTAAGCCGTCTTTGACCAGTAACCGTTAAATTTGCCAAAACACACTGCACTTTTCCATTCTATCAATACCATAATCACGAATTTCGTTATTTTATGAAAATTTTGAATATTTCTGCAAGACAAACATCAAATATTCGTGACGGGATCGAGTGAACATCAAAATTACGTTTGTTGGACATAATTTGGATCGTTTGGATTGTCCAAAATCCTAATGTTTATTTCTTAACTGCAGCCAATAAACGCATATTTGTGAGAATACATGAGGCGGTCGCATTCTTGTCTTCGTGATGGGTCAGTTTTTGAACATTGAAAAAATTCTGTCCTTAATGATAAAAAACTTCAGCACGTTTACTTGAACTTCTAAGTAGTTCATAACTTGAAGATCTGGCCAAAACTGAAGTTTTTTTTGATTGAAAACAATCAGCATATCGTTTATATTAGATGAAATATTTCGCTTGTGTCGATATATTGTTCTTATTTTCAGTGAATATAAGTTGCTGGAATTGCTCAATATTGTACACCGTAAATGCTTGTTAGACGCACTCCTTTTTTCACAGTGTCTTCTTGCGTAAGAGAACACTTATATAGTCATCAATAAGAGCATAATGTGTAGTTTTTAGAGGTCACAAAAAATCATTAAATATTTATAACTCGGAATTTTAGAGCTTTTGACGAAATCGTTTAAGCAAATGGAAATATGTCGACAGAACAACCATAGATAGATAGCTAGACAAATGTCATACTTGATTTGAAATATGTATACTATACTCACAAACCTTCTTAACCATCAATGACGTGGTAAGAATACCCGTCGTATTTCGGTCGTTGATGGGTTAGCATGTCCGCTTATGGGTTATGTCAACAAACTTGCTCATTGGTCTTGAACTCCGCCATAACCTGGATGTTCAAGCTTTATTGGAAGTTGAAATCGCCCAATTAAATAGAGTAATTTTTTGACAATGTTAGAATATAAGTTCAAAAAGATTTTGAGCTTACAATACAATTGTTTTTAATACAAACTCTAAACCCGAGCCCCCACACACAGTCATCTACAAGACAGTCATCTACAAGGGATCATTTTCATTAAGTATATGATATTTTTGTGTTTACACTTTATACAAATAATGTTATGATTTGATTTTGGAAGGGCTTATTCCACCTATTAGCAATTTCCGCACAGTCGTATAGAATCTGGCGTCAACGCTTTTACCAGCCTTGCGTTGGCAAATGTAACACTCTATCCCTACGACGTATAAATGTCATGTTATTCAGTAATAGAACAACTTTATTTTTATAGGCGAAATATTGCGACAAAACCAGATATGTTATGGTAACGCTACCATTGATTCTGGCGAGGAAGACTCGTTACCCTATCGCTGCCCAAACGGCACTTATTGTGCTGAGTGGGACATGGGTCCATACTATGGTATTACAACTTTTGATAATATCGTATTTTCGATGATGACCGTGTTTCAATGTATTACGATGGAAGGTTGGACAGATATTCTCTATTTCGTAAGTGTGTTTTTTTTTAAATTGTACTTTGTGTAACAATGAACATACACACAGAAAGATGGTTATCTGTGTTTATATATGTTTAATAAAATACCTTTTATCAAAGATTTGTTAATTTAACTTTTGGAGGAAAAATACAGGCATGGTGTCTCCCATGCCCTATTTAATCACAGCACGTAATCATTCTATGAAAAATAGTGTTGTATTTTTCAAACTTTTGAGAAATACTTTACATTCATTGTATTTATTCATAGTATTACACTCTCTTTTGAGTCGCTTCCATTACAGAAATTTATACAATATAGTCTGTGCTCTATGGTGATGAATATACCCAATGTTATTTTCGATTGTTTTGTAATAATACTTATCCACGTAATCAGGCTGACGACGCAGGAGGTCACCAATTGAACTGGGCATTTTTTATTATGCTCGTCATCATCGGCTCATTCTTTATGCTCAATCTTGTTCTTGGGGTTCTCAGTGGGTAAGAAAGGTGGCGCCATAGACTTATGACGTCACAAGGTGTGGTTTTTGTCGTGATTGTCCCCGTGATTGTGTTCACTACTAACTGCTTTAGTATTGTGTTTTATTATGTGTTTGCATGGCTTGCTTAGTGTGATCCTTTACTGAAGTAATGGCAAATTTGGCTGTCATTGTGAATTGCCGTGCTTCAGATGATACCACACGTGATTGCAACCGAACACACCTTGTGTTCGTTACCACCTAGCGTAGGCGTTAATGTGAAGTGTATCAGATGTGCTGCCGTAATCAGTAAAACTTCTATGGTGCTTGCCTTGTCATTAGCATACATATCGACGTTTTCACTGCAACATATAATAATCATTCAAACGTAAAGCTATTTCAAATTAAATCGTGATATACGTCAAAATACTAGTAACTTTGTTAATTATTTTTACATTTTAACACTCACTGTTCAATTTGGAACAAATGTAAAATATTGTCATGGTAGATAAGCCACGGGGTAAAAATTTAACATCAATATCCAGGGCCTATTTTTCCCTCGAGCGAGCGCATGAAATTAAGACATAAATTATTTAAATTTGACTCACGATTCTTGTCACAAATGGTCTCGGAATCGCGCCGCGGTACCTCTCAGGGATCCCCGTGGACCGTTTTTGGTCTTTCTTTCCGTACCTAAATAGTAATAACGTTCCATATTGGCGTGTCTAATACCAGCGTTAATGTGTTTTGAGTAAAGTGCTTGACCGACCTGTCGTCAAATTCACCTGATTAGAGTGTTTAGGTCCCCTGTCGCTCAATACAAAACCTAACACTATTTCACGTAAATACAGCAAAATAATTTCGACAGTCTAGTTTCATAAGTCAGTCTAGTAGTGCAATACCTTGTAAAAACGTAGCAGAATTTTTTTTTTTTCAAGCAATACACACACATCCAATCATATTTCTATATTTATCTTACCAACAATTATCTAAATTTCTAAAACATGTGTGTTCAACCTTTAATACATGAAGGTCAGATCCAAACAACTTGGCAAAACCGCGAGCCGCACCTCTAGCGCAACAATTTTGGGTATTGATCTTATGACATGCTAGCTGTTAGGGGCATTGTAACATCATAGGCATAGATAATAATTTGGACTAAGGTACAGAACGCGAAGAAATTGGAATTACTCGCATGTACCACATTAAACTAGATTAAAAACTCATTTCGCCGGCCGCACACCATTAAAATTGGCACTTTACCGCGGACAGCACAATTTTTCCTTATGAGCCGCATTTGGCCTAACCTGACTTTTAGAGGTGAAGTAATGCCAGGATAATGGAGGAAAATATACAATATCATAGCATTGGTAAGTTATGTTACAAGGCGGGTATAAAGTTTACTTTGGAATTGATATATTTGGTGCTTATTTGCACAGTTTGCGTTGACTAATATACAAAATATAGCTTCAAATAAACATTTATACACATGTTTGAAAGTTAAGCACAGAGCTAAATAAGATGACAGACCTTTTAAAATGATTCCAAAGAATCTTGAGTAAACACCTTAATTACCACAGAGCAATACAATGATTCACTTAGTAATTACAGGTCGTAAACATACACAGGTCGTATACAACAATACTTAGTGTTAGATTTTGTATATTTTCTATTCATTTCACTCAGCGTAAAAAACCACAATAAGAAAGGAGATATGGTAGGATTGATTAATGATATAAAACCAAGCCTCAGCTGCCTATTTACACCTAGATTTAGTCTCCCTTTTCTCTTACTGCTCTCCCGAGTAGCTACCTGGCCTGAAGTAGACCTATAGTACAGCCCTTCACGTTAGAAATTGGTGATTTTGAGAGTAATTTGCAAGCTACGGATTGTTGAAACTGGCACCATAGCATCCATCGATTGTAATTTTCGTCCTAACCTTATTCAAGAGATACAAATTCCAATTGATTTTTCAATTCAAAAAGCCAGTGAAAAATTCATCTTTATGATAAACGTATAAGCTAGCTAGCTTGCTAAATGCAGTTTTTCATATGAGAATTCAATCCTATCCCAAATGTCTGCTTACAGGCCGTCGACGGTCATATCTCCGCATTTGACCAAATTCTGGATTATATTTACTTCTGTCTGACGGTGATTTTCGGCTCGTTCTTCATGTTAAATCTTGTTCTTGGTATTCTGAGCGGGTAAGTAAAATGGGAAAGATGAAATTATTAACATTTTAAAATCAAAATCCCAATTTTAACAAAATTGTTTCACCCTCATATCGATTTTCACAATCAAGCGCTATTTTGCAAATTGTCTGTTGCAATGCCTACGATTATTTTTCTTATGAGTGAATATTTTTTGCACTGTGAGTCTAATATCATTTAGGTCTATTCGCGTTACTAATGAGCACTGCATGTTTGTTCTTACTATTTTGGAACTTTATACCTATAGCATGGCTTAAGTGTCCTAATTGTTTGTGATTTTGTGTAATATGATTTCAATTCATAGAAGCTGACTACCTTTATTGGTGCTTAAAGAAATTGCTAAACCAGGTCAAATCAGATTTGTTACCGCTTTGGCTACTGGTGTCTTCCCGAAACTAACTATTTAAAATTTGTACGGAAATTTATCTGCAATCTAACATAGCAGATTTATTCTGGAATAGAAATTGCTCCAAATTCAATACTGGATGTCTTTTTATGAAATATTTTTCATATCCGCTGCGAACCAAGATGTGTAGAATTTGGTGCTCCCGAAGTATGTGAACCAAGATGGAGCTCAACCTGAGTCCTAACCGGGAACACATACTATGTTCAGGTTGTGCGCCATCTTGGTGCACATAATTCCGGAGCTCCTAGAATTTTGTAGTCTCGCAATTAATATCGTTGTGGTAATCAAGCTAACTTTTTCTAATCATTTCAAGCGAATTCGCGAAAGAACGAGAAAGAGTCGAGAATCGAAGAGCATTTCTGAAGTTGAGGAAAAGGCAACAACTAGATAGAGAGTTGACAGGATATCTCGAATGGATGCAAAAAGCAGGTAAAATTTGAGTTTAAATATTACAAAAAACTCATTTCTACAAGATTGTTGCATTGCTGTTACATTGTACACATTAATAAATTATATATTTTAGAGGAAGTTATATTGGAAGAAGAAGAACGTTGTCTTGAAAGATCTGCATTAGAAGGTAATTTTGTTGTTCTTACAATTGCCCCTATGGTAACTATTTTGGTGTAAAAAGACAGTAGACCACTTACATAACTATTGCTAACTGCACCGTACTCATCTATGTTACCATACCATTCGCTTCCATGATACATTCCTTGCATTTTCCTAACTTAATTTTGACGCATTACTATATTTCCATTCCAGCCCATCGTCGGAGAGTCGCACACAATCGCAGTCACACTGATCTTTTAGATTCAGATGAAACCTCTTATTCCGATATATCAAGCACTGTGGGTGAGTCACCAATTATACTGCCAAGTTCGCTTTATAAACTATTATCTCGTACATTTATGAAAACAAGCTTGTATTCAAATATACTTTTTCATTCAAGGGAAAAAGAATCGATTCACACGATCCATACCCAACTCAAAACCTTCAAACGCACTTATAAGATGGCTAACTCGGAAAGAACGGAGATTATGGTAATTTATATACAGTAATAGCATTGTGGTATTTTGTGTTATAGATAGACCATGGTTACTCAACTATTCATTTTACCAAAGGTTCGTATACAAAGATTCAAAATTACTGGGGTCTGGTCTTTCCCGAAAATTTATTTCACAGTGCGACTGGATAAATATTTGAAAGCGTGGGAGATTTATCAGAAAACGATTTGTGGAAAACTGATAAACCGCAAAATAAAAACGTGCGCTGTTGTTCCACGCTATTCGCATTGTTCATTATGGCGCCACGGTTCTTTTCCCTCTGTTTTTTGGTTTTTTAAAATAAAAATAATAATATTCTCTAAAACTATAAATAAAAAGTTATTTAAATCTTCATATCCAAAATTAATGAGGCCAATGATCAAAAAATGCGGTCCGAATCAAAAACTCGGAAAATCCGGATTCGAACCGCGGTCCACCAGTCGAGTTACTCCACTCTAGGCTCCAACAATAATGAATTAGAAAAACTATTTGTTGGCTGATTCCATTCTCGATTTCGTCTCCGATCTCTACTCCAGTATTGATCCGGAATGCCCTACCCGACTTCTTTACTTTATGAACGTATTACATTATATATACTTACACGCTTTCATTTCAGGATAAAAGTTCGTCATCTGGTGAAAAGTCCAATATTTTATTGGGTGGTGCTAACATTAGTGCTTTTAAATACTGGTTTCACAGCCAGCGTCCACTACCAGCAACCTGAATGGTGGACAAATTTTTTATGTAAGTTGACCGATATTGGATTTTCTCTCATCTATTATTTTATACTTTGCCATTTTACATAGGCTACAAATATGCTAATTCTTACGTGCGAAAGCCTTAAATGTTATCAATAAAAATGGCGCCATAAAGGCACCATTGATTGCATACATACTTGAGTGACCGTGAATGAAACACGTAATGTAGTTTAAAATTGAGTGTCATGTAGACCGCTATTTGGTGCTTGCGAAAATATTGGAATTTCATATTGAAATATTTCAAAATTAATTCTATTCGAATAGGTATGTAAAATGACTTGTAATGTATATGCACATGGAAATGTATATATATTGCAAATTGTTAGCCTTGTTATATTAAAGTTATTTTTTTTTTCAGATTATTCCGAATTTGTATTCTTGGGACTCTTTTCCACTGAAATCCTTTTAAAAATGTATGGTTTGGGAGTCCGTACATACTTCCGCTCATCTTTCAATATTTTCGATTTTGCGGTAAGATTCTTAAACGTTCATGACGTCACATGAAATTATGACGTCACCAGTGATGTGATACTTATTGAATTACCTTGCAGGTCATCTTAGCTTCAATATTCGAAATCATTTGGTCAATGATAAGGCCTTCAATGTCGTTTGGACTCAGTGTACTGAGAGCGCTGAGACTTCTTCGCGTATTCAAATTCACAAGGTAAGATTTTAATCTTCAGGGTTATTTGTTTTTCTAATTAACAGTACGCCGGAAACTTTATTGTTTTGTATTCACAGGGCTTGGTCTGGTCTCCGCAACCTCGTGGTGTCGCTGATGAGTTCATTACGATCGATTATGTCTCTTATATTTTTATTATTTTTGTTTCTCGTCGTCTTTGCACTGCTCGGAATGCAAGTCTTCGGTGGCAAGTAAGTTTATTAGTGATTTTCAAACCAAACTGAAACCTCCTATGTTAATTCAAACCAGAATTTAATTAATTTGAGTAGCTCTTTTTAAATTTAAGGCAAAAAGGGTGATCTGTCTTAGACTTAGCGATTTTTTGTACGTGCTTACGTAACGTGAAATACAACATATGAGCTTCAGGCGTTTTATCGGCAATGCTTGTGTGGTTTATGCTTTTTAAGATTGTGAATGCCCATACTAATACCAGTGGTTTATTTTTCTACCGTATTACATATCAGATAAGGTTTTCTTTTCTTGGCGTTATAGGTACACACGCGTACGCTATTAAAATACCATTATAGGAAATTATTTTACGTCCATTTTCTAAGAAACTTATATTTTTATAACCCCATATAAGTTTGTGAATAAATAGAAAGCAGGTCATTTACATTAAAACAAGTTTCATAGTGGTTTTCAATGAGATAATGTATTTCATGTTAAAACAACTGCTGTGTGGAATCGTCAACTGGTTGTCGTGAAACAGTTTAAGGGTGGCCGATTCTTATTGTTCTTAACAAACACCTCAGAAGACGAGGGTTACTTGCATATATTTCTTGATATCTTATCTATCCTTGATTTGGATGAGATTTCTATTGCTATTTGTAGATAATTACTAAAAATAAAGAATATGATGAAAATTATGTTAATCGAAAACTACTTTTTTATTTCAGATTCAGCTTTCCTGAAGGAAATCCGAATTCAAATTTTGATTCATTTCCGAGTGCAATTTTAACTGTGTTTCAAGTAAGTCTGAGAATAGAAATAATTTATTTTCATCATATACTCTATCGACCTGACTCTTTACAAAAAGAACCTTATATACAATTATCTATCGCGGATTCAAATTATCAATTCCTTACACACCTTATCTAACATGTATTCACGGTTACTGGCGAATGTACCTTATTTTTGCTATAAAAGTACTTGAAGACAAAAATATTAAAGACGATGTATTTCAGTCAGCTCAAGTCTGTCTAAAGTCAAATTATAAGCTTTTGGTAGTTGAGACAGAATAGGGAATCGTTTATGAATAAAAAAAAAACTTGCAATTAATATTATATAAAGTATCTGTTCCGCGATACAACAACTAGTTGCCATTTTTCTCATTTCATTGTATACTGATATAAAATTCTTCACCAAATCAAATATATTTTAAATCTCAGATACTCACCGGTGAAGACTGGAATGTAGTTATGTACAACGGTGTTCGTGCCTTGGGTGGTGTAGCTGGAAATGGATTACTGTGCTCGCTTTATTTTATTTTTCTGGTGCTTTTTGGTAATTGTATCCTTTCACAAAAAGTATTTATAGATATAGAATCAATTATCCTATTTTAGAGATGATATTATGTCTCTTTTTGACACTACTTCCTATTGCTACATTTCAGACAGAGTTGATGAATTCTATAGTCAACAATTTTGTATACATTTTTACCCTCTCTCCTATACGCTAAATCTTTTTACTATCTGTTCAATAAGTCGTTTCGATGCAATGTTTTGCAAGGTATTAAGTACATAGCATTTGCGTTGTAACTCCCATATATGTAAGGCCTGAAGGTATAATAAAAAACATTGAGATTTATAACCCAAATGTTACTTATTTACCAATAAAAAGTAAAAGATATAACTAAAGGTAAACGTTGACTCCTTAACCCAAAATCTGCATCGAAAAGACACGCTTTTGAACGTATTCTTGGCTATCGCGGTAGACAATCTAGCTACAGCACAAGAATTAACCAAAGACGAAGAGCAAGAGAAAGGTACAAAAGAAGCTCAAAAAGCTCTTCGAGTTGCTCATGAAATGGAATCAGTCAGTCCTGGATCGATGGATAATTTATTGCAACGGTAACGAATTCATCATACCATAGACTAATTTTATTTTTGTGGTAATTAAGACTCACGTCACTTTTTTGGGTATAAACCTGCCCCGATTCTGAAGTGTTTATGTTTGAATCTTTGGGGTAGGTTCAATTTATATCCAACCTATAGACCCACCCGGTAGCGAAAATCTTGCTGGTTTGACTCTTTGATAAATATGACCTGATAATAAAATGCTTCGCACATTCTGAAATAATAGGAGTAAATATCCTGTAATAAGTTACATAAAATGGCATTCACTCTTTATTAAAACTTATGTTTTATCATCTTTCTAATATTAGCTTAATAATATAAAACTTGTCATTTTATAACCAGAAACCTCACAACAGCACCACAGCCTTCAATGTGGGAAAATCGTCGCCGGGAAATGAGAAAACATTTGCGAATTTCCGATGACGGATCCCTAATGGACGACAGCGATGATGACGTATATGTTCCTGGGCAACGAGGAGGAAAATGTGGAAAATATTTTGACGTTTCTCATAACTCGTCTCCAGCTCGTAATCCGGATGAGCCGGTTAGTCTCCTTTAATTAAGACTATTTTTTGTATATCGTATTATATGCCACCCAGAACGTTTATACTATTGAATATGCCAATATGGGAATAACAAATACCGCGAAAAAGCTCAAAGCAAATTAAGTACTATCAAAATATTGTAGATGTGAACGAATCAGCTGTATAAATTCAAAAGATATGCGACATGTTAAGTCTGATTTTTAAACGCCGAATGCTTGGATATACTCTGGTTCGAAATCGATACTGATCTTGATTATAGCTACAATGGCGTTTCAAAGGCCACGAATAAAACATTTTAATTGAATATTCCCTGATTTAGACATCTGGAAAGAATTCACCACAGAAAGCAATGAGTAGAGATAACAGGTAAACTTATACTACTGAAAATCACATATATTATTCAATCATTTTGCAGTAAATCATAATTTAAGAAACACCAAACTTACTTTTTAACAACGACATAATACTGATATGTTTCATTACTAGGTATTACTACAATATTCATCGCCTAGCAATGAGTTGATCTACTATTTCTATTGGGGAAAAGAAACTCGACTTGAATAATGATTATTATAATAATCAAAAAAATAATTAATAAAATTCGATATTTGACAGCAAATCTCCTATAGCCAACCACGTAAACAACTGCATGACTTCGCCCGAGAAAACGAACAGCAATTCTAATAAACGAGAGAGTCCACATCGGACAAAATTGGACAATACTGATCCCGAGAAAGGACTTCTGAAACCGGTTTCGCGTCGTAATTCACCTAATTTATCAATGAGAGGTTGCGAGTCGCCAAGTCCAGCTGCCATGGCGGGAATACACGGGGTCGCAATGTCTCAAATTAACGCAAACACAATAGCTCAGCTTCAAAGTAACGTTAGACATGACGAAGAGGAGTCCGACGAGGAAGCGTCGGACAACAGCAGTGAAGACGGACCGAAAGAAATATTACCATCAAGCTCAATGTTTATATTTAGTTCCACCAATCCGTAAGTTGATATACTTTGAAATATGATAAACAATGCCCGGCATGAGCCATCATCAGATGGATGTTTCTACAATCTTTTTATCAAACAAATTCCTCAATTTTTATATGCGTATTATGAAAATGTTTTCGCGATTTGGCACTTACAAACTGATTCACATGTTCATAACCTTAAACCTCATTCCTAATCCTAAATGATATCTGAGTGACTGCTCAAATTGTAGTTGTTATAAATCATGGTTCACTTTTTACTGTTGGTCATAATTGCGAAAATATAATCGTTCTCGTGGAAATTACCATTGTCTCTCTCTCTCTCTTTTATCAATTTATTGTATTTGTGACATCATAATGTGACATATCGAAATCTTTCTCCCATTTTACAGGATCCGAGTCGCTTGTCACTACATCGTCAACATGAAATATTTCGAGACGACAATATTAGTTATTATCGTATTGAGCAGTATCACTTTGGCTGCAGAAGATCCGGTCAACAAGGAATCTTACAGAAACGACATCTTAAATTATTTTGATATTATTTTTACCGCTGTATTCACGTTTGAAATGGTTATAAAGGTAAGTACGAGTGGACGATACCAAATGCCGATTGCATTACACTCATGAACAAATTAGTATTTAATTATAATAGCGGCTCAGAGACCTGGCTTTGGCATAGGATTACTGATATGATTTTTATGAATGCTCAAAGCAACATCACCAGATTAATAACATTGTATCATCAATAGAGATGCCGCAAGCGAACACTGTTCCGAGATGTAGAAAGCACTTGTGCCGTGGATATGCCAATAGGGGTAGATAAACACAGGTGTTTACGAGCACTTCAACATTGTCTGGAAAACAGCTTGGTGAAAGAGAAGACTGGATTTTATTAATTAAAATTCTTTCCATTTTTACAGATGATCGATTTGGGCCTTGTTCTCCATTCTGGGTCTTATTTTCATAGTTTATGGAACATTCTGGATTTTGTTGTCGTATGCAGCGCTCTTGTTGGATACGGCCTCATGTGAGTATTGTTGTATTTTTGTTTTACGTTTCAACTCTTTTTAGATTGGATTCCTGTACTAACCATACATTGAAAAATTAATTTCCATGTAAACTTGAATTGGCGAAATTGTTCGAACTCTATTTTATCTGAACGATTCATATTGTTATGAATATTTTGTTGACGTATATTTGGGGTGAAATAAATTGATATGCCTAGTTTTTCCAAAAAAATTGATTTGCTTTTTTCAAACTTCCATCAAAATCCACAATGGTTTTTTGACTAATGATATGATCGACAAAAGCTGTTGGTAAGGCGAACTCGATTGACTCGTCTCGATACGGACTCGAGTCAATATTGATCAAAGGCTCGAGTTTCGGATTATCCGTGGCTCGACTTGACTCGTGACTCGCTGTTTAGGGATATCCACCAGTAAGTGTCAAACCGAACCATACGATTTTGTTTTGTATAATCCAGGGCCTCAGAAGACCCAACTCTCGATTTAGGCGTGATTAAATCACTGCGTGTTGTGAGAGTATTACGACCATTGAAAACAATCAAAAGATTACCAAAACTAAAGGTAAATGTATTTTTGTTATAATATGGTATTTTTCATATGGAATCGTCGTAGATATATATGATGATACAAGTGACCAGTCGTCGCAAATTTGAATTATTGTTAGTAGTTGTGATTTTCTAAATATTCCACTAGCAAATTGTTTATGTTCTATAACAGGTATTAGTCGAACTACTATAAAACCGGATATTTGGGTTTCGAATCTCGGCTAATCCATTTAGCTGCTCGCTCTCAATTTGTCATTTAGATTTTAAATGGAAGAAAAAGTTGAGATAGGGATTGGCTCGTATTCAAACATTAGAAACTATGGCTAAACAGTAGGTTCTCATCCACCTAGCCCAGTTTTTTCCGTATTTTTGCAACGTCATGTTGTTGCATTTGAATTGATTTAACTTATGATTTTATTTATTTCAGGCTGTTTTCATGTGTGTTGTCAACGCTTTCAAGAATGTTGCTACTATATTGATTGTCTACATGCTTTTCATGTTTATATTCGCTGTCATCGCTGTTGAACTGTTCAACGGAAAATTTTACTACTGTACAGATGAGTCGAAACATTTTAAAATGGAGTGCAAGTATGTATTATATTGCCTGTTTTGTATTTTTTTGAATGGTTCCACTCTGAAATAAGCTCTCAATGAGCACCTTCTGATACGTATTTTTGAGGACTGGCATTTTAGTGTAAATAACTAAAATTATTTTTTATTTATAATTTGTCTAGGGGCAATTATATTGAAGAAAATTCAGACGGTACTTATGCTGTTAAACCCAGAGAGTGGAAAAGACGAGATTTTCATTATGATAATGTACTATACTCATTTCTCACTCTATTTGTCATTTCAACTGGCGAAGGATGGCCGGAGTGAGTATTTTTAAAAGGCTTCCAGTCAATATTCTTAGAGTATCCCATTGTTAATCTTACCTCAACCTAAAATCTAATACAAAAATGAATGAATTTACAAAATTGTTGATTCGTCAGACGAGTTTTCAGGTAAAATAAGATATCGGTACAGTTCAGGATTTTGTTATATAAACAAACAAATGAGGGTGTTAGGGGAACAATTGGTTTGCAATTAAGAGTTCTCGAATATTAAAGCGTCAGAGGTTTACTCCCTTTTCCATATATTGTAACGAAATAACCATCGTATGCGAATATGTATCACACAGTGAAAAATCCTTAGTCATGGCTTTTATGTTTCCTAAAAACTATTTTTTTTTAGCTTTTATGCAACATCTCCCCGAATATAACCTACTACTCAAAAGTAGGGGCCTGATATGATTTGGAACAGACAAAACAATATTTTTCACATCTGGTTGAGTTTATTAAAACATAAGAAATAGTAAAGACATCGTGCTAATAAGTTTACTTTTTCATTTCCAGTGTTCTGTGGAACTCCATTGAGTCAACTTCTGAAGACCAAGGTCCCATTCCTTACAATCGCATGGAAGTTTCACTCTTTTACATCGTCTTTTTTATCGTTTTCCCGTTTTTCTTTGTCAACATATTTGTGGCTTTAATCATCATTACTTTTCAACAAGAGGGAGAAGACGCAATGTCAAAATGTTCACTTGAAAAGAACGAGGTACAGTAAAAAATGTATATATTTAGAACTAAATAGCATCACTTTGTTGTTCGCTTACAAAAACGATATTTTGAGATAGAAATATATTAAGATATATGATATCCCCAACCATCGACGTCATTGAAATATTATGATGTAACAATTGTCGCAAATTAATATTTTAAAATGTGAAAATAATACTCAAATCTAATTTCGTCCCAATATTAAATTTTGAAAGCAGTATGTAAATAAATATAACAATGTATATAATATACATAATGTATAATATAATATAAAATATTATTTCTCCATAAACGCTTTGTTATTTATGTTTTCCTTAGCTTATCATAGCTCGATAACAATTAAATATATCGATTCTTTTGTTTAGAGAGCCTGCGTCGATTTTGCTATTTCGGCGAAACCTCTGACGCGTTTCATGCCCGCAAATAAAAGCGGATTGCAATACAGAGTATGGAAGATAGTCGTTTCTCCCGTCTTTGAATGGTTTATTATGGGGCTTATTGTGCTAAATACGATTGTATTGATGCTCAAGGTAAATGCATTGTTATATGTTTGTTCGTGTACGTGTGTTATAACATATCTAATATTGTACTTAATATTAGTATTTCACACGAATTTTAAGCTTTTGACTGACGAATACAGTGAAAAAAATTAAAATAAAAAAGTTTCCACATTGTTTTTATTTGAACGACGAATGAAATGTAAGTCTTCTTGTCATCGCGAATTAAGTGAAATACGCCAAACCCTTCACTTGTATTCAAAAACGTCATTATATTACAAATCACCGCCCTATATTATTCTACATGAAACTACGTCGTGAACAATGAAAATCTGCGGATCATACTGAGTCAGGGGCCGTTCAATCATCACATAATATTTTTACTAATTAATATCAGTGCTTTTTCTTTTCCCATTCCCTATAACTGTTGTTTTGTTGTGAAATCAACAGCTAATTCGAAACAATTTGTTAATGTACCATATTTTTGAAAGCGGGGAAAAAAACAAGGCCGTGTAAATAGTTGAAGCAATAGTACCATGACAGTACCGTGTTCTCATTCTCCTTATCCAAATCTTCAGTCCTTTTTCAATACCCACTTGTATATTTGACGTTTGACAGTTTGACGGCATGAGCAAAGAATACGAAGACAGCTTGCACAATTTGAACATAGTTTTTACAGCACTCTTCAGCCTTGAATGTTTTATCAAAATGTTCGCCTATGGCCCTTTGGTAAATTTTGCTCGAAAAAAAAATTAAAAAAAATAACTATACTGTCTGCTAGTATGCCTCTATGCGCACGAATTTATGTACTTACTGCTTCATTTATGTGCAAGCTCAAAGTTATTTTGTATTTACAGCTTTTGTTCATTAATTTGTTTCGTTTTAACATCTTATTTTTATATTTGACCTTCGCGGTCGTCATGGTCAAAGCATGACGTCATTTTGATGAGATGATGGCCGTGCCTGGCTGCCCATGTTCATGCATTAGGTTTTTAAAACAACATTTATATATTATATAAATATATATATACTAACATATTTCTGCATAGCGCAACTATGCATCATATTTTTGCACGACTATAATTCGGTCATTCGCGTATGCTCAGATCGTTGACGAAGCACCATCTACGCATACCTTGACTCGTTTATTTATTGCATATATTTTTCATGTAGCATGGCATTTTCGGCAATAATGCTATGTAATAATGCTATCTTTCTAAACCTGTCATTCAATTTTATTTTGTTCCTTTCTGTGACGTCTTAACCGATTGTGTTGTAAATGACCTTCGACCTTATCATCGCTTCGGAAACTACGTGAAAAAAAAAACAGGATCGATGGAGGATACAGAATTCAAGTCAATATGAAGATGGCCTCCACTACAGCAACTTAGCCTTTACTGGCCTCTTTACACTCGAATGTTTGTTAAAGATGATGGCGTTTGGCCCTATTGTACGTTACGGTATTAAACTTATAATGCAAGGTTTGGGTACGAATTTGGCGAAAAGTTTAGACGATTTCAAGTTTTCTCATCGTTCTTTCGATTTCATTCTATTGTTGTACGAGTTCAAATTTGCAATCTGAAGTTATATTGTATTGAAATCTTCATATAAAAAGGCCTAAAATGATGAAAAACAATGACGTAATTTTAAGATTTGTATGATCTTTGTTTTTAAAAAGTATATAAAAAATCTAAAAAAATATTTCAGCATGAAACTGTTATAATTTGCAAAAAGCATGTTTTCTTTTTGCTATTCATGTTTTGAAAAGCAAATACGCTCGTAAAGTGCATGGTACATGTAGATTTAATTTTATTAAAATTAATTTTACTTTATAATAACGTAATAAGTTCAATACGTAAGCCAAGTTCTACACATTATTTTTGGTGGAATCTAAAGATTTGGACACGATTCAATTTAAGAAATACATATTTTTAAAAACATTACAAACCATAAATTTTTTAAAAATGTTTTGCAATACATCTGGGAAACTGCCACCATAATTTCATTCTTTTGTTGTGATATTTGATCAAAAACGTTTTACAAATTCTCTTCAAAATCTTCTTCTTTGCTACATGCTTTTCGCTTCATTAATCCCATTTTGTGTTTTCTCATAAACCAGAATTATTTCAAAGATGCCTGGAATTCTTTTGACTTCATCACTGTTCTTGGGAGCATTGCTGATGTTTTGATTACTCTACTGGCGGTAAGTACCAACTGTATATTGTGAACTTCCAAAGTTGATAATTAAAATTTAGTGAAAATGCAGATACAAAAAAGCGACACAAATTCCTGTTTCATTCTTGGGGTTAAACTGTATTAAATTATTATAGCGAAATTGGCTATAAACGTTCCAACCTTATTTCTTCCATGTTTAATCGTGTATTTTGGTCAACTAATAGCTTGCCGGAATATACACGCGTACGGACAGCCATCTGTAAAACTAAAAATGTTCATGTGTTTGGACTATATTTGAGTTGAAAATTGGGTAATTTTAGTATCAGTGTAACTTTAGGTTTACAAAATCATCTTAGTAGACTGAGACTATTATACGCTTGTAAACATTTTGTCAAATTCAGAACTTACAACGCCAATATTTGCCTCCTGATCAGCAGGTTACTCTTTACATTTTTCAAAGTATACTTCAAACTTTTGCTTTTAAACAGTTTGAAGTTTTCCATGAACGTACGCTATTGGTTAAATATATAACCTAATAAACTTTTGAGCACTGTGGCGTAAAAGAAGCGATAACATGGCAAACTAATTTGGGCTGTATGCGTTGTGATGCATCTTAAACTTATTTACTCTAAGATGCAGAGTATGCTTGTGAAGAACGGTATTTGAGAGATGCGTTTGACGAATGATAATTAAAAGTGAATTTGCTACACTGTGCCTAGTAATCTTTACATTTGATTTAGTTTTTCAATGTGCATAAATTTTTTACATTGGTCATTCCCGCAATAATAAATCGTTCCACAATAATGGATATATTGATGTTGATAGATTTTGGAACACCAAATTATTCGAACTGGCACATAGTCGTCAATCGGATTATATAGGGTCTTATGAGAGGACTTAAATCGCAGTTTGAATTTATATCCCATCAAGTATATATCTCAGTTGAAAGTATTTGTCGATTTACAGACAGGCAACATTGGGCCCTCCGATAACTTGTTTGTGTCTAAATGCACAATGATGTATCATGTATCAAAGGGTCGCACTGACTTTTACTAATGTATGACTCTGATAAATTTAAATTGGAAGCTACCGTCTTTCTTGCTTGAGCATCTTCTATCTATCTATGGCAGTATTTTGCATCTACTAGCAAAATATGTTATCTTTTCGTGTGTTGGTTTTCAAACGTATTATCGTTTGAAACCCTTACTAGTTTTATTTCTATCTTCTCTAATCATATTGCTATGAAATTAGTCAAAGGTGGTTGTGAAAGTCTTCTGACTCGACCATTTATTGACTCGTTCATGCATTGCATTTATACACTATCGTTTTGTGGTCAACTTCAACTACATCTGAATACCTGTCTAGCAACAGGGTTCGTGCCTATATTTTAATTTTCCAAGTTGCTAAGTCGTCTTGTTTCAAAATAAAAACTTTTTCTAACATCTATACATTTGGATCTTGACTGTCACACGTCATACCACTAGCAAATCATTCAATTTGATTTTCAATAGTTTTCAGAAAGAAATTGCATTATTTATAGGAGCAAACTCTTTGCCATTAGGAATCATTTTTCATTGCACCTCCATTCTTTCTATATTTTGTAATTGATGATATAGTGTAGTTAGATTCTATTCTTGAAATTTCTTCTTTTATTTTTAAAACTCCTACAGCACATGAGACAAGAATCGGAGGTAATATTATAATATGAAAACAAGTGCACAAAACTTTCACCCATAATTTTAACATTATTTATATTTAGTTGTTTACCATTAACACACGAAATATTCGTGTTGAAAATGGGCTGCAAAGCCCCGTGTCATTGTCAATGTACACTATATTTGTGATTTGGTTATCCCATAATTTTGAAGTTAATTAACAAAGTTGAAGTTGTGCATTGCTGCATGTTCTATATCTCATATTGCATGGTTGTTTTTACTATTACTGGTAATTGCATGAACGTGAATGACTGATGCACTACTCAAGCGACGGAAAATAATGTCGAATGAAATCAATAAAATTGAAAAACGGAGCGTACCTACCACGAGTATATCGGGTTTTCGAACACCAATGGGTAAAATCGGTTTATCTTTTGCCAATTGATATGAGTGGTGCAACAGCACAATTCTACATTAATACACTTGCATGAATTTGCATTTTTCTTTTCCTTTCATTCACCATTTTATGCATGCATAGCATGCTGATCATTTTTTACAATCCAGTAACTAAAAATCCAGCATTGATCATATATAATTTCGATCTATCAGCTGAGAATTGCACAGTTATTTAAGCGAAATGAATTTTCCAATGCAATACAAAAAGACCTTGTTTTCGTAACATTGAATAATTGACCCACAATACCTTTCGTCAATATTTTAGGCGCAATTCAAATTAAAAAAGTCCAGTAAACTTATATTTCATTAGATAAATTTGAGCGTATGTTATGCCATATAAAAATATAAATAAATATTCACTTGTAAGCTTTTTATTACTACATACGGTGTATGTCATATTGGAATAGGAAGAATCTTCCATTAAATACAGATGATAAAAAATCGGCAAAATGCCCTCTTGACCACAAAAAAGACAATTTGTGTTAAAATATATATACGTTAAATTTGACTCGTTCAAAGTATTAAAATGAGCTTTTTGGATTAAAATTTCTCTGCAATTCTCAATGCGCTTAATTAGCTGGTAATTCACGCAAAATTTGTTTTATTTATCATTCACTGCTATGCTGCTCGGATTCTTTATCTGTGATCCTCTTGTAGCATGACACGGTAGGTACTGCTGAAAATCTTTTACGGGACGGTTAATAATAATATAGTTGTTTTCATTTATGACGCAACCCAAATAGATAGCAACTGTTAAATTGTAGCTAAAAAGTTCCAATTTTAATTTATTGGCAAGATAAATTTTCACTATTCGGACAACACAGATAAATTTGTGTTTATGTGTTAAGGACTTCATTATGATCTGTTCTTGTTTTTGTCTTTTTTCTTTCTACCAAATTTTGAAATGAAACTGTATCGTTTATGTGGTGGTCGATTTTTCATCTTGTACTTGGAGTTTTGTGGTGACTTCTGTTTGTGATACATTTTCACTACGTACTAGATGAAATAGTTTATGATGAGATTTGTTCATATCATTATCTTTATCAATCATGTATTGCTTCAATTTTTCCTTTTATGTTTGGCATGATCCAAACAGTTAAGTAAATAAAAAATATATAATTGTTTACGAAATAAGTTTTGTCTAAATGAAAATACAGAGAAATATATTTTCGTTTTTGTAGTGTGGTCGTCTTCTGAGCATTATCATTACGTAACATACATATAAAAACATTATATTGCACCATACTTATCATAGTTTCTGTTTTATATTCTTCTGCGTGCCAATAGTCTGGTTTCATCAACCTGAGCTTTTTGCGACTGTTCCGAGCGGCTCGTCTCATTAAACTCCTGCGGCAAGGTGAAACGATACGGATTCTACTGTGGACATTTGTACAGTCAATAAAGGTCGGTAAACCTATACTAGCTTTAATCTCAACTTATTTGTTGAAATATGTTTATCAAATCTGATTTCAAAAATTCGTATTCGTATCAGAAATTTCATTTCATTTGCACTGAATTATTTTTCTTGGCAACTGAAATCGCATTTTACTTTAGTTCTGCAACAACCTATAAATGTACTTTTTTTCATTTAATAGGCCCTGCCTTACGTCTGCTTGTTGATGGTAATGCTGTTCTTCATATACGCTATCATCGGTATGCAGTTATTTGGAAATATAAAATTGGATGCAGAAACTCAGATAAATCATCATAATAACTTCAGAGATTTTATACAATCTCTCATGCTGCTATTTAGGTGAGTGAATTCGAAGACAAAAGTATTACTTCTCTCATTTCTTTTGTAATACTTCTTTTGTCTCTCTGTTACTGCTCTCGTTTTTCTAATACTTTTTTTCTCGCTTTGTTATTTCTCTCATTTGATTGTAATACTATTTTCCTCTCTAAATTACCTCTCTCGTTTTATCTAAATTAAAGTTTTCAGTATGAAGTCGACTTGAAACCTCTCTTTGTATTTTCAGTTAATTTCGTTTTATAATACATTTTAAATTTCACACTCGAAAAAGCTTCGTGGGTAATTATACGTCGTATCGCGGGTTTTAAATTATCGGAATGACTCAGGCTTAGAAAAACTCAACCAATTTCTTACGCTCTGGGTTATGAGGTACTGTATAACAAAGTAGCTGAATATCAACATCTCTGACTCAGAAAGGGGCCCATTAGAATATCTAAAAGCTGCTTTCTTCCCAAATATTATTGTATTTGAAATTTATACTTTCGATCAATAACATCATTATTCTGTTAAAAATGTATTTATTGTAGGTCTGCAACGGGAGAGGCCTGGCAGAGTATTATGCTTGATTGCGTTAGCGCTGAATGCGATCCAAGGGCGGGAGCAGAAGACAAGAAATGTGGCAACATGATAGCATATTTTTACTTTACGAGTTTTATATTTTTCTGCTCTTTCCTGGTAAGTTACTAAAGTATTTTCTCAATTTTATCTTTTTAATCGGATAAATTTGAAGTCCTTTTATGTATGTATGAAGTCGCATCACAATATTATTCATTTTGTTAGATGCTTAATCTGTTTGTTGCTGTAATCATGGACAACTTTGAATACTTAACGCGCGATTCATCCATACTTGGTCCTCACCATTTGGACGAGTACATTCGTGTTTGGGCGGAGTATGACCCACAGGTAAGATGTACATAAATATATTTCTTTTTTTATTAATTGTACCACAAATGCTCATTATTGGACCAAAAACTCAGCCTGAAGCCCATTCATACGAAAAAAGAATTAAAACACAGTCTATGTTTGTCAGCTTGGCCCAGTTTGTTTAATAAATTTCACTAATTCTGCTCCCAGTCACATCGACGTGATTTAAAGCTGACTCAAGCTTAACACATTTAAGAAAGCTCCAAGAAACACGCCTGATGTTTCGATGGTATTTCATATAGTACCATGAAAGTATTATTTACGACCGAAATATCTGCACTTTCATATAGTACCATGAAAGTATTATTTACGACCGAAATATCTGCATTTTCTATGATGATAATATGCGAGGGGAGAGAAAGGCAGTAGTTAATCGGAAAAGCTTGAAACTCGTTCACTTCCAAACTCCTTTGTTTAATGTAGAGGCCTTCCAACCATATCTTTACCTTTTGTATCCAGGCAACAAGCTATATAAAGTTTTCGGACATGTTTGATATGTTACGACACATGGAGCCGCCTCTGGGGTTCGGGAAAAACTGTCCAAATCGCGTTGCATATCGAAGACTGATACAAATGAATATGCCTTTGAATTCCGAAAAAAAGGTTAATTTTACAACAACGTTAATGGCGCTTATTAGAGCGTCGTTGCAGATAAAAATTCTTCCACAGAATATTGATGGCGCTGGGAAGACCTACAGGTGAACTTATCATTTATGTGCTTTAACGCATTTTCCAAAATCCATCTGTAGCCAAGTTATATAGTAGCCTAAATTACATTTTAATGATGTGTATGTGTGACTCGTTTACCTGAAACGCGAACATGGCGGGCATTGGTTCAGTGTACGAAACGAGTAAAACTGATATCAGTGTCAAATTCCATTCAACTTACTTTTTTGTCAATTTCTACTTTTTTCATTTCAACAGAGATCAAAAAGTGCTTGATGATCAGCTGAGAAAAGAAATCAAACTTGCTTGGAATAATCTTGATCAGAAAAAACTTAACTTATTGGTGCCTCAAGAAAATAGAGAAAATGGTAACTGGTTATATTTCCATCGTACTCTCATGGAGTTTTCAGGCGCTCGTGTTATTCTGTTGATAAATATATAACAGATTTGTCATAACTTGTCGTGTAAATTTACATACGTCATTGAAGAACCATAGTAATGCACCTATAAAAAATAACCATATCTGTTTTCCCCAGATGTCACAGTTGGTAAAGTCTACGGAGCGTTGCTAATGTACGAACACTGGAGAGCATACAGGAGTCGACGTGATGGAAACACGACTGCATTGGCGCCACGCAACGCCGTAATGCAGACAATGGCGAGCGCGGACGATCACGATGGGCATAATTTGAGGATGGCTAGAGGAGCTAGCTTGGCATCCATTGTGTCTGCAATTTCTGCGAAGGTAGCCTACACAAATGTTCAATAATTTTGTTAAAAAACTAGAAACTATGTATGGAATAAATTGGACATGTTGAAAATAGCCAACGTTTTAAATCGTTAACTGTGGATGATTCAACTAACACTTAACAGCGCTCCACATCCTATCTGCATTCATCTTTTTGCTTTATTCTAGAACTAAATATTTGTTATTCGCTTCTGCTCATGCATTTAACATATGAAATAATTCTTATTGAAAGAGTTGTTTATACTCCTCATATTCATTAGCAATATAAACGTCAAACGTTCCACTGTGCATCAAGAAGCTCTGTACTCGAACGACCATTACACCGTCCAATGAAATTTCTAGTGTAAGTTTAATTTATTAAAATACGTCTGTCATTTTTTAAATTGAATTTTACTTTTAGAGTGGAAGAGAGAATGCATTATCTTATGAACCAGGTGGAAGTAATCTGCGAGTGCCAGGAACTCAGGTAAACTTTTATTTCGTTCTTCTTTTTTAAATTTTTTTTACAGTTTTGGTCGGGAATGAAGTCTACATCAAAAGAAATTCTGTTACTTTTAATATCGATTAATAATTACTTAATGATCACATTCTGATACGGTCGCCATTTCTAGAGCGAAGAAAAACTGGATCATACCGATAACGACAAGCATAGTCACGATACAGTGCCCTCAGCCTATACGAAAGATGACAGTGAATTGTCTGTCAAACATGAAGAAAACCCTTCTAGACTCAAAGCAACATCGCCTACAATAGATGAAACTGTAGCATTGTTGCGACATAAGCAAGACGACAGTAAATTCGTGACAATGGATGTTCCTGCCAAAAGTGCTGTTATTCGTAGTCCGTGTCAGTCCACCAGCAACTCGATGACATATAACTTTATTCCGTCGCCGTCTTCGCCTCGAAAAACAGTAACAAACTCGAAAGACGTTTTTGAGATGAAACATGACCCAGAAAATATGTCTCCTAAAATTAAACACGCTTATCCCAGAGATCTTCAACCAACATCTACATTATTCCAAGCAATGAGAGAACTGAGTCAGTCCCAATTATCGTTGAATCAAAAGTTTGATGGAAATTACACCTTACTGCCATCTACTGGCAATAAAAATCTAGGAGATAGTACTACGAATACATCTGCCTCTTCAGTAGCAGACTTGGAGGTTGGAATGGCCCAAACCCGCCTGGCACCCATTGTATCCATTACTGCGTCTAGTCCAGTAGAAAATAAATATTCCAGCTTTAGTCCACTGGATGATTCCTACCCCGATGTTTTCGGAGATACTTCTTCGGAGTCTTTGCAAATAATAGGCCGTCACGACCGAGGTCGAGTGCGCAGTCATCCACCCCGACGCTCGGCTTCAACGTCCTCCCGCCCTCATCGAGCTCGGCCATTAGGAACGAAACGATATATGGTCGTAAACAATAAAAAACGATTAGCATCGAACACAAGTGTTATAAACTGTAGGGAAGAAGACATTTCGGAGCCGACAAGAGCCGTATCGATGCCGAAATTAAATGAAATTGAGGTTGGCAAATTTGATGTCATCATCATCATTATCATGATCATTAATGCGCTCTTTGAATTACAAGAGCTTGCCTGTGTCGCATGTCCACATTGCAAAGAATGATTGTAACGACATAGTTATCAGTTACAGCCTCGGTTCAACAAAACAACGTCATTTGTGATATAAACCATTAAAGAATCACATATCTGTAGTTTATCATTTTCAATACTTCCTAATTACTTTTTGTGATCATACCGTTACACGTTTTATTAGGTATTTCGCCTCGTGTTCACTCTGCATTCCAGTCAACAACGAACTATTATTTATGTTAATTATTGTGACATCACAACCTATGCATTTACCTCATTTCTGAAATCAAAAAATTGTTTGCATTTTTTTCGTTGTCAAGTGTAATCATTGAATGTATGGTAGAACGCTAGACCGTGATTGCCCAGCGACATCTAAAATAATTGGTTTTGAATGTAGAGTGACATTCGTCCTTCATCTTTTGTTAGTGAACATGAATTTACCGAAACTTCGTCAGTTCATGATATCATAAACGTGTTGCAGCAACCATTGAATTAGCCAAATACCCCAAAATTTATTTTACGTCAATTTGTTTTTGCGCGTTTAGACTCGGACGTGTCAAAGAATATACTTAAAACAAAAATTGAAATCAAGTTAAACTTTTACATATAGGTACAATTTATGTAAAAAAATAAATCAAATTTGGCATATTGGGTGATTCTGCCGTATATAAAATTCATCGATGTTTTGGAAATTAGAAATCAAATCATTCACGAAATTCTTGAATATCAAATTTTCTGTTTAAAATGATTATATCCCGTTTATTACAAACAAGTGTTGAAATTTTAAAATTTGTGTAAACAGCCACTACATCGTTGAAATTACAGTAACCTCTTCCGTTGGTGCATAGCCTACTCATTTTACAGCCTTCGTGAGGTGGTAGATATGCACATCAACGTAGTGAGACTGATGCAATAATGTATGAATTGTAAACTTGAATGTACAAAAAATAAATTAGTTTCCATAGTATCTGATTGTTTATCAATTTGTTCTTATATATATTATTTTATTCCATTAGCCTCAATACGTCGACTTGGGTTCGGATCGCAAGAATATGAAGCGCTCATCGAGCAATTTACATATAGAAAACGACCACGTTCAAGCTAATGTAAATGGATATCACAGACAAGGGCTGGGTAAATATTTTAGTTTTCTGCACGTGTTTTGTTGTCAATATCTGTCTGTACTCGTCAATGATTAGAAAATAATTTTCACTTATTGAAAACAGCGTTTGACAAAATTCTTTAAACAACGTTTGCCACTAAGCGCAACCCCATGTCCGTCACTAACCGAATATTTCAATTATTTACGATTGTATGTCCCTCTTTATCTGCTGTCCAGTTATTTTATATTTGTGATGTGATATAACAGTCATCAAGTACTTGATAAAAATCCCGTTTAACGCCTACTCTCTCACTTTAAGCACGTAGTTGTAAATTTCTCTCCTTTTCTTTTTTTGCATGTTGTATGTTGTTTCTCTCGTCGTTTTTTTGGTGTGATGTCTCTCTCATTCGTAGCTCGTTACGATTCTGGTGAAACATCATCTTCGCACACTTCACTGAGCACCGATTATTCACCTGTATCGACGGAAGAAGATGCAGAAAGTTTGAGCGAAAGCGAGTGGGATATTGCTGTACCACCTTCGCCATTACCTCGTCGGAATTTGAATTTCAGCAACAATATCGTGAGACGGAACAGCAGCAGCGGTGATCAGTGGTCAATGCAAAAACATCCCAGTTACCTGCCCCCAAAGGAAGGAACTACTTTCTCTTCCGCGACGTTGCCTTCTTATATGCCAGTTACTAGTTCCTCTCATAATCATAGAACCAAAAATAGCCTGAAAAGAAGCCTGAAGAGAATTCTCTCTAATGAGAAAACTGAACGAACTGAACAATACGATGCTGGGCAAGATGCCAAAGCATTTGACGCGATATTCATGCAAAATAATAAACCAAAAATACCGGCTCACAAGCGACGTTATACTGGAGGAAGACAAAAATCTAGACTGTCATCGGCACCGGTTACCGGACAGGAAACACGTCGAAGGTCGAGAGACTTAGGCGCTGTTCTTCGACGAAAGGCCAGAAATACCAAACGCCTCGAGATCATAGGAGATTCGATAACGTCAAGTGATGACGCTTTTATGGCAAACACTGATAAAGCGAAGCCCCTTGCTGCACGTCAACGTTCACTGTTTTTGATTCCTCCCGCTAACGGACTGCCAGCCCAACTTGTTGTCACTGACACAGAACCTTCAGACGAGACAAAAGATAATTTGAATTCAATTAACCAAAAACAGAAGTCAATAGAACCAAAGCCACCCCTGCGTAAAGTCCATCCATCTACAGTAAAAGATACTTCGTTACAAAACGGGACTGCTTCTTCAGAAGAGTTAGACATGTTTTTCAAGGCCGGGTCCACACCCAAATTTCACTCAGCGCCAGATAGCGATGACTCTGATAACGCCTCATTTGGCAGTACTCGTACACCTTTCCCCAATTCAATGCCTGTACGTATGGGTCCGTTGAAATTGTTTTCTGATACCAAAACTCGTATGTGGCTCGGAATGGATGTAGAACAGAATGATGTATTGAAAAGTAACAACATCAGACTCTGTAAAAGTTGTGATTCGATTCTTGTATCAGACAGTTTTTATGGTAAAATATGCACTTCGCCATTTTGTAAGTCCTCTCCTTTCATGAAGCCTCACCCACCACGGGATAATATTACTCCGAGATCATTTAACACTAATGGTACACGAAGTCAAACGCCAGATACCGTAGCGACGCTTACGTCGTTGGAAATGAAAGACCTTCCAGATACTTCAAACAAACCCGTCTACCACAATTTTCATACAACATATAGGTCGCATCGTCCTCCAGACTCTAGAAGAAAGTTTTCCGTTGGTCAAGATCACAATAGCGAGGTAGTTATCGAACCTATCGCCCCAGAAGCCAAAGCTAAATTTGGTTTCAATCCAGTCAATCAAACAGAATGGTCAAGCCGTCCTAATCCTAGTTACGTTATTCCTGAAATCCCAGAATTGGACGACGCAAGTCACGATACAGCTTACGCCGAAGGGAGCAGTACCGAAAGTGCAAAATGCGAAAACATGCATTCAACTGTAAAACGATCGCATAGCATGGAACATGCTGGTAAAACTATTCCAACAACACTGCCTCGAATAACAGTATCCCGTGCATCAATATCAGTCCCTGCAGAGCAATCTCGCAATCTACCACCAGACGACTGTCCTTCTTCACATTATGCCTCTGCCAAATCTCTTCACGTTTACGTCGATGCACCTGACGTAGCCGATACCGACTCCGTGGAAGATTTACGTAAAAAATCAGACGTAGCTTCGACGTCACAACCAGATCAGTCAGAAGAATCTACTACTACTATATCTCGTATAATGAGCCCATTTGTGGAATATTTTCAGCGATCGTTCTCACGAGAAGACAACGTTACAAATGTTTTGGATATTGACGTGGAAAAATCTATCAAACAACCTAGGTCAGTGGTAAACACGTCTACATCATGGCACGAAAATCCTGCATTTGATGATAACGAAATAAAGTCAACAGAAAAAACAAACTTAGATGACAAAAATTGTGCTATTATGTGACGAGGTTCACACCTATTTTTTCAAGAGTACGCAAACAAAGTATAGAACGACGCCGGAACTAACCGTCCATGCTCACTGTTCAATTAACTAAGAGCAATTTACTTTCATTGCCATTTGGCGTTGATATATTCTTTTAAATTATTTGAAATTTTGATACTTTCCAAATGTAGTAAGGAGGTTATGCCAATGAACGCAATAGAAGATTACCAACCAAAAATAATAAATACCATTCTTAGATCTCCCCAGAGTTTTAGTTTTACCCCCTAATAAATCGAGATAGCATTTGAGTGAAGTTTTCATTGCTTACAAGCAAATGAAGTTTATAGGATAATATTAGTAAATCCCGAGAATATAAAATGTTCAATTTGAAAAACAATGCCGATTGGCCTGCTACAATGTTGAATATCAACTTGGAAGTTTTGATTTAGCGCACCAAATCACCGTATATGTACTTGCCCTATATATACATGTAGTTAATTTTTCAGTCATGCGCCTGCCGGGCTATTGGTAAGATAACTTCACCGCATTCTCTTCTAATAGTTTTCAGAATATCTCGTTGAGTATGATATTTCTAGCTCACTTTATGTTGTTAATTAGTTCCATATTATATTGCAACTTTGCCGCTGATTTTGCCTTATTATTCTTTTATAATTAGTATTTATATCTCTACATCATAGTAACGAATACAGTACCAAAATGCATTGCAAAAAATACTTGGAAAATATATTTTTGAAGTTTCTTCAATCACTGATTAACTTAAACGTTCTTTTTTGTTGCTGTTGGTAATAATGTGTGTTCGTTCTAACTTATTGAGGTGGGATTTAATTGCCTCGTTTTGCGAAGCTCGTAAACGCCCGGAAAAATACACGACGTTAACAAAACAAGTAATTCAAATTGCTTTTCTAATGACCCTCATCAAATCATTTTTGGACTTGATGTAGGACCCCTATAAAATTGAATTTTACAAAAAAAAAGTGTGACACGATACTAAATTGAAAATCTTGAACAACATAGCAGTGGCTTTTCAAAAAAAATCTTATCGCGAATGTTGTTTATCTTGCTCCGTAATGATCCTATAGACGCCTTTGCTTCTCTATGGCACTGTATCTTACACTATACAACGTAGCCCATCACGCCTTACTTCCTTTTGAGGCAATTGAATCGTTAAATAATGTTAAATTTCTGATTTTACTTTATTGCTTCACTATAGTATTTTTCCCAAGCCTCATTTCTTATATTTCCGAATATGTGTCATTTATGTTGTACGATACAGTACAATGATTCGGTTGTACAGTTGAAGTAAATCGTTTCTTCAGCTAGGCCGTTCACTGTGAAATGTGTTAGTAGTTGGAAGACATACACCGCAAAATTCCTGAGCTGAATGTTGTGTCGTAATTCTGTGTTGTAGATGTATGTTATGCGCATGCACTTCACTGTTATGTTCTTTGGCGTACGGTGAGTTATTTCGTATTGTTATCAGTTTGCACATGCGTGCATGATACAATACTAATTTTTTTCCTCTCTTATTCAGTTACAGAAGAGAGAATTTCTCCTGTTTCGTACGGTGAACTGAGGGAAAGCCACAGTTGTACGTCGTCATTTTTACCACAAGAAGAGCTAGATGTATCGGAAAGACCGTTGACCCGTCGGTCATCGGGTTCTGAAACAGTCGGCCACCGCAAGGCAACAAATGTATATCGTAAACCATATTCTGGACGCGTCGAACCTGACCCAAATCAACACAATTCACAAAAGCATTCTGTGCAGACCGGAAGAATAATTGGAAGCGACCGGTCAGCCTCAACCAGCGCCTTAATCCCACATACGGATCAGAGAATGCATACAAATCGAATGACAACGGGTAGTCGGAGTCGAAATTATATATCCGACGATGCAACAGACCAACAAATATATTACAGCAAGTACCCGGGGCGACACATGCAATATCGGGCGCACAGTCCTGACTTTTATCAGTCAACCACATCGTCTGCGGCCAGTACACCACCGTTCTCACCCCACGATCAGATCAGGCCTAACTCTGCATCTGGATACAGGAGACGATTTTTGCCGGCTACTCCAACTCGTCCATCGAGGATCGTTAGTGTCAAACGAGACGAAGGAAATAGAATTTCGGCATCTGCTTCGGCTGTCATACCATTGTCCAGACTCCACACTAGCAGTCCTCTCACGCACTATCGTTCGGCATCTTACGCGAGTAATAATAACTTATGGAAAGGATATGATGCTGTAAACATGCTGCAAGGTCGACAGCAACCTGAAAGTCAGTATATGGATCAACTCCGTGCTGGTGGTGATTATTACGACTGCGCTTTTGATGATGCTACTGATTATGCCGCATCCAGACCTCTTATATCTCCGCCTGTACCACGGAAGCTACCCGAAGTACACAGCCGATTAAGCCCTAGACAATCCGGTATATGCAGACGAAACACCGCACCTAGTCGTGAAAGACCACAGGTAGAAATTAGAAACGTTTTCAATGATGAAAATCTTTCTCACATTACAAGTGCGCAGTCCCATAGCAACATAGGATTTTACGAATATCCACAACAAGAAGATGATAACGCCTGGAATCAGAGAGAATTTCCCTCCTCAGCGTTGCGGAATTACGGCCGACACGAAAATAACGCTAACAGCGATGAAGAATTGCACAGAACGGCGAACCGACGACGAGTCACATCAGTGCGTCGAACTCTCCCGACTTCAGAGCATACGCAGTCTTCTTCAAGACCATCAAGTGGCCGTAAGACGTCTGTTCCGGAAGGAATCGTCTACGCAAATTTAAACGCAAGTCGCTTTCAGACCAGTAACGAAGATGAAGTTGACGCAATATTTAGAAGCGAAACATTGCGGGCTGCAGGAACTCGTACTCTGCCACAAGTTTCACCACGAAAGCCAATAAAACATGACATAACAGACTCAGAATGCAATAATGCCGACGAGGATGTCAAAATCCCGCTTTTGTCGGGGACTGAAACCACGCCTCGCCGTCACAGACGAGCAGGGAAGCAACTGCAAGGCGGATCACGCACCGAAGTGACGCACCGATCCTGGGAAGATAATCTTCAAGATAGAGGATATGGCGATGATCAGATTGGTACAAACAAAAATGCCAATGAACTCAACAGTCACCGTTACGGCAATACAAGCAAAAATGAAGATTTTGTCTTGAATAATTTAAATAACAACAACTGTAAAAAAGACACCAATGCACGAAAATTAAACGGGTGTGCATTTGGTATAAACGATGCCACAAAGCACAATGAGACTGGTAATTCCGGTATAGCATGCTTATATAATCAAGAAGATGGATCTACATATTATCAAGGGACCGGAGAAGGAGGTTCTACGCCGTCATTAGATGGCGTTGCAAAATTTGATGCCTCCAAATACAAGCGAGACATTTTCAAGTCGAGGACTTTCAGTTCGACCAAGCATAGGCGAAGTAGCTCTTCATCAAGCGGACATATTGAAGACTCTAATTGTAGAATAAAAACACCCAAGTCGGCTCGTGAACTAAAAGCAACGGGCCCGAACTATGAATCCGCCAGCCTTTTATCATTAGAAAAGTGTGTTGTGCATAAAAATGACAAAACTGATGCACGCAGCACAACTGACTCGCAAAGCAATCGTTCTTCGGTATCGCCAAGAACAAACAATACATGGTGTTGATGCTTGCACTCATAAACTAAAAAGTTTAATTAAGGAAAGTGTAATATTTCCATTCGCCCACCGACTTTGAAATATTCGCGTCATCTTTCGTTCTGGGTATTTTTCAAAATCATAGCTCCCATACGAAACAAATATTGCATGAATTTTTGCCTTTTCTAACAACTTGTTTTTTTACATTATAAATATGACAAAAATTATTGAATACAACCGCATGATGAAACAACGTTTTCTTTCTTTCGTGTATTTTGTACAACTTGCTCTTTATTATATTCTAATTAACGATTTTGGTTTGATTTGATGGCTGTCATCTGCATATTGCAAAAATACCGTCATCACGTGTAGTAGCAGTCTGAACAGTAATTATCGTCAATGAATATCACAACGAAGAAAATAAATCAAAGTTTATTTAACTCCGGCGGTCTTTGTTTCTTAGTGACTTTTTCTTGATTTCTATTTTATTATCTGTCTCAAATGTTTTAACCACTCGGTTAAGTATTTAATTAAATAATGATGTACCGAATTGTATATAGTGTGCTTGCTACAATGACTAGGTGTTTATAATACTAAGAATAATTGGAATAATCCCAAGACAGTGCTTACTTGAAAATCAGAGTAGTCCCTTTAGCTGGACTGTCCAGAGCTTACGCTGACACTCAAATGTCAACAATCAAATACAAATCTTCCAAATTTGATGTCTTCTTGAGAAGGATAGTTCATTGATTAGGATTTGAAATGGTTTAAAACAAATTTAACAACTATTTCATACACGAACATACAGCAGATGGAAAAGTATTTTATTAAATGAATAAAAGAATAATTCTCAAATTTATTGATGCAAAGACCTGACGACTACATCAAAGAGCCCGACTTCAATTTACATCAACGTGTTTACAATGACGAATAGGCTATTTATTGTTCAAGTGAAGTCAATTTTACTGATCCATTTATTTGGTCCATGTGACGTCAAATTTCGCTGGTGAGACATTCTCATCTGTACTTAACATAGAAACTGAAATAAGTGACAAACTCTGCATTTTAGTCAAAAAAGAGGTGAATGAGAGTATCGTCAGATTGGTGGAAGTCGGTTGGAAGTATCTTATTGGTAAAAAAAATTTCAACACCTATTTCCAAATGTAATTAACGTGCGAGGTAATTACATGGTACATGCGAATCCAAATTAACTCAGGGAGACATTCATTTTAGTGCATGGTATATATAGAAATTCTCAATACATGTTGTTCTTCAGTCTAGAGATAGCATTTTAAAATTTTAATTCGAGGTTAGACAACATCCGTTACTTAATCAAAGAATTCACTTGATTTCACGACAATATGGGGCAAAATTGCTCACGGTTCTTTTTCAAGATCCGATGATCGTTTTTCTCAATATGCATCTATATAGTTGCAATGATTTAGTTAAACTATGACAAATGAAGCTGGCGGAGTAATTTTTCCCAATAACAACTGTTCCAATCCGGGCCAATAAAGTATTTGAATGATTACTTCTTCAAATCTGATTGTTTCCGTGACGTAATTGTAATATTGGAAACAAAGTGGATCCACAAGCGTACTAAACCTACTAGTCCAAAATCGGAAAAAAATATCAAATACGATTTTAGTTTACGTTTGTTGTCCGCTATGCAAACTCTTTCCTGCCAACGAAACGTTGCATAGTTGTGCCTTTTTTCATATATATATATATATATATATATATATATATATGTAATAGAGGACTGTATTCTTCTGAACTTTCGCAACTTTTTTCCTCCAAAAATGAGATATATATATATAAAGGAAATGTTAGTAATTTGGGTGGTGATATGCAACGACATGATTCATATATATATCACATTCTCAATGTTGATAGAAGATCAATTCCAAGATACTGATAAACGACGACAGATGAAATCAATTTTAATGTTCTTTGCAACGAATTTTCATCGTTGTGTGGTCCAAAGCCGTGGAATCTCCCTTCCATGTATACCAAATAATCCTGGACCATGTCCCAGTAGATCTTCCCCATACAGCGTTAGGTGAAGCACGAAAACAGTTTTTGAACCACCATCCACCATGAGTACCGGCACAATTAGATCCACTCCTACGTGTATGAAATAGAACCGATTAGTATGGTTTTTATGACATGATAAAATTGTTTGTTATTGTGAGTGTAGTCAAATCATAGTGTGTTTTTATAAAGACTTGTATTTTGGTAGATGCACTTTTTTTCGGTAGTTTTGTTTTAAAAATTATTTTTCGTATTAAAAGCCAAACGGGAATAGTAGTGCTTTAACATAGGCCTACTTTGCCGATAGCCCGTTCAGTCTATAAAGCCCCAATGTTTAAAACCTCACATATCGTTATCACGATCTTTTGTTGTAAACACCATTCCATCATGAAACGACATACTGTCGCCAGCAGTTCCATTGTATCCTGAAATTGATAGTCGATATTTCTTTTCCTCGTCATCAATTACGAATGTGCTAAAATATGAGATTGGATAATATTGTGTTAAATGTGATTGTTTAACCTGAAAACCCTCAAATCCCAAACAAATTTAATAGAATATTTTCTCAGTAATGTATATTTAGATTAAAACACTCGTCTAACCCTGCAAAACGAACAACAATAAAGAATTTATTGCCCGAAACGGTAAATTGAAATAGAGACCTATTCAATGTTCTGGGTTCACTAGCTTATAGTTATACTAATAAGGTGCCTGTTGATCATTGATTACATTAGAATCTCTGTTGGCGATAAACGGCTCATACAAATTATTTTAGATGATGCTTAATGTGACATTTTTTTAACTTTTTCCTTAAAATATTCAATTCGAAATATGCCGTTGACACGGTTATATATATACCGTCGACGTAAGACATTTTAGCCCATTGCATGCTTGATACTGCGCAAACTGCATTAGAATGAATTCCAGACATTCATAAAAGCATGCAGATCGCGTGTACGCACTGAACTGTCGGAAAGTTTTTATCGACTATCAAGTCAACTTTGTTAAACTCTCCAGTCTACACCAGTGGTTCTCAAACTTATTTGTATTGCGACGCCCTTCCACAAAACAGGCTCAAGTTGCGACAGGCTCAAGTCCCCGTGAAAAACGACTTATACAATTTAATAAAAGTCCTCTTTGGCAATGACGAAACGTAACGAAAGTCATTGAAATTGCATATAATTTAGGGTATGAGTATATTTCCTTCTTTTATATAAATGTCACTGAATCTTGGGGTGAATTGTGAAAGATCCGCACGCATTTTTCTTTTAACATTTTACACTAGATCGATATTTCGTCTTAATTGCGGCTATAGTAGAAATAGCCTGCTGCTTCACTTAAATACGAAGTCGCAAAGAGGATAAGAGTGCGGAACGCTTTTCTAACCAATGAAAGATAATCTTCATCTAAGCTCTAAGGAATTTCGCAAAAAAAAAAATAGGCGACGCCCTAGCAAAATTGAAATAACGCACTTGTGCGTCGCGACGCCCACTTTGAGAACCACGGGTCTACACAAAACGAAGCCAACCAAGCGTGGCCGGAATCAAAACTTTAATTGGTGATCTTTCATAGTGTGAACTAGGCATGGAGTTATACCTGTACTCAGCATAAGCTTGTTCACGTTCAAACGATTCCAATTCAATTCGTAGTTGACAGTCTCTACCTCTCATCACTTTATGAATTGTGTGAAGTCCTGAAAATGAGGATTTAAAAACACAAGCCATTTGAGATCGAAAATTCTATGATAAATTGACGGAAATAGCATTCTTCAACAAGAATTCATTTTCCCACTTATCCTATATTACGCTGCTCAAATTAAAGACATATTCATAATGAATTTCTAAAGTAAGTCAGATAAGTCATAATAAAATTGTCTACTGAGTATACAATTTTTACCGAACCAAAACTCCCCATCCAAGCTGCCAAATCCGTCCTTGTATTCGTTCCAATTTCTTTCAAAATTAACTGATCCATCTCGACGATGTTGAATAATCTGTAAAATTAATTTCAGTCAAGTACCAGACAATGAGTAATAAAGAAAATTTTATGCGATGGTTTTGAAATAGCACTCCTAGGTCGGTTTGGGAATGATTTAATTTTTAATCACATTATTCGAAGAAGATATTGCTGAATATCGAAGGAACAAGAGTCGATTTTTCAATCAGGTCGTTGGTTAATATAATGAGGTAGTTTTATTTTTTAAAAACTGATTGGTTTGGACAGTGGTGATCAATATGTTTGACGCGTAATCAATCGCTAACGCGGTTGTTATAGCGTATAGGGTGATTGAAAGGTAACTCCCTATTTTGAAAAAACTATAGTTTATTTTTAAAATATAATTTCTACAATTAATGAATATGAGAAGGAAGTATAATGCATGGGCTTATTGAAAAGTAACTCCCTATTTTAAAAAAACTATAGTTTATTTTTAAAATATAATTTCTACAATTAATGAATATGAGAAGGAAGTATAATGCATGGGCTTTTATTTAAAATTCAATATGGGCGCCTTTATTTGCCACCAGCTTCTCAAGTCGACCAGGAATCGCATCAACTGATTTCGCAAGAAACTCTTGCGGGATGGAAGTCATAACTTCACGTATTCGCCCCTCAAGTTCTTCCAAATTTCTTGGTTTGGTTGAGTAGACTTCCTCTTTCAGCCAACCCCAGAGAAAAAAGTCGCAGGGTGTTAAGTCAGGACTTCTGGCAGGCCATTCGTGCGAACCGCGACGACCCATCCATCTTCCAGGAAATTGAGCATTTAGCCATTCACGAACAACAATAGCAAAGTGTGGAGGAGCTCCATCTTGCATGAAAATCAAATCTTCAATATTTTCCCAAGCACTGATAACTGGCCAAATTTCATCTTTCAACATAGCGAGGTACCTTTCGGCATTCATGGTATCGCGAAGAATGAAGGGACCCACAATCCTATCAAAAGTAATTCCACACCATACCGTTACTTTGGATCGATTTTGCATTTTTTCACAGGTAACACGAGGATCTTCTTCCGCCCAGTAGTGGCAGTTATGACGGTTCACAAATCCACCTATGTGGAATACAGCTTCATCACTCCATAGAATATTTTTAAAAAGGTTGGGCCAATCTCTAAACCAAGCCAACATTATTTCACCAAACTCCATACGAATGTCAAAGTCTTCTGCAGAGAGTGCTTGACAGTAATGCGGCTTCCAAGCACGCCATTTAAGCTCGTTTTTTAGCACATTACGTACACAATAAAGGAGAGCCCACTTTCTCTTGTTGCTTGACGAATTGACTTATGTGGGCTACGGGTAAACATTTCTTTAACAACTTGCACTACCTCAGGATCTCTGGATTTGGAAGGACGACCGCTTCTTTGAGTATCAGCCACAGATCCTGTGGTCATAAGTTTTTTATGACAATTCTTGATCGTCTTCGGGTCAATTTGGGCATGTTTTCCCTTAATAGTTCTCCACCATCTTTGCACTTGAACAATGCATCCCCAAACTTCATAACGCGCGGCTATCTGGGCACGTTTCTGTAGAGTAAGACGTCCAGCCATTTTTGTAGGGTTTTGAAATAAAATAAATTTGAAAAGATTGAAATTGAACAATATTTAAACAAATCTGAAAGGAAAACAAGAACATAAATTAAATTGCCATATATTAAGTAATATATACACATAAATTTAGAAACATGAAACATGATATAGCATTTGAATAAATTGTATTTATTTTAAAATAGGGAGTTACTTTTCAATCACCCTGGTATATCAAAATCAAAAATTTTTTGGTTTTGCATTGCAAAGCAATCTTTTTACATGATATGACTAACGTAATGAGAGTTAACACTTATGATGGGACATGTCCAATTGTTATGCAAATATTTAAATATATTGTCCTGCCATGGAGCATACCGACAGTATACAATATATATATATTGTCCACAAAACAATATTACCATCCAGCCTTTACCATCGCACACAAACCCTTTCCCGTGGACTAAATGTATTCCAGCTACAGTAGATTCTTTGCAAAAATCAACTCCGCTCATTGATACCATACTTGTCCGTAATTCTGCATTGAAATAAAAAAAACTTTATTACATATACAAATAGCGTGTTGCGGTATATTGGGAACTTTAGCACGTCAATGATTTTAATCCCATTGTGTTGAAGTCACAAGAACAATTTTGCAAGCTTTATTCACAATTTGAAATACTACGTTCACATAATTTCGATGAGACAATTACATTAAAGGATTAAGTAATACTCATTTAGTTTCCACCACAAAGTGTTGGTCTCACAGAAAGAGTATAAAAAAGTCCGAGATACCACCATCATGAGACCGATATATTTTGATTGCGAGTCTGGCCAATTGGCAATGACGATTGTACAACTACAATCACGATAAAGCTATGTTCGTAAAATTAGGGTTTAGAAGAATTGCTCATAATAACTCATGCGTACCTTGTACTTTCATGTCAATGGTACGTTCTGCAACTTGCGGATCGGCATTTGCACCTCGAATCCCCGGCACGCCCCTGTCTCCTTTTTGACCCTTCTGGCCATCGCTGCCCTTAGGACCGCTCTTCCCAGGTGGCCCCGCCTCTCTTCTGTATTGTCCCTGATTTTCTCTGACCAAGGTAGTGGACACTTCTTGGTCACCGCAAACTGGTATAGTAACATATCTGCAGTTTTCTACGTCGTGACAGATCACGTTGTGGAGAAAAATTGTACAAACTAACGGTACTACATGTGTGTAACTAAACAGCGCCATATTTAACGCTGTAAACTGAACCTTTGCGATTTATATAAACATAGACTTATCTGACACTATGTAGATGCAAAATGAATTGGGACACACATCCACGCGCAATAAATACGCAACGCCTGTCAGTAAGTGCGATGCTGATCCATTTCTCGACTGCCCCCAAGTGGTGATTTTGAAATCTTTTTGCCTGTAATTGGTTTATAGATGACGTCATATGTAAAAAGATCCTTTTCAATTCCCAAACACTAAACCGGAAATCGGGAACACCATTGAAATCCTTCAATATCCTTTACATAGTGATTCAATGACGTATTCGAAAATGCCCTCGTCACTGCGACGTATTACGTTGAAAGCTTGGGAGTCATCTTACGTTGAGAATGGCCCAGCAGCAAATACGAAACGGTAGGTAAATAATGAATATTGAGCACAGCATTGAGTAGAAGTATAAAAAAATAGGTTTGTAGGTCCCATAACTTAAATGATTTTCGTTCTAACAATGTAATTATTAAAATAGTCAGTTTGAGATAGATTGATTAAAAGCTAATAATAAAATTCAAGAACTATGTTACAGTTTTTTTTAATTTTTCATATTCATGTAGCCTGGTGCGTAGGATGTGGTAAATTAAGTACGTTATTTTTCTTGTTAATTCGATATTTGCTTCTGTAACTTCTGAACAATTAGGTCCAAGCAAAATCAAACTATATTCTCCCCACATGGTGAGTATTTCGTAACAATTTTGAATTTGATCAAATTTTCTTTTCAAAATTACAACCATTTTGAATTGATTTTTTGTAGGAACATATGATTTATTAGACAATAAATGTATACTTTCAAATAATACAAATGAAACATGGCCTTCAAAGAAATGAAACGTTTTCTCTTGTTGGCAATTTATTGCTCAGTGTTAATACAAATTGATGGATACAATATTGAAACGCATTCCGATACATTGAAATCGTTTGTGCATCAAATTCGTGAAGACGATGTGGTTTCGGAAATAGGTGATAAGCGATTTTTTGGATATACGTTTGAAACCGGGAGAATCAACATTGAAGAACAGGATATAGTGTCGTAAGTATATTAATTTATTTGAAAAAATAGCCACCGTTTTTTTAAAAATTCTTGATCTGTTACTTTTTTGTCACGGCTCAAAATTTGGGCATATAATTTTCGTATGTGTAGTCAACTTCGGTCCAACAACCCGCAGCGATTATGTGCCCCGGTTTTGTCTGATATGACTTGGTTCACAACATTATATATGAGGTATTTATACCATACCAGTGTGCAACGACCATGTAATAATCTGTCACACATTAGATCGCTAAAGCCATTGTAGCCTGTTACACATTCATTTTCACTTACCTTCGCTATCAGCCGATGATGGGTAAGGATCTAGCAATTTTAGAAGAACTGTAAACATTCTTATTCGATGGCGGATTTGGGATTTGAGCCCAAAATTCTCAATCTGTGAAGACAGTCTAGATATGCCTAACGCTCTAACCATTCGGGCTTCGTGCCCATGTACACGCCCAACTGCTTGATATCATGTGACGAAATTAGGTTCCAGGAAGTAACTCATTCAAGTTGTACCCAATGTAAATAGGAAGATTATCCGCTTTGCAATTCTTGAGTAATATAAGATATCTTTATTTTCTCATTTTTTTTTGTTCGTCAAAACTGGTTAGCAATCCGACTGTAGATTACCCATACAGCGAAAAGATGGCATATATGTTTCAGTTTTCCATTGTCAATATTTGTAACTGGCAAGATAATTTTTTTTTATAAATGCTAGTTCTTGTATAACTATACTATACGCATCTCCACTTTTACTATTTTATAAATTATTGAATTATAGTATGATGATTGCAGCCCCATTAGAACATGTGTTAGCAGACACAACAACAGAGGAGCCTGACGGGAATGGCGAAGCAATACCGGTGCTAAAAGCAGCAGTCACTTACACCAAATCTACAGGAGTTTTATATAACTGTGGTGAGATTGTTGATTTTTAATAACAAAAATATGCCTGCAATGTTATATTTATCATGAACAAATAAATAAACCGGCTTAGTAGTGCTCCAGCGGAAATCCGAATACGTTTCTTAAATCTACTCCTAATCTCTAACTATCTCTAACTATATATATATGAAAGTTTTAAACCAGTGCCATTCAACCATTTTTACCCAAGATCCGAACTTCAAATTACCGGGGTCCGGTCTTTCCTGAAATTATATTTCGACATCCTCAAGCGCGCGCTTCCTCGGCCGTCTAATGATTATTCACTAACCAAGATTATTGCGCTATTCGCATTGTCCATTATGCCGTTACAGTTCGTTCCATACATAGTCAGGTGCAAATAATAAAATAACATTTAAAACTATAAAAATCGTTTAACAAGAAGAAACTTTCACATATCAAAAGTGGGGCCAATGATGAAAAAAAAAAATTAGTTGCGATCCGAATCGAATACTCGAAAGTCCGCCTGTTGAGTAGCCCTGCTCTAAACTAAACCTACCAATCTAACTTTTAATATAGATGCGCTTTTTTTTTATTTTCTTTTCTTTCACACATAAGGACTTTCATACCTCCATCGCTGGTCCATCGTTGACTACGTCTAATTTCCAGATATTTTTGCAGATATATATAGCACAACACCGGAAAATAGAAAATCAAATTTCATAATTTATTTTGCAAAAATGAAGGAAATTTATTTAACACTTACACTTCTGTTTGTGCATGATTGTACCTAAACGTTTCAAAAATCTAGCACGCTTTGCACAAAAGTTATGTTCACCGTAGAACATGAATGGCGATCCAATGACCCGCGGGTCACAAAAATGACCTACTAAGTTTTTTCGGTGACCCACCAAGTCACGAATTCATGCAAAAACGTAGAGACATTTCTGCGATAAAATTTAATAATAATAACTGCTTCAATTCAATAATCTAACTATAACAAATACTATAATATGTCAATATGATACAGTAACAACGTTTATGAAATAACGATATATACAATTCATCTGTTCATTTCTCGCAACTTGTTTATAACAGAGGTTTTCTTTCAAGAGATGTATAAACCGAAGGCCCGCAGAGTGTTATCGGAGTTATAGTTTAGAAAACAAAATAATTTTGACTAAAATTAACGACAGCAGAAGTCTGAAATAACAAGGTAGGATGGTAGTGACATAGAAAGCCGAGCGAAATATATAATTCAATCGGAGTGGATTCACCAAATATGCTAAAAAGCGCTCAAAATTGAACGAAAAAAAAACATGGCAAGATTTTTCAAGCAAAACTCAAAACAACAAGTGGCTTAAAATATTTCATACGGAAACGTCGTCAATAGGTAGAATCGACTCGCGTCCTTGGCCCATTACTCGGATTTGCCAAATCCTCGACCCCATCCCTAGTATGCGTGTGAGTCCTTGTTTTCGCACATTATTTCATAACTCCCCAGTCATGATATAAAAGCTGCATGTGCGTAGCATAAAATTATAAAATGCTAACCAAGGAGTAAAAGACTTGCGGGGAAGATGCAACAGAAGGCTTTATCAATGATGCAAACTTTGATTACATCAACCACAATCTTGTTTTCCACAAGGAAAATCAAATTTCTGACCCATTCATTAATAAGGATCCGCAATCCTAAGGTAAAGTATTATGTTTCAAATAACTTGTTTTTTTGGTAATCCTGTACCTATTCTTTTCGTCAGGTATGATGGTGAATAATTTTCAAAATATGTCTACATCTATAAAGGTTCTGAACTGTAGCAATAAGCAACCGTTTCAACGATCATTGTCAGGATTTGATCTTGCTGATAATGATACACTTGGAATATCGATGACTTCGGATAGTAGCAAATCAGCAAAAATTACATCAGACATGCCTAAGGACCGAATGGTGGTTAGTAAAAAGTCACTCATGTTATCTGTCAATATATCCAAGGATTATAATTGCCTCTATGTAAATTATCATTTTCCAGTCTTCTTTTCTGTTTAAATTTAATTTTTGTTTCAGGCTTGTGCCCACCTTCGGGCTCACAACTGCGGTGAATCATACAAAGCTGAAGGTACATGTTATGTTTCAAACGTGGAACCTGGACGTGGGGATGGACGATATTCTGTCGAATGGAATGAAAAAACACCATGCAGACAAAGTCAAGTCTATTCTTCTGATTATTTTTATAGTTTTCAAAATGCATTAGTTATTATTTTGTGGGCTAGCCCACGCAGAAGTTACTAGCAAAAGATTACATGAAAATGGAGAGCTTCAATCACCATATGAAGTGTTCTATACAAGCTTGTGCCCTAGGGGCTACCTTTATTGAAAGAACTATAATCTTTTTTTTTTAAGTTAGACAAAAGCGCTTTCTACTTAAGCCATCAAACTCACGTACTATTTATTTTATGCAGGCTGTTTTGAAAAAAGCATAGACTTGATGTTTCTTGTGGATGGATCTGAATCAATAACGAAAAAAAGATTCGAAACTGTTAAAGATTGGGTCATAGATGTAGCTGCTGGATTTGATATAAGCGAAGAAGTACAAATTGGAGTGGTAAGTTGAAACGTTTGACTTAGACCATGATCACGCAAATTGTCGGATCTTTTGTACAAAGACCCCGCCAAAAAACAGTCCCTCAAATCTCAAAATAAAAAGAATTAGTAACTATCCAGTTGTAAGGTTATGGTGAGGATTGGAAATGCAGATTGCGCTCGAAAGTCATGTATTCAAATCTTTCCTAACCTTAAATCTTAACTGCATACTTACTAGTTTGTTATTTTATTAAAACGTAGCGGAGGTGTTTTTCTCAAATCTCACGTATTCGATTTAATAATGGGGGATTTGTACAAAAGATCCAAATTGTCTTTACCACTAACTTTTACATTTCCGTCCCATGTCGTGTAGCAGTATCGGTAGTGATATCACACATTAATGGAAAAATTGTATGGCGAACGTTGAACTTCGGATTCAAATCGGTATCTCGTGAGTCGTGACACGTATGCAGATGTCTTAACTAGTATTTAACGCTTATACGAATGTTCTCATTCCCTAAATGCTGATTAATTTCTTTATATTAATTTCAATCATAGGTGCAATATTCTCACTGGTGGAGAGATAGGAAGAATCAGAAATGGTTAAGAACCGAAATACCACTCGGTGAACACCATGATCATGCTTCATTTGCAAAGGCTGTTCGAAATATATCGGTGAGTGTTGTAATATATTCTTATACAGCCCGATTAATGTGGATCAGTTTCCCTGGGTCCAATGAAAAACAAGTGCATTTGAAATCAGTAAAGAAATGAGCTAGAATCAAACATACTTATATTGATGAGCAGAGTGAGCTTAGAGCTTTTAATTTACATGCCTTAAAGTATCTTTGTGTATATATAAGGATATAGGATGAGAGGATCTGTCAGAAATCGTCAAGTGCGCGAACATCGATCCTCCAAGAAATTTTATAATATATATATATATAATTTTATGTATTCAAACAACATGTGATACATTATAAAACTACAAAAATTACTTCTTTTAATATAGTTGTGGTAACAGTGTATGGCTTACATGAAGAAGTGATTATTTGAACATTCTGATATGATTTATGAACTGTATTTTTTTTAGATAATAATAAAAATTAACGCAATTATTATGACCTGTTAATCCTTGAAAAATTATTATATATATAAAACTATTAAAATATACCCAAAAATGAATGTCAAATGAACACAACATGACACTACTCAAGATAAAACTATTGCCTAAATCAGTTTTTCCCAACCTATGGGTCGCGGACAAAACTGGGTCACCTGAAAATATCCCTGGGTCGCTTGTTTTTAAAACTGGGACTTAAAAGTTATTGAATCTAATTTCTAATAAATTGCTCGTTTTGTGCTTGTTATTGATGTGTTGCTCAGTAGTACCATATGTGGGAACCATCGCAGCATATAAAACTAGGCATCTATTTTGCTGAAGTAAAGCACGACACGTTTTCGCTCGCTGATGGCAGTCAAGCGCAGCATTCTCACTTTGAAGTAATTCCGAAGAAATGAATGTTATGTAAAATAATTGTTTTGTTTTTAAAATTGGGCATAACAGCACTACAAGCCGTTTAATATTTGAGCATATCTTTGAGTCGCAAGATTTTTCAAATTGTATCTTTTTAAAAGTTTGGGTCGGTTAAAAAAAGGTTGGAAACCACTGGCCCAAATGACAATAGAGTGAGCCCGTGAAACGCACAAAAATCCCAATATCTCCACTTTAGAACAAAATTACAATAAACTTTTATTCTCACAAAAAACGTTGTGAAGCGGTAGTTAGATTATACCGAAGAAAACATACTTTTTGTTCACCTAATGCTAAGTTTTCGTTTTTAAGAACAGAAAGTTACACCATAAACGTTAATGCTGTCGAATACATGCCTTCGAATTTCTTACTGGCGTCTAATAAAGTGAATCTGCTTACAGTTATTTTACCAATTTCTCTTTGTTAGTATCATGTTCATTTTTAAGTATCATGGCTTTACAACATACACTGCGCATGCAATCGAAAAAACTGTTCGGGACGATTTCAATGGACTAAGAAGCCGATATCCACAAGCAAGAAGAGTTATGATTCTTCTCACTGATGGGAACTCTACAGATAAAGAGTAAAAACGATAAAATTATTGTTCAATTAATTACGCTGTGAAGTCGGTAAATGCTAATAATGGCTTTTTCCGTTAATGAATATTTCAGGAGTTTGCCTTCAGCAGTCAGGTATGCAGAATCAGAAGGTGTGACGTCATTTGCTGTCGGGGTTAAAGGTTACGTGCTAGGCGAACTGGAACTCATTGCCGGAGCGCGGGAAAGAGTAATCACCGTAGATGATTTTGATCAACTTTTGGGAATCGTATCAAGAATTCAGCAGGGAATACAAGTTATGGAAGGTAGGAAAAATATTCTATCGTAAAAGTTATGTTTCCCAATTCGGTTTTGTCACATTTGGTTTTTTTTTCAACTAAACCAATATACAAATACCAGCTATGGATTCTGCTTTAAGTGCGTTCATATCATGCTCAAACTGTGGAAAGTGGAAAATTGAACATTACTTCGTTATATTGTAACAAAACAAGTAATTTTAACAAAATTACAACTAATTTCATATCAGTTTCTTAGGTTGGTAGCTATCACTTGATTGGGGAATCCATTTTGATATTTCTACTTCGGTAGCCTAATTCATGTTGGACTGCCGGTACAATCCAAAATTCGGCTCGTGTCTTTTTATAATTATTGGTAATAGATGCTTTTCCATTATTTTTATACAGGAAATACCAACAGCAACATTACAAATGATTTGATGCAATGCCAGGCAGGAATTTCATCCGACCTCTCTCTTGTAAGTATTCAAGCCAACAAGGCATCACTGGGCAGTAATTTCCCTATTCCCTAAATTGGGAAACATCCTTCTTAAATGAAAAGATAGGGAGCATGCTGCCACTGGGCCTCGTTTAAAACATTGGCACAAATACCTCATAATATCATAAAAACACTAGGGCATAAAATATTGTTTTTTGTTTAATTAAATCACAAATATGTATAAAAAACATAAACCTCTTGTATGTTATATTCTCTTTGCCCTGTGATTAGTTATAGAGAATGGGTGAGATTTTGAGAGTCGAGAATGGTCTGTCTGTGCCAATGTCAGAATTTTTTTTTATATGAAGCAAGACTTGTTTTAAAATAGAAATATCAATAACTGACAAATACCAGTATATCGACATGTACCGGTATTCTGATATTGATAAATGCTGCTTCTTCAACATAACGTGAAAAAATCGTGGTTCACATTCTGGTAAGCTGTTTTAGAAATATTTTAGTAGGTTTGTGCACACGAGCTAAAACACCACAAGTAAAATATATGTATATATACAACACTTGTATGCGACCATTTAATGTTTTGTTTAAAACTAGAACAAATGCTCGCATTTTAAAATCGACTGATATTTAGATATTTTCTAATTTTGTCAGGTATACTAATTCCAATTTATTGATCTACTCGTCTATTATTTTTGATAAATTGATGACAACGCTACACTTTACTCAAAAGTTACAAAATTGGAATAATTTTTACGTAACAGTATTCAATTTGTTATATTTATCAAAATGTGAAAAATTTGAATTAATACAGAATTATACATTCCATATAAAGGTCATCCTAGAAAATAATACTAATTACCATAGAACTATTTTAATAATTATTCCATTTGTTTGAACAAATACACACACGAACAGTAAATTTTTGTTCTATTTTGACACTGAAACTAAAACAAATTTTACGTAAGGTTTGAAAAACAGAATTAAAATTTCCCAATAGAACTCATAGTCATAAAAATTTGAAATTTCACCTTTCTTTCTATGATGTCATAAAAATTAAAAATAGTACATTGTCACTGACGTAATGTAATAAAAATTTATTTTGCTATATTGTTGAAAAATAACAATATTACTCCGAACTAGTTTACAATTTACGACATACTAATGTTTTTAGAAGCTTGGCGGAAATTCGATTATTTGAACTTACCGTCGTATTAGATGTGAGTGAAAAGCTGCACTACAATTGTCCAATACAAATGTCATAATCTGATTTAATGTGAAATATGTAGAAATTTGCTTATATTAAATTTTATTACTGTAGACTTAATAAATATGCCAAATTGCTATTGCAAAATCGCTTCAAAGTATTAAGAAATATGAAATTCTTAAACATTTCGCAGCAAGTTCACCTCTATGATTTCAATACAAAAATTGACAAATATTCAACAAAAACAAAACGGTGTTTTTACATAAAACTTGTTTCACAGATCATACTCCTTGAGCCGAAAATATATGAAAATCTTTTTAACCCTGCAAAATATATTCACTCATTCCCTTTATTCCATCTCAATTTAAATGTTGTGCCAGGCTAATTGTGTGTGTGTTTGAGAGGGAGATATGGTATATATGCCAATGATTATTGTCCGATTGAGTGAGTGATATTCGCTGCAATGCGGTTGCGCCGTCGCAGAAAGTTGCTGCTCGCTTTTTTGAAGAAGATTCATATGCGTGCCAAGCGTCAGTAATTCGATATATACACGACCTTCTTAACTACATAGTGATAATGTCTATGCTAGAATTTGTTCGCGTTGAATGCTCGGATAATTATGAATATTTAGGCGCGTCGCTAACGTACGAGTGCGAAGTGCGAAAAGGCGAACCATTTTTAGTTCGAAATAAGAATGTTCGATCGTCTATCGTTTACCGAGTCTCCTTCTACTTGGATGACAAGACAAAACTGGTTTTTAATTGATCGAAGGAACTATTTCTCATACATGAGTTAGTAAGTACGTGATGATGTATTCTTGGATTAAAAAAATGTAAAAGACCTTGTACATGAGTGTTCTCCCATAGCAACACAATAATAGGTTACAATTTTATGCGTACTTGTTCTTTACCAGAGGTAGGCAAGGTTTTCAAACTAAGGGCAAAAAATTTTGCAGACCTAGTCTGGCGAGCCATGTAAGTGTGACGAAAAACGTTACATTTTATGAACAATATTTACAGTGTTAACGAAGCACAAATGGAAAACAATATGTCTCGTGCGAAAACTAAATTTAACTGCAATCTCAACAGATTCCATGAGCTATTTTTAGCCGAAACAATACAATTTGATTTCGGTTTGGCTGTGGCAGCATCAGGCGGGCCAGATTGAATTACCCAACCGGACAGATTTGGCCCGCAGGCCGTACTTTGCCCATTTCTTTTCTATAATGTTAACACTTCGGAGAAAGTAGCTGCTGTTGTTTGAAATGGCGACCCGGGTTATCTATACCCAACTGTGTACAAGTACAATAAGACGCGGACTTCTGTTAAATCTATATGTTAACCAAGTTTTGGAATAAAGATTTGAAACCGAAAAAGTTGATATATTCTATGTTCAACTTGACCTTTCATACAGACTGCATTTGGTATTTGATTGATTTAGGTTTCCAACCTTTAAACCTAATTCGCATGCAAATGATATTTTCGATGTATTATGGTCTACCAAAGAGTGAGTTCACTCGGAGCTTCTAAATTTAGAAGTATTTAGTTTTAACAAACTTCAGAAAATTCTGTTCGTGTTCCTTCAATGACCCAAATATTCCGCATGATAATTAGATGCCTTTGAATTTAGTTCTAGTGCACATTCAAAACATTATACGGGCCTCCTTACCTTATTGCACTTGTACGTTGTAGCTGCATACTCAGGCTTACCATACGTCCCGTTTTAGGCGAAACAGTCCCGCTTTTTGGCGTCTTGTACCGCCGTCCCGACGAGTCAGCCAAAAGTCCCGCTTTGGCGTTTAGCCATCCAGCATATCATATCGAACGTATCATATGTAAAATCAATTCTAATTGGTCCTGTTCGGACGTCCACGTGAATGTAACATTGAACAACGTCTTTTTGAAGGTGGTATCTACAGAAAAGCATGCTTGGGCGAATAAGTAAATTCTCAATGCTTGAAAACGGCAGACTATTTTATTATTCTTTATTCTATTTGCTGTACATAAGAAAATCTAAATTCGGATCATTTTTATCGTTAGCGTCTATTCCTTTCTATTTTTCGAACCGAACCCGATATTGAGACAGAGAATAATATGTGCATGAATTCTCGATGACAAAATGGTCAATGAAGCCAGTCTGGATGGCTTTAAATGTAGGCCTATGTAGTAAAAATGGAAACTGTGAGGTTACAGGATCACGGCTAAGGGGTCGTGTCTTTGGAGGTGTCCCGCTTTGGAGTCAAAAAAATATGGTAACCCTATGCATACTACATATCGTTAGATTGAATTAAAGCTTGTTTTACCTTCAAAATTTATCGCTGAAATATTACTATTTTTTTTTAATAATTTCATAGCGTAGGGGTCACCAAAAAACAACGAACTAATTTCTGATCAGCGGTTAATTAGTCTACCAGTAAAGTTAGCATGTACGAATGTCTAAAAATCGAATCTCTAAGTTTCCTTTAAACGTTGTTTAGGATGATAAGAGAAACTTATTTCAATATATAGAAATAGGGTACTAGGACTATTTTCTACAATCCCCAATTTTGAACCGTGACAAGACACTCCAGGAAGTTGTTTTTGTGCTGATGGATATATATCATCAATGTAATTATTTCCTAATGAGGTGTTGCTAGTAGGCCACATCGGTTAACTGGTTAATCCAGTTCGACAAACGATCCACGGAAAATCACAATCTTTAGTTCTGAAGATTAGACGTGTTTTAATCAAACTCGTCTGACTCGATGCAATCTAAGAAAACGTGCTTTGACGTAACTATGGACAACGACTCTGAGGTTTTGAATATTACGCTTATTACGTCACTGTAAAAAATGACGATACAAATGTCCATAAATGAACTTAATATATTTCTGAAATATTCATTTTAGTTCTGAACGAAAGTATCGAGTTAAAGAGGGACAACTCAGTAATATCCCAATTTCAAGTTCATCATTTCGAAACTACATTTGTATAGGTTTTGCATCTAATACTTTTGGTAAAATTTTGGATATATTTAAAGTTTTAATCGTTTATACGGAACCAAAAATATTTGATTGACGTAGGTTTAATGTTTAGTGGAATAATTTTGGGTTGACATTATTTCATAACATCATCAATATCTGACGTGCGTAGTTAATACGAGTATATGAAAGAAACTATTTGTCATATCCCATTGACATTTCATGATTTTTAGAAAGTATGATAATCACAAAAAATCAATGAATGATCAAGTACCTAAATGGCAAGGTTATTTACGCTTCACGACTTTTACGTGGAATTCACATCAAATCTGAATTGATCACGGCGCAGTGGTGGCATACAAGAAAAGACAAGGTAGAAGAATAAAGCAAAAACACTTAAAAATGATAAAAAAAAACTCTCTGTAAAGTTGCTACAAATGATTAATTTTTAGAGTGACGTGAATTGATATCAGCAAAGCTATAAAAGTGGGGAAATTAATGAGCTACAATTGAAGGAATATTCGAAACCGCTCACGTTTAGACAAAGAATTCTTCAATGCATTGATGATAGCTAAAGCATAGTAGCATTGGCTGTACAGCATGTAATAATAACATTCCTCATTATGACAAAAAAAACACAAACACCTATCATTTGCAGAATATTAATCAATCAAAATGACACAACAACTTTGAATTATTTTTACTATATCAGCAGTACTGCGATGCGCAAATTTACAAACCAACTTAATTTACGATTATCATCAATATTTTATCAAATCCATTATTGATATATCGGTACATATATATGATCAAACTACAGTTCACGAAGAAGAATGTCACGTGACTACGGATACTTCCGTCCAAATTTCGGTACCGCGATTGCACCGTGACTAGATAAGTGACGTCACTCTTTTCTCCAATGTGCCAGAAAACGTGCGACAATATTTCACCTTTGCGTAATGAGACATCGTTCTGGGAAAAAGGCATCGGCAATGCAGATTGTAATTGAAATATGATCATTTATTTTTAATTGCGTTACTAGATGGTTGAAGGAGGGTCCACGAGTTAGCTCAGGACAGATTTGTTATTGATGCTGTAAATAGAGTTTTGTGGCAGGACAACAGCAGATTGCCTTTTTTTTCATTCATTTATACTTTTATAATAGTCAGAGTTCATTTAGATGAATATGCCGCCATTTAAATACCGTAAGGAATTTGAGGCACCATGAGGAAAGCGACTCAGTGGTAATGAGTTTCACGTCCAGCAAATTAAAATATACCGAGGTACATAAGATTAATTTACTTCTGTTCTGAAATGTGGATTGTGCATGTGAAAAAGATGAATTATGCTTTGAAACGTTGAAGAGAAGCATGTCAGGGTGACTAGATTAATTAATGTATAGTCTAATAATTTTAAAAATATATTTGGGGCTTAGGATAATAGACTAAAATCGATAGCTGCAATGACTTACCGACTCCGAGTAATTGGTTGACACATATCATTCATTGTATTTTTTTTTGTTTGTACTGTATTTCCAATTATCGGATCATGATAGATATGAAGATGCATTCTGCAAATATATCAAAACGCTCGGCAACTTTTCAAGAGAAATAATATTTAATCATATGTGACAGCAAGAACATTGTCAATATATCATTTTATAGGATTCGATCTTGCACTGTCGAATATACAAATTGTTTTAAATTTAGGCTTAAGGTTGGAGCCCGTCTTTGTCGACTTTCTTTTTTTGACGCAGCCGAAGCTATTGTTTCTATATCTTGTCAATTCAAAATTTTGTTTTTAATTTTGTTCCACTTTGAATCATCAAAAATTATGGATAACTGACGAAGAAAGGTTTTCTCGAAACCCCGATTAAAAATGCAACAAAAGAAATTAAAAGGTGGATATACAATAATCTATAAACTCGTTATTGACACGTTAATGTATACTGTTATAGAAAAACCATTTTGCTCAATTAGTTGAATAGTTAAGAGGCAATGTTCCATTCAAAGTTAAAACATTTAATTAGCACATGCAAAACATTTGCGACATAGCCTATCCGTTAATTTAATAAAAACATATATATTAGAATTTGATCCAGGAGAAAAAACCTAGGATTACCACAAAAAATCAGGTTATTGTCTTACTCGTACCAATTTTTTTTAGTTGAACTAAAATATACATGCTACTTATCTGCGAAACTCCTCATTTTCCCATTGATATTTCTGCTTTGAAGCCAATAAATGGTTCAAAAATTTGCATATATATATTCGACATTGCCTTTATCAAATTTTTGTAATGGAACATCATCGGTCTTGTTCATACGCCAAAATATTGACAAATGAGTCAGATAAATAATGTAGTTTTAATTTAGAAACAAAACTGCCAAGAGATTAATGTATTTTGTGTTAAATTTAGGCCACGTTCGTTCAGCATCTTGTTTGGCTCAATATAGAATTTGTATTAGAAGTGGGAAGCTGCGAAATTTGAGTTAGCTCAGAAAATAGTGTGATAGGATATTTTTCGGCAGGATGTGATTAGACAAAAACCTTATTTGGAACGAAGACCTGAAATTTCTAATTAGTTGAAAAGGCACAGACGCTAGGCAAAAATTCATTGAAAAGGATTTTTTTGAAAATACACCGGAAAAATATTTTTAATCATAAATTTATAACAAAATTTAACAAAAATAAGTTGGAATAAAACATACTTAAAAACGCTGATTTAGAAACCACTACAACTGTTTGTCTTAGATTTAACGCTAGAGCGTCATTATACAATAACATACTGAATACAGCACGATCCTGCCATAATACGGTCACTTTGTTAGCACACAGTTACATCATTGTTGTTTCAATGTAAGTTAATTGTTCTCAGTTAAATGAGCAATATTGATACAAATTATTTTTATTATTAACCAATAATTAGGTCACATTAAATGAATGGAAAATTTACCAACCTATTCTAGACGAGATACTAATTCATTCTGTCTATATTTAAAATATGAGGCACTAACAAACCTGTGAAATTTTTAATGGGATTGACTAGATTAACCATGTGGATCAATATTTCATTGAATTTTAAGCCTAAACGGGTGTAAACGGCGCTTCACATCAGCAAATCATACTTGAAAAGACATTATTTTTGTTCCACTATCAATATTGATAAAATATGTATAACGGTGGAATTTTGGTTATACAGATGAGTTTTGAATGAAATACATAAACTAATCGTTTGCAAATTGCATTTATTATTTGTTTCACCAGAATAGAATCCTGTGTTGTCATGATAAAATTATTCAAAGATACATTTGAAAATATAGCATGAGCGAGTGTTACACGATATTGATAGACCATGGCTTCGCTTATAAAAGTGTTTGTATTCTGCTGTTCCGTATCGTACTATGCAAGCGCTTTTAACTTGGATAAACGCGTATCTGGAGCTAAATTTTTACCCTCGGATTCGTACAGAGAATTAGCTTATCATTTGTGGGAAAAAGAAAAAGAACAAGCAAACGTTTTGAAATTCAATGCAGTGCTGTTTGGATCAAAGTAAGTACTTATTTGAAAAATTACATCAAAACTCCAGAGCACGAGACACGGGAAAATAATTGTAGCCTACGTGTGTTTTACTGGAGAAAACTCACTGAATTTCACATGTAATGTGCACGATATCATTTTGAAAAACATGTTTTGTATATAATTTAGAAACAGCGAACTCATTTCATTGGCACTTTTAGTACCAGATTACACCTAAAGCGTTTACTACCATGGAAAATAAATTATGAGCTAACATCACTGGCGATTGTGATATCAAAACGTAGCGTAATAATGGCATACGTTGGAATATCATCATGACTACTAAGGCACCAACAATACTGAGGCATAAGATTATTGTGCTATCCAATTTAGTATGCTTATTTCCGTATTAAAGTTCATTCCCACTCTCTAATAGCAGTATGTGCACCAATGATTAGTATTGTTACCTTCTTTGTCTATCCGTATCTACGATTGAATTCGTTTCATTTTTTATATTTCAGTTGGACATTAGTAAAACCAACAGCCACACTAGAAGTTGGTTTAAGTGGAAGCGGAGAGACGGAAGAAGAAAAACTATTTGCAAAAGACATTAGAATACGATATGGATGTGGTAAGGACTTGGGTATTTTCATTTTATGTTGAGTTGGGGATCTTTAGAAATGGAATTAACTGAAACCACTCTTTCCTAAAGTTGTGATGTTTGGCAAACTTTGTTCTATTGAACCAATGTGTCAGTATCAAAAAGCTGGGAAAGCTTTCGATTTTTCTGTAATATTTCTCACCTAGGTTAGTTTCTCCACGTATATCGACTAGGGGTGAACAGGTTTTTAGATCAAGGGCCAAAAATTTTGCACACCTTGACTGGCGGGCCATATAAGTGTGACGTAAAAAGTTACATTATTCGAACAAGTAGAAACAATAAGCCTCATGTCAAAACTAAATTGATTCGCAATCTCAACAAAATTCCTAAAACGAGCTATTTTCAGCTAAAACATCAAAATTTTGTTTTAGTTTGGTTGTGGCTGCATCCGGCGGGCCAGATTGAATTACCCAACGGACCAAGTTTGGCCCGCGGGTCATAGTTTGCCCATGTCTGGACTAGACCATACCAAGCAATTTCTTGCAAAATCAACATTTCAAAAACCAATATAATGATGAAGCATATCACATTTTTTCGGGGCCATTGATTTTTTCAGTGCCAATGAAATGCAACTCACGACAGGTCATATACCTAGAAAAACAAAATCATAATTTTTAAAATTCTTTTCCCATCGTGGTTCAATGAACTTTGATGTCGTAAAATTGTTCAGCCTGAATATTTGCCGAAGCCGCTTGGAAATAGTTCATCCCTTATCATGAATATAACGTGTTTTATCAAGTATGAGTATAGCTTAAACACGAACCATTTGTTGGAAAGTAGCTTTTCATTATGAAATATATTCTTATGACACACATCATAAAAATAAAAGTCGTGTTTGACTTGCTACCTAATATGTACAAAATACCTGAAAATGAACATGGAGGTTTGAAGTACCGAAAATGACATATATGCATTAGTTAGTTTCACGGGGCACATACAATTCTCAAAAATCTATATTAAATATATGCATGCGTCGTATTTAACACTAAGTTTGGCATAATTATAAAAATTACGTGATTCAGAGGTTTTGTTTTGTATTGCCTATTACCTGTATGGGTTAGAACCCTTGGCGACCTATTGTGTGGACAATATATTGATAATTTACCACATCAAATATCAATTGTGTAAATAGCCATTTATTTGGGTTTATTGCAAGCGCACAGCGATTTGTTTTATTTAAACTGTTTGAAACAGTTTACGAGTAACATTTCATGTTCATTGTGTTTTATTTTAACAGACATGACAGTAAAGTAATATTACATTTCTGTTTAGAAGTGTATCATCATATGTCACCGCGTAATATCCACAATACTTTACCGTATTAAGCAGCCCTGCATTGCTTGGTTATTATCTAACTTTCATACTTTGTCATAAATGTCCAGATCAATAACCTCATTAATTATAGTTGTGTACAAATGTTGACAATAATCGTTCTTATTTTCTGTATATGATATATAGTAAATGTAAAAATAATAAAAGATAATCATAAAATGTAGTAACAAACATGGAGATTTTCATTGAAACTCATTATGTACCTACTGTAAATAACAAAAAATATATAACCCTAAAAATTACAATTTGTTTAAGCCTGACATTTTCCTATCACTTGACTTTGCATGAACTCAGCATTTCATAATTATTATTATTTGCATTGGAACGTCTATTGCTGGAAATATTAATGTTTAATCAATGTGATCGTTTCACATTCAACTCGTTTTGCTCGGCCGTGTGGAAGTTTGTATGAAAAGAAATTGAAATGTTTTAAAACTATAAGTTCTAATTTTGAACGATGATACTTATATTGTCATTTGTGTCATAAATTGCTCGTTTTTAAATGTCGGCCTGCTATAAAAATAACGGTATTTTATATAATTCAATATGTGCCAATAATTTTTCCGAAAAGTTTGACACAGCAACCGGAATCCGTGTATTCGAATTGGCAACTGCGGTCATGGTATACGTCTGTCTGCGATATCTAAAAACTTGCCAACATTCCTGCTTAAAATTAATCTAAACGCATCACGTTCAAATCATTATGCATTTCCTTCCTTCAGCATATCGTAAAGCCCACAAAAAACTAATTGAAATAGAGTTGGGCATGTGTTTTTAATTTTTATAGCAGTCTCAGATCTTACTCTTGTATAAACACACTGTTCTTTGTGAGTTACATTTTGCCACTACGTTCAACAGGTATAGTTGTATAAGTAGTTATAGAGGAAAGTAAAACGAGGTCGAGTTTTGACTTTTTTTGTAACTAAAAGAAGCACCTTTTCATAATATTCAAGTTAATTATATGAATAATCTTTAAATAATCAGCTATACGAATCAACACTTACTAATAGGTAATGAACAGAAAAAATAAATTTGCCATATTATACGATTTACAAGTGCACTATTAATGCCAGCTATTTTTGATTTATACATGCCCTCTTATTAGACGAAGGTTCTGCCATGTGTTATTCATACTTTTTGTATATAATCAAGTTTGCTTTATTGAATTGTCTCTTTTTAATAGAGCTTTTCAACGCATCAGCAACGAAGTGTTCAAGCAGTATTACACTCACTGTACCAAGTTCAACTATTAACTTGACATCAAACGGGAAAAATTCCATCGCAATTAAGAGCAACGACGAGAAAAGTGCAATTTTGGTAAGATTCACTCAACGTATTATCAACTTGTGTGAACCAGCAAGTTCATCGTGCATCCCATATATATTTAATTAACATCGTCGGCGTGAAATATTATGATTTGTTTTCCCTGTTTAAATTTTTTAATGTTTTTGAAGTTGTCTTAAATAATATGAAATCAATATTCACGGTCCTTGTACTCCGAGCAAAATAATGATGCTGTGCATTTAACGTTTTGCAGTATTGCAATTTAAAAATGTACTTACTTATCCAATACTTGCAAAGGTGTAGGTATTTCTCATTCTCTTTTATAAAACTCTATTATCTGACGTTGAACACGTTGCGCCAACACGAAAAACGAAGTCCCTTCATGTCGTTTTTAATATCTTATATTGTTCCAATATCCGAGACGCTTCCACCGGATATTAAGACAACCACGTCCTAGTTATATTTTTTGGAACAATATCATTCCTTTTCTTTATGATTATATGCAAATGTCGTACGGTTGATCTTTGCTAAAGCAATACAAATCGTTCAACAAAAAGTATTATATTTAAATGCATGTATTTTACAGACTATATATTAAGTCGACTAAACTAAGTACAATTATACAAACTGGGCTCAGGATATGGGCTCTACATGAGGAACCCTTAGGCGTTAGGAGGTCGTACGCGGACGAGCATTATTTTCGATTCTGTGTATCTTATCCAATTCTCCATGCTCTGGTAGTAGGTTCAGTTATACTTGGCTTGTTGGTTTTCGGGGTCCAAGCTTTCAAACTGTTATGAAACATAGTCAAGGGTGACATTGTGTAGATTACAATTTCAAATATCAAGCTACATTATTTCTTATTACCTAAAATATCAAGTTAAACACATGTGTTAATGTTCTTTTTTAGTTCATATATACATAATAAATACAATGTAATAGTGTCGTGTTTCTCAGATAAGAATCAATTTGAAGGTAATATCTTGAAAAGAGTTCAAAATTCAAACATTGGCAACACCTTAACTAGCGGTTGCGGTTGCTGTGGCGATGTCACTACAGTCCAGACAGTATGCTGGAAATGACAAATCGTCACGTTGTTTCTATTTTAGGAAGCTATTCAAGTTCTATTCCGAGTCACTAAAGACGATGCAATCACGATAATTACTTTTTGAAAAAATATTGATTATTCACTTTAGAGTAAATATGTGTATATATTTGAAATATAAGCAATGTCAGACGCACTAAGCTATGTATTTTGACGGAGACAGATTTCAAAACCCCCGATATATGTTCGCCCACACCCATTGTTCGACACGAGTTCATCATCGCAACTAGGAAGGTTTAATGACTTCAGTAGTTTATGCTTAACATGAAATATTTCAGTTATTCGAGACAGTATTTGGATCGAAATTTGCAACAAATTATTCAAAGTGTGGACTGTTTTTTAAAACTTCGACAATAAAACATGTAATACAACAATACCACGTTTATAATTGAATATGAAAAATAGATAAATTTGCTAATGGAAAACTCATTATATTTCATATGTACTTCAAAAATCCACAGACTTTACTAAGATCAACGAATATTTACCTCATCCATGATACTGTGAATTGCGAAAGCTATGGATGAGTTGGAATTTGGCAATCATTGTTCGTACAGTTGTAGTAACATTATTAATAATTATGCCTAAACATATCACCACAATTTCAAATACATTGGAAATACTTTAATCACAATATCTTGCTTTTGTACATGCAAATAAGTTCTGTTAAATACACTGGTTACCTCACATTGGCCAGATTCAGAGTCAAATATAAACTACTGATAATTTGTATTACAGACAATAAATCACTATAGATAACGTTGATATTTTCAGATTTGTCAACCGAGAGCAGAACAATTTTGTGAATCTTCATCTTATTCAACGGGTGCTTGTTATCTTACCACTGTAAACCACACTAACAATAAAGAAGAACTTTTCACAGATACTCCTGCTTGGAAAGAGATCACTCCATGTTGGAAAAGTGAGTCTCTGGTACTCGTTTTAAGAACACTTAGAACAAGTAATTTCTCAACGCTGAATTGCACATTTTAGTTATTGTTTTGATTATGTCTTAGTTATGATTATATCAAATCTAATACCACCAGTGATCACTGTACCAACACAAGTTTATATTGTTAACAAAAGTAATCTAGTCAATTATCCGAATACTGGTAAGTTCTGAAGTCAGTCAGCGCTATTGGCGTCAGCCATGTTTTTACATACTGAGTAGGCAACATAGCTTGTAAATGCAGCTTGCGATTTTGAAACCACATATAAATTGTCTCTATAAACTTTACTTACACAAGTATTAACAACACTCTAAACGCCACCGCTCCGGAAGATTCTATGTTAAATAAGAATGACCAGACTTTTGATATTTATTAAAAGCTTATTCTTTTCAGGTTGCTATCCGACTATCGTTGACTTGGCGTTTGTTGTCGACGGATCATCTTCCGTGAAGAAGAAAAACTTCGAACGTGTATTAAACTGGATGGAACAAATTGTTCAAGCATTTGACGTCACTCAGTCATATCAAATTGCGGTTGTAAGTTATTATTAAAAATTTGTGTTTCGATCTCGACATATCTGAAATGATAAAGCAAAATATTGTAACAATACGTATTTTTGCATTTGCTAAACAAACGAACAGTAGATGAAATTTTTCCTTCATAATATATTTATTTCAAGTGTATTCTCATTTTCAAACAGTTCAGTTTAAAATTGAATTCAAAGCAAAATGAACACTAACAAACCGGGGCTTCGCTCTGGATTACGTCGGGGATTTTGACATGATGTTTAGGTCGAGATGATAACACGATAATAGAATCCATAATTTATATTGAGATTGTGCCAGTCAAAGAATAAATAAAATATATGTTATACTATTCTAGGAACTCATTTTCTTTATCGCAATAACATATCGACCCCTTCATACAGGTAAAATATGCAAGAAAACAAAAAACAAAAGTAGAAATTCAACTCGGGCAATATAAAACCCACGAGTCACTCCGAAATGGAATAAACCAAATACAGGTAACAAACCATCGATGGATTGTGATGTAAAAATTTCAATAGTGTTCGACCTGTCATGGAAAAGTCGGCTAATTTACCGTGCTATTTCCAATAATTTGAGTTTGAAGGCTCAGTAACCCGTTCATAAAAAGTTCATCAGAGAGGGGTATCCTGTGTTAGTCATCGCTGATTTGAAATCTGTGTATCTTTATCAAGAGTAGATGTTTCCAATTTTTTACATCAAGGCAATTTAATTACATTGAAAATCCTTTTCGCGCAATATGTGAGTCATATCTTTCTGTGTTTTATAATTGTAAACTTACATCACGCGCTCCTTCAAAAACAATTGATTGAACAAATTTACGAGGTAATGGATATAAAATATATGTAACCACACTTTTGAAATCGTGATTTTAGTACAATCCAGGAGGCTCGCAATCAAGTTACGCAATCAATCTCACAATAAATGATGTTTTCAACGGGCCTAATGGGCGATTTCCGAATGCAAGAAGAATAATGTTGTTTCTTACTGATGGAAAATCATCAGACTCAAGGTAGGTACATGTTTCATGTCAGGATGAGCTTCAACAGTAGCCTACGATATAGGTGTTTAAAGCATTCACCTATTGGCGGTTTTAAACGAAGAATAAATTTCGTGCCCAATAAATAGCTGGGATAAATCGACCAATATTAATCTAGTATTGAAGTCAGTTATCGATTAGGCAAAAAGTTTGTTCAAACTCAGTTACTGCTCTTCAAATACGACATTTTTTTTAAATTGCATTGTTTTAATATTATTTTGCAGTTACATATCCAATCGAAAAAAAAGAACGCTATAAACACATATTGACTAAAATGCGTTCAGATAATCGTTTTTGACATTTTTTAAACACTGTTTATTCCCCTAAGTAATGGTGAATTTTATTTGATATATATCGTATCATGAGTTTTCTAACGTCATTGAACAAACCTGGCGGTACCTCTGACTTCTATTGCCCTGATTTACAACTACGTAACGCTCCTATTAGGCTTGTAAAATCCCAATATTATTCCAACTAAATTTTATCCACATTGGCAATAGATATATCAAATTGGTTCAAACACAGATTTCAGATTCATATTCGTTTTTGACAGCCTGCTAGAATCAACCACAAATTACGCGAGGCAGAATGATGTTGAGGCATTTGCCGTTGGAATAGCACAGTACAAAATGAAAGAGTTGCTGATGATTGCTGGAGACCCATCGAGAGTTTTCACTGAAGAAGATTATGACAACTTACCAAATACAATATCCAAATTACAACGCGGAATTAGAGCTCTTGAAGGTATGTATGAGAGGTCATCTATTCTTCGTCGCAACACCGACCCATAAATCGTTATAACTGTAGTGTACAAAGTGTGCCAATTGATACACAATAAGTGTCACGCCCTCATCAGTGGTATGCTTTAATATTTAGGAGCGAAAATCGTGCAGTTGCTGTAAGCATTTTACATTTTACCTTCCAGTGTGAAACACGATTTACATTTGATGCTGCAAAGTGACCCACTGTTATAAAGTTGAACGTTCTGTTAAGGAAGTAGCTCTTACAAATGATTCAGCCTCAATAATAAACTATTTTGCATAACATATGGAAAACTATTAATAATTCCTTGCGGAGTTTTTAGAATCCTAAAAATAGAATGACCTAATTTTTGGCACACTCTATCAGCAACTTAAGCGATTAAGATGCACGAAGATTGTGATTGTTGTGCGCCAATGTGCTTCCTCCAAAACGAGGCACAATAAATTAAATTTGTCAAATTTCTTTTCAGGCGGCAACAAAATAAGTCAAAATATGGGGAGTGGCGGACTAGATCAATGTAGTGCAGGCATGTCTTCTATATTCGGCCGAAAGAAGGTAAAACGATATTTTTCTCATGGATATTGTTTGTGTTGGAGTACTGTATTGAAAATGTGTTTGTTAGCCCGAATGAATGTTGTGTTGAATGCGAGGGTTGGTAACTTATCATATAAAATCGAATGGTTGTGTATGCATTCTGATTTTGCCATATGTGCATATGTCATTGGCTGTATGTGTATATGTATGGCTGTATATTCATAGCACGTTACCAGCCCTATCGTATTGTGATGATAGGGTGCAGCAGCGATTCGGTTAATGTTCGGAGAAATTTGGGAGTCGGGTAAAAACTTTCACGCTGTCGATACAGCATCCTTATATACCTATTTTTTTGAATAATGTCCCAACGTTGTGCTATTATCGTGTACCAACAAAAGTGATATTGCCGTAAATGATGGTTGTCTGAAAATGTAACGGTGATTTGGAAGTCTGTGGAGACGTTGCCCTGATGACCTCATCGGCGCAGTAAGTAGATATACTTCTTTGTGAGGTTAAAACAGTTGGTTTTGTATAGTAAGTCTGTGTGCTAGAACCGGCTAATGAACCAGTGGGTGTGGTAGCAGTAAAAGGTGAATCACTTCTCCAGGGCTGGGCATTTTCGAATACCTGATGGTTTCTGAATCGAATCGATTATTTGTTTCAAATCAAATCCCGAATAGCCTACTTGAAATATATGTAACTATATGTACGTGACTTTTTATTACTGAAAACCAAGAATCCGTCTGTAAGTCGGTTCGTCGAGTGCTGGGACACAATGAGAAAGATGTTTATTTAATAACTCACTAGGAAGAAAAAAGTCACATGTCAGAATTGTATTTTGAAAATATGGCTTCGACAAAAAAATTGAACAAAAAAAAAAAACAAGATGGAGGCCTTTCCAAATTTTCGTCAGAACCGATTCGAATAATTTACTATTCGATTCGATATGCCTCAGCCCTAATATATTGCAAAATATATTGAATATTTAGCAAATAAATCGAATATATATAAACAGGTCACTTAAGGATTAGAAGGTAAGTATTTAATGTCGACATTACAAAAACAATAATTTGAAAGGTTGGCATCGATATTTTAACAGTATAAATAGAAAATAGATGCTTTTTTCGGCCTCACCGCCGATGTACAAGGTAGGTATCGGTGTAGAGACGGATATTGTGGAGCTAATAAAATATGTGGTGAGGCGTGTGAACGGTAGGTATGTGGGCCAACAAAAACGGTGCAGCATGTCTGTGGACTGTTTGAGGACGAAGAGCTATCTGCGTAATTCCTTCCGAATGTGCTCGGGGATATATATACGGACCACGGTATTGCAAAGAGTAAGTATATAACGAAACACATAGCCTTAGAAAAATAAATAATCAAATGAAATCACTCATTTGTAACCAAAAAATCGGACGAAATCCCTCATTTATGATTCGGTCCAGTTGCATTTGGTACATAAACTAAGCTATGTTCGTTGGAATATTTCTAAAGCTTTCCACACCATTGACCCTTCATTCCATCTATATTTAAGTAACCTTTGTCGCATATGGAATTTAAGATGTCCCATTCGATTGGAACAGGACCTGCAAGACCAAAAACAAGTTGTGCAATATGATAATTCATTCTCTAATAATATTTGGGTCATGAAGCACGGAGTTCCTCAAGGAGTCAAGCATAATTACTTGGTTCAATAACATTTTTGCTTAGAAGTGTCAAAACGAGTCAACCATGTTTGCAAATGACACTGATTTGATTCTCTTTGGGATCATCCTGGAAGATCTATTCACAGTTGCAAACCGAGAACTAACCAACATTCATAGCTGGATATTGGTAAATGAATTATCTCTTAATGCTAACAAGATTAAATTTGTATTATTCAATCCAAGCAAGAGAAGTGTGTGTTGTACAAATCCTTTGCTGATCAATGGTAACAAAATTGAAAGAGTGAGAGAAATAAAATTCTAATCTTTGATGAAAATCTGGCTTGGAAATCACAAATAGCATATACTATTGGTAAAACAAAAAGTAAATGTGAAAGTGTAAACCATTAATTTAAAATGGTAATATACTCAAAGTTGAAGATATAATGAAATTTGAAGTATTATCCTTAGTTTATGATGTTCATATCAATTCATTGCCAAACTGCGTTGCCTACATACCTGTTAACTAATTCGGTACAAAATGTGGCAATCTCTACAGGAATATTTATTTAAATTTATGTTGTATGAGTGATTGTGTGTGCGTGTTTCAATTACGTTAATACTTGTGGGTGAGCGAACATGTACGACTTCTTTTGACAATATTTTTCAATCTAAAATCTGTACGTTTCAAACCTTGCTTGAGTTTTGTTCGCCCTACTGATTCTGTGATCAATTTTTTTTATTTTGCTTTTATCAATTATCTTATCGTCGTTTATGCTGATTATGCAGTCAAAATAAATTTATACTCCCATATGTCCGAAGTATGCTGCATAATTTTTGTAGTAGATGCAACCATCTAAAAGTTTATTCCGTCATGCGAGAAATCATTAATAAGGATCATTTTTATTAAAACTATTTAACCACTTGTCGCTTAGAGTTAGGCTACTGATAGTTGGTTTTAGCCTAGTCTATCACACCTCTTTCGGGACTCATTTTTGAATATGGCAACTAAAACTCCTCGGGAGATATAATGGCAATAAAGTTACTTGATTTACAACTAATTTTTGAAAACACAACTGAATACTGGCAAATTACAGGCAAAACTACGAGAACAGGCAACGTTTACAAGCATGATCAAATGTTTGTCTGAGTGGAAGAAGTATCTGAGCGGCCGACAAATTGCAATTGTTACGGTATTGTTGACTTATTGCTGATTGATCTTTGTTATGAAAAAACACATAGAAATCGATGCTCGGGGGAACATCCATTGAGACACAATAGATTCGAAAAAAATGTTGTGTTCACGCAGCAGTACTTGAAAACACCAAGATTCTCCATATCATCCAGCCATATTTAACTTAATATAGTTCGCTCACGCTTTTTTCGTCTTTGTTTATTTATGTTACACAGTTCTCTCGTTACGCTTGAGTGATGCGTCATGGATTTTCTCAACGCGATATTGTGGCGCGTGTCTTAGCTATCTATGTATGTATGTTTATTTGCCTCAAAAAATAATTTCGATGTTTTATATGCGGATCTTCGGTAAAAAAAAGTTGAGTAGCCCTGGAATAAGGTATAAATCGCATTTTTGTGTGTTTTACAGTAGATTGTACGATACAAGTAAAAATTTGTTCTAGACATGAACTTGCCAAAAACCAACGTAGGGTAGGACCACGACACAAAAGGATTAGATTCTAAGAAAGTATACAATAAACGACATATGTAGAAATTCTTTGTTTACACTCGAGTTGTTAATCATAAATTGCATGCGACAAAAGTAATGAGAACAATAGAGTCTGGTATAAAATGTAGGTCAATTTCGTAGGCGCTATTGTGTGGAATTTATTGTCACCACGTCTCAGCATGATAAATTTAAATTTGTATAAGATGATCTTTTCATTAACTTATTGCAAAAGTTAACTTATTATGGTATGCGAGGTATTCCTTTGAAACTTCTATCTAGTTCTTCAACCAATCGAACACAATTTGTTCAACTATCACATGACACGAAATCGTCAAAACTTCCTATTACCTGTGGAGTTCCTCAAGGCTCAATTCTTGGAGTATTATTTTTTCTCCTGTATGTAAATGACCTCCCCAATGCCTCAATTCTTCTCACAAAACTCTTTGCGGATGACACTGGATTGTCCACGAGCTCCCTATCTATGTCATCATTGCAGGCAAATATAAATGACTAACTCATAAAAGCTCAAAATTGGATGACCAATAATAAATTGTCGATCAACATTGCTAAATCAAAATTTCTCATAATTGCTTCAAGTAAATCGTCCACATCTCCAATTTTCCAGGCCACAATTGACAATCAACTTCTTGAAAGAGTAGAATATTATAAATACCTAGGCATAAATATTGATGGAAACCTAAACTGGAATAAACATATTTCAGATTTGATTAAGGAAATTATCTTATGCTGTAGGAATTTTAAGTAAAGTTTGTAAACCCCTCCCCTCTCGAGTTCTGCGTATGAAATTCTTTGCCCTCTTTCAATCTCATATTCATTATGGTTTGGTGGCATGGGGATACTCAGTTACTAATAAATTGTCAAAAAGAATACAAGGTTTTACAAAATAAAGCTGTAAGAATATTATCTAATTCTCCACCTCGTTCTAGTTGTACCCCTTTGTTTGCTAAACTAAAAATTCTCAAATTCAAGACTTGTGTCTTTTTGAAGTTGCTAAAATACGGTAATGCATTAATATTCATCAAATTTATTACCAAGAGCTTTTGATAATTATTTCACGGCACAGTCTTATGTACACAGCAATCACACCCGATCATCAGCCCAAGGGTCTTTTTTTGTTCCAAGATGTAAATCAAAGCGGACACAAAGTACTCTGAGATATACCGGGGTAAAAACTTGGAATGACTTACCTTCTAGTATTAAAGACTCGACATATCCAAATTTTAAAACTCAGTTACGCAACCATTTACTATCCTTATATTCTTCATAAATGTGTATTGCATTTTCCAAGACCATATTTTATTTCAGTGTTTAGTGTTTCCTAGACATGATTGCTGATCCGTACAATACAATGTTACAATACAATTACATGTACCTTACATGTTCATTGAGCTATTTTTACTGTTATGGAGATATCTTTTCGCGTTAGCTACCAGTTTCAGTACTGGTATTTCTTTGGTATCGTACTATTACTAAACCTAATATATATTGTTTAACTTTTTCCAGAAACGTTAACCTAAAAGTGCTGGAACAGCACTGCTTCGAAATAAAATAGGGGGAATTCCCTAATTCTATAAATAACAAGGTGTGTTTTTGCCTTGCAGCGTCATCTTGGGGCGATGCTGTTCTCGCACAAAAACGTTTCGCGCTTTGCAAATTTTGTATTTAAGTTTTAAGCTATTTTGAGGTTGCCGCTGACAAGTAGACCATATAGTCATTTCGCGGTTATCCTGCCATTCGGTACAAATATTTTTGTGATCTTACTTGTTTTAAATTTTGTTCTGCTTTGCCGAGATGGCTAATAAAAACGATTTGACTGATTGATTGATTAGCGACGATCCAACGAAGTAACTGTACAAAGCTAATGAACCATAAAAATATGCAAGAACTAGAGACAATAGATCAGTGGGTTGCCCGAGACTTGTTTCTTGAGCAATGGGAGTTGATTGCATCCACGATGACATAGTTAGTCAAACGGAGATATTTTTCATCTGCCAGTCTTTTCTCAACTTTTTTTCACCGATCATCCCTACTGCACGGAAGCTAATATAATTCCAATAAATGTCGTTTAAGTTTTGATCTAAATTCGGACGTCGTTTTTGAGCTTTTAATACTGTTAGGCAGTGGATTCCACAATTTAGGACCAAAACATGTGATCTTCTTGATTTTCTCACATACGGAACAAAAAATTTATCGTAACTTCTGCTATTTCGAATATTATTATTTACGAAAACATGATCGAACCAACTAGGGAGTTGATCAGTAGAAGATAAAAACACCAATGTGCAAATCTCAAGTATTAGTAAATCTTCAACACGTAGTAGTCTTCACTTTTGAACAAATCCGCGACACTATCTCCCCGATCCCTACCAAAAGTCATTCTCAAGAACTGATTACAGACACTTTGAATTTTTGCTGTAATACCTTTTTGACAATGCATTCAAGTATGTATGCAATATCGTATATGACTTTCTATTAATGAGTGGTATAATGTTAACAGGCATGACTTATCAAGGTTTTTATTGACTTTTGAAATAGCTCCGAGTGCTGTTGCTGTCCTTGTTTTAGAATAGATAGTACCAATTTTGAGTGATATTTCCATGACAATTTGTCATCGGGTAAAACACCCATGAAACGAATTTGGTTTACTCTTTGAATGCACTTGGACTGCAGAATTAGCTCATCGTTGAGAATGGGTAGTTTTTGTCTAGGTGCACTGAAAATCATGTACTTGGTCTTTTCCGCATTTACTGTTAGTTTGTTTGCAGTTAGCCAAGATTCAATATTAGTAAGTCAGCCTTAGCTTTTTCAATAAGGTCTGGTAAATTTTTCCCTTGTAGAAAAGGGGTGGTGTCGTCAGCAAATAGGATAGCATCAAAGTTCTTGAGTGATTTAGGGAAATCATTAATCATAATTAAGAAAAATATAGGCCCCATAAGCGAGTCCCTTGAGGGACCCCAATTGTTAAGTCGCAGTATTTACTTGAAGAGTGCCCGTCATAGACTAACACTTGTTTGCGATCAGCCAGGTAATTGCGGAACCATGAAAGACAGTGGCCTCTAACACCTATTTGGTAGAGTTTGGAAAGCAATATATGATGGTCAATGCAATCAAAAGCTTTCGATAGGTCAAGAAATAGTCCGAGAGTATAATGGCCTTTTTCAAATCTACCCAGTATTTTACTTGTAAGTAGAGCCGTAGCCTGCGAAGTGGTATGTCCCTTACGAAAACCAAATTGTTGATGGTAGAAAAAACTCTTCTGTTCTAATAAGTTAACTAATCTATTGTACATTTCTTTTTCTAAAATTTTTGAAAAAGACGGCAGTAAGCTAATCGGTCCGTAGTTTTTGACATTTTTCATGTCTCCGCCTTTGTGAAACGGTACAACTACAGCGATTTTAAATTCATCAATAAATTGTCCCGATTGCAGAGAAAGATTAAAAACATGAGCTAGAGAGAGCATGCAGTTCCACGGTATTGCTCTGATAACCTTAATAGGGATTCCATCAAGCCCACAGCTGGTTTTAGGTCTAAAAGCTCGAATAATAGCTTGCATTTCATGAAGTTACCGTCATTATCATTAAAGTGTCTGCCCAGAAATTCCCAGTCCTCTCTATAGGCTAGTTGTCTGTATAGAAGAGTTGTCCGCCTCCCGTTTCATACAACCATTACAGCTGAGGTTCCCAGACTTTTGTTTCTGCGCTGCTAAATTATCAGGAAATAAACTCACGTGCATTTACACGAAAACACGAAAGTTCTTTCTGTAAATAAAACTTAATTTTGTGATCGTTAATGTTTACGGCTCGGCGGTGTGGCACATCGTGTTAAGCGTTAGAAATACACTCACCGCTGCACCTCTGATTACCCTGCGTGGGTTCGCAACCCATGCGGAGGTAATTATGTGTGAGAGGATTGCTGGACTCCTCGCGTGGTGGTTCACGTAACCGCTCGTCGGTTACGGCTTTCTCCGCCATCAAGTCCATGCATCTGAAAACAAATAACTTGCTAACTAATCCTATACTCGACATGGACTGGTAACTAAACGAGAGGCCGTGGTTCGCTATGATTAAGCAGTCTTATCAGCTTTCCAGTCCCCGGGATAATTACGTAAATCCTGTCCTATCCTAAATCCTACTTTTATTTATGCCTTTCAAAGTTTATAACCATGTTGACTTAACTAAGAAAGTCAAAAGGTCAACTATTCTTTCTCATCTCTGCCGGATTTTCCTTTGAAATACTAAAAATAGTATCCATGTTGGCTAAACTGCATCTCGAAATAACGAAATTGCAGCAAGTAGTATCTACCTCGTGTGTTACGCCACAGTTTCGTAATGATTGAGTCAAACCTACGAAACAAAAGTAAACGATATGAAATGGTAAAATAAACTGTTCGATTCATATACACAACATTTGGGATAAAAAATAAAAACATTCATAGTAAATACAATATGTAAAATATTTAATCATATATTATTAGAGACGCACTTAGCCGTAAATATGACTTAGCAAATCATCGCTGCGCCACGGCGCCACCTTTGGGAATCGCCGCATCACAGCATTGTGACATTGTACTGAATGGAAGTACTAAAGTAAATAAATAAATTACCTTACTTGTTGCTGTGGACAGATTGTCGAAATGGCTCAGCGGAAAGTTGTTTCATCAGCTTTGATAAGGTAAGTTATATTTAATATTCAGTTATTTCAGTGTTTAGGTCTATTCAATTTTACTGTGATTTGACCTCAATCTAACCCTCAATCTATTATATCCAGTCCAATAAATACCGTAATAGAGGAAGAGATATACCCGTATAGAAGTAGTGTCGACTGTCAATCCTGCAATCAGTCAATTGAATCAGATGCAGAGATGATAGAATACACTGAAATTCTGAAACTTCATGTTTTTTTTAAAAGTCTGCTAGTGCAGTAGTTGAGTACCGCTACCGTACAATTCACAAAAAATTTGGTTACTACAAATAGATTACATTTTTTGTATGAGAAAATGTGAAATTTTGATACTGCATATTTTAAATAAAATGTTTGTTGTTAACTGTGTTATGATTACTTACAGTATTATGTGAAAATATATTTTATTTTAGACGGAGCATGCTAAACACTGTATCCAAGATAGTGAAAAGTCGTTCATTTTCATCAAGTACGAGCAAAGTTCCGCTTTCGAAACCACTCGGAAATGCACCAAATGTTGTCTTTGCTGAAGGAGATGAGGAATCTGATACTCATGTAACAACACTTTCCAATGGATTAAAAGTTGCTTCGCAGACCAAATTTGGGACATTTTGCACAGTGGGAAGTGAGTGGTCCAAATTGAAATAGCAAACATCAAAATAAGCCACAAAATACTCAAAACTGCACTTTTATATTGACGCAAAATTTTCTGAAACATATTTTAAATTTATTTATTACAGTATTATGTAATAAAATAAAGGTATTATTCTATAGCGAAATGAAAATTTTTCAGCAACAAACCAAATCTCACTGAAATTGCAGTAATTTCAAATATGTGAATTATTTTGAATACAACTACAGTGATACCTCGGTAGTCGAACATAATTTGTTCAGGATCGGTGTTGACTACCGATTTGTTCGAGTACCTAGACATTTTTGTCATAGGAACCAATGGTAATTATTTTAATTCGTTCTTACGCATTCCAAAATATTAAGAAAACGTGTACCTAAACAACAATAATATTTTAAGTGTGTATATGATAAAAATTGAACAAAAATATAAAAAGAATGTAAATGCTCATATACTATTTAAATTTGTACATAATAATGATTTTACAAAATTAAGATAAAAATACGAAAATTTTTGTATAAGTTATTGTATACTTGAAAAAATTTCTGTTTGTTTTTTGTGTACGATGATGTCATCAAATTTTGCGCATCCTATGATGGTTCCACTTTTGCGTAAGTCGTGAAGATTGCCTTTGTGTCCATATATTTGCTTTGTTGAATGGTCAAAAGGCAGCCGAAATGCATGTTTCAGGTGATGTCATCTCACTCGGTGACGCGCTCAGGTGTTCGACCACCAAATTTACGTACAAGTAATGCAACATTTCTGACTAGAATTTTTTGGTCGACCACTTAATTGTTCAAGTATTGAGTCATTGTATTGATGTCTTCGATGAATTTGTCATATTTGATATGTTTTTTAGTATTGGTGGATGCTGGTTCTCGCCATGAATGCTTTTATCCTAGTGGTGTTAGTCATCTTCTGGAAAGATTATCATTTTCTGGATCTCGATTATATCAAACAAGAGATGATGTCATGAAAGCTGTTGAAAATTTTGGAGGAATATGTGATTGTCAGTCCTCCAGGTTTTTGTTACATATTTTTCATTTGTTATCAGTTGTTAAAGTCATCTAAACCAGCCATTCCGAAAGTGGGCTAAATACAATGAGTAAGAATTCAGATACTCCCATCCCTAGGACTCTGACTCGTTTCCGCCTCTGCGGGCCGTGCGTCAATTTTTGTATTTTGGATGTACATTCTGAAAGTGGGCTAGATACAATATGGTGCAAAACACCAGATGACGCTAAAGTTAGAATTTTCCTGTTTGATAATGATAAAATTTTAAATTTAGTCAAATGTTACCAAAATAGTATTTGCATAATATATCATGCTTCCTCCAAATAAAACTATTTGGTAAAGATGTTTGATCCAAAATAGCTACCTTAACATTTCTTGTTTTAGAGACACCATGATTTACGCAGCAAGTGTTAGCCGAGAAAATCTTCCATCATTAGTAGAGCTTCTTGGTGACTGTGTTTTTCAACCTGCTTTACCAGACACAGAAATTGAGCAAGCATTAGAAAACATTAAATTTGAGTTGCAACAGCTTGATACAAGGCCTGATCCTGAACCACTCATGACTGAGTTAATTCATGAGGTAAGACACACCTTTCTCACACCTTTCTAAAGACAAACTTTAAATTTGATCAATTATCATTATTATACATACTAAAGGTAATATTATTATTAATGAGGTAGAGAGAAAATTCTAGATGTACTGAATGATTGACCTTTGATATGGGTCTCTTCAGGGTTTCTCAAACTGGGCCATTCGCCACGAGCAAATACCAACACTAGGTGTCATGAGCAATAACTACATTAATTTAAAAAAAATTGTCATCTTAATCAGCTTTATCATTACAGCAGAAATTATCTTGTTATCTTAGTATATAGGCTACTATTTCATTTGATGGAAAAAATAATGCATATTCCATATTGCTTGCTTTTTGCAGTAAATCGAAAAATTAATTTATTTAATATGGTGATTCGTAATGTTTTATTGTACATTATGTAGTACTTACCTAGTTGATATTTTTCTCAAGGCTGCATTCAGGGGCAATACAGTTGGGCTACCAAAATTTCCAAAGTACGAAGAGATTAATAAACTTGATCGCAAAACATTACATAAATTTTTACGAAGCCACTATATTCCCAGCAGGATGGTTCTAGCTGGCGTCGGTGTAGAGCACGAGGAATTATGTGATTTAGCAGAGAAGCATATTTCATGTGAGATATTTTTCCTTTCCGAATATGAAAATATTATGTTGTAACCATGACATCACAACTACCATCAATGTTAAGTATTGATGTTAGAATCATAAAAGAACACAGTACAGTAGGCCTACATACTCAGTTTATTTCTACAGCATTTATTTTGAGGGAGGTCAAAAATGATAACAAATTTTAAATTGACTTTCAAACTGCTCTTTCCTGCAGTTGGCGATTTGTGCTAAGCGAGGGGAACAAGTTTCAACCATCACACCCCTGATTACCTTGCACAGATTCGCAGGTTCGAATTCCATGAATAATAATTATGTGCGAGAATATTACCGTTGTAGGGTGGTTTGCAAAACCGCTAGTCGGTTCCATACATCTGAAACAAATAACTGGAATAATGACTATTCTCATACTGGACATGGACTCTCTCAACCTGACGAGAGACCATGGTTAAGTTGTCTTATCGGCTTTCCTTTCCCTCAGGTTAAATATGAAAATCTTGTCCTATATTCCTATGTTTCATTTCAGCCCAAGCAAAAAATCCAACCTGGTCACTTGATGGCGATGTTTTAAAAGACGAGTCAACGTCACAGTATACAGGTGGTGAAGTTCACTTGTCGAAGACATTTGATTTATCAATGAGTGTAGTACCTTTACCAGATTTGGCTCATGTCTCCGTTGGTATGCAAAGTGTTGCATTTACGGTAAGTTTTTGAACTCTGAATATTATAATCTTATGTAATTTACAATGTCATTATTGAATCAGCAATTACCTCAAACGTCCCTAGCCCTGGCAGTAGGTACGTTGCACATTTGGGTTAGTGATTCTTGCAGTTTGTAAAACTGTCTCCGAATTTTATTTGCAAAACAGCCTTTTTTTATATTTGATGACTAGGTATACTGTAGGTTTTACTAAGTTCATATACAATGTTTCAGAAGAAAGTCTTTCAAATTTTTTTGAACGCAGATAGTATAGCTTTGATCAACGAAACATAATGGTATTGTTAGCAGATATTTTTAATTGTTGATCTTAATTAGATTTAATTATTTTTGAAACTTCTAATCGGGTATTGAATTTTACATTTCCCAACTTCATGTCATACATTCATATTTTGAGTCTCCTATTTTATAGCATCCAGACTTTGTTCCGTTCGCTGTTCTTAATATGTTGATGGGAGGTGGTGGATCATTTTCGGCTGGAGGTCCAGGGAAAGGAATGTTTTCAAGATTATATTTGAATGTTTTAAATCGGTGAGAATGTGATGTCTAATATTATTGCTGAATGTATTTTTGTCCAAAATTAGAAAGATTACAGGATTTCGATACTACGCATAAGCAAAATGTACAGGTCTGTGACAACTTACACCAGACTTCAAACTTCAAGCCATTCCAAAAGCGACTCTTGAGTTGACAATAATTTTAAACCCTGACTTCAGATCCGCAATTCTCACAATGCAATAGGTAACAATCCACAAAATAGCACCATTCGTATCTGTGTTTTTTTCCTATGTACAAAATCCGCATAATTATCTGTGTTTTTTTCTTTTGTACAAAATCCGCATAATTATCTGTGTTTTTTTCTTATGTACAAAATCCGCATAATTATCTGTGTTTTTTTTCTTTTGTACAAAATCCGCATAATTTGTATTTAGACATCATTGGATGTATGCAGCCACTGCGTTTCATCATAGTTATGATGACGGCGGATTATTCTGTATTCAAGCAAGCACACACCCATCACAAATACGAGAGTGTGTACACGTTATTACGCAAGAATTTGTCAGGCTTCTAAATGGTGTTGAGGAAGTAAGTGTAATATGATTTTCAATTTATTTTCTATAATTGTATCGTAAAAGTCTTACTTCATGTATAATATAATGGTGCAATATTATGCCTTTTGCTTTATTCTTTTCTTGTCTGTGGTCGCCTTGAATAGAACCTAATGAAAATTTGTATGTGCCCCAAATGAAATATTGTTTAATTTTTTAGCTGTAATATATTAAAACAACATCTCTGCATAGATCTTTCCACATTTATTTGTGCCTGTTAATTTTGACTTATTTTTCTTTCATTTTGAAGGCTGAATTGTTAAGGGCAAAAACCCAACTTAAATCAATGTTGATGATGAATTTGGAATCACGACCTGTCATGTTTGAAGATGTTGGAAGACAAGTACTTGCTACAGGTTTAAGAAAATCTCCACAGGAGTTATGCGAAATGATTGGTATGATATTAAACAGAGAAATTATCCAAAATTTAGTATACTTCAAAACAACTGTCGGTATTAAATTTTAGGTGCTCCAGAAGTGTGTGTACCAATATTGAGGTAACTAATTTTGTTCGTCTCCTTTAAGTTGTGTAAAGAGCTGAATCCTATGGGCATGGGGTATATTCACTTGGCTAATACAGACAGTCCTCGAACTCGTAATAGAACTAAAATAAAGAAAACCGGAATAAAATTATGGCTTAATTCTAACCTGGTACACACTCTACGGGAGTACCAAAATTTTATACTTTTATTCTGTTACTGTTACTGAAGTAATCACAGTAAAGTCTAAATTTGGATATGCTAATCATAAAATCTTGACTACAGCGTAAAGGTTACTTAACTTTCTGGTAGAAGTATTTACATATTTAGGTTGAACAAGTGTTTATCACTGCAACAAATACCCAAAGTACACTACTTTGTAATCGTCATATCGAGCTAGGAAAATCAGCCTCTTCAAACCAATAGTTGGTTTCTTTTAGTCTTTTTGATAGTCTTTTCGCGACCCCTCGTCCATTGCAGTTCAAATATTGTACTTTTTTCTTTCAATGGATTTATTTAATTTTTACCATTTGTTTAAATGTACAATGTTTTTGCTCGACGAAAAATAAATATCTGAATCAAAAAAAAAAAAATTATGTTTGTAATATTGAATATTCTTATTGATGAGACTTCAATTATGCTTTTTGGTGCGAACAATCTAATTTGCTGTTTCATGGGTTTAGTTATTTGAAGTTGTTTTCAGCTAGTTATAGAAATCACTTAACATCTTGTTTTTCGTTCTAGAATCCGTATCCAATGATGACATTTTGAGAGTTGCAAACAGAATGTTATCAAGTCGACCATCTGTAGCAGCATTAGGAGATGTATCCAACTGTCCATCACTTGCTGATATTCAGACTGCTCTAAATAGCAAAGATGGTAAACTGCCAAGAAAGTTCAGATTGTTCGGACGATGAGTGAATAAATGAAGACCAACCAAACTCACATATGTGCTGCCTATTTGCGCCAAATCTGAAATATGGAGCATTTGGGTGAACATACTCATTGCTATTTACTGCCTGCACCTCGAAATTTTGTTATCATCTACCCTCTTTCCGCTTTCATCTCAATGCTGCTTAGCACTGGTGCCATTTTATCCATCAGTCGACCATTTTTTATTTTTAATAACATCTTGGAAAATTTCTCTACTCCCAGGTTGAAAATGATTTTGATATGGAATCTAATTTTGTTCTTGGGAAAATAAAGGAGAGAGAAGATAGCTAGTTATGTTCACCTAAACTAACTTAAACCAAAATAAAAGATTGTATATGTGGTGATTTTATCAACAGCCGGACCTAAACAGTGCGATTCTCAACATACAAATATTTACCTGGACTGCATATCAAATGACCTTTTTTATTTAGGATTCGAAAACGCTATCAATAAATTGCATTGTGCTGTGATATTAAATTTTCAGGATAAAATCAGACTGAAGTTTAAAAAGATTCAATTTTTTCTCGCTTGAGAAATGAAAGAGATTTTCTCTCTCAATATCTGTTCCCAATCCTCTTCTTTGTGCATTACGATGCTTTTAGCAGGTTTGTGAAACAGATCTTTAATCCTTTTCGGTTCCTCAAAGATAATATAATTCAGAATAAACTTGTGACATAATTAGAGCAAAATGCCATAAATATAGTTTAGTAGTTGCTATGGAACCGTAATCTGCAAAACAATTCAGATCTTTGCGTAAATTGAATTGCCGATTCACAACCACAAGAGGCCGTCGTTATCCATATGATTAAACCGCCTTATCGGCTTTCCGCTCCCCTTGGATAAATCTAATCGTTTCTCGGTTGTGTGAATCTCACTTCATATGAATATTTCAACCTTCTGTCAAAATATTGTGTCTATCCTAAACCAAAACATAGCACGACTTCAATTTTACATGCGCACCTTAACCGTTTTCTCCACAATATTCATCTACATCTATCCTTCTCCGTGGGAGAAATGTGGCATTCAGCCTCGGAGTAACACCATAATTGTGCAGCAATTTCGTTCACTGATGATTAGTTTTATATTGCTGCTAATTGTATCTGGATCGCTTACAAAACAATGGGTCTTTGCGGTCCAACTACTTGTAGATCAAATTGCGAGCAAGCATGTACTTCGGCATCAGAACATGCTGAATCGGTATCAGTTTAAATTAAAATGATTACTTTTTGGGTTTCAATCTTACCTCCTTCCATTCAATCTCTGCCTTGGCCAGGATTTCTGGAAATTTGCAGATAGAGGCTGTTGACACACAAATTGAAGGTGACAGAGTGCCGTCACTGCCTTTGGTGCCTGTAGTTTGTCTAGTACTGAAATTGAAACAAATTAATTTTGAAAGAGAAAGACTATTTTTACGCTGTTCCGAATAATTCCTAACTAAAAAGAACTTTGTTTGGGCAAAGCTTCACGGACCCTCAAATTGAAATTTCTACATATATATAACATCAGTAGATTAGATGAATCAGTTTTAATTCATTCTAGAAAAAATACAAGTTTGGAAATGATGAACTTTATGATTTTGTAAATAACATTACCCATATTTCGATATTCCATAATGATATGCCAATGCTGCGCATGTATGTGGGCAAGCAATATATTGATGTTCCTCCCAACATTTTTTCATCGTTTGAACGATTTCTTCATCAGTAACAACGGCAGTTCGAATGTTCTCCTTCATCTGGTGACAATTGAAAATGTTAATGTATTCGCAGAATTTGAATGGAAAACGCACCCGCATACCGTGCCTTGAGGGTGAAACATGAGGCTATAGTTTGGATACACTTGGACAGTAGAGATACTATTTCGAGAATAATGGACTAGCTAGTAGGCCTACTTGGTTAATTGGGTCAAGTATGGTAAACCAAAAATGTCTTTTCTTGGTCATTACACATCATTAGGTCTCGTGTTAGACAATTTGGGTCATTTTTTATATACAAAACGAACAAATAATTGTAACTTACTATGATGAGCCAAACATAAAATTACGCTCGCAAAATGTTTACCTTCTGATGCAAATCTTTTGGTAATGATGTTGATCCCATCGTATCGAATTTTTGCATAATTTCTTTTGTTGCCTGAAAATCTTTACCAGAATAAATCCACATTACTCTCTCAATATTCGGGGGTATCTGCATATAAAAAGGATTTAGACGCATGGTATGAATGAAATGTTGAAATGAATGAAACGATGAAATTGTTGGCTCAGTCCTTGATGTGCAATCGTTTTACAACTCTCACTTTCTAGCACTCACCATATATTCGTTAGTGAAATTCGTTATAAAATTTTATAGGATGTATTGAAATAAGAAGAAACACCGCACCTCAGTACTTTCCTGCTATCAGTACCTATTTATTTAAATTTAGTCTTGTTGTGGATGACAGCAGTAAAACTGCATAAAAATACGTAATGTACGATATTCAGATGGCTTAGCTTATTTTTTTAATTTTTCTGCCTGTGCCACAATCCTGTTATGGGGAAAATTTGGAAATAAACATCCGTGATATTTTAAAATATCAAATATTTTATACAATTTACTTTTATACAGTTACGTTATTATTATTACCTGTATGTCCATGGAACATGCCAATGTTTGAACAACTTCAGACGCCACAGTGAAATCGTTATTTCTTAACATTCTGTGAACGATATCATTGTTGTTTACAACACATGCAAATTTGACCGGGACACCCATTGTTTGAGATAGAACACCAGCTGAACGAATGTTCAAGATGTTAAACGGAATTTCCTTAAAAATAAGTTGGAGGTCCAACGGGAACGTTAGACGGACGAACGCAAAATCTTCTCACACCATATTAATATCAATAACGAAGCTAACAAAATCATTTTTAACTATATGACTTCGTTGGTTAAATTGTTACAAATCATCAATTATTTTATTGAATAAGGTATTACATGATTTAATGCGCTCGTGGTACCTTTTGAAAGGCGGGACGTAACAAGCCAATAACTATAGTGGTACATCACATTCAGGTACCTTATCAATCTCATTGGTAAGAAAAACATATTGTCAAAAATACCTGACTGTAAACTTACAAGCTATGTTACCACATCCTCCCGTGGGTATCACAATATCAACCGGCTTCCCAATGGGTTCAGCAACTTGTAGGTACATGTATATATGATGAGCAATTTGAACCATTACTCTGCCCCAATTGATTGAGTTTATGCTGCATAAGTTATAATCTTTTACAAGTTTGCCGTCGTTGAAGAGATTTTTAATTGTGATCTCAAAATCATCCGAGAAACCATCCGCTAAAATGAAATATATATATATTGTGATAATTTTTTTTTATGAAAAGGAAAAAGAGTATAATTGACGGTCAGTCTTTTGTGCAGTTTAATTTTAAATCTCATTGGCAATTTATTGTTGAAACATCATACTATCGCGAAAAATAGTGTAGTGAGTGTGTAAAACCAATATAAAAGTGTATATTGTAGTGTAGTGTTAGGTAGGAAATTTACATAAATTTTGATTCTATTGACACATCTCAGATATAATTTATTGAATGAATTAAATAGGATAAAATTGGATATATACTATTATTAAAAACCCCTATACCTGCATAAACATGTACATTGTCATCCAGAACCGTTGTCATCATTAATTCTTGAATTTTTGATATTCTATTATGAGGTAATATAACAATGATATCAATATTTTCCTTTCCTCGTACAGCTTCTATTGCACTGCTACCGGTATCGCCAGAGGTACCTGCAGTTCAAAAATATATGTCGTGGTGAAGAAATATTTAATGAGCCTGACTCTTCTTTAAAGTAATCACGAAAATAGTTATTGATTCATCAATGGTGGTTCTTTCCATGCAAAGCTTCGAGCTAGCTCATAGTTGTGGTATGATAAGACCTACACCCGCTCTTTTGTGGATTACTTCCAAGTTACATCTTCCATATTATAACTTGCGTTGTCTAATTTGAAATTAGTTTACTTTTCAAATACAACCAAATAATCATAACTGTATCGTAATACAAAGATAAAAAGTAAAATGTTGACATAACAGGGCGGCAACCGTACCGACTATGACAACAACATTCTTCCTCCGTTTTTCCAAAAAATACCGGTACATTTCACCAACCACAGACATTGCAAGATCTTTGAATGCCATAGTTGGGCCATGCCATAATTCCGCAATATGAAGATCATCGAAAGAAGCGATTCTTATAACTTCATCAATGTCAAATCTCTTGAATGCGGAAGAAATAATATCTATGAGCAAAAATAGTTATATATTAGTTTAATTATCGATAGAAAACGTGTGTATGACATATGTTTCAATATTTAATAGGACATTTAGGCTTGGTTTACGGTTCATTTTAAATATTAATAATTAAATGAATTTATAAATATTAATTAAAATTAGTGAACGCTCAATCAAGATAAATTGGTTCATTAGTATTGCATGGCGTATTAATTGTACAGAGGGGTTGTTTAATCCCACCGAGTTGTCGTCTCGTAGGTTTCGTGAACATAAATGTAATGGTAAAAAGAAAAGCCACATACATTATTATTATTATACGGTACTCAATCGTAATCGGCGTAGCCTTAACAGGGATTGGCTACTATAGACGTCGTAAAATACAACTCGATCATGATTACGAGTAACGGCCATAACTAGAAAGCGATTTTCTTTACTTCACTTATATAAAAAATATTAGGTATGGGAAATGCTAGAAATGTACATCTGTCAGGATCGTATGGAATCGGTGCGAAAAATCGCCCAGACACTGTCACAGACAACTTACCTGGAAATATTATTTTTCATAGAATCTTTTTAAAATGTTTTTCATTTAATTTTGCAATCTTACTTTTGAGATCTTTTCGGGGGATTTCTTCTTCGGTAACGAAAATCGATACAACTTTTTCCACTATTTCTGCATATGACAAATTTTTCCATGATGTAAGAGTTTCAACTGGAACTGGAATACATGATATTTTTGAATAAATATGTATAGATTCGAATAGGCATTTTCGTCGTGCGGCAAACATTGTACATTTGAACAAAAAATAAAAATATCGAAAAAACGTACAATCTTTTAATTGAAAAAGGCACGGGGACATGAAAGACTATCAGAGAGAACATTTTTGCTGAGTTTAGTAGCAGATGACGTTAAACAATACGGAAGAATATTAACATAAAGAAATAAAATTTGAAAACTTGTTTGTGATGCGAGGTGCATTTCTCTGCGGTACGTTCTGCCACCAAAAATGTTTTAAAATTTCGAAGCCGATCCCACATCTACTCATGTGAAATAATTAGTTGACATTTATGTTTGATATAGCGGTATAGTGCTCAGTTTTACCACATGACTCACAAATTATTTCAGTCTGATAAAAATAATGTCATTTTATATGGAGTTGACATATGATACAATCTCACCAGTGAAAGAAATTATGAAATTTCTATGCATAATACTACAGAGCAAAATTTACTTTTTGGGTGTTAGGTCAGCCATTAAGTGAAGCAAAGGTATAGTTTAATCTTACTTTGTGGTATATTCTCCGGTACAAACAGTCCACCGTCGTTAGCGTAACCGGAAAATAAAGCGTCTTCAAATGAAACTAATCCAACACCGCCTCTTGTACTGACAAATTTCATTTTATCTGTTTCTTTACTATATTAGGTACATTTAAATACCCAATCTTAAATATACTAATTTCTATTGAGAGGTATAAGGTTTCAGTCTGAAATAAACAATTTATTTGCAGCTCTTGTTTTCGTCTGTCCATTCTGCCACGTAAGTAACAGGTGCATAAAATGAATTTAATATTTAGATAGCACACTTGTTTGATGTAAATATTACCATATCCATAGTAGTTGAACACGATTATCAAAGTTACCCGACTTGGTATTATTACTCTGTTACGCCCGGTTGCCCGCGACTCGGCCATTTTCTCTTGTCCCGTTCCGGTCGGCTGCTAGCGGCTCTCGCCCTTGGCATAGATAGCAAAGTTGCATTTCAAAACATAAAATTAACAATAACGTGGACTATGATCTATCTGCAATTTGACAAGACGAGAGGCCGCGCGTCGTATTGGATTTCGTCTCCCCGGGATATATATAAATTTCAGCTCATCTTCGTTCCTTTATGCAAAAGACAGTAAGTGCCGTTGTAAAAAGACAGTGTGACTGGTCATATTTATTCCAACTTTTGACAGCCTCTGTAACTTGCTTTTTGAGCCAATGACCTACCGCTTTCTATTCACTTTAAGCTCATGGGAGTTGAGATATATATTGACTATGGCACAATACAATATTTTTAACTTCGAAAACGGCCTACTGGCTATCAGATGATTAGCTCCAACTTTGTCAACTAGTTGCCGTTACCCGGCAGTATGAATATACATAGTCTTATCATAACCAGATAAGATTATGAGTCACATTAAGTTCCCCCCTTCTACCTGTAACGCCCGGAATTGGATACTCAAACTGCGCTACGTTTATACCCAACCACTGTCAAGTACCACGTCCCGGTTCTCCTACAATTTGCAATGCAAACTCGTAACATTAAGTCCCCACTCACAGTCTTGAACTTTTGAACCCAACACCTCAGAAGATCACACGAATTGGAAGAACTTTGTTGTAATATTCCGCTTGAAATCACGACAGAATACGGCAATAGCATTCACAATGCACATAGAGTTTGTGGCTCAACTAAAGTTTGAATTTCAATAATACACGCACAGAGTTTGTATGAGTTTGTGATTAACACACTGAGCACTGGGTTTGTGTCAGAGTCTGAGTTTGATTACAAATATTGATAGATTCCGGGATTAAATAACTAAATAAAATACAAAATAATTAGTAAACATTAATACACAATAAATCCCTGACTATCCTATATCCTAACATAATGATTCCCTAGCTACATTATAAACATAGCAAAATCTACTAACTACAAAACACACTCAACTAAATCCTAAAACACCGGCAAAGCATATGACTGCAGATTGCACCATCACAGCTCGTCTCCGCTCACGCAGAACCGAGAGCAATACAAGAAACTAACTATAGAACAAGAGTCGTCGTCGGTCGATTGCCTCAGCCAATAGCGTGCAAGACAAACATATTGCGACATAGCTACTATTCCCACTCTCTCGAATACGATAAAGAAATAAACAAGAACTACCAAAATGCGACCTGCGTCCATTACACCGGCCCCTAAGAACCGTCTACATCCCACGGTTATTACCGACCACCAAAAGGACGCATGTCTCATTTTCACGAAATGAAAACATGAAAAACAATATATACAAAAATTACACAACTCCCTCTAACAAACACAATTTACGAATGTCTCGCATGTAACAAGAATCCGCAGTCCTCACACGTACACTGCGGACATGCCCATCTGAATCAGGAAATACTTCCTCGATTAACCCTTTCGGCCAGAATCCTCTCTTAGTCTTTTCATCCACAATGAGAACAATATCTCCAATGGCAAAGTTTCTCACAGGCTTGTGCCACTTTTGCCTCAACTGCAATGTTGGCAAATATTCTTTCAACCACCTCTTCCAGAAACAATCTGTCATTAATTGTACCTGGCGCCATGACTTCTTATATCCATCTGCTTTCATGAATTGATCAGGAGGTAGATTCGGATTAGGCCTACCAAGTAACAACATATTAGGACTCAAAGTTGCGAGATCATCCGGGCTATCTCCAATCGGACAAATTGGTCTCCCATTTAAAATGCTTTCACACTGTGTTGTAAATGTATGCAGAGCATCATCATCTAATAATCTCTCCCCAGCAATTGCTCTCATCAATTTTCGAAAAGATCTTATCATTCTTTCCCATGCTCCATTTGTATGTGAAGCCAAAGGTACAGAAAAACACCATTCAATGTTTTGCTGTTGCATAACTTTAGAAATTTGATTTTGATTCCAATTTTGAATCCCTTCACGAAGTTCTCTCTCAGCACCAATGAAGTTTGTTCCATTATCACTGTACATTTTCCTTGGTCGTCCACGTCTGTTTATAAATCTCTGAAACACATTTATGAACGATGAAGTATCCAGTGACTTAGCAATCTCGATATGAACCGCTCGTGTGGCCATACAACTGAACATACATCCATATCTTTTCTCCTCACTCCTGCCTCTCTTCACTAATATTGGTCCAAAATAATCACAGGCAGTTTCCATAAAGGCATGATCACTAGGTGTCACTCGAACCTTTGGTAACGGTGCCATCACTTGCTCCCCCACCTTAGAGTTCCATCGACAGCAAGTAAAACATTTGCTCAATCTTCGACGCACAGTTGCATGTCCCTTAATAATCCAAAATTTCTCACGAATTGCAGATAAAACATGCAAAGTACCACTGTGACCTTCTCTTTCATGATACATGTCAATCACCAAATTAGTAACATAACTATCACTCGGCAAAATTACTGGATATCTACTTTCCAATGGCAAATGTGAACGATCAAGACGACCACCAACTCTCAAGATCCCATCCACAACAATAGGATTCAGTTTCTGTATTGATCTCATCTGCTCATTTCTTGATAATGACTTCTTTGGCGTCCTGACAATCTTTTCTTCCAAAGATGAATGATTATGCAAAGCATCGATTTGTTTTCCAAACTGCTCTCTTTGCACAAATCTTACTATGCAATCAATTGCACAGTGTAATTCACAAATCTCAAAATGTCCTGTTTTCAGCTGACCGACATCTCCATCACCTCGAGATTTAGCCACCTTCCATCTGAGATAAGATCGATATCTCAAAAGCCAAGCTGTCGATCTCTGAAGTTTCTCCAAAGTAGAGTATCTCGAAAGCAAATGCTTGATTGGATTTTCCTTCAAGTTATCTCTGACACAATACACAGATAAATCTTGCTTCAATTCAGGGTCATTATTTAATATGCCACGAATAGGTTTTGATTTTGGCCATAGGCTTTCTTCTCTCATCAAAAAAACAGGTCCCTCAAACCAAATCTTTGCCTTGTCCAACTGATACGGTTTCAAACCTCGAGATGCAATATCAGCCGGGTTACATTTCGTGTCAATATGTCTCCACTGCGAAGGCTCTGATCCCTCATGAATAACAGCAAGACGATTCGCCACAAAAGTATGAAAGCGTCTTGTCGTATTAGTGATATACTGCAACACTGACATTGAGTCGGTCCAATAAATTACTCTATCAATTTTGTACTCCAGCTGAGTCTTCACAAACTGACCCAACTTCACTGCTACCACTGCCGCAGTCAACTCTAGCCTTGGTATAGTCACTGGTTTTGAAGGTGTCACTCTTGACTTTCCCATAACAAAACTGCAATGCACGGTTCCATCAGACTTGTTCAACATTCGCATATAGCATGCACATCCATATCCGGTTTCACTTGCATCACAAAAAATATGCATTTGAATTTCACTAGGGTCATTCATATCTGATGATTTCAAACAACGAGGAATAGAAACACTTTCCAGATGCGGTAAATCTTGCAACCAGTTCATCCAGCAAGCCTTTTCACCATCAGGAATTTCATCGTCCCACCCCAAATCTTGTTTACATAATTTCTGCAGAATTTTCTTCATAGGCAAAATAAATGGCTGCAGAAATCCAATCGGATCAAATATCTGGCTCATGGTAGAAAGCATACCCCGTCTTGTAGTTGGTTTGTCTTTCACATTCACCTTGGTCACGAATTTATCCAAATCAGTATCCCAATATAACCCCAGGGCTCGTTCCACCGGTAGATTATCAAGATCCAAATTCACCAAAGTCTTTGCTCGCTCACTTTCTGGAATTTGCTCAAGCACCTCTCGACAATTGCTGATAAATTTCGTCAGATGGAATCCACCACTTTCCAGTAGAACAGACAATTGCTTAACCAAGTTTATAGCGTCACCACTCTTTGCTAAGGATTTCAACAAATCGTCAACATAAAAATTCTTCAGCACAGTATCAACTACCGATTGTTCAACACCCGGCTCATTATCTGAAGCACATTTCCTCAAGGCGAAACCTGCAACTGATGGACTTGAACGGCTTCCAAATATGTGTACCAACATGGAATAGTCACTTGCTTGAGATGACAAATCATCATTCGGCCACCACAAAAACCGAAGCGAGTCACAATCTTCTGGCCTCACTCTCACCTGATGGAACATAGCCTTGATATCTGCCATCACACCAATTCTTTCTTGTCGAAATCTCAAGAGAACTCCAGCCAAATTATTCGCATAATCTGGTCCTTGTAATAAATTATCGTTTAAGGAAACCCCACGAGAAGTTCCGGCCCCATTGAAAACTACACGGAATTTTGATTGTTTCGTACTATGATGCCCCAAATAAAAAGTTTTGTCACTAGTCACCAATTCATCATTAGGTATTTTTCTCGCATACCCATTGTCCAAGTAATCATTTATCACGCTCTTATAACACTCAAACAATTCTGGGTCTCGAATAAATTTTCTCCTTTGGTACATTAATTGTTTCTCAACCATGGTACGATTATTAGGAAGTTTTACCTCTTTATTCTTCCATGGGAGTCCCACTTCATAATGTCCATTAACTTTACAAACAGTTTTTTCCATGATAGACAATGCCCGCTTGTTTTCAACAGACAGTGAGGATGCAGATTCACATGCATTATCATTAAAATCATGCTCATAAATTTGACACAATTGGCGATGTAAAATATTATCATCACAATGAATAAAATTCACAAAATTATTATCACAATTAGAAACACTCTCTGGGCCAAACAGTGTCCACCCCAACAAGGTTTTCACCGCTCTGGGCTGTCCCCTTTTCCCGCGTTTAACCTCTAACACATCATGGGCATCTGGGACATTTGAGCCTATAAGAAGCTTGACCTCCCTATCCGTATTATCAGAAATATCAACATGGGAAAAATGTGAATACAATTCCGTATCACGCACACTGGGAATACTCGATTTTAAGTTTGGCAAACGCTCAACAGTTAGAACTCTATCCAGCACTAGGGAGTTGCCTGCACCCGTTGCAGTCAACGCTACCTCAAACCCCTCTTGGATTTTATGACCAGTCACAGTCTGCACAGAAAAATTGGTTTTAACCCTACTTATACCTAGCTCCCTCATGAGCCCACTAGTACAAAGGGACACCGTAGATCCCGGGTCTAACAGGGCATAGGTTGATATCTCCCTACCTCCTATGGCCTTACCCCTGACCGTGACTGGCAACACTTTGAGTCTAACATTCCCAACCCCTCCCGTAGCCTCCACGCTACAGGAAGTTGCTCCACATGTAGCTTTCTCACCGGCCCCACTGACCGGAGCACTCGTCTCTTTTCCTGAACAAGAACTTACAGGATTAGTAGAACCACCCGGCTTTTGCCGAGGTGGGAAATGCAGCAGCACATTGTGCTTTTTGCCACATCCATCAACATTGCATAACACATTGCGGGTACACTCATTTGCTTTGTGACCACTCAAAAGGCAATTATAACACAATTCATTTCTGCCCACCCACAATGATCTTTCTTTAGGAGTCATTTTCTTAAACTTCAGGCATTTCCATAATGGATGTTGATTACCTGACCCACAAAAAGGACAATCAAACTTTGCAATGGCCCCCCTACTAGGTATAGCATTGGAATCGGTCACAAAGGAGGATACCCTATCCCTAGTCTTGGGAACAGTCCCTCGTTTAGGACTTCTCGACTTTTTCTGTTCCCTATTCGAACAGACAATCTCCCCATACATGGTAGAAGCACCACGAGCAATTTGCATAACATAATCCTTTAAATCGGAAAACATTGGTTCCCTCCCCACCTCATAAATGCCGCTTGCAATCTTAGCATAGCCAGACTGCAAATCTTCAGGCAACCTGGAAAAAATCTTTTTCAAATTAACACTATTATTAAGATTATCCATACAATCCCATTGGTCAAAAACAATCTCACAATTATCCATTAATGTTACTAACTTATGCAAGTCAGCAGAGTTATTATCACGAAGAGGTTTTCCTTCAATCAATTCTTTCATAAAGGAATCTATAATCATATGTTTTTTGCCAAACCTCTCATTGAGAATGTCTAGGGCCCGCTTGTAACCCCTTTCCCATGGTTTAGTAATTACACATGACCGAATTGCCTCTCTGGCAATGCCCTTCGTACATTTTAAAAGAATAATAAGCTTACGATTTGCTGGAATATTTTCCACATCCACTGCTGCTGTAAATTCACTCAGAAACTCTGGATACCTCAGTGGATCACCATCGAACTCAGGTAGATCAACTTTCAGATGTTCACCCATTGATGCTGGACATGTAGGAACCACCGGATACACAGGAATTGCAGGAGAGCTCAAAGATGTCACTGCTACACTCGAACCGTAGACATTCTGGACAGGAACACTGCTCACACGATGATATTCACCCATTCCAGACACGCCACTCGTGACTGGGAATTGGCTCGCCACCGACACACCACCTGTGGCCGGGGCATAACTCGACACCGGCATGCCACTCATTACCGGATTGTAAACACAATGTCCAGATTGTACAAACGATGTGACAGGAACTTCGGACGATCTCTGCAGTCCAGGATTAGACATGTTTATAGCATTAGTCAATGTTGACGTCATCAATGGCACACGAACATCAGAAAAGTTTGTCTTTACAGGGGAAACCACAGCAGGACTTGATATAGGAATGTTCTCTATTTTTCTTTCAGGAATCGGCTGCAACTCAAATGATGAGGGTTCAGTCTTTACAAAAGGCACATTAGATTTAGGATCATAAATGTTCACAAATTTAGGTTTTGTCAATGGCTCTATCCCACTGACCAAGTTTTCAGAGGCACAACTTGTATACTCCAATTGATTGCTATCCAAATTAGAACTCATGATAGATCCTTCAGTTTCTTCGAAACTCTCAGCTATCAATTTCGCTTCATCTGCAAGATATTCCGCATCCAAAGCTCTTTTTTCAATGTTCAATTTCTCCTTTTCCAAAGTAGCTTGTTCACGTTCACGTTTAGCTTGAAGATCAGCTAGCTTGGCATCCAAACGAGCTCTGGCAGCTACTGATGATCTCACAGATGATTTATTTGAAGATTTACTTCTATGAGAAGCAACACTTGTTTTTCTTGATTTACTAGACACAGAGTTATTTTTGCTGGCGGCAGCATTGTATCGCTGCAAATATTCCCCATATAATTTATCACATACCGCTTTCTTTCTGAAAATTTCATCACACTTTACAGTCGCTTCTTCAAACTCAAGCTTGTCCATCTCCAGACCGGTATTGACAGAATTTCGAAAGTCTTCACAAGCATTAATACAGTTCTCAAATGCAGCATCCACAGCTTCTTTTGCACCCACAACCTCTTTGTATTTCTGTGGGTCCAGCATTAGATCCTCAATGGTTTTCAGAAGCTTTGTAAAGTGGCTTTCATATCCCGCACGAGATCTTTTCTTTTTCATTCGCAGTTCAGAAACAATACCATCTTCATCAGACATCTCGCAATATGAATAGCTTTATTCCGTTATGAAATTGTCCACGATAGAATGCAATTATTCTTCGAAATTGTAGAATAACTATGTATTTGAAATTCTCTACGTAAAACGTAGGAGACGAATCTTTATTTGTAATTGTGTAACGCCCGGAATTGGATACTCAAACTGCGCTACGTTTATACCCAACCACTGTCAAGTACCACGTCCCGGTTCTCCTACAATTTGCAATGCAAACTCGTAACATTAAGTCCCCACTCACAGTCTTGAACTTTTGAACCCAACACCTCAGAAGATCACACGAATTGGAAGAACTTTGTTGTAATATTCCGCTTGAAATCACGACAGAATACGGCAATAGCATTCACAATGCACATAGAGTTTGTGGCTCAACTAAAGTTTGAATTTCAATAATACACGCACAGAGTTTGTATGAGTTTGTGATTAACACACTGAGCACTGGGTTTGTGTCAGAGTCTGAGTTTGATTACAAATATTGATAGATTCCGGGATTAAATAACTAAATAAAATACAAAATAATTAGTAAACATTAATACACAATAAATCCCTGACTATCCTATATCCTAACATAATGATTCCCTAGCTACATTATAAACATAGCAAAATCTACTAACTACAAAACACACTCAACTAAATCCTAAAACACCGGCAAAGCATATGACTGCAGATTGCACCATCACAGCTCGTCTCCGCTCACGCAGAACCGAGAGCAATACAAGAAACTAACTATAGAACAAGAGTCGTCGTCGGTCGATTGCCTCAGCCAATAGCGTGCAAGACAAACATATTGCGACATAGCTACTATTCCCACTCTCTCGAATACGATAAAGAAATAAACAAGAACTACCAAAATGCGACCTGCGTCCATTACACTACCTAAGTCTTAATGTAGCCTACCTTTACGAAGTCTGCAAACAATCTGTAAGAACACAATTTACCGACCGTTAGGTAACGTTGAACTCGACGCGTGCAGCATTGAAACGTGATGATTGATATGAAACCGTTTGCTCTTCATACACAGCCGATTTTAAAGTGTGCTTGTCATATCTCGTCGTTTGTTTTGCTCCCGTGCTGTCGCAGCACAATAAATTTGCGATACGGCCTAGCCTGTGCCGTGAATAGCTCGAGGGTAGTAACTGCATACCGTTGACTGCTGAGCATTTCAACGCAGTGTTGTTTGCCAAATTTTATTTATGTTGGCATATCAAAAAAATTGTGTGTATAGCGCACGGTATCATGCGACATCCTACGATCACACATAATTCGACATGGTAGCTGCGAGAAACTGAGCCTGCTGGTCTCATACTTTTACAATTGAATAACAATCAGGTTTGAGTCTTATCATAACGAAGAAAGTGCTTTCGCAAATGTGTTTTCGAACATCGATAAGATTCTATCCCTTAGCTTTGGAAAATGCTAATTGCAAGAAAAACATACAAATATATCAGTATGAGCCGAATTTGACCAAGGTTTCTACCACCACCGGTACTTGGTTGAATGGCTTGGGCTCAAACTGAAGTTCTTGAATTACTTGTTCTGCTGTACTTTTTCGATCCTAATCCCTTGATAATATATATATTTCAAACATAATCTAGATAAGAAACTAACCAATAATTACTTTCATTAGCATCCCACTTATATTTACCAAAACAAATTGGAATACTCGCTACTTGAATGCGACTTTGCGACTTTTTTACTCGCTGTACATAATTATTAATTTGATACTGTACATAACTTTCGAACGCCAGTCGTCGGGTGCGGCACACGAAACCCATTTGCTGCGCTCGTCTAAAACAAAAACAGGTTCGCTAATTATCAAAACATTCCAAAAATCAACCAATTTTTATGGTCATCTCGGACGCCTCAATGGCGCATTATCGATATAAACGAATTATGGGCTCATGCTGCGACATTTTATTTACATCAAATAGAATGGGGGTATTTTCAAAACAATGGAACATGGCAAAAGCAACATTACATTGATTACTTTAGAACTGGTGCTTTGGCAGGTTCCTTCGTCAGAGAATGCGTCGCCGTCTAGTTGCCCTTTTAAATAATTACTTTAGAGAAGGTCAGGAAAATGACTGGTTGCCATTCAACTTTCATTTGTTTGTGGAATGTGAACGATTAGTTAGTCGGGTTTCCTTATTTACCTCAGCATAGAATATTGTAATATCTATAATATATATACCAACCACCAATATATGCTTGTCTTGTTAGATTTCTATTTAAAACGAAACGTAAAAATTTAACTAATGAAAGAAAATATAAGAAAGCAAATTGATTTTCATGAAAAAGTACATAATATAGGAAACGGGATATATTCGCAATTGAAAACAGGTACGAATATCGTACAAACGATATGAAGTGCAGAGATTTAATAATAAATTTAATTTGCAAAACACATATCTTAAAAAAGCAGAATGTCATGGATATATTGAAAGAAATTACGACAAACAGTAAGTATTATGCAGTAATTGCATTGCGTTACTTGAACTAAGCACATTGAATAACAATTCTCGGCAATTGCAAATCAGTGATACATATTATTCGTTTTTTTTTTTTGATTCTATCATTTTCTGCTTACCAATATATAACTATGAGCAATACAAGACACATTGAAATCAAAATTCAAATCGATTCGGATTTGGAATTGAAACAAACGTAAGTCAACGGTTCTGTACGGCAGATAGCCTAACACACGATATTATTTGGGCTTACTTGTCGCGGGGTCATGCTTTTATTCTTGGATTCCAACAGGCATGCCGCGTCTGAAAACGTGTACCTGCATATACCTTTTTCATATTAAACATAGAAATATTAAAAAACTGTTTGGTCTCACATATAAAACTATCGAAAGTCGTTTAAGTTGATTCCAATATTACCAAGTGCGATGCGTACATAATGTCAAATGGTATTATTCATGTTTGTGTGTCAGTGACTCCACATTATTGCGTAATAATAGTAACAATTGTCAGAACTGTAGCAGCGCTCAGCTGGTTGCCATTTTTTTTATTGCAATGGACATTTTCACCGATCAATGAATGATAAAACACAAATCATCATTTTGAAAAATAGCTAATATAAATAGTTTTTAATTGGTCAATTACAGTGAGTCATAGTAAAACTGGAACTTGATTTGCAAAAACTCTTTGCAAAGTTGGCTGGGTCCATTTTATTTTTACCTTTCGGCCAGTGAGCATTAATAACTTTACAGTTTACATCTTGCCAGGAAGCGTGCTGAATATTTTTTGCAGAGATACGCGTTATATTTTCCACATATCGCAACTCTCCTTTGTCATAAATTTATTTTGACCTTCTACGTTGTTACCAGACTTAATACCAGCAATCTACGTTTCGTACATATTCCAATTCGAGGTTATTATTCATACTTGACTCTCATTCTCTTCTGCTGAAATCTCTTCTATTACTAACGGATTTTCGCCCAAAAGCCAATACGTTGTTGTTTTCCCTTTCCCCTTCAGTTCTATTTCTCCTCGAAGTTCCAGATGAAAGGATCCGAATCTGTCCAGCAGATTTTTCGTCGATTGTGAAACATGGATCAACAATGCTATAAATAGAAGCATATTACATTAATTCTTTAGCTATCCGAATAGTTATAATATATTATTATATAGTATTCTTAGTCTGATCGTGGGTGTGGCGAGATGTACATTGATTGATATCTGTATATTGCTGTCAGATAAATAATAAAGAGCTAATGGGCCCAAGATGGTCTTCACTGAAACGTTTGAATAATTACGTCATTATTTGTTTTTATCCAGAATAGACAGGTATAGATCTTATCAATTCAAATTGTCCTAAATTGCGACACAAACTATGTGTAAACAAATAAATAAACTTTCACCGCAAGTCGCAACGGCAAATGTTTTGATGCGAGTTGTTTGTTTGTATATTTTTTAACTTGATTTTTTATTCTGTTCTTCACGCATTTAACACATGCTGTTAGTTAGACATGCTGTCATGACTTATCGGGTATCACGATTTGAAATAATTTTAGCTCATTGTGGTTTAAAAGCTATTTCTCAAATTTTGACATGTGTATAGTAGACCGCATGGATTTTGACGACTGTACAAATTGGATTTATCTATTACAGTGAAAAAGGAGGCAAACGGCAATATATTACCACCAAAAACTTACGTAGTCCATTCGACTCCATCCTTGAAGCAGTGTTCACTGTGTCTCCAAACAAGCAGTATCTTGGCATCTTCAAACCAACGACGCCAGCGCAGCATGGTCCTGAAATAAGTCGATTATATACTCATTTTTTTACCAAACATTCCTTAGTTCGGATTTGAATAGGTATATGGGCATGCAAACGAACATATTTTCATAGCATATCATGTCCTATTAGGTCAACATATCTGCAACAAAAGATGCACAATCGAGAGATTGTATATTAGATTCTCGTAAGTGGAGCTTTTCATATCGTTGTCAAATAATTGGTATTTGTATAAATGAAATTATAATATTATACCTGAATGTATGCCAATTCTCAATTTGATTTGTTCCCCGTTTCTATGGCGTATTTTAAAACTGTTGACCGCGCTCAAGAGTGCCAACGAAGTTCTTGCTATTTCTGCGGCATGCCTGATTCCATTGCGCTCGGGTAAACCAGAGACAAGCATGTAAGCATCTCCAATGGTTTCGACCTATAGATAATTGAAGTAACTACTATTTTATTATTTACTTTTTTGGTATAATGAGTAAACAAATCAAAGAGGGTATTCAAATATATGGGTTTTTCTAAAGTAACTCATGTAGCTTCAGCATAGTTTAGCTGATAATTATGTCGAGGTAAAAGTTAGTAAATTGCTTTCACTCCGTACCTTATAAACATCAAAATTATCAATGATAGCATCGAAGCAAGTGTACAAATCGTTCAACATGTCTACGACTTGCATTGGTGTAGATGTAGCTGATAATTGAGTGAATCCGACAATATCGGAGAAAAAAATGGTGACGCTTTCGTATGCTTCGGCTGGTACAGCATCTCCTCGCTTCAATCGATGAACAACTGGACTGTAGAGGCGAAGGAAATTTATTAATCAATGATTATGAGTATTAATGCCACACGTACAAAATAAACAATTATGTTGTGTCCAAGGGTATCCTTATTTGTTTAGTTGGACTGCTAGGTATACAATATCCGAGTAATTACCGATTTCTATCAGTTATCAAAGTAAAACTTACACTGGAAGCATCTGATATAACAGATCATCTGCTTTCCTCTTTTCTTCTAAGTAAGCAGCTGTTCTTTCTTCGACCAATCCTTCCAAGTTGGTGGCATACTGTTCCATTCTCGATAACAAACTGTCCAGCAAATTTCCTGGATTTCCCCTGGACAAAAGTGAATGTCAATTTCACATTGTTCATACAAGAGGATAGGCAGCGAAATTGAAAGTGATGGCATTCGCTAAAACAGAGTCATGGCTGATTAGCGACCATTAATCATTCAATTTCTGACAATTCAAACCGGGGAGTTTGTTCCCCTCTAGCTAAAATACCAACTGTTATCAAATTTGAAGCCAATCGTGGTCCACAGTACAAAATACGCTGATACACTATAATGATTTCGATGTTTAATGCTGCGAACTAAATAACAAATTGTAAAAAAATTTCATACTTGTTGAATCGCTTTATTATTTCTTTTGATTCTGTAAAGTCAGGTCTTTCAGCCGGGTCTTCACTCCAACAGCGTTGTAGTAAATGACAAAATCCTTCACTGAGTGCATCGAAGTCCACAGACGGTCGAAAGTAAGGATAGTATCCATTACGCACTTTAGTGAATATCTCTGATAAGAAAATATATAATTAATTTTTTACGAGTTTTATTTTTCCATATTTATGTTACTTCAATTTTTTACAAAAATGTAGCTTCCTAACCTTTAGCCGAAAGTTGCATTCCATCAACATAAAAAGTACCCTTTCGAAGTGCAATCTCGTGCAAAATAACCCCGAAGCTGTAAACGTCGCCTTTCTGAGTTCCACTAGGTGGTGCTGAAGCCATTCTTAGAAGCTCGGGTGCGGTCCACAATTGCTCTGTGAAATAAAATACAGCTTTTAGCAAATTTAATAAGATTTTGGACGAACAATAAATGCTATATTGCTTTTACTTCGATGAGACGAAACTTGCCCTCACTAACATTGGAATTTTAGGTCAAAAGTTATATGAAAATTATGAGTGATTCGTGTATTTCTAGATATAACGACGTAAAAATATAGGACCAAATATCGCTAAGGACCTTTAAGTTAATGATAACATGGCTCTGGGCATCAATTTTATCATATGACAATACAAATTTCACGCTAGGAAATATACGCCAACAAAAAGTCCAAATGGCCTTAAATTGGATCAGGTCCAATAATTCTTAGTTAATATCAATAAACTGTTGATATAAGATCTGCAGATATAATGATACTGTTTAGATTAATTGATAATAATAACATAAACCTAGAATACGTACTCGTTGTTAGACACAATAGGTCATAATAGATGAAAAAAGTCAATCGAAGTTTAATTAAAAGAACAAGCGTTTCATAATTGATTCACTGCATTTGTGTGTATTTGGGTAAGGTTTGAAATCATATCTGAAAATGAGTAGCTTCCTCAGAAATATGTTATTGGTAGAAACAACTGTAAAGTTCTTACTTGCATAAAATTGGTCAAAGTCTTCGTAACATGGTACGGAACGGAAAGATGCCAGCCCGTAATCAGTAATTTTGAGAACGAATCTTGAATCAACAACACAATTTGTAGACTTTAGATTTCCGTGTGAATGAATAGCGCTTCCGTGCAAAAAGCTCATTCCTATAAACAACACAAAAAACTGTTTTATGTAATTAAATTAACCATTTGTTGAAGATAACAAAAAACGCTCGCTGAAACGAACGATAAAAGCACGAAATGAGCGCCCCGAGCGTTTATTTGGCTTTTGATTGCATCTAAAAACTTAAATATTTCGAATTTCAAAACGCCGATACTTAGAGACCCAGCTCTCTAATTTAGGGTAATTTTAGTCGAAGAATATTATATGAAAGAGTCTCGCATTGTTTTTTGTCGTTTCCATACATTTTATGAAATGACTCGAGAGTTGGGATTACCTATTTGTGTTTAAATACTTTACACATTTTATTTAATATTAATTTTTTAATTTGATATAGCTTATTTTGATTAAAATGTTATAAATTTTAAAACTTGGGAGAATTTGCCTCTAAGCTGGTCAACGGAGCGGGCATTGAAGGTCTAATGTTTATTAATGTACATATTTACTGAAATGTCTATAAAGGAATCCATGAAATCAAAATGCTATAAAGACCCTGTAAAATATTGGTGGGATTTGATTTTTCTTTTCAAAAACTGGCGTTTTCAAGAATCGAACTGTTTTTCAGAAATGCCTTATTTACTACCATAACAAATTGCTTAAAGGTGGTCTTCGTGTTTTCTGTATCAGATTCTAGGAGCTCACTGAGTTATACATAATTGTATTCTATCTATGTCCTGCCCTGCGGAAATATGGGAAGAATGTATAATAAACAAAGCGACGTTGTATTATTTCTTAAAAAACGAGATAACGCCATCGTTATGTTGACGATTCTAAAAAAATTTAATGAACAATTTGCGAATCAATATTTACAATAAATTTATTGGTATATCAGGTAAAAAAGGCGATCTAATTATCGATTGGAATGGTTTACTCATCGAGATACATTTTTTTTTAAAATATAACAATCTTCATTTTAAATTTATAGTTATTTTAAAATTCCAAAAAACTTTTAATCCTGCTATAAGCGAATCCTTAAAATTATGGAAATGGTTTTTTAAAATGATATCTTGTTGCTACTCTAAATGGAGTAGGGATGATTTTGTATGTCTTTTTTTATTACATATTCTTTCTCTTAACCGTGTATGACCCTTTCACCTTGTATATTACAAATAAATATTTGTTTTATATCACATTATCTGACAAAGCACATTTTTGCTATCTATCCTAGTTCATCCGATTTAGGGGCGTGTTGAAAAATGCTTTTTAAGCAATATTATTTGAAGAAATACCGGTATACACTGTACAGGCTATTACTTTTGATTTTTGTTCGATGTATAAAAACCATAAAGTATTTGTTAATTACCCTTTAGTTTAAATTTTCGACAGGAAAAACATTTATGATTAATTCAATCGTTTGACAAATTATTTGAACGTGATAAAGTTTTTTTTTTGTGTTTCAGTACAAAGTTACCCATGTCTTCATATGATGTTATAGTATTCTCAAAATTATGAAATGAGTTTAATTTTATTTACAAACCAACATACCTTTTACAACATCGTTCATGAGTGAATATCGGAACATCCAATCGAGTTGAATTTCATCGTTCAACAGAATATCTCGCAAACTTCCTTTTGGACAATATTCGGTCAAAACACATATACGAGGTGGATCAACACATGCTCCCTCAAATCGAGTCAAATGGTCGTGAGTGATGTCTCGCATCTGAATAGAGAAATAACAGTTTGGCTTGAGGATAAGGCAATAATAGTTATGAAATAAAATAAAATAACGGATAAATGTTTGAAAAATCAGAGATCCCCATCCCTATACGATAGGCCGCGGTCTTGTGGGCTTTCTTCTCCACTGGTGTAAATAAAAATAAAAAATCCTATCCTATATTGCGTATTAGACGGGGTTGAGAAATGGATGCCTATACTGTAATCAAATTTGTAAGGGAAAGGAATAGCACGAACGCTTAATATGAGTGTACTCGAATTATAGAAAAAAGATAAGACCCTTTCCAATAAAATAAAAATTTCTTACGTGTTTAAGTTCCATTTGTAAACTTCTTGTAAGCTCCACTTTCTTTCTATTAGTGAGTTTGATCATCACTAGTTTTCCCTGTAATGATTTGGAAAAATGTAGATTAATTAGTAGTGCAATTCAATAAATGGAAATGTTGTTGAATAAAATATTTTTTTCCACATATAAATACCACAAATTCCACCGTGCCGAACGGTAATGTATATTCGATTGTATTGAACTTGACCGCGGTTCACTTCGACAATACCGATTCCTGATTTTACCGCATGCTCGTTTAGTTATATAAGATTTCTTTAACTACCGATTATAACGTCGTTAAAAATTCCGATCTGCTTGGATTGTATCCACTGTTTTGATGTGATTAATCATATTAGGGTCACGAGGTCAACTATAGACCACTAATTTTGTAGGTAGGTGGCATTCAAAGAATCAATATGCAAATTCGACGGAAAAATTATGTTGCACATTGCCATTTCAGAGTGCTAGTCAAAACAATTTGAATTCTAGTTTGAATAAACAAATATATCTTTATCAACACGATCTATAATAATATCGACAAATATAATTTACTCATTATAATACTTCATGCACATATGCATTTTTGCAAGTTCAGTGTAGGATTGTATCAATGGACCTTTGTCGACATCCGATACTAAATACGACTATCATCAAAATGTTTCTCATTCCCAAACTTCGATAAAAGTCATCAAAATGCAATATTATATCTTGTAAGACGAGAATTCGCATTTTTGAACTGTGAAACATAGAATCATGTAACGCATACGATGGCTGAGTTTAGTTGATCTGAAATATTATTTTTTTTAACCCTTTTTATACGCTAATCGGTATAAGGAGAATATAGTGATGAAGCGGTTTATTACGCAAAAAATTTAAAGACTTCGAGCATATTTATTTCTTACCTTGTACATTCCGAGAGTGGTGCAAGTTCCACCTGTACGGTCACTGATCAATGATCCGGAACTGGTTTTTCTTTGCTGAAATTTTAAGTTGTAAATAAGTTTATTTAGTGATAGATTGAAATTATTTACCAAAATTATAATTTACTAAAAAATATTAAAACATATTCAATTATAGTCTGAAATATTGAACAGATTCTGAAAAGAGTCGAATGGAAAATGTCAAATATTACAGCAGTACTACTGATACCAAATTCAATAGTAATGACTCGACAGAAAAACTAACAGAAATTTATTAAATAAAATAAATTTGAGTTATGGAACTGCCTTAGTATTCATATCTTTTGTGTTATAACTTTATCGAGAAAGTCACACTTTCTTACTTTCTCATAAGATATGTACGTGCACAGATAAAAACTATTGTGTGGCATACTCATTTCATAACAATTGACTTCATTTTTGACATTTTTCAACCCTTTTACCTCTCAGGTTCGCATGCAATAACGAAATGAAACAGTTTTGATATGAAAAAATATCGCAATAAGTGTGAAATATTCACCATAACCACTGCCGTATATATGACAAAAAGTATACAATATTTATTGTATTCATACGCCCTTTATACTCATGCATAGTTCATGTCTCTATCTTTTAGCATCATATTTTGATAAGCAAAGACCATCAATACATCAAACACAGACTCCATATTTATTCAGTTGTTTCGTACCGAGTTAAACAGACATCGCTCATATTTTGTTGTTTGTTGACCAACGGCTTTTTTTTTTTTGTATCAGAAAATGACGAAAATTGTATTTTAAACCATGATCCAAATAATCGTGCCGATTTTAGTACTGTTCGGAAGTGGTGTATTGAAATGATATCGAAAAAATAAATCGTCTTTGAATTTTTCAAGTCAAATAAAAGGTCATTGTTACAAAAGATCAAATATTTATTAGTCTTGCAAAAATAAAACGTTAACTGGATAACCGTCTAATATTTTTCCGGCAAATATCTGACGGGAGAATGGCAATTTTGTTGAAACACGTAAACAGAGCAACAAACAAATAAATAAATACGGACGTTAGCGACAAAATGTTACAGTTTTACGGTAACTGCAAAACCGTTTTAACAAATCGAAAGATCTTTGAGATATCGGCAAAACTTTTGTTTTTTACATTTAAGTGCTAAATACATCGAAATGCTTTTATTCACCATAGTTAGATCCATGCGTTTATTATTTTGAGTTAACAATAGAATACTACCATACATGATCGCTTCACCTGTTACTTTCACCATGTGCATTTTTCACCTTTATTCACCACCACGGCGCCACCCCTATTTTAAGCTTACTATACCTCAGCATCGTCCACTCTATTGCTCCATTTTCGTGAACGGAACTTTTTAGGACGCCTGTGATTTCGCTTAGATGAAACAGTAGGAGTCAAAGGAGGCACAGCAAAAGACATCACCTCTGCTAAAGACAAATCGCTTCCAGCAAAATCGATGGTGTTGTTTCTTCTTGGAGTTTGAGGTGTAACTCTGTAGTCTGCACCGCCTCCAAACACTCCTGGTGTAGGTCCGTTTGCCATATTTGATGTTCCGTCGTTTACCCATGTGATGTCGCACCAGAGTACCCTCCACAACTGACTTTGTAATTCTTTGGTCAGTTTGTATTTTCTGTAAAAGTTTAATAGAACATTGTATAAAATCCTAAGTTGAGGCATACATTAGAATACTTAAGAATGTGCTATTTTAAATGTATTCATTAACGCGATGTAGTATGTATAAACATTACTATCAAAGGTTTTCTAATACTTCAAGATAAAAAGTTTATACATAATTAAAAGATCAATGAAATATTGTTTAATATAATTTCGTCACGCGGTTTATATCTTCGTTTATATATTTATATTTGTTTATTAAGAGGTTTTACAATTTCCAATTTAACGTCACATCGGCGTTACAATATAAATATCAAAATAAACTGATGCAAAGAAACATGAATATATTTCCAATATATATGTAATATACATACCTGTAGGCATTGATAGAAACTATTGCGACCACTGCAGCTAAAGATACAACGGAAATCACGACCGCTTCCGTCACTGTCAGTCCTAAATGAAGCATTAAAATTTGCAACGTTTTAGATAGTTGTACATGTATGGTTATATGTTGTGTAAGCTGACATTTTCAGCCTATACACTCACGTATTCAAAATAAACTGTCAAAATGTGTTTTGTATGATTGATGTTTTTCTATCACACCGACGTATTTAATATTATATGTGTCTGATGCCTTTTGCCACAAAATTCCGAAATTATATAATGGAACATTCCGGTTTGAATTCTGATAACGATTTATCTATATGTTCGAAAAAACGGCAAGGAAATGTGTATATTTGATTTTTTCAGAATTTAAAATAAATATCATGTCAAATTTTGACGACAAAAAATTTATGTCATTTTTTGTTGATTTTTGTGAACTGTTGTTGCCTATCCTAGTGTGAAAGTTATTGCAATGAAGGCGTGGCCACACAAATTTTTTATTCACATTTGAACGAATTTATCGACTATCATAATGATAATATTGTATTCGAAATTTAAGGCTAAATGTGTACTTAATGTTACACTCGGACTGAACCATATGAAATTCTAAACGAGTAATTTAATGTTATTATTTTTGAATAGTTTCAATGAAAAAGAAAGTAAATTTTTGAATTTCGCAAGTTCCAGGAAAATGCCTACTTTGCTTCTTGCACTTTCCACCCGAAAATCCACAAACTGGTACATCCGGAGGTGGTGTACCGGAAGGCCAATGTGCCGCCATTTTTGGTAGTTCTCTGTAGAATTCGGTGTCTGAGTTGTACTCACCAACGACGACAAATTGTCCTGTAATTTTTAATTCGTGAAAATAAATGGCGGTCACAAAATCTTTATAATTAACTTTTTTCTACGCAATTACAAAAATGTATCTAAATAATTTTTCAAACGGTGTTTTAAAATATTAAGTATTTTGTATCCAACACAATTGATTATTATAAAATTACCTTGACTTTAAATACCTAGTAGACTAATTCAAATGACATGAAATTTTTTTTTATCAAAAACTATGCTAATCGAAAAAAAATGGACTTTTTTATTATTTATCTTACCCTGAACTGGATCCAAATCTAAAATATCAAAATCAATTTTTCTGTCTCCGTTATTGTTCATCGACATTTTCCCTGTCACACCTGAAATAGAATATTTTAAAAAATGATATAGGGGAAATTATAAGAATTAATCAGTTTCAAAAAATTTGTAGAAATGGAAAGTAATTAATTATTTTGGAATTTTTTTTTAAACGGTATATCATCTGGGTAAATATGAAATAGTTTATCGAATTCAAATTTAAAGCAAAATCGAAATTATTCACAGTATATTTGAATCTAATAACTAAATGTAGTGTGTAACATTCTCGAGTAACGATTTCTAGAGATGTCTGTGGTACCTCTATGCCTAACAACATTTTCTCATTTTTCACGCTTATGAGGAAGATATGGTAAACAATTTTTATGGCATTTTCATAACTACGAAAACTTGTTGGGACAACACTATCTTGTCTTGTATATATAAGGGTCAGTGCCCTAATGGGCTCAAAATACAGCAAAGATACCCAACTGTCGATGTCGATTTTTAAATTATAGTCAGCTCACCCACTCATCTTCAAAAACAGACCTACTTAACCCATAACATATTTTTCTCTTTGTAATATGATACAAAAAATAGTGAAGACGTTAAAACCACAATTTGATGAAGACGAAAAGTTTACCAAAAACAAACGATGATTGCGACCATATGGCTTCGTAATATTATTACATTCCCCATTTAGTGAAGTCGTTGTATATTTTACATATTATGCTTAACAGTGTAATTTTAGTGATTTTGAATTGCTTAGAGCAGTGTGTTTCAAGTTTGTTATACTTTATCTATTTTTGTCACGATGATCCCTTAAAGATTTCTCCCATTAGTTATGTTTACCCAGAATACAAGTTTCTAAATTGCACAAGTATGTATATTTTAAAATCTACGTTTCGTTAATATTGGAAGTTTGCTGTGCTGGTTGACTTTTAGTGTCACAGTATTACGTCTACACGTTCCACCAACGCAGCATCACCTCTAAAACAGGAATTCCTATTAAAATATATAGGTTCAATTAAGTCATCAGCAAAACTGGATTGTATATTACTTATTATCTAGTCCAGTTTGTAAATGTAGCCTGAGGTTTAGCTTTACACATTTTTTGTTTATTACTATAGTTTCAAAATTCGAAACAAATGTTTTATATTATAAATATATTTAGTTTTAAAAGTCATTCTAGCAGAATCAATTCATTTATAGAATAAATCAAAATTATAGAAAGAAATTTGAACAAAAATCACACGGCGAAAAAAGAGGAAATTTGAACAACATTTTACAAAACTAAATATAGATTGCCATTTTTTAACACAAATCGTCAAATTCAAAAACATTTGAGACATACGGTTCGTGCTGTATTCTGGCTATGTTTCCGATCCAAATGCCAGCCCGTATGTTATTTGAATTATTAACGACTTTGACATATACAATGTAGGTAAAAATACACATGCTTATCTCTTTCTTCACTAAAAAGGAAACTCTATACGAAAACTAAATTGTGCCTAACCTCAAACAATTTATCCTAAATATGGGTTCATCTAAGAGATTTTATGCAAAATAGACAAAAATACAACTTAAGGGTCAAAGTTAATCCTTAATCTTAAAAGATGAGTGTCAAGATATGCAAACCAATTTTATTAATAAATACAAAATACAATTTTAAATCTGAATGATCCTAAAATTGGTTACTATTTTAAACCGCTTTCATTTTCTAGAAATTATACCGGTGAATATCATTCTGTCTTTATTACAGATATAAATTCTACTCATGCGACTTGTGCTTATTTTGTAACTTTATGAAGCAGGAAATATCTTCAATATGGAGAATCTTTAGTAAATGAATTCAAATTAAATTGATAATTGTGATCTGAAACTAAAATACTTAGGGTGTTTGAATTTTTCAATTTTCTGGACTGTTTGGAATCATATGCAGAATATTATACATTAGAAGTCTAATCCTAGTCAGAAAATTGTCGGGTTCTTCAATTGAGAAAAAAAAAACTTTAACAACCTAATTTGTTGAAGTAATTTTTTAACATCAAAAGATTTCAATTTTGTGTGATAGAATTTCCAATATTTATATTCGATCGACATATTCTGTTGTATTTCACACAATAATAAATCACCTCAAGCACACCATGTGGTCTTGTGAACAACCTTAGCTTTTCTTATCTACAATATATATCTAATATTTAATACAGCATTATTAAATAATTTGAAATTAAGGACGTGGAATTTAACAATTTCAGCTGTGTGTGAATGCGTCGATGAAATCTCCATTAAAACATGCTTCACTACAACAATAAAAACCGCGACTAAATAGTAAAACGATACCTAGTGATGCCACATACCACTTTCCTTCAAGATTGACGTATCTACTTTCAATAAAAATAAACAAATATAAATTAAAAGCTTATAAAATCAGATAAATTCGGGAGATGGATGTAAGCAATGCAATTGTAGTTTTTAGAGGGTATGACGTAATAGAGTTCATGGCAAAATACATTTGGGGCGGGACAAAGGAGAGTTTCGTATCAAAAATCACTAGAATTGTTAAAGATCACATTCATTAAATTACAAGTTCGGAAAGATTATTTCTAATCTAGATTTTTTGTGAAAAATCGAAAGAGCAAAGCTCAAATATATATCTTCATTCTGTTCTCATAAATAAATTGCAGGACAAAATGTTTATATATATCTTAACATAATATTTTTTATAATGATATAATTCTGGATCAATTGTGATTCTGTTTCAAAAATAGCATATATATTGCTTCTATGACGTATTGCATAAACAATAATCCCGTTAAGGATAAGTTGATGACATAGCAAAACATAATTTGCGGTATTACATACGCATGTTAGGGTTGTCAGAAATAACCTATTCACTACTAGTGTTTATTGCTTTAGTGACGTTGCACATTACATGATAACATATACTAATCACTCATAGCGGAAATAACAATAAAAGTTTGTATACATACTGTATAATTTAAAAGTAATTTAGCATAAAAAACCATTGCAATGATACGTTTTTTTTATTTATCAATATTCAATAAAAATAACATTCGACTCATTCAATCTATACTAGTTGAGTGTGGAGTAAGTATCTCAGGATGAGATGGTGCTATTCATAAATCAGATTCCTGCACGAGGGTTACCAGAGATGTTTATCAACACATCAATAAACATATCCTGTGCTATATAGCAGACAAAATGCAAATTTCAAGTTGGCGAACTGCTGTTACTGCCGAACTGCTGTTACAGCGAAAAAATACCATAAAAGTAATCACTAAATTACTAAAAATAAATGTCCCACACTTTTTTAACACTGGTTATGCCTGCTATTTATATCTGCTAATATATTATTGGAGATGATATTTGATAGCAGACGTGAATTTCTCTAATTAACTTTTATTTTACAAGTAGGGGCTTCATATTCGTAGTTGTTATTTTATGTATGCTTAACATTTCTATTTCGTCTGTCATATGGTCAAACTTGCGCGAACTTCCGATTTGTATGGGAGTTGTATGCAGCGCAGTATACGCGCCGTGCCACGAGTAAAGGCCAGATATTTGTCAAGTTTGCAGTTACGCAGTGTTCTTTGAACTGTTGTTTGTGGCATTGTTTTGAGTTATTGCTATTTATTGGAAAGTTATTTAGGGTTTACCCTATTAGAGAAGAAAAAAGTGGTCAAATACGCACGTTTTATTGATACTACGACGCCAACCAGCAATTTCAAAATAGATGACGCGCAGTCGGCGTTCTTCATGTATTTTAATACTATGTCGTTCAAAAAACTTTGATTTTGCGATAAAAGGCACGTTATAATAACTTATTTCAGACAATTGAATTTACAGCACTGAGTAAAATTAAAGAAGACAGAGTAGACCTATACTCAGTTTTTATTATACCGATTCTCATTAAATACTAAACAAACTCGCACAAAAGCAAAACTGCGCAAAACCACTGGAGATCATGTTTTTTTATATTTTTATTTGCTACAAATAAGCCGTTTTTTGTTGAAAAATGAAACGTGACTAGAACCATGAAACCTATGCCTGGTGACGGAACAACGAAATTTCTATTGTGTATTGCATAAATAAACAAATACAAACACACAACTTCATGTGGTCATACTGAACTATCGAAATTCTTATGAGAAAATTAATATATTTCATGTATAATTGACTGACAGGCGATAATCATAATCGTTATGTAACGGACGTATACACAAATATTTCCCATTTACTCAGATTTCAAAATAATTTTTTTTGTCTGCAATTCCATTCTATCAAAATACCTGTTGTTTCAGTACGTCTTTGGACAATTTGTAATCGACTGATACAGCAATTCACTACTTATTCTAAAAATAGTTATTGAATACTTTGTTGTATTTATTGTGTCAAATTAAAAATATAATTTATAGCTAATTTATTCGTTACTTTGATTTGTTTCGATTTCATTTATACCGCTTAATGCTACGCTAGATGAATGAAATATAATATACATACCTTTGAACGATTTCCCCGCTATATAATTTTCCATGAGTCTAGTTCCATTGAGCGCAAACGACATAGCTTGCGCTATCATATCTTCAGTGTATCCTCCTCTACCAACCTCACCAAATCTCGCAGTAATGACATCATCAATACTCTTGTTTAAAATGTCGGCAACCATTAGCAAAGTATCGTGAAAAATAGCCGGGTACAGGTTTTTCTATTCAGAAGTAAATTAGGTATCATTAAATTTCTCGTATCAAGATAATTTTAGTATTGGAACATGATACTTAATTCAAAATGGCGATAACCGTTTTTCATGAATCATCAATTGAATACAAAATGGCGCAGCACGGTGAATAAAATCAGGATAATGGTTTACTAATTATTTGTAAACAGGCTTCTTGTCAAAACGTGCCAGAATTTCTGAGAAATATATAGGCTGGGCATCTTCGAGTATGACATAGAGCATAAACAAGTCTACAAAAACCTGTAAAAACAACACGCTGTTGTTGAAAATGGTCGCTTGTACATCTCCCAACAAGTGATGTATACATTTATTTCAAACGGCTTTTACTATTTCAAAAACCTTTATTGATCGAGTGATAAATAGTTCTACCAAATAGACGAACATTTGAAAAAAATATATACAAAAACCTCAATGCTCACGTAAATAGTATATTACGCATTGAAAAAAGCACAAAATATTTCCATATTGGCAATTATCATGATCAAAAAAATTGGTTCGACGACTTGTCATTTGCTGCGACTTGATATCAGTCTATATTTGAAGATCATCACAAAGACCACGAATTCGGCTGTTATGCAAGTTATGTAGGAGCATTTTATATTTGTTCAAAACTTGTTCTATCATATTTAAATGAATTAAAGAGTTATAACTCAAAGAGTTGGAAGAATAAAAATTGCAACACATCTTTTAGCATTTTTCTGATTGAATAATAGAAATCAGGAATTTCTACAAAAGAACTTGGAATTCAAAATAATTATCATCTTCCACAAGCATACCTGAAAATACTCCGATATCGTGGATGTTTGATATCTTGCCTGATCTGCTATCGCCTTTACTGTAAGTTCAACAATATCTTCATCTTCATTTTCAATCATCATGTTTCTGAAAAAATGAGCGGTGAGTGAATTTCATTTAGATAATATTAATATGATTTACATAGTTATTTTATTTGTTTTCTCACAAAGCTTTTGAAACGTGTGAATTCAAAAACACAAGATCAATAACTTACTTTCCAAGTCTGGATACAATCTCTTTCACGAAATGCTCGTACTCTTTACTTTCCTCTTTTTGTAGACGAATAATGAGGGAGGATTCTAAGCCTCTTCGCACAGCAGAATCCTGCAGAATTTGGGTATAAAAATTAATAGGTCTTTAATAACGATTATTTTATTTTGGAGTTTGCTGACTTGCAATAACACAACCACTACTTAAAGTCGACATCTGTTACAAAGTTTCCGAATTCAGTCACCTTTCAGATAGTCGTGAAATAATACTTTATACAATTTCACCACGTCTCACTTATATGTTTTCAGAATTTTCACAACAAAAATTTACAGAGGTTATTCGAATCACTAATATAACATTTTTTAATCAAATACTTACAATTTTATATGCTTCAAAAGTGAAGTTTAACATATCTTACGTTATGAAATGTTCCCGTATGGTCAGTCCACATCCAAGGTGTTGGTCCTAGTTTGTCTTCCAGGTCAATAATGACGTAGGCAAAATTTTTGTTCGAATATTCGTGTTCGTCAGCTTGACGAAGAAATTCGCGAACCACGTGATCAGCGGCGCTTAGTACGATGACTAAAAATGAATGGAGTGTTTTAAAAGTCTATAATTTGATTAGTCAACCACGGTATTTCTACCAAGAATGAATGTGCTCGGATATTTTTGTAGCATAGTCTGTAGGTACTCCTTCAAAAATTAAAAACTTTATCCAAAACTCAAAGAGGTAAAGCAATTTCAAATATCGTATCATTTTTGCATAGTAAAAAAGTCCACCCAATCTTGATATATTTTAATTTTAAATGATGTGAAGAAATTTTTCAGTTTTTGTGTTTTTTAGTCGTATCTAACTAATTATTTGAACACTTGTTTTCTATAGTATCCCGTGTTACGCCATTTTACTGTGTACATGCATACAAAATTAAACCTGCTTGATTTGCACGCTATTTTCTTGTATACGTTCTATTTTATCGCTTTGATTTATTTATGGCAAAACAAAGCGTTCCGTTAAAACTCATCGCATACCTGTCACAACACTAACCAACACTCAGGCGGAAAACTTCTGAAAGCCTGCATTTTCGAGATTCACAACCGCACAGTAAGTTTTATTTGAGATGATCCGGATTATTATGTCTCATTTGCACCGTAATTAAAGTACATATACGTCAAACGTCCTTATGATAACAATTTGTTACAGGTGTTTAATATCATATCATATACCAAGTATTTTGTGAATTGAGTCTCTGTAAGCCTTGCGTTGTCACTGACTTTTTTTGATAAAATTAAGATTAAACGGAGCAGTCCAACATGGTGAAGTTCAGATACTAGTTCAAAGATATTTTTAACACTCATCGTACTTACGATAAATCATTATAAATGATTTATTATCAAGTTATTGTTCTTTGTATAAACTCGTTGGTAGATTTTTTTTTTCAATTGTTTGTAAGTATGCGAAGATTAACTTTAAAATGATTAAAACAATAGCACGCAATGTAATGAGTGTTTATGTAACGTTATGCAACAGAAAAGGGCAATGAATGAGGTTACTTCAAATAAATATTGACATAAGTTTATACTTTCTGATTCACTCAAGAAATATATCGACTGAAATTAAACTATAGTCTTGCTCATGTTGAATTTCCTTCATTAATTCTAACTCAGATATTAGTTTGTGAATACAGATAAATGGTGATTAAATTTAACTATACTGTCATTTATCATAAGGTTATCTCAAAATCTGTTAAAGGGCAGTGGACAATCGGATTATATTAATCAAGATGGAGCAAACGAAAACTGTTTAAGCCTATAGTATAGTTTATTTTATTAGTTGCTAAAGATACCCTCAATCAACTGTTTGTGAACATGTTTCATATTCATTTCAAACACTTTTTTTTATTCATTGTTAGTTTTTGAGCAAAATTATTTAAGTACTTGTATTGGAGCCGTGTTGAATCATTTCATTATACTATACAGTATTTATACCGCCATATTTTTCTGCAGTAATGCATACGTTTCTAAACATGCATCACCAACTGAAAAATGGTGTAAGACTGAAGGTATGCGTGTGACTAGCTGATGTGCTATGGTCGGCATACATGGTCACGTTTTCTAGAATATGTCTGATAATAAAAATAATCCGTTAGTCATCATCATAATTTATTCAGGCTCGCCAATGTGAGGTAATCTGTCGGTCTAATCGTCATTGAAGTTTCCGGAAGAGCAACTCAACAGAAAAAATCCCGCCTATCATGATTTGTCTGAATATCGGGCAGTTGTAAACAAACAAAGACGACGTAGATTAAAAGTTTCATTCGATATATCTGTTTTATATTAACAAACATAAAACATCTCGTCTCAAACTCAAAATACATATGTCGCCGGGACTGAGCAGTTTTCAATGCAAATTTATTGTGACGAAACAATTGTTTTTGTGCCGTCATACTCAGTTGTTCCAACTATCTTTTGGCAGTTGTACTGACTGACTGGCCACGGAATGTAAGTTCTACTTGTGCTTATTATAATAGTGTTGAATTTTAATAGGTAAATTGTCGTCATCTATACCAGTTCGGATAAATCTTTTCAGACAAGCGATGCCGATTGATTTGCGTGACGGTTATGGTACTAGATCACACTTGTGTTTGTTGTCAGTTTATGTCGTGAGCCGACTTTGTTGCAAACATCAACAATGCCGACTATTACTTGAAGATATTTGAGTCTGTTGCCAACATCCACTTTCCATGTTTTCCGTCAATCAAAAGTTGCGAAAGATTAATATTTAGACCGTAGATTAAAACTACTTTCTGTTTAATCAAATTCACGTGAACTTAAGTTATAGACTGGTACTGTCATCAAGCAATGTGGGTTTTGCGGGAAATGACTTTAAACTACCACAAAGATTTTAACAGATTGTTATCTTAATGCAAATTTGCTTACATAAAGACGGTATCGATGAAGTATTGAACTCCATGCAAAATCACAAAATTTCCGTTTCGCAGTAAACGAAAATAAGCATTTCTTATCTTGATCCACACGTTGACGAAATGTCTCTAATGAGCAGGGTCGACTGTCTAAAGTTCCGTTCACGTGAGCACGATATATTTCTGCGAATAAGTTAATTTTTTTGTGCCGATAAAGTTGACTTATATTATGTGGTTTTTTATCGCAATTAAGAATGAATCGAGATAGTATTTTAAAAATCATATGAAGTTAATATCTATGAAAGAAAATGACCTAGAATTTTAGGGGGGAGGGCGTTGTATGAAAATTACTGCTTGGGGTGGATGCCGGGCATGCGGTTTTGTAATGGCTATGCCGCTCCAGGCATGTTCGAAAAATAATTTATATATATAGTGCCGTAATTTCAACAATATAGCAGTAAGTGCACTATACTATACAACCGATGTGCAGCTATTGCCAACAATGTTTTCCGATGTTTATGAAATTGTTAAGACTTTGTGATTCCTAACAAACAATTGAATGACCCACATTTTTCTTTTTTGCGACAAAATATGATATGTGACCCGATCAGAAAAAAGGCTCGCCATTCATGCCCGAGGTGCACATATCACATTCGTATGCATGTAATCTCTACGTTCTGATACATTGTCGATAAGAGATTTTGATCACCCGACCATTGGAATTCTAATCATTATTCAGCATTCTCAGGCGTTCAAATTTTTATCATGACTCGGCTTTTAATTGGAGGATTCCACGCACGCAATGTTTCTGTTTCGTGCGACTTCTAGTTTACATTTCAAGTCTATCTCTTAAATGTCGGAGAGGCTTAGTCTAAAAATCACAAACAGGAATGCAACCGGCAGATAAAATTTTTTGCAAAGTAATATTGATCTTGTGATAGGCCAATTGTCAATGCAAACTATGCTTTCTATATTCTAACCATTGGACACTTGCCGGTTCTGATTGAACTTAACCCGTTCTTCCCACCATTTACTTTGTTGGTTGAAATAATAGGCAAAAATCACAATGTGTAATTGAAGGGTAAAAGTTTCCCGGTTGCTGAGATGAAAAGACTCTGATAGGAAAGATAGTCACGGCATCAATTTGAGGATTAACAAAATTTGCTTCACATTTGCGCACGCGATCCAAGACGTTTACGCGTGCCATATTATTGGGCTATTATATGCTTTTACTACAAAAAGCGATCAAGCCGGGTGATAGAAAGCATATTATGCACTAACTGAGGTATCGATTTTATGATATCGGCAAATGTATTAAATAAATTAGGTTGCATTCATTCCAAGTGTAATTCAGCATTGAAGAATCGATCTAAAAATGTGAAATAATTTATCTAATTCTTTGCGTTGAGTTCTTGAAAAGTTGTAGATTTTTAATGAAGGGTACCACGAACAAAGTTACCTGTTTGTCGTTTCTTTTTTTTAAGTTTTTGTTCTAATTATTCATTATTATATCAAAGCAACATTAATACAACAGTTTTCTCATTACATTTAATATGCTATATATATATAAACTATGGAAAAGTTGACTATTTCAGTACCATATGTATAAGATACGTATATACATAACGGCGTAAATAATAAATAATTTATAAATAATAATTAAAGATAAAAATTTACGATAATATCTTTTGGGACGAAGTGAAAATGATAATCTTAATTCGGGGTGTATATTCAATTAAACAAAAAAAAATCGTATTGATACATCTCCCTTTCAGGCATCGGTAGTATCATATTCTCACAAAATTTCGACAGGGCTGTTTTTTATGCAAAGTTTTTCTGTTCAAAGTGGCATTTACGCTTAAGAATTTTTTTGTGATCGGCACTTTTTAATACTAGGATAAATATTCAAACTATGCATTTCAAATATATTTATAAAAATTCCAGATATAGAAAGTTATTTTTTCGAAAAAGAGGATGTGGATACTTTACTCGCGGTTAGGAGCTTTCGTGCCAATCCGTTATTACAATATGCAAATTTGCATCACCCACGAAGGCTACGTTACGTTTCATCCTAACAAGGTATTATTGAAGTCTTTATGTCGCGTGATGTAGTGTAATTACGTAAGAAATCGCAAGATTTAGGCGATCGAATTCAACTCAAATTAAAACCCTAATCCGCTGAATAAACGTCTAGGAACTTATGAAGACGATTTTGACGGTTCCTGGCACGCGAACAACAGAACGTTTAACGAACTACGCACGCAAACTTACTGAAACGAAGATGTAGATAGAGCAAATTCAGAGATGAATGCAAATAAGATTCAAAGACTATTACAAATTTGATCGAACAAAAGATATTCGACTGAAAGTTCACAGAGACTTAGTAGACCGCAAATTCAAAATGTCGCCTTTAACAGCCAATTAGTATTTCTCAAACATAGACTTCAGATTCGCATCGCTGATAAGACATGAACTTGATAGTAGTAAGACGTATAGGTCGGATGACATACAAAGACTGGGTCGTGGTAGAGTGTCTTCCTAAAAAGGGTTATCACTTTAACGCCATTAAATCGAATTTTCTTGTCAATATCATCTAATGGTTTCAACCCAAAAGGAAGAAACTTGAAAAAGAAAACTGGTTTTGAAAAATGAGGAAACATTTTATTGATTTTCAAACTCCTCTGATTTTTTAATAAAATACTTCGGTGAATATTTTTTCAAACTTTGATTATAAAACCATATTAAAAACATCTAATTTTATGCAATTTTTCAAATAATTTTAAAAAATTTAAACATTCGCCTTTTTGTTGTGAAACCCACGTTATAATGGAATGTATTTTTAGACCACGTTTTAAGAATATATTTATCACTACAGTATAAATTATGCACTAACTGAAGTATCGATTTTATGATATCGGCAAATGTATTAAAAAAATTATGTTAAATTTATTTCAAGTCTAATTCAGCATTGAAAATCGATCTAAGAAGATGAAATAATTTAATCAATCCTTCGAGTTGAGTTTTTGGAGTTGAAGATTTTTGAATCTACTGAAGCGTACCACGAACAAAGTTAAATGTTTATCGTTTCTTTTTTTTCTTTTTTTTTTTGTTCAAATTATTCCAGCCAACATTATTGGGACAGTTTTCTCAGTACATTAATATACTATGGAAAAGTTGATTATTTCAGTACCATATGTATAAGATATATACAGAACGGCGTGAATAATTTCAATAATAAAAATTTACGATAATGTCTTTTGGGACGAGATGAAAAGGATAATCTGAATTTACGTTGTATATTTAATTGAACAAAAAATGTTCAGATTGATACATATCATATTCTCACAACGTTTCGACAGAGCTGTTATTTATGCAAAGTTTTTCTGTTCAAAGTGACATTTACGCTTCTGGGTTATTTTTCAATTGATCGGCACTTTTCAAAAACAGGATAATATTCAAGCGATTCATTCCAAATATATAAAAATTCCGGATATGAAAAGTAATTTTTGAAAAAGAGGATGAGGATACTTCACTCGCGGCTAAGAGCCTTCGTCCGAATCCGTTATTACAATATGCAAATTGGCATCACCCACGAAGGCTACGTTTCTTTTGATCCTAACAAGGTATTATTAAAGTCTTTATGTCGCGTGATATAGTGTAATTACCAAAGACATCGCAAGATGTAGGCGATCGAATTCAACTCAAATTAAAACTCTAATCCGCTGAATAAACGTCTATGAAACTCATGAAGACGATTTTAACGGTTCCCGGCACGCGAACAACAGAACGGTCAAAGAACTACACATGCAAACTCGACTGAAACGAAGATGCAGATAGGGCAGATTCAGAGATGAATGCAAATAGGATTCAACGACTATTACAAATTTGATCGAACAAAAGATATTCAACTGACGGTTCACAGTGAATTAGTAGACCGCAAATTCGAAATATCGCCTTTAACAGCCAATTAGTATTTCTCGAACATTGACTTCAGATTCGCATCGCTGATGAGACATGAACTTGATAGTAGTAAGACGTATGGATCGGATGACCTACAAAGAGTGGGTCGCTGTGGCGTGTCGTTTTAAAAGGGAATTATTTTAACGCCATAAAATCGAATGTCATCTTGTCAATATCATCTAATGGTTTCAACCCAAAAGCATGAAACTTGAAAAAAAAATGGTTTGGAAAAATGAGGAAACATGGTGTGAATATTGAATATATTTAAAATGCAATGTTTAGAAAGAGGTAGGCTATATGCGGTGTTAATTTGTTTTAATGTCATTTTAACACTGTCCTAAAGCTCATGCTGGTACTTTAAGTCTGACGTTAAAGACCCGAAACGTAGCAATCTTTAATCTTAATGGGATAGCCCATTTTAAAATCTCCAGACCTGGTTTTAATAGACTGACATGCTGACCGTAAAAACGCTTTTCTAAACTACGCATGAAGGGTCAAAATATAAAAATAGTTGAAAAATTACGAGACGCATCAAAGCGATATTTGATGCGAAAGTAATTGAGAAAACGAGCCCGTCTACATCTGGTTGAGTAATGAGACAACGAAATTTTTCCTACGTGTTCCTGAAAGAAATTTTGCCCGTAGCATATGCTAGCAATTTATTATGGACTTTTACTATGGAAGCCATTTTGCAGATTATAACGTATCATTATCCATTCCTATTCTGAGCATGATCATCGCATTCATAAACTATTGGTTGCACTCACGATCCACTTTCGGCTACGCACGTTTCATTTCTCTTGTTTAGTATATACAGTACAAGTGTATACACATGTGTTCGAAAGCCCTATTTACAATGTAATTAAGAAGATGTTTCAATTTTGTGTCTATATCATAAATACCATATATATATTTGGATTCTTGTTTCAAAAACTTTTTTGCATCTGATGGGCGCATTAACACGTAGAAGAAGTGGAGAAACTAGATATTATCGAAGCCCAGATACTTGTACCACTAAGTGTTCACTCACTTCTTCCAAATTCTCTGACGCTCATCAGTACTTCAGTGTAGCTGTACGTTGACTGATTCACACTGGGAAATTCTGAAAGCCTGATTTGATCGACAATGTGATCACTGCTATTCTGCAAAATTCCTTCATATATCCCTTCGGCAAGAAAATAGTAGGGCCTGAAAATTATATAACTCTGCTATAATTTGCATTACTATAAAAAAAAATGTATATTTAGCTAATGTATTGTTATAAATTTTATCTGATATTCATTTTTGCATAAAAATTTCTTGAAATTAACTTTTGTGATTTTATGTATTCTTATTCACAAAGTTATTATAAAACGTCACATTCTCACCGTTCCTTCAAGTCGTCCTCGAAAACTTCAACACAAGTTCTGTGCCATCCATAGTATTGCAAAACACTGGAAACGCAATTTCCTACTTCTGTTGCTACAGGTCCAGTTCGAACCAGTGTGTTGATCAAATGGTCATTTTTCTGTATAATTAAATTCTGAGTAAATGCTTCTGTATAACTATAGAGCAAAATGATCAAATATAATAAAATTTCTTTATGAAAGTGCAGAATGTCAATTCAGATTTAACTGCAGTGTGGAGTTACAATGATATTCAATAATGGTTTCATATGAAGTTTCTGAATTTTTTTCAACAGTTGGGACAAAGGTTGGTGTTCAATTTGAAATAAAATAAATCTCCTTTTTGAAAATAAGGCACTTATGGGGGCCCGTCTTTGTATAAAGACGCCCCTTTTGAGCAGAGCTGTGTTTCTCCTAAAAGATACATTATTTTGGGGTTATTTTTGGAAATGATCAAAATATAACGTCACTAAAAATAATATTTTCACCCTTGTAACCGAATATTATATCTAAACTTGGATTTTATTTTTGCTTCAATGCGGATGAGGAAACCTAATTTAGGACATCGCGTTATATAATCGCCAGTTTAAAACTCTTTAAATCAATAACTGAGTATAGATTGAGTTTCCACGATAATAACAAAGTAGGGCGGTTAATCCTATTGCGAAGGTTATCTGAAAATCTCAGAATTGATACTTTGTGTGAGATTTATAGATAGAGACGCGGTATAAAAACTTTAGTAACTTTCCCCGCTATTTGCAGGTAATTTATTCGCCTATCTTTGACTGCGTTTTGCCAAGCAGCCCCGAAAGATGAAGCACACTTTCCTTGGTTATACTTACTCCATCGACAGGCCTTACGCTGCGCTCATAATAGTTGCATTGAGTATGAATTTATGAAAAAATTAAGCTGATGTTTTATTTTATTTATTCAACATACAATGAAATCCAAAAATATATAGTTTAGGGTTAATTTTATCATGTTTAAGTTTAAATCTTTCATACAAGACAAGAAAGCAGTTGGTAAACATTTAGAACGTTACATAATGACAAAATTTCAAACTTTTTGGAAATAAATAAACTAATGAAGTCTCTTTGGCATTTTTCAGCATTTGGGAGAAATTTTAAAAGTTATTTCTTTAACCATTCATTGAACTGACTATATCATGTTGTGTTCAAGCGATATCACAAAGAAAATATCACCTCGCAAGTCTTGTGGGTAGAATCGTAGACACATTAATTTTCATTATTGTGCTATAAAATGTGGAAATTTGCGTTACCTCTGACGCACTCGCGCAATCTGTAAATATATTCACCTCTCAAAGCGAGTAATATAATTTATAATCATTACATCTGGAAATGTTTGAGGTATTCCTCCACTGGGTTTAGCAAAAAAAATGGTCCAATTCTACTGGTTTTAAAATAGGAAACCATAAATAAGATTGATAAAATTAAGGCAAACATGTCACCTGTTGTATTAAAATCATTGGAACAAATAAGAATTAACGTTTTTCAAATACATTTTGTTTCGTTTTATTTCGAAGCATTGAGGCATTGTTAAATTTCACCAAATATTATCTGTATCCCGTTTATTCCGGATTTCACAAATTCTTTCCCGGATTGTTTGTTGTTGTTTGCAAGCTGCCATGACCTTTCGTGCGTCATAATAGGTCCGATAAAAAAATATATAAACATATCCCGAAAGAAACTGACCGTTCTTGTAGTTCTTGCTTAGTTATTTATCTTATACGGTAACGAGAAATCGTCCAAAATCACGAAGAGGCCGTGATGGTACCACTGATAAGGCTGCGGATAATTTCCAAACAAAAAAAACTCATTTTTGACGATGTTAGGGTAAATAAGGATGCAAAAATTTTTGACAACACAGATAAAATGTGCAAGTGCACAATAAAACATACATAATTAGTTTGAAATTTGCCTATCACTGTTGATTACCTAATAATATAACCAAATGTTCGCATTAAATCACCAAGTTATACGCTTTGCGAATCTTCAATATGGCAAGTTAGTTAAAGTAAAGTTGTTACATTTTTCATTTTCTCAACTAACGCAACATATCCCTCAAATAAATCGCGTTCTCTCTCTTTACTTATTGTTGATACTATCGATGAAGGTCATCGCTCATCAGAATCAGAACAAAAATTTTTTGCAAGAACTTTTTCGTAGAATTCGGAAATACCTATATGACTGAGTTTAAGCATATATTTTTTTCTAATGTAACATGTTACGTTACGAAGTAGGAAAAACAGTAAATTTTACTCGCTATTACAAGTGTCCAACCAAACATAGTTTGTGATAGATGCGCCATTGGTTCTACGGCAGTAAATCTGATATTATTATTATTAAAATATTCGGAAATGCGGACAAAATTTTTGATTACTATATTTTCGAAAAAATATGACGTTCCAGTCATTGATGACGTCACTAACCCTACTTATCAAAATGCGGGCGATATTTTTGAAAATTGTATTTTCAAAGAAATATGACGTAACACGCATCGATGACGTCCTCGAACACAACGTTTATTTTCACTAATAACAATATTTGAAAAAATATTATTATAGATCAGATATCATGAATATTTTTGAGTTACAAATAAAGCCTAGAACAACGATTACTTTCTTTTAGTTGTTTGAAATATTGTCTATATCTAAAATGGACGATATGATACCAATACAGGCAATTCTAAATGTCGTACTTGTAGAATGCTGTTATGTGAAATATTCGTTGTTATGACGCCAAACGTTGATAAAATGAATACACGAAATTACTTACTATTACGGATTAGGGAAGGTCATTTACACATTTATTTGTTACTACTTGAACGATATTGTATAGTGTGAATTGCTAAGTGAGCCTATTACACTGATGTTGAAATGTTTTTACTTGGCGATAATTCAAAGAATAGGTTGAATGTGGTTTATATACATTTACATACAAGTTGATGTAATATCGTACTCTGTATCACGTTCTCTTTTATCTCCGGTAGTTGTGGTCACGGTTTAATTTCGAACCATTACATTTTTAATAAATTAAAGAAATACTGAGAAACACCGCCCTAATTCATTTACTAAATAAATTTTTTTATATAAAAAAATATTTTTGCGGCCAAACATAAATTAGACATACAATAACGTTCTTTCACCCAAACATCTTTGTTCATGCGATATTCATTTACTGTTTACGAAATCGTATCAGTAGGTGTTGATTAGGTGCACTTTGTGTTCGTAAATTGTTTATGTTAAACTAAGGTCAAGAAACACTTTATTTTTATCTATTACCGGATTAAATCCCAGTTACAGTATGCACTTGTGAAAGTTGTTACAAAATACCAGCCACATATTTTAAAATATATACGTTGAAAATTTTATTCCGTTTATAATATGAAAATATTTATAATTAAAAGTGATTGTTCATGATAGGGTATTTTTCTTGTAGCTTTTTATGTCCAAAAACGTGACACTTTTCAACAATATTCTGTTAGAGCCACTAAAAACAATACGTGGTTTTTTATTCGAAAAGAAAAATTGCCTCAAATGTTTATACCTTGTTGTGTGATTTTTAGTGCTTTTTATAATAAATATAGCTTTTTTATATAAAAATTGAAAACACAAGCACGTTATTTTTCACTGATACTTATATTTTGAAATAGGACTGTAAGAATGTCGCAAAGAAAAAAAGACTCAATTTGATGTCTTGACAAACCATACACATTTGTGATTGGAACATTGAAAAAGTAAGACAACACCAGTTTAAGGCTTGAATTACAAGTAGACATGCTTCCGATATTTCTATAAAATAAGGTTAAAAAACGCATACAGACAGTGCGGATCTATTTTTGTATAATTTATCGTTGTCATCAAACTATATTTTATTAGATTGCTCTAGATATGACTCACTGTGAATATTTTTCGGTTATTCCATTCAAAAAATAACTATCATATTGGGTTAAATCTTGAGTCCCGTTTGAAAGCATGTTTATTATTTCACCGTATATAGTGCTACTTTCTCCCGAAACGTCGGAAAAAATTAACACGAAAATGTACTGTTTTGCGCCTGCAGTTATGTAGATAACGGAACAAAAATGTTTTACGATAATGTTTACAGCAATATATTCTACTAAAATACACTGTCCGATATGTCCTGAATACTTTTAATGACTTGCTATTTTACTTGTTTCCAATTAGATCAATTACGACGTGAGCTTGTGCAATAAAATTCACTTGAGTATCGAAATAGTATACAATATAGAATTGATTGTCCGTCAGATGTAAAAGGTTCAAGCGAACGTGTGTTTGAGATACAAAACACACACTATCCTATGAAAGGTTATATTTTTTGCATTTAGTGAACATTCCAATCACATTTTAGCAACGTTTGCATATTTTGTCAATACCAGGACGCCATTGGTTTTATTGTAATGAAATCGAAATAAGTTTTTGTAATGTCACAAATCTTAATGGGTGATCTCAAATGCGTTAAATGTTGGAGTTGAATGTCATAGATTTCATGACTTAGGGTTATAAATGCTACTTATTTTTCAGTCAGTCCTTGACCAAACAGACCCTCAAAGTACCGTCAAATTCAATAAGAATACCTGCTTTTCGAAATCCGTGGAAGCTTATGCGCCGTATAAAATTTTTTACTACTTTTATTTTATTACCTCCCGCAAAGTAACTGCGTAAGTGAAAATGTTTTAGTAACCGCTAACATGTTTCCTATCAATATCTAAATATACCATCTCTTGCTTTGACATTTAAATTTTTCCATTATAAATTCGGCGATTAAAAGATGTGAGTGCCGACGTCTACTATATACATTCGTAGGATAGGGATAGGAAGGATAGAAAAACTGATGTGTACACTAAAAATAAATTCATGATAAACCTCAACGTAAATAGTAAACGATAATTGGTGTATGCACTATGATATCGGGTCCAGTTTGATAACACTTGGCATAGGTTTTTGTCGATGCCTCTTAGTACATTACCAAACTGGAGGCATACTATTCTAAGTACATTCCTACCTAATGAACCGGTTTCGACCACATATAATTGTGATGGGAGCACGGCAAAGCAATATATTTTAAGTTCAATTTTATCCAGACCAATAACAACCATTACAGGTACAGCGAGTAAATTTCACTCATACACGAAATCTGGTATAGGATTTCCGACAACTTTCCAAATAATACCCAAGAATTATTTTTTTGCGTGGATTGGTTTGTCTTGGAACGAGACTTTGAACTTTCAAGTTACTTCCGATGTACAAAACGACGCACCCTCCACGACGCAAACATTGTTGTCATTAGACCGCCTGATTACGTCGTTTTTGTAGGCGGTGTCGAGAAAATTGAGAGTTTGGGACCAGCCCTCTAAATTTGTATAGCCGATTTTTTAAATAAAAAAGAAATGGATATTTCATGTCATTAACGCGATTCAATTACACGGTGAGATCCTGAAGTTTTTGTACCGGTCTGAACACGATATTTGGGTATTTTCTCAAAATAATTGACGTAAAATTGGTTTGTTAGCAAGGTCGTAAAATGCTCAGGTTCAGCTTGAATTACTAACACACTACTGGAACGATGGCTGTAGATATAGCACACCTACTTTACAAGTTCGGGGAACACACAGTGCCATTTATTAAAAGGCGCGCAACTATATATCATGTCATATTTTGAAATACTTTCGGTACAGTTTGGATTTTCGTTGTGTTTTTGCTCTGTTACAACAACAAATCTATAGCTATTTTTGCTCAAAAGATTTTGCTTCCAGCTCTTGTATAATTGATATATCTGCTTACAATAGAAGACTTGTGGTTCATTTTGAGCTATTCGAGTTCGAAATGTATTACGAAATCTGTGCTTTTCGGGGTGATTCAGGTTTGTCTTTTTTTAGGTTTCAAAACAACACTGGTTCAAACAATGTTAATAATATTAAGTTTACGTCTGGTTTATCCCGAAAAATATGTCGCTTCTCTTTCATCAGCGGAAGTTTTCGTATTCCTCACGCATTCCGCACGGGACCAATGCGCAGCGAATTTGTTGATGCGAGCGTAGCATTTTCGTCGGACTGTGGCACCGAACGGCACCGAATGTGTTGGCCTGCTGTGAATCGATGGATGTCCAGATAAGACTGACGTCATCGAATCAAATCTTCGAAACTCTTTTGACTCGATGCGGTAAAGTTATCAGTGGCTGTAACCTGTTTTTGTTTGGAGCGTTAAAACTTTGATGACAGGATAGACCCTAATTATATCTATTGTAAAATCACCGGGAGAAAGGCACAATGCATTGGAAAATCAAATCGGGTCGAAAAGATTAGTAAATTGGTCAAAAGTTGGAATTATTGTTATTATATTATTTTTAGTACGTACTTTCGCTATAATCAGTACTGCATGCTTTTTCACTGTATTAGTATATGAATAAGTGAAAACGCATTCATTTCAACAATTTACTGAACATAAACTAGTGCTGCTTTCTATGCGATCTTCGCAGTTGTACGCAGAAAACAGCATTTTAAGCATTTACAAGCACTATGCCTATCTGGATTTAAACTTGAACAGGCCTGATAATTATCTAAATCAATTATATGTTTTGGTTAGGATAGGTACAACTGTACACCCGTACGCTTCTCATTATTCCCGCTTTGAAAGTGTACGGTAAGTCAATTTTTTATAGGTAAGTATTACCCATACATACTCGAGTTAGATTTTGCTATATTTCCATCACAGGATGGGCAAAAATTTATTCTTCAATTATCCTGTTCATGGTGATTTATCTTAGAATCATGCATGGTTGATGCTTTTGTTTGTACTATTATTCACACCCTCAATGGAAAAGAAACAAAAACAAAATAATGACGAACCAGTCGCTTGCACGCAAGGCAGCTGAGTCACAAAAATATCAATGAAATCGTGAAACTACGAAATATTTCGAAATTCAAAATTGATTTAATCGCTATGATATCTTGATTATAAAAATTGAAAACAAACGACCACGAGCTCAAAAATTATTCGACAAACTATTTTTTAATATCGCGGGGACATTTTGACACTCATTCATTCATTGTTGAGAATGAGCAACTAATAAACAAGAAAAAGAATACCAACAACAACAACAGCATAATAACAAAACGATTTATAGATCTACTTTGTGTCCAAGAAGTAACAAATAAAATCTTTAAATAATTGCAGTCTCTTTCCCATGAACTGGTATCTAAAATAACATACTGGTAGGTGGTTGAATGCGAAATTGCGACTATTTTTAGTGATTCGCTATTTATTATGACGAACTTCCTATACTACAGTTATGAAATAACTACGTGAGGGCAAATTGAATATGAAAGAATTCCTGTATTAAATATTATTCTCTTGAATTCATTTTTTTTAATATAAATATTTTTTCTAATATTAGATTCTGCATAGGAATATTTTATAACAGAACAACACTAGCATCAGAAATGTTAACTTTGTCATATTTCCTGTTTTGGTTGTGTTCACCATAAAAAACCTAGGAATTATTCGATAGGCGTATACAGCGTTATAACCCTATTTTACATCGTATATATCGAGCAAGGGTCAGATTGGTCATTGTTACCTTAAGCCTAGAAGCTGAGATAGTGTGAAAAAATACATGGTAGGTCATGCAGAAAAATGGTAGTTCATAAATTTAAACTACAGCTGGGATAATTCCGCGTTCAGATGAACGACATGAAAACTCAATAAAAAGGACCAGGCGTACGGACGAAGTGATGCTCACCACGTTGAATACAATCTTTGATTTTAATAAAGATATTCTTTTATCTTATCTGCCATCTCAATTTCATTTGATAGTTTGCACTAAAGAACTAAAAAATATGTTTTTGCTTTTACAGCCGGCACTGGAAAATAAGAAGGATAATAAGGTTACAGCGATAGAACATCGAAAATATGTTGTTGTCGTTCGGCACGTAATAATAATGATAGCCGGTCTGATAAGTTACGTAGGGCATTTAAGGCTGAGCAATTTGCGTTGTATCATTATTACTCGTTGAAAAATTTGAAAAATGTGGTTTCTCAGAAAAGTGAATAAACAAAGAATTTTGAGGTTTCTCTGGCTCGACTGAACGAATTGTTTACACAAAACAGGGAAATGTCGATAATTCGATCTTATGAAATGTTGCCAGTGTTTTATTAAAGTATAATCCCCGGGATAAACTTGCTTTTTGATTAGACCAACCGCCGTAGCGTTTTTCAATCCAGGGAAATAACATTTAAATTTGGGAGTTCAGAAATATTTTAGTTTTGTTTGTATTTTGCATCTTACGGCATTGTATAAAGCTTTGAATTGCGAGGCACACGAAGTATAGTCGGTCATGCTGAACCGCTAACTTTGTCCATATAGAGTTTTGTTAGGTGTCGTGAAAAGATTTTTATTTAGTTGAATCCACTTTGGCTTCTTGTAATACATAAATACGTAATTTTTTATCAAATGATCAACCAAACAAAAATGGGTATTTACTCTTATTTTAATTTGCACTGGATTGCCACTTCGATTATTCGTTTGAACAACTGATTTCTATCAAATAAATGTATTAGAAAAAGCTTTGAAATATTTAAAAAAAATTCCATCGGACGCTTTGGTATAGTCAAAACTCTTAACCCGTACTCGACACAATTTAAGATAGTACCCTCTATTGACTTTATGCAGTTCAAATAAACTTGCTACGGGGAATAAGTGATGTAATGAATCGTGCGTACCAAGCTATGTCAATGTCGTCAGTTTATATTGAAACATTCTGGATTATACTCGCCGCAGCGTCCGGTATCCATAAAGATTGATTGACGTAAACGAATTCAAGTTTCTTTGTAAGAAAGCTAACGTAATTCTATGGTTGGATTTTCTGCGATGTATTTCCAATCACGAATACAACTCAAGAGAATGGACAATGGTTATGTTTCAACTATAGAGACAATACTTAAAGAAAAGAACCCTCATTGACCTCAATTACAATCACACTGCGCCATCAACACATCTTTAGACGCCATATCGATTAGTAAACTACTTAGACAGATAGTTGTGAATGATACATAAACTTGTCATATGTCATAAATGTCTTTGTTTTCCACGTACCAAGTAAGACTTGTACAAGAAATATTGTTACGTGCGAGTTATATACCATAAATCAGTTTTATTGAGTGTACTTTTACAGTCGTGTATAGTGTGGCAAGTAAACTATAAGTCAAGTAAGTTCTAAGTTTATCCTCGCCAATCATGAACTTACCTTTGCACGGGTTTTCAGACGTCAAAAACACAGTTTATATTTTTCTTTACTAATTTACATCAAAAGCTGTAACACACACAATGGAAATTCGTCTGTCGTCGATGTCGCGGACGTTTTTACTGATAGATTATTTAAAATGCAACTATGTCTAAACGGATTGAAATATTTTAAAACATTACACTAACCCTCAATCCGGATGAAATTGATCTGGGGCTGACATGTAAAATATTCCAATGTGTTGTGAAGGCGGCGACTCGTGAAGTAGCATAACTGCTCATTGGTCCAATCATGACTCCCATTTTATCTTCCATCCTCGCATCAACGGAAGCAATTTGTGAAACTCTACAAAACAATAAATATGATGAATAATAAAGAATATGCTTATAAAAGATTTGATGACAGGTTTACGAATATATTCTAAAATGACAATAAACTTGGACAAATTTTCATATTTATTCCTTCGATTTTCCTTCTGATAAAAATGAATTAGCTCAATCATCAAAAGTAGCGGTGGTTTTAAAAAAAAAGACAGGCGACACAATTCACGTCAAGCAGCAAGCACAATGTAAATATTGTTGATGGGTGCGTGATTTGTACTATTTTTAGGCTCGTGTATGTGTTGAATGTAATTTAGACCTTTAGACGATGCCGGGCATATTTAATTTTAATATTCATTTTTACTTTTTACATTTTTGCATTAGGGTAATCTAAAATCTCCGGAAGTATTCAGTTTTCATGTATTTTCGATTTGAGTGCATTACCTAATGAAAATTAATCAATGGTCGAATGAATAACTTTTCTCTTCTGTTTGCGACAGATGAATCTATTACTTAACTTCACTCAAATTTGAAATAATTGGATCGTTTGTCAAGCTCAATCGATAGAATTTTCACAACAGTTTTTACATTGTGATGGTTGAATATTGATATTTTGAAATTAAACTTTATATGCTTGGTAATATTTATACATCACCGTGACTAGATGTATAATTTTATGTGATTGTACATTTACAGGACACAATTTAATATGATCCTCTTTTGTGTTGCCTTAGTCCCACACAAAAAAGTACACATGCGCTAGTCACACAAAAAATGCGGTTTGTATCAAGATATCAGCATTTCTGTTTATAACAGGAACGATGATATTTTTAGTAAATCATAAAGTACTATTGTCTGCAGATTCTACAATAGTTATAGTACAATACATTTTAGGCTTACCTTGAAGACGCATACCCGTGTTCTCCGCTACAATCTCTATATTGTAACTGGATATCGAATTCTCCTGCGATGCCACTGGCTTTAATTTCCTCCATTGCAAGATCCAAGGCAGGTTTTATAAACGGATACGACCACGGGTAAAAATTGTAGCCCATTTCAAAGCATTGAATTCGTTCATACAAAGTTTCGTAACTTGTACAAGCGCTTAGATAGTCATAGTCACCCATTACGTAGTTTTCTCCTGAATCTCCCTCGGAATAGTCACTGTAGTCCGGCTGGTATACCATTTCATCCTCGGACAGTTTTAGATCTTGTAATATATTGTATATTGCAGTTATTCCAGGAGCCATAACAGTGATGTTTATAACTCTTGTTGATTTTACAAGAACAATACTCTCAAATATTAACGCGAACACGACAAGTGGACGAAACATCGTTTTTCTTCAACTTCAACTGACGTATAGTAAGTAACTTATTTGTTTTTCAACATAGACTGAAAAGTTTGATGATTCTCGCTTTTCTATAAAATATATATAAAACAAATATCATCAAATTTGAATCTTCTGTCTCAAAAAATCGGTGAATTAAAAATGCTCTCGAGTGATATATTTTTGACGCTCAATATTTTCGATTTTGAGAAATATGTCGACTTTATATTTTTCTTGACCTAGCTTAGCTGTAAAGATTAAACCTGCTTACTATATGAATGATCTTCTTAACCACGCGACATCATTTACAAACTAAGTAATAAAACACTTTAAAACTAAACAACTGTCAGCCAAACCTTAATAAAACGTCTTATCAGTTTTCTACGAATGACGATCGAGGGTCGAATGATGCTGTCAAGATCCAAAGAAGCAAATAAATAATCTTTCGGAAGTTCAACAATCATTGAGGAAGAAAGGTCGAAACGAGAGAAGTGAAAGTCAAAATGAGAGAACGAAAAAATAATATTCACCTATGACAGAAGACGAATGCAAATCATTCCGCACAAGGAAAGGTGTTGATTACAGTGTAATAAAACCTAGTGAATTTACTGGAATTTCATAGTAAGTAAAACATGTTATATCTAACTGAAATATTAAGATGACTTATACACACCACGAGAGTTTTATAATCAAGATCATTTAATTTGAATTTCAAATGTTAATTATTTTATAAAAATCCTGAATTTGATGTGAGAGATAAATAACTAATTTACAGAAATTGATGCAGATGCAGCCAATTCGGAGGGCATTGGGAAAACGAAAATGCTGTGTTCCTTGAATGTCGATGGATAATATAGTGTAAACGCGAAGGTGTTTTGAATGTTCTTCAGAGTATTGTAAGTGAAGTTGAAGTTTGTATAAGTCATTCATGGAACTCGAATCACAACAACTTGTTAATAATAAAACAAAAATTATTTTTATGCGATCATGAAATCGTACGTTAAATAGAATACTCGTAGGATTTATACAGGATAAGCGATATAATAATAAAAAAGGTCTGATTTATTTTTGAGAAAAAAAGTCAACATAATTGAATGTAAAATTGTGTGCCGGGAACTGGAAGAATATGGACTGTTTGCTGAAGATGAACAAATATTTTGGACAAAAAATGGCCCTAGTCTACAGTGATCGAAACGTATTTATTATGAAATAATAATCATTTACACGAATGCTCACAATATACCTATTATTCATCCCATTCAATTTATTCACTGTGAAAGCCATCAGAGTCAGAATATTCCTGTCTCTGTAATTGGTTTCGTGAAGTGTGCGTGGTTCCGTGTTCAAAGTAAAGACGATACAAATTGGTCAAGGTTAAATGGAACCCGTTCTCCGTTTTATTGAATGCCACATATTTGCTTTGTATCCATAATCCTTAACGTCAGAGTTTTTCACGCTCGATTAAACTTATTCAAAACAATTCTACTGAAGTTTTAAATACCTCCTTGTTATGAGGTAATAAAAGTTTGAAATTTTGTTAGAAACAGATCACACTAATCAAGAAAATCAAATGTTTATATTATTTGATCTCGACACATGACTATTTTATGCCGAGCATAGTTAGTGGCATAAACCAGGGGTGTGCAACCTGCGGCCCGCGGGCCAAATGTGGCCTACATAGAAAAACTGTGCGGCACGCGGAGAAGTGCCAATTTTGAATAGTGTGAGGAAAATAGACTTCGAATTGCTGGCATTTCCATTGAAGCAAATTTGGAAACATTAGTCAGGAAAATAAGCCAGCTACAAATATCTCACTGAATTCGTTTAAAGTCGGTGTGACAATAAATTTGAATAGCATTTTTTTTTCAGAAGTTCATGCGTGTTGACTCATCAGTTTTGCAAGGACCCCGGATAACGCCATAAGATCAATAACAAAAAGAAACTATTTTTGTGCATAAAGGTTGCACACCTCTGGCATAAACAATACAACAGAATGCTTTTTTAGACAATCTAAAATAAACGTAATCTTCAGTGTTTTCAAGAGTGTTTAAATCACATAAATATTGCAAATTTCTAATCCGGGGAAGTCTGTCAATCGAAGCGTTTTGTAATGCAATTTTTAAGGTGTGATGCCTGACTTTAAAACCACCCAGTACAACTGTTTTGATACGCGCTATCCCAGTAAAAACACCAAGTAAACACATAGAGTCGAACTTACCGTAGACTTCCGCAAAAATGATTTTCGTGGGCGAATTTGCATGTGTCGTTTTGGTGAATGTAAATGTTGTCTAAATAAGCATTTGAAACTTTTTTCAATAAAAATTTTTGGAAATTTTCTTATAGGACGCTGATGTCATAAGAAAATCTGTTACCTTTGGTTGACTTTGAACATTGGAGACAACAGAATGCTGATACTTCGCAGAAAAGACTTGTGGAAAATTGATTAGTATACCGCAATGACCAAGATTGCTATCTACAGTAGATCTATTCTCTACTGTGTTGTGTTGACTATGATAGATTACCAGCATAATCTTTTTTCGTAGTAATCGTTCACAGTGGTTAAAAACAATATTATGTCGTTACGTCCTTTTTAAATTTATACGGTAAACTTGTTACTTAATTACACTCCATTTTTATTTGTATATTGTTGAGAAAGATACTAATTTTAAATAAGATGACGTAACTTATAATGCTGGAGATGTAACTCAATTTTGTTATCTCCAACTGCGTAACGACAGTCCAAGGTATTGTACCTGTTACTACGAGACTATTGCTTCATATTGCCATATGGTCAACTTACAATAATATTCATGTAAATTGTCTTCAGGTTGCGAGTTGAGATCTCTTGAATAGCACACAAGTAGATTAATCGACGTAAAGCACTCTCCAATGCATCATCATGCCCTATTTTCATGCATACAACCATGACCAGCAGCACCAACAGTTTTCTTTGCGTACGAATAGAGTTAATATATCCGAAGAAACGTTTAGATCGAACATGGGCAAAGTACTGCCCGCGGGCCATGGCCGGCCTATTGGGTAATTCAATCTGGCCCCTCTGATGCTGCCACAACCAAATCAAATTCAGATTTTATTGTTTTAGCTAAAAATAGCTCAATGAATTTCTTGAGATTGCTGTTAAAATTAGTTTTGGCCAGAAGTGTATTGTTTTTCACCTTTGCTTAGTAATACTGTAAATATTGTTCATAAAATGTAACTTTTTACGTCACACTTTCATGGCCCGCCAGTCTGGGTGGGCAAGATTTATGACCCCTTGTTTAAAAACCGTGTCCACCACTGGTTTAGATACTAAACGCACACAATAAATTACTGAAATATTGAGTTTGGACAGAATTAATCGAATTGTAGGAAATTTGATACGACATATCACAGTATCATAATAATATACATTTTAAAAATACAACAAATAAACAATACAATCATAATAAACAAATAAACAATAAACAATTAATGATGCATATCCATCCGAGTCAATAATAAGGATAACGCTGTCAAAATAAAGTTTTCTTCCGAAATTTTGCGGTTTTATTTCTTATATTTATTATTTGTTTAATTTTGGTTGAAGAGATATGTCAATCTGAATGCATGACGAATTCCATACGTCATAGCATCGATCGTTTTTATAGATTTCATAGAATTAAATCGAAAATTAATTTCAATAAGTTTAGTCACAAACACAAAATATATCACCTAGCAACAAGCTCCATCAACAATTCATCTTCTTTTTGAAGAGTATGTGTAGAGAGCAAAACGCAAGTTTTTGGAAGAAAAATTCTAGTATAAAAAGGAATAATCAAATACGGGAAAATTTATGACTACATATATATACATTTTTTTGATAATTAATTTCTTTTGAGATTGGCTTCCGCCCAATTCTCTTTGTCATTGTAATTGCATTCTACTGGTAGTTTCTAATAAATATATGAAAATTTTTTTTTTTTTGAAACGGGGGTTATTTGAATGAACATGTTGTTCATATTTAAACTAAAATACAAAATGAAATGAAATTTTACTTATCATGTAATACAATGCTTTTTTAGCCTAGGTGGTCATGCTATGAATATATTAAATATGAATCTAATTTTCTCTTAAAAAGTGATTCAATAGTATTCTCCGCCCACAAGACAATTCTCCACTCATAAATTTCATGAATATTGTTTGAAAACCCCAAAGAGTATCTCGCCCACTGGGTAACCAGAGATCTCTGTGGTTAAATTTAATATTTTAAGAAGTTCAATGATATTTCTGTATATTGTTAGAAAAAACGATGGCGCAATATGAATATATTTATGTAATAGATATCTGGGATAAAATGGCATCGGATGTTAACTTAATATTTCCGTTGTGTCATTATACAATTCGGGATTTTCATCACGTTAAGATTGTTATGTCTCACTGGGTACCTCGCACCTGCTCCAAATACGACTCAGTACAATCGCAAGTCAGATGAAAAGAGTTACAGAGTTGAAATGATCATTTCCAATAAATATGGGCTTTTCCGAAGCATGGAGATCATCGCTGCTGGCATGTAGAACACTTAATGCGCTCTTATAAATTAGGGGAAATAGTGTAGTCAAACAGTTCTCAATCAATATTCGTGATGCGTGGGAGTTGCATCGAATAACAGTTTTTAAATTTAGACTTTCATAAAGAAAAGAGAGTTGCACATGCCCTTTCGTAAAGATTCACATCAGCGGAAATGCATTGGCATTTCTGTCAAATGTTGTTACTCACACATATTTATAAAATAAACAACTTTTCAACTTACTTTGACGTATTATCGTGACTTCGGATTTGCTGGCCTGTTTAAAATTGTTGATATTAAGTGAGCGAGGACAGATGGTATCAAAATTACTTTGTGGGTTCAAAAAATTTCCCCACATAAAGCAATTCGTCTTCTAACCTGTCCTCATTTGATACGGTATATTAGGTTGAAAGTTACGATTTGCCATAAAAAACATACAAAGAGTACGAAAATCGTGCGCGTATTACGCATTTAGTGATTGTATCGTGTCGGGTGGTATTGAATATGTTTATAACCACGCCAATCACTCGCGATCCTCATCAGGCTTATGTACCTTGTACTTTAGTGCTTGGTATTATGCACCGGTGATAGCATTAATAAAAGTAGATGGGAATCTGTTCAATTCAAGTAATAAAGCAAGAAAGAGATATTACGAAATATTTAACTACAATAATGATTGACGTTTTTAAATTTAAAAACTTTTTAATCAATTCGCCTTTTTTCTATTAAGGCATAATTTTAAACAGCAAGAAGAAGTTTGATAGTTTTCATTTTATTCCCCCCATCATTTCTTAAAAGGTATAGTTATATTCTTTCGGGATCGTATTTTTTTTTTTTAATTCAACTGTCTTATTCGTTTAGGGTCAAGACCATCCTTAATATGCATAGTATCCAGGTCAAGTTAAACTAAAACATTCCAACTGTACCTTGATAGATTGGGGTCAATAATAAGTACATTTATCAAGCAATCCATGAATTCCTCTTCGTCGGTATAGTTTTATAATATGATAAAGCCATTGGTTGTTCATAAATAACCGAATATTTTCTACCTGAATATAAAAAATTCCAAATATAAAAAGATATATTACTAAATCTTTTTACTCCGGGGTATGTACACCTAAATTTTCAATCTTCACAAACATCACGATCATTTGTTTGGTTGTGGTACAGATATGTTTGTTTTCGCTTCTCGAGATGTCTTAGAAGACGTCGTGGATTCCGACGAATTAATTTTACGATATCTTCTACCGAGAAATTGTCATTGTTAAATAAGTTAGGTTGAAAAGTTCAACGACGAAATTATTTATTAGCTCTTGTCAAAATCCGAGATCGAACGTGTTTTGACAATATGTCGGAAGTTTCTACCGTTTTCCGTCAATGACGTCACTCTAACCATCAAATAGGAAAGAACGTTCATGTTTCTACGGTGCTATTGTATTTGATGAATATTCTGCGAATATTAACGGAGAATAATCTGATAAATATTGATGGCAACAACCACAATGGTTAAGTCAATGATAACATGCTGGTAAGCGAATTCTGCGTATTCATACCACAGAGACAGGATGACTGAAAATGAGTCTGAATTCTTGGGTGTTAACTGTTACCCGCTCATTGTGCAACCTTAACCATACGTATTAATCATATTTTGGCTGAACAAATTTGCAATTTTTTTTGCTTTGGGAAATTTGCTCATTCATATGCACGTTTACCCCACAGCGTAAACGTGTAGAAAGTTCAGTATGTGAAAAAACATGAATTTTTTCATATTACCAATTAAAGAACAAGTTGGTCTGGCCAAATATAAGAGCCGCTATATATATTACAGTGCTGTTTATTCTATATCGATATAAACAATACATATGGCCATATTCGTTCAGGACGGCAACCAAATAATTCCGCTAGATGACAAAAGTAGCTGCGTAATAATTTCACTAAATGTGGTTCAGTCGCTACTGCACCTTCTTAAACTATCGGAAAACTAAACAAAAATTACACTGATTATACCCTATAACGTGATAGTACTGATAATTTGACAGCCCGAATCTCCAACATTCAGGTCTTATCAAGCATTGCGCGAAACTGCAATAGGGTCATAATGAGCATTTTATTCATTTTTTTATTTCTTATTTTTTGTTCTTTTATATTCGATAACGACCCCTGGTTTTACACTTCGAGGGGTGGGCTTTGATTGAGCAACCCACATTGACTTGTAATATATATAAAGGTATAGACAAATTACGGTTAGGTTTATGGCAGGGGTGACGAACCCATTTGCTATCGCGGGTCATTCTATCAGTCACCGCTGAGTGAGCGGGCCGCACAAGTGTTTAGTCATATTATGATATCTATTCATTTTTATCAACAAAAACAAACAACTGCATCCATACAGCTGAAGGCATTCAATGATATATTGCAGCATAAAAGAAAAATAGAGCATTCAATGCATTCAATGCGTTTTACTTTTGAAAACTTTTTTGCTTCACTAAACGCTTTATATTAGGACAAATTGACCATTTGGAAACTTTCAACTGCAAGCCAGGATTTTCAATATCTGAGAATAATCTTTGGCGGTAGCAATGGGATAAAGCAAAGTCAGTGTTGCAAGAACATATCAAATTTGTATAATTATTAACATCGCGAAAATACGAATCAAAACTAGATATTCGACATTTTTTTAAGATCTTCCATTGTTTTAAAAACTGAGCTAAAGTTATAAAAATTTTTTTAGTTTTCAAATGTCCCGTGTATCGTTCGCCAAAACATTACATTTTCACAAAGTAAGGTTACCCCTCCTCCATTAATTCCTATGCGTTTACCGATAAGACGGCGTAACTAGGATAAGACAATGGTTATTTTAATGAATAATCCATTGTGGATTCAACAAAACAAGATATATTGAAAATAGTGTTGTCAGTAATCGCTTGAATGACTGAATCGCCTGAATGACTCGCGGGCCGCACGAAATTCCTTGGCGGGCCGCATGTGGCCCGCGGGCCGCAGGTTTGTCACCTCTGGTTTATGTCAATAGTGGGTCTATGCAAATGGCATGATTTTTTTTCAATCACTAAACTGGACTTGAATCGGTTGAAGGAGTCAAGATCACGATCAAGTAGAGCCTCGGTAGATACGAATTTTGCCCATACGACTCGAAATTAATTGTCTCAAGCCATCGATACTTGGCAAATTGAACCGACTTGAAGATACTTATATTGACTTAACTTGGTCGCTGGCCGTTTGACTTCCGACAAAGATAAGCATGTATTGCATTTTGGTCAAATATGAGCATGAAATAATCTTCTACGCTGTTATTTAATATTTATACGAAATCGGTATTATGGCAATTTAATTATGAAGATTATTTTCAGACTAATATTTATTCCCATGTTTATTTTTGTTTTCAAGAATTATTACAAGCGATTAAAAATGCGTATCAAATTAATCATAAGTGATATTCAGCAGTTTAATATATGGATAATCACACATTTCGCTAAAGTAAATCCTACAGCAAATATGGGCTTTAGAATTAAATATCGAATGTCTAGGATATAATTATAAGATATTTTGGCATCAACACAAAAATAGTGTGCTTGAGATATGGTCAACCGTATACTGCTGCCAAAGAAATTTTAATCAGATCTATATAATCGCATTAACTTAAACACATAACCAATCTGAAAGTCAATCAAACTAGTCAATATACAAAACATAGTTAGTTTCATATCAAAAAAATTGTCGAAAAATGTTTTTACTCTATAGTTTAATAGTCAAAATAATTATAAATTAGTCATAGTGTATTAGTAATGAAGGTGGATTTATTCAACAATGTTCAAACGACAACAATGAATTGTGGTTTATGAATTAAGACGATACAATTAACGGCAAGCGAAAACTTATTGTCGTGAGAAAACACCACATGGTCGCAATGTTTGCGTTAGCTAACGTTATCCGTAACGCACGCATACTCGTCTATTCAACACTCTACACAGTGCGTCATATGCAATCCAGCGAGCAGCTGGATACGTTGGAAAGTTGTTCTTAATAACAATAACATGTGCACAAATTAAAAAGGTAACGACGAAGGAAATTCATTCAATTATATAAGGGTTCTCAAGGTCCTTCGATGTGAGAGTTCATTTTCATCAATGTAAGGACCGTTGAAAGGATGAATGTGGCTGGGTCCGGTAGTATCGTCATCTCGCAGGTTGTATTAGAAGTTATATTCAAGAGTGGTAAAGTATACTGGATCTGACCGAGGAATTCATGTTTGGTTATTGTTGACTCTTATAACTCAATTATCAGCCTAGTATTCAGGAATTAGTGATGAACATAATACGAATAAAAATGCTTTTATTCAGCAGGCAAATCTAGATTTTTCGGTATTTCTATTAACTAAATTTTCTGTCAGAATGAGACAGTTGGCTTCGGTATATTAATTCTGACGTTTGTCTGGATTATCCTCGTCCGTACCGATGACGAACAGCGCTACTTCCTGTATCTTCTATACGCAGCGGATGTAATTAACAACATTAACTTAATATTGTTTTAGGGGAATTAGCTCGAGTTCGCCTGAGAGAGTAGTTTAGAGTTGCTAATTATACAGCAAAATTCACTATGTCTTTACCCTAAGACTTTGTCTACGATATAGAGTGAGTAAATTTTCACTTGGCTTCGAGAGACCACCAACATAAGTATATTGCTGTAACAATGCGCCGCGTTAAACCTAGCCCCTTGTGTCTAAGTTAAGTAGAGTTCTATTGCGTTATCAATGGGATGATATCACAAGTTAAATTTTTTAAGGTTATTATATCCAATGTGCGGCGCAAGAGATTATATAAAATGGGATATGAAACGAGGTGGCAATTCGTAATATTTTTCTTTAGGATGTCAAAAGGGTCATTTTTTGGATAGATGGAGTAAGTTTATTAGGTAATCTGTGCGGGCTTTTTTTGTCAAAGATATTCAATTCAAACTTATTCGGTATGTTATTGCTATATTAGCCAAACTTCTCGACCGAGGTTCTATGTAACTGAATTTATGGTTGCAATACTCCCAAGATTTCAAGAACAATCGTTTGCAACTGTTTTCTGTTTGTTCCATATGCCTAAATGACAGATACCGTTATCTCCGCATGCTGAGAACATGCTGTAATGTTCCAACGTATTCATCGTCATATGTTTCTTACGAAGGTGTTGTATAATAACAAATGATGATTAATTAGCATTTTTGCATGAGGATAAGAATTAGAAAAATGACTACGTACGCAAGTTAGACACATTCACTTCAAACTTGAGTCACAAGCATGCAGACAAGTTAGTGGCGGGAAAATCGGCGACGTCATAGTTTTATTTAACAAGTTTATGAATGATCTTCTATGTATATCCCATGTATAATACGACCCCGATTGTTATGTAATAGTGTGTGCATGTCTTTTGTGTCACTAAATCATTGATTCTAAAAAGAGTCCCAAATTCGGGTAAAGCTAGAATCATCTTTTTGGCATGAGAATATTTACTCATTTTCGAGAAGTGTTGATATGCTCAATACAAAGAACCAAACGCAACATGAACCACGAATTCCTTTGTGAAGAAGAATACGCAAAATTTCGACACATTATTTCCGCTTTTCGTTGATCAATTCGCGCTAATTTCTCGAGATTTAAAGCAGAATCTTCAGTGCCATAACATGGCCCAGGGATAGCGGTTTTAAACCATGCTTAATCAATACAGAAAGAAATATCATTTTTTTGCGTGTGGCAGAACTGAGCAGCTTTCTTCTGCGTACGCTTACAAACATAAACGCTCGTGACGCTTTTCCGCTATTGCGTTATGTACCGGAAAACGAATGAACCGCCAGCAGTCACATTGAATTCATCTTAATAACAGCAAGCAATGAAATAATCTGTTTTGCTCCGTAGTATTGTTGTTATTATTAAGATTTGGCCTTAATGATGCATCCTTTAGTTATCATGTCGGGTTGACGCAGCATTGTCTATGTGTATGTATATGGTATAAAGTAGAAAGTTTCTCGGTGTTCGTCGAGAGTTAGTATTCATCGGTCACTATAAATTTGTAGTAAATATATTTATGTGGCTGGGTCGATAATTGTAGAAAATATGAAGGATTCGACATAGCGAAGATTTTATATTCATTTCGCAAATGATGTTCAAAGTAAAATGTAGCAGGAGCATGTAAATATGTAGTAACTGATTGTGTAAAAAATTTGAACGAGTGAATAGTTCCGTCTGGAAATTATTTGGGATTTAGTGCTCTTAGATACAGGAGCCCTAATTGAGGCTCGACAATTTCAATTAAAATGAGTTGCGCGATAGTCTTTATAAATTGAATATTTATATTGTTTCTCTAATCTGATCTTATTTTCTATTTGCCATATTACAGAAAAGCGTTTTCGTTTTATTCAACAGCTTTGTATAAATTTATATCATTGAAGAATCTCTATAATCTAGTATTATAATTTCATGAAGCGGATAAGAATTCGGAAAAAAATAATCTTTTTAAGAAAAATGATCCCGTAAGTATATAAAAAAGTAGTTGTAGTCAATTAATAATGTAACGATTAATAATTACAATCAAATTAGGACTTTTATTGGCAACCATGATTGAGACGCTGTCACCATGACACTATTCTATGGAATGACGTCACGAGACCGTTAACATGTATCACTTATTTAACTTGAGCATCTTTTCTCTCTAGTCGCAACTCGCGATAGATATCCTGGTGAAATAATGTATTTGCAAATTTACTTAGTTGAACTTATAAATAAAAACCTCCTTACTTACTAGTAGAACCTGAAAATAAATATTAGTTTTGTAAGGTAATTCTGTAGTGAAAAAATATGATTGCTACATCTTTTGGTAAAACGGTCTAGAACTCTAGAGATATACCTATTATACCATAATATAAGCCATGGTTATTTATGAGATGTTTCAACATTTCGTCCGTACAAGGTGGCACACAAGAAATCAACAAGACTTATTAGGTAGAACTTCGAACTAAGCCATCTTACCATATTTTGAATCCCAATGTCTGCCACCTCACCCAGGGTGGTATAAGTTAATAGGCAATGACGAGGAAAGATTATTCTGGTCATTCCAAAGCAAATTGATTCTGATTCTTGTCTATTTCAGGTTGTTAAAAAGTCTAATAAAAAGTGAACAATTGAAAAGTAATCTAGTTTTTTTTTCTTATCATGTTCTTTGAATTTTTCTGCAGAAATTTTCATGTTCGCCTATGTCTGTGTATGTTAGCTTTATCGTCGTTTTCATCCTGCGACAAAAATGGAACCTCGACTACAGCGAGCACAAAAATAACATTCGATGTAAATTCTACTGCAGCGACGACAACACACGCAGAAGAAAAGGATAATGGTAATTACCAATTTAGCATCTCATACAAAAATATCTAAACTGTATAAAAGTCTTCTACAAACTACATTATATACATTGCTTATACGCATTCTCGTTTTTGTATCGTTTTGGATTAACCTCAATCTTACGAACTTTATTACTTGAAATTTTAATCATTTTCTAATTATATATTGTAAATATAATTGATTAAAGTTTTTACAGTTCACATGCACGATGATGGGGATATGCTCTGCATCGTAAATTTTGGTGATTGTATGAATGCAAATGATACTTGCTCAGACGACAGGGCGTTTTTAAAAGGACTTTGCTCAGACTCACCAAGAAGATTATGCTGTGCTCCGAGTAAGTAGTAGTCATAATGAAAGAATTTAGCCAATGCATGATGGGAATTTGTATAAAATACTATTCTCACCGTAAGGATTTCAGTTACATATTGCTGTGTTCTTATCGCGCAATGATTGTTCTCACTCCTTGCTAGTCAGTTCATGGGCTAATAAACCACGACCACCACAGCGAATAGGATTTGAAAATTTGTGTAGGCTGTATGCCAAACTAGAGATTTCTCAGTTCCTCTAAGCAATACCGCAATATACGTTATTCGTAAAAGATATTTTTTCTTGGGTTAAAACATAAAACATGTCATAGATGGCCATCCAGATACAGAGCTACACTAAAATTATTTCAACCATTGTCATTGTTTATACTTATATTGATTTCCTAATATCCTTACAATTTTTCAGTGCAACGAGAAATGACTTCATGGGAAAGCAAAGACGAAGATTGTATCAGTCAATTTGGTGAGTGCTTGTTGGACACAAACAACTGCTCAGGAACGTTTAAAGATTTCACATGCGGAGGACCATCACACAGAAGATGCTGTACACCAGGTATGAAGTCTATCTATTTATTATTTTGAATATTAGTTTAAAAAAAGGAAAATAAACAAATGTTCAAACTAAATTCATTTAATGTTAGCTTCAATTCTTTTATTTTCATAATATATGACATTGAAATTTATTTATAAATACTGTGAAAAATGTGTGGAAACAATGAACAAATTCTAACTCCCGTTTTCTAGATGCCAAAGACGCTGCAGAATGGATAAAGGACGATAAAATCTGTGAACAGTCTCTGGGAACTTGCCAACTGAATTTGAGAGAATGCAAAGGAGAGTATCAAGTTGGAACGTGTGGAGGACCGCAACAGAGACAATGTTGTCTCCCGGGTACCTTTTACCTTTTTGTTTTGTTATTTCAACAAATATATAAACTTGTATAATTATAATATATTATTATCAAAAAAAAAATTTCTAATTATTTGTTTTGTTGCAGGCAATGATGTTAAGACTGAATGGAAAAATCACGACGCAAAATGTTATGAAAACTGGGGTACATGTACTGCTGCTGTAAAATCGTGCTCGGGTAAACGAAACAAATCGATGTGTGGAGGTCCTGATGAGCGACAATGTTGCGTTCCAGGTATCTGCTATGTTTACATTTAGTCTAATGAAATTCACACCACAAACCAAACAATATAATGCAAATCAAGATGGATTCTGCTAAGTATGGCATATTTCTGGTATTATTACCTGTATGTGATTTGAACGCCCACTGGCTGCTATTGCTATTTCAGTCCAACTAGTCGCTAGTCGCTATATTTCTTTTTGGATTTTAGATAAAGCAACGGTGAAGGCCTGGGCAAAAGATGATGACAAAAAATGTCTTCTCGAATTTGGTTCTTGTCAGCATGATTCAGCAAATTGCACCGGAAAAATCGAAGACGGCAAATGTGGTGGTCCATCATATAGGAAGTGTTGTATTCCAGGTATAGTATGGTTCTATGACTTCTTGAAATAGGATTGACATCTGAATTTAATAAAGATTCAAATACGGGCATACAATAATTTAATTTAAGTGAAAAAAATCAATGCTTCAAAATTTCGAAATATAACCAAAAACGATATGCAAAGTGAACGGACTTGAAACATAAACATCCATAAACGAAACTAAAATATTGAAATAAAACTCAAGATCTTTACCGAAAAAAAAAAACGCTATGAATTAATTTGATTTAGCTGAACTAACGAACGTATCAACATATCAGTTATAACGTTAACTTTTCTGATTGTTTCAGATATAAAAAATTTGGAAATTTGGAAGAAGGATGATGATTTGTGCAATGAGAAAGGGGGTCAATGTCAGAGCATTGCAACACCATGTCACGAAAAATATCAAGAAGGATTTTGTGGAGGTCCAGCAAAAGTTCGACAATGTTGCATTAAACCAGTTAAAGAAGGAGAAGTGCTTGGAACGGAGAAACCGGGTAAATTCACTAATAAAAACTTGATGGGTTACTTTTAAAATCTTAAATGTTTTTTTTTATGTTTTGGTTGGTATATGCATAACACTATTGCAAGTAAATGACACAGAAGTTAAAAAAATACGAAATGAATTCATGGAAATTCATTGGTTATAGGGAAGTTTCTATATTGGTGTAAGCCTTGTTACGTCAGCTATACCAATACATACACCTCAAGTGTAATTGTAGATATAAACTCCACTTGATGCGCATAATTGTCTAACTAAAAAAAAGATCTTTGCAACATATACTCGACTTTTACAGATTCAGTAAAACATATATTACCTTTTTTCAAAAGATATAACAGTGTTACCTTTTCATTCTGGTGATTTAAGAAGTGAGCAGATAAAAAAAATACAATTCATGTTATATATTGCTAAGACTAATTTTTATCAATAATACTATTTTTAGATGAAGACAAAAAAGAGGCGCCAGCAACGCCGAAAAACACTTCAACTGATTCAATAATGAAACGATTTTCCTCGAATTTAACATTGCTACTGAGTGTGTCAATTCCCGCCCTGGCTATTATGATAATAGCTTTGTATTGTCTTATTAAAAAGGTGGGGTGTACTGATATTGTGTTGTTTTTGCTGTTGTTAGAATCCGTTTTCTTATTTATGTTATATCTAAATTGAGTCCGTGCTAGTGCAAACTCCGACTTCAAGTATGTTTATTTTAACTTTATATATATGGGTAATTTCAAGTTTCGTGACTTCATTTTACTAAACTTTCTGAAGCTTTTTAAACTCTTACCTATGCTTTAGCGCGGAACATGTTGCAGACCATACAAGAAATTAAAAACACACAAGACACCTTGGTATAAGATGGAATATAATGAAAGTAAGTGTGAAGCCATGTTTTTTTGTTGAGATTATTGGTGCTGGCATACATGTTTCTCGTGTAGCTTGTGATCTACATTAAGTGACAATAAGAACGCTCTTCAACACTGCCAACGTGGTAAAAAGTCACAAGATGTTATTTTCGATCTTATACCTCGACTTTAGGTTGGTTTGGTATATAAATCAGAAGCAACCTATGATCGACTAACCCAGAATATAATGTAGGTCACATACTACGCCGGCACCACATTTTTTCTGTGACGAAGGATATTTTATCTGGATTCGATTTTACTACATTTAAACACGCGAAACTTTAAGCTCCTTTGGAAGGGTTATCATTTTTTATAATTGTATCATTTTGCCATAGAAATGAATACAACTAATATTTTTGTTTCTTGGCATGATTCAACTTTTTGTTTTATTTGTGATTTGAGTAGTTGAACCATTTTCAGTGGATGACGATGAAGATGTCAACTTAACTGCATCCGAAGAATCTAAAACATATGCTTAGAATTATAAACCAAATGAGGTATGTATCCAAAACATTATGAGAATATTTCTGTGATCAATCTAGAAAGCGTTCAATGAGGCGAAATACATGACGAAAGAAAGGAATAAAGCACTTTAGATTCTAGTACAATTAGTCGATGCCAGATTCGAAGAAATTGGGCATCTTTATATTATATACAAAGTGTACTGTACATTGTACTGTGATGTGGTATACGTATTTCTGAGTTTCAATAGAGTAGTGTGCAACTTTCCGATTTAGGCAAAAGCTTTTAAAGATTAAATCATTATGTAACGAGGTAGTCAAGAATCTAAAAATATGCATAATTCTATTAATACATTTTCTTTGTACTCGAGTAAGTTATTCTTGAAGGTAAATAAAGAGATACTATCTCAGATCTGAAAAGCAACACAACCATTTTAATCCAAAATCATCAAAATAGAAACGAATATATAATGTTGAAATATTTTGCAGCACGCTTCTTTGACAAAAATACTTTGTTAAAATACTGCATTTTCTTGTAGTTATACATAGTAACTATTTGAGAAATATGAATAATAAATGTACTTTTGTTAAACCAGGGTGGGTGAAAAAACGATTACAGTATCTCTATTAGGTTTTATTGAGAAACATGACTTATCTTACAGATCAACAATGAACATCAAATCTTTGAAAAAAGATGAACGACGTTCTGGCCTTCTGTCAAACAATCATCATGAAAATCTTCTTCGCATCCTGAATCCTTCGTAACGAAAGGATTTTTCCTCGTATTTTCAAAATTATTATGTTGAAATCAAAGCATTACAACTTACAAGCATAAGGACAAAAAATTGTTTTTAACCTTCTGACCTGCCGATGTCGATGCTGAAAAATTCAAATAGCGGCACTTCTGCTTAGGGTTTATTGCATTAACAATCCCAGTTCGATGATAATTGCAGAATAGCATTATTGATACATTGAATCTACACTAATTAATATAAAAAAGACTCTAAAAATTTAATGACGTAAAATGTAATATGGTACAATTTATTATTATTATTTTCATTAACATTATTTTGTGTGTTTTATTTATATTGACTTTTGCTTTTCTCTATTAATGAAATGTAATATGACCGCTATCTTCAATGTAAAAACTGTTTGCATAAAAAACTATTGTTTTTATTTTTGTGAATCGACCGACAGTGATGCAAATAAAAACGCCAAAATACAATGCATTTTCAAATAGCCCTTTGATAGTCCCCAATATCATTTGGTGAATTCGATCCCAGGCCGAATCTGGTCCAAACTCTCATCCCAAGCCAAACTGTTACATATTTAATTTTACAGGTATAAAAAGGAATAAGGTACACTGGACAGAAGAATCTTTATAGCTTAATTTTGTTACTTAATTAAATGCATAGAATTTGTTTACGTTTCTCATTGACTAGTACGCTCGACTAATGATAGACGTGTTCTCTTCGGAGTTCTTCGATAACTCTTTGAGCCATCTTGCGGCACACTAAAAATGAAATAAAAAAGTCCAGGCTTATCACAAATCAATTATTTTTACCAAATTCATTAATCCGCAAACCCTTATGAGATGGATGTAACCATTTTTGGGGTAAATAATATTGAAACAAGATTCCGCCGTTTTGTAGGTCAATTTCAGCAAGTCTTTGTCGTTTTTGTCTTGTAATTTTGGAAAATTAATATTCGTGTGCATTATTTGCGGATAAAAGAAAATTAATAATAGGATTAAAAATGACGAAAATATTAAAAATAAGCGAAACATTTGTATTTCAGTGAACCGATTCTACAAATAAGACTGCAAAGTTTAAATATATGGGCACAAACTTGTACTGATATGTAACTTCTAATGACAGTTGTTGAACTCTCGCTCGCTGAAAATGATGGACAAAAAAAATCATGGTTGCGAAGTTTAGCATGGTTTGGAGATAAAATTGAGAGCTTTAGGAGTTTGGAAAATATATGAAAGGAATGTCGTTTTATGAGTCTTTTCAATCCCTTAACTGCTGAAAGTTCTAAATACATTGCCGTGGTAGTTCAAAGGAAACCATAAATGAATCACGAAAATTCCAATCTTTGCAAAATTGGTAGATCATTAAGTATCAAGGTCTAGCTACAATATTTGTATTTGACAAATTTTTATTTTAAGCAATAAATATCGAAGTTTTTGAAATCAAAATTTCCTCAGAGCAGCAGCAGTCTGGTTAGTTAAAGTATATACAGCGACTTTGGCTTGAGCCAGTTTGTATATTTGGTTCGACAAGGTAACAAGAACATTCTCAGAGTGTAAAAAAGTTTTGCATCTTATAGTAGTGGAAGATGACGTCGGTGGTGTAATTTAGTTTGTATGAGCATTATCTTTTTGCGGTAATGATTTCTAAATTTAGAATAAGGGAACAATGATTCTTGAGAGATGTCGACCTGGCGACGCCAAAAATCCCCAACCCATCCCTGTAAATATCTGGAAGCACACTAGTGTGTCGCGAACACAGTTTAAACAACAATTGACTATAATGAAATTGTTTCAGATATTTCGCAGACAGCTACATCTGCAAAAGTTACATCAGATATAGACGTTTTAGGTCGTATCACAAACATATTGTATGGACGTTCGTATTTACCAAGAAATGGCAGTATATATATGCTTTCACATAGATCAGTGTTTCCAAAAGTAGGCGAGCAAAAACGCTCCCCCTTTAGGCGTTTGCGAGAACTGTAGGGGCTCTGACCGTGATCATGGGGGCACTGTTATCAGCTTGGCCGTTTGGGGGCGCTGACAACAACGGGACAGTTATAAGAAAAGTCAAAATATATGACATTTTTTGGATGTTGGAACGTAGAATATTCCAATTTATTGTATAGCAGTCTAGCGAGAGAAAGGAAAACCAAACAGACGGCTTTCTATATGGCGAACAAAGGTAGCTCATCCGGTTACCATTCCATGTCGGGTATGGGATTAGTTAGCCAGTTATTCGTTTCAGATGTATGAATTCGATGGTGGAAGAAGTAAATGAACCACCCTGCGTCGACAAGGATTCCAGCAATCATCTCACACATAATACCACCCATAATAACGACACATAATATCCAACGCGTAGCACAATGTGTCACATCGCCGAGCCCAAAGACGGATGGAGCATAAATTTATTTCGACTTTTTAGTCAATGGGGCGTTTGTAAGTCAAAAAGTCATCCGAAAAAAATATTATAAAATAAACTATTCCCTAGTGTTTATCTTAATTTGAAGCGCATATTACTTTTTTTGTGCACTCAATCATGATTTTGAAGAAAGGTTGCGTGACAATGTTTAATATTAGCAGGGACGGCACAGTGACATTATTTGCTTTGCATATGACTCACGTTACATGGAACATATACTTATTAAAATGGAAATTCCGATATCATAATAGTTCGAGTTAAAAATTGTTTGTATCAATTAGGTTCCGTATTGTCACTGCACGTACAGACACGAAAATTCCCCCTATTTTAGATGGGAGTCATAAACGAGCATGATTGAAAATAGTTAGTAATAAAATAGGTAGTAATCTATTTATACATATGGACATAGATGTCGTTCATGTATTGAGATTGGTTTCTCTATCAACATGAAACTATGAATCGACTATACTTCGTTGTCGTATTGTACACGTTTGCGTAAATTGATTGCTTTTTGGCCGTTGGTTAAAGTTACTCCAACATAAGGAAGTTTGTTCCAATGCGAAACAAATGCCGATTAGTCGCTCCTGCTGAAAATGCTATTTTGTGGAAGTGACAAAGTTTAGAATATTTAAAATAGCATTACCTAGAATATACTTTGACTCACGTCTGATCCATTTCAATAGACCGGATATATCCTTCAAAAGAAAAAACAATTCAGCACGCCATAACGCATTTAAACAGAGTTTTAATATACTACATACAAGCTAGTTTGCACCTATACGTATGATGACAGATAGTTTGATTTCAGCATTTATATTTATTTTAACAGGTATGAAACTCAGATGTGAGTGTATTTTTATACTAGCATTTGAAATATTTTTTAAAGTTTTTGATTAATTTTGAATTTAAGTTATATTTCATGATTACTAGCCTGTTTGACCATGACCGTACTAGCCTGAAACTAGACACAAATGTGCGGATTGTATTCCATTTTGTAAATATTTAACAAAAAGAGAATAAAATACATAAAGCAAAGCCACTTGTAAATACAGTTGAGCTAGATTTCAATATTGTGGCTGGAGGGTAGGGAAGTAAGAATGAAGTATGCAAAACAAGTGTACAAATGAGTCCATGCGACAAGAGCACATATATAAATAGAGACAACATACCACCAAATTCACTAGATCTATACATAATGCTGCAGTGCATTTTGTCTTTCAGGTCTCCCTCTAATTCTTGCGGATTGTCATTTGGGCGCCTCGACCATCACAAGTAGAAACGGGAACATACCAATTTCTCCTGTTACCGGCAGTCGTTACAATGACAACCAAAACTGTGAATGGAAATTTTCTCCGCAAAGTGATTGGACGTTTGTAAAAATCCAGATCGATCCATACGATATTGAGTCCAACAGTCGGGATTGCGAAGAAGATGTTTTAATCGTAGGAGGTGGGTAGATATAAGACGAGTCCGGCATTTGTTGCTTCACTGAAGATAATACGTTTATGCGAAAAAATGTAGCCTTTTTTTATAAATTCAATGGTTTATACTATGATTTCTATGTATTGACACTGTGAAATCCTTAATCTGATCATCATCAATTATCACTTTTCAAGTAGATATTTGTATGTTGCAACAGGTAAAATGTTCTGTCAGAAAAGAGATTATAAAACGTGCATTATTTTGAGCAAAACGGAGAAAAGTGTTCGCAATTGCAACGTTAGTGGATGTACAGTTTACACACTCAACCCTTGGCCACCGACCATTCAGTTCATATCAGATGAATCACAGACTGGATCATTGTTTTCGTTGCAATATTCATTCAAAAGCTGCAAGTCGACTCTACGCCCACGCATACATGTACCAACGGATGGCGAAAAAAGTTAGTAACATTCCAAAGGTTATTCTGCTTTGTTGTAACTAAAAACAATAATACAATATAAAAACACTTGCACCTTTAAGACGTAAAGTATAACCATAAACAGCAAGCTGCATCGGTGTATGTAATGTTCATATTTTTCTGTATGTACGACTAAATAACTTCACGAAGAACTGAAATACATTTCAATATAACAGTACTCTATGTCCACTACTCTTGTCCATAAATTTCGAGTCGGTAACTGTGTCCTATATTTAATCTTGTTTTTTTTGCACCTAGAACCTCTCGATTTTTTTCTATTAGAACATATAATCCGCATTTCTGTATAACACCTTTCAGATGAAGTATTTTCAAATAGTGTACTTTTATTAGAAGTTATAATATATATAAATAAAATATACTGTTGAAAATACTTCTGCAAATACTGAAATGCCTTCTGCACATGTATGATCAGCCGTAAAATATGTGTGTTTTAACATATAATACATGTTTAATCTAAAATACAGCTGGAGTTATATTTTAATATCGAACATACTGTTATTTATTTTAATCAACTGATCTTAAACAGAATATGGCAGTAAGCGTGTTGTACCAAAGAAAGAATTTACTACAACTGACCTGTGGACCACAGTGATGGACATAGAAACAAGAAGTAACAACAATAAAGGTTCGATACTAATTTTGTCGAGTTAGTTTGTAACTTTCGTTCAAAATAGAAACCAAACTGAAGTGCTGGGTAAATTTGAACACTGCGATGAGGTAATTTCCGTATATCTTCATGAACGAACTGGGTTGTATAAATACCTGTGTTTTACTTTTGCGTGACTGCAATTCGAGTCAAAATAGCCAATCGATGCCAGAAAATAATATTAAATTTATTAAAATTGCAAATACCAATGCTCAATTGCATCTATAAGCGTAGCAACTGTGAATAAAATACAATCCCGAAATAAAGAGAACTTCGAATTTGCACTTTCAGTAATAGAATTTGAGATAACTGTGCAGTGCATATACATACACATAACAACAGTTAATTGTAAATACAGAAACCAGACTATACATAAAAAATAAACCCTTTTTATGTAATATTAAAATGTATTCACAATTTCCAGAGGAAGCGATACACAAAGAGTGAATCATGATTTGGGTCAGGTTTTGTATGCTGATGATTATTTAGCAAAACAGTTCACTCTGATCAGCAGAATACTTTGCTAAATCAATGAACATACAAGTTGGATGGAGGTGACAATAGCCGAAAGTTTCACCAATACGTTAATGATATAATGTTAAGCTAATAATATTTTATCTCATTCAGATATTTCAAATAATCAGAATCACATATATGTTATTCTTGGAAGCATTATTGGCATTCTTGTTGCTACAGTTGCAGTAATTCTATTTTGCAGATTGGTGAGGTAAATGATTTTTATGAAAATTATAAATTCAAGTATTTTTTATTACGTTAGTTGCAAATTTAACGAAAACTCATAAAATACAATGTTTTTTTTTCATACAAATTCAAAACCAGTGTAGATACTTACCATATAACTTAGTATGTGGGTACTTCATAATTTAGGTAAAGTCTACAACAACTGGTACATGTATACTAATTTTTAATGAACATGCGGAAGTTGGGCGAATAATTTCCCAAGTTTGCCGTCATGGTATTAATAATACAATCTATTGTGCACGTAGAAAAAGACAACAACAGACAGTGAAACAACCCCGTTCCATGGAGGAAACTGAAAACGGGACATTGACAAGTGGAAATATACCGGCGTCAAACTCTATAAATGTATACGAAACTATTCAGGATGGAATCAGTTTTGCCAGATCGGTTGACGATCCCGCAGTGCCAGCATACGGTGTTATGATAGACAATATATTGTACAATGAACATTATCCAAATATAAATTGAATGCTTTATCGCCCTATATTATAAGACATCAGTTGTGCATTTACTGAAAAAAAAAAAAAAAGTTTTTCAAACCGAAATATTCCAATTAACAGTCGTAGCATAGCATAGCTATTTTTCTATATATTTTATGAATATGTGAGTTAAACCTCTCAACACTTCTAATATGGTAAAACGTTATTATGAAAATATAACCTAATTAGGCTATATGAAATATTACAAATACATTCCAAAAAGTTTATATATTCATGATTTTTTTGCCTTGTTTTTTTTACAAAAGAAACCAAATAATAATAATTCAACAAAAGCTTGTCTGAAGTTAATGCAATTGCGCATTCTAATAATTTTAACTTCTTAAATACGTGACATCGTTGCTTATGTTGCTGGCATGTTGAATTTCTGAAACATGAACTTGCTTATATTGATCGTCAACAACGTCAAAAAAGATCAAACGAACTTAAAAATGTGTGTTTACTTATTTATCCCCATGGGATTACAGATACGGATTAAAATTTCTCCTTGAAGTCTTTCAATGTCTACACTCCAGGTGAGTTATACATGCTGAGTTCAATCCTGTAATCACCGGATCCAAATCATGTTACGATGTACGTCAACATGATATACCGTTAACCTTATTCTATCAAATAAAAATAATTTATTGTGTACAATACAGATAATAAATATTTCCAATCGTATTATTTCGAACAAAACAAAAAAGTTTGCGGCAAATGGTTCACAGGTATTTATAAAAAAATGTATTTCATTGATGTTTATTTTTCGTCTCTATACGTGTTTTTTTTTTGTCGCGAACTAAAAAATTTGACAGAAACTTAGAAATTGGTTAAAAATTTATTAAAAAGTAATAACAGCAAATAAATCTTTGACATTCTAAAGCAATACATTGTTACACTTCGCAACAACTATATACAGGGGGGGGGGGCAAAAATTTCTCGAGTCAGATATCAATTATATAAGTTTATTCTAACTTCATAATCAGCATAACAGGCAATAAAATGATTGATGAAAACAACTAAATGAAAACGGGTTATGAAATCATCAAGACACAAATGTTCAAATCCTCAAAGTATTATAAAGTCAAATGTTATTATTTGTTACTGATACACAAAGTGATAGACATTTGTTTGCACTCGCTATCATGTTAGATGACAAGCTTACGAAACGCGTGCGTAAAACCCTAGACAATTTTACGGAACTCATCTCGGTGCGAGAGCAACGTCACGTCGAATACGTAACAAAAGGTCGTTGCTATAATTAATTAAATTTACACGGTAGAACCTTATGCTGTACGGTGTTGTTGTTTTTACCGTGAAATTGTTTACGACGACGTGGTTCGTATATATAGAGACGAGAAGGTACACTTTGCCATAGTTTTCTTCGATGCAGCAAAGTTACAGTTAAATGGTAAAATTATGGCTACAAGGCAAAAATCTAGAATATTTGATGTTTCAAATATATTTTCACCTAGTCAGGGTAGGAGAAAGCTGATACGCATAGATGGAGAATTTGGAACACCTATCGAAAATATACTGCACAGAAGACCTTCTGTCGCAGCTGCAATGCTCAGCTCATGGAATACGTCGACTTCTGTAGGTTATGATTTTCAAGTAAGTGCTGTAAAGCTTGTTTGATTGGTCCATGCTTTAACTTAAGAAATAGTTGAAATAATTAGCTGTAAATACGGTAGCATGCTTAGGTCAAAGTCTTAACAAAATTTTACAATTAGTATATATATATATTAAGTATATTATTTCATAACTTTGGCATATAGATTATAAATATCCATATAGGGCGGCATCTGTCAAACTGAGCTATCTCTTTTCGAAGCAAAAATTGTATCAATTTTAAAGAAGTTTCAATATTTTTATACGATAAATTTGTACAAGTTGTTACAAGACAGAGGTTTGCAAAGGTATTGTTTCATTATTTACTCATATATGGGCAATGCCTAGGTTGTCTAAAATAGCATGATACTTCTTACTCCCGAAACATTTCTATAGAATGTACATACTATTTAACGCAATATTAATTTAAATCCCAATTTTTTTAACAGAAGTTACGAAACTCGTTATCACAGAATGACATGAAATCTACAAACAACTTTGTCTACCATAAACCACCGCACACCCCATTATCCAGCAGACGACAATGCCATACCAGCAAACTGAGTCGGAGAAATGCAATGACAAGGGCTGACGTCCGATTGGCGAAGTTAAAATACTGCGAAAGTCAAGGCCATCTCAGCCAAGTACCCAGTTCTGAGCGCGTGGAATGCCTCGTGATACCGAATCCTATTCTAGACTCAGTTTCCACTAATTCAAAAAGCCAAATGAAAGCTTCAACAAAAGCCGAGTTTGCGTATTTTTCTAACGCATCCTGGGAAGACAGAAAGCGGTCAATCCAGCACACACAACAGCAAATTCGGGAAATAAAGCGATACAAGCGATCCCCAAGTTTTTTCAAAAATTTGATCACAAAATTAAAACCTAAAAGACGAGGAGACGGATATTCGATGCAGCAGAATAATATGGAATCAATGAGGAGTGAAAATTTCTTAACACTGTGGCAGAATAGAGTATCTAATGACATTGATCGAACAAAATCTACGTCGAGAATGTGTCGTGGAAAACTGTCATCCCCCGTAACTCCCAGAGTGGTGAAACGAACATTTACAGACTCTAGGTAAATAGTAAACAACCATATACTTATAGCTACCAAGTATATATATATATATGACGCAAGTAAAAATAATTATCCTAGCTGGAAATAGAAAGCAGCAATGTATATTTAATATAATAAAAATATTCGGTTGAAAAAAGTCTGGGTAATTTAATGCACTTTTAACATACTAAAGGTAATCATGTACGACTTTGAACAGCACTATTGTTTGAAGAAAAATTAATAAACATTTGCCGATATTACTTTACGCTTAATGAACCTTTTTATTAAATTCAGACTGAGAGGAAGACGACCATCTCAAGAATCTTTGTCAATGGGATATTGTTTGAAAACACTCTTACAAGACAAAAGTAAGCTTATAATGATTCATAAAAAGACGTTTATCACTCCATCGTCTAATATCAGCAGACCAAATGTGGAACTATTTTTTTACTGCGTCATAAGTAAAGAATTTAATCAGTTAGTCCGCAGTGCTAACATATTCGTCAAGAAAACAATCAGATAATAATATTATATTTATTAGAAACTTGATATATCGTCCAGTGTTTGTATTTGTAAGAGCTAAAATTTTGTAGAAATCATTCAATAATTAATTTATTCATGTAAGCTCGAAACTTATTACTTATTTTTCTTTTAGAATTCAGCAAAAATTTCCACGACTTTTTAGTTGGAGAGTTCAGTGAAGAAAATTTGGATTTTTGGCTTGATTGCGAATCTTATAAAAAGAAGAAAGAAGAAAAACTAAAAAAGAACGCAAATAAAATTTATAATCAGTATTTGGTACCCGGAACCTTAAAAGAGGTAACTTGAATAAAAACAAAATTATATTTTTTTCCTGCTTTCGCAATTGTGGGACGAGCGTAGAGATCACATAACTGAGTTTTATTCGTTTCAACCATAAAAATCATTTGAATGTCATCTCGAGTGTAAAAAGTAAGTCGGTTCGGTTTAATAAAATTGTGGTTCAGTGAAAGCCATCCAAGGTAAAAAAAAATTGTGAATGCATCACTGGATGTTCTAGATATTTACTCCAAATCCTTGGATAAGCTTCTATTATATTAATATATGATAATATTAAATATTTTTATTCACAGGTAAATGTCGACTCTGAGATAAGAGCACGAGTGGAATGCGAACTTTTCAATCCAAGGCGAACTACATTTGATCAAGCTCAGAACCAAATCTATAAATTGATGATGACCGATTCGTTCCCTCGATATCTTGAAATCTCGAGAATGTTGGGTCACGAATGACCACATTAAAATGAACCGGCATACTTGAATAAAGATTCATGTGTATATTGTCTCCCACCTTGCTTCGAATTTTGTTGGTGTATTTATTGTTATTCTATATTAATTTTCCTACTGTTCAAAGTGTTCAATACATTGACTCACAAGCAGAAGATTTCATTGGAGATTAACATTGTGATAGTGGGGTAGAGAAGGAACAAAGTGCACGCTTTCTATCATTTCACATTTTACGACTTTGATGCTGAAAGTTGTTTGAGGCAATCGTTCAAATACGTTTTGATGAAAAGTAAAACAAGTTATACACCAATTGCCAGATCTGAGAAGGGAATACATATACGTATACATATAGATATACGTATCTTATAGCCTGTCATATATACACAATATAATTCAAGATTTCTCACGAATCAATCAAATTTAGAAGTTGAATCAATCTAATAAAGAGGGGGGGGCGGAAATTTGGATCATAACTATGAACTGTAAAACGGAAATCGATTATAGCAAAAATTCGTTATCTCTACAATTAGCAACTTGTTTTAAATATTGTGCAGTGGCATGCAATGTCATTTTAACAGTCAATATTAAAACTTCATGTTTATGCCACGCTTCGTCTATATTGAATAATGCAATACTAAAAATTCATACCGAAATATTCAGATGAAGGTTTTGCTAAAAATATTGATTGAACTTGTGCACACACCCGGTAATTAAAGCTTCAAGAAATTGAAATAATTTATCATTTCTTATCGACAATTCAAGGTTATTACTGCATTTGTACTGATTGTATCGGTATTAGATAGCGATTAAATAGATAAGCATACCACTTACAACTCAAACAATAGATCCATTACACCCGGAACAATAGGGAAACCAAATACAGATAATAATAAAGATGCAAACAATAGAATTCCAGTTATCAGCAGCAACAAATTAGATTAATCTGTTTGCAGATGACAAAGTGTTATTTCAAGCTAGTTAAAAAGTGCAAATATTCCAAGAAGTAGAACTCAGATTAGCTCGAAACGTACATATATAACAAACCTACCTGGTATAAACCATCAGTTGTAGATACAGTATAATCAAATACTCTATTTATCAAGTTGTAGTGTGAAATCACCATTTGGAGTATTTTAATTACAAAGAAACGAGTACTTGGCCAAGTTCAATATGTTTCAGCAAGAAAACGCTAATTGTCATTTGAATAATATGAAAAAATATCAATCTTCATCGAACTGCAGACCAAAATGGAAATCTGCGGATGATTTTATTTATGTCGATTCATTACTAGCTTCGTCAATATTTGCTGCAACTAGGACGACAAATCAGCAGGTAAAATATTTCTTCCGATAGAGGTTTTAACATGAGGAATTAAGAATAATTTTCTTTGATTTATCTGGTTTCTTATTTTATATATATTTTTTAATTTGATTCAGAACATGAGACAAAGATCTTCGTCTCGACACGAACAAAGAAAAAGGCTCGTCAGAGTTTGCCCACGTGCTCGTTCCAGCACTCCAACTAGGAGAAGAATGATTTTGAAAAATAATATTAAAAGTGAATCAACGTACGTTTCCATTGATATTTTGAATAAAAAGATTTCTGAAATGGAGGAGGGCGAAAAGCGGACCTATACGTCTAATTGGTATATACCGGAAAAATCAGATAAAAAAAATAATGACGTTAACAATGGGAAAATCAAACATAGTCACAGAATAGCAGTCGTTTGTAAGAGAGCAAAATCAGCATTCGAAAAAATCAAATCAGCAAAGCGTAGAAGTAACTTTGGAGGTATAAAAACGTCGAAACCCAGATTAAGTTCTGCTCTTTCTGGTTCTGTCAAAAACATCATTGCCAAACAATTAATCGAGGCTGGAATCAAGGGAAACAGTGCAACAGTTGGAACTACAAACGTCATTTGTAAACGTAAAGAACTTTGTATTGCCAGCAAAGCTTTAACCAATGAACATAAAATGGGAGAAATAGTTTCTTCCAAAAAATCTCATGTAGCCCGCGTCGCTAAACGAGAGATGAAGACAGTAAAATCATGTGATAATATTTTATTGGATTCGTCTGCACAAACGAAGATTCCCGATATGAATTTAATGTTTTCAGTTGCACATTTCGGAAGTTTCAACGAGTCTAATCAGAAAAAGACAAATCTTCAAGATACTCTTAGCGACGAAGGTAAAACAATTCAAACTGTTCAAAGCATATAATTCTGTGACATACGATTCCAATATGATTACTATGTAAAACAACACGTGGCGGTTTCACTAATGTAATTTTACATTTTTTCAGATGGTCTCAAGAATTTTCGAAAATTTCTTCGATCGGAATTCAGCGAAGAAAATCTTGATTTCTGGATTAGATGCGTTGCTTACAAACGAATTAAATCTCCGAGACACAGATGGCAAGAAAGCAGACAAATATATAATGAATTTTTAGCTCCCAACGCACCCAAAGAGGTTTGTATATTCTATTGATAGTAGTTATTTTCATTATTAACATCAACCTATGTATCGGCAGTAAGTGCACACCATCAATATTAATTGTTTTTATCAATTTCAGGTTAATCTGGATTCAAGAGTGAAACAAAACGTGAAAAGAAACATTGAGTGTCCGAACGAATTCACGTTTGATGAAGCTAAATGCTGCGTTTTTTATCTTATGGAGACAGATTCGTTCCGGAGATTTTCCAAGTCTCGTAGACATAGTATTGATATGATTTTGTAAACTTGATTACTTCATTATTTATTTCATGCAATCACTGTGAAATTTTTATTGAAATAGTTCCAATTATATTGTTACGTGTTTTAAAATAAAGATATATTTATATATATATATGATATAGTTGCGGTTCAATGAAAGCATAGAAAACTTGTGACATAAACTCCAGTACGAATATTATTTTGTTTTCGAATAGGGTTCAATGATTCAAATACGCAGTTTAGGCGTGCAGTGGCATGTCGGCTAATGCCATTTTCTCAAACTATATAAAATGCCATGTTTCTGTCATGTTTCGTCCGTATTGAATAAACCTACCGAAATATTCAAATGAAGAGTTTGCTAAAAATGTTGATTGAACTTACTTTAAATTGAGATGATATTTCATGTGCACGCACCCGGTAATTGAACCTTTACAAAATTGAAATGACTTATCATTTATAATCAGTAATTCAATAGTATTACTGTATTGTTATTGGTTGTATCGGTATAAAATAACGATTAAATAAATAAACACATCACTTACAAGTCAAACATGGATTTATTACACCCGGAACAATAAGGAAACCAAATACAGATAAGAAATGAAGTTGCAAATAATAGGATTCCAGTTATCAGTACTCGGGAGCAACAAGTTGGATTAATCTGTTTGCAGATAATAGAGTGTTATTTCAAGCTAGTTAAAAAGTGCAAATATTCCAAGAAGTAGAACTCAGATTAGCTCGAAACGTACATATATAACAAACCTAACTGGTATAAACCATCAGTTGTAGATACAGTATAATCAAATACTCTATTTATCAAGTTGTAGTGTGAAATCACCATTTGAAGTATTTTAATTGTAAATAAATGAGTACTTGGCCAAATTCAATATGTTTCAGCAAAAAAACGCTAATTGTCATTTGAATAATATAAAAAAATATCAATCTTAATCAAACTGCAGACCAAAATGGAAATCTGCCTATGATTTTATTTATGTCAATTTATTACTAGCTTTGTCATCATTTTCTGCAACTAAGACGACAAATCAGCTGGTAAAATATTTGTAAAATATTTTTTCTGTAAGAAGTACCAACAATGATATATGAGTAATAATATTCTTTGATTTATCTTGTTTATATTTTCATCATTCAAAGACCTCATATATTATGCTTGTCTCTGATATATATTTTTGTTTTCGATTCAGAACATGAGACAGAGATCTTCATGTCGACGCAAACAAAAAGAAAGTCTCGTCAGAATTTGCCCACGTGCGCGTTCCAGCACTCCAACTAGAAGAAGAATGATGTTGAAAAATGCGATTAAAAACGAATCAACATACGTTTCCATTGACATTTTGAATAAAAAGATTTCTGAATTGAAGAGGGGCAAAAAGCGGACCTATACGTCCAATTGGTATCTACCGGCAAGATCAGATAAAAGAAATAATTACGTTAACAATTGGAAAATTAAACATAATCGCAGGATAGCAATCGTTTGTAAGAGAGCAAAATCAGCATTCGAAAAAATCAAATCAGCAAAGCTTAGACGCAGGGGTCGGCAACCTTTTGTTGCTCACGTGCCTAAAATAAGGGTTGCAAGTCATTGGCAGGCCGCACATATTTCTAGAAAGTTGAAAACCGAACATATGGGAAAACCGAACGGAAGTTGGAACCACAAACGTCATTTGTAAAAGAAAAGAACTTTATACTGTCACCAAAGGTCCGCGTCGCTAAACGAGAGATGAAGACAGTAAAATCATGGGATAATATTTTAATGGGTTCGTCTGCACAAACGCAGATTCCCGATCTAAAATCAATGTTTTCAGTTGCACATTTCGGAAGTTTCAACGAGTCTAATCAGAAAAAAACAAACCTTCGAGATACTCTTAGCGACAAAGGTAAAATATTTCAAACTGTTTAAAGCATTTAATTCCATGACAGGTGTCACTACATACAAGTTTTACTAATATGATTTTATATTTTTTTCAGATGGTATCAAAAGTTTTCGAAAATTTCTTCGATCGGAATTCAGCGAAGAAAATCTTGATTTCTGGATTAGATGCGTTGCTTACAAACGAAAAAAGTTTCCGGGACTCAGATGGCAAGAATGCAGACAAATATATAATGAATTTTTAGCTCCAACCACACCCAAAAAGGTTTGTATCATATTCTATTGATAATAGTTTTTTATTTCATTAACTTCACATATGTATATAAGCAGTAAGTGCAAACCAATATTTTATTATTATTTAGAAGGGGACATCATTATTAATTTTTTTATTAATTTCAAGTTAATCTCGATTGAAGAGTGAAACAAAATGTGAAAAGATCCATTGAATGTCCGAACAAATTAACGTTTGATGAAGCTTAAAGTTGTGTTTTTAAACTCATGGAAACAGATTCATTCCGGAGATTTTCCATGTCGCGTAGACATAGTATTGATATGATTTTGTAAACTTGATTAGATCATTATTAATTTTCTGTAATCAATGTTAATATTGTTGAAATTGTTCCAGTTATTTTGTTACGTCTTTTAAAATAAATATATATTTTTATATGATATAGTTGTGGTTCAATGAAGGCATAGAATTTTTACATAAACTCCGGTCCGAACACCATGTTCAGAACAAGAGAAATTCGATGGCATGTCGAGGGCCAGTACTATATTTTATTTTATTACACAATCAAGTTTTGCTAAGTAACAACGCGGTAGGTGTGAAAAATATGTTGACGAACGCGGTTGACACCCTATTATCAAATTCAGTTTCGAAAGATTAATTGGGAAAATCCTATATTATTTAGGTAGTCAAAAATGAATTTGATATGATTTTTAATTATTCGTCCAAACCTAAATAGATTCGATAAACATGTTGTGTTGTCGATTCTTCGAATTCTATTTTCGAGATGTATTTTTTATGGTAAATAATTGCAAATACACACCCGATATTTTAAATTATCTACGTACTCTTTTTTTTTATTCGCACATGGCATGCCTACAACAGGTAGGACTTACATCACAAATATACTCAACCAATCGCTTTTCAGCAGCCAGGTAACAAGAGGCTTCATAATTTTTACTATAAGTTTTCTTGCCTATAACGACTGTCTGAGACAGCGGTTCTCAACCTTTTTTTAGTTTGCGGACCGGTGAAATTTCAACACAAATTTGCGGACCGGGGGACCTTCAAAATTAACCAAAAATGTCATGAACACAAAACATAATCAAAAGAATGCAACTACAACAAAAATAGACGATTTAAAAGAAAACAATACAATTAAATGGGGAATTCTTGCGTCTTTTGATATTATACGTGTTAAACGCTGTTCCAGCGAAGTTTCTGCAAGGCGAAGTAGAGTGTTGACTTGTTTGTCCCCATTTTACTATCAAACCTTGTTAAATTATATGCCTACTATCAAATGAAATGGAATCGGAATTTTTTTGTTTCTTCTGTTTGTTATATTCTGTGCGAGTACACGCCACTTATGGTTGCAACGATTTTGCAGGGTTGCGCTATTGGCATTGCCGCCATTGCCTTGCAAGGCTTCTTATGTACGTACTCATTTTCATTGCGTCGAAATAGTCGAAATCATGTAAAGCTGTAATCGTAATAATACTGTAATTGTACCGAAACCAAATCAAAATCTGATAACATGTTTTGTAGCCTGTTAGATTTAGTGCTACGCGTCTAATGTCACCTAAATATCAGATGCTCTATCCTTCTTTTAGGCTGGGTAGTTGTATTTGTGTCAAACTTATTTGTTGGGGTGTTTGTTCTTTTGCTTTTGTAACAGTAAGAACTAGCTGTTTCTATCCCCTCTTGATCTCTGTTACAAATCAACTTTTTGTGATATTGGCAACTTTTTCGCAATTGTCGAAAGTGGTAGTATATATATATATATATATGTTCAGTCTTTGTCCATGTCATTTGCCACTAGGTATCAGTATCACAAATAACTAGGCAATACTACGTACTCGCAGTTTTAATACATGATCAAAAAAGGCGCGAAAACTCCGCAGTATTTTCAACATAAGTCTTAACTGACGAAAATCCCGCGGTAGGTATCTCATCAAGCGTGAGCGTGCCTTGTAGTCAGGAGACTGACTATTCATTTATTTATTTCGATCAAATTCTTCTGACGACAAATACTGTTTTTTATATTTGTTTCAGAATAATTCTTAGAAACAAATTTGTACTTCGTCAAAAAACCTCATATGCCGTTTGAACAATATGAATAAAATAAGACTTGCATCTGTCTGTAGTCTGAATTGGAAATCTGGCGATGATTTTATTCATGTCGATTCAAAGTTTTTTTCTATATCATCTGTTTTCAAACTCAAGGAGCAGGTAAATTTGACGTTTTATAAACTTCCGTATAATAGTAGTAGATATGTTATGCCTCTATACTCACCACAGAATAGTAAGAAATTAATAACCACGACAACAATGAGAAGATGATCAATCGATTAATCGTTTATTAAAAAAAAATATGAACATGTTGGAACAAAATTAATTTTAAAAATATTTTCAGCACTGCGTGTGTCTTCTGGCATTCATGAATCTTCTGAAAGAATCTTTTTCCATGAGATTGTAGACACATAGTTGAGCTTCAGAAAATGTATTTTCATCAGGAAATTCAATATTAATCCTTGTGTTTCTTTTGACTTTGGAATCCAAGTTAACCTGGTAGGAGAATGGCATTATTTGAAATATCAAGTTTTTTATTCTCTATTCAAAGCTATCTTTCCGTAAATATACTCAAATTTTTCATGTTTGATACAGAGTACAAAATTCAGTCATGTAAAGATTTGAAGGTTTGGAATGGTTCGAAAGTGAGATAAGTATCTACGGAACAATTTGAAATTTGAATCAATTTGAATTTGAAATCAATTTTATCGTTGTATTTGAATTCCAATCATATTTTAGTTCTTTACCTCTTTAGGTGCATAAGGAGCCAAAAATTCATCAAATATTCTTCTACTTTCTCGCCATCTCAACTTTGGTGATTTGATCGTTCGGTAAGAAACACATTTGAACCAAAATTCCAAATTTTCTTCGCTATATTCGGATCGTAAAAAATAACGGAAGTCTTCAAGTCTACCTGAATAGTATCAAACAATGATAATTCTAAAAGAAATCATTTTTCACTTAATTTCTCAAAACATTTGGAATTTCTGTACACACACCATTGAACGGTTACAAGAAATTCATAAAGAATAAATTTAGATATTATAGGCGATTCGTTCTAATGTAGAAGAATTCTAATATATATACAAATTACCTTTATCGCCGATAATATCTCTCAGTGTAGTTCTCCTATAGTCTGGTCTTTCAAATTTTGTTTTTTCGTTTTCTGAAATTTTGCAACATGCTTCAATTGATTGCATCTGTGTGTCATCGATGTCCATAACGAACGCTTTCTTCTTTGTCAGAACGTTTTGAATATCCTTCACTGTTATGTTTGACGTTACATTCACGACAGGCATATCATTTTGAGAACGGGATAAATTTCGCGTGTTGAATAACTTACTATTTCCCCGAATTCTAGATTCTTTAAGTTGTCTTTCTATAATATTTGCAGCTGGTTTAGAAAGCGTCGAACTGAGACGAGCTTTCGTTGCTTTTCTCTTTTGTAATGCACTTTTACGTCTTGATTGTTTCATCTTCTCCAACGCAGATTTTGCCCGTTTGCAAGCATTGGCAATTTTGTGTCGATTTTTAGTATTTGTTTGTTGAATATAATCTGACATACCACCATACTGCTCAGACAATTTCCAATTTGAATTATGTATTCGCTTATCTTCTTCTTCCATCACCTCTATTTTTCTGTTTATGATATCAATCGAGACGTACGTTGGTTCGGCCTTATTTCCTGTTTTTGCAATTAGTTTTGTTGGGGTAACCGTTCGTGTTCTTTCACAAACTTTAACAAGTCGTTGATTCTGTGGTATCTTACTCGGTGGTCTTGTGATATAGCGTTCGAATGGGTAATTCTGAAAAAAATATGATTTTTGTACGTTATAAAAAAAGATTTAATGCGCAGATGTAGCCCTTGCGGTCATGTAAACATGGTGTTCAAAATATTTATAATAAAGGTTGGAGAGTAAGGATCAAATACCTAAATTGTGGAATTGACCTTGTGACCGACCGAGTACCTTCAGCGACTTTATAGTTGCCAAAGGGAGTTATACAGCTCGGTTTACTCTTCTGAGTGTAAGACAATAAAATGTAAATTCCCCCGTAATTTCTTTAAAAAATTTGCTAACTTAAGTACCTTATTGTGAGCTTTGGTAGAAGAAAACATGAATGATGCCATGAGAGAATCTACATATATAAAATCCTGGTCAGATTTCCATTTTTGAGTAGTGGTCGGCTGTGAATGCATTCTTTTCAAATAGATTGATGTATATTTTGAGTTTCTTTCATTCACCTTCATTATCTGCGTTATGTTTTCTTCTTTTCGGTACGAACGGTCTGTCTTTTTAGACAATTTACTTGCACTTTTTTTCAATCTTACAACTTATTTAGATGAATACAGAGACATCGTTAATTGAAATTATTGCACATGAACAAAAAGTTGTGATAGTGATATAAACAAAATTGAATTTGGTATTTATACAAATTCTAATTAACAAACATATTCGCTGATGAAATAGTTCTTTTATGTCGTCGCGGCCTTAACTTCGCACTTGTCGTCTTTCAACTCACTCAGAATTCTATAGGAGATATACTTCGCACCTTCCCCAAATTAGTCTACATTGCTGATGGAGAGCGATTGACGATTGGCACAATCACGGATGTGGACTATTACTTTCAAAAATAGCCTTATCGAAGCGTATATGAAGTAACACACAAGTACTGCATTGAAAAAGTTGACTTGACAGACTCAAATTCTATTAACCAGCGTATTTTATAAACAGTCCTCCCACAGTCTCATATGGAATATAGGCATTATACAAACGGTATTGCCTCTTTATACGATCCAAATATCACTAGACTGTTGATGATTGACTTGCCCGTGGTGTTTTTATACGTATCACTTTGTTAAATATTGTTAAAATCGTAGTTTTAAATACTAAATTATGGCTTTGCATATCGATACGCAAAAGCAAACAATTTATTGTAAACCATTAGATAAGTAATACGGCACGGCAATTGTGCAAATTGTGAAGCCTTATCAATCTTTTGCTTCCTTTTGTTTCGCGGCGCAAGGTATCTATTGTTGCGCTTGTAAATTGAACTTGTTATCGTAGGATGATTACGGTAGAAATTACCGAAAAAAGATAAGAGCAGGTGGGCAATGTAAACTATTGCCAAACTGTAACCCTAAATAGCCAGGTTGTGGCACAAGCACGCTTTTGGCACGATTATACGCGCGAGAGCTAAATTTGAAACTTTACAATTATTGGGTAGAATTTGAAGAAGGGTTTTATAATCACTCACAATGATTTCCATAGTCATTTTGAGTTAACATTTTGTCGTCATATTAACTCTACTAGTAAAAATAGTATCATATATATAGCGTACATGAAGCGAACATGTGTTTTGTAGACTTGGAAGAATTTTGAGTAGGTCATTCATACGGAAAAATAGGGAATCGTGTATCTTACTCTTTACAAAATAAACGAAATATTTACTAGTTTTACAGAAAATCTCGCCATGTATTACACCTGTGGCTGCGAACAAGGCTGCAGTATGCCGAGTTTTGAATTTCACTATTGTAGCCTACCTCATAGTAAACCATTTTATTTTACAGATGCTAAGTCCAAAAATTATCGCATTCTACATATTCCCATTTCCTCCCATTTTGCGCAAAATCCTCTCGCGCCAACAGATGATCCGAAGCGATGTGATTGTAGGTCAATTTAAGGGTAGGTTCTAACAGAAAATAGAATATATGGCGAACTTAGTAATTTCGTTTTCCAAAAATGGGACCAACACGTCGAAACCTAAACGCATGTTCACTAGCTAGACGAATCCAAGTTTAGCGGTCAGAAACAAGATATCGATAAGATCATTATGAGTTCAAAACGTAGTGAGCCCGGTACCTCGCGATTGTTGTCACGCCGTGCTATATACTTGATAACAAACAAGTTTATTGTCAACTAGTAAACCATATTTGCTGAATCTACATTTTATTTCAAATAAGATTAGTGGCATTTTACTTGTTATCTGAATAAACAGCATAGTCGTGCAATACACTAATAACCAGCACCAAACAACACAACACCTACACTGACATTATTGAATCCAAGATGCATTGCCTCACAAAAATACTGCCAACGCAGTACTGCAGTAATAACGAAAGCGACCAAGATATAACTGTCGGCCGACCATATATCATAGTCCAACAGTCTGGAAATCGTCAATCAAACGGACAAATTAAAGAGTAAAGCAACAAAAAACCGCGCGTGATAAATTACGCGTTTGAAATATAGCGTCTGATTGGCTGCTCTCCTTAACCAGTGTGCGCGCGCATTATTGACTAATGCCACGCCTCCAATGTCTGGGATTATTACCAACATTTGTCGGTGAATCAGTTTACCGACCTCATTTTTTGTTTTTTACCCCTAGAATGACGGTAAAATTTACTGAACATTTCTTAGAGCGTAAATAACAACCAAGTTGTTTATGTCGATAACGTTCATAGGATCCTTAGACAACATCGAAGGGCAAAAACCGTTCGTGTCCCAAAAACACTAAACATTGTTGCTATTTAAAAACTTATAGTTATGATCATATTACGTTTACGTGGCCTTCTATGATTGCTCGGAAATTCGGGAGATCGGGTCATGGCCTTCAATCCACCTTCAAACATAATTGGTTGTGTATTCACAAAATACTTCCAAATTGATAGTAGCGTGATACGTAGGTACTAATATTTCAGCAATAGCAACAACAACTATCGGTATAATTCTTTTTTAAACCCTCGACTTGAAATTACCTATTTTTAGTTGTGAATATGCTAGGACTGTTTAACTTTATGACGACTTGTTGTAGGAAGCTACCGAAGACTAACAAACTACAACCCTTTTTGATGTGCTTCAAATATTTATACCCTCGTCCTAATGAGCAATAATATAGTGTTCAGTCGAAATTTACCTTAATAACCGTCGGGTAAGAGCAATCACTTCGGATTTCCGTGTCAAAGAAAACAATAATCATCAAAGAATATGTGGAAGGAAACATATTATGTCTTAGCTACCGCGAGATAAAACTATTTCGTCTCGCCGAATTAATACCGGTAAGCTTAATTACTTTTTAATAGCCGCTTAACTTGTCGGCGGCAAAGTTCAACTTTTTTCTTGTCTGTTTCAGAGCGAAAAGGAAAATGCGCTCACTCTCTCGGTAGAACACGATTGACAATATGCATACTCTTCCGTTTCTTTCGTTGATTCCATCATTTCTTATTATTATATTGTCAGTCAATCTAAGAATAAATATCATTCTGCGGGATATTCATAGGTATTTTTTTAAGCTACACTCTTCCATAATATACTATACATAATTAGGGCCGGACCATGCCTTTTAGAAGAACTTAAGAATTTGGTGCCCTATATATAAAATATATTAATTAATAAAAATGGTGTTTCAGTAGTCATCTAAGGCTAGGTTACGATTAATTTACATGATGTTTTTCGAAAGTAATTTTCGTGCCTACAAACATTTATATAGAAGTTTTCAATCCGGTTGATATTGAAGTACAAATATGAACCTCACTTGGTACCCTAAGCACGTGCTTATTTTGCTCAGTTATTAATTAAGCCTTGTACAATAATATAGTTTTAACCGCGAAAACTGGTTGCACCTGACCGTCAAACGATTTTTTTCGTTCTATTCTAATCAGAAGTTAGAATGCGGGTTGTCACCACGCAACACACTTTAGTTCACAGAAACGAACTTTTATTCGGCTTCCCTTTTACTAAGCTGATCACCATCTATTCAATTATTAAGGAGAGGTCTGAATTTGAAAATCGCAACAGACAATGATTAATGATAAACTGGAACCAGTGAGGTAATAAATAAGCAAATACTTTGCAAGCTACTCTTGCAAGGGGGGCTTATAGTGAACACTGCAGCAGACACACGTTTTTACAAAGTCGCCCGATTCTGAATATATACAGGTAAACTATTTCGTACTAAGGTTCTTAAATTTATAGCTTGTTTTTTCAAGTTGAATTAGAAAGAGTATCGATTTCAGTGCAATGTAGCAATGTTGTTGTGGTTTCAAGATAGAAATGATCATCAGTGCATCCACTAACTTTTTCTATTTGAATAATTTGATACAATGAAAGAATATGGCTGCGGTATGTGTAGCCAAACTGATACACATTGAAAATAACGTGCACGATTAATTTCGGACTTTTTTTTTAGCAAGTAGCCTATGTTTAAATTCATAAGGGTCAAATCGAACCCCAACCGCAATGATCATCAATAATCGTTATACCTATGATCCTACTTAAAAGCCCCAAAAGAAGATTATGGATGGCATCTCAAATTCAACATCTTATGCCAAAGTTATTTTTAGGGAGCACTATATTAGCTAATGCAGAACGATTATAGATTTGTTGCGTTTCGATCGAGCTAAAGTTGAAACGTATTTTCAAGTGACTTTATCTTCAATCTGTGACGAGATGCTATCTTGTACGTCGTATCGCATGTTACGATGTTGGATTCAACATTTCACTAATGTAGTAGTGCAATGGAAGCAGTAGAAATTTATTTTGCGAACAAATAATAGGTACGTAAATCATGATAACTTTTTTTTAAAATTGGGAAACCGCTGCTTACATTAATTTCAATTAGTTCAATTAGCTCGGTTTTTCACGAAGCATACTCTTTGCTTTGCGGTTGCAAGCAATTATGGTTACACTACAACTTATCGAAAATGATAGATTTGATTTAGTGTTGTTTATTTAAACGCTGTGATATCGATCAGAACATATATTTTGGAAACCCCCTGGGCTAAAATTTTTTTGGTGGTCAGAGCCGCAAAGTGTCTGTAGATTAGATAAGCTCGTATTAATTTTAATTGCCCTGTTATTCCGCGAGTAGGACCTACAGCGATCGATGGAATTTATTAAGAAGTATTTTTTTTTTCATAAGGTTGAGGCAGTTTATACACTGGCCAAAGATATTGACATCTTAGAATAGGCTAATTGCGGAACCCGTGATAAAAATAGGTTTATTTATAGTACTGTAATATATTCGCATGGAACCAGTACATGCAAATATTACATATGTGCATTATAATGAATTGACGCTAAAATACTGAATGTCTGAACCTCATATGGTGGCTTAATTTGCGCGGAACTGTTCACTTTATTAAAACACTATTCATAAATATATATTTTGGTTTTTAATTACAGTTTTTTATTAAATCTGTCGCGGGCCATGCTTATCCCAATAGTATTTCTTGTTCTTGTTTATAATATTGAAGAAACAAATGGAAAACAAGGTAAGTTTTGAGCTCATAAACAATTTTCATTTATAACTTGAAATGTGACAACTTAAATTCTGGGATATATTCCAAAAAGGTTCAGGTACCATATAAACTGAAATTTAGTCAGATGCAAATATTTTCAACCAAGTTTAGTTTTAGAATCATGCCGACTTGTTCGAAAAAGTTTAACTGAGAAAATATTAAAAATATAATGATGAATACAAAATTATCAACTAGCCTTTATGGCCGAGTATGTCGTATTCCGTTTGCATGAACACCAACTTCGGTTCCTGAAAGTTACCCTATACACATGGGTTTGGTGTTGAATACGACCTAAATATTGCATAATGCATGAACTTCCTTTTTGTATAGAAAGTCTATTTTAAATTATTTGAATATTTGACCATTTCGTAATGAAAATTACGACGTGATCCGAAAATGAACAATATGGTAGTTATCATTCATATTCGAATTAGTTCTAGAATAGATTACCGTATAAACTTATAACTATAGGTATATTATTATAGTAGTTTACTGCGGAGACGTAGGATTTTTACAATACGGAGACATTATAGCTTCGAGAGAACCTCCCTACACAGTGGGCATCGTTCTAGAATTTGCTTGTGATAGGGGTTTTAAAGGAAAAGGCAAGAAACGCATTTCATGTTTGAAGAGTGGTCATTGGTCGGATCCTGTACCGTATTGTGCACGTACGTGTTTATTATGTGTATTTTTCTTGTAGAGTTGTTTTTCAATTAACTTAATTCAGTCGCTGTTATATATATACGTGATATATATATGTGATTTAATAAATCACAGGACAATCGTAATTATGGGTAATGTATAATGCTGAGTTCTTGGAGTAGTAAATTAAGTTATTTGTGATTGCTTATATTTTTGTTCATTTATTTTCAAGATTTTTGTATTTTCAATTTAATAAATCCACTAACAAAAGATGATCTTTTTATGAAAACAATTTTATTTATAAAGCTGATCCATGTCAAAGAGATTTGACAAGGGTGGATGAACGAAGAAAATGTCGCAAGCCTTGTATAACTAACCAGAGTTGTAGAGGAGGTTTTAAGCGATGCTTGTGCGATGATTGGTGCGGAAAATCATGTTTTAATCCAGGTATAATTGTTCTCGTGATTTACAAGTGTAAAAAGTGCATAATTACGTTAATTTCGTCACTTATAGAAGGTCTTTTTGCTTAGTCTTTTTCAGAGCGATTGCACGAAGAATACTTTTAATATTCTGTGCCGTTTCTGTAAGTTATTCTAACAGTTTTATTCACGATTTAACAATTTCGATCAGAGCCAAAATAAAGAACAAGGTCCTCAACTAATCTTTGAGTACCATGACTATTGTGGTTTTGTGGCTAGCTAAATCGAAAATCAAAGGCCCTATTTTAGATGCGGATTGCGTTGTACCAAAAGTTCCAGAAAATGGATACATTATCAAAAATAAAATATCATATGGAAACACAATAACGTATGGGTGCAATGAAGGATTTACTCTTGCTGGCCCAATAACAAGAAGATGCCAATCTGACAGGAAATGGTCAGGGGTCGAACCAAAATGTGCCGGTAAGATGGTGTTGTTTTTTACATGGTAATGCCTTATTTGAATGTACAGAACTCGAATATATCATACTATTTCGATATTTGCTTGGAATATTGGTAACTGAGGTATATAGTCCTTTGTTCATATCCCACTTGTTTTCATTCAAATAAGTTAAACGTACATTCGCATTGCAAAGTTTCATATTCTTTCTTAAATTATACCTCAATGAACTGAACAATTTTTCGTTTATATAAGTTCAGTGCTTCATATATCAATAAATCACACCTTACATGTGTCAGTTACTAACTTATACACATTGCCTACAATTGGTAAAATACTTATATCAACATTTCTATACTTTTTGAATAGTTTCTCAAGTTAGATAGATAGAAGACTTCTGTATAACATTACATGAACGTTTCATAATCACTGTTCCAACAAACTTTTCCTAAAAGCTTTTAGTTCATGTGGACATTCCACCTACGATACTCATCCTAAAATTTCTGGGAATGTGATTGAAGGAACAGATGCTGAGATTGGGGAATGGCCGTGGCAAGTGTTGTTGTTCCATAAGAATAAAAAACTCGTTAGAGAGGTATAGCAATGCATACTTTTTTTGCATATTTTTTACAATAATTATGACACCCATTAATTTAAATGAATCATCTATACAAATATATTCTCCATGCCTTGGTGCATCGGCAAGTCCCGCCTTTTAACTCTGAGAAGCTGCTCATCGAAATGATCGGCTTGCAGACTGTGAAGCTGGCTGTATTCCTGACTTTTTTCTTCTGTCTAATATGACTGGCACTGACTTGCAATGTATCGGATTGATTTCAATATGAAATATTCAATTTATTTTGGTACCTGATTGTCGAAAGATGATAGGGCAATTCAAACAGATGAAAAAGCTACAGTATACTAGTCCACGCTGCGGTTCAGGATATTATGATAGGGTTAGGTTTTACTGTATAGTTTCAGATATTGCTTATTTTATATTCAGTTAACGAATTTTCCGGTCTATGAACTACAAGTCTGCGACTGTTATACAAATATGGTTTACAAAGTAGACAAAGTAAACAAACAGCCTATGAATCAATGAAAAAACTTAAATAGACATCCAAGAACGACAAAGTAAATTCAGAAAACTAAGCCATGCTTTGGCCTAAATCCCAAACTAGAAAGACGCTGCCAAATGCGAAGGGCAACCTGAAATAACTAACCGACCTTGAGTCTGAGTCGGTAAAAGGCGGGGGAAACTTGAGCTCGAGGCACGTGATATCTCTGTGATGTCATAATTGGTACAGTATTCAATGACCCGTGACGCTACTAAAAATTTAATATGGGAAAGGTTGTCCTTTACCGATCTTTTAATACTTGTTTCCGTGATATGTAGAAATGTCGGCACAACAATTTCGAAATCGAAGTACATAAAAATGTATTTTTCCACTAAAATTTCTGTCAAATATAAAAAAAAACGAAACGAGCAAAAAATGGGAATTCCGCATCACCATAAAAAAAATTGAACTAAAAAGTTATTCATAGTTTAATTTAACGGCACTCAAATTGATGTGTCAATAATTGGGGATTAATAAGCTGCTACAATGTAAAGTTTAATATGACAGTCCAATATTCCTCTAAGAACCAGGCTATTTAAATTGGAACTATACATCAATCACCATTTCAAAAAAATTGCAAACATGTCTGATTTGTGTGTGATAGATATAAAAATCAGAAGGAACCAAAACATTGACCCAAAAGTGACACCAAGCTATTTCATTAATTGGTGTTTTGTTGAAGTTTTATGACAGAACATCTGGATTTGGTGGTGGATCAATCATTAATAGCCAATGGATTTTATCAGCTGCTCATGTATTTGACATTCTTCCGTATCGTAATCCCGAAAAGTATTTTTTAATGGCTGTAGGTAAGTTCAAGAAGAACGGGTGCTTATATAAATAGAGAATGTTTGATGGTATTTGATTGATGGGATATACTTCAATATTGGGTTATGTTTTACGCTTGGCTGAATAAAAACAAGTACTTTCACTACCTTGATTTACACATTATCTGAAATGAAATCAATCAATCTGATGGAGCAATTAAAGCATTTTGCTGTTCTTAATCTACTCTGTTTTTGAACAGTCTCTATAACTGTATCGAACAAATAAAACGTATGTATAAAATGTAAAAGTATTAAAAATGGATAAAAACTTTATAAATTTTTTTATTTAAACATTGAAGTTTCCTTCGCCAAATTTTTTTTGTGCAAGTATCTACGTAATTGTTTAATAGTTTTAAAAAATCACAATTGTTATAACCAAGGATGGTTTCAAGTGTTTGATTTTCTCATTTGCTATAATATATGAAAGCATGCAATTTTAATCTAATGATTCATCATCACCCATTTTCTGCTAATGTTTTTTAGGAATGACCAAATATCCCAACGAGGACCAAGGCATTCCAGATCAAATCAATTTTTATGAAGCCGAAAAAATACAAAAACACCAAGATTATGATTCATCGACTTTTGACTACGATATTGCAATGGTATGTTTCAGAACATGAATAGCGCCTAAGGTGGTTAATGTATCTCACCGTGTTGTGGTAAACTGAAGGCGGCAGCAATTGATTGTAAACAGTCAATTTGCAAGGTTTACATTTACAATGGCGTACATTATACAATTGTTATAACTTACCATTAGTATTAGCGCTATATTTTCATCCCCGATTACACCACATGTCAACCTAACACTATCCACGTGCCTTGCATATACGCATTGTCAGTTAGCCTTGTTACAGTGAAACTTTTTCAGTGAATTGCTTCTTGCATGCCAATACCATTTCTTCTGACTTTGTAAGAAATCACCATACTTTTGAGTAAAGGCAACCAAGGCCTTACTCTGACCAAAATTTCATAACATATAAAACCTCAAAATTAATTCAAGAAAACTGCAGTATTTCAATTTGAGCTGTATCAGTTGCAGTTGCTTGATCAAAATAGTAAGTTAACAAATATAGTAGTTGGCGGTAATCGTATTTAAAACCATTTTCTCAGTTTTTATTAAAATTTTCTGTAAATGTAATTCATACATAACCTTGGCTTTTATTTCATGTTGATGTCATGTTTTGGCAGATTAGAGTTGGAAAAAGACTTAAGCGGAAAGGAAATATTTTTGTACACGATATAGAAGAAATAGACGGTTCAATATCATTCTCACAGTATATTCGTCCGATATGTCTTCCGTGCATGAAAGGCGATATGTTGCAAAAAGTTGATATTTGGAAAAATTTCGATAAAAGGCTTTGTAATTTGCAAAGTGAGTAGTCTGATCAGATAAATTTATAAGAACAAATTATACCTGCGCAGTTCTTTACGCGAAATATATTTGTATATGTTTTCAGGTAGATCGTCAACACCGTATGGTGTCAGTGCAGGTGAAAAAGCAATCGTTACAGGGTTTGGAGAGAAAAGGGATTTTGATTCTGAACACCACTACCGACCGAAGTCATTGCAAAGAGGCGAATTGGAAATTCTGGGTGACAACAAGTACATAAAAAAGTTTCTTTCAAATTCATTTAAAATTCAAAGGTTTTGTTTGAAACAATTTAGAATAGTGACCCGATGTCGAGGCCTTATGCACTGAATGAAACTGCAAACGACTCCATTGTCTAAATTTTATTTACTTTTTGGAATGTCGTAATGAAATTGGGTCATTTTGTTTCAAAAAGATGTGTCGATGCGATAAGAAAAATCCAGGTAGAAGATCGTAATGCTCGATATACAAACAGGATGATTTGTGCCAAAAGTGCAAATAAAACTTTAAAAGTTGATGCATGCAAAGGAGACAGTGGGGGACCTCTTGTTAAACAGGTACTTCTTTATTGAACACTGGCCTATGTTTCCAGAACTTAAGTTAACATGGTATATATCCCCAACTTTGGGATTATTTACAAATTCTTCATTATCTGTAACTTGTCACATAGGACATAGATCAAGGGTGGGCAACATACGGCCCGTGGGCCGGATCCGGCCCGCGAAGAGATTTTGACCGGCCCGCTGACTATATCCAACCACTCTCTGTAATGAGGTCCGACGCATCATTCCTGAAAGTTAAAGATAAATAAAGCACAACCGGTGTATAGTAAAACGATATAATTTGCCGACGTTTCAAATTTCTATTCAGAAAAACTTCATCAGGGCATGATATGAAGAGTACACTATCGTATATATATGGAGTAGAAAAATAAATAAAAAAAGATAGTAAAAATTAAACGGCGTGAAAAACTGAAAAAAAAGGGACAATATGATAATAGATCCGAGTGAATAAGCGCAAGTTCAAACAATTACGCGACTATCTAAACAATGATTTATATACATGCGGGAACAATGTAGTTTCTTTATCGTTCATTCGTTCAATTTTTCTCTTTGTTGATATCATAAGATTCGAGAAATAGTCTTTTTCTGTAGTGAATTTCATGTTCCAATATCCTGCTGTTATCCCAATCAATGCTGTGATCAGTAGAAAGGGCATGCTTCGAAAGGGCCGATTTTTCAAATTTCTTTTGTTTTGCATCACGCTGATGTTCTTTTCTTCTAGTTTCTAGACTTCGTTTCGTTTCTCCAATGTAGATAGAGCAACAATCAACGCATGGGATTGCATATACCACGCCGTTTTTCTTGTTGGGGCAAGGGCGGTCTTTGACATTAGAAAGTAGTTGGCCAATTGTGTTTTGGGGCTTAAAACTAACTTTAATCCTTACATCTTCCAAAATTCCTTTAACATATGGAATGGTAGTTGACGTGATCGGTTTCAGTTCTTCTTTCGTATCTTGACGGTTGCTCTGATTACTAAACATTTTCTTTGGGTATCCATTATGTCTTTTTAATGAATCATGCGCTATTCCTGAAAGTTGCCTATCTACTCTCACCGCACTGTCAGTGCAAGCTAGTAAAATAAACAATTGCCTTAGTGAACAAACAATTGCGTTGGCACACTTGTTAAACAAACAATATAAGGTCAAAGCAGAAAGCGTTGTAAACATTCCATAAACATAATCCATATACACATAAACAGATTTATTATTTTGTCAACCAAAAACAAACGGCAAATACATAACACAGATAAAATTGCTTCGGTATTGACAGGAGAGAGCGATACGATCATGAGGTCATCGAGGTCAACTCCCACCTTATTTTCTGAAGTGATCAAGTTTCACACTGAAGATGACTATTAGAAAAGTTGGTCTGTCAAATAATACTTTTAAAAATTCGATGTAATCTCAGAAAACTATTGGGGGAGGGCATGTTTTATTGAGAACTCATTTACACAATAAAAGTTCTATATGCTTTAGATCAGTGGTTCCCAATCGTTGGTCCGTGGGCCGGTGCAGGTCAGCGAGGCTTTTTTGCCGGTCCGCGGAAAATTTCATTTTGTTTTTTTTTTACCGTCTCCAATGAACAAAAACAGCTCATTAAAGCACGAAGTGTTTTCTCTTCATACATGTCGTCCAGGTTTATATTTTCACATATATCTCATTCGCCAGCTAATTTGTCCACATGAATCCCATTTTTCATACATCTCATTCACCAGATATTTTGGCCATATATATCTCGTTTTCCTCATGAATTAGTTGCGGGAATTATTCGCTCTTTAAAAAAACGACTTTTTCAGCGAGACTTTTCTGTTGCGTAAAATATTCAATTTACTTAATTGTGTTTAACGCAAACTCACGATGGCGTCTTTATTATTACTCTAAAAAACAAATTTAATATGGGACATAAACACATGAGATAAATTGCCGAGTTATATTTAGTTTTGATAGGTATGTTTGCACGGGACACTTGGGACATGTGGAACAAGTAGGACACGTGGGGCAAGTGGTTACAAGTTGGGACACGTTGGACAGGTGGTACACCTGGGACACGTGGAACAAGTTGGACAACTGGGGCACGTGGGACACGACATTTTGGAGACACCGTTGTTTTTTCTGTTCGTACTTTGCAATCGTGTGCATGTTATTTTTGCGTTAAATAAATTTCTGAAATTTAGTTACTGCGTGAAAATGCGTGTTCAGATATTCGCAAAAGCTTTGTGCAATCCAAGCGTTTGATTTAGCGACGCGCAATTGCTAATGTAAATCAGAACTGGTATATATAAATATATGTGTATTTGAGTACGCGTCCCGCCATTGGTTTCCTCATCTAGAAGTGGCCCGCGGAACAAAAAGGTTGGACATGCCTGATTTACAGCTTCCTCATTATATGTAACTTGTCACATAGAAGATAGATAATCTTCATTACAACTTGAAAATATGTCCACGAAAAAAAAACTCTTGTTCCACATAGCACAAGTTTCACTACGCTCTTTATATTCTAGAGTCTAGACTAATCTAGAGTCCACTCTAAACGAACGACTTACGAAGCAAAACTTTTGTTATATGAGATTCTGCTTACCTGTTGCTATAAACTCTCAACTTCTTATTCAAACCTCTCTGTGACACAGGTCATATACGTATATAGCATTACGCGAAACTCATATCGAAGGATAGTCAGTTCACCATGCAACGCGCAACACATTACTTGAAGATATATAAGAAACTTATGTAGAAGGTGGGAAAATACCGTTTTGTGGTAGAGTTTTATTCCGCAAGCGCCAGAGTCATAACTGATCGGCCCCGATACCGCGGCTCATTCATCACATTCTTATTGTTTTTTCTCGGATTCATGTGATATTTCAATTCTCTCGAATTGTTCGAAATTGCACCTCGATGGGATTTCTCTATTTTAGAGGAAAATCCACTGAATAAACAACGGCCTTGTTTGAGTTTCTAATGGCACGTCTATTGCCATCTTCATAATATGCAATCCATATTGTATTATATAACTGTCGCAAAAGGAGAATTAGTGAAAAAAATCTATCAAATTTAATATATTTTTTGGTGTTTAGTTGGGGAAATCGTCGGATTCCACACAGTGGTTGCAAATTGGTGTCGTTAGTTGGGGATGGGAATGTGGAAAAAAATATCCTGGATTTTACACATCTGTTCCGAAATTAATGCCTTGGATTTGGAAGACTTTAGACGATTCTAAAAATACAGCTAAAATAGGTGGGTTGTTAAGTTTTTAATAACGGTATTCCAACGGATATTCAATGATATTCACTTCAATTTATACTATTTTGTTCTATTTGATAATTATCAAACCAAGCAACGATTAATACAACCAAACACTTCAATGAAACGGAAAGCATACAATAAAAACATTAACACCAGGCAGCACAATGCAAGAAAAACCCTATACACAATAAAAACACTGACGGACCCTGAAATCGAAGACAACTTTCAATAGAAGCAAAATGATCCCTAGAATCCGGTACACTAAACTAGCTACTACAATTTGCAAAACAGGCTGAAAATAACTTATGACAAACATTTTAAAAGACAATAAACAATTCTATATGTGCACAACATTTGAACAGTACTGATGAAAGCTAATTCTATGACAACAACCCAAAACACAACCCTACATAATCTACGATGGCACTGTACTCACACAACAACATGGTCCCAACATCAACCCACTGTCAGGCACAAAAACATCCAACAAGTCCTCATCCAACAATCACAGACAACCATCCCTGATAACCCACCGAAGACCAAAGGCACTCCCCCACACACTAAAAACCAAAAGCCAATCGAAAACAACCACACTCTGACAACTGTACTCTGCCAACCCACCGCACACGCCAACCGGCCACACCCAAAAGACAGACCGACAGTGTCACAGCGCCCCCAGTGTCTTCAATGCCAAAATACTAAATATGAAAACAATATCACATGACATCATTTTACAGAAAAAAAAGGGTCGTCACACTAGGAAATGAGTTGGTTTGAACGGCATCAAGACTTAGGTGAAAACACTTTTAGTTGTGTTTAATGGGACTGAAACATATTACCAGGTGGATATTCACTAGGCTATCAATGACAGTCCCCCAGCTCGTAATAGAACTAAAACAAAAAAATCGGAACAAATTTATTGCCTAAGCCTAACACGATACATACTTTGGGAGTACCGATAGATCTATGCTTGTGTATTGTAAACGAAACACAAACATTGCTAAGAGTGGCGTTTTATTGCAGAAATAAACAACTGCAAACCTAATCCATGTAGGAATGGAGGTCGGTGTGCAACAAAACCAGGAGGGTATTCGTGTTACTGCTCTATCGGTTTTCGAGGAACGAAATGCATGTCAAGTAAGTAAAACGTTTGGATTTAGCTAAGCAGGCGATTTCCTGCCTATTGCCTAACAAAAGATGGCTTTATTTATCCCTTCTTTTTATCTTCTCTTTTTTTATGTTTTTTTTTATGGGGGGGGGGGGGGGGGGGGAGGGGGCAACGTAACATGAAATGAATAATTTATTGTTACTCATCGATATCTCACGAAAGCGAGGTTGAGTCTGCTTTAAAATTTACATGTGCTTTCATTCATCCTATTTCATCCTAGATTTTTGAAAAAGCGAGAAAACGTGTATGACCTACATTTTTGAAGCGAGAGCACGCATGTGCTGAATGTGTTTGCTACATTGATAAATCGGCCATCTCTGATCGCTATCTCGTTTATTTTATTGGTGGCTCCAAAGAAAAGCCGTGTTAAGTCAGTGAATCAATGAATCCATAACAATGAATCTATTTTCTTTTTATTGAAACCCCATGGCAACTACCGTGATTTCTTGTCGTTTCAGTTCAGAAACAGAACACTGACTTTAATGCCTATAATGTGTTTAGTTTAATATACTTTACAGTTTGTGAACGTATCCATGCACCTATCTATCGCCGAAACTTTCATCAGCTAAATTCAATTTCATTGCCAGACGTATTATCATGAAGACTTCGCAATTTTATGAGTCATTATAAAATTTTTAGACATAGATGATTGCTCACCGAATCCTTGTATGAACGGCGGAATATGTGAAGACAAAATCAACGATTTTGTATGTAATTGTGCTGAAGGATACAGTGGAAAGAAATGCCAAACTGGTATAGAGAAAATATCAATAATTTTTTAGTTTATCAAAATAATATTTTACTGAGCAGCAGCATTTCCAATTTTTTTGCTTTGGAACACTTACGTTATTATCTCGCCTCGCGGAACAGCAAAAAATTAGAATGTTAGATTGATAAAGAAAAAATTGTTTAATAGATTTATTTTGTACATCATCTTGCACAACCAGTTTATCATGACATCTAGAAACTTTCAGTTGTGAGCCAACATTCCTTTGAAAAGGGTGGTTTCAAAATATTTCCTAGCCTATGGTATAATTGAAAAGGTAAAATTGAAAAAAAAAATGGTTAACAATATTGAACGGTTGACGAAAATGCTATGATTTCTATGCTGGCCCGCTTGTTTAGATAGCAAGACCTTTCCGCATGTTTGTCGCCAGTTGGGAGACGAATTCACGACCCAGGGGCGCCAAAGTATGGCCGAATTAACCATGGCGACTAATACAGTCCCAATAGCGATCGCAGTTCCACGGAACACTCTGAAGAACCTCTCGGAACACAGTTCAAGAAACGCTTAAGCGTAAACTGAATGTTTCGCATTTCCAATTTTCTCTGCAGACATCAACGACTGCCTTCCAAATCCGTGTCTAAATGGGGGAGAATGCGTCGATAGAGAAAATGACTTTTTGTGTTCATGTGCTGATGGATTCGATGGAAAAAAATGCGAAAAAGGTATAATACTTAAATAAGAACATGCTTGGTTGATTTTACTCAATATCAATGGAAATGATATGAATGTTGTATTGCATAAATAAACAACTGCAAACTTAATCCTTGTAGGAATGAAGGTCTGTGTACAACACAACCAGGAGGGTATTTGTGTTACTGCCGTAACGGTAACGCGATGCGAGTCAAGTAAATAAAACGTTTGGATTTATTACTAACTAAGCAGGGAGTTTTGTAGCAAAAAAAAAACACAGATCGATAAGTAATTACCGATCTAAAGATCGAAAAGTAATAGGCATAAATCTAACGCTCGATGCAGCTTATTCCCAACTACATCATATAGTGCCAAAACTAGATGATATAAATCAATTATTACAAAAATTATAGACATAGATGATTGTTCACCGAATCCTTGCATGAACCGTGGAATATGCAAAGACAAAATCAACAATTTTCTATGTACTTGTGCTGAAGGATACAGCGGGAAGAAATGCCAAACTGGTATAGTAAAAATATTGATACATTTTGAGTATTTCTTAATAACATTTTACCAATGGGAATAATGATTGTTTTACATTTCCTATTTTCTGTGCAGACATCAACGACTGCACTCCAAATCCGTGTCAAAATGAGGGAAAATGCGTCGATAGGCTAAACGACTTTTTGTGTTCATGTGTTGATGGATTTAAAGGAGAAAGATGCGAAATAGGTATAATACTCAAATATGAACATGCTTTGTTACTCGATATCAATGAGAATTGTTTTGAATTATTTTATTCCCGGATATTTGATGATTGCTCAACGAACCCATGTTTAAATAGTGTATTTCGCAATGATAATGTGAACTCTTTCTCCCCGAAAGGATGCAAATGAAGAAAGTGGGAATTTGGTACATTTACTGGTTCAGTTAAAGATAACACATGTAATAATCAACGCAAAATAGATAAACATGTAATTAATATATCTATGCTTGTGTATGTAACAGAAACAAAAACATTGCTAAGAGTATAGATTTTATTGCAGAAATAAACTACTGCAAATCTGATCCATGTAGGAATGGAGGTCTGTGTACAACAAAACCAGAAGGATATTTGTGTTTCTGCCGTAACGGCTTTCGAGGAACGCGATGCGAGTCAAGTGAGTAAATTATTTGAATTTACGCTTTATAAAATATTTGTATTTGCTAAGATGCTGGGCATTACCTGCTTACAACACAGGGAAAATAAAAGACGGTTTTCTCTTCCCATTTTCAGTGTCTTTCTTTTTTTATATTTCTTGCAGACATTAACGATTGCCTTCCCAATCCGTGTCTTCATGGTGGAAAATGTCACGATAAAGTAAATGACTTTTTTTGCTCATGTTTAGAAGGATACAAAGGGAAAACATGTGAAACAAGTAAATTTCCTAATTTTGTTCACCCCAGTTATACTTATCAATAATTTAAATTAATTAGGCTTATTCATGTTGAATAATGAGCATTAACGATTATAGAGCGAATATTGGCTTATAAAGTAACTAGAGAACATTTTGCTGACAATGCTAATGAATTGCTCTGGCATTCATTTTCATTTCAGGTACAAATTATTGTCAGAGCGCACCCTGTAAAAACGAAGGAAGATGTCAAAACTTACCTAGAGGTTTCGAATGTTTCTGCCGTGCTGGTTTCAGAGGAAATACTTGCGAAATAGGTGATTTGAAGTAACCTACTCTCTGCCCCATTCAATAAATGGTGAAGTATTACCATACAAAATATTACCATAAGCTTGGTTTTAAATGTATTCACTGTTAAATTATTAATATTGTTGCTTAAAAAATGAAAATCAAATCTAATAATAGCTCATGTTTCAAAAAAAAAAAATGGAATAAATAATTTTTTAAATCATTCAATTGAATTTTTAGGAAGATATTGCAGCCCAAATCCTTGCTATAATGGCGGAAAATGCTACGAAGCTGTTGATGGCTTTCTTTGCGAATGTCCTTCTGACTTCATGGGTGGAAAATGTGAAGTGGGTAAGTTTGAAGATGTCGATTGCTTCCAATCCAGTCGATATTGATAAATGATTGAAAACTAGTAGGTGAACTGAAAACCTTCAGCAGAACCAGTAGGGCAATATATATGAGCTAATACAATAAAAGTTTTATATGCCAGGCGTTTTAACTTTGCGTACAACAACTAAAGCAGCGAGGGTGAATAGTCCGATGAACAGTTGAATTTTTATCATTTATGTTTTTGTTACAAATGAGAAATCATTCGTTTTTAGAAAAAAACTATAATTAATTTTTGCTATAGTTTGGAAACAAACCTCTGGTTTTTCTATTAGCTATGGCGTGCAACAGACATTTAGGATTGGTCGAAACAGGTCATAGATGTCGCAAGCAGTGCTCAAGAGACATAGAGTGTGTTGGATCAATGAAAAAATGTCGATGCGATGGGAGGTGTGGGATGTCATGCTTTAATCCGGGTAACCATTAATAAGTAACTTAATTATTTCAAAGATCGTAAATTATTGCTCTAAAATTCGGAAGCTAAACAGAAATTTTACGGACAATAAGATGCCAATATGTGGCTTTGTATTGCATTTTTTAAATGTCAGTTCTCGAAAAAATTAGTAGTCAGTCTAACTCTAATGTAAGAAAAAGACCCGATTCATCATTTTTTCGAAATTATGAGAGACTTTTCACCACAGACGCAGAATGTCCACCATTAGAAAATCCAAGAAATGGATACGTCGTTGTAGGAAAAGTTACTTACGGAAGCGTTGTCAAATACGTTTGCAATGAAGGATATACTCTGGTTGGTCCGGATGAAAGAGTTTGTACTTCAAGCAGAAAATGGTCTGGACTTGAACCAGCGTGCGTCGGTACGTTGGAAATTTCGGTTGAATTGCATCAAAAATGGTGTCCTATCATTCGTCAAAAATATTGATAAGTTAATTTTGTTCTTTTTATATTAAAGCATAATTATTTTATTATAAATATTAGCATTCAAGTGAATTTTACTATATATGGTAGATGCATTTCATATACACCTGCAATATATATTAAATTTATGAATCAAAGCAAGAATAACATTCTCATATGCAGATTTTTCCGAATGTGGTGTAACTGGGCCCCTAGATCCAAACCTTCACAACCAATTGGCAACCAGACGAGTGAAGAGAGTGGTAGGCGGCGATGATGCACCGGACAATGCTTGGCCTTGGCAGGCATCGATTTTAACCGCAGTAGTAGAGGTACATGGAAACTTACATATTTTATACACCAGTGGTTTCCGAATACGAAAATACTTTTAAGATTGCCGAAGAATTTACAAATAACACATTTTTTTAATTATTAAGAAACTATTGAAAACGTTCTCAGCATACAACAATGAAAAATATATTCAAGTGTGTATTTTGATAAGATAGAATTTACTTCCGGAACAGATATGAGTAGTCTTCTTCCTTTTATCATGCATGTTTTACTGCAACTCCTACTCTGACGTATTTCTTTTTTTACGCTTTCTTGTATTTCAGTCAGGTAATATCAATGTCGCTGATACTTTAAAGCGATGGGAACTGAAGGCAGCTGGAACAATAATAAACAAACAGTGGATATTAACATCGGCGCACTTATCTAGGGACGTGGGCCTGAAAGATTTTGACCGTCATTACGTCATTGTAGTTGGTTAGTAAGCGAATATGCCGTGTTGTATTGTGAAGCCTGATTACAGAAAGTAAAGCCAGTAATGACAGAAAAAACTTCTAGAGTCTGATTACAAAAATTAAAACGTTCATTCTTTATATGTATGTCACTATATACGTTAAAACTGCGCAGGAATAATTGCATTTTTCGTTTGTGGCGATTATTTAGATTGCTCATTAAATACGAACCAGTTCGTATATATAGTGCTCGACAGTCTTTTTGAAATACCAAGTTAACATTAATATGTCGAGGCAAAATCTACAATGAAGGAAGTGTTCTGCGTAAAACAAAGCTTGCCACTTTTGCGCACGGGAGAATCTTGCGCACCAGAATCTTGCTATATATATATACTGCATATAGGCAAAACATAACATTAATATGTATTAATATGTTAGGGTAATTATTGCAACCCGTTTGGAAGTTAAACTCTGGTTGACAAATAAATTGGCCATTGTCGTTTAATAATAGATTATTATTTGAACAGAATATTTGCAAAAGAATTGAAAAGTGAAAGATGAATTGCAAATTTATAGATTCTAAACTTCTGTGCTGACTTTAATGTTTTGGATTACAAAGGTTTAAACGTCCATATAAATTCGCTAATTTTGTTTTCTAAGGAGTTTCTAGTCGGTCATCTGTGAAATACACAATAAAGGACTCAGTACAAGTGTTCAGCCCTTTGAAATATATTCTGCACGAAAAGTATAACAAGACCACATTTGAAAATGACATTGGCCTGGTAAGTTTGAACTCTATCATCACATCATATTCAGCAATGAAAGGGGTATAAAAAGGGAGTATCAAATATGTCGCGTGTTACTTGTATGAATCTCCCTAATATGAATACTTCACCCTTTACCAAAGCATTATATCTATCCCAACATGGAACATAACATAAATTCCACTTTATATGATTATTCAAACCATTTGTCTGAAATATATATTCAACTCTGACTCAGAACAGTGAAACGAGTATGGGAAATTGAGACAAGTCTGCTCTAATTACTTATCGATCTTGATTGGTAAGTATTTTGATAGGTATTTGTTTGTTTGTCTGTTATTAGATACACGCGATATCTCACGAAAGCGAGGTTGAATCTGCTCCAAATGTGCATTGATTGCAAATTGCAGGTGCATCCATCATACCTCGGACCAGAAGCCTATTGATTGTGGATGAAATATGTCGTATAATTAGCGAGTTATTATTTAATTAGTGAGGGGACACACGGTGTCATTATGGCGTAAGAGCGGTTGAATCGAAACCGCAGTTTCTGTTTTGAAGGATTCCCTAACTTTCGATCGATAAGTCTTCGGTCTCCGACCGATATTCTCGTTTACTTTTTGGTGTGAAGACTACACATTGGACTTGAATTTTAATGTAAAAACGAACATTGTACCTGGCCATATATTTGTTTTACCTACTACAAGTTAAATTTAGATAAAACTTGGTAAAAGACGGCTTCCAAGATCTACTGTTCCTATCGTCTATATAAAGGAGATAACGTTTAATGCTGCTGTGCGACCGGTTTGCCTTCCCTGTACAGATAAGTGTGTGACGAGTAGCCACATGGCTGACAATTTTAAGCGTACCAAAGACAAGCGTTGGTGGGACAAGGAAACGAAATGTGAAGCAGAGGGTAGCTATACGTCTATATAGTTTTGTATTTGTTCATATATTGCGTTAGAGATGACTTATCCTGAATTAACGCTTACGATAATGTGTATAATCGAAAATTGTCGGTTTTGAAATATGTCTAACTGCCGGATAATATGTGAATAACAGGTTATTAAAATTTGAGTAACATCCCAGCCTTGTTGAGCTCAATTTTAAGCTCAATTCGTGTATTTTTGATATTTGAGTGCCGGAGTGTGCAATTTGCGGTCGGGGCCAAAAGCGGCCCTCGAAAGAAAATTGTGCGACCCCTGGAAAAGTGCCATTTTCTGAATGATGTTCGGCCTGCGAAATCAATCGTTAATTTATTTTGGTACGTGCGATTAATTCCAATCCTTTTGCGTTGCGAAGCCTATACCTGAGTCCAATTTATTATCTATGCCGATAAATTTATAATACCTCAACAACTAGTTTGTGCAAACAATGCATGTCACAAAATCATTACGCAAAGTTTTGTGCCTGCACCACTAGATAGTCGATGTTAAATAAAGGTGCGGCCCGCGGTCACACTCAGTTATTTCTATCGGTCCCTCCTATATTAAAAGTTGCACACCCCTGCTTTAGTGTAGTCAACCGTTGGTGCAATGTCGACCATTAACTTTCATTTTGTTTTTCGAAGGTGATTTCCTCGTGAAGCCAGGGGTTAAGATTGTTTTAACCGGGTTTGGAATAAATGAAACTGATTACTTTATTCGTAGTTTTAGGGATCGTCTTCAACAGGTTGTTTTAGAAGTGGGTGATAAAAACAGGTAACTGAACTCATTTTATTATACTACTGAGACTATAGACAGAAACACAAGAAAAAGAATTATATTTAATCTAATGAACATTATTAAAAATCATCAGTATATGAGTTGTTATCTTATTATTCAATATATATTTTCAAAATCACAAAATAAAATTCCTGGGTGTTTTCGATATAACTTATAAGGATAAAATTATTTCAGTTGCCAAAAAGGAATAGACGACATTATCAGCCATAGAGCTAATTCTTTCGACGTGTATAATTCATCTTTCTGTACCGTTTCACCAATACCACATAAAGTAATGACAGCTTGCGACGGAGATGGTGGGGGACCTGTCGTGAGGAAGGTAGATTTGTTACAAAATGGCATCATTCTATTCCATTAAATAACATGCTATTCATATAGCCTACTTATTGCCATCGGAAGTTTGAAAACCTTCTTTCCTCGATATGAGCAAAATACTGCTGTACCTGTACTCGCAATTTCCCAGATTTGAAGTTCTGATATATACGCAGCAACGTTTGACGCGTTTATGTAAATGGGTGCCCTATCCCACCTAATCGGCCAGTTTCCATGAAATATGGCAAAAGACCAATGAAAAATGGATGATACTTTGTGCAATTTCATCTCATCTTTACTTGTAACAGTTAATTAGTACAGAATGGAACAATAGATCATTTCAATAAGTCGCATTCATTCAAGTTATTGAACATAATGCCTTGTTGCCAGATAACTCAGAGAGATGGAAGAGTTTGCTGGGTTCAAGTTGGCATCAACAGTTTTGGAGCTCAATGTGATGGAAAGATACCTGAATTCTTCACAAAAGTTTCGAGTCATACAAATTGGATAAAAGAAACAATGCAGAAAAATTAACCCTCAAATTTTTTTTTTTTGATCTGGCGAGAATCCGTCCAAACAATCGTCCATATTTTTGTATCTCTGGATCTGTCACAGACGTGTGTGTATAAATAGAAGCAAGAATTTAGTACTCATTTCATATGGCACGATTATTTTATGTATATTATTTCCGCAAAAATCTCCATTAAATATGTATTTCGTAGAAGCCAACTTGTTTGAAGAAAACAGGCCTCAGCAAGTCGATGGAGTGCTTCGTCGCGAGTTTTTGCCATCCAGGCCTGTGGGGAATCCATTTTACAAATTGTGTTGCCTTACCGACAACTCCATGAGTTGCGTACTGGTGGACATTTGGGTAAAGAAAGAACTTATCATAAATTGAGAGAACGATTTTATTGGCCTAGAATGCACAGTCAAGTATCGTCTTGGTGTCGTTATTGTAAAGCTTGCACTGCTACCAAAACGACTCATGGGAAACGACGTGCAGAAATGTTGTATAATATTGTGCTTTTTGTTTCACTTGTGATCTGACCGTAATCTTACTGCATTAAGAATTAAGTGTGTACAATTTTATCTGTATTTGGAATTTGGATCGTGCATCTTTTCAATAATATACAACAATTCGACAATCAACATCGTGTGCTTATTATCGTCTGAGGGAATCCAGATTGGAGTCACATTCCATAACACGTGAAATTAATAACGTGGGAATTGAACTTTGAATATTAGGGTGAACAGTCTTTATCCCTGAGACCGCACCTTGTCTGAGAAAAATATATCATAAAGGAAATGAATTGGGACAACGACCTTGTTTCAGGCAAATAACATGCACTACTAACAATAAGTGGTGAAAATAATAAAATACACAGTAACTATCCTTATGTACTTGCTACAGTACTGAGCCACTTCTGAGCCAAGTATTAGTCGATCAAGATTTTTACGGCATAGCGGGCCACGCTTACGAAAACAATCGAGATTTAAACAAAATGCAATCGCAAACCCCTTAGCGACTTTATTTTTCAGTGGCCAAGGGCCGAGGAAACGTCCACATTCATAATAACTATTAAAAAATGAACTGCTTTTAAATTTACATAAATTCATTTGTACTTCTCCATTTTGTTTGAAACGTTAGGCAAGCCAAGAAGTCTGTAATTGTTGCTTATTTTTAACACACAGTAAATAATTTTCGCATCGCTCAATAGTGATGAAGTAAACAATTGATTGAAATTTTAAGTTCTTATGTAAACGTTTAAGCAGAAAATACATTAAAACATAGGTTCATTGCGTGTTTAGTTTTACTTAAAAATTAGTTTGTCTTTACCAGGTACTACAAACTGAGGGGAAATACGAGAATGTATGATGACCAACCATTATTTGGCTTTATACATACGACAGTGAATGGCAAAGTTGTACTCCGAAGCGTTTTATGCCTAAACAATCTGAGCAATGACGATATGAGACCAACACTCTTATAGTGCCATCTTATTAAATAGCAACCTGCCCATCGCAAAAGCATTTTTTCAAAGCAAAAATAGGGGGGGCGCGAAGTTTGTAAATATTTTCAAAGGGGGGCGCGGCTCAAAAAGTTTAAGAACCACTGGTCTAGAATGAATGAGACCTTGCAGCAAATGCTCAAAGCATTTGTGGATTCCAGCCGTACAGACTGGGACGAGCACATTCCTATCTTTTAATGGCTTATAGATTTACTGTACATGAAAATACAGCTTTTACTCCGAATCGTTTAATCTTGGGCCGTGAAATTTCATTGCCGACTGATTTACTTTTTGGTAAACCTCCTGATCATAATGTTCCTGAGTGTTATGATGAATTCGTTGAATGGTTTGATAATGCTACATCTGAAGCTTTTGAATTTGCTCAAGAACAGTTAGGTAAATCTGCTGTTCGACAGAAACGTTATTTTAATGCAACTGCTAAGCCTTTATCTTTTAAGTACTAATATTTCAGCAATAGTACAACAATTAGCTTATTCTTTTTAAAACTCGACTTGAAAATAACTATTTTAGTCGTAACTTTGCTTTAACTGTTTAACTTCATGACAACCGATGATAGGAAGCAACTAAAAATAGACTAACAAACTACAATCTAATACATTTTTAGTGTGTTTTAAATATTTATACCTTCATCATAATAAGCAGTATTTTAGTGTTCAGTCGAAATTTACCTTAATAACCGTCAGATATGAACAAACACTTCAGACTTCCGTGGCGAAGAAAACAATAATCATCAAAGAATATGAGGAAAGAAAGATATTATGTCTTAGCAATTGCGAGATTTCTCTCTGGGTGGAACACGATCGGCAATATGCATACTCTTTAGCTTTTTTCACTGATTCCGGCTTTCTTTATTATTGAATGTATTAGTAATCTAAGAATAAATATCATTTTGCGGTATATTTTTAAGCCAAACAGTTTCATTATTATACAGGATCAGGACCGGACCATGCCTTTCAGATGCCACTAAGCACTTATGAATTTGGTGCCCTAAATAATATAAAACATAATAATAATCAAAAATGATGTTTCAGATTGTCGAAAATTTTCGTCTAACTCTACGGAAATTATTTGGTGCTCTTCTTCATTTGGTACCCTATGCAGGTGCTTAATTTGCTCAATGATTAATCAAGTCTCGTTCAGGATAATATAGTTTTAACCGCAAAAACTAGTTGCACCTGATCGTGAACAATTTTTTGTTTGTTCTATTCTGACCAGAAGTTAAAATGCGGATTTTCACCCACGCAACACACTTTGGTTCAAAGAAACGAACTTTTATTTGGCTTCCCTTTTGCTAAGCTGGTGACCATTTGTTCAATTATTAGGAAGAGTTCCGAATTTGCAAAGCCCAACAGACCATAACTAATTGTAAATTGGAAAAGGTAACCAACAGATAAAACGAGAATATCGGTTGGAAACCGAAGACTTATCGATCGATAGTTAGGGGATCCCCCAAAACAGAAACTGCAGTTTCGATTCATCCGCTCTTGTAACTTGCGCATTGCGCATCGCACACACACACTCGGCGGGTTTCAAAATTCTCTCGCTTTACAAAAATCTAGATCACTATATCAATAATTGATTGATAACTCGCTAATTATACGACATAATTCGCCCAAAATCAATAGGCTTCTGGTCCGAGATAAGATGAATGCACATGCAAAATCTGGAGCAGATTCAATCTCGCTTTCGTGAGATATCGCGTGCATCTAACAGACACACAGACAGACAGACAGACAGACATACAGACAAATACCTATCAATATACTTACCGATCTTAAGATCGATAAGTAATTATATTATACATCCATCATAAAGGTTATCATTTGGGGTACACGATACGAACATAAAATTCCCGGAGAAACTTGAATATGGCCAGTGAGGTGATAAATGAGCAAATACTTTCCAAACTTTTTGTGTAAATAGAGAAATTACATTTTTGTCCCAGAATGAAGTATTCCCTTGAATCGCGGTTCTGCCATGTCCAAGCAGGACCACAATTTGCCTACTTTATTTTTCATAATTGCCACCAGACGACTACGTGACATTTCACCTATCAACGAACTGGCGGTCTCTTGAAGATATTTATAACGATCGCCTAATGCGTGGATGCTTTTCACGATTGAACCACGTGTTATATCAAATACTCTGTTTTTGATCTGGTGTAATGAGGATATAACACAAACTTTTATGCAATATGTATATTTTTTTAATTGAATTTACATTTCATCACCAAACTATTCCGTATCTGATATCAAATCATTATGTAAAACAAACTTGAATTACAAAAGTACTCGCACGCAACTTATTTGTCAAGTTAAGTGTTTTCTCTTTAAAAACAAAATCAAATATTCGTTATAAATATGATCTTACACTTAAGAGCAGGATTACGAGAAGATTATGGGTGTCAGCCTAAATTCAACATCTCATACCGAAATTAATTTTATAAAGATTTTTATATATATATAACACATACTAGCCAGTGTACCATTATTATAGATTTGATGCGTTATAATCGAACTAAAGTTGAAACGTTTTTTCAACATAAAAAAACTGACTTTGACTTCATTCTGTGGCGAGATGCTATCATGCACGTCCTATTGCATGTTACGATGTTGGATTTACGTTTCCACTAATGCGACGTATTGTAATGAAGGCAGTAGAATTTTTTCTAGATTTGTTTCGAAAATAAATAATAGGTAAGTAAATCGTGTTAACTTATTTTGGAAATTGAGTAATCGCTACTTACATCAATTCATAAGTTCAACTAGCTCGGGTATTCACGATCTTTGCTCTGAGGTTGCAGACAATTATAATTACACCACAACTTATCGAAACTATAATATATTCGACTAAGTGATTTTCATGCGGAATCTTACTGGCGTTGTTTAATTAAACGCTGTGATATCGATCAAAACATATATTCTTGAAATCGCCCTGGGCTAAAAAATTTTGGTGCTTAGAGCTTTAACGCGTCGGTAGATTGTTTCATCAGATATGCTCGTTTTAAATCGCCCTGTTTTTCCGCGAGTAAGACCTACAGCGATAAAATTTATTAGGCAGTATTTTAATTGTTTTCATAATAATACAAAATTTTCGATTCGAAATTCGGAAAGCAAAAGTTCAGGCAAGTTTATACCGTGACCAGGGATATTGACATCTTAAGTAGGCTAATTGCGGAATCCGTGATAAAAATAGGATTATTTATAGTACTGTAATATATTCGCATAGAACCAGTACATGCAAATGTTACATATGGGCATTATATTGACTTGTCGCTCAAATAGTGAACTTCTCCACAACATATAGTGATTTGATTTGCGCAAAAGTGTTCACTTTGCCAAAACACTATTCATAATTATATTTTGGTTTTTAATTACAGTTTTTAATTACATTTGTCGTGGACCATGCTTATCTCAATAGTAGTTATTGTTCTTGTTTATAATATTGAAGAAACAAATGGAAAACAAGGTAAGTTTTGAGCTCATAAACAATTTTCATTTATAACTTCAGTGTAATGTGAATAATTAGGTTCTGGGAAATATTTTAATAAGGTTTAGGTATCATATAAACTGGAATTGAGTCAGATTTAGACATTTTCAGCCAAGTTTAGTTTTGGGATCATGCTGACTTGCTTGAAAAAGTCTAACTGAGAGGATAATAAAAATTCAACAATGAATTAAAAAACTTTCAACCAGTCTTTATGGTCGAGTATATCGTATTCCGGTTTGAATTCATGAACACCAACTTCGGCCCCTAAGAGTTACCCCATACACATTTGGGTTTGGTGTTGAATAAGGCTTAAACACTTGGCATAATGCATACTCCGTGTTTGTCTGGAAAGTTTATTCTAAATTATTTAACTATTTTGTAATGAAAATTACGACGTGCTCTAAAAATAAACAATATGGTAGTTATCGTCCATAATAAACTTATAACTATAGTTATATTATTATAGTAGTTCACTGCGGAGACGTAGGATTTTTACAATACGGAGACATTATAGCTTCGAGAGAACCTCCCTACACAGTGGGCACCGTTCTAGAATTTGCTTGTGATAGGGGTTTCAAAGGAAAAGGCAAAAGACGCATTTCGTGTTTGAAGAGTGGCCATTGGTCGGATCCCGTACCGTATTGCGCACGTAGGTGTTATGTATTTTTCTTATGTTGTTATTCAACCGAGTAACTTGCTTCAGTTACTAATGTGTATATATGACTATGAATGGCATAAATCACAAGACAATCGTAATTATAGGTAATGTATTATGTTGACGTTCAGGGTGTAGTGAATTAAGTTACTTGTTTATAATGTTTTTCATTCATTTTCATTCAACTTTTTTGTATTTTCAATTTAATGAATCTAATGAATAAAGATGACCTTTTTATGTAACAATTTTATTTAATAAGCTAATTCATGCCAAAGAGATTTGACGAGGGTGGATGAACGAAGAAAATGTCGCAGGAGTTGTATAACTAACCAAAATTGTAGAGGAGGTTTTAAGCAATGCTTGTGCGATGATTGGTGCGGAAAAACATGTTTTAATCCAGGTATCCCTATTCTCGTTATTTACAAGTATAAAAAGTGCATAATTGTGTTAGTTCCTTTATTTAGAGATTACTTTACTCAGATTTTTTCAGAGCGATGACATGAAGAATACTTTTAATATTCTGTCCGTTGCTTTTATTTATTCTAACGGCTTTGTTTACAATTTAACAATTAAAATTGAATGAATCCGACCAGAGCAAAAATAAATAACAAGCTCCTCAACTGATCATTGGATATTCCATGACTATTGTGCTTTTGTAGCTAGCTAAATCGATAGTTAAATGACATACTTTAGATGCGGATTGCGCTGTACCAAAAATTCCAGAAAATGGATACATTATCAAAAATAAAATATCATATGGAAACACAATAACGTATGGATGCAATGAAGGATTTACTCTTGCTGGTCCAATAACAAGAAGATGCCAATCTGACAGGAGATGGTCAGGAAACGAACCAAAATGTGCTGGTGAGATGGTGATGTTTTTTTACATGGTAATACCTTATTTGAATGTACTGAACTCAAATATATTATTCTATTTCGATACTTGCTTGGGATATTGGTAACTGAGGTATATAGTCCTTGTCCATTCCTGTACTTGTTCTAATTCATATAATATTAAACGTACATTCGCATTGCGGAGCTTCGTATTCTTTCTTGAATTATACCCCAATGAACATGAAGAATTTTGCGTTTATATGAATTCAGATATATAGATATTATTAAATCGCACCTTTCAAGTGTCAATTACTATCTTATACACATTGCTTACAATTGGTAAAAATATTTACAGAAACATTTCTGTACATTTTAAATAGTTTCTCAAGTTAGATATATAGAAGACTTCTGTATAAGATCACATGAACATGTGTATTGATCAAACTCGTAAGGTTAGCAATGTTTCATAATCAATGTTTTTACAAACTGTTCCTAAAAGCTTTTAGTTCATGTGGACATTCCACCTTCGAAACCCATTCTAAAATTTTTGGGAAAGTGCTCCTCGGAACAGATGCTGAGAATGGGGAATGGCCGTGGCAAGTTTTATTGTTCCACAAGAATAAAAATCTCGTTAGAAAGGTATAGTAATGCATACTTTTTTCGCATATTCTTTGCGACAATTTGGACATTCATTACTTTAAATGCATCATCAATACAAATAATTCAATAGATTCCGACTACCTTGGTGTATCGGTAAGTGACGCCTTTTAACTCCGAGAAGCTGTGAAAGCGACTAAATGTAGCCGGTCGGATTGTAAACTAGGCTATGTAGCTGGCTATATTCCTGAATTATTTCGTCTGTCTAATACGACTGGCACTGACTTGCAATGTATCATATTGATTGCAATGTGGAAAAAGCTACAGCATGCTGCGGTTCAGAATATTGTGATGGAGTTAGGTTCTTCTGTATAGCTTCAGGTATTGCTTACTTTATATATATTTAAAGAATTTTCGAAGCTTCCAACTACGAGTCAAGTGACTGTTGAACAAACCTGCTTGATTAACGTTAGACAAAGTAAGCAAACAGCCTATGAATCAATAAAAAAAACTCGAATATTCATCCACGAACGGCAAGGTAAATTCAGAAAACTAAGCCTTGCTTTGGCCTAAATCCCAAACTAAAAAGACGCCGCCAAATGCGCAGGTAAAAACTTGGGATCGATGCACGTGATATCTTTATGATGTCATAATTGGCACAGTATTCAACAACCCGTGATACTACTAAAAATTAAATATGGGAAATGTTGATCGTTACTGTATCTTTTAATGTCGACACAATAAATCGAATGACATACAAATTTTAACTTTTATTTAGTAGCGCAATTGCGAAGTACATAAAAAAGTATTTTGCCACTGAAAATTCTGTAAAAAATAAATGATAAGTCAAGAAAACGGAAGGATCAAAAAACGGGAATTCCACATTACCATAAAAAAAAAATTCGAACTTAAATGTTATTCATAGAATTATTGAACGACACTCAGCCTAATGTGTCAATAATTGGGGATAAGTAAGGCTGCTACAATAAGTAGGCTGCTACAGTGTAAAGTTCTATATGACAATCCAATATCCATCGACGAAGCAGGCTATTCAAATTGAAACTATACATACATCACTATTTCAAAAAAAATTCGCAACCATGTCTGGGTCGCGATAGATATAAAAATATGGTGCAAAACACTGACCCGAAAGTAACACCAATCTATTTCATTGATTAATGTTTTGTTGAAGTTTTATGACAAAACCTCTGGATTTGGTGGTGGATCAATCATCAATGGCCAATGGATTTTATCAGCTGCTCATGTGTTTGACCCTCTTCCGTATCGAAATCCCGAAAAATATTTTTTAATTGCTGCCGGTAAGTTCTAGATTTGGTTTTGTAAATAATGAAAAGATATCAAATTTCGAATTTGTAAATTCGGAATTGGTATATGTGTAAAGTCTGGTTTCGCATGTGTATGAAAATAACTGACTAGAACCTTTGTTTGCGGAATACGTATAGGGCAACAGTTTCGGGAGCGAAACAGGTGGTTACATAAATAGAGAATGTTTGATAGTACTTTTGTTTGATGATACTTCAATATTAGGTTATGTTTTACGCTTTTGCAAGTATCTATGTAATTGTTTCATAGTTTTAAAAATTCATAATTGTTATAACCAAGGATGGTTTCAAAGATTTTTTCATTTGCTAATATGAAAGCATGCAATTTTAATCTAATGATTCACCATCACCCATTTTTTGCTAATGTTCTTTTAGGAATGACCAAATACCCCACCGAGGACCAAGACATTCCAGATCAAATCAATTTTTATGAAGCCGAAAAAATACGAAAACACCAAGATTATGATTCATCAACTTTTGACTACGATATTGCAATGGTATGTTTCAAAAAATGAGTAGCGCCTGGGGTGGTTATGTATCTCAACGTGTTGTGGTAAACTGAAGGCAACCGCAATTGATTGTAAACAGTACGTCAATTTGCAAGGTTTACATTTACAATTGTTAACTTATCATTAGCATTAGCTCTTTATTTTCATCCCCACTTACACCCCGGGTCAACTTAACACTATCCACGTGTCTTACATATCCACATGAGTTTCAGTTAGTCTTGTTTTCAGTGAAACTTAAACTAATTCATATGAATTGCTTCTTGCGTGCCAATACGGTTTCTTCTGACTTCATCAGAAATCACATATAAATCATATTTTTGATTGAAGGCAACCATGAACTTACTCTGACCAAAATTTCATAACATTTAAAACCTCAAAATTAATTCAAGCAAACTGCATTATTTTAATTCGAGCTGTATGAGCTGCAGTTGCTTGATCAAAACAGTAAGTTAACAAATATAGTGGTTGGCTGTCATTACATTTAAAACCATTTTCTGAGTCTGTAGAAAAACTTTCTGTAAATGCAATTCATAATTTTGGTTTTTATTTTATGTCGATGTCATATTTCTGCAGATTAGAGTTGGAAAAAGACTTAAGCGAGAAGGAAATATTTTTGTACACGATATAGATGAAATAGACGGTTCAATCACTTTCTCCCAGTATATTCGTCCGGTATGTCTTCCGTGCATGAAAGGCGATATGTTGCAAAATGTTGATATTTGGAAAAATTTCGATAAAAGGCTTTGTAATTTTAAAAGTAAGTAGTCTGATCAGATTAATTTTTAAGAACAAAATATGATACCTGAGTAGTTCTTTAAGCGAGATATATTCGGATATATTTTCAGGTAGATCGTCAATGCCGTATGGTTTTAGCGCAGGTGAAAAAGCAATCGTTACAGGGTTTGGAGAGAAAAGGGATTCTGATGCTGAACACCACTACCGGCCGAGTTCATTGCAAAGAGGCGAATTGGAAATTCTGGGTGACAACAAGTACGTAAAAATATTTCATTTAAAATTTAAAGGTTTAGTGTGAAACAAATTGGAATGGTGACACACATTCGAGGCATTATGCCTAGAATGAAACTACAAACGACTCCAAAGTTTAAAATTTAATTACATATGGAGGTGTCGTAATGTAACTTGGTTGTTTTGTTTCAAAAAGATGTGTCGATGCGATAAGAAAAATCCAGGTAGAGGATAGTGACGCTCGATATACAAACAGGATGATTTGTGCTGTAAGTGCAAATAAAACGCTAAACGTTGATGCGTGCAAAGGAGACAGTGGGGGACCACTTGTTAAACAGGTACTTACTTCTTTATTGAACACTGGCCAATGTTTTTCAGAACTTAGTTCCAGAACAGAGTATATATTCCCAACTTTGGGATTATTTACAACTTCTTCATTATCTGTAACTTGTCAAATAGAACATATATAATCTTCATTACAACTTGAAAATATGCCCACGAAAGAAAAATCTCATTCCACATAGCACAAGTTTTACTACGCTCTTTATATTCTAAACGAATGACTTAAGAAGCAAAGCTTGTGTTATATGAGATTCTACTTTCCTGTTGCTATAAACTCTCAATTTCCTATTCAAACCTCTCTGTGAAACAGGTCGCATATGTATATAGCAGTACGCGAAACTCACATCGAAGGATAGTCAGTTTGCCATGCAACGCACAACACATTACTACAAGATCTATAAATATCTTATGTATGAGGTGGGAATATACCGTTCACCGGATTCATGTGATATTTCAATTCTCTCGAATTGTTCAGAATTGGCTTTAACATCATTGCGTGTCTGCGACAAAATAGCGAAAAATTACCATAGCTCTTCGCCTATAGCTAAACCGTAGCAGCTCGACTATAACAAAGCCGGAGCGATGGCACGTAGATTGCTATTTTTATAATATGCAATCCATATTGTATTATATAAATGTCGTAATAGGAGAATAACTGGAAAAAAAAAAATTATTATCTTTTTTGCGTTTTAGTTGGGGAAATCATCGGACTACACACAGTGGTTGCAAATTGGTGTCGTTAGTTGGGGATGGAAATGTGGAAATGAATATCCTGGATTCTACACATCTGTTCCAAAATTAATGCCTTGGATTTGGAAGACTTTAGACGATTCAAAAAATAAGATAGGTCGGTTATTACAATAGTTTTGAATAACGGTATTCATGCCGAATATTCAGCGACATATTTGCATGTACGAAGCGCACCAGACAGAAGCCCAGTCTTACACAGAAGATGTGTTATATTTGAAGAATGGAAATCTTTACACACAATTCAACTCGGCCTCTATCTATTTCAAGTAGGCTATAACGTTTGAAATATTATGTGAAACAGGGCAAATAGAACGTTATTCTAGAAAATGAGTTGGTTTGAACGGCATCAAAACTTAGGTGAAACACTTTTAGTTGTGTTTATGTGTCATTTCTCTGTAATTCATATTGAATATTAAATAATATTACAGTTTTAGATTACTGTTTGTCAAGTCCATGCAAAAATAACGGTGATTGTCAAAATAAAAAAGACGGATTCTCTTGCTCTTGCGTTTCTGGATACCGTGGAAATCGCTGTGAAATTAGTAAGAATATTTGTCGATATTGTTTATATTATAGGGTGAAACAGGACACGGATCGTACATAGGAATTGTTTTGCTAAATTGTTATTGTTGTTGTTGTTGTTGAGGTGATGAAACAATTGCTTTACTTCAATAAATAATGAGTCGAAAGTTTTCGAAATTTCTTGATATGTCCAAAAGAATTCACCGCTTGAATTTGATTAAAAAGGAAAACCTTTTTTTTTAATATTGCTCATCTTATCGAATTCGGAATTAATGTGTCGATACCGATGTCATCTCTTTGTGTCCAAATTTTTGAGCGTTATCTCTTAATTCACCTTGAATTATTCGGCCTCCTCCATTAACCAACTTATGTTATATTTTATTTGTAGAGATAAATGACTGTATTCCGAACCCGTGTTTTAATGAAGGAACTTGTCATGATAAAGTGAATGATTTTTCGTGTTCTTGTGTTGACGGATACAAAGGGAAACTATGTGAAATTGGTAAACATGATATAAAATAATGAGAAGACATAGTTAAAACCCAACACAGTCGGATGGCATATATACAGTATTATTCATGCCTAGTCCAACTCTATAAGGTATTAATGGTGTTTTCCAGTTAATGTTCAATAGTAGAGTCGTATATTTCACGAAAAAAAGACTCCAGCCGTGACGCAAAGTGCGAATGGTATAAATAGCGTCGATTTTTCAAAATCGCCAGTCAGAAGTGTGATATTGTTGACGCGACTCAGACAGGAAATCAATAACATTAACTCCTTTTAGCATGTATTTTCAGTCATATATACCATCCCTGGCGCTGCGATGTTTTGATAAATATGATTTCGACTGCACCCTACTTGGCAGAAGTATCGAGATTTTTTAAACGTGAAAAAAACGTAAAATGAATGGTAATTTTCACGCGTAACGGCGCGCATTAGAATGTTTACGTCTTTCTACGCGCATATTCGTCGGAAAAAGTAACATTTTTTGCATTGAGGGGGACGTGTGCAGTAATAATTAGAGGTGTGACGTCATCAAAATTGTCAATTGAAGCCTTGAACTTATAAATTCGGAAAATGCAATCGTGAATTTCAGAGTAACCATTTTTGCTATAATAGTGGTTATGGTGTTGTTCTGTTGGAAAATAACACAAGAAAACGTTGAAACAAAAATTTATTAATCAGGAATAATTATTAACCTTCTATTAGACACAAAATCTCGCAAGTTCAATGAAATTTTGGAATTTTGGCGTATAAAAAATCTTTTTAGAGGAGTGCGTTTTACGTATATTGCTGAATAGAGCTCTATAACACGCTATTAAAAGGCCATGAGTGAAGCTTTAGGGCTTGATGGTTGACAAAAAAATGACCCAATGGTACCAGACCGACCGGCTGTGTTGGGAGTTTAGTGAATTAATTAACCACGTCAATGCACCAGTAACCTTTAAATGGCAATCATTCTTGTACTGCTTTATACTCTGCCTTGTAACAGTCTGTATGTTGCTAAACGGTGTTTCGGTCTACCCATTGATTCCAATTTCCTATAGTAATAGCTACCGTAATAACTTTTAATTTCAGCTAAGAAACATATCACTAACTTTAAATTCTATAATGTCTATAGTTTATCTATTTCAAGAGAGAAAATGATTTGGACTGCGTTTTATGTCCAGTAAAATATTCGTAACTCTGCTGAAGCTCTTGTCAACTCTATTCCACTGCTAGACGTATTATTGTGACGACCCCTCAATTCCTTTAATCATTATAAAATTTCTAGACATAGATGATTGTTCACCAAATCCTTGCATGAACGGTGGATCATGCAAAGACAAAATCAACAATTTCCTATGTACTTGTCCTGAAGGATACAGCGGAAAGAAATGTCTAACTGGTATAGTAAAAAATTCAATAAATTTTGAGTATTTGAACAAATATTTTACTAATGTGAAAAATGATTGTTTTACATTGCAGACATCAACGACTGCCTACCAAATCCTTGTCAAAATGAGGGGAAATGCGTCGATAGAGTAAATGACTATTTGTGTTCATGTGTTGATGGATTCAAAGGAAAAAGATGCGAAATAGGTATAAAATTAAATATAAGAAAATGCTTGGTTACTCAATATCAATGAAAATTGTTTCGAATTATTCATTCACGGATATTGAATATTGCTCAACAAACCCATGTTTAAATGCTGGATTTTGCAACGATTTTGCATTCCGTTTACTTGTTTCTGTCCGAAAGATTACAAAGAAGTGTGGATTTGTTATATTTACTGGTTTAGTTAAAGATTACAGATACATACAATAATCAATTTGAGAAATATGAACATGTACCGGTAATTGATAGATCTATGCTCCTGTATTGAAAAAGAAACACAAACATTGCTAGGAATTAGAATTTCATTACAGAAATAAACAACTGCAGACCTAATCCATGTGGGAATAGAGGTGTGTGTGCGACAAAACCAGGAGGGTATTCGTGTTACTGCGTTATCGGCTTTCGAGGCACGAGATGCGAGTCAAGTAAGTAAAACGTTTTGATTAAGTATTAGCTAAGCAGGGGAATTCTCGCCTATTGCCTAGCAAAAAAAACGTCTTTGTCTGCCCCTTTTTATTAGCTTTTTTTTCATGTTTTTTTTTTTTTTTTTTTTTTGGGGGGGGGGGGGGGGGGGGCAACAGGACATAAATGATTTAATACTGTTGTTATTGATGGCTCCAAAAAAAGCGGTGTTAAGTCAATGATACGAATCTATTTTTCTTTTATTGAAACCCCGTGTCAACTACCGTGATAACTTGTTGTTTCAGCTAAGAAACACAATACCGACTTCATAATCTATAACGTGTATAGTTCCAATATACTATATACAGTTTTAAACGTATTCATATCCCTGTCTCTCGCCGAAGCTTTTACCACCTCAAATCGATTAAATTGCCAGACGTATTATAATGAAGACTTGACAACTTCATGAGTCACTATAAAATTTTAGACATTAATGATTGCTCAATGAATCCTTTCATAAACGGTGGAATATGCAACGACAAAATCAACTATCTTCCATTTACTTGTGCTCAAAGATACACGAAAAGAAATGTTAAATTAGCATAGTAAAAATGTCAATAAATTCTGAGTATTTGAATATAACATTTTACCGAGAGAAAAAATTGATTGTTTTACATTTCCAATTTACTCTGCAGACATCAATGACTGCCTTCCAAATCCTTGTCAAAATAAAGGGAAATGCGTCGATAGAGTAAATGACTTTTCGTGTTCGTGTGTTGATGGATTCAAGGGTAAAAGATGCGAAATAGGTATAATACTCAAATAAGAACATGCTTGGTTACTCAATAACAATGAGAATTGTTTTGAAATATTTATTCACGTATATTTGATTATTGCTCAACGAACCCATGTTTAAATAATGTATTTTGTAGCAATAATGTGAACTCTTTCACTTGTTGCTGTCCGGAAGGGTACAAAGGAAGAAAGTGTGGATTTGGTGCATTAACTGGTGGAGGTTAGAGATGTTACGTGTAATAATCAACTTAAGAAATATAAACATGTAATTATTAGATCTAAACACGAAATTTCTAAGAATGGCGATTTCATTGCAGAAATAAACAACTGCAGACCTAATCCATGTGGGAATGAAGGTGTTTGTACAACAAAACCAGGAGGGTATTCGTGTTTCTGCCCCAATGGGTTTGAAGGAACGAGGTGCGAGTCAAGTAAGAAAAAACGCTTGAATTTAGTATTAGCTTAGCAGGAATTTCCTGCTTTTTTGCTAGAAAAAATAAAAATAGCTTTTGTCTGCCCTTTTTTATTATCTTTTATTTTTCTATATTTGTTTGGGGAACGTACCATGACATAAATTATTTGATGTTTCTTTAATTGGTGGATGCAACGAACTGCGGTGTTAATTAAGTCGACAATGAATCTATTTTCCTTTTATTGAAACTCTGTGGCGACTACCGTGTTTACTTGTCATTTCAGCTAAGAAAGGGGGCACCAACGTTAAAGTCTATATGTGCATAGTTTAATATACTACATAGAGGTTATAAACCTATTCATACTCCTGTCGCTCGCAAAATCTTTTCCCAAATGATTTCCATTGCCCGACGTATTATTATAAAAAGTTGACAAGTCTTTATAAAAAATTTAGTCATCAATGATTGTTCACCAAATCCTTGCATGAACGGTGGATTGTGCAAAGACAAAATCAACGATTTCCTATGTACTTGTGCTGACGGATACAGAGGAAAGAAGTGCCAAACTGGTATAGTAAAAATATCAATAAAATTTGAGTATTTAATCATAACATTATACTGAGGAGAAAAAATGATTGTTTCACATTTCCAATTTTCTCTGCAGATATCAACGACTGCCTTCCAAATCCGTGTCTAAATGGTGGGAATTGCGTCGATAGAGTAAATGAATTTTCTTGTTCATGTGTTGGTGGATTCAAAGGGAAAAGATGCGAAATAAGTATAATATTTAAAAAAGAACATGCTTAGTTACTCAATATCAATAAAAATTGGTTCCTAATTATTTTATTCACGGATATTGATACGGGTATTGCACGAATATTTTGCAGCAATAATGTGAACTCTTTCACTTGTTTCTGTCCGGGTGGATATAAAAGAAGAAAGTGTCAATTTGGCATATTTACTGGTTTAGTTAAAGATGATTCATGTAAAGATCTACTTGAAATATATAAACATGCAATTAATAGATCTATGCTTGTGTATCGTAAAAGAAACATTGCTAAAAGTGGCGATTTCATTGCAGAAATAAACAACTGCGATCCTAATCCATGTAGGAACGGAGGTCTGTGTACAACAAAACCAGGAGGGTATTTGTGTTTCTGCCCTAACGGTTTTCGAGGAACGCGATGCGAGTCAAGTGAGTAAAATATTTGAATTTGAATGAAATGAAATATTGTATTTGCTAAGAGGGGCATTTCCTGCTTACTGACTAGCGAAAGCAAAAAAAAACGGCAATTTCCTCTCATTTTCAGTATCTTTACTTTTTCAATATCTGTTTGCAGACATCAACGATTGCCTTCCCAATCCGTGTCACCATGGGGGGAAATGTCACGATAAAGTAAATGACTTTTTTTGCTCATGTTTAGAAGGATATAAAGGGAAAAAATGTGAAACAAGTAAATTTCTGAATTTTATTCAACTCCATTACTTATCATTTTATTAGATTGAACTGGCTTATTGCTGTTTATCAATAAACACCAAGGAATATAGAGAGGATATTGGTTTATTAGAGTAATTAGAGATCATTCTGACAATGATAATAAATTGATCTGTCATTTATTGTCATTTCAGGTAAAAATTATTGTCAGAGCTCACCCTGTAAAAACGAAGGAAGATGTCGAAACTTACCTAGAGGTTTCGAATGTTTCTGCCGTGCTGGCTTCAGCGGAAATACTTGCGAAATAGGTGATTTGGAAGCCATTATTGTTGTTTGAAAAAATGAAAATCAAATCTAATAATAGCTTATGTTTGAATAACTTTTTTAAATAATGTAATCGAATTTTTAGGCAGATATTGCAGCCAAAATCCTTGCTCTAATGGCGGAAAATGCTACGAAGCTGTTGATGGCTTTACTTGCAAATGTCCTTCTGACTTCATGGGTAGAAAATGTGAAGTGGGTGAGTTTAAAGATGTAAAGGTGAACTAAAAACTTTCAGAAAAACCAGTTGTGCTTTGAATATATAAGCTAATGCATTAAAAGTTTTGTATGCCAGGCGTTTTAACTTTGACGACAACAAGTATAAAACACTTGAATTGTTCTCATTTATATTTTTGCTACAAATGAGAAATAGTTTGTTTATATTATAAATTATAATTGGTTTTTGCTATAGTTGGAAACCAACTTTGGGTTTCTTATTAGCTAAGACGTGCAAGAGAAATTTAAGATTGGTCGAAACAGGTCACATACGTCGCAAGCAGTGCTCGAGATACATTAAGTGTGGTGGATCTATGAAAAAGTGTCGATGCGATGGCGGGTGTGGGATGTCATGCTTTTATCCGTTTAACCATTAATAAGTAACCTAATTATTTCAAAGATCGTAAATTACTGCTCTAGAATTTGGAAGCTGAACAGAAACTTTTTGGACATAACTTAACGTTGTATATTTAACTTTCCCAAGTGCAAAAAATGCATAAAAATTTCATCTAGAAAAACTTTTGATATTGACCAAAATATCTGGATTTGATATCCACGTACGCTTAAAAATGTAACAGTATCTTAGGATAGGATCTTTGCATCTTATATCAAGAATAATACAAATCTTTTAGGGTAAAATTAGAAAAGAATGCGTAACAGAACGGCAAATGTTGGGTCTCGTTTTCGGAATATCGCTAGATGTGTCTTAATTCATACTATCAACGAACAACGCACAATTAGTGCCAATATGTGGCATTGTTTTGCATTTTTTAAATGTCAGTTCTTGAAAAGATTTGTAGGCAGTCTGATGTAAGAAAAATCCCCGATTCATCATTTTCCTGGTAATATTTGGATTATCTGAAATTATGAGAGACATTTTATGACAGACGCAGAATGTCCACCATTAGAAAATCCAAAAAATGGATACGTCGTTGTGGGAAAAGTTACCTACGGAAGCGTTGTAAAATACGTTTGCAATGATGGATATACTCTGGTTGGTCTGGATGAAAGAGTTTGTACTTCAAGCAGAAAATGGTCTGGACTTGAACCAACGTGTGTCGGTACGTTAGAAAACTATTCGGTTGAATAGCATTGAAAAATGATGTCGTAGCATTCGTCGAAAATATTGATAATCTATTTTTGTTTTTAATATCAATACATAATTATCTCATCATATATATTAGCATCCAAGTGAATTTTACTATATATAGTAAATGTATTTATTATATACCTGCAATATATATTAAATTTATGAATCAAAGCAAAGAATAACATTCTCATATGCAGATTTTTCCGAATGTGGTGTAACTGGGCCCCTAGATCCAAACCTTCACAACCAATTGGCAACCAGACGAGTGAAGAGAGTGGTAGGCGGCGATGATGCACCGGACAATGCTTGGCCTTGGCAGGCATCGATTTTAGTCGCAGCAGTAGAGGTACACGGAAACTTACACCAGTGGCTTTCAAATACGAAAATACTTTTGAGATTGTCAAAAATATTTTTGAATACCACATTTTTTTAAATTATTAGGAAACTATTGAAAACCTTCTCAGCATACAATAATGAAAAATATATTTAATCGTGTATAAAAATAGATAGAATTTACTTCTGGAAGATATATAGGTGGTCTCCTTCCATTTATCATGCATGTGTTACTGCAACTCCTACTCTGACCTTTTTCTATTTTCACGCTTTCTTGTATTTCAGTCAGGAAATATCAATGTCATTGATACTCTAAAGCGATGGGAACTGACAATAGCTGGAACAATAATAAACAAACAGTGGATATTAACTGTGACACATCCAACTGAACACATGCCCCTGGAAAATTTTTACCGTCATCAGGTCATTGTAGTTGGTTAGTAAGCAAATATACCGTGTTGTATTGTCCAATGAGTGTAGTATTTCGCTGCTTCTGAATAAAACTCTAAGGCCTAATCCCAAAATTCACAAATAAACTGTCATTTTTATATGCATGCGAACTGCGCTGGAATAATTTACTTTTTTCCTTTGTGGCGATTATTTAATATTCTCATTAAATACAAAAAAAAACTGTTACCTAGAGCTTATACGACTGCTCGACATTTGTTTTGAATCAGCAAGTCAACATTAATATGTCGAAACAAAAACTAAAACGAAGGAAGTGTTCGGAGTAGAATAAAGCTCGCCTCTTTTGTGTGTGAGAGATCCGAATCTTGATATATATATAATATTGGATGTATTATTGCAAACCTTTTGGAAGTAAGACTCTGGCTGACAAATAAATCGGATATTGTCGATTCGTTTTATAATAGATTACTACTTCAATAGAATATTTGCAATAGAATTGAGAATTGAAAGATGAAGTGTAAGTTTATAGATTCTAAACTTCCGTATTGACTTTATTGATGCAGATTACAAAATTCAAACGTCCATTTAAATTTGCTAATTTTGCTTTTTAAGGAGTTTCTAGTCGTTCATTTGTGAAAAACACAATAAAGACCACTGTACAAATGTTCAGAATTTCGAAATATATTCTGCACGAAGAGTTCAACAAGCTTACATTCCAAAATGACATTGCTCTGGTAAGTTCGCACTCTATCCCCATATCTTATTCAGCAATGAAAGAGGTATAATGTTGGTGTCTCAAATATATCATGTGACTCTTGTATGAATCCCACTTTTTATGATTACTTTTATTATTTGTGTCTACCTTCGACTCAGAACAGTAGAACAAGTATGGGAATTTGAGAAAAGTCTGCTGAAAGGCCTAATTTACTTATTGGTGTGAAGAACACAGTTTGGACTTGAATTATAATGTCAAAACGATTCAAAACATTGTACTCGAGCCATATATTTGTTTTACCTACTACAAGTTATATTTAGATAAAACTGGGTAAGAGATTATTTCCGAAATCTACTGTTCCTTTCGTCAATATAAAGGAGATAACGTTTAATGCTGCTGTGCGACCGGTTTGCCTTCCCTGTACACAGAAGTGTGTGACAAATAGTCACATCGGTTACAATTTTAAGCGTGGGTGGGACAAGGACAAAAAATGTGAAGCAGAAGGTATCTACAACATCTATATGTTTTTGTATTTGCTCATATATTACGTCAGAGATTTTGATTAACCCTGAAATCACGCTTAGGATGAAGTGTGTAATAACAATTGTCACTTTCGACATTATGTCGAACTACCGGATAAGCGGATAACAGGTTATTCAAATTTGAATAAATTGGGCACAATTTTAAGCTCAATTCTTGTATTGTTGATACTTTAGGGTGGTCAACTCAAACTGTTTGTGCAATGTTGAACATCAATTTTTTTTTGTTTATTGAAGGTGAGTTCCTCGTTAAGCCAGGGATCAAAATTGTTTTGACCGGGTTTGGAACAAATGAAACTGATTACAATATTCATACCTTCCCAGATCGTCTTCAACAGGTTGTTTTGGAAGTGGGTGATAAAAACAGGTAACTGAGCCCATTTTATTTTAAAATACTCAGACAATAGACACAAAAACAAGAAAAAATCTAGATTTAATCCAATAAACATTATTGAAAATCATCAGTATGTGAGTTGTTATCTTAATATTCAATGTATATTTTCAAAATCGCAAAATAAAATTCCTCGGTGTTTTCGTTATAACTTAGGATAAAATTATTTCAGTTGCCAAAGAGGAATAGACGACATCAGTTTCATTCGTAGAGTTGATTCATTCGATGTGTTTAATTCAACTTTCTGTACCGGTTCATCAATACCACATAAAGTAATGGCAGGGTGTATAGGAGACGGCGGGGCTCCTGTCGTGAGGAAGGTAGATTTGTTATCATATGGCATCATTATGTTCCATTATATAACTTCAATATTTACTGTCCATATAGCAAAATACTTCTGTAACTGCACTCACAATTTCACAGAATTCAATTTCTGATTTATACGCGGCAACAGTTTGACGCATTTATGTAAATCGGTGCTCTATCATCACCTCATCGGACAGTTTCTAATAACTATGAAAAAATACCAAATGAAATGTGTGATATTTTATGCAATCCCATCTCATACTTAGTTGTAATTAGTACAGAGATAAAACAATCGATCATTTTGATGAATCCCATTCATTTAATCAAAGTTATTGAACATAACGCCCTGTTGCCAGATAACTCAACGAGATGGCAGCGTTTGCTGGGTTCAAGTTGGCATCAGCAGTTTTGGAGCTCAATGTGATGGGAAAATACCAGAATTCTACACAAAAGTTGCGAATCATATAAACTGGGTACAAGAAACAATGCTGAAAAATTAACCCAGAAATCCTCCAAACAATCGTTCCATATTTTTGTATCACAAAATTGTGTATATGAGATGAAGAGTGAACATTATCAAGAATTCAGTATCTCATTTCATACGATACGATTATTTCATGTCTATTATTCTTCCAAAAATCCCCGTTAAATGTATATTATGTAGAAGGTAACTTGTTCGAAGAAACCATATTACAGCAAGTTAAAATGCAATCCACAAGTTGATGAAAAAAATGAAAGCAAAGCGAAGCTGCATTCTTCAGTTAATGTGATAGTAATTGTGTTAAGGGTTTTTAATAAATATATTTTGAGTTTGGACTATTTTTTTACTCCTATCAAGTTTAGAAAACAATTCAATAGCACGTACGGACAGCGAGTTTTACTGAACAACGCACTCACTATAGGGCTTGAATATGATATCGCTGAACTAGCTCTACACACATACACTTTATATCCGAAAATTTGAATTCACTAAAATTTGTATAATAATAGGCACGGAAATAACAGTAGTCATCTAAATATTGTGATCTAAAAGTAACCAACAATTTTGAAACTGAGAATTTAAACTGTTAGAAGAGGTGGGGTGGGAATTAGAATTACTATATATATCGATATGCATGATTCGCTGTTAAGGTTCTATATATCGAATACAACAGTTATTAATACAATAATACATCTCTACATGTAAAAAAGAAAATTTAGAAATCTACGGAGTCCCTCCCAGCGAAAACGAATGTACCGATGAGCTTGTTATGAAAATATCGAAACTTGTGAATGTGAATATTACACAACCCGATATCTCATTCAGTCATCGATTTTCTACTAGAAATATCACTAGCAGGAGAATTCAGTACAAAATATTCAAAAACCCGAGGCGTTTAAAACACACATCAAAGTATGATAGACATATCAAAAATGTTATTGCATAAAACTTAACAAAAAGAAATAAAGATCTATTTTTTTTAACCAAATGTCTTAAAAATAAATTCATACAAGCCTCATTACGGACTGTCGATGGCAAAAAAAATTACTCAAACCGCTATTAATGTTTTGCTATTTATGGCTAAACTATGACATCTATTAATAACTCAGATGTATTCATCACCCACCAACAACAAACTCTCTTGACCAACACCACTTGGAAATCTTTAACCATCTCTTCAACGATTTGTTCCAACAAATGAAATTACTTTGATCCCAGTAATATTAGATTTAAACCTTCAGATTTGATTACAATTTACTCGAATGTCAGATAAATTACGAAACTTATCGATAGTCTAATCTAACTGTTAACTTACTTTTATTATGCCCCCGTGTTTTAAAATTTGGGTCATATAGCAGTAATCTATGGATATATGAAATAAATGCTGGAGTACATATTGTGAACTACTTCCGTGACCGACAATAAAATAGATGAATGAATGCAATCCCATATTTGATGTTAGTACGCTGTTAGTTGGCATATACAGGTGGGTCCACAGCTACTAGACTACAGTCACTCTTACCTAAGTTAGGCATTTAAGGATTTTTGATACCAATTTTTCACGAAGTATGCAAACACCACAGCATTTGTTAGGGTGCATGTGGCACATACTTGTCTTAGGCCAGTAAGGTATTGGACATGTATGCCGTCTTGGTCATACCGTTTAATTAGTATGTAGATACTGTTACAAATAAACACACATACATGTTAACCTGAATTCATACCAAGAACATGCCGAACTAATGTTAACGAGCAAAACTTTCCCCTCGTTAGTTTGCGAGCAATCTGGCGCGTTAAAGAACTTTCGAGATTACCGATTCTCGGTAAAATGAGAGAAGAAGGCACTTCACGAGACGTCTGTTTTGGCGCGCAAAAAAAATTCTCTCAAATAATTTCTCCCGAATATTAACGAAACTTCGAGAATACTATTTTTGGCTTTTACGAGAAAGTAGGTGCTTAACTAACACGTTAAAGATAAAAAAAAGTTTGGCGAATGGCGCCCCTGGTCATTTTGCAAAAGGTCAAATGAAGTTCGGAGAACCTGTACAGATTACTGGTGTACATGGTCCTGCTACCTATTCTACAAGTGGTCGTAGATGGAATCAATCCAAAATGTTTCCATGTGCTAATCCTTTACCTGATTCTAATGATGCTTTACCTGATTCTAATGATACGTTACCTGATTCTAATGATACTGTTATACCTTCTGTTGATAACACTGCTAACGATAATTCTGACACTGTCAATTCTGGATTGCCTCGTAGAAGTTCTAGAATTCGTGTGTCTCCAAAAGGACGTAGAGATTATTAAATGCGATACATGCATGCTTATATATTGCTTTGTACTTTCCTAATGTACATATTTCTTTTTCAAAGGGGAAAATATGGTAGACTGTGTTATGGCTCCCATAGTTTTCATGCATGAGTGACTTTGGTTTTCTCCCTCGCTCTTCTTTTGTTAATGCTTGAGTCGATGAATATGTGTTTCGGTAATACAATTTGAATATCTACCAACATCGTCTATTCTTCGAGTTCACAACCAAAGGGCATAATAATATCAATAAGGCACAAGGAACTGTTACGTAAGATGTATGTATGTTTATTTGCCTCAAAAATGTAACAGTATCTGCATAATACTTAAACGGTATAAAAGAGACGGGATACATGTTCAAGACCTAACACTCTTGCACACATTGTAAGAAGATCCAAATGGAATTACTATTTCAAAAAACTGCAAACTAACAGAAGGGACATAAAACATACCTTACATACTATAAAAGATATTGTGAACATAAAATCAAATACAATAATACCAGAACTCAACCTTGGTAACGGCACCCGAAGCACCAACCCTAATGCAATTGCTAACGAACACAACCATTTTTTCAGTTTGTTGACAGTGTGCCTTCGACAAATAAAAGTTTCATAGAATTTCTTCGTTCTCTCACTAAAGAGTCAATATACCGACGAGAAGCGTGTCATAACAATTTCATCGCTAGCAGGGGGGGGGGGGCCGAATTTGCGAGGTATACGTATAAGCAGCGCCGCATTAGCCATTAAACAATTTAAGCACGTGCTCAGGGCACCAAGCAAAGAGGGGCACCACAGAATTTTAAATAGTTTATCGGTGTTTATTAAAATATTACAAGTTCACCAAACGACTCAAACTTCAAAATGTTCTTGAAGTTACATTCATCAAACTTCTTTATCAAAAATAAACACTGAAACGTATTTATTGGACACAAAATGGGCCTATTAGTCGTCTTCTTAAACTGTTGTTGTTTTTTATTTTTAGTATTCACCTTGTTGCTGCATTTTTGTTTTAAAAAAATTTCTTTTTTTTTCAACAATTGGATCAATGAGCTACCCACACTATGTGGTGGTTTCGCAATCGCATTTCAACGATCTAGTGGTCAGCGAAGTCGGGAGTTTTTTGATAAGGTAGACCAGGGTGGTCCACACCCTGTCATGCTGATAAATTTTCGTGCGGCTCACACGGATGGCTTTTTGGCTATACCAACTGTATATACCAAACTCGTTTCCTTGCCCCTCACACAGTGTCTGGTTTGATTTCAAGTAATATCTGTCACGAAAGAATATAATTTGAAGCGACAAAACGCGAGATGCGCAAAATACAACGGTAATTCTCGGGAAATAACTGTAGGCTTTATATATTTTCTTTAAAAGAACGACATCCATGCAACATAATAATAGTCCGATTAGAACGATAAACTCTCGTTGTTTATTAAATTTGAAGTAAGTATACTCGCGATATTTCGAACACTTGGGTTTTCTCCGACTTGCGGCCCGCGAGACCTCCTCGAAAGTTTTTGCGGTCCTTCAACCTAGCAACCTTGAACCACTCTGAGGTAGACTACTAGGTACCAGTAAAATTTCAAACTACAGTTGTGACTTGTATACTTTGGTATTTTGATTCACGTTGAGACTGGAGGCATGAATCTTTATTGTCACACTCCCTCGAAATTTGAGACATTGAACAAAATTATCGTCAAATAATGACGAATCAAATCATCGCATTCCCGAAAACTAAGATCGGTTATTTGGGAACTCAAATGTCATATACTCATATATATTTTTATAGTATTTATATAGAGAGTTTTATTTAGGCCATGTGTTGTGAGCTGAAACGAAACGCTTGTTTATTAAGAGTCATAGCGGCCTCCAATAACATAGCGCGATAGCGTAGGCCCGTAGGGAGTGAAGCGACGTGTCAATTATGCGATAAGGCTTAGGCGTTCGACGCTCGCTCCGATTCCATTTGCGGTTAACAATGATAAGAAATAGGAATAAATCAATTTTAGAATTTATCAACCTCAAATAATATAATTATCGAATAATAAGAAATTAAATGATAACTTTTTTAAAAAATTCAAAATATTATTCAGTTACTTTATAGTACTGTAACTGTATACAGGTACACGTTGCTTGTGTACACCATAACGGCCTATTATACACGTATAATAGCTATAAACATCACATTCTCATACTCATTGTGCAGTACTAATTGTAAGTTACTCGACGCGAAATGCATGGCATAAATTTCTGACCTACTCAAATACAATTTTAAATTACGCGTCAACGGATTCAGCAAGAACGATGGCTTGTGTATCGTTGTGTTGCAAATTTACACAAGAATACGCTAGGAATAATAATAATTATTCATAACTAGCTCTCTCAAACCTCTAGGTCCATGTTTACTGAACTACAGAAATTTGCTTCACAAATTTCGAAGCATTACCTCGCGGCAAAGAATATAAAAAGCCGTGGGTGAAGGATAGGGGCCCTCATGGTTGACGAGAAATAAGATTTTGAAAATGATAATAAACGTGATAGGGGTGACAGCTGGAAGAGTGTTAAACCTCAAAATGATATATAAGAAAACCACCATTCTGAAGCTTGATGATATTTGCAAATGAGAGGTCTGTACGTTCTTGCACAGATATCACAATCATTGCCAACCCATTGCATCTGATTGCTATTTTACCAGGCAAAGTAACATCCATACATACAACACAAGATAAGCAGCCCCCCTCCCCCTCCCCTCTTTCTATTTACCTCGCCGCGACGCAAATTTGGGTTGCGAAACCATCCACTCTGGGTCGCAAAACAATTTAAATTTGCCGTAAATAAGAGCATCGCGCCTGCGTACCGTTTTTATGTAGGCCACTACGACTTCTAATCAGAATTATGGATGTTTCTCCGGGCATCGACTTCCTTATTTACTGTCGTAACATTGGCTAATCAGCATAGGTTCAAAATTTGACGTTGCAATAACGTTTCAGCAGCCGCTCAGACACTTTTGTCACTCAGATAGATTTTTCTTGTGAATATTACCTCGTTTTCGCCAATCATACGTTTCAGCAAATATCTTAAAATGAGGAAGGAGTTGACGCAGAGGAGCGTTACTTTTGCACAAAAGCCTTCCGCGTGAATATATGGTCTGAAGAATTGTGATTGTGGATAAAATTAATCGCAGGTTCTGATTGAAAATAGGAGTTATGGCAAACTTGGTCATTCGCGCATTATTTTTTTTCAAACAGGACCAAGATGAATTCAAGTTTAGTGGTCGGAAACAAGATACCGATATGATCATGATGACCTCAAAACGTCTTTAGTGAGCCCGGTATCTCGAATGTTATCACAGCGTGTTATAAACTTGATAACAAACATCTTTGTCAGTTTATTTTTATTAGCAAACCATATTTTCTGAATCTACATTTCATCTCAAAAAAGATCAGTGCCCTCTCACTAGTTATTCTGTTAGCTGAATAAACGGTATAGTCATGAATGATCATCGGGCAGTATTATGTCGATAACTTTCATAGAATCCCCTGAAAACATCTAAGCGTAAAACCGTTGTTGCTATTTGAAACTTGTTGTTATGATCACGATAAGAGACCTTTTTTTGGCTTTGAAGTTGAGGGTATTACGTCATGGTCTTCAATATTGTGTATTGTACTGACTGGCGTTGTACAAACGCTTTGATATCGATCAAAACATGTATTCTTCGAACCCCCTTGGGCTAAAAATTGTAGGTACTTTTAACGCTGCAAAGTGTCGGTAGATTGTTTCATTAGATACGCTCGTTTTAATTTTAAGTGCCATGTTTTTCAGCAAGTAAGACTCACAGCGATGAAGTTCATTAGGTACCGGTAGTATTTTGATAATTTTATAATATTGGAAAATTTTCGATTTGAAAATCGGAAAGTCAAAGTTAAGGCAAGTTTATACACTGACCAGCAGTGGCGGCGCGTCAATAGGGCCAACCGGGGCAATGCCCCGGTTGTTTTTTCGGTATAATAAAAAATATTCGAAAAATACCTCAATATCGGTTGCACAGACTGTCTACACTAGCCATATTCTCCCGACATGGTTCATTTTTCGCTCGCAAAGCCTTCGCCGAACGTCGACGGGGCGACGCCGATTTTGCCCCGGTTGCTCATTGTATATCGTATTCTCTCTTTTATCTTCCATTCGCCGCGTTTGTCTCGTTTGTTTTCTGTTTCTTTACTAAATCATCGGGGCTAGCCCCGAAATTATGACGACACAATGCCTTGAAGAGTTGATAGTTTCCTCGCCTTTGTTTTTGTCGCTTGTTTCGCTATTTGAATCAGTTAGAGACCTTTATCCATTTGCTTTCGATTTTCCACATTCCTTTTGAGCTCCTCATTTCTTTTCGGCTTCGCATTTCTTAGCCTTAGACCTCATAATGAATAAGGTTGATGCACTACTTCGCACTCCGTTTTCGCAGCTGCCGCTGGAACAAAAATTAGAGGTACAACGTCTTGGGCCTTATCAACCAAAAAATTGTTCACTGGAACAATCCCATGACGGAGGAAAGCGTCGGCGTACATTCTGCGCAGAACCGTATAAAAAACACGAATCCGGGAAACAATAAAATACGACGACACATGGAGTGCTTTTTTACGCCACGGGCAAACAACGCAGCGTTTGATTTTGTCTGCAAAGGAATTCTGTGACATTCTGGTGAATCAAATAGGCGATCGTCTGCGCACTGAACACCTTGCCGCGTTCTCTTTGATGAACCCCAAAAATTTTTCAAAATTTGCACGTCAATTTCCCATCCATTTGTTGGCTACTGTCTCCAAATTTTACCCCATGATAAACGTGGGTAAATTGAAAAATGAATTGCGATGTATATACACCAATCAAACTTTTTTGAACATCACATCAACTTGCGCGCTCTATGGGTTTCTCATTGATAACACTCTAGTAACTACCTTTGCGTCGTCTGCAAAATTTCTGGACATCATTTTGACGACGCCTATTTTTTCCGCCGACGCAGAGCGAACATTCAGCACGCTGAAGCGTATTAAAACGTATCTCAGAAACACAATGAAGCAAGATAGATTAAATTGCTTGGCTGTTTTATCCATTCACAGAGACGTTATATCTGGGATGCATGACTTTAATCAGCGCGTTATTGAGCATTTTGTATTTTAGGTTTTGTCTGCTTTCCCGAAGTTTCTGTTAATATGTCATTGTATTTATCTGGGTAAATATTGCCTTTCCCTTTGAAAGAGGTGTCAAAATAAACTATGTCTATATTTATTAATCCCTTGACTTGGACCGGTTTTAAAGACACTTTCTTATCGTTAAAAATTGTCGCTTTTGCCGATTGGTTGTTACCGATGGAATGGTTTTTATACTCATAAAATGATGGGAGAACTTACAGCGCTCATCCTGTCCCCGTAGATGGGGGTGACTTGGTCCCGCAGTAGCTTGCCCCGGTTGTCAAAATGACCACGCGCCGCCACTGCTGACCAGGGATATTAACATCCTAAATAGGCTAATCGGTGGTGAAAATAAGGGTATTCATAGCACTGTAATATATTCGCATAGAATCAGTAATGCAAATATTACATATATAAGATGTGCATTATAATGAATTGTCGCTAAAATAGTGAACTTCTCTACCTCATGTGGGTGGTTGTTTTACGCGAAAGTGTTTACTTTCTCAAAACCTCGTAGCTATAAACCAGGGGTCACCAAACTTTTTTGACCGCGGGTCAGGTATGACTCAAATTGTGTTGAAACGGGCCGGATGAATATTTTTGTCAATGCAATACAATAAATTCACAAATGTTGGGAATATCGCAGAATATAGATCGAGAACATCCTAGGAAAAAAAATTAACAAGATTTATATATCTAGACAACTATCCTGAGTTTAGCTGTTATCAAAACGTTGCTGTCATGAATTAGAAATGTTACAAAATCCGCGGCAAAAAATGTACGCATCACGTCTGCTAAGTACCGTTACGCCGTGTTGAAATACCGCTCATAAAAACGACTGCCTGCTGTAGCTTGGAATTCTATTATTTATTATTCTATTCTTGGAATTGACATAATTTAGATAAAATAAACAACTATTATCTGGTATTTGAATTTTTTCATTAGCGCATAAATTTCCCAACATTCGACGCTTTTAAAAATTACGCCCCAGTTATACGTAGTGCAAATTATTGATATTGTCTATGGACATCAATAAAATTTATATGGACGTGTGTATTTCTTGTCTAACTTGATACTTACCAATTTTTATGAAGTTCGTACAATCAGAACATCGTTAATTATTACCCACAATGAACCACTGTCAAACTATCATGCACAACTCCAGCGTTTATTTGCGACGATCTTTCGGCGGTGTCAATGACCGTTGCCAGAATAAAATCCTGAAATTATCTCAATATACCATAGATGTGACGCACATCGAAAGATTAGTGATTGATATGTGTTATTTTTCCATATTTAGTACAGTTCTTATCAAAAAAGTAATACAATCATTATGGAAAAAATTGGCTGTCGGGCGGTACTAAAATTCCGATATCTCCGTTATTTCTTGACCGTTTATTCCAAACTTGGTATTGTTTTCTTTTTTTACTCAGATCTTTCCACTGGAGCAGTTTTTATTTAAATCGGATGAACTTCAATTTTTTTGTAACATACCTACATGAATATCCGCATTAAAGCAGTACAAAAGTTAGTGTGGCTTTTGAAATTGGAGAAGTACGCGAGGGATTACAGTACTGTTAGCACAAAATGCACATTCGACGTTTATTTTAGCACGAAAAACAAACAGTTTCGTAGAAAGCAAGCGCCACGAGTGTACAAGTGTATCGCAGAAAACGTTACGTACTGGTAGCATTCAAAGTCGCAAAAACGAAGTTTTGTTTACAACCACGACTGAAAATCTGTCAGGGTGACAAAAGTGTCTGAGCGGATGCGGAAAGGCCTTTTATTACGTCACTTTTCTGCATCTTGCCGATTGGCCAATGTTACGAAATAAACAAGGACGACGATGCTCGTGAAAATCTTCCTTGGAAAAAAATTTAGCCATTTTTGCGTGTTATTGCGAACCGGATAAAATGACGCCGCGGGCCGGATAAAATGACGTCGCGGGCCGGATCCGGCCTGCGGGCCGTAGTTTGGTGACCCCTGCTATAAACACTGTTTATAAGTATATTTTTGTTTTTAATTGAAGTTGTAGATAATTTTATTTATTTGTTAAAAATAAGTAACAATTATATCAATAATCTATAGCCGCGTGTTAATCATAAACTTCGTCGTAGGCCATGCTTTTCTCAATAGTAGTTTTTGTTCTTGTTTATAATATCCAAGGAACAAATGGAAAACAAGGTAAGTTTTGAAATCATAAACAATTTTCATTTATAATTTTAGTGAGATATGAAAAATAAAATTCCGGGATATATTCTCATATTGTTCAGTATTCGAGATTGACTATTTGAGATTAAATAGACCTATTCATGTTTATGAATGAACACTAAAGATTATAGAGCGAATATTGGTTCATAAAGTAATTAGAGAACATTTTGCTGACAATGCTAATGAATTGATCTGGCAATATTTTCCTTTCGGGTACAAATCATTGTCAAAGCTCACCCTGTAAAAACGAAGGAAGATGTCGAAACACCCTTAAAGGTTTCAAATGTTTCTACAGTGCTGGTTTCAGGGGAAATACTTGCAAAATAGGTGATTTGCAAGTAACGTACACTCTGCCCTATTTAATAAATGTTGAAGTATTGCCATAAAATAAGCTTAGTTTTGAATGTTAAATGATTATTATTATTTTAAAAAATGGAAATCAAATCTAATAAGAGCTCACGTTTGAAAAAAAAATAACCTCTTTGATATAATTGAATTTTTAGGCAGATATTGCAGCCCAAACCTTTGCTTTAATGGCGGAAAATGCTACGAGACTGATGATGGCTTTATTTGCGAATGTCCTTCTGACTTCATGGGTAAAAAATGTGAAGTGGGTAAGTTAAGTTTAAGTTTAAAGAAGTCCATGGCTTTCAATCCAGTCGATATTCGTAAATGATTTAAAACTAGTAGGTGAACTGAAAACCTTCAGAAAACGCAGTTGGGCAATAAATATAAGCGAATACGTTTAAAGTTTTGTATACCAGGCGTTCTAACTACGCGTACAAAAACCAAACCAGCGAGGATTAATAGTTTAATATACGGTTGAATTTTGTCATTTATGTTTTTGTTACAAATGAGAAATCATCCATATGTAGAAAAATTAGAATTGGCATTTGCAATAGTCTTGGAAAAAAACATCTGGTTTCTTATTAGCTATGACGTGCAACAGAGATTTAGGATTGGTCGAAACAGGTCATAGATGTCGCAAGCAGTGTTCAAGAGACATAGAATGTGGTGGATCAATGACGAAATGTCGATGCGATGGCTGGTGTGGGATGTCATGCTTTAATCCGGGTAATTTAATTATTTAAACCAGCGTAAATTATTGCTCTAGAAATCGGAAAATGAACAGAAAGTTTATAGACGTAACTCTTTGTATATATATTGATCATTTCCTAGAGCAAAAAAGCATAAAAAGTTCATCTAAAAAACTACCCTTTCGTCGTCAACACTTGTGATAGTGATCAAAGTATCAGGTTTTTGATATGCACGTACGGCTAAAAGCGTATCGGTATTTTTGCATCTTATATCAAGAAAAATACAATTATTTTATGGTAAAATTAGAAAAAAATTAGTAACGAAGGAGGGAGGTTTTGTGAATATCGCTGTGTGTTTTCTTTTTTGCAAAGAGACTTGATTTAAACCTAATGGCTCGAATACTAGTGTTACTAATGTTTCGAATACTAGTCGAAATGTTAGTGCTCGAAAAGATTTGTAAGTACTTTATTGTGAGAAAATGACCTGATCAATCATTTTCCTTATAATATTTGGAGTATTATAAACTATGAGAGACTCTTTATGACAGACGCAGAATGTCCACCATTAGAAAATCCAAGAAATGGATACGTCGTTGTAGGAAAAGTTACTTACGGAAGCGTTGTCAAATACGTTTGCAATGAAGGATATAGTCTGGTTGGTCCGGATGAAAGAGTTTGTACTTCAAGCAGAAAATGGTCTGGACTACAACCAACGTGTGTCGGTACGTTAGAAAACTATTTCGGTTGACTAACATCAAAAATGATGTCGTATCATTCGTCAAAAATATTGATAAGCTATTTTTGTGCATTTAATATTAAAGCATAAATATTTTATTATAAATATTAGCATTCAAGTGAACTTTATCATATTATATAATATATGTATGTCATATACACCTGCAATATATAATAATTTTGAGAAACAAAGCAGAAATATTATTCTTATATGCAGATTTTTCCGAATGTGGTGTAACAGAGCCCCTAGATCCAACTCTTCACAACCAATTGGTAACCAGACGAGTGAAGAGAGTGGTAGGCGGCGATGATGCACCGGACAATGCCTGGCCTTGGCAGGCATCGATTTTAGTTGCAGTAGTAGAGGTACATGGAAACTTACATATTTAATACACCAGTGGTTTTCAAATACGAAAATACTTTTGAGATTGCTAAAGAAAAATTTTGAATAACACATGTTTTTTTAATTATTAAAAAACTAATAAAAACGCTCTCAGCATACAACAATGGAAAATATATTTAATTGTGTATTTTATTAAGATAGAATTTACTTCCGGAAGAGATATGAGTGGTCTCCTTTCTTTTATCATGCATGTTTTACTGCAGCTCCTACTCTGACCTATTTCTTTTTTCACGCTTTCTTGTATTTCAGTCGGGAAATATCAATGTCGCGAAGACTCTAAAGCGATGGGAACTGACAACAGCTGGAACAATAATAAACAAACAGTGGATATTAACTGTGACACATCCAGTTCAACACATGGTCCCGAAATATTTTTATCGTCAGTCCGTCATTGTAGTTGGTTAGTAAGCGAGAATACCGGGTTCTTTGAGTCTGGTATTTCCATGCTTGTGAATAAAATTCTAAAGCCTGATTACAACATTTAATATTGAAACTTTCATTTTTTATATGTATGCGACTATACACGGAAACTGCGCTGGTGAAATTGAATATTTTCGTTTGTGGCGATTATTTTGATTACTCTTTAAATACGGACAAACTTGTTAGCTAGAGTTTTTACGACAGCTCGAAATGCTCTTAAAATAGAAAACTAACATTAATATGTCGAGGCCAAAAAAAATGAAGTAAGTGTTCCGCGTAGGACAAAGCCTGCCACTTTTTTGCGCAGGAGACCAGAATCTTGTTATATATATAGGCAAACTTAACATTGGTATTTAGGGTATTATTGCAACCGTTTTGGAAGTAAGACTGGTTGACAAATAAATTGGATATAGTCGATTCGTTTAAGAATAGATTACTGCTTCAATAGAATATTTGCAAAAGAATTGAAAGTTAAAAAGTGAATTGCAAGTTCATAAATTCTAAACTTCCGTGCTGACTTTATTGTTATTATAAGATAGATTACAAAGGTTCATTTAAATTTGCTCGTTTTGTTTTCTAAGGAGTTTCTAGTCGGTCATCTGTGAAATACACAATAAAGGACACAGTACAAATGTTCAAACCGTTGAAATATATTCTACACGAAAAGTTTAACAAGACCACATTTGAAAATGACATTGGCCTGAACCACATCATATTCAACAATGGAAGAGGTTTGAAATGGGAGTATCAAATATGTCACGTGACGTGTTACTTGTATGGATCTCACTGATATGAATAGTTCACCCTCTATCTACCCCAACATGGAAGAATAGCATACATGTCACTTTATATGATTACTAAAGCAATTTGTCTGAAATCTATATCCACCTCTAACTCAGAACAGTAGAACGAGTATGGGAAATTGAGACAAATCTGTTAAAAGGTCTAATATACTTTTATGTGTAAAGATTACACTTCGGACTTGAATTATAAAGTTAAAACGATCCAAAACATTGTACTCGAGCCATATATTTGTTTTACCTACTACAAATTATATTTAGATAAAACTGGGTAAGAGATTATTTCCGAAATCTACTGTTCCTTTCGTCAATATAAAGGAGATAACGTTTAATGCTGGTGTGCGACCGGTTTGCCTTCCCTGTACACAGAAGTGTGTGATGCGTGGATGGGACAAGAATAAAAAATGTGAAGCGGAAGGTAGCTACAACGTCTAAATGTTTTTGTATTTGCTCATATATTGCGTCAGAGATATTCTGACTTATTTTGAAATCACGCTTACGATGAAGTGTAAAATCAAAAATTGTCAGTTTTAAAATTGTTTCTAACTACCAGATAATAAGTGGATGACGGTTTATTCAAAATGAGTAGTATCCCAGCCTTGTGGAGCACGATTTTAATTTATTACGTGCGAGTAATTGCAATACTTTCGCGTTGCGGAGCCTATACCCGAGTCCAATTTATTATTTATGCCTATGACTTTACAATGCCCTAACAGGTAGTTTGTGCAAACAACGCATGTCACAATATCATTAACCAAAAATTTTCTGCCTGCAACAATTAAAAGGCCAATGTGTAACAAAGGTGCGACTTGCGGTTTCGCCCAGTTATTTCTATGTGGTCATCCTGTATTAAAGGTTGCCCACCCCTGCTTTGGCTCAACATCGAACATGAATTTTTACTTTGTTTATCGTAGGTGAATTCCTCGTTAAGCCAGGGATCAAGATTGTTTTGACCGGGTTTGGAACTAGAGAAACTGATCACAATATTCAAAGTTTTCCAGATCGTCTTCAACAGGTTGTTTTAGAAGTGGGTAATAAAAAAAGGTAACTTGGCGCAGTTTATTAAAAGAGATAGAGAAGAAACACAAGAAGTAAAATTGACTTAATCTAATAAACATTATTAATAATCACCAGTATATGAGTTTTTATCTTGTTATTCAATATATATTTACAAAACCGCAAAATAAAATTCTTGGGTGATTTCGATATAATTTATAAGGATTAAATTATTTCAGTTGTCAAAGAGGAATAAACGACATCATTTTCTTTCATAAAGTTGGTTCGTTCGACTTGTATAATTCAACTTTCTGTACCGTTTCATCAGTACCACATAAAGTAATGACAGGGTGTTACGGAGACGGTGGGGGACCTGTCGTGAGGAAGGTGGATTTGTTGTTATATGGCATCTCTATGTTACATTAAATAACTTCAACATTTGTTGTTCATATACCCTACTTACTGTCATGTAATGTAATCGGATGTTTGAGAACCCTATTTAACGATACGAGCAAAATATTTCTCCGTACTGTTTCTGTATTCAAAATTCCCCAGAATTGAAGTTCTGATTTATACGCAGCAACAGTTTGACGTATCTATATAAATCGGTGCCCTATAATAACCTCATCGGACTGTTTCTATGAAATATGAAAAAAGACAAAATAGAATTTGTGATACTTTATGCAATTCCATCTCGCCATTATTTGTAATTAGTATGAAGCTAAAACAATAGATCATTTAATGAATCTCATTCATACAATCAAATTTATTGAACATAACGCATTGTTGTCAGATAACTCAACGAGATGGCAGCGTTTGCTGGGTTCAAGTTGGCATCAGCAGTTTTGGAGCTAAGTGTGATGGAACAATACCTGAATTCTACACAAAAGTTGCGAGTCATACAAACTGGATAGAAGAAGCAATGCAAAATAATTAACCCAAAAAACGTCAAATAATCGTTTCATATTATTATTGTATCGCTGGATCTGTTACAGACGTGTGTGCATGAGATGAAGAGTGAATAGAAGCAAGAATTCAGTATCTAATTTTATATGATACGATTATTTCATGTATATTATTCTTGCAAAAATCCCCGTAAAATATATATTCCGTAGAATGTATGTATGTTTATTTGCCTCAAAAATGTAACAGTATCTGCATAATAGTTAAACGGTATAAAAGAGGCGGGATACATGTACAAGACCTTACTGGCCTAAGACACAGATGTGCGACATGCACCCCAACAAGTATAACTGCAGGATAGGAATGCTGCGTTATAGTAGGACAACAGACATGAAATATACAAATAAAACTCTTGTACAAGTACAATACACAGGACAAAGAGGTACGGCACCGCGATGATATGTACAACAGGCAGTTTATGGCACGTTCATGTCCCAGGTTCTGATGTGAGGGGATGGGAATAGGGTATAAATCGCATTTTTGTGATTTTTACCATAGATTGTACGAAACAAGTAAAAAGAAGCCAACTTGTTTGAAGAAACCAGGCAAGTAACATTGCTTGTTACAACCACGAGTTTTATATATTTTTTATTTTATTTTGGGAAATCTAGAAAATTATAACGCTTTGTTCTTCCTATTATCACTTGCATAATTTCAAAATTTTTAAAAGCATTTGTGGGACGTGGGATTAGGAACGAGGATTAATGTCTTTCCACTCAAATGAATAGAAGAAGTTTTATATGCACGTGCAACGTTTTTTTCAAACTATACAAACTCGCGGCGCAATATATATATATATATATGGAAACGCTGTACGGGTGGGGGCATCGGGATGCAATAATAGTGCATGATTGCCACCAGGTAAACTCATGTTGATAATAAATGTAGCACAACCGGTGTTAGCAAATTACATCGTTTTGCTAACACCGGTTGTGCTTCATTTATTGTCAACGGGATGCAATAATGTCATAACAGACCTGCAGCCTTTATGAGTGTGCTATTTCATTCGTTTCCTTTGGGCAAATAATTATAGGGAACGTTGTCCTGCGGTAACTTATTTTCTCTTTTTTTTATACATATTTATTAATATATAAAACACAGTTGATCGGTACATCTACAATATTATTAATCACTAATCATTGACATTACTCAATTCATCATATAAAATAACCAGTAATTGTATCATAAAATTTTCCCTTCTTGATCATGTTTCTTCATTTTGCCATTTTTATATGCAATGAACCGTTCAATTTCCCTCACTTCATACAGATATGAGATAAAAACACTAAACAGTGGTTTATTTTTCTATATCTTACAACGATATAGATAAACCGGGCAGCAAGAAGTATACAGTTACACAATTTGTTATAAAAATTACAAACATATCCCAACATGCAATCTCTCTTTGAAAAGTTAAAATTAATCCCTATTTTTGAGTATATTCACATGTTTAGAGTTTCCCAAAACTGTTGAACAACTATACAATCATAGAAAAGGTGGCTGGTAATTTCAACATTCAAATGACAGAAATCACATGACTCTGATGAAACAAGTTTAAATTTATACAATCTATCGTTTAGTACTATGGCACCATGGAACATTTTTACATGAAAATATTAATAGTACAATAAAAGATATCCATATACAATTTATTCCAATTAAAATCACTCTCTAAAAAAATAAGATCTGCACATTTTTTTTTTTATTTATCGGGGGATATAAATTTGATCAGGTTCAACCTTTCGTAGATATTTTTATTTACATTTTCTGATTCGAATGTTTCAGAAATAAAATGAGTTCAATTCTCTTCAGGGTCACTTAATACACTAAAATCAATACAGTTTCCAATATTGCATAACCAATCGTCAGGTAAAACTCCAGTGATGCGATAATAATTTACATACTCTACAATCTACATCACTATATTGCATGCTATATTTTTCAGTCAACTCTCTATGAGTAAACAGATTACCCACATTTGCTAAGTGTCCTACTGCTTTTATACCATGATCAGAAAAAATTGTTTTCTGGCATAAGAAATACTTTTGTTGTACCACATAGGTTGATCAAAATTTGACATTTTCCCCTCAAAAAAGCACATTTTTTACAGAAATACCAGTTCTTTAATATATTTCGTATGGATGTTAAAGGTAAATGTTTCACAACATATGAATTTGAGCTCAATTTTTCTTCAAGCATTGCTTGAAAACAGTATTGGTTATTATTACTTCCATTTCAATCAATTTCCGCACTGGGTTCTCATTCAAGACTGTTTGAATGTATTTCATTTTCTGGGCAACAATACAATTTTTCATATCTATCATATTAATACCCCCTTTTTCTTTGGGGCCAATCAAGGTATTTCGTTTGATCCGCTCCCAAGTTGAACCCCATACAAATACATATATAGTTCTCTATTCAATTCAAATAAGAAACTTTCAGGAACGTCAATTGGTAAAACAGTGGCATGGTATAATATCTGGGGTGGAATGAGAGACTTTTTTTTGAAATTGAACATAACAGACGCATCCCATACGTTGCCATCTAACGGAACGATGAAATACATGTTGTTTAAAAATACTGCGCACGCCCATGCGTTAGTTCTACAACCATTGGTGCGTGCTTGGATTACTGCCAGGCATATTAATAATAGTGGGTCACTAACAAAATGTGTAACAAAATAATGCAGTAGCTTTTGAAACCCCATTTTTTGCTACAACTGCAAAGAGTGAATACCATCCATTTTTCTCTTGCCATCATTTTGAGTTTCGGTTAATCTCAGACATAATGGCGAGCAGAAAACTTAAAAACAATAGTTCAGAATTCTCTTTTTCAAAATTGAAAATAACCTGATTCAGCATAAAATTTCCAGCATTTGTTTACAGTTTCGTATAGCGTTTCCGGCTACATTTTTGTAGTCCAAGTTTTCGTTAGATGAGACTGTTGTTGTAACGCTTCCAAACCGTATTTTGGTCGTTTATTTCCGCCACCGTAATAGAAATACCTCTAAATTGTCAATTGAACCTCTAAATTGTTTTGAAGAAAATGTAACATATATTATTATTAATATGATAATATCAGTACACTATCTTTTTTATCAGTGACAAAGTAGATCATTATCATGCATAAAACAAGTAATGTAATACAAAATCATGTCGATAGTTGTAGGAAGAAATTGAGGATATAATCAGAAGAATTCATTTACTATATCGTTATCGTTATTACTTCCGATGCCGAATTAAGATAATTGCTGGTGTAGCGATTAAAGATTACTCGGCTGATAGCAACTGAAACTAATGATCGAGTTCACTTGATGAAGCAAAATTTTCATTGTGACGTAATTAATTATGTCCGAAATTGTTCTTAATAACAGCAGTGCTTGGAGGATGGCGGCAACAGAGCACAGCGAGATAAAATGAGATCCATAATTCATACATCTGCGCACATGTGTCGTATATTTTGTGAAACGCTCACGCTGATTTGTTGTCAGCCGCGGGAAATTCCTTTAAAATCAAGGATTTGATTCGATTTTATTCGATCCACATTTCAATATCAATAGTGTCCAACGTTTGTTTTTAATTTCATTTTTTTTTTCAAATTAGTCTTCTCTGTTATTACTACCACAATAACAGTATGCGAAGAGCAAAACGAAAAAAATTGACTATTGAGGGTGAAGGTACGAATATGTAAACAACAGTTAATTAAATATCGTGGTAATATAACTATTCTAGTATAAATCGGCTTGCAAAAAAAAACAATATATATGCTATGCCTTAAAAATTCATATCAATCGCTAGATGTAGGTTTATAATTTATTAAATTATTGTATTGTAAACCTCGCAAATTTGTCAAATGACCACTAAAAAAATTAACTCGCTTATTTCAATAGAAACTCGTTCTTCCCTCTGGAGTGGTACAATGGTGTATTTCAGTACATCATATACATACCATTTGTGCGTGTATTTTTGTTTGGAAGTGAACACTATTTAACCATGTCAAATGAAAAGCAGCATGTGTTTTATTGTGAAAAAGTCCGTGTTGCCCTAAGAAATGGGCTCTTTCTTCGTATTCTCCGATCGATTATGCATTAATAAAGTTATGTATTATTATTAATTTTTTTTTTCAATTCTTCAGGATTACAAAAATCAAATCGAATTTTTGAAATTATAATTATGTGTCGCAAATCTTGTCGGATCAACCGTTAGAGCGCTAGAGATGAACAATTCTGGAGCACATATGATAACGAATCTTCTTATCAAGTCATGCTGAGTAAACGGTGCAAACGCGACTAATAAAGTACAAGATAAGAGAGTTCATATATGTTCTAATATTTTATAACGAGTCATTAACTCCTTCCAACAATGGAACGGCGGCATAACCATTGTTGCAGCTTAACCAGCATGTTGCATTGTCCAAACTGGCTTATCTCTTTTGAAGCTTACTATTCTTTGTGTGAGCTTAATTGGCGCGAAATCACGCAAGAAGGTGACACATGTTCTAAAAGGGTGGTAATTTTAACTCATGCGGTCGAACAATAGTCAGGGGCAATCTTTTTCTTTTCGCCCAATCTCTCACTTGTTTTGATTGAGTACAAAATCCATTTCGATGAACTAATCTTTTATTTAGTTTTATGCTACTCCAGGTGTTAGAATATGAGAATAATAGTAATGAATGAAAGTATGAGTAATTCAACGCAGTTTAATATGATAGCCAGACGAAACATTGCAGAATTAAACTTGTGTAATTGTTTTAAAATATCTAATTCTTTTGCCGTATCCATTTCCATCAAAGTATCCATTTATTTTCAGTACAGCCTTACTATGGTATCAGTGCATTTAGTGAAGTTTACTCACACTGTGCTGTAGGGAAAGAGAAATAGTCACTTTCTCACGATTGGTATATTTCTGATAATTTGAAGAAACGTCATTAATTTAAATATCTATTTTTGTGTTGATTGTGCAGATATAATAAAAAAAATCGCGGTATGAAACTAAAAATCAATAAAGAGCATGTACGCCCTTCGCCTGTCGTAATTCGGAGTAGCAGACGAAGTTTTGATTTATCTATCTTGAAGAAAAAGCGATTCTCATTTGGAAGAAAACGAACGTCATCACCTCCAAAAGTTCGGGGCATCCATCAACGAAGCGTTGATGAACAAGAACAAACTACAAGAAATCTTTTACAAGGTTCACAAACATCCATAGTCGCAGCTTTACTAGGAACATGGAAAGCAGAGGATGGCACTTCAAAACCTGAAACTGAAAAGGTATGAACCCTATCGTTATAGGCCCTACTAGATTTGCTTTTAATCTAACAATTTCATGAACACTGATTTAATGTATTGTGTGTCTAGTTTACACGATTTCATATTATGTTTATTTTGTAGAAAACACCTCGAAGATCATCAATAAATATGGAGTTTGTAGCTGGAAATCACGAACCTGGAACTTTTACAGTTTTAGAAGCGGAAAGTGTTGACGATATGTATGTGACACTTCGTCCGTCATACACAAGTAGTGGTTCTATGCAAAAATTTACAAGGGACGATTCGCCGTTACCGAAGAAAAGCATGTTTCGTTCTGTGAAAAAAGTTGCAAGTACCAACACAACTCGGTTAATATCGTCCCCACTAGTTCAGCAACTCAGACGTGTATCCAGCAAATCTGTTTCACCAAACAGACGCAAGCGCCTCCGCTTGACTTCTGATTATGCCGGATTTTCGGACTTACATCCAAACCTTAACGAGGAAGTGATTTTGAAAGGATTAAGAACGCAGTCATCCGGAATCAAATTCGGTCGCCCACAACTTATTACATCAAGATCCTCGTTAGGCCATTCCACACCTGAACGTTACACCACAACACATAGGTAGGTGTTCCTAACCCCCCTGATTGCTGTTTTTGAGATGTTATTGATCAGTTTAAATTCAATATATTAATTGTCACAGAGTAGAGCCACATCGCGGAATCTCACCAATGTCATTTAAAAAACAACGAACGTCGTCCAGTCCGAGATCTTTTCAGAAATATACGAGTCTCCCTCTTCTTTCGCGAAGTCCACAACGGGATAGTTTGGGGCCGAAAGCTCCAAGAAAAAAGCAGACTAGGTGAGACATTAGAATATACATATCAGACATAATATAATTTATAAATAGATTGGTTTTAATAATCAATCCGATTTGAATCTAAGTGATTGATTGAATCTAATGTATTTCCCCCCATAAACCATGTGTGTTTTACAGAACATCAGCCCCAACACCGCCACATCAGATCACGTTTGACATTGTTCTGAACAACCAAGGTTTGTATCAATCAATTCAAAACTTTTTGTAAAATTTCAAAATTTTCACACCGTCTCACCGCTTACGTTAGTCTGCTGGCTCAGGGCAGCCTATGTACCTACCTCATTTTACGACAGTTGTACTCTCAATCCTTATATTAGAGCTTGTTTCATTGAAGAGCAAGATTCAATGTCCTGGATTATAGCCATCCCACATATTACAGTTCCATGCCGAAATGGGCGGTTACGCATACTCGTATATACACTTCTTTCCACCTATACTTCAAACCAATACTAGCTTCTAAAAACAATGAGATCTCTATTTGGAATTTTGATTGTCACTCGGGAAATTGTTTTCTAAATAACGTTGAGTTAAAATGCCACCGAACCCTTTACATTAGTCAGTTTCGTTGATTGTGGTGAATATAATATACTGTTTTTGAAATTGCTTTCACGAAGGGTCACAGATTTTCATAGTGAGTCTTATTTATGTATATTTGTAATTATTTCTTGCATATCTTTCAGAATTACTGAATGAATTTCGATCATTTTTGAAAAAAGAATTCAGCGACGAAAATCTTGATTTCTGGCAAGAATGTGAATGCTACAAAGCGGAGAAAATGGAACGCCAACCGAAAATAGCACATAAATTATACATCAAATACCTAAAGCCTATGGCCCCAAGAGAGGTAAATTGGTATTTGTTAGTAAACATTGAATTTAAAAAAAAATTCAATAGTGATGTTTTGTCTATTTTGGAATTTTATTTGAAAATATTAATTTTATGTAATTTTTTAAATTTTATAATTTTTATTTTTCCAGGTAAATGTTGACGGAAAAATACGCGAAGAAATATCTAGAAGGATATTAAACGCAGATAAAGAAACGTTTATTCCAGCACAGAATCAAATTTATAAACTCATGCAAAACGATTCTTTTCCTCGTTTTCGATCTGATAGATTGAAATAATAACCTTGTTTTTGATTTTATTTTATATTTTCTGTGAATATTTAAATCTTTTGACCATGAGTTCAAGCTGTTTTTCATGTTCTTTCAATCTGCTGTTTCCAATATAAAAATAATACAATGTGATGTGACTCTACATGTTCAATATTATATCACAATACCAATGACTTCAAGAAAAGACGACATTAGGGTGATATGAGATGTGAGTGGAGTGAAAAGTCAAAAAAAAGAATTCGGTGAAGTTTGAATCTCATTAAATCTTGAGAATACACGAGTTGAGTGTCTAGGAACTACCGTTTTTTCTGTCATCAGATCCTAGATACAATTATCGCATTGAAAATCGCAAACCATATATTATAATATATATGATCAGGTGCGTCTTAGATTTGAGTTTTGCAAAAATTCGGGCTAGAATGCACGGTCTTTGACGCGTTGAGTAACTGTTTTGGGGCTATCGCAGGTTAGGCATATATATCTTCTGGAGCGCTAATAACATATTTTTTCATTCATAAATTTATCCAGAGTGTACCTGATGCAAAATGAAAGCACTATATGCCCTCTACGATGGAGGCCATTCTGAGTAGCGTCTGAACCAGGGGTGTGCAATGTTTCTGAACCGGGGGCCAAAAATGTTGCCCACTTAGACTGGCGGGTCATATAAGAGTGACGTAAAAAGTTACAATTTATGAACAGAATTTTATTTACACTATTACGAAGGCAAAAAAAGGAAAAGAATGAGCCTTGTGCTAACCAATATTTAGTCGCAATCTCAACAAATTTCTTGGGTCATTTTTTATTTAAAACATCAAGATTTGGTTTCAGTTTAGTTGTGGCAGAATCAGGCTGGCCTCTGATTTGACCCACGGGTAACAGTTTGCCCATGTCAGCCCTATACCTATATTTAGTGCGAGCGGAGTTGTACAAATAATAAACAAATTAAAAAGATATGTCTAAACCAGATCAATTATAAAAACAAACATTCAAATTATATGTAAACATGTATTATCAAATATTTTGCAGTGCAAAGTCTAGATTAGGAACGCAATTGTTTTTATTTATCTTTTTAAATCATATAAGATTAGGCTGGAACCTTCACAAGCGTAATGAATTGTATGTCTGGAGCGGCTATTTGAGCTATACAAACAAAGATATCCTTTCACAATAGGAAACGAACCCGCTTGAATAATTTTCTCTTCGTGAAATCGGATTGAGAAAAGATTGAAGCTACATTCTAAAAGGATTTATCAATACTTAAACATTGTAGTGGTTGTTTTTGGGTTGTAGGAGGGCATTAGCGAGGCTAATTGATGACAGTGTACATCTGAAACAATACGGTTGCAACGATTTTGTATTTTAACGAAGTCCTAATTTTGACGTTGAAAAACTTTTGCTCATATCGTATAAATGCAAGTTTCGCATTATAAATTATACACCTATGTAAAATAATCACGAATTCGCACACACTACCCACAACACCACCACTAGTGGTACGCGTACCACAGGTTGAGAACCGGTATACATAATCGTACCATACGTTATTAAAACACACTTCTGGTACATTTTCTGGAAAGCTACTTAGCATGTAAACTGCAACGTTGAGCCATACGTTGGTCTTTCTAAATTCTATAATACTATGCGATTGTATAATTTGATTTGGTGAGTCTGCAGTAGCAGGGCAGCACCATTATATCATATTTATATTCTTCAGAAACACCATTAGTATAATATTTTACATCATTATAAACAATAGAGTCAATAGTTAGAAAGGTATCAATTTGACCTTATTCTTGTCCAATTCCGAAATTTTTTATAAAATTTTCAGTTGAAAAACAATATGTCAATAGTATTTTTCACATCCTATCGGCCACGGAAATGGCAACGCTTGTTGCATTTCCCGAAAATTACTGAACATTCGTTAAAAGGATTTTGACTTCATGAAAGGAAATTGCCACAGGCAAAGATGTGATGACCGGATGGATTACCTGAAGATGAAAGGATGATTGGGCTTTTCATCTCTTCTATGAATTGTATATTATGTTTGTTTGATGTTATATAATATGGAATAGTTTTGTCATTGATCGCCATGATGGGAGTAACCCATGATTTGAAAAGTGGCTAGCAACGTGGTTCTCAAACTTTTCCTATGGCAGTTGTGGGCTAGTGGAAATTCAATGTAAATTGAAGTATTCTTTAACGTAGGTTTTTATGTTATTCAAAAAATAAGTTGAAAACCTGTTATACTTCCAAATTACTATTATAAAGCCGTCAAAAAAAAAATCAACATAATTAAATGTGTATTCAACTTTCATATTAAAGATTTATTCAGACTACTAAATATACATCTAGTTCAAGTCTAATGAGCACTTCAAATTCACTACTGCTACAGTTATTACTATATGGTAGGGTAAAGGGGGTCGTGTGATATGAGGACCACGCGTATTTCAATATTTGTTGAATTTTCATCATAATCATTTAATATGTTGTAAGTCTTACAATGTAAGAGTATGAATTAGATATCGGAATTCTGCTTTTCTGTTTTCAGTCAAGGGGTGATATAAATCGGTTATATGAAATTTTCATTGTTTAGTTGAGGAAGATATCACTTCTGTTCGATTTGTTTCGATAAGCGTGTTTATACAGTGCAATGAATTATGAAATCTCATATCGCTGCACTGAATCAACATAAATCTAGCAAAACAACCTAGATATCCATGTTTGCTCAGGAATATATGAAGAGATAGGAGAACTGTTCGATATGATAACAACATTTGGATCATTTGGATGAAAGTATAAAAGATTGACCACTAAGAAAAAAGTATTATTCAATAGCTATTGAGAGGTTGACGCAAGCTTAATGTTGTTACAGGCAGTTAAGATGAAACATATCAAAATAACTAGACGGGATAATAAAATATGAAAACAACAACGCACGACACTTGTAATTTGAAACAGTTGTTACAGTATTAATGTGAGTGGTATAATAACTATAAATGCTAACTACTAGCTAGGTGTAATCGCATGTCGCTTTCTATTGTCAACGCGTTCAAATCTGATTCATTTTGTATGGGTAATTAGCAATACAGCCGCGGGGTGTTTCGGTCCATATACGTTGCAGTAAGCGACAGTTTATTTGACTGCGATGAATTCAGTAGCGAAGAAAGAGATATGTGCAATGCAAAGTTTAGATTATCTCTCGCAGTAACTTCGTAGATAACTTCTCCACACGAAGACCACACGCTGTGAGTGAAGTGAGGAAGTTGCAACGCTCTCGCAGAGATGGTATAATAGGCTGTACACATGTGCTAAAATTCGGAAATTTGGCCAGATTGTGCCGGCATATTTAATATATATTAATGTAGTGCGCTTGTATCGTTACAGCGATCAGAGTCTCCGAGTTGTTCAAGTTAGCAGCAATATAAAAATAGATTAGTTTATTGGTTTTGTGCTTGTTCGCCCAGTATAGCTAGACACGGAATTAGTTCGTGCTCATTTAACATGATAGCAAGTTACAGTAAGCATTTTTTCATACTTGTTAAAACTTAACATTGACGAATTCATTGATATACTTTAGGTCAATATATTCATAAAAATAAAAGTTTTGCACAGCGATATGGTTTCTGCAATTTCGTCTGAGAGTACAGTCTCGTCTCAATATCATGATGTTATCAATCAATGTCAGAAAGCTTTGCGGCGAGGCAGTCCTATACACACAATTCGTCGTAGATTATCAATAGGAATACCAAAATCTGCCGAAAAGGAAAAGAATGCAGATTCAACAAGAATAACGGATAATCTTATAAAATTCAGAGTCCCAACTCAAAAGGTATGTCCTATTTTGTACTGTATTGTAATATCAGTGTTTCAATTTATTCTATCAAAGCAACAAATTACGAACGCCGTAACTAATTAGAGATCAGAAATTACGTGAAATCGCAGCCAAACATACTCACCCTCTCACATAAATATTGTTTTCTAACCTTTCCTCTGGGTTTGCATAAATATACAAATAAATATGCTTACATGTTGACTGAGTTTCATGGTGGCACAGTCAACAATTCCCTATTGATAGTATATCAATATAATTTGAGAAATATCACTTTTCGCATATCACCCATAAAAACTTTTTTTCAGATGAAATCACCTTTGCGAAGAACACGTTCATCAATTTGTATGGAAACGAAATTATCTGAAATCAATGGATGCGTTCCGCCAAGTAACCACAATTCAAATGAGAGCGCCAATCACAAGATGGCATCATTGATGCGCCGTTCCAGCTGCAATGGGAACGAAAATAAGGCAATCAGAGAAATAAAAACGAAAGAATCGGGAAATGGCAGATATACGTCTTTGGCAAAAACATTATCAAGCATTGCTAATTTGTCCAGTCGGAAAGAAAGCAGAATAAGGAGGCAAACTCCTTTTCGAGCATCCCTGCCGCTAAACAAATCATGCGTTGATTGTGAATCAAACAGAAACGCTTCGTTTTCGGACAATTTATACTCACAATCTCGCAAAACTATGAGAGGTAAATTGCCAACAGTAAACGAAAGTAGACTTCACAGCCAATCTGCAATACTTTCTAGTCCTGACTCTGGCCTCATATCTTCTTTGTCGAATGAATCGTTTGATCCGAAATCACTTGTTTCGCCTACTCGCTACGATGCTTTGGAGGATGAATCAATTTTGGAAAGTGATACTTCATTCAATATAACAATGGATGCCAACGAAACGGACAGTTTTGCATCGTTTTGCGAAACCGTTGGCAGCACAACTGATGCATTAACATGTCAATCAGAAAAGCTAAAACACAAACGTCTTTCACTTGATGCCGGACAAATTCGCAGACAATCGAGAGAATTGATTAAAACAACAAGTAGATTCAGGTTAGTTCCTTTGCTAAATTCTAATATATTGATATTTCACAATTCCCCAAGTATAGGGATAGACCGAATTTGATAAAACACCAGATTTTCCTACACGGATTCAAATCAGTAGACACAATGGTAACGACTCACGATGATGAGTCTCGCTCCTTCTTATTCACACCCTAGCTAGCCAACACGTAAACCAGATAGCTTCAAGTAGTAACATAGCCGCAATACGTCTTGTTCAAAATTGTTCAATTTTATGGATTCAGTGGTCTAATCAGAATATTGATGACCAGTGTTAATTTAATGAATTGTGACGTCATAATATTTATAAGGTGACGTCAAAAACGCGAGATTTATCCGATGTTTATGGATTGGTTAACCTAAAAACTGTTTCATTAAACGCGTCTTTCAAACGCAATTTGCATTAAGCGTGAGGTGAAAATAGCTACGCATTGAATGTAACTTTCTAACAAATTTGGCTTCTTTTGCGTCACCACGGTTTATTCACGACCATACTCAAAAATTCTATGTATCTCAGTCATTCTTCATTGTGCTTTACGTTAGCCAGACGTATTCCATAAATAACAAAAACAAATTATTTTTGTCTTGCTCCGATCGGCTACGCAGTATAATTGACGTTTTATCACATTAATTATTCAATATCTGAGCGAACATTGCATCGAATTCGAAACTTAGTAGACGGAAGTGCAGCATCCGCGTACCCAGAGTCACACAATTTTACATTGCTTTGTATAGCGTTTCTCTTAGGTTGCGAGTATCGTTTCTATTTTGCGACATCCATTAATAAATATTGTTATAGTTATAGAGTACGTTCGAATCACACACATATGTCGGTTAAATTCCCCTGTAACGTGATGCACACACCATTTACGTAATACCGGACGTCCGTTACGCTCCTCGTACAGTGCAAAGGCATAACAAAATCACACAAAGCTATGATTCACGCCACGTCTGATGCTTATATGAACGAGAAAGAAAGTAGAAACTGGTAGGACGTGCAAAACTAACTTTATTTGTAGATTTCAGTCAAAGATCAATTAGCCTGTTCTTTATCGGCGAGACAAATCGAGTTTAGAACTCAAGTTTGAGAAAATAATTTAGAAACTAGGTTTGGTGTTTTAGTTAAATCGAGTCACGAAGCGTTAACTTAATATTTTCATGCATGCATGTAAACCAGACATGTCAATAGATCAATGACCAGCATATTTCTTTCATTGAGAAATATTATAATTTTAACTAAATTACCAGTATATTTTCACATAGAACAATGGAATGCAAATCCAAGATCGCTTCCTTAACACAGCGCATAAAACGCTAATAAAAAAATATTATTGTATTTTAAAGTATTTCGAAATCAAGGCAACCAAATGGAACCAAATGTTGCAGCGATTTACTGATATATGCTGAATTTCACCTGCTTTTCAGCATAAAGCCGAAGCATGTTAATTTTACAATGAAATAATAATTTATATTAGAAATACTTTTTTTGAAGATATTTCATTGATTTTTGATTTCGTTGAAGCCAAATTCTTTCTAGTTTTTAAAGTAATTTCTTATTTCTTCTGCACGTATGTCTTCTTTGCATCTTGACTAAGATGAAGTCTTTTCCCCATAAACATCTCGAATCGAAATTACAATATGGCGACAAAGCGATCTATGCGACGGTCACAATCACAATCTGTAGTCGCACTATACTGTCATTGTGAATTATTTTTTCATTCGTAGATTTAGTAGGTATTCCTTTTTTTGCTTAAATGTCGCACGCATACGGTTCTCAATCAAACACAATTTGGTTAAATCGCTTCGATCGTTAAAGATGTTTATAAGGCTTGATGCGATGATGAACTGAGATGAATGTTGCATTCGTGATCGAAAATCAATTTAATGGCAACGAATAATGAATTGATTTTTGGATTACATCTCTGAAACCTCCTCATTCCTAATCAAAAGCGCCAGAATGATTATATTGAGTGCTCTTCTTACGTTTTCTGAAATAACTTGCAAAAAATATATTAAGATAAATTTACAAAACTATCAATGGAAATTTCTAGTAGTTGTAACATATAAAATCGTAAATTATACCAGTAGTGCGATCTATGTGACGTAGTCTTGCAGGGACCTGGAATTTTAACTCTATGGATTTGGACTCCAAATAAATGATCGTAGTCCACAGTGCACGGAGGCCTCATGTTGTGATTGCATTTACGCTTATTTTTAAAACAAAAACGTATAAATCCAAATTAGGTAATGACGTATCAAGGTTCCTCATTCTATACGCCTTTTTGCATATGTTTACTAATACCAAATAAAAACACACTGGCTGTTTGTAAGCCTCCCATATGAGTATATATCTATGCATAAGAACAACTTTTAGTAATTCTAAAAATACGGTATATGAGTTAGTGAGTATATGAGTTGCTAATAAGCAATTAACTCTTGCTGACGCATTAGGCTACATTACGAATGCGAAGGCACTCGATGACGATATGGTTGGCACAGTACATTGATCAACGATAGTCAAGTAGAAAATTGACCTCAAGTAATGCATTTGAACTGCATTTCAAAAATGATGTGATGCTTATAATAAAAATAGACAGATTCACTAACATTTCCAAATTATTTTACTTCTGGTTGAATAGTATAAAGCGACTGATAATCGATAATACAATGATGAGCCTGCCATTAACTTTGTATTATACAAACGGCTTGTAATTTTGAACCCATTTGGGAATTACCGTAAAATTCTATGTAAATTTGATCATTATTTGAAATCGGTAGTTTGTTGCATCAACTGGGGGTTCCCGATCACACGATGTTCGGAAAATAATATCCCATGTAGTTAACGATCCAAAGTGTACAGACCCCGAGTGCAAGGCATTAGCGCCATTGAGATTTAATTTGTCACTTTTCTGTACGGTCGATTAAATTTCAAGACGGAATTAATAATACGATTTAAATAGATATTTAGTTATCAGAAGTATTTTTATAAGCTCTCATTCTATATTTTCATCATTAATATGTTGCCAATCGATTTGGCTTAGCCTATGCATTATTGAATGCGGTTTGATACAACACAGCCTATTCGAGAAATTAGTAAAAAATCATTTCAATGTGGGATTTGTGAGACAATGCAATCAATATCCGGACGCTTAAAAGAGAGAGGGAAAGCGTTGATCATCGAGCAGTCGTCAGCAGCCTCAGTCACATCACATCGCATCGCACGCGCTTTGCTATAGATGTTAAATCGAGAACTAAAAATAACGCTTCTTGCGCATGAAGTAAAGCCTTATTCTCTTCCGTGTTGCAGCATTAGTTACATAATATACATTACCCACGCAATCGTGTCAAAGATAAAGGGAGAGTATATCAAATGTTCAATTCGACACGATAGAGAAGATAGATACGAGAGTTGAACCGGTAGTCCTAAAATATAATATCTACAGGCGGATCGCCAAAGACCAGATGAAAATGTGGAGTCAAAGGCGGAATACTATTGAAAGTGAAGACCAAACCAGAAGACAACAAACCAATATGTTAAGAGTATCAGCATCGGGTAGAGTCAGCCTTCGTCAAAAAAATATAAACAATGCAGAAAACAGACTATCACTGTAAGCTTCTTTCTTTACTTGAATTTTATTACATTTACTTATGTTTTGTTTACTTTTTTCAGTTGTGATCAGTTGTAATTTAGTTTTAATGCTGAGTTTTCCGGTAATCAAAAATGGGTCATAATAGGTAAGTCAGATCTGGCGTGATCTGGCTATTCAATGTTGAAACCCTGCAATGCCAGAGCAGGAATTTTTATTGAGAAAGTATACGTGTTTTTGTTTGTGAATCACAAACAATTTGTCATCGCATAAATAGTTTATTCGGATTGGTTGAATGTATAAAAAGAAAAAAAATCTGAAAATTTGGGTCTTTTCGACTGATTTCTTTAATCAAGCTATATATAAGATTCCATAACTATGTCTTTGTCTAAATACACTTGTGAAAAAACAAAACTGGAAAACGATATGTATTTGGGTAGCTTGTAGTAGATTATGCAAGTTATGGAATCTACAGTTACTACGTTTCTGAATAAAGAATCTGGCGAATACGCCCCAGGCTTTCGAACCGAACCTGATATCTATTCTACTAAGAATATATAGGGTGTCCCATAATAAATGAAACCCACGAAATGGTAATCGAATTAATGGGTTTCATTTATTTTGGGACACTTGGTATTACCTCTTTGTTTCTTTACAATATTACTTCCGTGGGTGTTTGATAATTTAGGTTTAAAAACATTCAAAAACAATTATATATATTTAAATTTATTAAAACTTATATAGTTTTTTAAGTTTATCAATGAAAATTTGTGAATTTTGAAATAACGCTCCCATCGAATCGATAAATATAATAAATAACTTTACAATCCCCAACATTTTGCGTATTGTTTTGGAATGAAAATGGCGACAAATAAATGTTTTAAAATAATTATTGACCTTTTCATCCAAGAAATGGTCTTTTCGTCGTATTTCGTTATTCGATCCATTGGTTGGTTCATTCCTCTGAGATAATTGCAGGCGTTTGCCCTATCTGTTAAAATTCTGCTTGCTTTCGAGTTTTTGAAAAACTTTTTTATTGTATCTGCACGTGTTAATACATTGTTATGCCAGTTGAGTCTACACTTTTTCAAACATATCATGTCACGATGATTAAGTTTATGTCGTTTTGATATCGGAGCATGTTGAGTCTTGTTGACAATTACACAACACAACGTGACCTAGTTCTCTCTTTGTATTCAGGTTCAGAAACACTGCCGAATCATTACTTACACTCATGAAACAGCCAGGTAAGATATGTCGTCATCAGACCGATGACTTGATTTGAAATAACATATAATAGGGTCCCAGTTTACTCCAGTATAATTTCATTTCATTTAAAAGCCATACTGTCAGAATTGGCACCGATTAAAGTATTCTGACCAGTCACGCGTCATTGATTTTCCACGTTTGTGTGATTTATAAGATACCAAATATGTATTTCGATTTTAGTGCCAGTCTATCTCATCCATATGAAGTAACGCAGGCAGAATTGCTATCGCTATTGATAGCATAACATCGTGCTTTATTGATTTCCTTGTTCTATGGAATATAACAGAGACAGAATACGTATCCATGTCGTTCGGTAAATAGTTCCATACTGTAACCAGCACAGTTTTATGCAACATGTAAATTTTATCTGTTATAATGGCGGAATCGAAACTGTGACCCATATAAAATACCGCTACCAATACAATAAGCCTATTGCATAATTTATATATTTCATTTTATGATATACAATAATAGTATACAATACCCGTCATATTCATTGTTTTTTGATTCTATGGGTTTCAGCATTTTCATATTCTCCTTATTCCAGAAATGCTACAAGCCTTCCGCACATTTTTAAAATCGGAATATAGTGAGGAAAATCTTGATTTTTGGCTTGAATGTGAAGAATACAGAAACATGAAGGCAAACCGCAGAAAAAAGATGGCCGCCAAGATATATGCAACTTATTTGGATGCCAAGGCCCCAAGAGAGGTAACATAGTCATTTTAGATCCTAAAATAGCTTTCCTGAACGATGTGAGTGAAACTGAATCTAAAGGGAATGTACTCAATTCACCTAGTGCCAAATTGTGTTAAAGTATAGGCAAAATATTTCGTAAACAGACTATACAAATACTTGACCGTCAACAAAGGAATTTCAATCCATTTAACACATATACTTACAGCAAAATCCGTATAGCTTCTTTTTGGCATACGATTAGAGCCTTTGAAATTACCTAATCCAATATCCAATTTCTCAGCAATTAGTCAAATGCATTTTGATACGTGTGTTCACTGACTGTAGTAAAACAAGCCATAGTTAGTCTAATGTAGACCGTCTTGCATTGTTTATTAACAGTATGTATAACACAGGCTCACGCCTTACTAGAATTACAGCATCAATATTTAATGGCCAACAGTAGATTTCGATAGCTTTCGCAAGCGATTTAAATGTGTTCGCGATGGCCCAGCGTGCGTTTTAAATTGCTCCAATGTAGTATCAATTGGAAACAGAATTAATACGAAGGGCGGGTAAAAATCGGGGTATTTTGATTAATACATCACTATGCAAACTGATCAATAACATACTTTGTTTCTTGACTGTTTTTTGTTTTGTTCATCTCATCTCATGTAAGATGTCGGATACTGAATAATTTTATCTGTTCAACTCATTTCATTGATTTCAATAGCGATTTTTGCAGATCCTTTCTCTTTTGCCATTGTGCATGAGACGATCGTTTCTACTAACAAACATTAAGAATATATATTATAAAAAAAAAACTCCATATAAAAAAACGGCATGCTATTATTTGAAGAATGGAATTTCTGGATTCATAATTTCAATTAGGAAGTCTGTAGTAAACTCCTCGCCTCTTCGTGAAATAACCTATATTATATCATGTAATTTGCAGAAAATGATTTTCAATTTCTTATTTCAGATTAATATCGACGCTGGAACGCGAGCTCGAACAGAATCTCATTTAGAAAATCCAAGAGAAAATACATTCGAAGAAGCGCAGAAACACATTTTTGATTTAATGGAACGGGACTCATTTCGCCGGTTTATAACTTCTGACAAGCATATGTGACGTTTGAGACAATTCGATGACACCGCCTAAATACCACCGGAAATGTTACCGGAACATTGCTGACCCCTCGTGTGATCAAATGATTGATTATATTAACTAACTTACAAAACAGTACGCTGTCAAACTACTCAAATAAGGGAATTATTGAATGACACAATCAAAAGACATAAACTATGGGATATATTACACCATGCAAGTGAGCACTAGAACAAACTTTACTTCCGGGGTTATGATCTCGATGCAATCTTTGTTACGTCACCATATTGGATATATCCCAGATTATTTATTTTTGGATGTTGCTTTAAACCCTTTACTTATAATTATGATTCGTGGATAATATATAACCAGTAATCAAGCACGGTACCGATAATTATTGCTTTGTTGCAATTTCACTTCATCCCATGTTTGGTACAACGTAAATTATATGCTGTCCATGTGATGATGTCTGCATGAATGACCACCATATGCAAACGTTTGACGAGGGCTGAAGGTCGCGCTTTCCTGCTAATGACAGGATGTAACTTATGAGTCAGCTTCCAGCATCTTACCGCCTGTGGTTTAGTAAAAATTCGATTTCTATATTAAGGTATCTGGAATAGGCCGTGAATATATTTCCAATGTATATTCAGGCCAATACAGACCTGAATACTGCAAATCTTCTTTAGGATTTTATTTTTTGTTTATATATTATTGTTATTGATGATTTACACATTCCGCCTCTCTTCTCACTGTAAGCTGCGAATATTCAAAAAAAATCGCCAGTCAAACTTAGTTTTGGTCGAACTTTGTAGCGAATTTCTTCCATTGCTCGTCCCTATTTTGTAACCTGACTAGGATATCGATAAACTGTGTCCGTCTGTTTTTCTTGCTTTTTTTTCAATGAGTATTTAAATTATTGTTTATTGCCGATAGTTTTATTACTATTAGTTTATTTTTGTTCTTGTTATTTTATCGATATGATCTTGTTGAATGGCGTCTGTTTGGACTAAAAATGGACGACGTTCGTGATCACAAACTAGGAAAGTCGATCAATCAATTTTTAGTTATTTTATCCAAGTTACTTACTAAGAACATTGCCATTTTTTGTGCTAGTCATTAGCGTTTTGTCGTTAAAACACGGTTTTTGTTCACGGTTTTCTAGTATTTGCACCTTTTGCAAAAATTTTGTTGTCATTTTGAAGTTGGATCATTCCTGAATATGCATGGTCCAAAGATAATAGTTAATGTTGATCTATTGCCCATGCAAAATCAGGTATGATCTAATAACAAATTTGAACAAAGTATTTGCACCTTTGTCTTTGTTTAACCTTATCCTATTTACTTATGCACCTTTATGTTGTTTTTTCAAGCACTTTATATTATTATCAAAGTTTTGATGTATTTCTCTTACAAGAAATGTTGCTCCAATACACGTGATAAAACAGAAAATTCTCGTTTCATAAGCGTTGACGAAGTTAGCTGGTTTAACTCTATTGTATAGTTTTAGGAATCGGGTTTTTTTAAAATAGAGACTACTAAATTACCGATGTTCCCGATAATTTCGGTTAGCTTACCGTATCAAATTCATTTCGCACTTGTTGTGTCAAATAATAAGTATATCCGGTTTTGTTGTTTCTCGAAAATTATGTGATTGTTTACCCAATGCTTGGTTCAAAGAAAAGTATGGAACAACTCAAGGAAATTTGAATTTGATTTGTTTAGATTTCTCCCTGACTTGCAAAGTTGCTGTGGTACGTGGTAAAAATTGTTGAATTTGTTGGGATACAAAGACATATCATGCTTCCAGTACGATGTATATAGTCGGACAATAGCGAAATCTCTTACCCAAACGCCCAACATAGTCTACTCATAGAGAGTTTGGAATGGCGTCAGCGAAGAAGTCTAAATGTTGTGATAAGCTTGATACAAAATGAACTATACATAGGTTGAATGATACGACTTATGAACGCGCTTTTGCGATATATTTCCCGAGTGTACATCAAAAGCAGTACCGGATAACATAATAAGGGTGAATTATCGATTTCCAGTCAATTATGCTTCATACAGCAGACGAAAACACATCGGGAGCAAGTAATATTAGAACAAACTGTGAATATTTTATCCGCACGACAAACCCATTTCAAATTTTCAAATATTGGCTGATTTATAGCACGGGCTTGTTGCATAAGAAGATATCTCATGTTTGGCAGGGTTACATTTCGTGAAATACCGGATAAACAATATTTAAAATAACAATATTGCAGCAAATTGGAATAAATTGACTTTAAGAACTTTGTGATTGCAGCATCCGAAACGAAAAATAGTAAAGTGTAGAAAATTATGCTCTTAAATATACTTGTCCAAGATTGGTTTGTTATTCATTGAACAGTTCAGTCATTGTGGTCGACAGGTATACTAAATATGCATCGTCCTTCTATTATTTCGAAACGCGCCACAAAAAAAAATTCTTTCAACTCCCAATCATAAACTTTTCTCGAGAATTCGATTACTACAATTCTTGTGAAACCTGAGTAAAAGGTAATTTTCTGCCAAGCTATATTCAGAAAACGTTCCGACTTAAACTGTCCACTCCATGGTTTCACATATGCCCACACCTTTTAGACTATATAGTAATTTCAATACGAAGAACGATAATACTGATGAAATAAAAGATATTATATGCGTAAATAGAATATTGAAGCGTGTCGCAATGAAACATCTGGCTCAAACTGTTTTGTGAAGGTGTTTTATTCTATAAATTTATATAAAATTTAATTTATAAACAGGATATGCGGTTGAATATAACCGACAACCATGGCTTCATAATTTTCTTCATTAGAACGAGCTCATGCCGGAACGCACACTCACTGTGCACTCGAACAAATCAATATTAATATTTAATTGTTATTACATCCTGTAATTATTTTCTATTGAAACAGTTTTCTATTAAAATTAATAAATATCTTGGGTTCGATCAAGGTCAGTTCATCAATAAATCAAGGTCTACCTCCTTGCTCACGGTGTAGGGAAATGGCTCTACTGTGCATAAATACTTGGGTCTTCCCGATTACTGTATATTTTAAGTTAGTTTAATTCGCCTGTGTTGATCCCTTCCTTGTTCAGCGCAAAGTTGCTATATATATATATATAAAAATATATTATCAAATACGTTAAGTTTCACTTAAGACAAACGCCAGAATCAACTCAAACTTGAATATTAACTTAAGAACCAAAATAATTGGAAATTGATGAAAATATATTTGGTGGAGAAAAACTTTCATTAAATTTTACTTTTGCCGAGATCACTAGCGAGGGACCGCCACCATGAAGGCCATTTAAGATTAATGCCTGAGATGGGCATTTTAGATTTTAGATTCTAAACGTCGTATACGAGTTAAAAGAGACATGTCGATTTCCTCCTATTTCTTCCGCATACAGCGTACTCTCTTCTCGTGCATTCTCTTTATTTGTGTATGGTTCCGGATAATGCCACTGTGTTGGAAATATTTCGGGTATTTTTAGCAGACAATATTTTTACTCGTAGTCGTGTAAATATGGTCGGATTCGATACTTGGACAAACCACCCTCTATCAATTTATTATTATTGGTTTCTGAGAATACACTGTGATGGATATGCATTCAAATACCTCCTGTTTTAATAAAAATACAGTGAGTAAACGTACATAGACCAGTTATGATCGAAAATTCAAACTACATTACCCTATGCCAAATATCGACTCATCGACCTGAATAATTTTGCGCAAATACTGGCTCCATGATGCGTTTGTAAGCCCTTTTAGATATTCTCGTTCAATATAGAACGTGAGCTGCTTTAAATAACATTTGGGGTGTGTCACGGTTATGTGCGAGACAAGATGAAACCGTTTCAACTTCTCCCTCTATATCCACAAGCCTATATAAACGAAGAAAAATTTTTTGGAAACATACGTCAGCGTTAATAAACTTTTAAACGTAAATGTTGGATTCGTTTGTATTGGTGGATAAGAACACTGTAATAAATGCGCGTGTTACTCACATCTTCGTATAGTTCATTTTCCCGGTTGTTATACAAAAAAGTCCCATATAGGCCTACATACATTCTCGCACAATAGACTATTCACTTTCCCAAGTATCAAGCTATTCAGAAATTCCAACTAAGGACTTCAGTATTAGTGTACGAGTATAGTCATATCCATTACGTCACATCTGTGTCATTTATGACAAAGTCAACGAAACGCTGTTTCCCGGAATTGGCTACGTGACCTATTTAAAAAAAAACTTGAGGAAACAGTTACATGCACGGACTTACTTCAAACGCATATATACAACTTTCTAGACACAAATAAATGTTTGTTTTTTTTATGACGTGGATGTGTGGTATATCTCAGACCGCCTAATTAAACGCATAACAAAATGATGCGAAAACGATTAAACTTGCATTGCCAACTTCACTAAACGATACTGGATGCTGGCAATATTTTTTGCCTGTTAATATAAATAAGTGGTTACATTCAGTATGTTTTTTGTTCAAGCGACCCGAAAGCCATTTAACACCGATGAAATTACTAGTATCAAGAAATTTCATAATTTCTATTTACTTTAGTTTCGATTACTTTTTTTATATATATTTTGGTCTTCAATACTCAAGTTGAAATAGCGAAAAAATGTATACGTAAAACTAGTGTTGAGCGTTACATCGTGCACCTGACTAATTTTGCACCCATAAATTTCAGCACCTGATTGCACCCATTTGAACCCACAAACATTTTCATTCATGGATGTATGCACCCGTGTCTATTTGAACCTATGAGCACGTCGAATGTAACTATCCGCGGGCACAATCGATATGTAGGTGCTAAAGACTTGATTAATGTGCAAATACCCGTGGGTGCTATGTCCTGCATGCCACGCACGGGTGCAAATGTGGTTGTGCTATCACCCTAGAAAGCAAATAAATATGAAATCACGGGTTTGAATCTTGTGCGCATACCTCAGCTTGAGGTTATTATTATGCAACTATGTTTTTATACCTATAGCTATTCCTGTACATTGGAAACCTTCGTGTCTTATCTGAGGTCTAGTTTTGATCGCAGGGGGGAAACTGCTAAATGTGCAGACTGAAAGCTCGAATAAAAGAGCAGATGTTTCAAAGCCAGGTATTTAAGCGTTCATAGTCAAAACTGTAAATTTATTGCCATGAAATATGATATGAGCCATGGACAAGTGGGCGCAAATCAATACTGACGCAGGTATTATGCATAGAATAAATATTTTTATTTCATTTCGCTGACGCAATTTCCACTTTTGACACACATTATACCGAAGGTATGGTGATGAATGAGAAATATTATGCTGCTTTGGATGGACGTTTAGTCGATTTTTAATCCCTTCTCATCATTTCCTGAACTACATGATGAGGCTGCAGGAATGGTACTCGCCAGCATGCCATGCCCCTAATCAGGGATGACGTGCGCAATGATTAAATAACCTTGTTGGGAAAGATGGGCCATTTTTTTTTTAAATTAAAACAGTATTATTATTGCTTCATAATATATAATTTATTCATTAGTTTTCAATATATTGGTCACCCTCCACCGAGATCCTGCATGCGAAGGAGTTATAATATTCTTAAGTTATGCTGATCATTATCTGGAAATCAATTGAGTTAGTGGAATTTATAATAGTGTAACTTCTGTACATGCTTGGCCAGACAAATGTCAGCGAAACTAACTTTTAAGACCCTTCGCTGTAGAGTATAGGGCCTGCAATATCAATCAATTAAGCTGTATTCAAATAACCTACAGCAAGGTATGTAGACAATACTTTTAATAACTTTAGTTTTCTATTTTGTAAATGACATAATCACGAACAGCACTCACGGAACGTCTTGTGATTGATTCTTTGCAACATGCATATATAGGATGTATCTGTCTATAAATTTTATTATTAATATATTATACTAGTCTAATCAAAGTGGAACAATTGGGAGAGACCAGCGCCAAAAGTTGAATCTAATTTAAGATGCATTCACCCTGACTAAGAACATATCATCCAATGGCTTTAGCTGTCAGCACTATGTTTCGAAGTACCAGTTGGCCAGGGAAATGTTCTGTTTCTGACTGATAAAAACCAATCTAAGCTCTAAAGAACTAATATATCTTCAAATTTTCAAAATTATTACTTAGAAAAAATTAATCTTAACTTCTTTATGAGTCGCCATGCAAACACTACTAAGCCATTAACAATACATTATTAGCGCCAAATTTAGCATCTCTTGCGATATTCAAACTTACTTAACACCACATGATAATCAGTCGTACAATAAGGCAAGGGCAAGAAGCTCGTAATTCGGCAAATACGTGTTCCGCCAAAATAGTCGAAATTTTAACATGAATTAAAAAGTAGGCTGAAAGACTAACAACTATCGTGCAAAAACTTTTGGACATATCTGTTCGCCAGTCCAATGCGACACAATATTCATCACCCTCATCCCACGGTTCATGTTAAATTTTTCTATTTAAATTATTTCATTAATTGCATGTGCTTACAAATGGACCGATCAAGTTGTTAGCTATTTCCAGGAGGCCGTCATTCAACATATGATTGATTAATCGTCTTATTAAATATTCTCTCCTCTGGTGAAACTATGAAAATCCATTTTATTTCAAGATTTTATAATAACCGCCATTGGCAACACCGCCGAAATGAGGTTGGCGCACCGCGCTCATCAACTCAGAAACATTTCCCAGTACGGCAAAACTTCATTAAAACATTTCAAACTTTGGTGTTGTCAAAACAATTCGATGGCGCATTTTCAGCACCCTTTTATCGTCAATATATATCTGTCTTGACTCGGTAATAATTTCAGCGATTGAGGTGTATTTTGAAGGGTGGGTACGATCGGCATCGTTCAACGGTTATAGACAGACGCTTCGAATGGCTGACGAAGACATATTAGAGCCGTTTCGGTCGGGCGGGACATGGCATCTGCCATCGATGAGCGTGGAACACTATTATTGCTTCGATTTAATTCGGGCCTAACCGGTATCTTCTTTATCAACTATCGAACTAATTTAGGTTTTGAGATAGAAGTTCACCGATGATAATTGGCCCTTCAGTAATATATAACAATAAAATGACGTGGAAAATATTTTAATTGCTGAGTGGAACAAGTTCATCTCATATACATATTTCTTGACATCTATAAACAGTGACAGATATAGCCCACGTGCTCGAGTACTCGACTCGTTGGATAACATTACAAGCCCTGTTTCCACCAGAATTGCTTAATATACTCAGATTTTGGCACCAATATTAATCCAATGTAACTAACATTAACCAGGGAAATTGGATGTCCATGAAAAAAGAGTTTCCTTAATACTAACTACAGCCTATAACGCCGATCTTTGTACATTAGTAGACCGTAGTATTTTATGAGGTTTCCATTCCTAGCCACAAACTTCCGCAAACGCTTTCAGACCATTTAAATGTGAATCAAGTTAACAAAGCTACTATGGTAACCGCAATATTTGAGTAATTCAAGACAAGATTAGATGGCTATGATTCTATTTGTAGTTATAGTGGATATATGCGGTTATTATTAAAAGAATTAGAGCTTCGCACATTAAATTCCAACACAGAATATCACCAAAAGATATTTTATACTAGATTCATGAAACATGCGTTTTATCAGCGGCGATCGTTCATGAAAGAACGTAGTCTAAAATGTTCTGGCGAAAAAGGAAAGATAGCTATACTTAGGCTTACTATACGTCCCGCTTTAGGCGCGACAGTCCCGCTTTTCAGCGTTTTGTCCCGCCGTCCCGATAAGTCAGCCAAAAGTCCCGCTTTCCCAGCATAATACACAAACATGTTCTCGTTACTGTTGTTTCTGTGTAGCGCAGCGCTAGCCTACTTACTGAAGATGAATGCGTTCGTTTCCCGCTGATTCCCATTGATGGCAGACGTATCGCATGTAAAACCAATACTAATTATTCGAAATTCGAATTATTTGTACCGGTGTCGTTAACGTCAATTCCTTCCTATTTTTCGAACTGAACCCGATATTTGGACAGAGAATACGCGCATGAAATTTTGATAACAATATGGTCAATAAAGACAGCCGAGACAGCTTTAAATGTAGGAATGTAGGCCTATGTAGTAAAATCGGAAAATGTAAAGTTACAAAATCACAGCTAAGGGTTCATTATTGCTGTTTTGATTAAGATCTAGGTTTAAATCTACCTTAGAATAGCTGAATAGTCTAACTCTGCAATCTTCGTCTCTTTGAACATCTTACGACATGCCGAACTCCAACGCAAACATGGCTTCCAATGACACCACTAAGCCAAAGCCTAAACCAAGATTGAGTAGAAGCCTACCAGATCCTGGCCTCTCTCCAATTACCCCTATGCCACATCAGCACATCAGATCAAACTTACAACCAAATCTTCAGGAAATAATCCAGAGAAATATTGAATTGCAACTTCCTGCCTTAATTGCTAGATGCATCGCAGATAACTTTTCTCCTGCTAATCTCACATCTGAATACCTACCTTTGAGCCCCGGCCTCAAGGAGTGCATGGATGAGCAAACGCAGTCTTTAACTCTCTGACAGCTGTTGACCCAATTTATTTGACATGGTATTTTTAAAGTTATTTTTTTTGTCAACCACTAAGCCCTAAAGCTTCTCTTATGGATTTTTAAAAGCGTGTGCTAGAGTTCTATTCAGCAATATATCTTTAAATTACACTCCGAAAAAAAAATTTTTTTGCAAAAATATCTCAAAAATTTCTAAAAATAAATTAGACTTTTAGAAATTCTGTGTACAGTAGAGGGTTAATAATTAATTCCTAATTAATTAATTTTTTTTTCAACGTTTTCGTCAAGTTTTTCCTAACACAACATCACCGAAACGCCTATTATAGCATAAATGGTTATTACTCTGAAATTCACAATTGTATCTACAGGTGTATCAAGTTCAAGGCTAAAATTACTGATTTTGATGACGTCACAGCTCTTATTATTACTGCACAGACCACCCCCAACGCAAAAAAATTAAATTTTTTCGACGGAAATGCGCGTAGAACGGCGTAAACAATCCCATACGCGCATTTACGCGTTAAAATTACCATTAATTTTACGTTTTTTTTAACTACAAAAAATCTCCATACTTCTGCCAACTATGGAGCAGTCAAAATCATATTTATCAAAACAACACAGCGCCAGGGATGGTCAGGGATAGTATATATGTCTGAAAATACATGCTAAACCAACAATAAGTCATTATAAAGGAGTATTTCCTGTCTGAGCTGAGTCGACATTTTCAGACGTCTGACAGGCGATTTTGAAATCCACGCTATTTATAGAATTCGCACGATGCGTCACGGCTGGAAGGTTCCATCGCTTCTCTCATATCAGGCGATAAAGTCAACAAAGAGCTAAGAGCGATATTAACAGTAGTTTACCGAGCACAAAATTAAGCGTAAATATTCTCTCATATGAGCTTAGCCGCTGGAAAAGGGTTAAAGGAAATAAAGCAAGATATTTCCTCAATTAAAGAGTCTCAAACATTCCAATCAGAGATGTATGATGAGATATCTGCGAAGCAAAAATCAATGGAGGATAACCTTTCAAAATGCTGCAAAAGAATTCGTGAACTGGAAGATCTAGTTTACGAGCTCGAGGAGGAGTTATTTTATACAACTGATAAAGTCGAGGAGCAAGAAAGGCGCTCTAGACTCGACAACCTCGAATTTCATGGTTTAGCTCCTACTCCTAATGAGGACACAGATAAACTGGTAATGGAGGTAGGGAAAATGATACATGTTGATATCAAGCCATCTGATATTTCTGTTACTCATCGTTTCCCATCACAGAACTCAAACATCCATAAACCTCTAATTGCAAAGTTCACCAACAGAAAGATCCGAAACAAGATACTTAAGAATCGCCATCTCATTAGAACTGCTCGCAATACTACATCCGTGTCTAACTTATCAAAAGCCTTCATTGTCGAAAACTTGACAGACAAAAATAGAAATCTATTTTACCAAGCCAAAATTCTAAAAAGACAATGTGGATACGCTTTTCTGTGGACATCCAGTGGAAGGGTTCTTGTGAAAAAAAATAAAGAAACTATCACCTTATCAATATCTAATGAAGATGATTTGCAAAAAATCAGATAAGTGGACTATCTACATTTTCATTTATTGTATAATTCCTTTTTGTCCCATTTTGGCTTTTTTAGCAATTTTCCACTTAATGAATCCCATTCTAGTTATAAAATACCGGTCAACTATTATACATTTCATAGTTTATAACTTATATTCCCTGAAGACTTCCACCTTTACTCAATCCAATATTTTCTATGCATGATATAGCTAGTTCCCCCAATATAAATTGGAAATCAGACTTTTTCAACCCTTTCATAGACTCAACACTGACTCAATACCTCGAATTAACAGATATCAATGAGGTATCATCAAGGATCCCACCATCTGACCTTATTCTAGTGCATCATAACATCAGATCACTTCCTAAATATGTTGATGATTTAATTGATTTGTATTCAAAGTTCTATTCTCCTCCCCATATAATTGCTTTGACCGAGACCAGGATCAAAAGTGAGGTAGCGTTTTATAATGTCGACATCCCGGGTTATGCCTTTATCCATGTACCCTCTCCAACTCAGGCGGGCGGTGTGGGATTTTACTTAAAAAACAATTTGGATTACCAGATTATCTGCGATTTTAAATTATCCATTTCTTCCTGTGAGGATATGTGGGTAGAAATCAAGTGTTCTAATTTCAACTTAAACTTCCAAAGCCTCATCATTGGTGTTATTTATAACCATCCAAAAAATAACGTACTTGCTTTTACTCGTGCAATGGATCGCGTACTCGAGAAACTGACAATGGCAAAAAAAAACTTTTTCATATTAGGTGATTTCAATATTAACCTCCTTGACACCCATGATAATGCCACTGCCAAATATTTTGATATGCTCATGTCATATCATACATTCCCAGTAATTACGAAACCCACTAGAGTGACCTCCTCCTCCCACACCCTTATAGACCATATATACACAAATACCGTGAACTATTGTTCGTCATCATTTATTCTACTTAGTGACCTTACTGACCACTTTCCGGTCATGTGTACAATTTCAGGTATTGATTTAATCACAAAAACAAAGATTCGTATGAAGCGCGATATGACAAAATTCTGTAGCGAATTATTCAGAGCCGAAGTTGAGTCAATGTGTAAAAACTATACAAACGTTTATCTTTGTAAAGAAAATTTTAATAGCTGTTTTGAAACTTTTCTTGGCCATCTGAAATGCTCAATCAACAAACATGCCCCATTACGACCCTTATCACGCAAAGAAAACAAACTTTCTTATAAACCTTGGATCACCAGGGGAATTCGTAAGTCCATTAAACACAAAAATATTATGCTTAAAAAAAAGTTTCTAAAGGGCAATGCACTCCAACGTAGCTACTTCAAAAAGTATAAAAATATGTTAACACATTTGCTGAGGAGATCTAAGCAGATGTACTACCATAGTGTCCTCGAAAGCAATCGAGGTGATATTAAACGCACATGGCAAACCATTAACGACATTATTAAGATCAAGTCCATAGATAATACATCCATCTCAGAATTGGAACTCGAAAACGGTACTTCAGTGACCGACCCAGTTACGATTGCCAGTGTTTTTAATAAATACTTCTCGACAATCGGAAAGAATCTTGCAGATAAAATCCCACATATCTCAAAATCATTCGCCGACTTCTTGGGTGCTCCAATGCAAAACTCCTTTTTTCTCGAACCCACTTCTTCCACGGAGATTATCCAAATAATTTTAAATCTGAAAAAGAGTAAAGCAGTTAGGCCCGATGGTGTTCCATCCCACTTTCTAGGAACAGTTGCCGATATAATATCACCTACACTAACCCACTTTTTTAATTCAGCCTTTACATTAGGCATTTTCCCTTCTTCTTTAAAGATTGCTAGAGTGGTTCCCATATTTAAAAGTGGTAAAAAAAATGATCCATCAAATTACAGGCCCATTTCCATTCTACCCTCTATAGGTATAATTTTAGAAAAATTATTATATAAGAGAATCCTTAAATTTTGTACAAATTTCAACCTAATTAACAAATGTCAATTTGGCTTTCAAACTAATACTTCCACCAGTCACGCTATTCTTGATTTAACCTCTTTCATTTTCGATAAACTGGACAAAGGAGAATTTGTCTGTTGTATCTTTCTCGATTTGAAGAAAGCTTTTGATACCGTCAATCATAGAATTCTATCCCATAAACTTAGACATTATGGTTTCCGAGGTGCTGCAGGCAATCTATTATTTAATTACCTGTCCGGTCGTTCACAATTTGTGGAGGTGGATTCTCACAGGTCTCCAGTGTTCCCCATCTATTGCGGAATTCCTCAAGGTAGTGTACTAGGACCACTTGGATTCTTGATCGCAATTAATGACTTCTCTAACAGTTCAAATTTTCTGACCAAACTCTTTGCCGACGATGCGTGCCTGCTTCACAGTGCAAAAGACTTAACTTCGCTCCAAACCAAAGTGAACACTGAAATAAACAAAGTTCATGATTGGATGATTTGTAATAAGTTCACAGTGAATGTTGATAAATCGAAGGTGATGATATTCTGTCCCAAAACTCGCACTAGACTTGCCAACTTTACAGTTAAAATTAATGGTATTTCGCTTGAAGTTGTCCCTTCTCATAAATATCTCGGACTCCATATTGACAGTCATCTAAAATGGAACACTCATATCACTGAAATCCATAAGAAACTGTCAAGATCTGTGGGAATTCTGGGCAAGCTTCGGCATTACGTCCATGATATTAACCTGCGAACCGTATATTTTGCCATATTCCAGTCACACATCCAATATGCCATAGCTGCATGGGGCTCTGCTACCCAGACAAATTTGCGTAAATTAGAGGTTCTCCAGAATAGGGCCGTTAGAGTTCTCTCTAGGGCGCCTTTTCGTTCTAACATAAACACCCTATACCATAAGACCAAGGTGTTAAAACTATCCGACATCCACAAACTAGAAATCTCTAAAGTAATGCATCTATTTCACAACCACCAGTTGCCTGCAGCTTTTGACGATTATTTTGTTAAGCTTAGTAACGCACATGAACATAATACGCGCTCTTCGACAAGATCCAATTTATTTGTACCCCGCTTTTCAACGGGCAAAACTCAGAACTCCTTGAAATATAAAGGCGTTATAACCTGGAATAGTATTCCCAATGGTTTGCGTGACTCCACCTATGCCACATTCAAAGTAAAGTATAAAAAATTTTTACTTTCTTCTTACCCGTCTCCTGCCAGCACCTTGATTTGATGTGCTATCAGCATTTGCCTTGCCATTGTTAGTTCAATACTTGTTCAGATCCACAGCCTATAAAAGTGTCCCCCAGAACCTGGATCAAGGCTGTTGTGAAGGATCCGATTTTAGTGATTCTCTTCCATAATCCCCACAGTTTTGCCCTTCGCTGTATATGCAAAAATGTACCCAGTAATTGATTACCTCACTAAACCATAAAGGGTGAGATTATGCCTACCTAAGGATATAATCGAATAATTCATGGATCATATTTTGCTCTGGTTTCTATGATGAGGGTCTTTTTGATTTAGTGATCCTGCTCTCTGAATTAATATTGATTTATTTATATTAATTGTTATTTGGTTCTTAAAAACTAGTGTCTCTATATTTTATATTCTAATTGTGTTGTCTGGTATTTTCAATTTTTTGCATTTCTTAGTTCACATCATAGAATTGAATGATGTATTTACCTGTTAATTTTCCATTTCTCTGTTTACATGAATTGGATTGTATTTTCATCCAATACCAATTCCTTCCTCAAATTTTCCAATGACTCCAGTTCTGGAAACCATACCACAGTGCCAATACTTTCTTGAACTTGCTCCCATATTTAAGATAATTGTAACCATCAAGATGTGCTTATATTTCAAAATATATTTCTTAATAACTAACTGCCTTAATTACGTATCCCGGCGTACATGGCCACTATCATACCGCGCGGCCTCAAAAGCAATATTCTTGTAGGGTTTCACGACGCTGACTGTGGTCGGACTGCTGTTATATTACTATACTGTTGCCCATGATTACCCTGGTTGTGCCTGGAGTCTCTTTTTTGTTACGGTTTTGGATTTTCTTGGACATTCTTTCCTTCACTGCTTAAATGTGTTCGATTTATTCTATTCTACTTGTATCAAAGTTAGACATTTATCACAGGTGTCGCTGCTAGATAACCAACATTGGTTTTTTAGCGTCACCCTTCACCATGAAATGCCTTTATTTATGTTTTCTCTAATTTTTGTTCGCATTACGTGTATGTTTCATTTTGGTGAAAAATAAACGACTGACTGACTGACTGACAAAATCACAGCTAAGGGGTCGTTGTCTTTCGAGGCGTCCCGATTTGAAATCACAAAAATATGGTAACCCTAGCTATACTATAAATTTGTAAACTAATGGTTCATCAAGGGCAGTGAAACAGTCTGTAACACATAAGTTGCAACATATTTTTATGTTTTCGTGCAACTGCGATACATACCAAAGTGTCGGTAAAGATATGCTTTAATACATTCAGCTATTCAGCTTCACTACTTTTGTATTTTATGTGTGCTCCGTTGTACACTTCTAGACCAGGGGTCTCCAACTCAAAATATGTCAAGGGCCACTTTTTGTACTTTATTGACGACGAGGGTCCCAGACCGACAATTTAGGTACAAAATTGATACACAAAAAAATCACAGAAAAAATCTGAATGTATTTCACTTGAAAAAATTTCACTCGAATCTTACACCAAACGAGACATGAAACATATTCATTTACTTGTGCTGGATATTTGGCACCGTTTTGTAGCGATGAGAAACGCGATGTTTGGTCTTATTTTGCGTTGGTTTGCTGGTCTTAAGACATGCCCGTTGATCGTGTGCGGAGGGATGATTTGTAAACTTTTATTGTTGAAAAAACTGCTCGCCAATGTAAGTACTGCCAAACATCGCAAGTATGTGATGCGAGTGGGAAATTAACTTTGGTAACCAAGAGCTTTTGTCTCGTTACCAGTCCATGCCGAATATGGGTATAGTTAGCCACTTATTCGTTTTAGATGCACGGACTGCTGGTAGATGAAGCCGTAACCGACATGTGGAACCTATGGCGGCGGGGAGTTCAGCAATCCTCACGTCATTATTCTCCAAGGGATTCGAACCGCAAACCCATGCAGGGTAATCAGAAGTACGGTGGCGAGCGTATTCCTAACGCTTAGCACGATTCGCCACACCGCCGAGCGTGTGCTCCTAAACCTGTGCTCCAGAGCTCTGACTGAGCTTCATAAAAGAGTTTCCTCTACGGCAGTGGTCGGCAACCTTTGGCAACTTTTTTCAAGTGACGGACCGGTAAAGCCTGACCAAACTTTCGGCGGACCACCTTTATACAAACGGACTAAGCCTATACAATAAATTATACACATTAGGAAATTCATGTTGACAATATACTAAAAAACGAAAGTGATGCTTTTTGATGCGATATCTGTATTTGTTTGCTGGCCATTAACTGTTCCCATATGGTCGACATTGACACACTACATCCAGACTACTTTGATATTTCCTTTTCGTAGTTATCAATATTGAAAACCAGGTCTCACATTAATCGGATTTCGGGAAGGTACCAATGCCTGTAGTGTAGACCTTCTGACTCTGGTCTGGGTATTGATTGATGTTTGTTTTGCCAAAACTATTTTTGCTCGATGTGCTAACTTTATGATTATCCGGATTCTGAAGTATAAAATTAGCACTGACTAGGCATGACCGGTTAGCACTGAGCCTGTAGGGGAGTGGTCACGTTCTTAGCGAGAATTATTTTGTTGGAGATATCTTATACCCAATGAGCATATATGCTCATCGCTTGTACGGACTGATGAGAAACATTCTTTTAGGGGCGTAGTGGAAACAATGTGTTTATATTGTAGAAATTTTATTACGGTCTTGTCTGTGTTACCTCTCTGCGGAACGGCGGTAACTTTTCCGCGAACCGGCGGTAACCTTTCCGCGGACCGGCGCTGGGGGCCCGGTGGTTGCCGACCGCTGCTCTACGGGACCTGTTAGACACAAAGTGGACCTGGATAATATTGTTATCATGTCGTTGTTCCTGTTCTTCTTCTTCTTAATTTTCTTGTTAGTATTTTTCTCCCATGAAAACAATACAATAAAATACGGTATCTCAGGATGTATATTGGAACATACCCTCGTAAACGACTATTATGGCAAAACTTTGTACCATTATGTCGCATAGGGTTGAAGGTCAAAAACACAATATTTATGTAGGTCCACTTTTTGTTAATATTTATTTATTCATTTACATATTTATCCCAGGGGAGAGGAAAGTCGATAATACGGCTCACTCACATGGCGAACCACGGCCTCTCGTCCGGTTACCAGACCATGTCTGGTATGGGATTAGTTAGCCAGGTATTTGTTGCATGAACTTGATGGTTGAGGAAGCCGTAACCAACTAACGGTTACGTGAACCACCCTACGACGGCGAGGAGTCCAGCAATCCTCTCGCACTTAACTATCCCTGCATGGGATTCGAACGGTTCTTTTCGCGGGTTCCCTAGTCAATATACGCGTCACATTCATGAAATATTATTGATGAAAAACGCGTCAAATAAGATGGTTCTGAATTCATACGCAAATCTTCCCCCTTGGGATGGATATCTATCTATTAACCTATTAACATTAAATCATTTATATGAAATTTATTTATTTGATCACTAATAGGAGTTCATGCGTAATGCATGGACAACGAAAAAACGGCATACATTTGCAATAGCGTGCATCAAACAGTTACCAGAATTTTTTTTTTGAAAAGAACAATCACTTCATAGCTATTCTCCATCCAATATTGCAGATATGAGAAAGGCTATCATGACGCAGTTCATGCTAGGAACCTTATCAAATATATATGAAAATCATTTCTATGTGTCGACTGAAAATCAATACGAGTCTTATTGCCTGCGCTTAGCCGGTACTATTTTTAGCACGGGTCAATTCATCTATATATATATCTTTCGTTCATCACTCAAATTAGTCCTAAATGAAGAGAAATTAAAATATTTTTTCGTATAATATCATAGTTCATTACGTAATTAGCTCACATTATTATCCCCTGTAATACCCAAACCGAAATTGAAAATTTAGTGAATATGTATTATGTAGCTCAAGCCTTTATTATACATTTTCCACGGTTTGTATAATTCGATAAAAGAGAAAAACTTTTCTAATGTCTTTATTAACATTTTTAAATATTATCGTAAATTAAAAACAAAGCGTGAAAAATTAAGTAAACTTAAAAATTGTAGCGATCGTAATAGTGTAAATCATAGTATGAAACAAAGATGGCCGGAGTTACGTTGCGAGGAAAATGAATAAAAAGGAATATCAGATTTGGGGAGACGATGAAGATATAAGAGTGAGAGAGAATGAGATTGTGGGAAATGGTGCTAATATAACACACGACATCAGACCACGAAGGCATTTGGTCAAAAACCAAATTAATTTGTTTCTGTCAACGATTTAATACTCAAGAGTATTTACTCATGTTTTCGGTAATCCAGTCCCGGTAATAGGAAACGCGGGCATAAACTCCAGGAACATTTGGACGAGTTCCGCACAAGCCCGAGTTAAAAATTCCGTGTACAACAAAATGACTATCCATCAGTTTGTCAGAATATGGAATATTTTTACCACGTCGAACTGCTAGAGCAGGATTGCTGCAAAAAAGAGGACTTCCACTGTCTGAACTACATCCGTCTCGTTGAAGAGTACCGGCACACATGTGGCATGGTCGTATACGACCCCGACAATATTGTGTCGGTACGATAGGTACAATAACCTCTTGTAGACTTGATGGTGTTGCGTTTATGTATTCCTAAAACAATGATAGAAGGGATAGAATTCCAAGCAATCACAATTGTAAATATTTAATATTCTTACAGCACAATCGTTTTCGCTAATTCGTAAAATTTAGTCACCAATTGGAAATCCCAAGAGTGCCTTACCTTAACCCATCTTTCAAAATTCGGAAGAGGAAAAATATTTATTATTTTCTTTATTCCCCATCCAGTGAGAAGACACCCAGTCCACGGTTCAACCGTTTCTCCTTGCGGGGGCAATGTGGCCAAGGCAACTCCTGGGTCGTTCATATCGATCGGCGTGTGTAACCGAAGGATGGCTATGTCATTCAAATCTGGTTTTACTCTGAAACATTAAAATATTCTACTGGTAAAAAATATAATATTTGGGTCGATTCTAATATTGATAGGTGAAAGACGAAAAAGTGCGATTATTTTATTTATCGTAGACACTTGAGTCAACTTATTCAAATCTCGCTCCAGTCGTCATGTACTGGCACGTAATGCACATAATTCTAAACGGTTTCAGTAGCTCTTGGCATTTCACATGGGAGTGCGTGTGACTTTGCTCAGAGCGAATTGGATTGTTTGAGAGTTTTTCTATATGATCGGCGTGAACGGTATTCAAGAATGCTAAATTAAGGTTTGTGTAATGACTTGGTTTATAATGTTTTTAGGCCTGTTATCTGTCACGCTTTCTATTATATACCTGTTTTTGCAATAATGTTCATGACATACAGCAACACTGACATTACGTGATTGGCCATCGTTTTCTGCTAGTATGGACGAATTACTTTTTCCAACAATGACGCGGACAGGCGATGAAGATAGTATTTTTTCTTTGCACATTTCCTAAAACATAAAGGATAAAAATAAATTATATACTTGAAACAATTAGGAATCTCAGTGCCAAAGATTTTTCGGTTTGATTTTTTGTCAGCATCCGTCAAGAACAAATAACAGACACAGCTTTTTGAATTGTAATTTGTAGTTTCATGATCTTGATCAGGAATAAAATACTAATTCGTTAGTCTCTTGAAAATAGACGACATTCATTTTAGACTGGTAGTCAAGAATAATCACCGATAGAACAGCAATGTAGCTCCTATATTATTACTGACAGGGGGCCGGCATAATGAAGTCGCACAGTTTGTGTACGTATACGTGTTTGTGTACGCACAGTTTGTGTACGCATGGGTCACTGTTGTCAATAAGGGATTACAAAATTTGTTATGTTGAAATAAAATATTTCAACATGATTATGTATAAATAAATCAGTAAATCAATTTATCAAATACATTGGCTGTCACGCCTTGAAAACAAAACTCTTTTAGTAACGTAACAATTTACAACATATACTGAATGTGCATCGATTCATGTCATCGTCTGACCTTTAGGTGGCATGTTGCAGCAAATATTGCAAAATAATAAGTCAATAGAATTCCGTCATTTGTTGTTAAAAAAACCTTAACGTACGAATCAATGAGTAAAAATATATAAATAAAAGTTTTCAAATTTAGTTGAAAATAAGTAGAAAATTGAAATTTTCGCGTAGTAAGTTTTGATTTAGCTCCAGTTCCCTTTTTGTCGTTAGTCTAAGAAAAGTTTAAGTTCTGAATACTAAATTTTGTAGGTTTAATACTAAAATTAGATATTTTACTCTATTTCAAACAATTGGGAAAACAAGAAAGTCGATCTATTCTCTTCTGTTTAGGTCTTACATCTGAAATACAATGCCGAGCTGTCAGAACCCAACTAGGATGGATCAGCACTCCTCCACAAACAGGTGGAAAACCAGGAATAGGAGGATTTCCCCACAAATCTCTCTTGTACACAATATAAGCGTTTCTTCTCTGTGCTTCAAATGATGCCGGAACCCCACCAACAATCTTAAATAGAAAACAAACGTCAGAATCATAGAAATATATAAGGTTAAATACGAGAAACTTGAGAACGTCATGTTTCTATCCGGTAGATGTTACAACATTGCTACAAATAACTCAAACCTAGATATTCAATATAAATATTGTACTTACATTAACCTCTGAATCACAGTTAAATTTCACACAACAACATTTAGTTTACATTTACAAAATTTTATATATATATATTAAAATGTTGTCTGTCTGAATATATTTTCTGTTTTTTCTTCGAGAAATCATTTCTTCACTTGCTCTCGACAGCCTCTAGTAGTGATTGGCATTTAATTTATCTCTGTTTATGATAAGTTTTTCGAATGGAATTCAACACTATTGAACAAATGCTTTTTTTAGTAAAGATACTGCTCAAACAAAACAAATCTAATTTCTCAATAAATTTAAAATGAGCTCAATTATAGCAACAGAAAGAAAATATTCCAACCTTGAAATTCACATTCAGATCTTCCTCTGTATTATTTGCGTCATGTTAAAAAAGAAACGTTTGAATAAACAAAACATAAGAATACAATTGGGGCTTACTTACAACTAGATTTATATCTTAAATAATAATACTAGTCCTGATGTTAAGTCAATTTAACGCTGATTTAAATATATATTGAAAATAATAAGCTGAGGCATGGTAAATTAATAATACTTCATATCGGAACCTCATTTTAACAATTAGACTAGTACCCTAGTATCGAAAGCTCGATTTCATGATTGGTATTGAATAAAGCGCTGGAATTGAATTCGTGAGAGCGTTGTACGTAATGTATTTTTGTAAAAGGGAAGTCACACTGGTTTGATAAATTCCTAACGTTCAACCCCGATAAACTCGTGTTGGGGTTATTTTATTAACACTGTACGTTTTGAATGAAAATTACATTATTTGTTATTGGGAAAAAACATCAACAGACACGTTTTCTATTTTGTGATATATATTTATGGTTGAAGATAGAAAGGGGCTCAGGAAAACGACGTCTTCTGTTTTGACAAGGCTTGCCATTCTGGCTGAGGCGGCAAAGTTAACGAAAAACCTGAATGTCTTGCGAGATATGAAACTTGTAACAAACCAGGAATTTTTAATTTGGCATTTTGTTTTTTGTTTTTCAGTGGTTCATCACAGCATGTCCAACAATCAGTTTCGTGTTCGTGACAACAGTCACAATCATAAGATGAATCTTCAACTCTGGGTGTAATCCATCTTGATCTTCCATCGAAGCAACAAGAATGTGTCGAAGGATTATACATTTTCTGAATCACAGGAGAAGCAAAGATTATAATGCAATTGCTATTATGCTGCTACATATTTCACTTTTTGCCAAATGTTATGTCACGGAAAATATTGTTTAGTAAGTTCATAAACTTTCGTATATAGTTCCATTTTTTCATAAAATGCCTGCTTAGGTTTAAATATGAACTAATCGCCTATGGAAGACGTGCCAAACAATGCAAACAATATACATTATTGCTTGCTTAGTGTAACAATTATTTTGATCACAGAATAAATAATACGTTTTGGTGAAATATTTATCTCTCCGGTAATTTAGGTATGAAGTATTTCTGCATTGAAATGAATGGTCAAATATTATTATTCATACAAAATGAATTCCACATTCTCCTATCACACATGAGAAGAAATGGCTGTACAGTTTCATACTTACCCCTGTATTACCGGCTGGGCAGCACTGTCCTTGAACAAATTCTGGATTTGGTTGCTTTGAAAAGTATTTTTTGACTTTTCTGCGACATCCGTGTAAAGGTTCACAGATAGCTTGATAACCAGACCAGTGGCCGTTTGACTGGCATCTCCTGTAAAACATTGTCAGAAGTTGGATTAAACTGACAAATAGTTCAAATCGGACAAAATCAAATACACATAAGGGCCCGAATTTATTGAACGGACATTGCCAATACTTTTGAATAGAATATGAAATTTATAGAAAACATTTATAAAACTATACAATAAGTTATCCTGCTGCGGCCATGATTTTGAACAGTGACCGCTAATAGTAATTTGTTCGTCAATGAACCTGGAACAGTAACTGGGTCGTTGAAAATGTTTTTAGTTTACTTAGTTTCAGATTTGTCTCGATGTAACAAACACGAATGCTTGATATTTTAATGGGCATCGAATAACATAACTATTTGAAATTCTACACAATAGGTATGTGACAGGAGAAAAGTATAGGGCCATAAACTTAAATACGTGAGCAGTAAGTACAACAAGAATAACATGATCTCTTTCGATAAATTAGAAGGTTTATCTGCAAGCTTGAGTTAGACCTCCATCTATCTTTCTTTAAATAAAACTAGCTACGATTGCCTGCAGTTTAACACAGACTAGTGAAATATTTAGTTTAATATCTCTCACCTACAAACAGATCCTCGTACGGCATATCCACCTTTACAAACTGTTTTGCAAATGGATCCATATTTGCTAGAATTTGTACAGTTCATTCGGCCATTTTGAGCAATCGGTATTCCGAAGCAGCCATCGCCGTATGCGTTGTTCGGGACTTCCTCTGAAACTTCCGTATTCCACGATGGAACGGAAGCCTTCACTAACATTTCAAATACGCAACAAAGTATCCGAAACTCCAGAAAATTCATTTCTACCTAACATGTATAGGCAAACAATTATCCGATATCTGATACAACTCGAACAAAACTAAAAATGCGCCGTATACATGTCGATAGCGTCTTCCCTGTGAATTTTCACTCCACACTACTCTGAGGGTGACAAATAATTTGTGGACACGCCCCAACACGAACAATAAGTCTGCAATTAAACGAAAAGGTTATATGCAGTAAACCATGGACATTTTATGATGTGGCGGAATATCAAATTATTGTACAAAAATGTACGATACAATTAGAAAAGGGCGTTCACAATCACAGCATATCAAGCCAGACACTGGAATCTCCAAACTTTTATCTCAATTTGGAGAAGTCAAAAATATCAAAAGGTTTATTGATAAAGATGGTGTTGAAATCGGCATAAGGATATGTAAAATAACGTTAGAAAATGAAATTTCCCCCAAAATTGAACTCCCTAATAACTATACATGTGAAGAAATTAACAATGTTCTATCCAAGACCTTCAGAATATTACAGTCATTGGTGTTATATATGGCACTACATAACACGTGAGATGGAGCAATGTCCCGGACACAAGACAGGGTGTAGGAGATATTGTATGCGGAGAAGGGAAACCACATTCAAAAAAAGACTGTTTGAAGAAAAGCCAGAACAAAAAAGTATTTTGAGCAAAGTTTGACAATCACCAGACAAAGTTAAACAACCGTCCAAGAATGAAACACAAACACAAATTCAAAATTTTATTACAAATCCTGAAGAAAATAAAGCTTGGAAACTATAGGTATGGAGATCAAATTATATATCAATACAAAGAAAAGTTTGCAATATAAAATATGATGAAGAAAGCATAAAGGCCAAAACAGTTCATATATGCGGAATTGTGCCTGTCTACGAGCAAAGGATCAACTAGGTCTGACAGATTAAAGCAGGGGTCACCAAACTACGGCCCGCGGGCACACGTTCACATAAATTTTATTGGTGTCCATATACAATATCAAAATTTGCACTACGTATAACTTGAAATTTATGCGCTAGTGAAAAAAATCAAATACCAGATAATAGTTGTTTATTTTATCTAAATTATGTCAGAATTTCATGGAATTCCAAGGTACCGCAGGCAGTCCGTAGTCGTTTATATAAGCGGTATTCCAACGCGGCGTAACGGTACATAGCAGACGTAATGCGTACATATCTTTGGCGCAAAAAAGTGGATTTTTTAATATTTCTAATTCATGACAGCAATGTTTTGCTAACAGCTAAACTCAGGATAGTTGAATAGATATAGAAATCTTGTATATTTGTTTTCCTAGGATGTTCTCTATCTATTAAACCTTTATAAAGGTTTTTCCAGTTTCCCCGATTTACCCAATCTTCTGTGTGTTCATTGTTTATGTTTTGTGTATGATTTTTTTGCGGGAAAATCAAATTATACTTATATATTCTGCGATAGAGATAGAATTTAATATTCAAGTCTTCAGAAATGTAGAATATATTTATTGTTGAATAAATTAAATGAATTTCCAAACTTTTGTGAATTTATTGTATTGCATTAACAAAAATATTTTTCCGGCCCGTTTCAACACAGTTTGAGTCATACCCGGCCCGGGGTCAAAAAAGTTTGGTGACCCCTGGACTAAAGGATATACTACAAGAGGAAACATGGGAACAACATGTTATTTGCATACCGAAACCCGGAAGTTTCTCTGAAAATAAATGATAGATAGCTATTTTCAAGCCGACATGACGCATCACAGCGATAAAGGGTCAGAAAAACTACTGGAAAACATTTGTCCGTTTGTTAACCTGAAAGAAGGAAAACAAAAGAAATGAATAAGCTGAAAATGACATTCCAATCTTGACAAATAGCTTTAAACCTGAGCGGAATGAGACGATATCGATAGTCTATTACGAAACCTACAAACTTGCACAGGAAAGATGAACTAATATATAACGAGCAATTTCTTGTTAAACCTTTCCACTTTTTTGGACACGTTTAGTGGCCATAACGATCGTTTCAATATTATGTTGTTGTTGTTCTTGTTCTTTGACACGTTTTTAAAAAATCGCTTTTCTCTTCGAATACTGGACCAATTGCTTTGAAATTTTCAGTGGTTAAAGATTAATTTATTCGCTAGAAGGCTATTACTTTCATTTATTTCAAAATTTTGCGTGAATTCTATGAATCTTGATATTTCGTCTAAAATTTTGCTGTATTATTTTTATCCATGGGAACACGGATTTTAGTCAGTGTCATTACTGGCTGTACGTTTTGGTTCTGCAAAATTCTTGCTACTGGAAATTCAGAACTTTTTTGAGGGTACCGGTAGCGTCAAAGGTACCGGTAAAGACTGATTCGCTCTGGTCTAACGTGTCCATATATTTGTGCGTAGCTCTCTTGTTATTTTTCTGATACTGTGCTTTTTGCGTTATTTCAATACTATGATAAGAAAAATGGGAATCACAACATGCATATCCTTTCAGTTACAGTCCTGACGTTTAATGTCAACTGTATTAGACAACTTATGCAGCGTAAGTCGGTAATTGACTATCTCAAGCATACTGAGGCGGGTAGGCTATATACATATAACATTTCTCCAGGAAACCCACTGTGAAGATGATATCGAACCTGCTAATAGACCAATGAATGGTGCAAGTATTCAATTTGGACCATATTCACAAATGAGTCCTCTGGTGTAGGAATCTTATTTTCAAATAAAATAGATACAGACTTTGAAAATGTGAAGATAGGTGACAATGGTTGAATTATTATACAGTATGGTGGAAATCTTCTGAAACCAACATTATTTTAATTAATGTGGATGTTCCAAACAAATGCCAAGAACAGACTGAATTGTTCTTATTGATAGAAAAATAATAGATGAATAAGTAAATCGAATTAGAAGCGCGCAATATTCTAAAACGATAACAGTACAAAAAAGCTCCAAATCTGATAAGGAATAGGAACTTGGTTGATATTTGAAAAAAATTTAACATTAAAATAATACAATATACTTGCAAAAAATGTAATAATAATGTTTGTACAGGAAATGTCAGAACAGACTGGATCAATGGTATCATGCAGAGAAACGGTTAATGGCAAGAATGTTCAAATTTAATAAAATGCAACATGGTCCTGGCTATTAGTAATTCATTCTGAACTAAACAAACTTGACTATTAAAAATATTCAAAAATCCGATTTATCATAAGATATACAGTAAAAATAGTAAATCAATGAGACAATACAAAATAGTTTAATCCCCAAGTTGAAACTTTTTACAGTTGAGACGACCACGTCTATAACTCTGTTTTATTCTGTATGCCCATATTTATTCTTACCCCTTGAGTCACTAGCGAGCAGCTGAGTATCCTTCCTTTTTAGCTGGTTTGTCAAAGTGCCGGCAGTGTGGAGTTTTCTCTGTGTATTAGGTTAATATTATAGTGTTTTATTGCCGTAAATCTATGTAATTCTTGTTGTAGACTGCTAGTAGTACTACAGGTTTAGTGTTTCTCCAGTTTGGCATAGCTCTGTTCACTAGTTATCTTGTATGTAACGTTTCCACAACTAGTCTACTTTCGCAGTTTATTTCTTGTGCGATTTCCGTATTTCTATGTGTATTGACATGTCTAATGGGGGTTTGTCGGTAAGATAGGATTTGTGTTGTATCCTTAGTGTCATACTAGTTATACTTATTTATTTCTAGGTATGTTTTGCCTGGTGTTTGTATATTCCATTACAGGTCAATAGTTCATGACTGTGACGTCATAGACCAATTCCTATTTGTGTTCCTTATGTATCTGTATGGTATTTTGTACTGTTTTTCTATTTGTTTGTTTTTATTGTATTTCTGATTGGAGTATTTGGTTGTATTAAGTTCTTACAGGTGTATAATTAATCTAGTTAGTTAAATTAGTTACTTTGCTGCAGTTGGAACCGCGAGAAGGTGATTTGCAATCTTCATCTATAGCTAGGCTTACCATACGTCCCGCTTTTTAGCGTCTTGTCCCGACCAGTCAGCAAAAGTCCCGCTTTGGCGTTCAGCCATCCAGCATAATACACGAACATTACCAATTAACAAGTTCTCGTTATTGCTGTTGCTATGTAGCGCAGCGCTAGGCTACTTGCTGAAGGTGAATGCGTTATTTTGTTTGTTTCGTTGTTTCCCGCTAACATTTTTAGCGAACGTACCACATGTTACATTGAACAACGTCCTTTTGAAGAAGGTATTATCCACAGAAAAGCATGATTGGCGAAGTAAATTCTTAATGCTTGAAAACGCCAGGCTATTTTACTATTCTTTCTTTTTTTTTTGCTGTACATAAAAAATTGAAATTCGAATTATTTGTATCGTTAACGTCAATTACTTTCCATTTTTCGAAGTGAACCCGATATTTGGACAGAGAATTTGCGCATGAACTCTCAATGACAATATGGCTAATGAAGACAGCCGGGATGATTTAAAAAGTAACCCTATGTAGTAAAATCGGAAAATGTAAAGTTACAAAATCACAGTAAAGGGGTCGTTGTCTTTGGAGGCGTCCCGCTTTGAAGTCACAAAAATATGGTAACCCTATCTATAGCAATTACAGTGTCCAAGAAGATAGCAAAAAGAACCTGAGTGGTTATATCAATTTTTATACGCCACACAGTCAATAGGTGGAGAAATTACGCATGAAGAAGTAGACCAAGCATTCAGGGAAATACAACAAATCACCTGGCTTAGATGACTTAGCGAAAGATTTCATGATAAATTTTGAAAGTTACTTGAACCAACATTACTTATTGTGAAAGAAACCTATATCGTGCTTATTTCTAAGATTTGTGCTTATTTTCTAGACTGCGTCTTATAAAATAACAATGTGCTTATTTCTAAGAAAAGTGCTTATTTTTGAGTTGCGTGCTTATTTTGTCTGAGAAGCATGGATGACTTGTTCGTATTTTGCGTATAAAGCTTCCGTGGAAACATGGGGTGACGCTTTGCTGTGTTAGTATTGTGATCAATTCTACCATAACCTCATATCTCGGACTCTCTCTCATCGTGAACTGTTTCTGTTAACGGTAGGGTTTTCAATATTTCCAGGCTAACTTTGACACATTCACAATAGTTGCTGTTAGTTTTTAGGGATACTGTTTTTAAGCATAAACCATAATTTAAACAATGAGTTAGCGTAAGCACGAGTTCCGTTTCGAATATGAAAAGGAATTTGATGATGTCAAACGAAGTCGGAAGGGTAAGAGCGATATGCTCACTGCTCGTATTGTTACTGCAATATCAACCTATAGAGGACATGGAGAAAACAGCAGTTAGTGCCCACAATATTACCACAAAACATGCAAATTTTGCAAAAAGCAGTGCGAGAAATCAAACAATGGAGAATTTAGATTAGTGTAGCCCTCCTCTAGTTCCCAATCCTAAACAATTCATGCTCAACCCTGTGAAATACCTTTATAAAGCAATGAAACTAGGAAGAACGGTGAGTTTTTCTGTGAGAGTCACAGGCCCCCGGTTATAAAACACTGCTCCAATAGCAATTTCCTGGCTGCATACAACCTTGTTCGAATGGAATTTTAATAAACTTGGGTGGAAAAAAATTGGGAGTGCGAAAGAGTCTCGTATATAACTATAATTTCCATCTCATTTTTCATCCCCCCCCCCCCCCAAGAATAACCTTTGAACAACTGTGCTTATTTTTGGCTTCAGGTGGATGGTTACCCTGGCTATAACCCATATCCTTTCGAATATAAGATGCTAGCTAAATTATTGCTAAATAAATTGGAAAAGATCAAACCGGATTTGTTTTTGGCAGGGTAATCAATGGAAATTTATCAAGTCTCCAAGACGACATATCTTGTGCAAACAGACAAAACAATCACTCTCATTATATTTAAATTGATCCGGAATCGTACGACACTGTGGATCGAGAATTAGTGAAAATAAATAAAACGAGATCAAAAACTAATGCAAACGGATATTTGTCACTGAAATTTTTGGGAAAGAGAGTAAGGCAAGTATGTTCATTAGCGCTATATTCATATCTATCCGTAGCTGATCTTTTTGCATCTAATATTATTTTGGTAAAAATATTGTGGGATTTATAAATTGCACTGGAGAAATTGTGAATTACAAAGAGTACGCCGTAACCCAATTCAGACCAGTGGTCACCAACGCGATGGCGCAGCAAGTCTCCGGTAACTACTACATGAGTCTCCCGCAGGTCTGTACTAAAATTAGGTTAAACTAATGGCGCTTTCCAGTAAGCTGCATCTATCAATTTTATTCTTCTTTAAATCACACATATATGAGAACTAAAACTGATAATATTTTAATTATTGTAACCATCAACCTCTGACATAAACTTCATCAAAAACAAAATACGCCCCATTGATGAACATGTGCATGACTCACTCAGAGTTGTGGGGTCAAGTTACACACGAGAGTGCAACACACTGGTGGGGAGCCAGGTTTCCCACTGCCTGGCGAAAAAATAGACTAGATTTTGATCCCGGTTGGAAATAGGTTTATTCATAAAGTTCATTTTTTGGGGCTCGTGCAATGTGCTTGTTAAAAATGCAGGTACATTTTGATATCCTCGGCTGTTATGGAAGTGATGGTTTTGAAACGTCCAATTGAAAAAAAAGACTGAATAAGTTTTCTTGATAATAATTTATTTCTTATGTTGTTATAATTGTTAATAATTTCATAAAGAATCTTTAACAATATCAGTGTCTTCCTATGGCTAAATAGCATTAGTTAAAGCGTAAATATATACTACTATGGTTAAAGCTTCTAATCGAGCCTATTGGATTTTCAAAAGTGTGCATCGAACTGGTAACCCTTGGCTTAATCGGTACACAAGTTGGTGACCCTTGACTTGAACAGTAATATATTCGGCCTTTATTGATAAAAGCCTAAAGTCGTTGGAACGTTTTCAAATGGAGACAGGATTGAAATTAAAAACATAAATGCAAAATTATATTGTGTAGAAGTACAAAGGGTTAAACAAGACGCGATTATTATATCCCGAAATTGGATAATTTTGTAAAAAAAAGGTACAGCCATAAGTTTTTCATGGAATAAAAACCACAATTAATTGGCACTTAACACCCAAATAAAAGTGATTAAATTGAAAAATGGGTTCTTAAACTTCTCAATGATGAACAGAAACCTTGGAGTGAACGAGATAAATAGATGAAACGATGATAGCCAAGCGAAAACCATTCTCAAATGTCCAAGCCAGACCAATTAAAAGAAATTTGGTTTTTTGGCGCAATATGTAGGCAAAGGAAGTTGCGGAAACAGGTAAAACAAAAGCCACAATGGAAGAATTGATAAAGTGAAGTTCCGGTACAAAAATATGGAGCAATTGTTTTGCCTCCTATCGCGATATAGAAAAATGGGACTAGGGTACAAACATCGTACAGTAAATCATAGCAACATGTACGTTACCGATGAAGGTATTCATACCAATGAAATTGAAAACATTGCTCTAGTGTCAAAGCAAAGTTCAAGCGAATGAATGTGGTAAAAAGGGCGATGATTGCCTCTTACCTAGACGAGTAGCAGTGGAGGCGAAAGTATTCCTACTATACGCATTTCTTAAGATATTAGAAGCAATATCAAATGATCCTAAATATAACATAAATGACCTCAACAGTCAACAAGACGTTTATGCTATACAAAAAAAGATTAGAAACTATTGTGTTTTACATTTATTACAGACTCTAAAATTTCAAGTTATTAATTTAAAAAAAAAAACGAAAGGAGAAGAATGCAGACACCGCCACATACATTAAAATAGATTTTAACAACGCATTTGCAGTGGAGGACGAGTGCCGATCTAAACAAAATTAGAAACATGATCGATCCCCAATGCACCATTATACCCGTTGGTAATGTAGAAAAAAATGATGTTTGTATCCAGAACGCTCACAAATTTCGCAGGAGTATTATACCCGACCAATGATGAACCAGTGATAATTGACAAATATGAGCCTGGTGTGAAAAAGGAAGACGATGAAAGCTCCGATGATGACGAGTCTGGTTTGGCGAGGAAGAAGGAAAAAACGGTTTTGCGTTTAAGCGGAAAATGAAACCACCAACTTACATCATCAGTGAAGACGGAGGCGAGAGTTTGGTAAAAATAGCCAAACAAGAATCTAACGTAACAGATGAAGTGGCACAGGAACAAGGCAATGCCGCGAATGAGAGCGAGCTTACAGGGTCAAGCAAAAGGGTGAACCATCTAACAAAAAGGTTACCGAGCGTAAAGCCTGCGTAGTTTCACCTTTGGTAACGGCTGATAAAAAAAACAACGGCAAGTGTGAGGATATCAGGATTATTTCAGTTAGCGGAAATGCTCAGACTTCGTCTCAAAGTGAAAATCGTGATCCCCGAAGAGCGACTGTCGTCCGACCGTCTCAGGAGCCTCCAGAAATAGGCCAAAGTAACAGCTTCGTCGTAGCAAACGACGAAGAGACGTCAACAAACGTGAGATACCTCGTACACTCGGGAGACGGTGACGATTATCTGGAGAAAGTGCTCACGAGAAAAGTTCCTACCGAATGGATTGTTTTTTAGGGGTTGGAGAAGTGTGACAGCGCGGAGAGATTGGAGTTTGCGGAATACCAATATGCGTTTTCAGCCAAAGCCTGATCAAGAGGCGACGATGATACAGAATTTATATGCCAGATTGGTAGTTGGCATGGATATTCGGAAAGTGTGATATGGGCGTTGCAACGGCTGATGCAATTGTCATTCTCGGCCGCTGATAAATGATATCTCACAAAGACTCCGTTTGATGACGATGGCAGCGATAAAGGACCGCGTATTAGCGACGCAAGCGACTCAGAATCGAAAGATGGCTTCAGTCCCGCGAGTCCTGGCTACCAGAGCGAATGATGCGAACCGTAGACTTATTGGCAAACTGTATATAGTTTTTGCGTCATTCAGATTTTTGGGATTTGTGACATATGACCAATTTTATAAATCATTAGTGTTTTGTTTAAAAGGCTGCTGATTAATTGAAATTAAAAGAGATATACCGAATGAAATGAGGGTTTGTTTCGATTCCTGGGAAACATTTTAAATTCTCATGCAAAGGTGCTGTTGGTCTAATTTCGCATTGGTGTTTGTATCCTGCTGGTTTTGTAGAAAGAGAAATGCAGATAAAACTTTACAGATTACGTCGTCAACGACTCGTTTAATTCTGAAACGGATTGTTTCCCTATTGTCTCAGTCTCTCGGATGAGGCTGCAACTGAGTTGAAAATGATCGAAGTTTATGAGGAAGACTAACCGAAATTCGCTTTAAGTAAAGGGAGGTATGGAAAAACATGTCAATGAAAAAAAAACAATGTCAAACGAGCTGCGCTTAGAATATTGTCAATGTTTGGGTCAACATATGTCTGCGAATCTGTGATTTCTACCCTAAAACACGTGAAATCAAAGCATTGATCAGTTCTGACTGACACACGTGTGAGAGAACAGCTACAAAGACATACAAGCCAAATTTTAAAAAAATTGTTTAATCCAAGGAATGCCAGAAGTCCCACTGAGTAACAAGCATACCAATCAATAACTTGTAATTTCTGTCATAATCATGTTGGCTAGTGACATTTACAAGAAACTAGCGATAAACAGCTGAGTGAATGTATATCTGATAATTATGTGTGTTCTTGTTTATAATGCGGCTCTTCGCGGAAATAAAGTAACAAATACGTCTCTTAGTCTCTAACCAGGTATGGGGTACCCCTGCTTTAGGTCAAGAAGCGTTAGCACTTCCTTCTTTGGGCTATCGCTTCAGCACTCAACCTTTGCAATTCTTCTCTTACTTCGTTTGGCGTGCCTTCTTTCAATACATAATTTCTTATTGGTTCGTACGACGTACCTTGTCTATTTGGTTTAGGCATGACGAATGATTTTCCTCCACTCCGTGCCTCATCCCGGAAGTCCAAGACTTTATCTATTTAGTCAGAGCTGAGGTACTATCCTCCGGATTTGACCCCGTTTGTTTGGGTACCTGATCTTTTGAAGTTCGATGCGCTACCGGTATCGTCTAAAAAAAAATTTGCATTATTTTAGATACATTTGTACTTAAATACATTACTCTTTATCTATACCCGAAATATTTCTCACATAGGCTAGCTCATTTTTTCAATGTTGGGGAGATGAGGTACTTACTCAACTCATTTACATCGCGTAACAAAACTTTTAGCCGATTGTCACCATTCAAGAATATGGACCACTTTTCCTACATTTTTGTAATAAATGCTCAGGCAATTTTCTCGTTATTGGTTGATTACTCATTCTTCCAGATCATTTTGTCAAATACTATATTATGTCGCGATATGCCCAGTAGCCTTATAAAGGTAACACACTGATAATGACTGACCGTTACTCAGTGTGGTGTGCAGAATCCGGTTGCCGAATTTTAATCCGGCCGGATTTTTCTCATACTGGATTGGATCCGGATTCGAAAATCAGACACTGAGCCGGATTCATCTGGATTCTAAAACAATCAAATTATTTTGCTTCTCAGCGGCACTAATTACATGTTTTTCAATTTCGGCTGACGAAGTGAATTTTCTGTTGCACAGGCTTTGAATCCGCCATCCTCTTTGCCGCCACCGCACGTATTTTTTTCGGCTATTTCGGGAATGCTTTGCTACGCTTCAGTGGCGAAGGATAGCTACGTCATGTAATGTATCTATCAATGAATTTAGCTATATCTTGAAGCCAATGAACAAGCTTCGGTCTTGCATTTTGATGTAGTTTTTGAAGGATTTTATTAGCATGAGCATCTAGGAAGTCCATTAAGTTAGGAGTTTATCATTTTTGCTCTCGAATTCATTTTGGAATTCAAATATGTGAGCATTAATTGAATGATTATTTTGAGAATTACTACCTATGTCTGTATGTTTGAATTAGCATTTGCTGAATTATGGACTTGCAGTTACAGAGTTAAGATACCGTAGTTTTGTAGATGAGTAGTCATTTTGGATTTGTGTCCAGGGTGCTGAGTATAGAATATCCAATCCTAACTTGACTGGGTTATGTGGAATTATCAGTTCGTTTTGGATATTCCAAATGTTCGAATGAATCAATCAACAGCAAATCCACAATGTCTGAATGAAAGCCATGATTTGCTCTATTAAATTGGACACATTCCATGATTTAATAATGGATAATATCATCTTATTAGAGCAATACCAATACTGTCAGCTGCAGTATCATTATGTTGGTTTCTATCCGTATCACAGACTACTCGACTGCAGTACAGTCTGATAGTGTTTTGAGAATATTTTATATATTGTTGTATAACCATTTGTTACGACCCAGAATACTACCTTCCATGCAACTAAATATGGCAGGTCAAAATGATTTAAGCGTAATAGGAGAAATACTCTCATCCTCACTGCATTTCTTGAACATTAACCGAGGAAGGCGTTATATCCAGCTATAGAAGCTTGTGTTTTGTTCTCGAATATCATAATTTTACCTGGTTTTCTTTGTGATACAGAGTTCAAACTTAATATTGTGTGCACAAATAGAAGATGAAAAATGTTATAAATCACTGGTGAATTCACTGAAGTGAAGCAGGATTTTTTCGGATTATTTTTCCAAGGAATCCGGATTCGGACGGATTCTGAAATGACGGAAATTTTTTCGGACGGATTCGGATTCTGTTTTTAGCGAGTCCGAACACCACTAATGTAAAGCCCAAGCGGTGTGAAAATGTTTGGTGAGCTCCATCATGGGGGCGTACTCTGTGGCGTGTTTTAGCCTCTCTGAGTTTGAGGCATTTTCCACAGTCTCTCTTTCTCTTTTGCTTGAATTGGTAAAGGCGCTCTTGTCCGCTGAGTCGACACTTCGCTATTTACAGGGTACAAATGGTGCGGATATCCTTGCAGCGACGCGTGTATATTATATACGTTCACAGGTAAGAGTGGGACACGGGCATGGTTGCTATTACCGAGTGGGTCGAGGCGTTTGGATATCTTACTGTCCTGTTCGTTGTCCCTGTGGCTTGGTTATCTAACAACCAGTAGTTGAAAATTTTCTGTAACTCCGTGGCAACCTCTCACCAAGTATAATGTTCCTTGCCCTGCAATAATATTCTCAACGATTCAGGTATCTTTGCTCCGAAGTTACCAAATAATCGAACACCGTCTGGATCTGACATGATCTCGCCGTAAAGCTGGATGTTCATTTCACGCAACTATTTATTGATGGCAAACTCATTCAACATCTTTTCGTTATAAGCAATGTCAAGGAGGTTAGATATGGTCAGTAGTCTCATCAATGATTCCCGAATTGAACGCGACATGTCCAATATATCTGCCATTTGAGCAGCATCTTCTCGTCAGCCTGATTTGATCCATTTCTCCTGCATGACTTTGGTCAATATTCTGTCTGCCATCGTATACCCTGGCCCACGTTTAATAAAACGCATGGCATTTTTAATCTATTTGAGAAATGCATCTTTGAGTAACGCCCAGGCTCTTCATCACCGCAATCATTTCTTTCATGTTCATGGGTTGGAAGATTCTACTCCTGCAATAGGCAGGCGTGTTTGCTGTGGGAGCGATGGTCGCAGGCTGGGTTCAATTTGGAGAGGTGGTCTCGGGGTACTCTCTTACTCTGGGGTAGTGACAGCTAATTTGGAGCCACCTAGATTAGAAGATGGCTGTGAGCGTTGTTCCTTTGATGAACGTGAAAGCGATGGAGATAAATTTGGTCTTTCTAATACCCCATTGAATTGTGGTTGGTGTGCTTATCCATTCCAATCCAGGAATACTTTCTTCAGTCTTCTTTTTGTTCGACGTCGGAACAATCATCTTATGTCATGATATTTCTGCTTCATGATATTCCTCACGTATCTCCCTCGGAGTGTAAAAGACTGGAATAGGTACCAGCGCAGCTCTTCGTGGTGGCAATATACTCACTTGGCAGGGTTATTCTCCGGGTGTGGTAAGAAGACGCCCATGACATTCACGACGTCCTTCCCTTGCACTTCTATCGGAAACACTGATACCTCTTCTTGCAGTTTAGGGTATATCGTTTTAATCTTCTGGTGATCTAACCCTTTGCCCACGACCATCATAGGCCCGTGGGGAATTTCCGGGTGAATCGAAAAGGAATTTGAAGATGGGGACGATAAGCGAGAGGCTGTAGGTCAGGTGGCGAATGAATATGTTTGTGTTGCGTCGGTCTCAGGATTCTTTGTACAATTTCCCGGTATTGTACTTGTCTTTGAGTACCTTCTAGATTTCATCTATTGTGAATTTTGCACTAGCTTTCCTTGCTGCCTTTTCCATTGTATAACAGAGAAATTGTTTATTTACAAAAAATGTGAAGAATTATAACGAGGAAACTAAAATTACTGTCTTTACAACAAAGGCCAACTTGATTGCCTCGTTAATAACCTAGGCCTCGGCTCGAATATCCAGGGAGGGTTGCAATATGTCTTTTCAATGTCTCTGCAACCTCTTCGAGAACCACTTTACCCCTTTCTTTTGTGACTTCATTTGGAAAGTATAGTTTCTCAACATCTTTGATAAGGTATCTGATAAAGGAATAAATTGCTACAATACAATTTATCGAAGATTGCAGGCAATGTTAAGGCATTCATGAGCATTTTTATAGTAAATATAAGTATGATTACATATATATAACTGCTGCATGCAGACAAAATACTTGATTCGATTCGACATATCCGCTTAATTAGCATGTTATGTCAACGCGAAGATGGTCTCTTATTTAAAAGTGTCCTCTTGCCTGATGCGTGATTCTGTTGAATTTTAAAAACATCCTGAACTTTAGTGGTGTATCGTGATGTATGTCGCAAGACAGCTGATGGATTAACGATAAAAGTGCTGCTGCAGATATTGCGATGGGTTGCAGAATATTTTTGACGGATCTACCAATTTGCAAACATGAATCAACAATGCAAGTTTTTTTTTGTTCGAAAGTGCCTCGAAAGAGATAAGAATCGCAATTACATTAGTTCCATTTTTTAACGTTTTTTACCTTACTGTTATTTCACTGTTAATTTAACCACGATGACGACTTTTTGCTTTACGCCACGTGAAAGCCACGGGTGATTTATCAAACAGTCTCTACAAGAGGGTCTTTGCTTTGTACATTTGAAATCTTAGTAAATATACCACTGGCGAAAATGCACTCGATGTCAACACACTCGCCCAATCTCTGATACATTAATCTTACCATGCGGAATGCAGAATCAAAATTTTTCTTAAGTACAATGTCTGGTATCTCAAAGTATACTCGACATCTCCGAATAAATCCGATCTTCAAAACTAAACGTTGGGTATAAAAAGAATAAGAAATGATACAAATAGTGCAAATATCATTTAAACGTTTCTGCACTAAATATTATGAAATATTGCGGAGTTTCCCAACCAGACCCTTAGTGGAGTGGGATTTCATTGTTTCTATGTAAAGAAATTGACCTTGATAATATATAAGTTTTTTCCATTATTGTGACAAATATTTATGCGCACTTTGTTTATAATATAACTGCATAACTCCAAACTGAATAAAATACGAAGAAAGAGTTGGGCGTTGGGGGGGGGGGGGGGGCTATTCAATATCCAAGAGCACTTGGAAGTTCGTCGTAACAAAATAATATCTCGAATGAATTAAACAATGAATCAACTCGTTAGCTCGAATTAATCACTAAACTAATTTAGTACGAGGCCAAGTAATTTTTATTTAGATGACTCGAGTTACTTTATTGATAAATTGTTATTCAGGTTGAACTCGAGTCAAGTCCGCAGTCCGCAGTAATGGTGATGGCGATTGTTTCAACCATCGCCTTCTGTAATTTATGTTGTTGTGTTTACGTTGACTATCAAATATGTATAACGAAAAATTTAAACATTTTTTAATTCATTTTTTACCAAATCTAAAACTTCTTGATGGGCCAATGAGATATTGGGCATCTTTCATCCCTCAGTTGTTGAGCAGGCAGTTGTGACAAATCTTGAGTAATTTTCAATTTGAGTTATTAGTGATATATTTACTAACACTAGATCAACAAATTTAGATTTTATGAATATGACCTGACATCTGACAAGAAGTTGACACGATATATATTACTGGGGCCTAGAAAGTTTAATTTAGTGACAAAAGCAACGCTCTACGGTCGCCCTAACCACACGTCTCATGGTTGAGTCGAAGAAACTCACTTTTTTATGATTTCCTCCATTTTTAAAATATTGATATAAAACAACAATTCTTTGTCGGACAGATGGACATTGTCCTTACTCCAATTTTCGTCATTTAACTTGTCAAAATCGAGAAAAGGTGTTTGTTTCTTTTCAGCTTACTTCTCAATTTCTTTTTTCACCATTCTTACACTGTTGGAATGCCTGTCAGTCTGTGCCAATATTTTGGCCAAAACAATCTATATGCGTAGATAAAAGGAAAATTATTGAACCAAATAGACGTTTTCTATATATATTCTTTATAGTTGACTTCAATTCTCACGAAATTATTGAATTTCATGCTAAAGGCTTTTTAAATCACTCCCAAATTCGAGAATAATGAACATGCAAATATATATAATGTTTTCTATATGAAGACCCTACATCTGTTAAATGTGCGATTTTTGTATGGATATTGTATCAAATTGAATACGATCGTAAACGATGTAAAATGTCTTGAAACCAGAAATAATCGTATGAGAACTTGGATTTAGGATAAACAGGATTTTGTTCTCAAGCCGTTTTTCATATTTACATTAAAAAATATGTATACAAATCACCTTCACATGAGGATAACTGATTCGCACAGCGGCGGTAAATGATTCCAGCTCTTCCATTATGTCAATAGGCGTGTTCTTGACAATTGTTAGCGCCCAAAGCACAAATTAAATAATTAACTTTTTTGAACTTTTGATAGCTCTTTTTGTTTATTCGAAATTCGGCCACCGGAAATGGTCACCACTGATAAGTCGAATTGACATTCTTTGGGCACTCTGACAACCTGAACATTTGGTATAAATATTTTTGCAAAATTTCCAATTCGACCAAATATTAAATAAATATATAATAATAGTATATCTCATAGTTATATGGAGAGGCACAGTCAGGATTTTTGAATAACCCAATGCGTCCGGGACGTCGCCGTACTATGCACCGTTCCGTTACCCGGTTTGGGGTTGTGGACAATGCTCGATCATTTCCAGATTTTTTAGCGGTTCTACACTAGACGGAGTATAACAAACAATGTGTATGAATATGACGCTTAAAGTCAAGCATATTTAGTTACATTGCAAGACACCTAAAATTTTACAGTAATTCCTTTTAAATACCTGTGGATTTACTAATTTTCGACCATTGCTGTCGGTAACCAGGAGCACGTGGTCATTATGAGAACGAGAGGCGAATAAATATTCTGTTTGGTTCCCACTCGCCCCTTTTTTCCAAGGCACAACTTTTGTACGAAAGCCTGCCTTCATTTTTGTATCCCCATTGTTAACAGTGGTTGTAGATTATATTTCAGAATGTTCTCACTAAAATTATCATAGTAATTCCTTTTACACACCTGTGGATTACTAAATTTCGACCATTGCTGTCGGTAACCAGGAGCACGTGGTCATTATGAGAACGAGGAGCGAATAAATATTTTGTTTGCTTCCCGCTCGCCCCTTTTTTCCAAGGCACAACTTTTGTACGAAAGCCTGTCTTCATTTTTGTATCCATATTGTTAACAGTGCTTATAGATTATATTTCAGAATGTTCTCACTGAAATTATTTGAATATACAATAAATTATTAACCCAACCGAATAAAAGGCCGTCGTTCATTGTCGGCGGAAGTTATTGAGAAGTGACAAACATAATGAAAATGATGCCAAAATTTGTCACGCTGACTAAAAAATTTGTCCGATTACTATTTCTGGACTCACAGTGCGCAACCAAAATTGTGATCAAAATTTCTTGACATAAAACTGTTCAAGAACTTCGATATATTGAAATTTAAAAACATTGGGACTCAGAAATTTCACGGCTGAAAAAGTAATATCGTGCAGTCCAATATATCATACTGATTTTGACGACTTCGCATTTTACTGTGCTGCTGACCTAGTTTATTAATAAGAAATAAATATGAAGTCAGTGGTTGAGAAAAGTACGCGCTTGCGGCCATTCCGCGATTTTTGAAAAATCTAATCTCGTGGCAAATAATCAGGCGCGTATTCTATACTTTCAGTCGCGTATTCTTTTACGTATAAAATTGTGGAACTCAACGTTTTATGGTGTCAGCTAATTTTGATAAAATAGGGCAGGCCTGCCCAACCTTTTTCGTCTCGCGGGCCACTTTCACATAACGAAACATATCTCGTTCTCTCGATCTCGTCTCGTTCACATACGAAACATATATCGTTGCGGGCCGCAAACGTTTGTAACAAACTTTAATACTAGCCAAGTCCCGATTCCGTTAGAATTCACATAATACATAAAAGGCAAGATTATTACGGTAACATAAAATCAATCAAGTTGATAAGGTTACTGATAAGTGCTGGCAAAATATTCGAATATATATCAGCAGTTTACTATTCGAATATCTGGTAACATGGGGCATGGACATGACATTCACGAGTCGCTCAATCGAAAAATCAATCATTACACAACGCACTTGTGGATTTCTGACGGCCACACGAGAATCTGCACACAGTTTTCACTAACAAACAAAGGCGTCAAAATTGAGTCTTATATTTGAGTCATGATGTTTTTTATTTATTTATTTTCAGTGGCTATGATATTTGAGCGTAATGTGCGCCAATGTCGCGGAAACATCGAATTTTAGTGGGCCGTTTCGTAAATTTTGAAACTTCAATACAAGTATTTAATGAAGAAACATTACAAAGACTTCTGGACAAATATATATACTAATTCGATTGGTAAAATTGCCAATCAGGTCAATTTTATCAGAATTATTGACGGATACGCAGTGACGATATTTCCAAATTGTTATTTAACGCGAACATAACATACACAAAAATACAAACATAAAAGAACAACGTATCCCGGAGCCAGGAGCAAAGATATTGTTGACTTTTTATTTTATGTCGGCGATAAAGATGATCAAAGCCAAATTCATTCCTATAATTGCGCTCAGCTTTCGTCACCGATGATCGCACAATCAAGTTCGTCGAACAAAACGCACAGTTCTGCGAGAAATGAAAAAATCTTAACGTCGATGTCCATCAGTGCGCAAGACTTGATACATACATAACAATAAGAATCGGCATCCGGATGTAGACAGATGGATGGAATAATCACACAAAAACCACGAAACAAACTTTCGCCTATATAACATAGTAAAAATTCAAAAAGTCTGCTTACAAAATTTATGGGGCGGGCCGCATGCGGCCCGCGGGTTGGGCACCCTTGAAATAGGGCATCGTTAATCAGGACTTGCACATAAATAAAAAGATTACCTACCAACAACTTCAATTTTGTGATTTATATATGTTGTATTTATTTTTAATATTTTCAGTAACAGATTACACATAAATGCAAAATTTATGCAAACTGCCCAACTTGTGGAATGAAGAGTATCCATAATTAAATTTCGGCCCTCTTAATCTGTTAAACATGCTATTGTAGTTTGAAAGTTGTGCCTGTGATTTTTCAGGTTTTTCGCCTTTGTCGATTTTTACGAAATAGGGCATGAATGCAAAATTATGTTACCGACAACTCAACTTGTATGATGTACCACATATATAATATTATGTTTTTCAAAATTAAAAACTGGCTCCTCTTAATCGATAAACATGCTATTGTAGTTTGAAGGTTTTTCACGTTTTTCGCCTTTGTCGATTCTGACGTAATAGGGCACCCTTTAGTAACGGATTACACATAAATGCAAAATTTTGTTCCCGACAATTCAACTTGTATGATGTACCACATGTATAATATTATAATTTTCAATAATAAAATCACGCCCCTCTTAATCGGGTAGACATACTATTGTAGTCTGAAATTGTGATATTCCACATTCTTTTCGTCTATGTCGATTTTGACGAAATAGGGCATTTTCAGTAACGGATTACACATAAATGCAAAACTTTGTTCCTAACAATTCGACTTGTGGGATAAAGAGTGTATAACATAAAATAGGTATCAATAATGAAAACTCGCCCCTCTTAATTGGGTAAACATGCTATTGTAGTTTGAAAGTTGTGAAATTTCTAGTTTTCGCCTATGTCGATTTTGACGAAATAGTCATTTTCTGTAACGGAATACACATAAATGCAATATTTTGTTTTGTATGGCGTACCACTTTTCCAATATTATATTTTTCAATAATAATATCTTGCCCCTCTTAATTGAATAAAAACATGCGATTGTAGTTTTGAAAGTTATGAAATTTCAGGTTTTTCGCCTATGACGATTTGAACGAAATAGGGCATTTTCAGTAACGGATTACACAAAAATGAAAAATTTGGTTCCCAACAACTCAACTCGTATGATGTACCACATATATAATGATGAATTTTTTATTTATAAAATCTCGCCCCTGTTAATTGGATAAAAAACTGCTATTGTAGTTTGAAAGTTTTGATACTTCACCTTCTTTTTCGTCTATGTCGAAATAGGGCATTTTCAGTAACGGATTACACATAAATACAAAATTTTGTCAACAACTCCACTTGTGAGATAAAGAGTGTATATACTAAAGTAAGTATCAGTATCAATAATAAAATGTCGCCCCTCTTAATTAGTTTTTCATCTCAAAGTATTCGAATCCAACGGGATCCGATAACAGGATTCGGTTTCCGCCTCTCCGGCACCAAGCGTCAATTTTTGTATTTCGGGTTTCTTCTAATTTATCAATTGAAGACGAGCATTTTTTCTCGCGTGTAAATCTCTCTCGTTTAATCAAACTTGCGATAGTGATGTATTAAGTTTGAGTAGGGCCAATTTTGGGTAGATAATGAGTGATATGTAACGATAATCATAGAGTATGTATGTATGTTGATTCGTCTCGTAATAGTGATACATAAATAAATGAACAATTTTTATTATTTAAGACGGGATGCATGCACAAGACCGTACTGGCCTAAAACACAAATGTGCGGCATGCACCCCTTTTGACAAATATGAAACAAAAAACATTAGATTAAATATGTATAATATGCTTCCTTATATAGACAGTTGTGCAAGGTGGGGCAATGGGTCGGTTGGTGTGGTGAAAATGAATTCGTCTTTAGATGTTATTACCAAATAACTAGGTACGAAATCGCGTTTACGGGAACTTGGTTTTACGAGTTACGATGTACCACATATATAGTATTAAATTTTTCAATAATATAATCTCGCCCCTCTTAATCGATTAAATATGCTATTGTAGTTTGAAAGTTGTAATATTTCAGGTTTTTCGCCTCTGTCGGTTTTAACGAAATAGGGCATTTTCAGTAACGGATTACACATACATGCGAAATTTTGTTCCCAGCAAGTCAACTAGTGAGATGCAGACAGAATATATTGAAATGATTATCAATAATAAAACTATATATCTTTATTTTTGTGTTTTTTTTTTCATTTGCATGTTGGTTTAGTTTGGCGAATTTGGTCCCGCCTATAATTCTGCAATCTGATTGTCGTATCAGGTATTTATTGTGTTATTTTTGTTTTTGCGAATGTTTATTCGTTTGTGTTGTTTTTTATGGACTGCAGCGGTCTGGAGTAGTAAACGAATTGAAAAGGCCACCGTGATACTAGTACTATTTTTTCTACTGTCCCCCCTAAGTTCGCTGTTTTACCTGGAAATGGCCTAGGGGTATATCAAATGACCTTTACAAGATATTTACAGGTCCGTTCCGGTAGGTTTGGGTAGATATTTTACACCGTTCCGGTAATTTATTGACACTGATACTGGAGAGCACGAAACTGCGAAAGGTAGAATTATATTTACTTGCTTCATATACCAGTAGCTATTCTCTGGCTTACTGCAGCATGATCTCACAAGTTTCCGTTGCTGTTTATTATGCAGTTATGCCTACTTTGCGAATAACTTCTTCTCTCGGCTCTTATGTTTCTGAACACTTCCAATTTATAAAACCATCACTCCGGGGTGAACCACTTCTATGAAGCAATAAGCAAAACAAAAATTTGGCGCTGACAGAATCGCAGAAAATACCCACGCATAAAAACAAATGTTTCCAATCATTTTAGAAAGAAAGTGTATATTTTTATTAGTTTTACAATACCAAATCAATCAATAACTACACTTCTCATCTTGTTAATATTTTGTAAACAAGCTAAATCGACTGTAACAGTGCATTACAAAATTACATACTTTTTTAGGAGTTGTTTATAAATGACCGAATTTTCTTCGTGACGTTCATTTCTCGAAAACCTCCTATAAAGGCAGCATTACCACATAATGGGACAAATCAGGAACCTTATACTGTAGATTCAATTTCATTATAGCAGAGCATTAGCAGCACGTTTTGACTTAGCCATATATAATACCAAACATAGCGCATATTCTTCAATTTTATGAACACTGTGGACATAATTAAAAAAAAGTTTGTATTTCACTTAATTTGCAGGATACTTGATCAAATATATTTTTTCTTTTTACACATTTATACTGTACGCCAAGAGAGAGAAAGAGGTTTTATTATTTCGTCAACCAAAAAATACAGTCATCAATAAAATAGCAACAGCAAATAAAATTGTTTAGGTATGGACAGGAGAGAGCGATACGACCATGCGCCATACGGTCATTGAGGTCAGCTCCCACCATATACGCTGATGTGATTAACACTGAAAGATGACTAGTGACAAAACTTGAACCATTACGATAAAATTTTTACAATAAATTTCTTAACAAAATTAAGGGATTTTTTGGTTAATGCAATGTTATGCAAGTGTGTTTTAAAGGAAGAAAAAAGAAACAAAAAAGAGGGATGTCCGGTGTTGTATTCGTTAAATAAAACAATCTAAAGCGGTCAGAATAATGAGATGGAAATTTATATTTAACTGGAAATAAATAAATTCGAATTCAATGAGGTTTGGATGCTTATATTTAGCACAATATTCAAAGTACTTGGAAAAAAAATTGGCCATATATATATACAGTGAATCAAAGACAAAAATTATATTGTGATGATAATTTGTCTGAATGTGAAAAATATTTGAATGTAACTTAGTGATACACAGTATTGAAAAAAAGTAACACACCAGGAATTTTATTTATAGGTTAGTCACAATCTGAAAATGTTTAAAATATTTCATGGACTTGTTCATGCAAATGTTTGGCATTTTTACAAACTTGCATTTCAAAAATAATAATACTTATAATAGGTATACTTATCAATAAGGTTTAGCAGATGGATTTGGGAAACGTTTCTGATTTAAACAAGAGGGTCAAATCAATAGAAAAATTTTACAAAACAAACCGAGCAATGATGAGTGAACATTTTTATTTACCTTTGGTGCTAGAGTATGATTGATGAAACCTTTACAAACAAACCTATCCTACTGCTAGTTCAGATCAATTTGGAAATAATTTAATTGATCAACAATAGCATATCAATAACTAGATATAAAAGACAGGGAAAAAACGTGCTATTCGATTGACCAACAATAAAAATTTTCGTTTTTGTAGTCGCGATTTCTCGAAAACCGCCAATACGACACGACACATTCGAAGAAAATCAGATACCTTATAGATTCGATTTCACTATTCCAGAACAGTAGCAGCACGTTTTAACTTGGCCATATACAATACCAAACATAGCGTGTATTCTCAATTTTATAAACAATGTAGATGTAAACATATTTCACAGGGGTTTCGTATTAAACTATATTTATTGAATATTTGAGCAAAATTCTTTTTCACGTTGTCATACATCAATACTGTATGTTCATTAAACTTGGATTATGTTGCGAATTACATACATTGTTAGATACATTGTATTGAATACATTGTTCATAAAATTGAGAAATATTCGCTATATTTAGTATTATATTTGCCTAAGTCAAAACGTGGAGCTACTGTTCTGCTATAATGAAATTGAATGTGTCGTAGTGCTTCCTTTATTGGCGGTTTTCGAGAAATCCCCAATCCAGGGTCGATGATTTTTTTTAAATTTTGAATAGATGGCGTGAATTTATTTTTTGTGATTTAGACTTTCCGCAACTTATTCCAAGTTTAATAAACGTACAGTATTGATGTGTGAAAAAGTAAGAAAGTTATTCGTTCCATAATTAGATAAATTTGGTTAAAATACAAAACCCTTTTGGAATAGATTAAGTCCAGACTCTAGATTGTTTATAAAATTGAAAAATATGCGTTATGTTTGGTATCACATATGGCCATGTCATAACGTGCTGATATCGTACCGTTGTAATAATATCTCATCTATAATAAAATTTTACATCCCACCATTCATCGTAATTCTGCTTCTATTGGAGGATTTTGATAAATATTGTTTAGAACTTGTACTAATCTTAGAAACTCCGTATTTTGCGGAATACCTGGGAATGCGTTATTTGCCCAATTTCTTTTTTTAGACCCTATTTTATTGTCAAATTCATTGTAGTTCTTTAGTTTAATGCTTTGTCATGTCTTTCCGTGGTAAAATTATCTTTTTCTCAGCCATTTTAATTTTTTTTAATATGTATCTATAAGTGAATACTACATGCGCGTGGGAACTATATTCAATGTGTAAAAATATTCTGGCCGAAATTGCCGCTAGCTGCACAGTGGTGTGTAACTGTACTGTATTAATGGATATACTGTACCGGACCACTGTGAAGCTAGTAGCAAACCTTCTTCTAATTGTGCGCAGCGGTGCGTTAAGTCTCGTTTTCGTGCTCATTGAAGAGTTATATTACAGTTTTGTGCTTATTGAAGGGTGATGGAGTAAAACGTAGGCGATTTCTAAATTCCACACGGCAGAATTGCTCTCGATTGTAGATATGGAAGAAACATCAACATAAATTTAAGTGCAGTTTGGAAACTTAATCGATAGCACAACGGCAGTTTGTTTTACACTAATGTTTTATTTTCTGATTTGTCAAATACGGTATCTAACTTGTCATATACTACTCGCCTCAATAAGTACGCACAGAGCTAGTCTGTGTGCAAGACTTTGAATTACCGAATAAATAGAGTTTACAGGTTCAAAAATGAGCTGTTTGTAATGCCAAGCTAATGTAGAAATACGATCGCATTCATTTGCGAAATTGGAAATATTTCAAAGTCAGCTGATTGATTAAATGCACGATGGCCATAACCGTCTACGGTACGTGTTTCTTCTTCTGAGTAATCAAGTCTATTTTTTCACCATACTTATGGAAACGAAGATATATAAAACAAAGATCAAATTCTACTAGCTTCACAGCGGTCTGTACCGGTACCGTTAATGGAGATGAATGGCAGAATGGGTAAATGTATCTGGATTTTATAATATGTCATTTTCATTTTGTATTGTATACTCACACATTTTATGGCATCACCTAAATTAGCTAGAAAATTGGGCTTCATGCAACTGAATGGAAATAAATTATTTGATTGAACCAAAAACTATCATATTTTTTATAAATTGATTTAAATTTTGCAAAAAAATGTGTAGTATCCAGTTTACATTGTATTAACAGTATTAGTACATAACGTCACATCAATAGTCAGATTTTTGTTGTATGTATATCACTTTATCAGTAGACTATTGCTTATGAAGTCAAATCCGAACAATGTGGATCCTTGTTTTGCTTATCTGTGCAGCTGTGGGTATGAATGAAAATGAAGGCAATTAGCATTTGGTTTGGTGAAGCTTCATACATTTGTAGGGTTCCCCATGCATTGCTCTTTCCATCGCATATCAGCAATATGTCATCAGCATTTGGTTTTGTATTTACATGGTATTAAAATTTCAATGTTGATCTATCAGTCTGTATACCCAGTATACGGTCAGACGGTATATATGTATATAAAACTATAGTAGGCTATTTTGTCAACACTGATCATTAGAACGATGTCAGCATCCATGTTTTAAAGTATTAACAGTTAAGCTTTTCTTTTTGGCATTTACTAGTATTTTATAAAAACAGATAATCGTTAAAAATGAAACCGGACAATGTTAAAATGAGAGATCATTTGTATAGGGCTATCATTAGCCAGTTGCTGAATGACGGATATATTGCTGTCGCAAAAAGCTTAACATCTCAAGTGAAGCCAACACTAGCATGTCCACCTTCTGATAAACTGCTCAAAGTATTTGAGACTGGAATTACCCAGCTTGAACATGACAAAGAATTTAAACTTCCATCTACTGCAGAACTGGTTGCTCCTGGCCATGGAATAGATCTTGAATTTGAGACAGATGTTCAAATAACGTCTCCAGAAGCAATTGTATATGAAACAAGTTACGTTACTGCTCACAAAGGTCCATGTCGAGCAGCGACTTTTTCAAAAGATGGACAATATATTGCGACAGGATCGGTGGATATGTCAATAAAAGTATTGGATGTTGAGAGAATGGTTGCCAAAAGTATACATGAAGGGACTCCTCAAATGCAAAATGATCAACCAGGTATGTTAGACCACCCTGTTATTCGTACGTTGTATGATCACAATGATGAAGTGACCACATTAGATTTTCACCCAACCCAGCAAATATTAGTTTCAGGTGGCCGTGACTGTACAGTTAAAGTATTTGACTTTTCAAAGAGTTCTACAAAAAAGGCTTCAAAAACCATTCAAGAAGTTGCAACTGTGCGCTCAGTTTCCATGCACCCCAGTGGAGAATGCCTTCTGGTTGGCACAGAACATCCAGTTGTGAGACTTTATGATCTGAACACTTTTCAGTGTTATGTGAGTTGCAACCCATCAGATCAACATAGAGGTCCACTAACCATGTTGGCTTACAATAATGATGGTAGAATTTATGCTTCTGGGAGTAAAGACGGAGATGTGAAGTTATGGGATGGTGTCAGTAATCGATGTATTGCAACATATCCTAAAGCCCACAGTGGTGAAGAAATTTGTTCTGTACAGTTTTCACGAAATAGCAAATACCTTTTGACAAGTGGTAAAGACAGTGTATGCCGTCTTTGGGAGACTGCAACAGGACGCTCACTCATTGCTTATACAGGAGCAGAACTTAGTGGCAAACAATTACACAAAGCACAAGCAGTGTTTAATCATACTGAAGACTATGCATTGTTTCCTGATGAAAAAACAATTTCACTATGTTGTTGGGACACCAGAACTGGTGAAAGACAACGCCTATTGTCACTCGGACACAACGGTCCTGTTCATCGTCTTGCCCATTCACCAACATCGCCTGGATTTATCACGTGCAGCGAGGATCACAGAGCTCGGTTCTGGTATAAGAGAACGACAGGAACGGACTGAATTGCTGCTGGATAGCACATTTTACTATGTGTTTCTGGACCACAAAGTTTAGGGTCAGCGCAGCATAACATGAGCAAAATTAAAATTTACTTCATGGAGATCATCAGTTTGAAGATGCATGGTATATTAGACAGAGTAATAAAATCTTGTGCTTTCGATTGCCTACTGTCTTAAAGAACCTTGCCTATCTATGCTTTCCAACAGACCAGACCCTGTTGTTTTTTTTAAAGCTTATTTGATATTCTTAATTCTCATTCCACTTTTTATGGCAGTGAATTATCAATTGACGAAAGAAATTTATTCGACCTAATAAACCCTTTGAAATCATCCTCATTTTATGCCCAAACCTGTGGCTGTGTCCCAATTTTTCTATATTTCTTCTCACTAAATTGCCACCACTGCTGGGGTATTATGCATTCCTATATTTATCTAGTTCGTGCTCTTGTCTTGACAATAGCGTTTAGTACACATTGATTAAAACGATTGTCCCTTTTTCGTAACTAAATTAGCCACAATATCAGTACTGACTCGGGGAAAGTTTATTTAACAGGACACATCAAATTTATAAGGTGTACATATTGAATTGCCATGCTGAGGAGGTGCCAAGCATCCCCCAAGTCTGAACCGGACCATTTTCTATCAGCTTTGTGGTTCACTCATCAGCCATCATCTGTTTTTTCGAAGTATTCTGCCATCTTGCAGAGGGCTCTTGATCTGTGGGAAATCTTGTTCTTTTCATCTTTTGCCATTTCAGCATATCTGAATTGGATGGGGGCATGGATTTGCTATTGGGTTTCAATTTGAATGAGTCCCAGTCATAAAATAACAACAATGTACTCACGTTTCATTATAACCATCTGGTTGAAATGTTGGGTCCCATCCAAAGTCCCTTGGGCCTCTAGGTGATACGATCCTCCCCTAGTAAGCAATTAAGGAAAGACTTGTGAAAAGTAATGACAGTAAATTCTCATTCCTTATTAAATCATAGATTCTGGGCAATACTACTTGAAAGCTTATTATTGAAGAATTTTTTTTCACATAATTTAGTTTCCATATGTTAGAAGCTGCTGGATCGAAGGTGGTCGGCCAAACAATAAGAATTCTTGTCTTTCCAACCCGACAGAGCTATACATTTAGGTGTCCCCTTCCCCTATTGTACAAAAAGAAACTATTGACAGATGTGGTAAATATACAGGCTTTTTGGCATGAATTTACTATACCCACCTCACATTTTCCAGTAAACAGTAGGACAGGGTCGTTAGCATTTCCAGTTGCATTGTACGCAAAAGTACATAGGGCATAGGCTGATTTGTCCTCCCAACCATCCAGCATCTTGTGTATTCCTTCTGGTCCCAACTCTTTCAAGAACCATTTCCTGCAACCAGATTCTAATAAATATTACATGACAACAAGACTGACATTTCATTATTAATTGGGAATGTTCAATATAGGAATAACAGAGGTTCTAAAACACATAACTATCATCTAAAACAGTGGTCGGCAACCACCGGGCCGCGGCCCATCGCCGGTCCTCGGAAAGGTCACTACCGGTCTGCAGAGAAAGGTGACATGAAAACGTACAATGCCATTGTTATCTTCATGTGAGGTTGGGTTTTTAAAATGGCAATTACAAAAACGAAAGATCGAAGTGGGTTTAACGTAAGAAATACGTTACGTGAATAGTATCACCTTTGTTTTTGAATGTTTTGTCAACATACATTTTCTAACGCATATTATTTATTACATTATATCAGTTCGTTTGTATAAAGGTGGTCCGCCAAAATTTTGGTCAGGCTTTACTGGTCTGTTACTGGAAAAAGGTTGCCGACCACTGATCTAAAACACATCTCAGACACTAAGATTTTCATTAGAAAATTTGTACATCCAGATATGCACACTACCGGAACCAATCGCATTAAAGCAGTAGAGTTACAATCTGGTGACATATTTGGGACTTCTGATAACATTTTCTACTTCCAGTTAGGACCAATAGGCTCATTATTTTCTTTATATATAATAATTTCATCACAGTGCAAGATTTCTCCACAAAGACAATTTCTAGCTTTGTTATTTTTGAAAAACTAACATCTAAGATTCCCATACACATAGGGTCCAGGGAGCCCATTCATTGCATTAAAGCATAAACATGTGTCTTCCACAATTACAGGAGTCTTCAATCTTCTGGCTGCTTCTTTACACTTTTCTCGAGAAACATCTTCTGCAGTCCCTTGATACTCGGGCACTAAAAATTGGTTCAAGTGATGACACATAGTAATGTAAAGGGATGTCCAATTTAACAGAAAATTGAAAATACATTACAGCATAATATATCTAGACAACCTAACCTAAAAAATCTCCATTTTCTAGTACATTAGGACAAATATTGCCATAATATGTCAGCACCGTATGGATCAAGGCGCATTGATTTCAGAAAATACAGGAGAATAAAACGCACAAATCACAGAAATTGATCAAGTTATGAACCATTTTCTGAACGATCTGCAAAGTCCTTAACTGATATAGATTATATTTTCCACAAACAGAATTTTACCAATACGAATCCACCGTAATCAAAACATATAGCCTAATGGCAGAATGGAGTACACTAAAATTAGAAGAGAGTAACAGGAGTATTGATTTCTCTGTCCGGAACACCGTACAATACACAACAACAAATGCACTTGGGTATCTTTAAATATGATAGGCCTACTTACGATCCAATGGTGTGTGAACAAACTCGACACTTTTATTTCCCTTCAAAATCGCAACAACTTCCTCCAGCTTCTTTTTGTTTCCAGTCACAAAGCTGACAGTCTTTCTCTGAGACATAACGCATTCCCTCTGACCGTATCGCTTCGCTTGTTGCCCGTTACGATTTGTACAGCCCACCGCGTGTACTTTTTTCTCAGGATAAATGCATCCGTGGGGGTGATGTGGGTCGATAATATTCGTGTGTCTCAAAAATTGTGGTCATCAAAATCATAAAGGCCTACCTAATAGGTCACTATATAGGTAAAAATCTAGAATTTTTTAGCGTATAAGTAGACTTCCAATTTGGCGCTATTGAGCCATTACAGGTTTTGCCACATTTGCCCGATATGTTGTGGGATGGTGGATGGGTGCGAAAAGTGGATAGGACATTATATTGCGAATTATGAGACATTAATAGTGAACCACGACTTACAGACTCAGGACTATCAGTTAAAAATCAAGGATTTCTGCTGAAAAATTTTCATCTTATACGGTACCAATCAACTTCCAGTCTGCATGGCTCAAATGCGAGGGTACGGTAGGTACCGTACCATTGGCAACTAGCGTCCCATAGCTGCATAGTCTAGTTAGCGACTTATTTTGACATTGCTACAGAAAAAGAGAGAATTTATTTCGTTTTGTCCAACCAAGAAAACAATATATACATACACATATAAATATCAAATAAACAGATGTTTTCGGTACATGACTGAGAGGCAACGATACGACCTTCGAGGGTCATCAGAGTCAGTTGGCACTCAAAAACAGACAGTACCGTAACGTCTCAGCTTCATAGCACTGGTACCGGTAGACTACTGTTGTTACATCAGTAATTATGGTATAAGTTACTTATAATATGGAGTAAATGATAGGGCTGACGGCTAACTCCCCATGAGGGCTAATTCGCCATATACTGATATAAGCCCGTTTTCTTGTCACTTTGTTACTATTTGCACAGTAGGTATTGTAACCAAACACATTTAATTTATTCATCCTTACTATTGAAGTTGTTAGTATAAACAGCCACCTTTCCATCTCCCATTACAAGAAGAGCCGCCGCACAGTTGCAGACTAACCCGTTAGCCGCCGTCGCATGGCGAGTGGTCCATGGCGAGTTCGCCCTCATGGCGAGTTAGCCTCCACCCAAATGATAGTAATTCTTGAATCTATCAATAAGGCTTGATGCAGAACTTGGTACAGCATTCAAAATCAGGCTCAGGATCCGTAAATTTTCAATAATCAGAGACAGAGGAACTCTATTACATTTAATTTATCTACCTCAATTTTGCTGTTTTATTTCTTGCAAAACTGTCCGCAGAACCCATCAGCAATTATGTGTGTTTCTAATTTTGAATTGCCTCGTTCTGAATCGTGTTCACGTTTTTTTGTATGCTTTTATTATTATTTTTTTTTGGTGGGTGGGAGTGGACGCGTACTTGTACGTTTTTCAACTTCATTTTAAGTACTGTATGCTTACCTCCCAGATATCTCTGCGTTTTGTTTGTTTGTTTATTTTTTGTGTTGTGTTTTATGTCAGAATACCGAAATAAAATGATTGATATGGTTATGGATTTTTCTATTTATGATTGAAATGTCGAAATAAAACTGGTTCAAAATTCTAAGATTAGTATTTTCAGGTGTTCACTACTATAATGCATTTGTACAAGTGATGTAGCATCAAATTTAGTCCTTTTCATGTGTTTAGCATCTTCTACAAGAATGAATGTAGGCCAAAGCTGAAAAGAATGAATAATTTTCCAAAATTGTCATTACCACTATCTGACCATGTTCTACCATATTTCAGTATTTCTGAGCTACGTCAATAATTATAATTCAAGACAGAAAATGTAAATTATAACTAGATGGAAATGCATATAATAGTGTTTATCAAACTGGACCTTCACCTCTCCCTAATGGCTATAAGGAAAGGCATTCATCTTATACCATTTATGATGACTATATTAATATGAAGTAAATTGGATATGTTCAGTTCTTTCACTGTAGTTCATTTTTGATTTCGTTTCTTGACTTTTATTAATAAACATGATTTAGTTAGAATATATATTACAATTTTCTGTTAGAAAACATTTTTATTTTAAGCAGCATTATGCTGATATTCAAGAAAGCAGCAGTTAAATTCATAATTACTTCATGATTTCCCACAAAATTGAGGTCATCATATCAAAAATATTGCCTCAAGGTGACAAAAATACATCCTGAGTTGCCTATATGATTTATGAATTTTCTAACATAATTATCCCAACCAGACCTGAATGTGTGTTATTAATGCATTGTAGACAAAACTCCAGTATAACATCAAAGGTTGTATGTATGGTCATATGCCTGCTTTAATAGGTATATCAGTAATTTTATTTTAACTAACCTGATCTATATTCCAGCTAACTCAATCCCAATCATTTTTTTTACCTATCCAAAATCATTGAAAAATATCTCAGGAATTGTGTATTTCAATACCAAGGGATACTGTTTAAGCGAGTAGGGAACGGCAGTTTGTATCGACACCAATGGCTGACGTACATATATCGTAGCCTATTTTATTTTTTTCGAATAACTGAATTCGGGCTTATGATGAATTACTGCATAAGACATGTGAACCAGGGATGTCCTTTTTAAATAGATTGTCTTCTAATATTTATGATTGATTATTGTGAATATTTTCATTTGACATGGAATTATATACATTTGATTTCACTCGGTCATTTATTTTTAATTACCCAGTAAATTATTCCTTTTCTTGAAAGCTATATTTTTTATTTCATTTAAACTACGGTAAACCTTTCATTAAACTTTTCTTACATGGTCAATGTAAAATACTTTATATTTCATGGGTGCAGTTCCTAGTGCTTAAATTGTGTCATAGATTATATTACCTTGACTTCCAAGTCCAACCCGAACGCTACTGATTCCTTTCAAAAATCGTAGTGTATTTATAGCTTTGTTCAGAGGGAAGATAGTACCCACCTTACGAAAAAATTATTTGAGAAAAATAGAACCGTAATCAAAACCTTTTGTCATTTATTATGATTTCTCTAATTATTTAACTTTCTCAATCCCAAGTGTTCGAAATTTTCATGTTTCTTTTGTCCTCAATTGTTTAGTTATCATTTATTATCAGTCAATCTAGTTGGTAATAGCGAGGTTTGCGGAATCTGAAAGCCTGAATTTGAAATTGTTGCAGTTTTAACAAATTTTTAAGAGAATTCATATGAAAGTGCCAAGATACAATTATTCTGATTTATCAAGCTTCAATTATTCTTAACGAAGCAGTCAGAATTTGACTAGAGTAGACTAAATTTGAAATGAATATTTCAAAATGGGAGGATTATTTCTTCAAAACTGCACTGCTATGATTTATTTTTGTCATTTTATAAATATAAGAAAATATTGAAATATGATTATACCGTGGTAGATAATTTTATTAATTTATAGACCAAACTAAATACAGACGTTCAAGTGTTCTTATTCATTTCCGTAGAATGGATGAAGAAATTTAGGGTTTTGTTTTTTTGGGGTCACCCTATATTACGAGCACAGTAAAAGAAAAGTTGTCTTCAGGTAATATAGTTGAAATGATAGCAAGGCAGCATTTACCATACTTCCGACTTTTGACGCTAATTTTTACTTGACACATTTTTCAAATATCTGAAGTTTATTAAAAGTTATTCTAATATTCTACAAAATATTTAAAATTCAACTCATTTGAACCAATATGCCTACATTCCATCCTATTTATGCAGTAGACTTTAGACAAAACATGAAGGAATGCAGAAAATCCTATAACTCTGTAATGGTTATAAGTAGGGAGAAACTTTCAATTTTCTTTTATCTTATTGTAAAATCTATCTCTCCCTGTTAAGACACTGAGAATTCACCTTATTTGGATAGTTAAAGCTCAGATAAAAATGCATCTAGACAAGATGTACATGTTCGAATCTAATGATAGCTGCTAGTGATTCCTGTTTTTTGCGAGCTATTTTGAATGGCTCGAATGAATCAATTTGCAGCCAAATAGTGAGATTTAATGTTAAGTCATGCAAAACTTGATTTCAGTTCTTCTGGTATTACAATATACCAGAGATCAATATAAGAAGAAATTCCTTTTTTGCCAATAAATTTATAAAAAAAAATTTAGCGAATATTTTGATATAACGGCCATTTTTAGGAAAAATGCTTGGAACAGTGGGTACTGGTTTGTCCATTTTCCAGCTCATTGGTGATTCAGTGGTATGCTACAGATTCCAGCCATATACTGGACTTATATACAATTTAACTGAATCTGACAGAAATTAATTCCTATTCTTTCCTACTATCATGTCATGATACACCCTCAGTGGCCAGCTGATTTGTTTAATTAGTTTTTGATGCCTGCCTGGAAAGTGTTTTTTGATTTATTTAAAATATGACCATAATCTTCACACAATGGTAAATGAGAACTACTTAATCCTATCACCAACTCAACAATATTTGTCTGTGTCACTCACAAAAGCTTTTAAATGGATTAAGATTTAATTATTTCTTGTTCGGAAAATGTAATGCCGCATTCTTAATACCCATGTTGTTTTCTTAATACCCATTTATCAATATTAAATCTTTATTTGTTTGTATTAGGTACCTATGTCATTTTTTGTCAATTTCATTTTTTTTTTGTATTACTGTCGTCTCTTTATCGCTTTATAATTTTTCTTTTTTTGGTTCCTAGTAATAGGTATGTTGCTGGTATATTTATTGTGTTACTGTCATGCGCTGATACTTTTTCTGTTCAGTGTGATATTCAATTAGTCTTAAATGTGATTTAGCGTTTAATTTTATTTCAAGTATTAATACTTCCTCATGGTTTCTGAGTATTACAGTCTATATACAAACCACTAATGATTAGCACAGAAGCATAATAGATATGCAAGACCTGGGTTTTACTGTCCTGTTTGATATTGGTTGAATTGAAACTGGTTACAAAGAGGGTTCTGAAATATCATAAATGAAAAGTGAATTATCAAACCTTAAATTCCCAAAATTGAGAAACATTCAACCATCTTGTGCAATTATGTATTATTTGTTAAGCTTCTGTTCTAAATAATATAAGAGTATCATTGTCTGTTTAAGTATAGCATGCAACTATTTTTCATGTGTGATCTTAACTTATTACCTGATACCTGATAGATCAATTCGATAGGTTTTCCCAGTAGCAGTACTACTGGCTGAAATCTCGCTTTTCAATTTACCATACTAAAATGAGTTGGGAGCATTCAGTTGCCTCAAACTTGTTGACTAGTAGTCAATGCATTCATATACATGAGCCAAAAAATTTCGCAGTCAGATTTGATTATCAATGGGTGCAATGAAAAATTTAAGCTCACAATTAGTTGTTGGAAAATTGTCCGACTGTCCCTAATTTTATAGCATAAATTTAAAACAGCCGTTATATTAATGTAATAGTTTAGTAAGTTTTTTCTTATGAAATACACCAGTAATTTTGAGCTATTTAGTAGCTGACACACTCACTTTGGGTTGTGACTTGTTATTCAGCAGTGAAAATGTAATTGATCACTAGAAGTCTGTTAAATATGCTGCACTATGCATTTTCTGGAATGCCTATTACATTTTTTCCTTCATTATGTATTCTCAAGTTATGAATATCAAGAATTTTTTGTAAATAACTTTCGCAATTTTTCAATCAATATGGCCTTGGGCAATATGTTAAGCCTGTGGTTATGTGGGAGAAAATATTGTAGCAGGGCAATATTTTCATATACAGGCTACCGCAAATCAACCAAAATTTGAAAACATCGGCAATCTCCTTGAGTTTTCTGCAAGTTTACTTGTTGTATTTTATTAACAACCAGGCCACCCTGGTTTCTCATGCAGTATTCACGCTCATGTACAATGAGCAATGGCCAATGGACAATATAAATTTCACATTATGATCAATACATCATTGATATAGCACTCGACCATTTCTTAAAAATGTGTAGGGATCAATTGATAATTCATATGTCCAAAATCAAATTGCTGCATTTATCATTGTCCAGTGTTATGTAACAACAATATCAGGATATTGAATTTTGCAGTTTCGCATTTATCTCAAATAAAATATCACTGCTTTATGTCATAAATTCTCTCTGCAACAATCATGTACTAACTCTAGTGATAATTAATGTATAGGGTCACATGTAGATCATTAGTATTCTGCATATCCACAGCTTTGAATCTGTTTAATAATTATTAAATAATTCCACTTTGCTGAAATATATATCATTGGCCTACCAGTAATAAGATTAAATTGTGTGTTATTAAAAATGCATGTTTTTATAATATTGCATTTCTATGTTGTTGGTTGTTGCTACTCGTGACTTTACAAACAATACAAATTTTCGAACTGCCTATGCTTTGCAACTGTGGTGACTTCTAACCTGAATTTACAAGCAATTATTGTAAATACTAGAATTCTGTTATGTTAAAAAAAATTGCATTGCAATTTGTACAACAAAACTTTTGTGTTATTGAAAACATCTTCGCCAATTTTGTTTTCAAATCCATGTCCATCAATAGATTTATTTTACAATTATTGACTGGTTAAATTGGTTAATTCATCAAATTGACAGACATCTGTCATTGTAAATAAAATGTTGAAGGTATGTCTCGTTTTGAAGTGTTAAAACCGCTCATTGGTAATATGCTTGCATGCGTTTAGCAAGGTGTTGATATGGGAATTTGATTGTCACCTTCATTATTCAATTACAGTAATGTCCCATGTGATCATGTAATCAAAATGTACTTAGTTGATCAATGCTGTTTAGTATTATGCTTAGTTACAACTTTTTTAATAATGAATTGTGTGAAGGTATGCTTCCTAAGGTTATTCTATTTATTGTAAGCTTAGAACAGCATGGACTGGTATTCATATTGATTAGGATATAAATCGATCTGTCAAATGGTTCTATCAAACTATAATAGGCTATAAGATATAGGCCACGCTCTAACTAAACTTAAACTAATAATGAGAGAAAGTGAAATAGGCTTGAGTGTAAGTCACTAAGTTTTCCTTTATGGAGATAGATCAGGCTTGAAATTCGCTATATATTAGTGTATTGTTACAAGACTCGCATTTTTTCTGTCTTTGATTTTGATTGTCTTCTTTATCAACAGTCCTAACAATGTCACAAGATATCACTTTCAAATTTGATTACAATTAATTTATTAGAATTGAGCTTAAATAATTACAATAACTACGGTATATGGTGTCAGACAGGAAAATCAGAACTTGTTATTTTGGCATTAGAATAGTAAAATCAAATGATCATTATACTGTATTTAATTATCCATTATCAATTGTATCAGAATTACCTAAACGCCTTAAATAGCCAAATAATATACTTTTTTCATATATTCTGGTATAATGTGAAACACTGAATGTATTCTCCATTGGTTCCAGTTAAATGGATAAATTGTTGGAAATCATTATAAATTAGTGTACAAATTGAATTTACCAATGCAGAACATTTTATTCTGCTCTTGTTTATGTGTATAGACAGAATCGTTTTTATAGTGTCATAACTTAATTGAGTCTGAGACTTGTCTGACAATCAGATGTCAAATCACCTGTTCAACCCGATATCATTGAAAAAAAAAAAATTGTTTTGAACTCAATTTCAGATTGTTATATTCTCCCTTAGTTGGTTTCCATTGCTTTCTAATCCTTATTCTTGGATGTGTTGATATTACAAACAACAGTGTCAGTTATGAGGAAGATATTTGCCGCACCCATGATTTTTATCTCTCTTCATCTGTCCTGAATTTGATATTATCTTTAATTTAGCAGAAAATTGTAACATATTCTTCGTTGCCTGTTTAGATGTGTGTTATATCAGTCCGCAAGTTTCAAACAGTACATATTTTAAATAAGTACCATAATAATAAAATTTTATAAACAAAATTTAACCAATTTTATAATTTTTTTTCCAATCTCGTGTTAACTAACTACCAGTATGGTGTATCAAGAATGAGTTGTTCATAGGCAGTTGAAGAATTTCACATGGAAAGTTTATGATGATACCTGAATCAGATAGAGATCTCCTGTCCAAAACAATATTTTTTAAAAGCATAGAAATGATAGAATCAATTCAAAGACATAGCAAAATTCGCTATAGTGATTCAGAATTTTTTCAAGTTCATTAATAGAATATTTTGAAGTAGGAATAAAAATGTTAGATAGTAAAAATTGAATGTTTTATCATTCAGGGATGTTTAAAGAAATTATTAAATTATTATTATTAAAGTTAATTATTTCTGTACTATCCGATTATTACTCTACAATTCTAGAACATTAATAAGCTGTTTGAATAGGAAAAACCCTTGTTACAACATATAAATTTACTCTGAACTAAGACGCTATATTAACAGACATATTTAGTTACATTAACCAATGTCGACCTTTAACCTGTTGTTGCAAATTTGCCTAGTTTTTTTTTAAATGCTTATTTCTATTATTGTTGTGTGCTTTTTATATGGAGGATGCAGGCATACGCAAAAATCATTCACCCAGGGTTCAGTTTTGAAGACCAGTATCACTCGGAAATTACCACTGTTTGTCTTCAATTAAACAATTTCCGTTATGCCTGGATAACCCGGTAGATCAAGAGTTCACGCTTGTGTCACTTTCTATTCTTTTCAGTTAAATATAACCTCGGATATATGATATCAATTTCAAATCATTGTGCTGGCTTTCCTATGGAAATGCTTCATATATATATATATAAATATGCCAGTTATGTTTAGTATAGAGACAAAGGAGCTTCAATAGCATCATATATTTAATGCTTTGAGTTGATGTAGATTGTGATTTATATATAATATTAATAATAACCTATCTGTTATCGAGGAAAAAGAATTTCATTGTAGACTCATTTTTGTTTTAGAATACCAAACGTAGTTGAAATGGGATATGTCAGAAAATTCAAAGGTGTACTGATATAGATTTTGCAGTATAGCACCAATCTCAAGAAGCAATTTACCATTCAATTTAGCTGATGAAGCCAAAAACTTTTGTATACTTTTCCTCCATATTGTGCGACTGATTTCAATAGCGCAAAATGATGCTAGTCTCAGAATGCAATGTCCGTCTGTGACCTTTTTTGTATGTCATCTCATCAGCATGTCATGTGATATTAAATTTCTCTTTGTTAATAAATCCCAATATAAAAATATTGTATGAAGAAATTAGTTTCCATTAATTGGCATTTATGAATATTGGAAAAATTGATAGGGTATTTTTGAACTGAAAATATATACTCCATTTTTATATTATTAAACAATTAGTTAGTTATTTATTGATACTCAATGCTGACTTGAACAAAATATTATTCAGTACTGTTTCAAGCAACTGCATACTAATGAATATTTTTAAATCTAAAGTATAGCATTCTGAATTCAATCTTTTTTAATGGAGAATTTGGTGCAAATTATTTTGTCTTCACTACGAAGACCTTCACAGTTTTGTGAAATCTAATTTAGGATCTATGATCTCAAATATGTTATCTCTGGAAAAATTGTCATCCATATCCGCTATTGACACTTGTCATTTTAGATTTATAGGGGTTACTGGATGTGAATGTGGTAAAAGAATCAGGGGGATAAACGGCGGAAGTAGAAGCTTGGGAAGTGATTAATTTAACAATGTGGTTTCGAAATTACTTCGTTGTTGCTTACTGGTATAACCTTCAACATTGTTGATGAAAATGGTTGAATATATTAGGTTTATTCAAACTTGGCCCTCGGGGGCCTGCCCCTCTCTGAGCAAGGGGGTTCACACGTTTGAAGTAAATTATCTGTGATTTGGTTTAAACTTTGACCATAATAATATGTGTATTATTTCTATTTTATTTGTTGACATTTTTATTATTAAACATGGTGCAGAAAGCAAGTGATGAAGACACATTATTAAAAGCAAATCTAGGTAGTTTTATTGTAGAGGGTGTATTTTTTGAAAATGCTCGACTAAGCTCGCCTATTCAAGATGTTGTATATCAAGTTACTGTGTCATCATCTAGGTATAGAATGTTAGTGAACCATGCAAACACAAAAATGTCTGGCTAGGCAACAATAGTGTTTTCAATGCGTTTTGTTCCAGTCTGCCCCAAGTTATTTCTGTACATCATAGAAAACCCGATTCCCTACTTGAATTTGTCACTAATTTTTTTTATAAATGAATAGAATATCAATATGTTTTATTGTGAAACTGCAGGCTTGCAAAGTGACAAAATATAGTCCTGTTTTTTGAACCAGTGATGTGTATGTGCTGATACAGCTATGTTATTTAATTAAATATAACAGTTTTCAATTCTTTTCTATGTTTCATATTTATTGGAAATATAATTAAACACTTGATTTGGGATTTTGGAAAAAAAGCCTATTGCTTCACTGCATTTGATTGACAGTACACAACTTGAGTAGCTGTTTCAATAATTAATTAAACCTTTTATTCATATGGCAGTCCATTAGCTCCTACAAAAAGAATCATTCAAATGTTAAATTGGGCCATATGTCCATTCCTACTCCTGGCTTGAAGCCTCAAGCAGTTTGTACCATTAATTAATGTATGTAATTTTCATTATCTCTGATCCTTTTTGTTATTATTTCCAGTGACTTCCAACTTTTCCATTCCCTTTTGTGTAGCAATGAAATGTAGGCAGGTTTTTGGTGTGATATATATTGTGTAGTTATAAAGTGGAGCGCAAACATTTAAAATGTCTCAACAACCCGGATCGCAAGGAATGCCAATGCATTCTGGACAGTTTCCAATCGGAGTTAGCTTGCCGGAAGGAATCTCTGTGAGACCGTATGGAGCTGGATTTACGACTTCAGGGACTCCTGTAAGTTATGAAATATTTTGTTTACTAACTTTCTCAGTAGTAGTTTCCTACTTCAGATCTGCAAGTTTTCATGGTCTTCAAATGCTTTCATTAGCGAGGGCTGGAAGTAATTTACACTGTTATTAAACTACGATAGATGAAATTACAAGCATAAATCTGAAACAGTCATACCACAAAATGCCAATTCCGCAGAATCAAATCTTTTAAATGAAATTATTCATAAATTCACTATATTCACTAATCACTATACAACTTTGGTAATTTTTATTGCTTACAAATATTTGATCCATTTTGAACTGATTGACAGGGCATCTCTCACGTACGATAATTGATTTAGGCTGTATAAGGTAAATGTATCTCATTCTCATGCCTACAATTACAGTCTTGTTTATAACAAGCCTTTCGCACTTCTCTAGATTTTTATGCCCGATCCTGTTCGTCTGGCACATGCTCAGAACCCACTCATGAACCTAAGAGATTTCCAAGCGGGTCAGTTACCACCCGGTCTACTTGTTGGACATCAGTCCATGCACCATCCTGGACTCACAGCAACGTCCAGTGGAGACCAATCGAGGAATGCTGGCTCCATGTCATCAGGGTTACCACATAATTACATGTTTTCCCCGGGAAATGTGAGTATGATTTTATCAAATATGATTGGCTCTGCAAACTCTTTCCGACTTTAATATAACTGTGCTTATTTGACACAAAGTGTACAAAGTTTTGTTATTATGTTATATGTTGTTCTTGTTAGTTTCTTCTTCTTGTTGAGAAAAAATTGCTTCTTTTTTTTACTGGATCATTGTATTTGTTGCTAGAAGGCTTTTACTTTTATCTATTTTAATATTTCTGTGGGCTCTATGGCAGGGGTTCGCGAACCCCCAGGGGTTCACGAGAAGATTTCAAGGGGTACTTGGATGGCAGTCGAATAAATTGTTGTTGCAGCAAATTGTCAGTCAATATATCACAACTTTGTTTGGTGTCTGATTTCATAGGGGTTCGCGTTGATTGTTTCGTGACTCGAGGGGTACTTAACAGAAAAAAGGTTGAGAACCCCTGCTTTATGGGATTCATTTTTTTGTGTTCGATGGCGCCATCAAAATTAAAATTTTCGCACCTTGTTGGTTGTGCCGGTACCGCGTTTGCTGTTATCTGGTGGTCAGACAAAGTCATGAAGACTGTGTTACCAGTAGTCTGCTGTGACAGATTGCATACACATACTACTTGTTTTGGCCTTTATGTCCTTATATTTGAGCATTGCTCTCTCGTTTTACAGATATTATAATAGCTTTGTTTTTTGAACTTTCAAAAGTCATCCCTCAAAAAAAGTTTTCATACATCAAAGTCGATTGGCTGCGAGCTCTCACACACCTTATTTTCTGATGCTTGTCAGTATAGATGCTTCACAAATATGTTTTATTTTGTGTTCACAATATTTTACTACATTTATTGCTTTTTAGAATCAGACACCTGACAGTAGTACTGAAACTGGTTTACAGACACCAATTTCTCGATCTCATTCAACACAGCCAGGTGAGATAATAGGCCTACTGTGTGAATATTCATAACTTAGCATAAAATAATCAACTAAAATTAACATTGAGATAGAAGTGCAAATGGACTATTGGTCAACTGCACATTGACATTATATCATTAAGTTTTTTCTTGTCAAAATTTAGTGTTTACTAAAATTTCATTTTCATACAGAGGCTGAATACATGGTATGTTTGAAAAGTTTGTGAATCTTTCTGTTCTGATTTTATAACCCATCTTGGCATTACTCATCCCTGAATCCTATGAAGATTTTATATTCCCCATCACGAAGGGTAGGCTAATTATATCCAGAAATCGCTTTTCCGGTGGCCTATTGCTTAAAGTGCAAGACTTTAGCGTAAGACCGGATCGTTATTGGGTTCAAATCCCATGCCTGCCACCTCACAAAGGGGGAAAAGATTGGGTAGACAAACAACTTTCGAATCTTCGTAGGCTCTTATCTAGCTGTGGCTTCTTGTACAAAGCATTCTTTGGAACAAAATGCATATAAATTCATCATTTAAGAAAAAATTATAGACTTATTTGTTTTTTAATTTTTTAATGAAGACACGTATTTTTGTGTTATAGATATGATGATGCCTGGAAATATTACGATAAAACAGGAGGTTGTATCTCCTCCTGTATTGTCATCTTCTAATGATGGAATGGGAAACCAGCTATTACAATACAATCAACTCTCTTCAAGCGATGGAAGCCAATCTGCAACTAATCTTGAGAGTGGAGGAATGTTTTCTACTATGTCCAGTATGGCAATGGCTAAACACATTTGTGCTGTTTGTGGCGACCGCGCCTCCGGAAAACATTACGGTGTTTACAGCTGCGAAGGATGCAAAGGTCAGTTAATTATGACTTATTAAGAAGAGAAGAGACATTTTTTCCAGGTTAGCCAGCTGTAATTAGCTGTAATTTTATGGGACATATCCATATGCCTTTTACTCCAAACAAGTCTCTGTACAAGCAGCCACTGATATGTAAGAAGCTACCTCATTTTGGACTAGAATTATAGTGCTGCTGGTTTGTGACTTTCTCTTCTGATATTTTGTGTTTTGCTTGCTCAACGAGCTATGCAGGAAGAAACAAATGACTGCATTTGTAATAATATTGTCAAATTCTCTTTCCATTTATTCATATCTAAATGAATGTGTGAAATGTTTGGAATGTGATTTTCTACTTCATCAATCATGCAAGACAGACAATTCTTGCTTTGCTAAACATAGAATGTTTCATTTGTATTTTCTGTCAATAATATTACGCAACAACTGTAGGTGATAGGCTTCATTTTCTCAAAACCTATGATTCAAATAAACTGAATATTATGAATGGAATGTATGTTGGTTGGAACATGATATGATTGCTTTTATAATGTGAACATTTATAAAAAGCATCAAAAGTTAACCCAAAAAATCAGAACCAATAAACTTCATCTGCAAAAATGGAGGAAATTTATTTAACACTTGAATTTGTGTATGATTATACCTAAAAGTTTTAGGGATCAAGGACTAGAACGCTTTGCAGTAAAGTTATGTTTTTTTCAGAATATGTTTCAAATGGCCTGGCTTTCCTCTATTTTAGAAAACTGTCCTCGATAGGTTTTCGATCATCATAGTTTTTTAACACCCTAATTCTTTCCATTTTCTTATAATCAACATTTTATGTAATCAATTTCTGTGTTCCTAATCAACAAACGTACTAGTAAGCTATTCAATTTATTAATAGGAACCACATAATCTGATTGTTGTTTTCTTAAGATAAATTTTTGGGCATGCATATATATAGGAAATGCATTCCAAGAAAATATTTGTTATTATGGATATGGAGAATCCAGGTATATTTCGATTGGAATATATTCGCCTTAAAAGTTTTTACAAACAAATACTAAATATATATAACGGTAGGATTAGGGAGTGTAGGAAAGTCAAAATAAGCATTGTATTATTTTTATTAAAATTTCCTATCACTTCAGGTATTTGAAGATAATTAAACATTTTTGGTCTTGAAAACTTTCTGGCAATTCTTTAATTGTAAAATCCCAACTATATCAAAACTAATAATAGATTCATTTTTATGATTCTTTGTTTACCACTTTGGTCTTTCCAGACTGCTTTGCCACTGCCAATTTGTGACATGAATGATGAATGTGTTACCCATACAGCTATCATAATTTAATTATCTCTGAACACAGTGTCTGGTTAATTGTCTTGATTAGAAGTTTTGATCATGCTTTTCAAACTTCTTTTTCCCTTGTGTATTTGATTGCTCTGATGGTAGACATGTAGGTCATGTCTTATAGTAAACCAATTATTGATGTACCATGAAATGTCAAAATGTGGGCGATGGAAAATATGTTTGATATTTCTGCTGATTTTCACAACTGTTTTTAAAATATTTATAAGCTTTTAGTTTCATTTTTGTGCTAAATGAAAAATTCTTAGCCTTACATTCATATATTTTGCAAATTTCTGTTCTAATTTCAAAGACTTTATTTGAATATTTGAAAATATTTTTAGGAATTATGATAACGATATCATTTGCTTTCATTCAAAATTATCCAATAAAGAGTTAAATAGGTCAAATTTTTAGTAAAAATATACATTTATTATATATGAACAGACATGTAGAATTTCAAATTGGATTAATTAAAAATTAACCAGAGTAATTAAAAATCATCCTTGTCATATCAATTGATAACATTTTCAAGCTAGGCTCTGAACAAAGCTCTATACAAGCAACTTCTGATATGTATAGACCACAATCTTTCTGATGCAGCATTGCTCACCCATTTTATTAGACCCTGGGTGGGGGGTTATGACATGTGGTTTGAACCCAACATGTGTGTATAATGTTTCAACCGAGTGGTTTTCAGCCTTTTATGGCGCATTGGCCCCCTTCCAGAGACTCTTAGCAGTCATGGCCCCCTGTTTATAATTCCAGTGATATTTATGGTTTTGTTTTGTTCGATAGATTCCAAATTCAAGTATGTTTAAACAATTCATGCTCAACAAGTGAAAACACCCTGTCAAATAATCTTATCAAGCAATGAAACTAGGAAAAACGAGGAGTTTTCTTGTAAAGGGAATGGTAGAATGAGTTTTGCCGTTAGCATTGTGACCTCCTTATCATTTGCACTGCATCACCTGATCAATGTGAAATTGAACGTTTGTCCAGGAAATTAGGAATTGGTATGACCAAATTATCACCTATTTATTCTTGCAGGTTTTTTCAAGAGAACAGTTCGGAAAGATCTGACATATACATGTCGAGACAACAAAGACTGTGTGATCGACAAGAGGCAGAGAAATCGATGCCAATATTGCAGATATCAAAAATGTCTATCAATGGGAATGAAGAGAGAAGGTGAGAAAGGTGTAGGAAATACTGTCTCATTTTAAGTTATTCGTAATGGGTTGTTTTTGTCACCTTGTAAATAAATCTAAATCAGTATTTCCTAACATGTGTTTGATCGAACCCCTGGGGCTTGGTGTAGCTGTTCCAAGGGTCAACGAAAGTTCCATGAAATAGTTTTAGCTTTCTGATTTCCAAACTTGCAATTTTTGCCTTATTAGTCTTTCCCCTTACCAGCCGCACAAGTTTTTTTGCTAAGAAGTCACCTGCCCCAGACGCTATGATATCGGAAATGAAGGCTATTTCGACACAGAGTATTGGTATCTAAGTTTACACCACAATGAATGTGGTGGTTGCAAGTTTGTCTGAAAAACTCGAGATTTTGAGGTGTGAACTGTTTAAAACCAAGAACGTGACCTGATAACTATGTGTTGTTGTTCTCTTGTTACAATTTACGTTGCCCCAGCTAAACGTTAATAAGAACCACTAATCTAGATGGTATCTGAAGTAGGCCTACATCCTCTGTGTTTTAGTTTTGATTTGAGGCAGTTCCTTAGATCCATAATCAGAAGGCCGGAGATGCTGTTAATTAATTAATTAGAGGGACAGCTCAGATAAAATGAAAGTTGGGTTTTATGGTACTTTGGGGCTTGCTGGAAGTCAGAACAGTGAATTATAGAATTGTAAAATATTTTGAACAATATCGTGTTTGGTTCAGAGCATCTTGGATATTGTGTGTGTTTGTAATGTTGCCATATTGTGACCTCAATTACACTAGCTTAGCTATTTCACTAGCCTACACAAGAAAATTCATTTTTGCGGTCTATTGTTTCATTGAATAAACATATGTGTCACACACTCGTTTGAATCATGTATTGTAATATGTGGGTTGTTGCATCTGATATATCAGCTAACTGAAAGTTGGTTCTATGACAGTGAAGTATATAAATATTTGTAAATCAATTATAAGTAACATAATTATGTCACAAAAATACTTACTTACTTCTTAATACAATGCCTTTCGATCTGAGCAAGGCTCGGCGCAAGCAAATACTGATCTGTAAAAAGTGCTTTTATTTTGAAAAAGCAAGAATCTTTCCGATTCAGAATTCACATATCCAGTTTATTTCATCTTCTGCTTAAGGTGGTTGGCATCTGATTTAAACCCGGGATGTCATAACCTACAATGCTATCATAGTGTAGGCTAATCTAACACTTTATCACATACTCGTTTTTTTTTCACTTTCCGATTTAGAATATACGGTATTGCACTGGTATTATTAAGGATATCTAGTTATTTAGAATATACAGTATTGCACTGGTATTATTAAGGATATCTAGTTGTCTTATCAGTTGAAATGTTTGTATTCAAAGCTCATCATCCTATGTTGACTAAATTGCGCAAGCAATACTGAGCTAGGAGGATAAGAGTCTTTCTCTGTTCTAGCGACCTTCTGTAATTCTGTATTGTCTTGCTCTTTTGAGGCCATTCGATTTCATTTTTAGAATTTGTGATTTATCATAATGTTTACAGATAAATTGAAGATTTCCATTTTTTTTAATTTATTTGCTGCAAAATTTTTCATATCCAGTGAGCTAATGACTCTCAACATGGAACATGTTGTTATTTATTAAGGCCGATAATGCCTTGAAACTGGTTAGTTTACCTTTCTAATCTTCATAAATTCTGTTTTTTTCATGCTAATATAAAATATATAAAAAAAAAATTTCTGCCCAAATATTTCAGAATTATAAAATTCCTATAATTAGGTTTCTTATTCTATACAACAAATGTAATGCAGAAGAATTATATTTTTTGGGTAAATAAATAGTAAATAGTGAAAAAATTGTTATTTTTTTCTGAACATAGGCATATAACAATAATAAACATCAGGTTAAATTTGGGATTTTCAAAATACCATAATATTAAGCGTTGTTCGACTTTGTACTCATTTAATTTTAGTGTCGGCGAGGTGTGGATCATAGAAAAAGTTTTTTTAATTTTTAATCCAGCTTTCAAAGATTGAGAACATGATTCTTCTACTGAATTTGCAATCATAATTTATAATTTTGCAGCTCAGTGCAAAAAATTCCTTCAGGGCATTGTTGAACCTTTTTAACCATGTAAGAGTCATTAGCAGTCGGTTATGTCAAGCAGAGCTAAACGTAAACATCATACTCGTAAACAAATTGAGTTCTTAGAATATTTGAAGGAGCATGTAGTCTGCATTCCTTAAAATTTATGGCTGTTTTCAAATCATCACATTGCATACCATAATACTCTGATGAGAAGATATATATGAAGTGATTTAAATATATTTTGCCATCATGTTCGATATTGTCAATTTATAATTTTATTAATACTAATTTAATAAAAGTACGCAACACAATTTATACCAGACAGTGTGAAGCCAGGTTTTGGTAAAAGCTGAATGGAATTGGTAGCATTTTTTTTACATTCGTTTTTGTATGTGCGACATTGGGGCCCATGTAATTAAAAGAAACTATGTAAATTTAATAAACTTTTGGTCCTGATAGCCTAGCATTCAAAGTGTTTAATTCAACCATGTTGGTACCACAGATTACATTGAAATCCCATGCCGCCCACTTCATCCCGAGTGTAATAAATTGGGTGGGCAATTTCGAACTGGGAAGATTCTGCTCCTTCTAAAAATATTAACTCCTTACATAATAGGGGTGCTTTTCAGGGCCTTTGTTCAGATCGAAAGACATCAAACGGGTGTATTATAAAAAATATTATAGGAAGTACTGTTACTGTATATCCTAGTATATAAGCCAAGATTAAAAGTAGAAAAAAGGGGCCAAACTAAGGGTCTGCTTATACGTGCAAAACTCTGATGCACTAAAATATCTTATACACATATAACTCTGATCACACTCAAACGAAATGAAATTATTCTAACTCGAACTGTCACAACTCATATGGTGTGTTATGATTTATAGAGTCGGCTTATATGCGAATTTTTATATATTCCCCGTCTTACGGGCCTGTTCTTAGGGGGGCGGCTTATATGCGAGAATATGCGTTTATTAATAGCTTTCTGAGGAGAGACAATTGTTTTGACTTGCTGATCACAAAGTCCCTACAGAAGTTTTTATTAAGGCTTGTGGTGATGTAGTATTGTTATTCATTTGGATTTTAGATTTGGTATAACTGCTGTATTGCGTTTAGCGAAATTGCAGGAAACTTGCTTCACTTTGCCGTACTTCGAATAGCTGATTACTCAGTAAACAGATTTTTGACACACGCTTCAGTTTTCAATTTTTGTTTTTACTAAGAAAAGTTGAATTTTAAATAATCGGTTTCATGAAGTACAACTTCTTTAGATATTGCTAAATTGTTGTTCGACGTGATAAACAAACAGCTTAATCCTGTATAAAGAGATATTTGCTTGTCCCTCTTCCCTTCCAAAACCATTGAAACAAATTTATAGTGTTACTGTTATCAACGGTATTTCATATGCATGCAAATCTGTGGTTTCCCACATGAATTTTGTTAAAACGAGTATCAGCAATCACCTCAGTTGTGATATAAGTTCTGCATGTGTACAGCTCAAAACTACACAATACCAACCATGGATCATATTATGACTTACGAAAAGATGTATCAGCAAATTTCTTATTCATGCAGGCATCTATGACCCACAGTCTTCTTTTATGCGATAACATTTTTTTTAACCCACTCATTAATAAGATTAAAAAAGGTTGGCCATATCTAGGTTATGCTATTGTCCAGCCTTCCATCTTATCCCAATTATGTAGGCCTTCCTGGTTAGTGAACTAAGTATACAACAACATATTGGGTATGGGCTAATTGAACTATTTATATCTTTTATAATTTTATACATATTTTTCGTGTTGCCATGCCTTCGAAGCTGTCAAGACTAGAATATCTGAAAAAAAACTTGGAATAATAAATATGTATCAAAATGTCATGATTGCAATTGTTAATTATTTTTTTATCTAAGTTTGCATGGATATTTCTATAAATTCAAATTACACGTTTGAAGTAATAATCTTCGCTGCAATTGTGTATATCGATGCATTATTCTATGCTTAGAGGTAATTTCCCATGGGTGTTTTCATATTGTGGTTTTCTTTGTAATTATATTTCAGCAAACATATGTTATGTCACATGCTTCCATAGTCCTCTTATTAATAATAATGAAAACCATGTTGTAGATTATTACAAAATTCATTCATTCTTGGATTGTGATGCTAATTAACTCTCAAATGTGTATAAATGTGTCACATAAAAAAATGAAAATTTGACATCTAATGGGTGAAGTCATGGCAAGGTGTGATGGTATTTTATCTTGTCACTTGTAACATGTTTTTAGACATTGATAAGATGTTATCTTTGGCAGCATCTGTCTGACAATAATTTACACAGTTTTGGTTCCAATTCTCCTTGCATCACGTAATGCTGTTGCGGAATATTAATAATAAATCAAACTGGGCTATTTATATATAATATATTACATATGGAATGTTCGATGATAGTTTTTTGAAAAAAAAAATGCATAAGTAACAAAATATGATTGTTTGTACAGCTAAAACTATTCCAATGGCATTGCATAGAGTTGAATAGAGTGAACCCCAGCCATATAACCAACTTTCGCATCTAGCTGGGCCCAGAAAAAAAAAATAGTTTTTTCAGCCTTTAGCCTTACAGTGATTAATAAGGCACCGTGCAAGACGGCAGAATATTTAATAACAGGGGGACAGGAAAAAAAAAATTTATAGATTTTCACCCATGGTGTGTGCTTTTTAAACAAACTTTCGGATTCGGAGTTAATGCTTAATGAGGAAAAAAAAATTTGCATGCAATTTGCATTGCAAAGGGCCGCACTTGAATGGCTTGGAGGGCCGGGTTGTGGCCCGCGGGCCGCCTGTTGCACACCCTGCACTAACCCAATTTTACTCAAGATTACAGCGAGGTACTTTTTTAACATTTGATCTTAAAATATTTTATTAGTCGGTTTTGACACAATGTTAATTCTTACACAGTAGTTGTTTTTCTGTGTGCTCTGCATTACTGCGTATACAATACTTCTGTCATAATTGTGAATACATCAATTACAATAATGATACCTTTTCTTTTAATTGCATAGTTCACCAATACCAAGGTGTTCTTTCTCTCATTATGGAAATAGAATGCATTGTTTTGCAAATGTGTGTTATCAAAAGTTGTCAAGATACTTGGTGGCCTTGTTATTCAGATACTGACCACCCACAGTGATTCACAATTTATAATTTGGAAACTTTCCATTTTATATTCTTAAGCTATGATTATTTGATTTGAAATTCTTTAGGTTTTCTGTTAATAACAATATGTAAATTTTAAATAGGAAAGTGAAGGAAAGCATAGTGATAAATTTGGCATATTATTTATTTTATTCATGTTTTCAATCGGGAGGTTAGATTTTGGTTAGTCCAGTGAAAAGCCCACTATATATATAATATATGTATATGTACAGGGTCTTCATATAGTCCTGTTTTGAATTAGATAAAAACAACTTTGATGTGCTTTGTGCATCAAATGATGGGCATATAAAAGCGTATTAAATGATGTTGAAAAAACTCAAATAGACTCGGTGCGATATATTGAGAACTGACTTCATAACAAACTTTTGAAATTGTAACAGAGTTTATGAAGACCTTTTATAACATGAACAATAACAAACAACTTAAGCTGAACCAAAGAAAAGACAAATGCACTAGAAATAGTAATGAAAATAGTTTTTTATTTCTCAATTTTTCTGAAGCATTGTGAAAAATCCATTTATTTCTAAACGTTTTCTCACTTTAGGATATCAAAATTAAAAAATAATCAGCAGCAACTCGAATTGTTTATAAAGTGCTATTCACAGCCGACTTGAAGCATGAATAATAAATGACTACGTTCAAATTTGCAATTTCTTTGCTGAGTTTTCATTCTGCAAATTTCTCTTTTTGACATCTTCGTTTATCTCTATTGTTTGTTTTTCACTCAAGAGATGAAACATTGCCGATAATTAAAACCTATATTTTGCTGGACGTAATGTAATGTAAAAGGGTTTCTTCTTAGTGCTGATATAATTAACAACACAGATATATGTTTAATGCAGTATACAGATAATTTGTTATGGTTGCAATTTTGCACTATCAAAATAATCAGGAATATTAAATCATATCTTTTTAAAACCTGATCAATAAATATGCGGTTACAAGTAGGCTGATGAAGAATAATACATTTTGAATAAAAATGTTTTCAGCTATTGAATCAAGCTATACTGAGATATATATAAAGAGAGAACAATCCTTTGATATTTTTTTTTTTAGAGATTTTTCAGAAAATTCACATAATATGCATACATGCATTCCCTGACCTTACACTAAGAATAGCTTTTGTATATTATCGTGCTATATTTTTGTTTTAATACTTTATTTAATCAATATTTTTATTCATTAGCCGTACAAGAGGAAAGGCAAAAAAACAAAGAATCCGAAGGAAATGAAAATGCAAATCCTAATGATGAAATGCCAGTCGACAAAATTTTGGAGGCAGAAATTGTGTCCGAACCTAAAATGGAACAAGTTGTGGATTTCGCTCAAGCACAAGAGGTAAAGTCATATACTGAGTCCGGTCTTCCCGAACTGGGTGAACTTTTGATTGTTAACACAATTATTAAAACTAGTGCGAAACATAAATCTAACGATTTCGAGAAAATACGTAGGATCATAGAAGCAGTACGCTTGCGTTAACAATGACGAATAATTCAGTGATGTTAATCTGAATAAATGTGTGTTTGTTTTTGTTCTCGAGTGGGCCCACTATGTCCGAGTTAAGAATTAACTGTGTCCATAAAAGTCCATCAGCTTTCTTTGCCAAATCGGAATCCAGTGGAGGTATATGTAAAAAAGAAAAAAGTAATTTTAATCTCAAAATAATAAACTTTGAATATTCATCATCTGTTTTTCATTATATTGAATTCTTAAGACATTAGTTTCAAACCATTTTGGATACATTCCTCCCTTTGCCTATTTTGAAACTCTCTTCATTCTTTACACATTCCGGCTTTTGTACAGTTTTAGTAGTTGTGCTTAAAGCTGTTTCACAATAATATAGAGTGTCCATAAAGAAAATTCTATCCTGGTGAAGATTTTCTTCCCAGTTGGGAAAGATTGTTATAAAATATATTTAGAATAGCCTTACTATTGGTACAAAAATATACAACAATAGTGAACGTTTTCATCTAATTTGTTTCGTTCACTTTTGTCTAATCTGGTTAACTGGAATTAAATCCTGTGGCTGTAAAATCTTTGTTCATTAAATCAATCTTGATTCAATTTAGTCTGTCTTAGAGAAATTCTGATTAAAACCACCAATGTCCAAATAATTTAGTTAAAATAAAATTTGAAATTGAAGGTAATTGGGAAAATGAGGTGCTAGATTTCCTTTGACTCAATAGTTTGTTACGTCTTGACATTTATTTTTGGACAATCCATCGAATCATAATGAGATTTAGGAAATTTGGTAATTCATAGACACGATGTCTTAGTGGTTGAGAGATTAGAGACTTAGATTCGTTGACATAGCAAGTAATATGTCTTGTGTTTAATTAAATTACATGCCCACCTGACACCACCTCAACCAGATAGTAGTATCTAGGTTCTTACATTTCATCAGTGAATATATGATATACAGAGCTTTATTCGAAGTTAAAGCCATAGGCATCGTATAAAATAAAATACTGTAAAGTTCGCTAAGTCTAATATGTAACTAGGATCAATTAGCCTTTTTCTAATCAAATTTTTGAATGTTTTGTTATTTGATTGGAGATTCTTTTCTATGGTAAACAACAAAAGTTTTAATTTTATTTCAAGCATACTAGGACATCTAAATAGAGCCAGTAATTGAGAATGACATAGCAAGTTTACCTTACAACAACTTCAAATGAATTTTAAAAGTACAATCCTTGACTTTTTTATGACTATTTGCTCAAAGCATGGTATTTTACTCATGAGTTAAAGAGACTCAACTCTGAGCAGAGTTACGGGCAGCCAGTAAAATGACAAAAGCTACTTAGAGCATAGTGAAGTTTTAATTCACACTTATAAATGCTGGTTAATGCAAGACTGGGAGCATTTCTGGGTAATATTGTCAGGAACTCATTTAAGTTGGTAGTATCCTTCATAATAACTAAAGTTCTCGGAAAAAGAATTTGTACTCAAAAATGACCCTATAAGCGTGGTCATGAAGCATTGACTGAGAGCATAAGTATTTTTTATATTACACATTGTATATGCCTTTTGCTTACAGCATTGCCTACCCAACTCATTACACCCTGAGTGAGATGGAGGGCATGGGATTTGATCTGTGACCACTAGGCAGGCCGCTGCTCCCACAATTGGTTGTTAGTCAATAATTTGCATTGGTCAAAGTTGGTTATAATATCAAATTGTTTCAGCATATAGTCACAGATAATATAGTAGTACATAATAGTCACAAAAACATTGGAGTCACGAATGTTTTATGCTGAGAACAACTAGCTGCTTACCGGTATTAGAAGATTATGCAAACAATTTTTTGAATAGTTTGAATAGATTTTGTTCGCTTGATTTCAATTATTATAATCTATAAATAACCACAATTATTCCAAGTCATATGGTTCCATCTGCTTGTTTATTATATGGATTAAAATATTGATCATAATATATTTTTCTCGTTAGCAAGCGGATCCTGTCTCAAACATCTGTAAAGCTGCAGATCGTCAATTATTTACTCTTGTGGAGTGGGCTAAAAGAATTCCTCACTTTCCTACTCTACCACTTGATGATCAAGTCATCTTGCTTCGTGCTGGTAAGTAACTTTTATAGGCCATAGTCTGAAACTTGTGGACACTATAATTACATGTTGAAATATTATTGGACTTCTTATCACCCTCCATGTGGTTGGTTGGTGTTAGTATATCTACTGATCAGATATGCCTCTGCCATATAAGCAGGACTGGTGAATGAAAACCATGGAGCTGTGGCGTTTCGTTGGAGCTGGTTTGAAGCTTGTCATAATAAATGGAATGGGAATTAACAGAAATTTTAGTGACTTCAACCAATCTAACTCCACCTATCTAATTATTCTTTCATATTTATAATTTTCTAATACTTGATAAAAAAAATATCAAAATCTGTCCTTTCCAGCCTAATAATCCTAATAATAATGAAATTTAATTTTAGAATTTGAGCCCCTTATATCATGGTTTTGAGCTCCACTGCTGCAAAACTTTGCTGAGTTGATGATATTTTATGAGAGCTGTCATAGTAAAAAACATCAATGGCTTTGGATCTAGCATCCAATTTTCTAATCCAGCTTCATGGCCTTGCCTATTAGTCCATCAATCTAAACTTGTAAATAGACGATAAGTCATGGCCATATATGTTTAATCTGTCTTTTTAACTTTTTCTCTGGTGATGTAAATATGAATAAATCATATCTCATTGGGAACTCTATGTATCATTATTGTGAAATTTGAGCATGATTTCAAAACTTCCTACCCAAAGTACAACTGACATACAGCCTTATTAATTATAGTGGAGAATGGAAGTGGAAAATCCGCCAAGTGCAATATAGTACATATTTCACTCGACTGAAAATTATTTCCAATAATTAACAATTCCAGTCTTCCGAAATTATCTCTTTACATATCAGTGGCCGCATGTACAGGGCCTTGTTCAGAGTGAAGACAAGGAAGCGTTGTTATTGAGTGAAATCAAGTAAATACTTCACTCAATTAAATAACGATTCCGGTCTATGAAAAGTCATTTCTTCTTAAATATCAGAGGATGTCCGCTCCTGTCCAGAGTGAAGGCATGGAAGTGTTTTGAAAAAATATATAAAATAAACGCCATGCATAAATTCTGAAATTAAAATGCACTATACAAATTTGTAATTTTCATTCTTTATTTTTATCTATTTACATTCATCAGTATGATTTTAAAATTGTTATCACTAGGTTGGAACGAACTTCTCATCGCATCATTCAGCCACCGATCAATCAAAGTAAAAGACAGCATACTATTGGCAAGCGGACTTCACGTCCATCGACATAGTGCCCATCAGGCAGGAGTTGGTCCGATCTTTGACAGAGTACTTACAGAACTCGTGTCGAAGATGCGAGACATGATGATGGATAAAACAGAATTGGGATGCCTTCGTGCGATCGTTCTTTTTAATCCAGGCAAGATAGGTTTACAGCTCAAATAAAAATTTATTGACAGTAGGAGCAGTGTGATTCAACATGGTCTGTGGGCTAGGGGATTTTTGAGGGTTCAAGTTTTCATTGGGCCTACAGTATATCCCAATGAAAATGTATGGTTGAAAATTATACTTTATCTGCTAATGTAAATTTAACAAGTTGATAAATAGACACAAGGATCAGTTTGGTCCCTGACACGTTTACCGTATTGTTCATATATATAAAAAAAAGCATCTTTATGATTACCGAAGTTTTTATTAAAGGTTGTATGGGCCTAAGATTTCTTTCGACACTGAAAATGGGCCACAGGAGAATAATGGTTGAGAATCAGTGGCTTAAATCAGTAATTGTCAACCTCCAATTCCGCTTTTTTCATCTATCTTAAAACACATTTAAAACAAAAAGATTTATGTTTAATCCACAACTATTAAACCAAACAGTATTTTAATGTTGTGTTTTCGCATGTATAATTGCATCAATTTTACAATTTTTGGTGGTAGGTAGTGTATATGGAAGCAAAAAACCATTTCAAGTATTTTTAAATGTTCTTATTGCGTGTCATTTTAGCATGCCAAATAAAACTGCAATTTTGAACGACCTAAATAACAGAGACAGTAATTTTAAACAGGAGTCAATTTTTTGCCTTGTATTTTCTAAATAGTAATCAAAGGGGGATTATTTTTATGATATTGACTTTATAGTAGATGATATGCGAGATAACATTGATAATTTCTTGTGGATTTCATTTTTATTCATTCATTTTAATTTTTTGCAGATGTGAAAAATCTTTCCGATTCCTCGCATATTGAATCGTTACGTGAGAAGGTGTATGCATCCCTGGAGGCATATTGTCGTTCAAAATATCCTGAACAGCCTGGACGTTTTGCAAAACTTCTTTTGCGACTCCCAGCACTACGTTCCATTGGCCTGAAGTGCCTTGAACATCTGTTCTTCTTCAAGCTGATTGGGGATACGCCCATTGATAAATTTCTCATGGACATGCTAGTTGAGTCACCAACACCTACCCAGTACCCAGCTCAGCAAGGAGATGGAGTGAATGGTAATATGACATTGTCACCCAATAACCTATCAAGCGCAAACACTTGAAAGTATTGAAGGTTATCGATGACTGCAGTTTTATAATAATGAAACCGAGCCATTTTGAGAGTGAAACGATGTTTTGCCATTAACCTGTTGTCATGAGACAATTGCTTAATTCAGTGTTTTGATAATTGATGAACGCTGGTTATCGCAGTCAAAGTCGTCGTGAATATTATTTTCATGAAAACATAAGAATTCAATAAGGATATTTTACACTACTTGCAAGTGAAATAATCTTGATACCATTGCAGGTCTGTAATTTCCATTTGTACCATTGAGAGTTTCAATTTAATTACAATTTTATTTTTATGTGCGAATATGTAGAAATTGTTTTTTGTTATACCTCAAAAATATCGTCCTCAGTCCTTACTTTAGAATCATACATGAAGAAATTCCAACTTTGCTGTCAATGACATTACAAATAGATCAGAAATATTTCAAAATTATCCATCCTATCGATGCATGATTTTCATTAAACCATACCTACAGGCTACAATGAAATTTTGCATCATGATCAACAAAGCCTAAAAAAAGTAATTGATTCATGGCATTGAAAAGCTTATTTTGTTGAGGTTTTACAGAACAAAATGTATTGCGTAGGGCCCAGTTATGGTAGAGATACGGATAATAAGCAAATATTGAGATTTTGAAACAGATGCAAACGAATTCGTCCTTAAAATTTATTACATTTTGACTAAGTACAAAACTACGATAAATCAACTCTACCCTACAAGTCTTGCTTGAATAGAATAAACAAGTTGATCTGCACATGATTATAAATAACTTTTGTTTAAATTCAATAATTTACTACTAGAATTAATCTAGTCTAGGCCTAGCGAATGGCCCACAGCGTCCAAATGCTAGTTATGAGTGTACTTTCATGATTGTAATTCTTTAAAAATCCCTTTCGCGAGTTTTTTCAGCATATGACATTCTTTTAAGTAAAACTTGACTTCGACTTCATTGAATAGTCAGTCGTAGTATCGGTTCTTTGGGAATGGGTTTGCTTCTCTGATTTTGTAATTAGTTTTATCTTTTTAACAAGCATAACCAGCAGGATGATTGTAACTCTATCTCCTTACGTTACAACCCTAATAAAAAGAGAAATGTTTTACACTATATCATCCACGCTCAAACATATCGACTACAAATATATTGATTTTCTTATTTGAACTAAGGTTTCAACAAGTTTGTCGCAAATGAAAAAGATAATATATTTTCAGGATTTTTGTCTAAAAAAAATTCAGAAAATATGTGAATTACCAAAATATATACTGGTAGGTTATTGATCTTTGTAAAAAAATGCAGGTTGGAATTTGAGTGGACAACATTTTTTGAAAGTGATTTAAGTGTAGTATGTCAATTTTGCAACAAAATGCATTAAAATAAGAAGTGCATTTGAACAATATGTGGCTGATCCAATTTTTTAAAAATTATGAATCGATTCTATATTGTCATTCTTTGTCTATGAATCTGTCATAAATAATCTTGGACAAGCAATACATCAAACTTTTTTCATCCTCATAAAAAAGATTTCGAAATCTTGCCTTTTTGTTGTTGGTGGACTTCAAAGATTTGAAGAATTTTATCCATGAGAATCATGTGTAGCATGTTATGTTTTGGTCGAGGATCTGTGATATAAACATGTTAAAATAAGGCCTTTCCATTGAATTAGATAATTCTTGGTCAACGTGCATTCTGTAATTGTGATTTATTAATTATCATACAATTTTATTTGTCATTAAAACATTACGGCTTGAAAATTGAAAGAAGTTACAGAAAGATATGTTTCCTCTCTCACCGCTGGTTCTTATTTGATCATCACAGCTTATATTTTTGAAAACATGAACCTTTTCTTTTAAAACTATGTTTCCAGTCATTTCTTTTAATGTTAATGGCATTACTATCATATATAATTATCTATCAAATTATGAACACTTTTGGGGTAATCAAATCGTAATTTTTCATCCATAATTAAATTGTAATTTGTGCAATAAAATCATGGAAGCATGTGGTTACATCGAAAAAAATTGTTTTCTCATACGTTTATAGGTATTTGAGAATCATTATTAGGTTTTTTTTTTCTGATGGGTAATCCCTGTAAAAAAATTCAAAGCCATACTTGAATAGAGTTTGATTAGAGCGTTTTAAAAAAAAACTATAAAAATTTTAAATTTCAATTTAATCTTCTGTTTATAATAATAATGTATGTCGTTTCTCATTTGTTTTCTATTATTTTGAGATAGCATTTTGATTTGAAAAAATTCCATCTGCGAGAGGACTTTGTTTTTATCTTATACCATTGTTGTCCAAGAAATGTTTATGTCACTTGTTGTCCATTTTTTAATTTGCTTAAAACGAACGTTATTAAAAAAAAGTTGATTGATATGGGGTCTAACTTTTTACTTTAGCTTTTGATCGTTTTCCATCTCAGACGATCTCATTTGTACAAAAAAATTTTAGCAAGTTTTTGTTATGTAACTTATGTTTCACTATTGAAGTTTGAAATTAAATATCGAATCTAAGTGTGACGAGTTTACCTCTTTGCTGTGGACTGTTGTGTTGTATTTGAATCAAGAGGGCATGAGATTGTGGGTGCGGACACTGCGAACATCCAGAGCGTAATGACGTTGGTCAGTGTTATTACACAATATCCCAATATTTAGCCCGAATGTGTCGCCTGCACCAAACACTAAGATTTTGATATGCGGTCCGTCAGCTTACTTACGGTAAGTCAACTCGACTCGCCGATGTACAGAGGGTACTCGGCATAGCAGCGATAATTATTACTCCACCTTAGTTCTCGTTCTGATTGAACAAAAATTTAGTAACTCAAAAGCTGATCGACAAATGCGCCATTGTCGTCGTGTGGACGACTAACCTCAGCAAATGGGATCAATCGATGTCGATTTGGCGTAGTCTTGGTTTATGCGTAGCTTTCCAGTTACCTGTGCTGCCTGCCCTTTTAATTATTTGTATTACCGTACGAGATTTTTTCTAGCCTCCGCGACGTTGAGTCGTATTTTGCTTACTGCGAAAAAAACGGGGAAGCATCCATGTCTATAGATCTGTAACGTTTATTTGTTTAGGTATTTACAAATCCATAATCAAATTGACAGAAAAACGAATCTTAAAAACTGGTGTTTTTGTTTTCAATTGATTCGTATCCCAAATACCGAACGAAATACTGATGGATCGATTGATGCTGTCCAACTGTCTTCACTGATATGGTTATAAATCAGTGGTTCGCAAACTTTTTAATATCGGCACCCCCAATTTAAATTGCAATAAGCTCAATACCCCTTTCACAAAATAAAATTGTCAGCACACAATTTATCAAGTTTAATAACAACATCAAGAACATAAGAATCCATGAACACAAGAACAATGTCCAGATTTAATCTCAATAAGAAGGGTGGCACTGTTTCTGTGAAGTCAAACGAAAAATTAATGAAATTGATAAAATAGTGAACGTCTGAATGAAGGGTGTTAAATTATCCTATTGGGGGTAACTAATCACCGGATAATCACCCCAATAACCGGATTCAATCTCAGTAGAAAGGCTGGCACGAAACATGAGTTCAGATTGTGCGCCATCTTGGTGCACATACTTCAGGAGGTTCAGATTGTGCGCCATCTTGGTGCACATACTTCAGGAGGTTCCTTTAAGACTTTGTCTGATAGATCAGAATTGAAGTCAATCTTCAGAATTCGGTGTCAAAAATTTTTATCTTACTCTTTACGTCCTTCAAAACCTTCTTAAGATATTTTGACGACGAAGTATCTTTTCAATTTGAAAATACAGCATACATATGGTACCTTTTTTAAACAAACTTGAATTGGCAGAGGTCAGAGAAGTACATTTTTGGTGAAATAATTTAAACAAAGTTTTTATTATGTAACAACCACTTTTACAAAAATTTGATCGACTCGTGCTAATATTCAGAAAAAAATGTTTGGTGAAAAAAATGTGAATTGTTGCAATGGCTTGAAACTTATTGTTCTCGTGTAATTTATTGTAACTTCAAATTTGGCGCATATGCTGACAGTTTGAATTCATATTTCAAGGGATTAGGTTTACAGTAGAGGACGGCACTAGAAACTGTGGGAAAATTTCTCTTCGCGGTCGATTGAAAACTAATAAAAAGCATCACACAAGCGTTCTATTTTATACTTGTAAATTTGTTTGAAATGTTTTGACGCATATGTTTTCATTTTTCTCAATCTCAAATATATTTTTCGTGGTGACCTTACATTTAAACCCATACATTTGCACCCGTATATCCGCGGGTTCAATCTATATGCGGGTGCTCAAATCCACGGATTAGGGTTAGTATGGGTTCAAATATCCTTAAAAACAATTTCCATAGGCGCAATAGTATGTAGGTGCAATTGTCGTGGGTTCAAATGTACGTGGGTTCAAATGTAATGGAACCGATTTTTCGTTAAATCTGTAATCGGCACTGTTGAATAAATCGAGATCACGCAATAAAGTCTGGATATGTATCGAACTGGTTCAAATTTGCGAATAATCCAGACGAAAATTGATACAAACCAATTGAACATACTAAAATTTCGATTGGTACCGGTATGTTACCATTTACAAACATTTTTGAGCATTTTACGGATATGGGTATATGTTGTGTGATTACAAATAACAATGTCTTGAAATGTGGAATAAATTAGGGATTTTATTTATACAACGTACTTAATCTCTCAGGGAGATACCTTAGTGAATCGATCACCTCTCCCATACACTTTCTTTACATGCTGCATGTGAGAAATCACATACAATGATCAGAGCTACCACACAGACAAGTATGTCAGCTATAAAGCAGTAAACTCCAACCACATACTGTTAACATGTTTTTTGACGCTGGCGTGTGTGATTGATATGGTTTTCAATTAATTTTTCAGATTCTAGCTATTGTTGTGTATGTGGTATTTCGCAGCGCCATATTTACCATATCTGTCGAAATTTCTGAAATTTTTATTTTAACACCTTACACACGCGAGACACGGATGATTAAACAAGGTCCCACCCACCAACAGGCGAGTATTGTCTCGCGAGTTTGTCGACATATCGGCGATGAATAATACAGAAGGATATCTAGCTCAGGTCTCGCAAAATATGTTTTATGGCCTGTCGGCAAGAGCCATTCATTGATCAGCGTATTATGAGTATTCAGAGTCTTCGCTCAGTCCTTTTAGTTCACACATTGTAACCAAATCTGTGTGGATTCGCGCATTCTTTGAAAATAGGTTGTAGCGTGCTATGTAGCCTGGGGGGTGTTGAATATCGCGCAACCACTGGCTCGCACGTCGAGCAATGAATTATATTCATACGTGTGTTTGCAAAGAGAAGTAGCAGTAAAGTGTCAATAAACAAACTAATAATAGCGACCTAGTGAGTTTGTAGATATCTAGGTACTTCGGTTACTTACAGCTAGATTTCTAGTATAGAATTCAGTTTATGTTTTTTCATATGTTATACAAGGTAGTACATTATTAAGATTCAGAAATAGTGTGATTATTATAAGTCGGTATTGGATCGATTTTTGTTGCACATATGAAGACTGAGCTCTTAAACTACTTGGGCAATTGATTTGGAAATTTCTGTGATCAATTTTGTATTGTAAAATATAGGTATTCACCTGGTTGCTTGATCCAGCATTTTCCTTGGAGTTCATTTTTTACTCACAATCGTTAGCCTCTCAGGGATTTGGAATTAGCGTCAATTCTGTTTTGTCAAATCGTTAATTTTGACCAACAAAGTCTACACGTTCGTTGCCGTGGCCAACACTTCACCAGCCAATTTATTACCAGCTGTTACCAATACCGCTTTACCTTCGTCGATATAATCCTTTGCGCTCGAATGCACAATTGATTCACACACAGGTCGGCTCGGCTTAGTCACTTTGATTCGAGTCAAGTCTAGCGCACGAACGATCATATTGTCCTTATGCAATATATATTACAATATGGGTTGCCAAGACATCATAAATACTATTATGTGGAATTGTTCAGAGTCATAATTCGAAAGCAGAAAGATGATGACAGAATTGCTGCAAGTTAACGCTTGAGTACATAGCTGTATATAAATTTATCGTCGGTGAGAGAATCGTCGGTGACTGTTAGTTGCCGGCGCGCATACCAAGCTGTTTGCAGTGTCTTCCTGAGTGTTGCTACGGAAATGGAGAGTATCATGTCAAGTGATTGAACACAATATAGCCTGCTACATGGACTGACAACATTAAATATTGCCGAATATTTTCTTTTTTAATTTTCTTTTCGCACACTAAAAGGCGAATGTTTGTAACGTTTCATCTGTCTAAATCAATTCGGACTTTCAACTATGGCGAAGAAAATATCTGTACAAAATCATATCTGGTTAAGTGTGCAGCTCGCTCTTGCCAACTTATATATAATATACCTACCTTTGCGAATGGATGAAATATTTTCTTGTAAAACGACACCTCCTTAGTTACACTAAGGTGCAAAGGTCATATTGTAAATTGCTCATCTGGGGAAGTCTGAGGTTAGTTAGAAGAAACGTTGCAAAGTGAAATTTAGAAATTGGTACCGTATCCGGTCAGTACATGCATACGTATCCAATATTACTAAGGTAGGAATAATGGACTGTAGTTAGGTGCACATTGCTATGATCAATCCTTTGGTTTCGTTACACTGTTTACTTATAATGTTCTATGTATCGGAAATAGTTATCGTTATTGATTAACTTGAATAATATGGCTTGTAATATTACACATGTATATATGTCCAAGTTGTTGTTACAATTAAGCGACTGTTATTCACACGAGTTATCGGCATACTCAGCTTTGCTAATCGCTATGGTTCTTTTTCAACTACTATTCGTATCGCTTGTTGTCATGTGAACCTAGGTAGAAAGGCGTAGCCTGAGTTATATTTTTAATATAAATACTTGCATGTTTTTATTTCAATTCGGATACAGATCTAGAAAATTCTAGTCATGAGGAATAAATTTCCAGAAAAATTATTTTCATCAAGTATTCAATGCGCTACAAAAAGAATTTTTGATTGTCTTATAGACATTGAAGAGGAAGTATCTATGCAACAAATCGTGAGAGATTTTATTGTCAACGCTTGTTTGCCTAGAAGTCTGCTTCTTAGAGTCGTACGACTGCTTCTGATATACCTAGATAGAGGGTATAACGTATTTCCAATCAACGGAAGCAAGGGAGAGGTCGAAGAATCCGCGAGAACTAAAAGTCGCGTTACAAACGGAGATGTAAACAATTTAGGCCGAAGACAACGGTCTGTGAAGATTATCAAAGCGCTGATTCATTGTATTTTATCCAGTTGGGGAGATAAACAATTATTGCCCCAATATTTTTTTCAAGATGACGGCGTTTCGAGTAGAACATTATCCTTACGGGGTCGACAAACAGTACTTGTGCATATAGTAGAATCATTTGTTTGCTGGTCGGATATTATGGGATCTGGTGAATTACAAAGTGACGTGTGTGCTAATAGCGAAAAATGGCCTTGTCCTCCAAAAACCCTCAACTTACGTTCCGAACATGGTAATTGGAGTGGAACGAGAACAGCCTTGGCTGCAATAAGCTCTATTATTAAATCTGAAACAACAAATAGTAGAATTTTTGAACCCAATCAAAGATGCTTCAAATGCAAGAGAAATACGACTAACACAACATATAAAAAGACACCTCGTGATTCTAAACGACCAGTTATTAATATGGATATTGTATTGATGGGCTCCATTCAAGACTGGGTAGTAGATGTTCTACTATTCGTTCTTCGGAATTCGTCGTCAAAAGGATTTGACATTGAAATTTCATCAATACGGTAATTCTATATTACTTCATAGTAATAAAGTAGCAGAGTAGCAGTTATCACTAATTTAATAATTTTTTCGCATATTTTAACAAACCCACCTGCCTAACTCTTTAATTACAATCAGCGACAGATGGTACATGATTATTGTGAAATTTTCATAACTACTTACTCCTTTACGAAATGCCTACTCATTCTGATACACTTGTGCATTACACTCATGTCTGGTGGATCTTCTTAGGCTCGGGCGTATATTAAAATAACCGTGTTTGAGCTACCGGAGCTAATGTATCAGGCTATTTTATTGATAATTGGTAAACATCGAGCCATTGTTTTCTGTACAACAAAAAAATTATTCAGTTCTATATTATATCAAACAAATTGCAAACTGTCAGTTAGTAACGAATTTGAACGCAGGTTCCTCTTTTATGCACGAACACAAGACTAAATACTTGAGCTGAGATTATTTTATATGTAACTCTGAATTCTGATATAAAGCTCAAATTCTAAAATAGTCCGGTTAGATTTAAAATCTCTTATTCATGTTAAAATAGACCTGAACCTTACAAAAACAAACCTAAAAAGAATTGCAAGTTTTAGTCAATCTGACATCTGAATTATCAATTTTTTCAAATTCCTAAGTTGACATCACTCATCTAATGTCATTTTGCTTCCAGATCTGAAGATGTAGATTTGTATAAATTGTGCGAAATCATTCGAAGTTTGAGGATGCCCCACAAAGTACAATCTTTGGAATTACGAATGAAAGATCCCAGATCCATCTTTACTGCATCGCACGTTTTTCGAACTTTAACTGGTCTGCAGTCCTTTAAATTTGCGCATCTCTGGCGACGAGCGACGCAAAGGACCGAACTTACAACACAAGAGGTATTTTAATATCGAAAGTAAAACTCCATAATGTTGGAAACTTTTGTCAAATTTTTTGTTTTAAATTGGGATACAAATCAATTAACATGATTTGAATGTAAAATGGCTGTTACGTTCCTGAATTTCATTAAGTTTATCGTAACATTTTCCGTGATATTTATTTTATATCTCTATCCAAGCTACACAGGCCGCAATAACTCATTTTTTAGTACTCCGATGTTTTGTTGAATATCTCAACAATTCTTTCAATTATATTTTCAGTGTATTCGACTAAGGGATGACATTTTGCAGCATTGGAAAGACCTGAGCAAAATGAGATTGGAGGGAATAGTTTTGTTCTCCGATTTTACGAGTACCAATCAAGCCTTAACTGCATTCCTCAATCCAAACATGCAGTATCTCGAATTTTCCTATGATAGCTTATCAGAACAAACCTTAGATTGGATCCTCCATTGGAATAAGAATTCGATAAGAAACAAAGATGGATGCCATCTCGAACAACAACAGAACTATCCTCGCATGGTTTGCAACAATATCCATACTATGAGATTTGACAACGAAGCCCTGCTTAGCGCAAACGCAAATTCCTTCTCTAAATTCTTAGCCTTGTTGAAAAATTCTTGCCAATTCTTGAAAACATTGGAAATCAATCAATGTGGCTTTACCGAAAGCCAGGCAAAACAAACCCTATCTCAATTTCTGGATTTCGACAACAAGCAAACAGATTTATTCGAACCAAGCGACGCATATACGTTTAATTTGCCATTAGAGCACTTCACTTTCCGCGAAAGGAGATTAAGTGCGAAAGTTATATTAGACATGTTTACTTCACTTTGCGCGGCTAAAAGAAACCATCTTTCCAGTTTTGCGTATTTTGGTGTTTTAAGCCCCAAAAGAAGCGACGTGTTCTGGCAAGGCCAATCCCCCACAAAAAGCTTAGAGAGCTGGGTATGTCCATTTGAACTTTCTATGAATAAAATATCAAAACAACATCATTGTTCCCATGTATATTGCGACGTGTTTTGGGAGCCATGCGAAGACGACACACTCTAGGCAAGTTCTCACAATTTAAACTTCAATGATTATATCTATTTCCATGATTCTGTTTAATGTTTCTAATGCTGTACATAGCTTACAACTAAAAAGAAAATATTTCATTGAATTGTGCTCATTTTCCATATGTATTTATTCTAATTAGCGCCGATTAAATTTCATGTATTTTGCACTTATTATTACAATTGTACGTTATATTAAACCATACCCTATTTATCCAATTATTTATATGAATGTTGTAACTTTAATTTTTGTCCTGAGTATATATTTATAGTACAGATATTATATGTTTTGTTGAATTGTTGCCATTTACAATAATTGTTATAAAGTAATGTTATAATGATGTCATACAACTAATAAAATTGTTTATTCATTAATTTTTGGGCCTTGGTTTGAGATATGTCGCGTTGTGTATATGATTGCTAAGTGGATTAGATAGTGTGTCTTAATGTCGAGGTCGCCTAACTATCCTGGCTTGGTATCCTAAAAATATTACTTCGTGGAACGTCGTATTGAAATTTTATGTTCGTACGTTTTGACATTTATGTTCAAGTTTGATGGTAAGTTTTCGAGGGAAAACAATCACACTCGCTTAGAGGCAGCGCATAAAAGTGAGAGAAAAGCACTGGCATCTGTGGACTTAGATTAGAGCAGTTGCCTGGTTAGAACAAATTAACCTTCCTTCACATCCACTAACGTGCTAATCTTTTTACTCCACCCACGCTGAACTTTTTATTCTCTCTAAACAGAGGTTTTTATTGCACAGATTATGCTAAAATGAATGGAAGCGAAATGCCAGAGAAAACGTTTCCTCTCGGTTATTCTTTCCATTGTTGCCATATTTCGATAACTGAGGAAAACTGTACCGTGGACAACGTAAAATTGTTTCGTGGGGCGAACGGGTCAACGAAACGAATATTCAGAAGATTCCTCTTGAAGAAGCCAGTAATTTCCCAAGATTCATCAAAGGATTCCCATTCATCAATTGATTCTCGATACTAAATTCTTTTTCTAATTCTGAATTTTTGAGACATTCCCATAAAACTGCTAAAAATTTATACAAACGGTGGCGTATCTATGGTGTGGCAGCCGTGGTTCGAGCCATAGGCGCCGTTTGGAAAGCAGCGCAAGGAAGGGTGAAAAGTTTATATATATCGTAAAATGTTGCAATATAATAATATCAATTCGGAAACAACTGAAACTCGTATTTTTACGTAATTAATAATAATATATATACAGGTATCGCAATTCAACAACAGTCGATAATAATCGCCAGCCAGTCAAGGGGGCCCATTTCAAAACTTCACCATGGGTGCCATTTTACACAAATACGCTACTTCATAAATCTCACTTGCTACTTATTCGTAACTCTGTATCGCCCAATTAAGTAGGTGTCTTCTGGCGATTTCGTCCATCTTCAAATACTGAAAATTTGAAATCGACTGGTCCATTAATTGCAGAGGGAGACGATCACAACAAAATGGTCGCCCGTTGACAAGGCTAACGGACAAGATTTTCAAACGATCCATATAGACACTTCGTGTCGGTGTATATCGTGCATGTTTAACGTATACATCAATTGGATGATCTACTACCAGGGAATCGAAGTTTCATTGAATCATATAAAACATATTTGGCCACGTGGGGGCGCTGCCGTATCACGTAAACAGCGCTGCGGAGAACAAGTAAAATAAAGTATTTTATTTTATTTTTTATGATTAGTGATTAATAATGTTGTAGTCTTTGTAGATGTACCTATCAACTGTGTTTTATATATTAAATAAATATATATAAAAAAAAAGTAAAGGACAATTAAAATTTTTTATTGTTGCCCAGAGCTCAACTTCATATGTTGTAAATTATTTCCTTCAACATCCATACAAAAAAGGTGTAATAGTACTAAACAATAGATTGTATAAATTCAAACTTGTTTCATGAGAGTTATGTGATTTCTGTAAATCTAATGTTGAAAGTACGAGCCTTTTTTTTACCATTGTATAATTGTATAATAGTCACGTGAGCGACAAGCATCACTTCGGGCGCTTTTCGGTTTCCGTTACAATTAAAAAGTATTAGGGGGCACAAAATACAAAAGTAGAATATATCAACATTTCTATACTTTGCTGCCTTCATCTATTCACCTTTCAGTACTTTTTTCTCATGTTAGGGATTCAAATAGCGGAGGTCAGATGATAACGTTTATACATAGTGAAGTAAATGAGTTCACATATATAGGCGATGAACATCGTTTTTGGCAGTGACTTTGTGACCCGCGTAGCGTTCAATTTTCACAACCTTGTTTCCGATCATTCAGGCTCACAAAGATTCCTCATTTTTGATGATGCAGGAATTTTCTAAATTTTTGGTCGGGAGATTCTATTTACATTTACTCAAAGTATAAAGTTTTGTTGAACTATATTTCTAATTAATTCTAGACTGCAAATAAATTTGAAAATATATTTGTGAATTTATAAAATTTCTACGATGTTCTCATCTATAGCTGACGTGGGCAAACTACGACCCGCGGGTCAAATCCGGTCCGTTGGTTAACTCACTCTGGCACACCTCATGCAGTCACAACCAAACTGAAATCAAATTTTGAGGCTTCAGCTAAAAATATATCAAGGAATTTGTGGCGATTGCGGTTGAATTTAGTTTTGGCATGAGGCTTAGTGTTTTCTACTTTTGCTTTTGTAACACTGGAAATATTGTTCATAAAATGTGCTTTTTACGTCGCAATTACATGGTCCGCCAGTCTAGGTGGGCAAATGTTTGGCCCCTGGTCCAAACACCTTGCCCATCCCTGATCTATAGCAACACAATTGACTATTCTGAGCTTTATGGGTAAGTGTATTGAATTCAAAATATATTTTGATTCGAGTTTTTGTGTGTTTAAAAACCATGAACATATAGACTTGAGTCTCTTCTCCCAATTCTTCAAATTTGCAAAATAGTCCGCTCAACAGCATCACTTCCAGTAAGATACATTCTAACAAAATACCCCAGTGTGTTACAATCAGACAATATATTATTCTGCTAGGACGCTAGTTGAGAGCAATTTATCAACTGAGATACCACTGACTAACACATCTGCTCTTTGAAGTGATAATTTGAAAAAATATATTAAATTGCAATCGATGTCACAACTCATTATATTGCTTTCTACATTTACAAAGGTTTCGTTACGGCTTATTTTTTTTATAATTTGCTTTGCCCTGTTGCTGCCTGGTAAGGTGGGCTACTGCATCAAAATCAAATATCAGCAGCCCGGCAAAATGATTCGTTTTCGCTTGTAACATAAATTGCCGCTGACTAATGAAAATGTTGAGGCGTCTTTCTATTAGATTTAAATATTTCTTTTTTCCGATATGTACTAAATTGTCTCTGAATATTAGCATACAAATCCCAGTACGTTTTAAAAATGAATCATGCTGCATTTTACCCACTCTGGTGCATCGAATGACCTCGGCACTGCGCAGTTGTTTCGGAGTCTGAGCATTATTTAGATGTAGTCGAAAAACCAGGTTCGTCAGGCCGCAGACATCCGAGTTGTTTCGTTAATTTACTTCTAAGAATCTATTTATAGTCTACGCGTAACTAAAACGAAGATCACACCCGGAACTTCCCTTAACAAAATTCCCCATCTAGTTTAAAATAAAGGTATTTCAAATGAAAATCGTGCCGCAAGTACATGTATTGGCATCGATCGTAGAACACTGCGTATCAGTTTAGGCAAAAATGGATAACCGTTAACTACAAGTAACTTACAAGTTTTTAAGTGGCGGAACAATATGTTTACCTGACTTATCACTCCTTTTAATAAAATGTTGGTCATTACATTGCTGAAAGTTTATGATAGTTTTATAAACCCACCTATATTAATATTCTATTGTTTAGAATTGTTTCGACTGAAATAACTGCTAAGCAAAACGCAAGGGTATTTGAGAAATATACGATATATAAATTTAGTTACATACAAATAAAACTTTTAAAATCAATTTGTGTTTTGAACCTGTGGCTTGAGTACGACGGAAACATCCATATACAATAATGTACGTTGCCCATCCCATATATATCAATGATTGCATTGCTATATATATGTGTAATAACTAATATCGATAAAGTGTATACTATCTTGCAGTGACTATTTTGTGAACAATCAACTGAGTCACAGCATGAAATGGAATCGTGTGATTCTGACAATACTGCAATTCTGACTTGGAGAGACTTGAGAGGGAATTTAAATATTGCTCCATCCATTTGAAAAATATCCTCAATAGCAAGGGGAGTAAAATAAGAAAGTATCACAGCATGAACTGTGAAGTGTGATTAAAAATACAAACACACGCGTGAGTGTGAAATCAAACGTTTGATATAAACTATCGTTCACGCTGGTGCGCTGCTTGGAATATTTCTGGAAGAGATTGTCGGTAGGTACAATAGGCATAATGTTATCTTCAAATGAAACGCAGTTTTTGCATAAGTTAAGCACACAAGATTATCCACATTATCAATGTCAATATACCACACCAAAAGGGTCGTATGTTAAATATGTATTTCAAGTTTACAATACTTTAAAAATATATTATTTTGTGCGCCTCCAAATCGCGTTTTTATGCGTTTATTCAGCCCTCAAAATATACAGATTCTATAGAGTGTCATCGAATACAGAAAAAGATCGATCATCCCCATTAGTGGATATGTACAGGAAATGTGTGACACACATTCTTGAGCAAAGTAACAGCTCAAGTTTTTTCTTCTTTTGTGCGGAAATAGACGGCCATTCCCACATGATTCATCCGAGGCATACGAAAACAGAATGTAAAATCTATTTGAACTGGTCTTTATAGATTATTCCCGTCAGATTGTATTTTTTTTTTTATATATAGATGAGCGCGTTGGAGCGACCAATGAAAAATAATAGCCGCTACACTCCTCCAACTTTTATAACGTTGTTTGTTCGATACATGGTTCGTTTCAAAAAACACAACATAGTGAAGTCATTTAACAAATTCAAAATATTGTTGACTGGCACATTTATTGTGTGTTATGTTCTATACAGGAAAGTAGCCAAACAAAGTGGTAGAATCATAAAAGTTCAAATTGGACAAGCGAATTGAAGTATTAATTTGTGAAATTCACTTGGCTGCTGTTTACGCATAACGTGAATACAATGTCATCGGAATCGTAGGAAGTGTTAATACCCGGGTGCTAACTAGCACATTTGGGAAACGGCAAAACACTTGTGCATGAATTCTATCTTTTTATGACGGTATATTTTGTTTAACGACTTGCGCGATCGCATAGTTGCTGATCTATCTTGCAAGTTGGCAAGGTGTGAAACTACCCTAGGCTGAGCGAAAGATAAATCGTGCAACATAGTGATACGAGTTCGCGATATACTGCAAAGAAAAAAAGAACAGCTAACCAAAACAAACTGCGAACCTGGCCAGGAAGCAAACGCTGCGTGGCACGATTTCGCACTCTTTTGTTCGTCTGAACGCGCTCTTGCGAGCTCGATTTTGTACACCAGGGCATATCTCTGGCTCACAGTGCAGAATCCAGGAGTCACATAGCAAACCTCGTTTTAATACTATCCCATGAGATTTGTGAATATTTTCTCCGCACCGTCTAGCAATCAGAACCCTCGCTCGAATCAGTTCGTTAGGCATGCGTCGTCTCGAATCCCCAGGCGGAGCGGCCTGTGCAGCACCTACGAAGAGTATCGACGAATGCCATGTGTTACCGCCGCTTTCATACGTAGTTCGCTCTCAGTCTCATTAAGTATGCAGAGATACTTCTCGGATATTGACAATAGCGACAGCCTTTAGTCGCAGCAGTCGAATATACGACGAAGAGAGCTTTGATCAATGTGTAGTAGATCGGCATTATGAAAGTGTTGCAGAGTAACAGTTTTAAACAAGAAATATGCTGTCATTCTGTCGTATAAATAATGTCACATAGGATGCGATTTTATGTGAGGAAGAGCAAAGAAATAGTACTGTGACTCTCGCCTTGAGAAAAGCATTCGCTATATTTCAAACGGTTTTTGAGGAGAGTGTTTTCTAGTTCTTACATCAAATGAAAAGAGAGACTTGAAAGACGTGGCATTTTCATTATACCATAAACAGGATATAAATTGAGACAGGAATAAGTATTTAATATGAAAATCCGTTCTATTGTTGTAGCCGAAACATGCCTTCTGGTGGACAAAACCGACTTAAGTTCGACAAGTAAATTCCTATCACACAACCTGTCAACGCTGTACCAAAGCTAATTAGCTAATTTCGTAGATATGAAGCCTAAGACCTCAGAGCTTGACTTGCTATCCACCCTTACGTCGAGGTGGAATGGAAACAGGTGTTGTATATATTATCACAGAAGAATGATACGTCGCACTGTGGAATACGTTGAATTACATAACGGACTATAAATATATATTTCGATCGCTGAAATAATATTGCAAGTAAAATATACGCAATATATTGAATTTTTTAGGCTGTCACTCGCGTTAACTGTGAATCAATGTTTTAAAATTTAAATACCCCCTGTGTATTAATTACCATTCGAAACAAGATCCCCTGTGCAAAAAAGGAACGGAACCGGGACAGATGCTGTTAACAATAACTCAATAGAGAAAAGGTATAGAAGCATCCGCCCGTTATTAAAATAATATTATGACAGGCCGCGATTGTTTCGATGCAATGCTTCCGACAATAAGGCGGGGTCTTCGTAATAATCATGCAGTTCCTTCCTTGTGGATTTATTATATGCGGAACAGAGCACAGCCTACTTAGTTAAAAAAATTATAATTCCCACAGTACATGACGAGGTTCAAGCTGTTAGAAGGGTGTTAATTTACATAAAAACTGAACATCGTTCATACTGAAATAAATGAGATAACATGTTATTGAATTGAGTGAATATTTATAAAACGAAAAATTTCATATTATGCTTAGTAGTTAGTCAAAATGCTCACCTGCTATTGTTCACAAAGATGAGCAAAACGAAAAGACATTAGAGTTGATGCAAAATTTAGACACAAGGGCCAAGCGCGAAATTAGCTACGCATAACAATGAATTAACAGCGCTGATTTATTATCTGAGGTGATAATTGTTTTAAAATTAATTTAGCATCCTTCACAGTGGAATATGAATAGCCTAGGTGACCAATACAGCCTGGAATAATCTGATTTGTAGAATATTGGCGATAGAATAGAGTCTTATAATTGGCGTCATGCGAATATTAATTTCAAAAGGTCGCGGAAACATATTTACTTTCACTGTATAAGTAGAGAGCCTCATTCAATAATCATAAAAGCTTGTAAAAAGAAATATATGTAAATTTGAATTCAGATACTGTAAGATTGTGTACTGAATGCAACAATAGTCTTAGTGATTGATTTTCACATCAGCAATGATAAGATTACCCTAAAATTTGAATGATGTGACTGCTTAATACTGGCAAAGGTAAAGTTATTTTATCGCAATACTAAACAAATTATTGGTGATATACTTAATGCAAATGATGATGTGTCCCTCGGCAAATTGGGGGGAGGATTCAACCTGTTTCTGGCATTCTGTTTCTTCCCCTGTCCATGCATCCGACAGGCTGAGCACACTCACTACGCGCGCTGCTAAAGCTCGCGTGTGTGCGCATGAATGATTGAAGACGAGCCTCAGTTGCATTTGACGTCATATCCTGGGCATCCCGGGTGTTAACGCGTGCATCGTTTAATATCAAAATATTAAAACAAACACATGATGAACAGGCGTAGAATAGCAAGCTTGTCGTTTTGAATAATATCAAAGGTTTATACAGTTGAAAGAATGAAGTCGTTTCAGGATTCTAAAATATCCAATAAACAATGTCGGGGGATAGTTGATGTGCCTTGGGCTAAATGAATGATCCAGGCTCAGCTGAAAACTAAGTATGTTTCCTTACTGGAAGAGCGTGTACCATTTTGCGCTTGTTAGGATATTCCTCAAATTGGTCGTTTCTTTTAAATTCTCCTTTTGTATACGGAAGCAAGTACGCGCAAGACAAGCAGTGCGCAATGTTATTCCGATGTGTTGTGCTGTATGGTTACAATTTTTATGTGTTAGGTGATCCAGTCCATGTTATGTGCGCGTATTTGCTATTCAAAATAACTGATATTAGAAGTAAAATTTATCAGTTTGACCTTCGATGAGGGTTATTGAGTTTGTTTTGACAACTTTATACTGCTATGTGCGGCATCAGCGGGTACAGCTGTAATTACCAAAAACGTATTTTTAATTTTAAAATATCATATCTAAAACGTTAACCGAAATCATTGTATATTTTTTACTGAAACAGTCCAGTTTTAACGTTTAGTGTACATAAATTTCCAATACCATCTACGAGTCTACGCGCTAGCCAATGAATCAATTCGACAAAACATGTTGTACAGATAGCGTGTTTCCCGATCATTAATGTATGTTTCCTGATTTATCTGTCTTAAATAATCTAGCATATCAGATGACTGTCATATGGCGGGGGTAGGGTTGCAGCAACAAATGACAAAAATCGATTGGCCAAATCAGAATGTATGTTTCGCTGTTATAATTGATGCCTAAATTTTGGCTTAAGCAAGACAGAATCGTTCAGATAATAGGTAGTTCATCCATCAGAATGTCTTCATTTATAATTCGATTCTTACGTTAAAATTGAATTTATTCCACTTCGCCAAAAACAGGAGATATTCAAAAATAAATTTTATCTTGAACATATCGTTGTGCGCTGATGAATCTATTTGTTCTTTTCGCGTTGGTTTAGGTATAGAGCACTAGTGAAAGTATATGCTCGTCAGAGTAGCGAGAACAAATAACAAATAGAAGACAAAATTCACTTGGAAGGTTTCACAATTATTATGTAGTACTGGCTACCATTTGTACGAGTATGGATTATTCGTTTCATCCGAGGACTCAATCTGTGCCAGCAATTCGTGGTGAATTTGTTGTAGAGGTTTGACTGGAACAATTCAGTGATAGCATGAATTTGGCAGTTATCTATATGTATTCGAAAATCCGAAAACAAGTTGTTGTGCCTTTTCTGATTAGGCTACAGCACACCCTGTTATACACAGAACGCATCTCGACAAAAGAGGAATATATTATGAACAATTACAGGCGAGATATTGATCAGCCGCCATTTTGTCAGCCGCACCTGGCTTAGTGATATACAGAGGGGAGATTATTGACAAAAATGGTAATATGTAAGGATATATGGCAGACAGCTAGTAACTGCACTAAATAAAACCCACTGATTGCGATGGCAGCGATAAATAATGAAGCGGTAATAAATTATGGACACGAACCCTCTCTGTCGAGGAAGACGAGTAATTGGTACCGGATACTCTTGTATCATCACAGTGCAATGCATGTAATGTATTGCATGATTTGCAATTGTCTGTGATCTGCGAGAAGAATATTTTAGCAGCTATTTCCTAAATCAAACGTTCGGAAGTCTGTCTGTATTTTGAGTGTATGTTATGTGATACAAGTTTGTATTCTGATTTCACTACCGGCAGTTTTGTTGCGAAGGGTTACACAATTCTGTTAAAACATTCTGATTTTCACCGGGGAAAATATTAACGTGACAAGAGTTCAGATAAAAATTAGAAGGCTGAGACATGTCTACACATTTTCTTCGCAGTTTTTGTGTATTTTTCAAATATGTAGCCGTGATAGGCGATTGATTTGGTTGTTGTTTATATTTAGGTATGTCACTGCATAATGAAATAGACAATATCCCAAAGTATATATAGTTTTTATTATTTATCAGGCTCATGTAAGTTGACCTGTTATTAAAATCGCAATTGAATTTTTGCGCGATGCAGACCAAAAATCGACTTCGATTACACCTGGGAACCAATAACCAAGCTAACGAAGTCGATGACTGTTTCATTTTTTTCGATTTCGCCATCATGGATTATCATAAAGCCGCCGGCCTCACTAATAATGCAAACATCTGGCAATACGATTGTTTTTAGCACATATGTCGGAGAGATGAAATTCTATTTTGCCTCTCTCCCTTCGCCACAAAATTAACGTTACGTTCCCCGTTGGCCCTTATTGATAAATCGATTTCATCCTAGTACACGTGCACCGTCTGACTCAAATATATATATACTGATATACTACTGATTGATATACTGATACCTAAAGTTCAAGCTTTTCCCCCAGTTTATATTTGTTATTGTAAGTACTCAGGCTAGCTTTCGCAACTACTCGACAAGTATAATATGTCAGGCATAAAAAATATTAGTGAGATTTTTGTTGCAATTCAGACTAATTTTGTTGCCCGCATTTTAACTGAATATATCAAAATTTATATCATTTTATTGAAGGATTTAAAACTGAAGGAAAGGATCCATAAGATGAGGAAATGTGTGGCGATAGCTTGCCAGGAGATTATAATATATATATATGTACTCACAATAAGTGACAGTGGGAGGCATAAGTATACAGAATGTTAAGAAATTAGTTGTTCATCAGTCATTATTATTTGCATGATGAGTCCCTCGTATATATATTATAGTGCCATGAAGTAATGACTAATCATTATCTAGGAAAGTGACTGCAATATGCAAGTAACTTCAGTGTGGACCTAATATAGTATAGTGCAAGATATATTTAGCAAGCGGACCACGTTGCATGTAAAAAATGCAATAATGGTGAAATAAAACCTGGCTTGAAGGTGTGTCATTTATTATATACATTTGTATACACGTTAGTACCTGGGAAATCCGCATACTCAACGGTATGCATTTTCCGTTATTGTAACTCGGAAATACTAGCATATATAAATATTACTGTATATAAATTGGTTCATATTTAGATATATTAGTGCATTTATTTGATTTTATTCTCTCGGGATTTCGGCTACCATTTAAAGAAGTTTTTGCAAAGAAGATTTTTTTCAACACACAAATGCAAAGAAGATCACAGTCTCAAATCACATTAACCTTATATTTATATATATTCTTACAGAAAAAATAGCTAGCAATACCATCGGCTCAGCTTTATAAACAAGATAATAGTTATCTATAATGCTTGCAGTGGCGCTCGTTTCAACAGCGAAGCAAACTAAAAGAGCGCCAGCTCCAAACGCCACACAAAGTTCCTGTTGCGCTGCCTTTTTCGGCCAGCTCCTGCTAATGTTTGACTAGATGATTATAGAGGCAGCGCCTCGTCTGGTGGTCGAACCATTGGAGAGCTATCCATCACCTCCACACAGATTGAAATTTGAAAAAACCCAAATAACTCGTGACAACAGAGAACAAAGTAAGCCCTACCAAAAACTATTTGCAACTAGAAATAACTGCAGATCTACGATTTCCGGCAACAGTGAAGACTTATTAAATTGTGACAGAGGGAACAAATCACGAAAGTGTTCGCACAGGACACATCCTTACGACTGCTCGGCTCAAGGGAAGCGCGCACATATCAAGTGGAATTATTTTTTGAATAATCTTCCTTTTCATGATAAGTGTCCTTTGTTATTGCCTGATTTCCGGATTCAGAAATCTTTGTATCGTCTTTCCACCTCCAACAAGAGAAAAGTACCAAGGAGTAAGACGCTTGATAGACAATTTACGCCAATTTTTACAGGTATGACGATATTTTCATGATGTTTCGTTTGTTTGTCACTTTTCACAATATGAATGACTTTGCTGCTGGCTCTCCTAAATTTCTGCTTTATTTTTCGTACTTTATGAAATGTATAACTGTAGGATGTAAGTAAATAATATAATCCATATAGAAATCTTAATCAAATTACTGATGTACCCTTAGAGTTCTTTTTTATCGAGGTTCAAAGCTTTGATTGCACTTCGAACTGACAAATTTGGTTATTTAATTGTAATTGCTGATAATACTAAATGTATTTATTGCATTTTAACTGTACCAATATAAAACCGAATTAATCAGCAGAGTTATTTTTTTTTCCAGCGAATGCAAATGAAAATAATGACAACTCTCCAAGTGCAACGTATTGCTGCAACCAGTTGACTGAGTCACAAACTGTAGACGCTATTTGTGATGCCGAAATAGAAGATTTAACTACAGAACACACGACAACATATTCAACTGAAGAAACAACCTTTGTACGCCAAAGACGAACAAGTTTAAATACGAACCCTCTGTCTTCAATCACCACGCGAACGAATCCACACGATCCTCTTTCGCTATCCCAATCAGACGATTTAAACCTTAGGTATTCATCGACTAGTGGAATAAAAGAAGCAAGGCGAGATAAATCCGAAAACTTTTATCAATTTATTCGTCAAAATATTTCATCTTCTCCAGGCTTATCTTCCAACGATAAGTTACCTGGAAAATACAACACGGCGGTCGAGAGAGAAACTTCCTCGATTGAAAGACTGGTCGACTTTTTTGAGTCGAATTCATCAAACAGAATTTTTCGTCCCAGAATACCATCAGACCAAAGACAAAACAAAGAATCTTATTTGAATTTTACAAAGACACACTCGTCAAACCAACGAGAACCAAGAGAATCGCCCAATTTTCCTCATCTTTTCCGCAACAGTTGGGATTATTTTATAAAAAACTCAACTGACTATCAACAGTCAAGCGTCCCGGTTGGTGGAATATACAATAACAACGGAAACGCAGCTAGTGCACCACCAGAATCAAAGTTCATTTGGCCTGGTATTCAGTACGGTAGTGATAATTTTTCCTCAGCTGGACAACACGAAAGCATACGTAAAACGACTTCATCATCTCCGGTATTCTTTCCATCAAATCGTATACGTTGCGGTTCCTCATTAGCCCGCGTTTCCCCAGACGTTGAGCTAATAGACCTTGAATCCACGCGCTTCCCAGTGTGGCATTCAGTACACATAGCATTTGATAAACGTCAACTCAGTAAGGAATTAAGTTCCAATAGCCTAATAGACCTTCAATCCAGTTCAAATCAAACTGTTTATGATCCTAATAAGTGGCTGAGACACAAACGCTATAATTCGGGATCTAAAAAGGCTACACGTTCTCAGGACGGAAACTGTTTTACGGAGGGCTTCAACCGGATTGATAAGGTAAGATATTGTCATAGAACTCAATAATGACCTTCGTTTTGCAATTGGGATTCGAATCGTGAATAAATTCGAGTCCTTACATATACATGTGTACTGCATGGTGTACTATTGGTGCCTATTAGTTATACTTTATCGGAGCGATCCCAAACTTATGACGCCCATCATCAATGATGATTATAGCCGTTGCATCACACTTGCGGAAATACGTAATCCACGCTCCACGCGTTATAGCTAACGTTCAGTTATTGTTAGTTGGAAGCCTACAGAGTATTTATACGATACTGTTAAAGCGGCTCGCCTATCTCAGTAATGCAGAATATTTCAAGCAATAATGTGCTGGCGGTTAATTTAAACTATGTTAACTTTTTTGCATTGCCAGGTAAAAGAAGGCTTTGAGAGCAATTTTTGTCGGATAAGATCACAGGAGGGCAAGCCATTTCGGTTATCTGAAAACAACCATCATAACTCTCAAACAGACTGGCATAGTTTTGATCGCGTAGAGAAATCCTATCCAGACAGAATACAAGAACCCAATTTTCCTTTCAACAATTTCAACCTACATCAAACGTTACTGAATCCTTGTTTAAGCAAAAGCAGCGTTTTCCTTCAAACTGACTCTAACGAAATGGGTTGTATACAGAGTATTGCAAAAGCGAAAGTTAGTCCAGATAGATGTCACTATCATGGTGTTATTGTGGAAGACATTCAAGCAGCCATTGACAGAACCCCAACCGAGATAGAGGAGAAATCGCCCATTGTGCTACGATATCGTACTCCGTACTTCAGGGCGAGTGCACATGTCATTGTACCCCCTATACCACGAAAGGAAACTTGGACAGTAGGATGGATACAGGCTTGTGATGCTATGAAATTCATCAACCAATATGGAAATTTAGGAAAGTAAGTAAAGTTTTTTTCTATCGAGTGATGTGGCGAATACCTTCAGAACATCTACCATATATAAATAACAGATAGGATTTACATATTTATCCCGGGGGAAAGGAAAACCGTTAATACGGCTCAATCACATGGTGATACAACGGCCGGTTACCGGTCCATGTAGGCTATGGGATTAGTTAGCCAGGTATATACCATATATACCAGTGCTTTCCTTTTCGGTAGTTGCGCGCTTTACGCTATAGGCATATATGCTAAACCCAATGTTCAGTCTTCATCCTATGAACATATCACTAGCCTGTAACGAATACCGTGTCCGGAAGAACCATTTCTATCAGTTTCTGACACTGATGGCATTCATATTGTTATGGTCTCTGAAAGTACCTCAATCAGGGTGCTGCTTTTCCTATTATCGGTAAAACCATGGGTAAATGGAAAATATAAATCTGTAACTCTAGCGACTTGAATAAAAAGAAATCGCGAGATATTTTTAAAAGAAAAATATCGTCCACAAGGCAAGCTTTAAATGTTGCGTAAAAAACGCAAGTTCTTTGATGTGTTACGTTAACCTCGTTTTAACTTTACAATTATTGACCATAGTAATGCTACCAATGCTACGCATAGTCGATTGGTTTACTGTAAGTACTTTGCGTGAGGACTATTCTTAGAAAAACTTACAACGTCGGTCAAAATTTTGTAGAAGACAGATCAATTCAATTCCGTTTCTGAGAAATGGCTTGTTCTTATTTTAAACGCAGCCAGACGCAAATGTTATAAAACTCGCTTAGTTTTTGCCAACAAGTTATGTATGATTAATTTGCTAGCAACCTTTATACAAACAATATTCAAAAACTTATCTTAATATTTAAATTCTTTAAAAGAGTATCGTCAGCATTTAATACATAACTGTAAGATGCCAAATGACACAACGGTGTTGTCAACTCAGGAAGTAGTCTATAAGTTATGCACTTCTGAATTATATTCTTTGAATCAAAATTCTTTTGAATCAAAAAGTGCAACTAATGCGTAGATATACTTACCTCAAAAAAAATTATTTATTGTGAATTCAATATTACATTAGTCTGCACTTTGTGTTTAGTTATTGCCCAGAGTTTCCACCTTTCACAATTTAAAAAAATTATATCAAAATATATCAAATTTGACTAGCATTCTCTGTATCAAAGGACTCAGTAACAGTCACGGTACAATATTGTAACACGCTATTATATACGCGATGTATGTTGTAATGGGAAAATTTTTTTGATTTGTATAACAAGGACGAACAGGTAATGGAATAATTGAAAGTGTTTTTAAATCACCTCTGAAATACCATGTTTATAGTTAAGGAAGTTTTTCAAAATTTTTTGAATAAGATATTAGGCATTAGCCAAAAGATATGTTGTTAGTGTAGTTTCCCTTGTATACTTTTTAAGTGGCGCTGAAACTTTAAACACAAAATGGTGGACGCAATATCAGTTTTTATACTACCAGGGGGACGAGAAGGAAGAAAAAATAATCAAATTTTGTTTGAGCTTGAACTTCTGTTTGAGTATGATTATACCCAAAAGTTTCAGAAACCTCGGACGCTTTGTACAAAAGGTATGTTCGTACTAGCATATTATGTTCCAAATTACCTCACCTCTTGGCATTAAAGACATTGGCATTGACATTTTGCACAACGGATGCAAGTCTGTCTCCAACACCGAGGAGGGCCTTTGGAACATATTCGAGAGAGAACATAACTTTTGTGTAAAACCTATTGGATTTCTGAAACTTCAGGGTATACTCATACACAAGCAGAAGTTCAAGTGTAGACGAACTTGAATAATTTACTCCATTTTCGTTCAAATTCATGAGTTTATTGAGGGGACATCCTGTACATGTAGTTTGTTTACATATCTACATAAGCTACAGTACAAGGTCTTGCATTACAAGCAACAAACGACAGACTGTCTGCACTTTTCCGTGTTTCTTTACTGCTGATTTAGTAAGCGGAGCAGCCTTTTATGTTAGGAAGACACTTATAAATAATGCAAGACGCAATGAGTCTCTGGTAGAGCTAGTATATGGATTTAAAAGTTAAGCCACAAAAGCGTGACATTACGTTGAACGGCTATGCACCATAGTCACGAACTCCTGCTATTGGTAATTCTAAAAGCTATCTTTCAACTTTGACCAAAAGATGAAAAATGACTAAATAATCTTGTACAAAAAAAGAATTGAAGAGCAGGAAATTTCGTTTATAACAAACTTAAATTGTCTGCCCCATAACTTCACATGATAAGACATATACGGTTAACCATATAAACAAACAGCCTATTTTGACTTTGCTTTTATATTTGGTAAGTCAAAATTTTCATCGTAGTCAAAATTTCAAATATATATACAGATATGAATGCGCTGCTGAATTAAACGCACCAACGTGACACTACTGTACGTTTTGGTTAAGAGATTATCATTATGGGAGGCATTCAAACAAGACCTGGAAATTTTGTACTAATTATAACAAATATTTAAAAGATTTGAACTAGTAATAACATGAAAACTTAGAAATTCTGGATGATCTAGTTTAGCAACATGACATTACGTTACAGAAAGCACTTGAAATGTTTGCAGGTGAAAGACAAACCCTAATCTACGTCATTTTTAATATTTTAAAGCATTCTGGTGAGTTCTGAAGCACAATTATTGTTCCAATTCTTACCCTCAAAAGTAGGAGTAACCCATGACAATCTTTTAACATTATGTGACTTTGCTCTTTGATATAACTGTGAACGGTTATATATATCAAATCTTTATATTTTGAAAATATTTTTCTTTTAGGTTGAAATATTAACTTGCGAATTGTACTGCTAGTTTGGAATTGATTTTAATAATCTCATTAGAAACTAGACTGATAATTATTGACAGAACTTCTCACATTAAACGTGTCTTCGTTTAAAAAAATCTAAACTGTATTCCTTTAAAAATATTTCATTTATAGTGTGACCTATTAAATGCTTGAAATTCTTAAATCATTTTGTATATATATTGTGAACATTTTATTTCAAAATGTCCTATAGATTTCAATGACACTCATTTCCGTGACTCTCTAGCGGTGTAATATGAGGTTGTTTCTAAAACGGTCTGGCATTTTGTTCAAAAATTTAGTATAACTAAATTTTGGTATTTCCAACTTAAGTTTGTCGTCTAGGTTTATATCACACATATTATATGACTATATCTACTTACTAAGGCGGAAAAATATGCAAAGCTTTCATTTAGTTTAGAAAAACAACACGCATGCTATAAGCAAGCACGAATAAGATAAATCTACCATCATTGTGAAATTTGAATATTATCAAGACAGGAGAAATTAACGCATACGCAAAATATATTGAACTTTTTTTATAAAACGTCATGTTCAATAATCACTAACATCGACGTCGTCATATTTATTTTGGTTCAAATCGCTCAAATCCCTGCAGTTTCGATCTGGCGGGTAATGTAGGTTCGTTAGGCCAGTAATACAACGAAACTAAGTCGCGTCATGCATATAACAGAAATTGGACCCGATTTGACCGAGAGACATAGCATTTCCTTAAACGAACTTTCATTTTACAATAATAGGTAAATTACCATCTTTGTAACTCTCTTAATAAGATATTTTCTTTGTCACAAATTACTGGATAAACGTAGAACAGTATTTGATCGATGGATTTTAAACTATGTGAAAAATAGAAACATTGAGCATTATTGCCAGATTAACGTTTTTAGCATGCTCTTGATTTCCGCTATAAACCGTGACCAAATTCTCCTTTTATTATATTTTTGATCCATAGAGACAACAATGTCTTCAGTAAAATCCCGCTTGCATATTTGTGCGTCACGTTCAGGCTATATCCGGAATATCACATTGGGACTTTCCAGTGCATAATTTTACCTTGTTTGTGAGGTGCAGATGATCAGACGCCATTTTAGGACCAAATTTGATCTCTGTCACGTCTTTGATGGTTGAAAGTACACGCTGATTAGAGATGGTTACTGTAAATTATATACATAAATCTTTGTCGAATTACTGTGTTCAAGCAAGATCAAATAATGTTGAAACGTCTATCACCCGCTACATTAACGTATTGAGGGAGGCACATCGTGTCATAAATGCAAGTTCATGGTGACCGTACATTCGAACCCATACATTTGCACCCGTATATCCGCGGATTCAATGTATATGAGGGTGCTAAAATCCATAGGTTAGGGCAGGGCTACTCAACTATTTTTACCGAGGATCCGCATACACATCTTCAAAATTATTTGGGTCCGGTCTTTCCTTAAATTATATTTCGGCATCCTTAAACGCGCATTTCCTCGGCCGACTAATGATTATTAACTAAACAAGATTGTTTATTATGGTGTTATAGTTCTTTCCATGTATTTTCAAAACTATAAGAGTCATTTTATAATAGGAAACCTAAAAAGTGGGGCTAATGATCCAAAATAAATAATTAGGTGCGGTCCGCCAGTTGAGTAGTCCTGGGTAGGGTTAGTATGGGTTCAAATATCAGTAAAAAAAAATTTCATAGGTGCAATAGTATGCAGGTGAAATTGTCTTGGGTTCAAATGTACGTGGGTTCAAATGTAATGGAACCCAAGTTCCTATATACGGATCTTTCACGCTTTTAGACCTCGTTGTCCATTATCATATTAATTTAATCGTTCTGTACTCTGGTTTTTATATGTCAATTTGCATTTTTCAACAAAAAAGCACATTTTTGTATGGCTTGTGTTAGCATGTAATATTGCTGACCATGAAGTTTCCGTTTTGCGTCCTCACTCAACGCTCCTGTCAAATCAGTAGAGTAATGTGTGGCAGAAAATAAGACTGCAAAATAATAAAATAAGACACTCCTTAGGTCAAATCATCTCTTTGTTCCTACTGGAATGAATGAACTGACCATGATGTCGTCAGAAATGATCCCACGGAAGCACGATTACGCATCACGCACAGCCTGCCAATGCTGGGTCCGAGTCAGTAGCTTCATTAATAAAATCTCACTGGCAAACGGCTGTTTGCATAACTTCCTGTCATCATTACAGGGTTTGTTTTGATGCTGTATATCATCACGATATAGCGAATGAAAGTTGAAACACGCATACATCGTGTTGAATTTGCAACCGAATTCAAACATATACACCAGACTGCGTGCAAAGCCACAACAACGCTATATTTTGCAATCCAGATTCTTTTAGCTTATGAAGCCTTGAAAGCTGATTTCAGTTGTTATCAGCCTCCAAGATGTACTGTTTAATGTACACAACATGTACCATACCGTTATTCATGATACATTGTGCGAACTCATCTGGCATGCCGGCAATTCCAAGGTTCTGATTGTACGCAGGAGAGATTGTAGAATAAAACAGGCGGGGTTCTGCTTCATAATATCCGAAACATTTTTCACTTCATTTACAACTTTTTTAAAACATAGCTGACATTTTTTTTTATATATGGGGGTCAATCCTTCTTCAAATATGGTAAGCATCCATTGATACCTTGCGACTAGTATCGACGAATAAGGCAACTTGTTTTGGTGAATGTCAATATAACCGAGTCAATTTTCAGTTCAATCCGGCACTCTCCCCAGACTACCGGTATTATATTCTTCCAGGACTGGCAATATAGCGCCACATGTATGAATGCTGTTTCTGTAATATTCTGTGAACTTTCGCCCGTAACTCGCATTAGTTCGTCATAAATATATTTATAAAAACATTGCACAGGGTGTTTTATATAGTGTGCTTAACAGCTGGCGTAGGGCTGATATATAATTCATACCTGCAAAGACATGCAATAGCAAAACACAGTTTTATCCTTCGTGTTGTACTCTTCAAATCGATAGCTCATAATTCTCTAAACATGGCAAAGTGGGATGACCACAAGATCTTGGTTACTGATTTTGAAAATAAATATTATATGTGAATTGTGCACCAAAGAACGTGTTATTGAAACAACAATTCCTACAAACCTTGGGAAATGTCATTATAGGAGAAGGGCACAATGATCAATGCAAGCATTTTAAAATGAACTATTTGACCGATGCGAAAATGCCACAAACATATTTCAACAATTTCCAAATTGAGATAATACTGGTATTCTTTCTTTTGAAAATTTCAGCTGAGCACCTATTTACAACAACGAAAGTAACTGAGTTGGTGCTTATATTGAATAAATGAGTAACCAAATTGAATAACTGTTACAACATGGTTATAGGGTGAAATTTATACAATGTTAACAGAAATTATTCCCAAATCTGTTCACTCAGTACACCTGCTTAAAAACAATTTTAAAACAATAAGCTTTGAATGAGAAGAAACTAGTTCAATGCTGGTTCAAGTGACCGAAATTGTCTCAGTCTAATGACCAACGAACAATTTCCACAGATGAGTGCAACGCCTCTCTGTCGAAATGCCTTTGTCAATGAGAACAAAGACTTCAAAAACGATGACAAACTATTCCTTCGGGAAGGTTGCCGCATTATTGATTAAAGGACTCGTGTATATTGCAGTGCCTTGCAGTTATTAGCTATGAAATCCATACCAAGCCTAATTTATTTCAAATATAGGCAGAAAAATGTAATTACATACCGGGGATTTTTGTAACAGTGCTATATTCTATTATTCACCTAGTATGGCCGAAGGTATCGGCGATTTCATTTTCTGCCAATACCATTAGCAGGTACATTGAAGATTTCTACTCAGTAACGATTATGAATAAATTAAAACTTTTTCAAACGGTGCTTTTGTATTGAACTTTCATAATCAATTCAGTGCTGCCTACCCTGTCTACCAATATAATCATATATTCAATTAACGGTATAGGTAAGTCCTAATAATTTATGCTTCAACATTAAACTATTTTTGCAACTTTAATAAATGTGACTTATCCCGTGTCATCCCTAACCCAAATATTGGTAGCCACATTTCAAAGTTGAATTGGATGGAATATGTATCAGTCGTAACCTTCTAGTACACCTAATTATTTTTACTAAATGCAATCCCTGTTACTTGGGGGATACATTAAACATATGAAAGAGGCTTTTATCCAGATTTGGGCTGGACTGTCTTCAACACGGAAAAATGAATTTTTATACATCAAAGATCACAATTATTTTCCATAGTTCATTTTTATAATCACCAAAACTGAAAACTACAATGACATAATTATTAATAATAATACATTCCAGTATGGTTATAGTGAGACAGTTGCCAACGCCAACAACAGTTGTAATGCGGTGGGCTTCATGGATTAGCTTTTGTGTCTTTTAATGGAGATATTGAAAAAATGGTATTTTTTAAAATGGGCGCCAACTTGTTCTTTGTCAGGATTTTTAAAATATTCTATGAGTGATTTAAATAACGCCGGTCTGGCTTCAATGTGACCGTTATTCTTTCAGTTTATGAATAGGCCTACTGCATTCACATTCGCGGCAATACGCGTCTAAGCTGGTATATTTAAATAAGCAGATGAATAAAATTGGGGCTGCACAAGAGATGAATTCAATTCTGCCTTCTGCGTAATGTAATACGCTATGCGCTATATAGGAAAGAGGAGACGTTGCCTTCCTTCCTCTGTCATGCGCTGCATAGCTATATGGCACAGCTTGCCTTTTTTGACTTATGAGCATATAAGAAAATACAACATAGGCTGGTCATCAGCAACCAGTCATTCAAATATTTTTCAATATGGTATGGATTTCCGGACATCCTCATTGGTGACTGTTCTAGTCACTGAGATAAGGATTTCGTTACGATTTTGAAGCAAATATAAAATCCTATAAATTAATGTTATTTTTGTATTTATTAAATGAATATAGATAAAAATTATTTGTCTAAAATTGAAATGAAACTCTATTTTGAACATGTAAGACTTCAAACTTGTCGTCAAGCTCCTTTTGCTTATATTTGAATGATTTCTTATAGAAGCATTTTTAAAATTTTCAGGTTATTTCTAGATAGAAAAAAACAGCCTGTCCTATCCAAGTTAATTCACTCTTTTGCTTTTCAGTTCAAGTTGGGAGATACCTGCATTGAAAGACAGGAGAATAACAGCTGTTAGTGATAGTGACGGTGTATCATATCCTTGGTATGGTAATACAACGGAAATTGCTACCGTTGAAGGTCCAACAGATACCTCGAGGAGTTTGACTCTTAGAATGAACGATAATTTTTATCCGTCAGTCACGTGGGACATTCCCGTTAGCGAAGGCTCAGAAGCGCACTTGACGCACATAGTACGTGATCAGAGCTTTACGACGTGGCTTGCGGCTGTCAATCAAACAACAGGCCGACTTGAAGTATTAAGGACTGTAAAATGGCATTTTTACCTCGAAATTGACGTAGATCCTACACAGGAATTGGGAAAAAGGTAATTCAGAATATATTATCGATTCCATTTCGTAAGGGACTTAATCTTATAACGTTAATTAATCTTAGTTACTTCGGTAAGCCTGAAAAAACAAGTGAACTTAAACGTCGGGCTAATAATACACTACTGGGGCAAGTGGAGGCAAACTATTTAACCAAATTATTCTTTCTGATATTGAATACATTCATTGGTACGAAATAGGAATGTTTATTATTTTATTAGCGTGGCTGATAGTGTTCATTCAAGATTCCTTTTGGCCCTTTATATCGACCAGACGATTGTCTTTCACTAGGATTTTGTCGTACTATATATGCATATATATCGATATAATTCATTCTGTTTTTGTACGTAATTTTTGTAATGATGAAAATGACATTTTGATTTCTCCATGTTGGCCATTATTGTATAATTATCAGGCATCATGGTAGATTGATGAAAGCCCTTTCTCATGGGCGATTCTACCATATTCGTACTAAAAATATGTTCCCTTGTCACAGTTGATATTTATAAATGTAGTATAATGTATAAGTAAATGTGAAATTCTTTGTTTCAAGGGCGCGAATAGTCAGTCCACTGGTTCAGAAGCAACCAATCATTCTAAAGAACAATACAGAGCCAATATACATTTCCAGTCCTCGTCGAAGCAGCAGCAACGGTTCTGCAACAAGCGGACGAACGAAACGTCTAAACCGTAGGCCCGGTGCAGGTGGAGATAATAACAGTAATAACCACACAAACTATATTCCAAAATCGGCACTGGTGCGACCAAGCGCAAATAATGCACAGACTTTAATATGGAGACCGACAAGGGATGTCCCAGTCATCGTAGTTCCAGCTAAAGAGGAATACAAAGAGAACAATGAGGTTGTTTGGTTCACACGAACACCTACAATGCACGGACACGATCACAACGTGCGTATTTTATCAACCCAGGAAATGACACAATTAAAGAAGAGTATCAGCTGAGCTTGGAGGAAACACAGTCACAATGTTAGATGAGTACATCGGATTTACTACTATTTTTTGTGCAAATAGGCCTTACATTTTCAAACATCTATACGGGTTCAAAGGTCACACCAATCATATAAAAAATTTAGTAAATCTGATGAATTTTTTCAACTGCGTACTATGAAATCCGAAAAGAAGCAAATTTATTTTGGCGAAGCCATACCAGGTGGACATAAACACATGTGCAATATACTTATTTAGTGACGGAACAAAAATGAATTAAACAGTTTGAGAATGACGATGGCTGCTTGATCGATAGTAAATTCTTTATGTTCCCCTGCGTTATACAAGGCAGATGGCGATTAAAAGCCACACTGCAAGAAAGCTGCACTATTTACGACTATTCAGAAAAGCACACGGGCACCGAACGCACTTAACATACTATTATACATAAGGAATTATTTATTACCGCAAAGTCGATATTGCTTTTGCTTATTGCCTTTTTTGTTTTGTTTCACTACGAAAATTGATCGAGTAACGCGCCATGCATTTTATATATTATCATAACGGGTTTTATACTGTACAAAAGTTTGTTAAAATATCCAGCATTTGCTTGCAAATGCAGTTTTGCGATATTTGGGCCTAAATGAGTAATCAAGAATAAGCTATTTAATTCTCATGAGCAATTTTCAAATCCGATTAGGTATGACTTATCTTTTCAAAATATTTAGGCTTGCGCATCGTAAACATCCACAAATGCCAGTGATTTTTACGCTTTTTATCAGTCATTATGGATCTTCATCATTATTGGGAATCGCAATGTAATGTGTCAAATCCGTCACCGACTTCCTAATCACGACAAAAGCAAACTCTACCTCTTTGAAAACAAGGCATGTCATTTATTCACGCCCACCCACTTATATCTTCCGATGGAATATATAAGGGATCTCTGAGTGCATTTGCCTTTTAGCACCAAAATGGATTAACTATTAGCGGCATATGTAATACATATGTCTGTATGTTAGCACTTTCGTACAATCTGAAAGTGATATAGCTAAAATGGCGTTTCATACTAGTAATATCGGTTGCATAATTATAATCACTAACGATGCAGTATTTCAAATAAATATTAGTTTTATTGAGGGATTGCGGACTTGCTTTAAGAAAACTCACCCAAAAAAACACCATTATGAATTCGCGTTAGCGCTAGGCTTTTGACACAGTTTTTAATTATCCTTAATTAAGTTATTTATCCGAGGAAGTCGTTGACGGCATCAGCGTCCGCGATGGATTAGAAGCAATTTTATATCCAATCTAAACAATGCAACGTTCAGAAAAACATTTCCATGCGACCCAAAATTTACTAAAAGAAAACCGCCTCGTCAGGAAACAGGAACGTACTCAAGCGCTAATCACTCAAATGATGAGGAGGAAAAACAGTCGAGTAATCGATGTCAGTTTGTGCTCAATCAATCAAACACGACCCAATTTTATACAATTCAAACTTTAGACGTCAAATCAACAGAATAGCTTTACTTGTATGAGAATTTTGAAACTTTACATTTTACTAATCACTACCTACATTATGTCGGTTTATACAGTCCCGTTTAACGGGTTCACTTGAGATTATACATGGTCAATTCAAACCCAATACCACAGAGCATCGTATTCCATAACAAATTATATCTAGCTTAAATGGTTATTCTCAATGAACGTTTCGTCAAATATATAATTATGTGGATACAACAATTTGACATCAAAACTTGGGTCTGTCATTAATATGTTCACATTTGAAATGAAAAATTATTTTTTCTGGTCCGAAGTATTTTTTTTTCATTCTAACTTTTTACCCCCACCTCAAAGATATTAAAATGCGATATATATTTGTCATTGCTATCAAAGTTCCAGTAGACACCAATTTTCTTCATTTTTAATTTTATGTTGTTTTTTTCATCAGCCCTTGTGAATATCACTGCATAAAATGCACAAGAAGTACTAACATTTTCTGGCATAATTTGCATATCAAAATGCGTTTCATATTAGATATAAAACCCAGGCATGGATAAAACACACACTGATTATTTGAAAAAGCCAGAAAATGCTAGTAATTTGAATGCATTTTTGCAGTGTGCGATGGTGTCACTGTGCTCACCACAAAAATATCTTCATAATTAATATGCAATTATCATGGTAATAATATTAATAATGATATTATTAGAGCAAAGCCTTGCGACCGTTAGACGGCTGCTTCAATTTCTTCATTATTACTCTATTCGTCTGACAAACCCGCACTATGTATTTCTATGAATACAAAATGCTACAGCACTTTGCACTAATGTAACTTTAATAATTCGTATCATTATGTATAACTTCTTCATTTTTCAAATTGTGTTTTTTTTTCTGTTTGAAATATTGCAGCTGTTGCCCCAAACTTGCATTTTTGTTTTACGTTTTTGTGCAATACCGCAGTTTAGGACAATACCACAATCAGAAATTATATCATTTTACCGTTTATGATCATTTTAACGAAAAAAAAATTGGGAAATACCAAAGGCAGGAACATTTTAATGATAATCGCTACATTTTTGCCTAAAATAGATTATATTTGCGTTGAGATTATTATGTTAAATATCAGTTACTTATGTCGCTTCAATTCATTTGATTTTTTGATTTACACCATTTTTGTTTTTGCACATTTCACAAATATTTACGTCCGTATGGTTCTTACTCTTAATGTGACTCCGATTTCGAACCTAATTCAAATGGCAATATTTTAACAAGAAAAGTAGTTTTAACGTAATTTTTGAAAAGTAAATACGAAATAACGCCAAAAATAAGTAGCACATGTGTCGCAATTTACAGATAATTATCAATTCTTCAATCCTACTGGCCAGGAAATAACGGTTATCGGATTTCTAATATTCACTTCAATGACTTTCTCTAAGGAGAATTAGTGGGATGTCCTATAAATAGCAGGTGATTTTCAACTCAGCCCTTGTTAAGACCAAAAAAACAACAACTATTACATATTTTCTGGCTACTCAAAACAAGTTTGGACTGGTGCTTCAATTTGTTTATGACAATCGGGAATAAACACTGTGTAATTGTTTTCCCACCTCAATACGGACAGTACATTAGGAAGACGAATATCATTTTTTCAACTATTTTTTTCTCGTAACAAAGGCTAGATATTGTTTTTTTCTTGCCGTGGAATATAGCGTAAACTCATTGGCTTTCACAGTATGTAGGCTAATATTGAAAAAAATGCCATGCCAATCATAAGTGATAGTTAGGCCGTGAGTAAGAATCCTAAATGATTTTTTATTGGTTTTACATTACTTTTGCTGCATATTTATATGTGGTATAAGTCAGCTATTTCCGGATATTTTTTCTCTAAGTAATTCTTACAGTCAGAAATAGAATGATGGATATACTGACGCAAACGCCATTCGAATGACCTCCTCCGCAGTTGGCAATTTGGCTGCCATCATTTTTTATGGTCGCCTAGTACCACTCGCTTCTAAATATAGGCATGTGACATTGCTCACAATAAATTGTCATTTGAATATTTTTGAAATATTGAACCATCTTGTCATTGTCGTCAAATAACGGTCAATCAAATAGATGTCAACCCAAAAATTTGTATCGTTTTCGTTTTTCTTTCTCTCTTTTATTTATAATTGCTAATTCTTCAGTCGGTTAAGAGTAAATAATCATTTTGTAGTGTTACTGTTTCTATTGCTTCATTTGTTATTATATAAAAACTGTTATAATCATAATGTTACTATTAATTAATAAAATTAATTATTATTTGTATTGATCTTGATATTATTATAATTATTAACGATATTGCTGCGATGCGTTGAATATTTTTTTAAAGCTCTTACATTTATCCGGATCAATTCCAATAAAAACTTTTTTAAAGATAAAACATTGTCTACAGTATTTTTTAGGGGGAGGGGGGCGTGAGTTATTTTTTTTAGTGTTCATAAATCATACGCATCTCAAGTTTTATTCTCAACTTCGGTTTCAAAATAATCTGACTTCGACTTCATCACATAACTAAACGTTCATTTTTGTTAAGCTTTGTCAGCATTCTTGAGCTTCGCGACTAGTGGAGTATAAACTTTTAAATCCCGTTCAATTTCACGAATTCAGGATGTTTATAAACACGCCCTCGACTCAAACATAAGCAGGAACAAATGTATACATTCGGATGATCAGAAGCGAATTATAATCTGCTGTGAGTTACACAACTACAGTCGAAACTGAGATATCAGTCTCTAGGACCGAGATTTGATCAATTGCAAACGGTGAAGCGCTAGCAACGATGGCTATGTAAGGGAGTCGTTGCTGCACGTGGAAAATCATTTGCCGCATCAGTTTCGTCTGTACCCAATCCGTTGGAATAAATTCGAAATCTATCGCAACTCCCTAACCCATAATGCAACATTGAGTTCCATTTACATACAACCAACAAGCTTCAATTACCCGTTACAGCGCAGAGTTTCTTTTTTTTGGTATTGGTCTGCCACTACAGGCAAAAATGACGCTTTGCACCTCTTTCTGTTATACTCCACTGAATGGAAAATGAACCACGGTTGGTGACAGCACATTCCGGTCATAACCTGCTTTTCAGGCTCTTTGTGAATATTCCCTCTCTAGCAAGAAAATACATTCGTGTAATCTTATAAATAGAAATGTTATTGCTCTAAACTTGAAGATTACAAAGAAAACGGATCTATTATGGTGCGACCAACTGCTGATATAGTTTTGGATCTGATATGGATGAGATGCTTTATAATATTCAAAATGTTAACAATTGGACGGAGTAAACTTATGGTGTGAATTCCTGGTACAGTTATTGGGTTACGCAACGCATTTATCCAGAAATGACATAACAAGAGTCACATTTTGAAATATATAAATACATAATCTATTATACTCAAATTATTTCCTCTCTCAGATGAAATAAATTTTATAAACTCCAATATTACATGCAATATCGAATTACATCGCCTTGACTAACTTGTAAATAAGTGCGAGATGTAGTTGAACATTCGACTTTCAATTTGTGTTCACAATAACGAAGTTGAAGTTTAGATAAGTAAGTGCGCTTCTCACAGCTTCCTATCCGAACTGTACAGCACAGAATTCACTCTTATTTTTAGTTTACCTTTCACCTAAACTCAATGGCTATAAATAGATGAACATATATATGTTTATAAAAACTTCGTTGAACGTTTCTTAGGCAATTTAATGTGCTTCCGGGTTCAGTTTTTAGATATAAAAAACTCTATTTTACTTTTCAAGTACTCATATTCATATTATTTATAGCGTACTATCTTCTCTTCTAAATTCGTTCTGTTCATTTCGTAGAACGTCTTGTTTCATTATCCATTGCGATTGTGCATTGAACCAAAGGAGGCTGCAGATTTTTTATTTTTTTGACTGGGGGGGGGGGCTCAAAATAGACTATAGACTTAATATAAAAAACCAGAAATCTGAAATAACAATGGGGAAAAGTGAAAGTGTCTTGAAGTGGTTGAAAACGATTGCTTGTATCCCTATCACCGTATGCCTTTCAGTCTGAATCACGTTCCAGAGTGGATGCAAGTGCCAATCACCTCAAAAATTAAGTGAAATTCGTTGATCAAGTTGTACTAGTGAAAAATAGTGATGCCAACTGCAGACGGCTTGGTCATTCCGTACCAAGGTCTGATCAAAAAGTGTTATATTTTTTTAATTTTCTTGTTGCATAATAAAGAAAATCCAAGACAAGCAAATCAAATTACACATGTATATACAACATATTCACGTAACATTCTTTTACTCTCTTAACTTTAACATAGGATTCCGCTTTTTATTAAGTAAAGCGACAGCGACAGATATATTTGTAACTTGTTGTAGGAGCCACGCCAATTCTATACCCAGTTCTGTTTAAAAAGTGTTATCTTTATTTTACTCTTTTCTTATTGCATAAAAATAAAATCCAAAACAAGTAAATCAAATCAAATTACACATGTATAACATATTCACGTAACATTTGCCTCGATTGATTGCATACATTTTTTCGCCTCCTCTTACACTTTGTTAACAAAAGACCAATTTTTGGAATAATACGTTGCAGTTTTTTACCGATATAATAAAACTAAGCACAAATTGTTATGCAACATGTTATTCGGAGAGTCACAATATTCTAAAAAACACTATTTTTAGCCCACAGAAAATTCATTATTGTTAGTAACAAAATATAAATATATTTTAACATGTACTTCAATTACATCTCCACAAAATCCACCAAGAAATTTGAATTCACCAAGTTGAATTCATATAAAACTTTATTTAGCACAATGATTTTTAGAAAAAAATATTTTAAAAAGATCTCAGTTTAGTTTTAATAGTTGAATAATTTTATTTTAAACGTGTGACAGCCAATTAAAATTATTTTGTAAATTTAGATTTCTTCCAAAAACCGCTGTTGTTTTTACGGGGGAATGAATTTATTTTTAATAATACATTTATACGCCAAGCTAAAGTTTATGAAAACCAAACATGTGTAAACAAAGAATTTTTAATATATACATTCTGGTGTGCAGCCAATTGGTTTAAAATCTCGATACTTATTGCATTATATTCTTTAAAATAAAAGAATAAAGAATTTCTCTTCACAAACAATGGAATTCACAAATTCTGTGTGCATTCCAAGCTTTTATAATAGTGGAATTCTTTCATATTGTTAATTCCTCATACATGTACCAGGTACGAAGTGTATTCTTAATTTTCATGAAATGAAGACTTTTCATAAAGCAGGATGTTTTGTAGAAGTACAATGGTCATCCAAATGCGCTCTTTCATCTTCTGTCTGGCATATGACAATGTGTGCAATTGTACCACCTAGCAGATGAATGTGGGAAATTATGCATGACCAATAATCTTGTTTCATCTAAGAGCTTCAACGCAAAATTTATTGTATAATAAAATAACGACTGTCAAAATATCGACTGGTGCATGCTTCACAGTGTTCTACTGCTGTTCTAGATATTTTTCACTTTGAAGATTCTATCAATTAGCTTACGCCTTCCGCTGACCGGCGTTGGTATTGGTCACATCTGAAAATTGAAGACCTCATTTCTCCCATTTGGATTCGACAATTCGTAAATCAATACAATTTAAAATAATTTCTAAGCCTCATGTAATGAAAAAAATTGAAAAAGGGAAAATGCAAATAAAAATCGCTATCATGCAAAGTCAAAGAAAAAATATTGTTGGTGGATAAGCTAGTAGCGGTACAAAGAAACAGGATGCGGTATAGTATACTGAGATGAAATTTCGATGACCGTCAATCTTATAACAATAATATGTTATATTCTCATATATATATATGCTATGAATGCTGTATAGTGTATACGACAGATATATTTGTAACTTGTTGTAGAAGCCACGCCAATTCTATACCCAGTTCTGTTTAAAAAGTGTTATCTTTATTTTACTCTTTTCTTATTGCATAAAAATAAAATCCAAAACAAGTAAATCAAATCAAATTAAACATGTATAACATATTCACGTAACATTCTTTCACTCTTTGAACTGTAACGTAAGATTCTGCTTTTTAATATGTATATACCGCTTTAAACAAAAGTAACTTTGTCAAGGAAATTGCAAAACAAAATGTATGTTTGAATATTCCGTTAAGTAAGATAAATGAGAGAAACATCTGCTAAATTGAGTTTGAATCCCAATCCACCATATGACCACGACATTTACGAAAAAATTTACACACACCACTAGGTTTAACACAACACAGGACTCGGATAGGCTACGAGCCTTGCTGATTGTTTATCGTGTTCCCTACAAATGTCATTGAATAATGAATGAAGTTGAATTTTGAGTAAGGTTGTGTATAGGGCCAATAAGCGCAAGCTTTTTAGTTTTCAAGAGTCTCTCGGACTTGGGAATAACAAACATTCGAGAGGTCGCGAAACGCACTTGTGAAGTGTATCCCACATAGAGTAGTGTGTTCGTGTGTGATATATCGTGGCGAATGGCATCAATTATAAAACGAAGGAGACCAAAAAAACAAGATAACTTGAAGATCATGAGTTACAGCGATACAACCATTCAAAGTAGCAGTGGGAGTAGCCAAAGATCAGTCAGCGATAACGTTACCAGTTTTCAGGTAAACACATTTTTTAGCAACATTAGTTTATTAAATGATGTAATGATGGTTGTAAAAATAACTTTTATGAAGCATTCAGCTTAACTGTTGCTCTTCTATACGTGTTTGGGATTATGGGTGGAGATCCATCGAGTTGGTTTGACTATGTAGCAGTGAGAATTTTATTTTAATCGAATATAGTTCGTTCAAAGCGAATTATATATTTACAAATTTTCTACCTTATTGTAATCTACGTGGATCACAACGCAAGCTTATGAACGTTTTTCTGAAGTGGTATGGGTGATTTTATGCATTTGCTACAAAGAGACGCATCAAATATTTCATGTTCTTACGAAAATTATCAACTTTATTGTAATTTGTTGTATACAATGCAGTTATTTAACATTCCACGGTAAACTTGACCGGTTGCGTACATGTTTGCACAAACGATCACAGTCCAGAAGTGTGCCTTTAATATTCATCAGAGTAGACTAGCGCATGATACAAGTTTACAAATATTGAATCTCGTGTATGTGGCGTTTGCGAAATGAACAAAATAATTGTGGTTTTATTTCTATTTGTGTTTCAAGGTGTGTAGAAGCTGAAGAATTCACCTTTTCAATAAATTCACTGAATACGAACTTCGTTTTCTATCCTTAAAACTTGGGCTTAAAAATGTACCTAACAAATGTATTCTAACAATTTCAAGGGCGCCATGAGAGTATTGTTGAACGAAGCCGATCGCGATAAGTTGACTGATATCCTGGCTTATTATCACCGAAGTAGAAATGTCTATCATTTAGTAACATCGTTGGAAAATGTGTTAGATACTTCAGCAAAAAGAAAATTACTTCCAATATTGAAGCAGGTATTGAATAAGCATATATAGTTAGATAATTCTTTTGAATTTGAAGGTTGTTATTTCGATCTGGTAGTAAAATATTTCATTTAAATGCTTTTCAGTTAATTTTTTATGGTCGATATTGAATGAATTGAAGTAATCAAACTATTTAAATCCAAGATCTCGCCCTTTGCAGATCTAGTATCCCTAGGCGTTTTAGGATTCTGTTTGCCCAATTTCTCGTTAAATTTGAAAGTCAAATACCTTATTAACAGATGCGTATATTCCCATGCTAATGGTTGAACCTAATCTGAATTAACGAAGCCCGTGAGGATTTGTATATGCGAATAAAACTGACTCTAAAATTAGACAAATTTCGATACATCCGCCATTGGAACAACAAAGGTGAAGATTTACACGACCTCGCTTTTTTAGCAGACAACTGCTTAAGACATATATATATATATATACTGTATAACTCAAAATCAGGTACTACCAAAAGCGGATCGTGCTCAGTTTGATCGTTATACATCTCAAAGTCAAGCAACCAATGGCGACAATGTTGTGACGACAGACGATTCCGGGATTGGGTAACTAATAAAATTTGAATTAGATCCTATTTTGTTTTCGAGATATTTTATTTCTTATTTCATGATTTAGATCAAACGCTACAACGCATAACAATGAAGATAGAAATGACTCTCATTACGCTGTTATAGATGGGTACGTAAACACAGAATTATTTCCCTTTTGCAACATATCGGTTAACTATTAATGGCATAAATTTTAGGCTGTCAGCATTCGAAATGTATCAGTTTCGCGATCACAGTTTCGCGAAGCGGCAATAATAGTCGTACATTCTCAAAGTACCAAATAATATAAAAAAAGATTCTGAAAAAATTTGCTAGAATTCAGTCTCAAAATTCATATATTTTTGAAATTTTGATGTAACGATGTAGACAGAGAAAACTTGTCATAGCTCTGCTGAAATTTTTGTCAATACACGGCGCCTCAAAACTTCCACAATGTATGCAAAGACAAAATATTTTCTCATACTATAGTCATACTCTGGACAACGGTAAACCAGCAAAAAGTAAAAATCGTTCGTTTGGATCTGCGGTTAGAAGAAAAGTAAAGGCAGCACTGCAACAAAGAAGTCGAAGTATGGAAAAATTAAATGGATCAGCGCCAAGAAGGCGACATTCTCTCACAACAGCGATGGATGGTCCCGAATCAAGAGCCACAATGACAAACAAGCAATCTTTAACTGTTCCTCGAACAAGGTAGCATCTACTTGCATATAATTTAGGTTCTGCTTGGTGGTACTTCAAATGTTCAAATTTGTGGCGATTGGCATTCTCCTCGATATTTCATGATTGTTAGTAATGCCAACCTTGAAATCGTCGGGATTTAAAACTATCATGCAATTTTGACAGGTTGTGTTGTACACTTTTCAAGAGATATATTTATCTCCATACTTATGCAAGTTGCCTTTTCATCTTTCAAGATAAAAACTATTATACCGTATAGTGACTTTATCTCGCGACCATTGACAGTATGGTAACGAAATTCTACAACCGTTTCCGATCATTGCAGAATCTTCGAAAAACATGTATATATATATAAATATCAAGAATTTAACATACTTAACAATAATCAAAATGCAAATAGTTATGATTTTGTTCATTTGAACAATATCACCTTTATTTTCCGATACAACCGCACTTTCGTGGTAATATATACATATAATTATTATAAATAGTTTATAATGTTTGTACGAATCCTAATTGCAGGGGAAAACTTTCGCCTTATTGGCCCCGTGATGCATATGACGATGTCAAAGTCATTTTCATGACAAAAAGAAGTCCCGATGAAACAATGGGATTCAGTATTCGCGGAGGAGCTGAGCATAACCTTGGTAATACATTTGTATATAGCACGATTCGAAAAGAAGGTCTGCTTGATTTGCGAGTAACCGTGTCTGTAGGCCAAGTTCGGAGTAAATTTTCTAACATCAGCCCAAAATTTTGATTATTCAGTCGGTATAAACATGAAAACTTTAAGCGCGATAAATTTTCACTATATAATATATATATTATATCTTTTGTGCTATATATATACGCTTTGCATATCTACACGATGGCACAAAATGAAGGTATACCGATAAGCATTCTTGGTGTTCATTGAAGAATTAATAATTCATTGCGTATACAAACATAAGGTAGGCAGGCTAGCAACACAACTGCAAAGTAGAAAATGTATTCTTTGCCAAGTGTAGTGAAACGGCGAAAAACAATAGTAGCCTTGGTCGCAATAAAAACTGCGATAAATTGTGTACTCAATCTACCTCAATTTGTCACAACCTTCCTTATTTATGCAAAATCAAAATCTTTATATTGAGAGTGGTGGAATCGTATCTTTGTTACCGATGGACATTATCAAAACGTTTCTAACAGTTGAGCCTTATTCTACTCTGTTCAGGAATTTATGTTTCCCATATCGAAATGGGATCACCTGCCGATGAATGTGGTTTATTACTTGGTGATCAGATTCTACGAGTAAACAACACGCCATTTCTTAGTGATGTCACACACGCAAGAGCAGCGCAGGTGGGGTATCTGATACGTCATATATTGTTTTGCGGCCAGGGCTGGATAAATTTGCTGGCTCATAGTGGTAATAATAACCATTCCAATTTTATTAGTATTACAAAAATTATTAATAAAAAAGAGATTGCGGCCAAGTACTCTCAGATTTCTTTACCTAACTGAATGTATTCAAGAACCAATTATGAAATCTGTAATTTTACTATACTGTAATAGTTTCGGGAAACCCGGTTGAAAACCAGTCCTATATAAACTAAACTAATGTAATGAGGGTTGCTGCTCATACTAAATTACAAAGTTTATGGATGACATAATGGACTTGACACCAAACTCCAGCGTTTCAACATATTAATGATATTGATAATATTATGAAATAATATAGAATGTTATGGTTACAATTTTTATTTAAGCGTTTCTGTCGATGATTCGAATTTCCTAACTCGCTTGTCTATTTGAAGTGTACTCGACTCTTCTTCAAATGTATTGAATGACATTTTTAGCTAAATACAGCGCGTGTTGTTCTCGTTGGTATATTGTCTTTAATTCTAGTCATCCAACCCTCAATACAAGCGGTGCTTTTCAAGAGTCGCCACGTTATGCCAGGCCAGTAATTAAATCATTGCTTCAGCTGAATGGTTATCATTTGGAATCGGGCCATTTTTTTTAATTTCGTTCTAACAAGAATGCACCAATATCTTACCACCATTCCTAAAGCTGACATCGGGGGAGCTAGTCAGTTGGGGGTTAGAATTGACATGTGCAAAATTCAGTATGCTACGCCCACTAGAAGTATTTGAGGTACGAAACTACACGAGACCCCAACAAAGGGTGATACAAACTTTCGGATTTTTCGGTGTGAAATTATAGATCTTACTGGCATTCACTAATGAATTCAACGATTGGGTGAACTCAGACATTAGGTCACTATTGCAATTGCTTGTATATTAACTATTTACTCTGCATTGCAGATACTTGCACATACTGCCGGTAAACTAGTCCTATACGTACGTTCTGTTGGACAAGTACCAGAAACTATTGTGACGTCACATAATTTTTCATGGACCGATGCTTACGGAAGGCCAACCTCCCCACCACCAGATGTTCGCCGAGGTCATGGACCGGCAAATAGAATGCTTAGGAGTGATTTGAGACTAATGCTCACAGATGAGAGAAGGGTAGGAAGTATCTGAATAACCTGCTCTTAAACCTATTTCCAGTTTCAATACCTCGATGTCAGATTTTTCGATTCGTAATTGTTGACATTAAGATACATATCAGATAAATTACGAAACAGTAATAACTCTTCTTTAACTCCTATAGTTCTGCTGTTCATCGCAGAATTTTAAGGACAATAATGCAGTGTTCAAAAGTATTTATTCATGCTCTAACAAACAGTGCGCTAAACCAAAAGCTATTTTTATTATGATAAATATTGCCCCCATATTGAATTCACTATGATTTGTGGTGTCTGTAATTTGTGACGTTAATATGATGAATAGGCAAAACGTTTGTGTTTTTATCCTTATATCATACCAGACGTGTAATGTGTATTTAACAGGTGAATTTAACAGTTGAACCGGGACAAAGATTAGGTTTAATGGTCAGAGGCGGAAGCGATTACGGACTTGGAATCTATATTACTGGGGTGGATCGTGGATCAGCGTCCGAACATGCGGGTCTTAAGGTCGGAATATATATATATATATACAGTATATGCAAATACATTTTACTCATATTGTAGCCCATTCTCATTGTATATTTTTACTTCAGGGTCTCCTTCAACCACATCTTGCCTGTTTGTTTTGCTAATTATTAGCACGAATGGATCATTTTGGAATTTGTTGTCGTTAGAAAAAAAAATATTTTTGCGATTTGCCCATTGCTCTCTCATCTTTCTGATTTCGTTTTTTATGCCTCCTCTTGTTTTTTCATAGTATTGGATACCAACTTGACATGTGAATTATTTGGCTAAATTTTTGTTGCTGTTTGTCGGTATTTTAGAGCTTGTCGCTATGAACAAATCTCCGTTCTCCGCAACCAATCGATCAATCGATTTCAAATTTTAGGATAAAATTATTCTTTTTTTCGAAGTTTCCTCCACTGAGACGTAGAGAACTTCAAATATATTTCACGCACGCTTTGCCATATGACATTCGGTGCCATTTTTCCATCATTTGGAATTTTGCTGACATTGCAGTGGCCATATTTGTCACATGACCTTCACGGGCATGTATAGCAGCATTGCCATCTTGTTGTTTGTTTCACTTTTCAACAATATTCCCCAGTCCTATTTTGTGTATGTGTATTTCTGTTTCCTGTGTTTATATATGTTAACATTTATTTATTTATGTATATATTTGTAACAGCCTGGAGACCAAATTCTTGAAGTTAACAACGTCAGTTTCAAATCTATAAGCCATGCTGATGCGGTGCATGTCATCAGATCAAGCAGAATGCTGATAATGATGCTAAGGCACGTCGGAAGAATTCCACAAGTAAGACGTTATGTCCGACATCAATCATTAAAATGCTCTGAAATAAGTTGTGACCCAAACGAATGCTTGTCTTTCGTGTCTCTTCAATTTAAGTTTATGTTAAATGTTGCATGTCGCCTGATCTTATTGTAGCTCTTAAAAAACATTAGGTATTCCTAAAAAGAAAATAGCCCCAATTCTCTGTACCGGACCCTTTTGGAAACGGAAAATTTTTTGCTTCAAAATATTAATCCTATTTCAAATTTCATTCCATTACCATTATATAAAAACGGTAATTTCACTTTTAAACCTATCGTAAGATGCATGTGCAAGTTTTATGTTTATAATGTTATGTTTTGTAATGTATTTATGTACTTATTATATCAGTGTCATATATCACAAGAAGAAACAAAGTGGATGTCTGATGAGAAAATATCATATCATAGCTTAAGATTAAGTAAAGGTGGAAGTTTACATCGGATGCCAGGAAGTGCATTGGTAATGTGTCTGGTTCTGGCTAATATTTCTTTGTTTTATACATAAGTGTTGCTTACAGGCAAATGTCGTAATTTATGTGTGCTCAACCTTAGATATAGTACAATGGTTGTGAGAGTTCGTGTATAGGGTAATAGTTCTCCATTTTTATTACGAAATATCAGGATCAAGTAGATCTACAAAGCATGATATCATGATACGAAACTGAAATCCCCGAATGTTACTTCCATTAGAAAAAGCATCTTTTAGCAATAAATACTCGATAGTGATATCATTTATTCTCACGTATCATACATATGAGTGACCTGTGAACGAGTTTTTCAATAAGGTAACCTGACAACCTGATACGAACTTGCCTATGCGAATCGCACCAACAAAAAGTTCAAAATGCGAATGATAAGCACTGTCTTCTTGCAAATATTGAGTAAAATATACACAAAGGTATTAATCCCTTCCTTAGGGTTATCAACTATATTTAGATGACATCATTAAAGTAATAAAAATTGGTCCCTTTCCTATGGGTTACTAATTTAAATATCGACTAATTATCGTTAGACCGGATGTAATTCAATATTTTCTGTATTTTAGGGTGTATTCCAGCGAGGACTTACTGGATCCGACCAAGTGACATTACGTCACGCACAAAGTTCAACGTCTCTCTCACTTTCATCTCTAGAACGCGCTCTCTCTCGAATCATGGAGGACGTCGAAGATCCCGGTATATTGGACGAACGAGAATTAAGTTCGTTGAGATATTACGTGAATGAATACATTCTTGGACATGTTTCGGTAGATGCGCTTGTTTTATCGCTTGGACAATTACTGGATACATATGAAAAAGTAATTCTCTTTTATTTATTTACCTCTACTTCCGCCTGTACGGTTTTAAGCTAATTTAGTTCTCTCTTGATAGAAAAACCATTCGAATTCGTAAGATATAAATCTCAGAAATGCTTTGATGAATGCTCTCTATTCAGTTTTCGCTCATGGGTGCAATAAGAAGATGTTTATTCAATCGTGACGTTGATAGGTTTGACGTATTAATCTTGAGGCGAGAAGTTGATGAATTGAGAAAACAGCATATGGACGGCAAAGATGACTTTGTAGTAAGTAAACAAGAAATATACTATGAATTCTCTATATGACCAATACGTTTTTTTTATTCTTATCTGTTCCATAGGAGTCAAAACGAAGTATATTATCCTGCTGTCATTTCAAATTCAAAGTTTGCTTTTAATGGAGCTTTTGTGGAAAAGCCTGAAATTTAAAGACATAAATATTTAAGGGTATTGGTTGTAGCTTCGTTTTCTGGTGGCAATATGCTTTTTTTTTGTTTTTTAGTTTATGTATTGAACATTCAAATAATGATGAAAAACTACCCTAATGGACTAATTTTTGATATAGAATAACAGCGAAGAAGCACCACATCGAAGAAAATTGTTTAGAAATTCTGATGCCGTCGTTGCGAAGCCCCGATCGCGTTCGGTCCCACCGACAAGAACTATTGAAAGCGGTCCTAGGCAAAGTTACATCGAATCACTGAGCTCCAATGAGTTGAACAACAGCTACATATCACCACCGCAATCTTTCTCAACTCCAAATAGCTCTCTAGAGCAGAAAGAAAATATTTATTCCACTCCGAGAATTATTGGGGCATCGATAGCAGACGTGCCAAGCCGATCAAAGAAAAAGATTTCGCCTATATTCAAAAACAATTCTGCATTGCTGCCATCACCAATGAAACTCGTACCTCCAGTAAAACCAAAACGAACCGCCCCTCCGGGAGTGGACGCACAAAATCAATCACCACGCGAAAAATATATGGAGCCGTCTGCGAAATCTGAGGTTGCAAGACACTCCAGTTTTAAAGGTTCGGATCATAACCCGATATACAGTACAATCAAGAAAAGTTACCCAAAAACATTTATCTCCAAACAGAACTCAAATGCCTCAAAACCCGAGAGTGAGATTTTAGGTAATATAATGACAAGTAGAGAAAAAACAGCAGAAGTTGAAAGGAAACCAAGCTTTACCACATTTGGTCATACTGGGCCGATTCAAAACTCAACTAGTCGAACTCCCAGCAGTACTATAAGTCGTTTGAACCCAATGAAGAACGAATGGAACGCGAGAAATTCTTCACGGGCACCAACCTCTCAAATCAAAGACACGCATTCCGCTCGACCATCCAGCCCATTCTCCCAGGCGTTAGAAACACAAACGCCAAAGTCAACTGGTCAAGCGTCTACCAAGTTTACAAAACCTTGCATCAAAAACTTGTCGAGTTCAATGAATTCAAACAATAAGCCTCAGTCCACAACCGCAGCCGCCATCGCTACGACCTCAACGTCAATGTCGGTGCATAGAATAAGCAACAATGTTCATATTATCGAGAACGCAGATTCTGAATCGGATTTTCCCGATGATCATTTGCCGCCGCCACCTATGTCATTCTTACGAGAGGTAAAACTTAATTAGCATTTGTTTGAAAGATGGAACATTTCCAAACAATTAACATGATCACAAAATAAACTTCTCACTGTCGTGGTAGATGTGCGACGTTTCATTTTGAAATTGATCCTTTCATTTTGAAATTGATCGTGTAATATATTTTCATTATTGTCGTATCATACCTGTTGCAGGGTGGCGACAGCAGTTTTTGTACGCGATAAACTTTCGTGAGCATCATGGGCTTCCCTTTTTCTTGTTTGTATTACATACAGTTCAACTAATACCGCTTCTATATATATTGTAGCATTCACTATCACCTCCAACAAATAGATATCCTGTAAAGGTTGATGTTCATCGGTCAATAGGATCGAATGATAAGCCTGGATATTTGGATCTGCCTTCAGAACCCAGGTATGACAACAGGCGGTGGTCAAATAGTATAGCATATATATATATATATATTTCATACTCTGTTAGCATAGCCGCACGCATTTACAGATTTTGGAAATTACGGTTATTAGGTCTTGTTGATTTACCGTGTGGGTAAAATATATGCCATTTATCAGTCAAGTGATGGACAATCACAATAGTATAGCCACTTGTCTAACCCCAGGTCTTTAATTTCTCCGTTGATGGAAAATAAATTTTATGAACATGTTTTCCATTTTGTTTCAGCATAAAATCATCTCCTAATTTACCAGGAAGTTCAGCATTTCGTAACACAACAGTAAGTAGTAAATACTTGAACATAGTCATATAATACTTCTAAACATATAGTCTGATTATTCTGCACGAATTGAGCGGAAAAAATAACTATACAGTCCGATTTATATACGTGTATATACATCTAATCTAAGCCTTAACCAATGCTTTAACACGAAGCAAGGCGCAATTCGAGCATTCTGTAAGTAGTCCGGAACTTGTGCAATTCATCCTTAGTCTCCCTAATTAATACAGTTACATGCATGCTGTTCGTCCTAGCGACCTAATCTTCTAAATTAATATTCTGTATTCAGCACAATAACAATAAAAACGTTGACCAAATCAACGCGCACGAACCATTTCAATACGCTAATTCAATTGAGAGTGACGAGTACGACGACGGTGGAATTGACTATGAAGATATAATTGATCCTAGGGAATATTTGAAAGACGTAGAAAAGCAGAAAATCATAATTTTCAAAATTGCTCCGACATTAGGACTTTCCATCGAAGGAGGCGCAAATACGAGACAACCGTTGCCTAGGATATCAAGTGTACAAGTGAGTTTCCATAAATAGGTAAAATAGGTTTTTATTTGATATAAACCTGACTTATGTGAGGTTCCATTTGTGATTTATGAATGCGACCAGATCTGTGTCTTCATGCTCTCATATATATATATATATATAATAGGGTTATTTCATTCGCATTCTGCACGATATTTAATTATGTTTGTTTGCGGTATACACACACTACGGGAGTACCACTATTTTTAATGCATTATCTTTACACCATATACTTCAAATTGTTTCAGTCTGGTGGTTGCGCTCATATGTGTGGAAGGCTCACAATTGGTCAAGTTATACACCAAGTGAATGGGATGGAAATGGCTGGCTTAGAACACTCTGATGTAGCCAAAGCAATTGCAATAGCCTTCAAAACCGAAGGTAGAGATTCTCTCGAACTCTTGGTTAGCGGTCCCCATGAAAATACTACTTCCTAATTGGAGGCTGATAAAGAAAGTTAAAGGCTCGAAGCGGATAAAAAAATTCAAACGACTTCAGCAAATAATTGTTTGGATGCTGAGGACGAGAACGTTTTTTACTCTATTCAGTTGGACCGTCACTGCCTACTGAAGTCAAAGAGGAAGAATTGGCTCGCTATGGATCTCGCCTCTCTTCTCGTGTTATTTTAGTGTTGTTCAATTGCAAATAAATTGAAATAAGTATTCAAATGGTGATAAATTTGCTTAATGAGGACAAAAACTTTCATTTGTTTAGACTAGATTCTAGAAACATAGAATTTATTGTTATTAACTTTTCTTCTATACACCGTACCTCGACTAAGTACACTCGATTGTCCCGATTTGAGTACTTTTCGCGCCGCCTTCTGATTTCATTATTTGGACCTCCTGTATGCGCACCAAGATGGCGCACAACCTGAACTCAGGTTGTGTACCAGGTTAGGGTTCAGGTTATGCGACATTTTGGTGCGCATACTTCAGGAGTACCGAAAATTAGTAATAGAATGAAAACGCGTTCTACATGTCAAAATATCCGTAAAGCGCGTCCCCATTCAATATAATCTGGCTCGAAAATTAGTAACAAAATGAAAACACGTTCTACCATATCCAATAATTTTCATTAATGTTCCTAACTAATGTTCCCCAACCCTGTCACGAGCCACTATCATGACCTGAATAAACGTTTTCCTCGGAGCCATATATAATTCTTCTAGTTCAGTGATGTTTCCCCAAAGCATCGACTTTCGTAGCTTTGACTTATCAGCAAAAAGTGACGCAAGAACAGAAATTTTAGCAGCCGCTCAGACACTTTTGTCACTGGTACAGATTTTCAGGTATGGTTGTAAGCATTCTCTCGTTTTCGCGGTTTTAAATGCTATTTGTCAGTTTTTGGCTGTGTTTAAGAAATTCAACTATGATCAAATAATTTATTGATCATTTTGTCTTCCCAACTTTGAATTTAATTAAGTATTTGGCCCGACGGTGTGGCGCATCGCGCTAAGCGTGAGGAACACGCTCGTAACCGAATCTCTGATTACCCTGCGTGGGTTGGCATCCCGTTGGGGATAATTATGTGCGAGGGGATTGTTGAACTCCTCGTCGCCGGAGGCAAAATTTAACCCTAAATTCCGGACGGTATGGCAACCCTAGCATAGATTGGACTAAACTTTTTTACCGGTACCTTTAAAATGACAGGTGATTTCGAATCAAAATGACGGTTTGGAACATGACAACCAGTTTGTAGACACAACTGGAAGCCACTCTTAAAATGACAGGTGATTAAAATGAGAGGTGATTTCGAATCAAAATGACGGTTTGGAACATGACAACCAGTTTGTAGACACAACTGGAAGCCACTCTTAAAATACGCATCAAAAATTTTGTGATGGTAAAGTATGGAAAGAAATTTCTTGGGCTCAGAAAGTTCGGGAAAACATCCATGGACTAGATCTCCGTATGCTGTACACCTCTTGCAGTGCGGTAAACAGGAGGGCTAGACCATAACGTCACTGGTGGATTCTCGTTTCGTTAAATATCCGGGACAATGAGAAACATAAATGATGAATTAAAATAATCCATTAGAAATATGAAGTTGCGCGGTGGCAAACAACGGGACATAATTGCCCATGGTGTGATACTAACTTAAGTTTTCTTATTAGGCACATTCAATAAAGCATTTCAATCCACAATATTTTATTAACTAATAAAACTACTACACTAGACAAAGTAACAGAAATAAATTACAGGAGGCACGATTTCAATAAGCACAATGCTAAAGAAGAATATTTAAAAAATCCGCAAGTAAATCTAAAACATTCTATATGAAATACTGTATTTATCGTACAGAAGTCAGTGTAAATATGAAGTGATAATACAAGTCAAAGTCTAGTAACAATACGGTAATGTAAAATCAATTGTAAAACGTGACCAAAATATTATATGAATCTAAATTTGACAAGAGCTGAACTAGGTGGTGTACATAATCTCGTTACCTTTACTTGTACCATTATGGTATCTATTATTTGTTTGAGTTCACAAAATTTTTTTTGTGCAATTCAAACTTTTATGGCTTTACACCCTAATTAAGAAAAATTAATATGGATGTTTATTATAATAGCAATTTCTGGAGAATTTTATGTTCGACTATTTCGATTCTCAGAACATGCCTTTTAAATTTTTATTCAGACTTCAACCATAGACAATGAATAATTTTAAACATCAAGACACTGTGAACATATTCTTATTGCAATGTCAAACCAATCAGGCATTTAATTGGTTTGAACAAAATCGCTATACGTGCCAAATTTCTCCTCCATCAAATTGATACAGCAGATGACAAAACTGGAAAATGCACAAAAAGGGAAATAGTGTGTGTACCAGGTTAGGGTTAGGCCATAATATTATTCTGATTTTCCCTATTTTAGTTCTATTACGAATTCGGGGACTGTCTGTGTAAGCCAAGTGAATATACCCTTGTGCCATAGACTTCAGTCCCTTTACACAACTTAATGTAAAGTAGGCAAACAAAATTAGTTACTTCCCTATTAGTACACACACCACACACTTCTGGAGCGCCAAAAGGAATTTCTACTATCAAATATCATTAGGAAACATCTTCTTTTGAACAACAACAAGTCAGATTGATCCAATTTAATGGAATATCACTAGTAGGGCTGGGCATTTCGAATCGAATATTCGAATCGAATAGTAAATTATTCGAATCGGTTCAGAGCTAAATTTCGAATCGCCGCCATCTTATTTTTATCTTTCCGCTAATGGTCGAGGTGAATTCCCCAATTTTTTTTTCATTCGAGTCATATTTTTCAACGGAATTCTAACATATGACTATTTTCTGTAGTGAGTTATTGGTAAAACGTGTTTGTTATTCTGTGTAAACGCTCAGTAATCTATCTAAGTGAATCATTCTATGTCTTCAGTAATTCATTTGTTGAGAGATTACTATAATAAAGTCGCTTACAATTATATATTTTCAAGTATTCGAGATTCGATTCTGAAATCACAAGGTATTCGAAAATGCCCAGCCCTAATCACTAGTAAGTAATTAAAAAAGGTGGAAAAAGTTTGAATAGCTACCCTAGTTTATACCAACTACATGTAAGATAAAATATACATAAACATACAACATTAATTAGGTCTAGAGTGCATGACCTTGGTAACAATATAAACTAAAGAAATCATCAATGAAGTTACACACAATTTTATGTTTTACAGTGAATACTATATATTTGGTAAAGATGTATCATTCGCGCCACAATGTTTAGATGTATGCCTTTATCAGTGCTTTGCAACATTTTCAAAAATTTAGTGTACTTTGACTATCTATTTTGGGTTCTACAATGACAAATTGCAAGCACACAAACTACAACATGATAAAATTCACTTTTATAATTGAAAACTTACAATCAAATGCAGATTCGGAAAGATTTGACTCGGAATTTTGATAATCAGATTCAAATTCTATTAAGGTAGGAAATAATTTGCTGACAGCATAGTCTCCATTAAATATAGACATTTATCTTCCAGGTAGGGTTCAGCTTGCACATCTTACATTCATAGCACTATTCACAAATCACAATAGCACAAGTCTGTACTTTTTTGGTGCAAGAGTACAGACGATAGTTGCATATACTTAGTTCTAATACAAGACAATAAGGTCATACAGTACAGTAAAGATAGGCAAATGATTTAGAATCTCTTCAGTGCAAAAGCTTTGCAGAAAATAGAAAGATACTTTTTGGCAAAGCCCAAGCAGGATCGGAAAAAATCATCATTGCTGAGGTGGTGGCGCTTTCGTTGCCTCATACATAGTTCTAGCTACTTGGTGGACATGCTCGATACCTGGACGCTTATCTGGATCAGGATTGATACACATTGATACAAGGCTTCGGAGCTGAAAAGGAAATTTGTATTGTATTGAAATGTAAAATTGTATTTATGTTTGTCAGTAACTATACAAGAAGCATACCTCAAATATAGGGCCACAAAGGATGAATGTCATATAAAATGTTCCCATAAGCCATACAAAAGTGCTCCCATGAATCAAAATCGAACAGCAAAATTTTGGGTCAAGCATCGAGCTCTGTAGCGTAGGTCTCAGAAAATGTTTAAAAAACAAATTTAAAGTAAAGACGACATCAATCACTTTCAGTCCGAAAACAATTTCATCAAATATGGGCAATAAAGATGGACATTGTATTTTCAATCTTCAGCCAAGCTCATCAAGATAAATGTTCATCAATATGACAAATATATTGTCATTCAGACGAACGAGACTAGATATAATCATAGCTTGAAACATTTTGAAGTCAGAAAATGACATGGCATATATATATATAATAATATTTTGCTATGCTAAAGCGTTCCCAGTGAAAAGCCAAATTATGACTATTTTCCATGATTCGACTAGATTACTAGTCTCCATTTATTTTAGAAAATCTGTGGTATAAAAGCAATGGTGACCATTGACCACAATGTAGAATAGTAAATACATTGCCAAAAGTTTTCTTTCATACCACAAGTGACATTTTCGAATATCTAAAATATTTTTCCACATGTGCTGCTAAGAACATAACAGGCACTTACATGTTAGAAGACACTAAGGTCGAGGGAATAGTGTCTTTCTGATTTATCACAGACCCAATATGAAAACCTTAACCAAGCCTATAAGCAAAATCGCCTGATGACGAATACAGATTTTCCTCAAAAAGTAAATATTATATTGAGTGTGGCATTTTATTTAGAGACATATAAAGTATAATATAAATCGGGCGTATTTTATTGTTTATCCATTCAATATTTCTTACAACATACCAAGTTTTCCCAGTTTACCACCAGATTATTTCATTTCAAGCACTGAATTTTAAAATACTCATAAACTAGTATTCATATACCTACAGCGTCATTATTATTTATTTGAGTGAGCAAGGTCATGCACTCACTCATAATCAGAGGAGAATCATCCTTGGATATAAAACAGTCGTACAATGGAAAATGAACTTTAAAATTGAATACTTTACTCAATTTGATATTGTAATAAAAAAATACCATACCGGTTCCGAATAAATATCTGAAGGCAAAGGGGGATATTCACAGCTTTCAATTTTCTTGCAAAGAGCATAGAGATTCATTTTATCTCCATAAAAAGGTGATTGAAGTGCTGCCATCTCATACAATAGACATCCTAGCGACCAGATATCGGATTTAAAATTGTAGCCGTTTTCGTGAATTCTTTCAGGCGACATATAATACGGCGTTCCCACTAAATAGAGAATGTATAAATATTTAGGTGAATGAATTTCAAAGTAAGTTTCAAACTGTTTTTGATAGAAATCCTGAATTTACTCCCAGTGAAGCAAAAACCACAATTTCACTTAGAAATTGACTACACAATCATGACTAGTTCAAGCTCATTTTTTAACTAAAATGTTCATCAATGTATGCAGACACAAAGATGTCTTAAAACTCAGACGAACGAGACTAGATATAATCATTGCTTGATTAATACCAGATTTTTGGCTTATTTAAAACACCAATGATATAATTCTTGATAAATATTTTATTAATTAAATAAAGTTCAATTAGGAAGGGTGTGAGAGACCTAACCAGTAAATTTCATCTGAGTACACATTGGTTAAAGCCTAACAATGTCATAATAAGACAGGAACGAAAATACAGGTCAATCCATACAGATTTTGTTATAAATAGCATAATATACTTCATAAAATAGAATCCAAATCAAAATTTTGATGAAAAAGGACATATTTAACACAAGAGATTAATTTCATCCATTAAAACCTTTTTTTCTAATATCATAATCTTTGCACAAAAAACTGAATTTGCTGGGCAATCCCACAGGTAGACAAAATATGTTCACAAATATTGACATAATAACGAGTACACATTGTATTTCATGGTTTGAGTCTCACTATACTTCAGGTATTTCATAACTTTCTCAAAACACAAATCTCAGATTACACATAGTTAAATTTGGTCCATATATGAAACCCTCACATGGATAACAGACCAAGTATGATCTATACTTAAAAAATAGACAACTTCGTTGACAAAAGAAAGATGAATCCAAGTTATCAGAAAAAGCATAAAGAGAAAAACCACAAAACTCCGGTTATTGTGATGTAATAGGAAAAGGAGGTACATAAGGTTACTAAGGAGAAAAGCCACAATAAATAAATTTCTACCTAGACTCTGCGCAAAACTTGTTTTTGATGAAAAATACCGACCAAGACCAAGATCCCCGAGTTTGACAATACCTTGTGCAGTAATGAAGACATTGGCAGGTTTTATGTCACGATGCATAACTCTGAAATTTTATATAGGAAATGTAAATTATAGGCCTACAATTTTTATTACACTATTCATTCTTAATGAATTTCGAATCTCTTATCATTTTTTAAATGTCTAACTTTTTATACAAAACAACATATAATGAAATATACAGTTCAGTTTGAACAGGAATATTTCTTTCAAGTACGCATATTTATGTTAATAAAAATTCCGAATTAACATACAATGCAACAAAATTATGAATTCACAACCAAACAGCGAATCACTAAAGTAATAAGAAAAACAAAACTTCTCAAAACAATTTGCCTACTATGATAACTGGAAATTTAATTTTAGCATAGATAAATCGGTTGTTGAGGGCAAAAACAACAGGCAACAAATTTGGATTGCTAGTAAATTTACTGCAACGAAAGATTCAAGCTCATTCGATAATGTTCATCATTGAATAGAAGACATCTTTAAACATCTTTTATTAGTCAGACGAACGAGACTAGATATATTCATTGCTTGAATAATGAAAAACAAAGAAATTTTGAATGTCAAAATTCCTAAAAGAATTTTTCTAGTATAATATACTTCGAAATTCTTTTAACTAAATTAACAAAGCATCACTACCACCAGTACAATAAAGTTAATGATGCTTCAAACCTCCTCGAGTGCATGTGTTCAACGGATGACGCAAGTTGTACAAAATATTTCCAAATTGTTCTTTCTGGAATCAACCTTCTTTGTTTTTTGAAATGCTGAAAATAAAATTTTTCCAAGTTAAGTTTTTTCCTACTGTCATTGTATATCCTTACAATTAAGAATTATAGTAGTGAACAAATTCGAAGTAAAAGATAGTGTTGACTGTTAACAGAAAAGCGATTTTCCACAACATAGAGAACATCAACCACTTTGAGTCCAATAACCAATTTCGTCAAGTATGACCAATAACAATAGACATTATATTTTCAATCTTCAGCCAAGCTCATCAAGATAAATGTTCATCAATATGACAAATATATTGACATTCAGACGAACGAGACTAGATATAATCATAGCTTGAAACATTTTGAAGTCAGAAAATGACATGACATATATATATATAACAATAATATTTTTCTATGCTGCGTTCACGTTAAAGGTCAAAACTTATGACTATTTTCCATGATTCGACTAGTTTACTTTTATAAAAAGTAGGCAAACAAAGTTAGTTACCTCCATATTGGTACACCCACTTCTGGAGCGCCGAAAAATGTTTATAAAAAGACTTCTGTGTGTCACACTTTCACAAATTTTATTTTTTTTACCAGAATTTTATTGGCATGGAAATAATAAGTGTTCCAAATCTTACCTTTATCATTCGACTGAGATCTCCTGCATCTGCAAGTTCTAAGACAATGTTGAGTTCATTATCTTCAATAAAAGATGCGAGATATCTTATAACATTCTGATGATTTAATTGCTGAAAACATTTTATTGATACAGATTTAATAAACATGAAATGGCAAAATTAGAATGACATAGCAGAATCAAGTCAAACAAAGATAGTGTCGATATTTTTATTAATTAATAAATAACTATAACTGAATAGTTTCATTATTTCAGTAATTTTTGTATAAGTACTACCCTACTTCAGAAACATACTGCTTCCGGACTCCGGAGTATTGAGCATTTTTGATACCCATAATTGTTTGCAAAATTATAAAATCTTAAAGGTCAGTAATATAGTTTTCAATAATAAACGGTGCTTTTCAATTTGAATACATATCCAATAGTGTAATAAAAAGAAAAGGAGTAAAGTATGACAGATTTAGTTGAAGGCATTTGGTCTCGAATTTTCTTCCACAAAACAAAATTTCCCTCTTTAAATGATAACCCTCAGGCCTCAGCTTATTCAGAAGAATGGCATACTGAATATAGTGCTTATACAATAATTGTAATAAAATATTTATAATCCATCTTGGAAACCATTTGCCATATAAATTACTACCTGTGCTGAAGCAAGGATAATTGCAGCATGGGCCAAGGAAGTACACCCAACAATTTGTATATGAAAACTATTACTCAATGGATTATTATATGAAGGACAACAACTGATAAGTGAATTCAAGTTGAAAATTTATGAGTCAAAAGTTGTCATCGTTTGCAGATAAGCGTGGATAAAATTGTATTGGATAAAAAACATGAACATGGATTGAAGGGTCTCCCAATATTAGATTCTTTGACTTAGCTTTTGAGCATCACTCTGGTGAATATGACAATTTAGTTAAGATTAAAGATGTTGCCATAGTTAATTCTGTGAATTGCAAATATTAATAATAGAAGCATACAAACCTTTAATAAATCTATTTCTTTTATACAATCCTGTCTTGCTTTCGCATCCATCATGTCAAATATCTAGGAAGATAAAAAGAAAATTCAAATAAAACAAAGTAAATGTTCAGAACAAAATTTTATATTCTTTCGATTAAAAAGGCCATTTATGCAGTAAAGGTGTTAACATGCAAGGAGTGCAATTAAATCATGTTTTTCTATATAACAGCTTTATCACAAAGTTAATAAATAAAATAGAATCTGGAAATAGCTGTTATAAATCTATTTAAAGCATTATGATAAAGGACAAAGGATTTGATTCATGTTATAATCAAAACCAATTCTCAACAGACAATGTATTATTGATGAATGTAAATACAGATGGGAAGCGGATGGATGGTGTTATATACTTTTGCTTCGTTTTCATGATACATGAATGAACAGTTCAAATTTACCAGTTTAATGAAGCAAACAAGAACATCAAATAAAATATAAAAAGGTTGGAAATTTTGGGTATTTCAATGTTTTCACAGGCACAATACTATTTTTGTATAGTGTACCTAACCAAACAATTTAAATTGAATCCAAAGTTTACCTTAAATACATGAACCCAAATCCAAGTCATTTTAAAGATATTAATGAGTCCAATAATATTAACATTAGCAATCAGAATTAGTTTTTTTTCTAAATTATCATGTCAGGTTTTAAAACGTGAAACTCAGTTGTAGATCCATAAATCAACACGAATACAATTAAAATTACAAATAAAAACTTCATAATATTGATCTGTTGATATTATCAACAGTATTTATTATACTTGCAGCATGTTCAAAAACCACATACTGACATACAGGATATTGTTATCAATGAAATGGTTGGATGATGAAATATTTCTCAGTAGAGATATTTTGCAAGACATACTTTACTGTGATTATATTCCCGAATAACAATGTTGAAAAAAATTCCAGAAATTTTTTTTTTTTATATGAAGGTTATACCTTTCATTCCAAGAATTCCGTGTACAAATACCCATCCCACTGATATGTATCGAGTCTGGAGCTACTGTTTTCTTGGAAGGAGCATAATCTTTCCGGTTTAGCTACCCAATTTATACCACCCTAGGTAAGTTAGGTGACGAGTGTGGGATTTGAACCAGATATGTGTAACCAACAATCAGACAATACCAGGTTCGTAAAGTCTAAAGCTTCAACCGCTATGTTTGTATGTAATTTTTTTAGGCTTCGGCTGTTGATGGGCGCTAGAGGCTTCCAGTCACTTCTTTCAGATTTTTTTATTGGCCTTGCTGCTGCCTTGGTTTCTTTCACCCTTCGACATTTTTTGGTAGTTTCCTTGATGACTCCAACATATTTCACCAACTTTTTATTCATCATTCATGACATTTTAAGACCAATATCTGAATACTGGAATATGGAAATAATACTATACCTTCACTTTCTTTAGTGCAGTCGGTTTGTTATCCAGTAGACATATCGCTCTGTACACTTCACTGAATTGACCTCGACCAATTTTTCTTTCAATGTGGTAATTTGCAAGTGAATTATATCCAAGTTCTGGTTTTAAAGGTTGTGGAAGCGGACGCAATTCCGACTCCATAGTCCACTGTCTTCAGTTTAAAGGCATGAATAAATTTCACAATATCCAAATCTCAGAATTTGCTAGCTATTCCGGCTATTACTGTATTAGTATAGCTGTATGGTAAAGAGATAAGATGTAGGCTATGGTAAAGAGATAAGAAAATAGTAAATCATCCGAAAAATGGTTTATGTCCAACAATTTAAACTATGGTAGCCTACTGTGGCATATCGCTGTGTGGTGAAATCTTGTCTACAGACACTCAGAAAGACATGACACTATCTACAGATCTATGACAACATGCAGACATGATGATATGGCCAAGCATGAACCAATACAGACAGTAAATATTCCTGTACGGCGCCAGTCTGGATTTCATGGCCTTTTCGAACGAGAAATCGGGCGTGCAATCAGAAATTCCCGCGTGCAAATAAGAATTTCTGGCGTGCAATTATAGCTCATGGCGTGCAAAACAACTGCGCCCGCTAAACTGATTTCGAACTAAGATACCTCTCAATACATCCGCGTAAAAATAAGTTGGATCATAGCAAAAATGGACGTTTGACCTTTGACCCCCAAAACATCATTTCTATATTTTGTCACTAATTTTGAGAGTGTTTGTGCGACTTTAGATACCGGTACTGTTCAGTACATCCGTGTAAAGTTATTGTATTAAAAATACGCTGAATCAGAGCCATAACTGGCCAGCGTCGGTGAGGAGGCGATTTTTCTCACGGGATTCCTATCATTCAACACGATATGGTGATTTTTGCTTCGCATTTTTCGATCAGGCTAAATCTTGCAAGCAAGTATTAGTCGACAATTGTAAAGTTATAATTTTTTGGCATCTTTATATTACTAGATTATTGATTTAAAAACTATTTAAACCGATTTACATTGGTGAACAATTGCAAATTTTCGGCGTGCAAAATTGAATTCGCTCGCGTGCATTTTTGTGGAGCGCTAGCGCCCTCGGGCGTGCATCTGCCATGGAATCCAGTCTGGCTGTACGGTATTCTTCTTACCGTATAATGGCAAATTCTTGGAATTGTTCTAAGATCTGAAGATTGAGAAAGTTCAGGGGTTTAATCAGCGACTCAAACCACTGAACTATGAAAGTTGGCTAACATTTCTTGTCAGCTTGTGGTCCCTCCGTCTGCAGGTCTGTCCGTAAGGCTCTGTTACTATATTAATTGGAATAGGATAAAACTCTTGTCCGTTTCACCAGTTACAATCAAATTGAGAACATCTGCCTCAACATAATGAACCAGCCGAATGAACCATAATGCAGAAACACTGAACCAAAGAAATATAAAAACGCACCAAACAACGTGAAGCTAAATCAAATGAGCAATGCTCCCCAACATTTTGACTGAGATATGTCATGACATCACAGTTCAACTCGTGCGTGACTTAGGTCAAGTCCTGCCCGAATGAATGGACGTTTCTCCGATCATCGGCTTTCTTATTTTTTTATTTGCGAAACATTGACTAATCAACAAGACGCCTATTTTGACGTAACAATGAAGATTTTAAAAGCTGCTCTTTTTAACCTCATACAGATTTTCCGGTATGGTGATGTTTTCTGGGGAGTTTTAGTTTAGTCTCAGTGATCAAAAATTAGTCCCAATGTACCGTGTTTCTGGGTACTATTTCAATTTTCTTCCGAAATATACCACTAGGGCAGTGGTTCTTAAACTTTTTGAGCCGCGCCCCCCTTTGAAATATTTCACAAAGTTCGCGCCCCCCTTTTTGCTCTGAAAAAATGCTTTTGTGATGGGCAGGTTGCTATATATTACAATAGCGCTGTAAGAGTGTTGGTCTCATGGCGTCATTGCTCGGATTGTTTAGGCATAAAACGCATCGGAGTACAACTTCCGCCATTCACTGTCGTATGTATAGAACCAAATAGTGGTCATCATACATTCTCGTTTTTCCGCTCAGTTTGCAATACCTGGTAAAGTCAAACTATTTTTTAGATAAAACTAAACACGCAATATACCTATGCATAAATGTATTTTCGTTTACATAAGACACGTGAAATTTCAATCAATTGTTTACTTCATCACTATTGAGCAATGCAAAAATTATTTACTGCAAAAATTATTTACTTTACTGTTTATTTACTAAGCAACAATTACAGACTTCTTAGCTCTCCTAACGTTTCCAAAATTCATTACCAATACATTTGAACAACCACCAGGTTAAAAAATACAGTTTACAAAATGGATAATTGCGAATGAATTTATGTAAATTTAAAAGCATTTAATTTTTTGTTAGTTATTATGCATGTGGATGTTTCCCCGGCCCTCGATCGCTGAAAATAAAGTCGCTAAGGCGTTTGCGATTGCATTTTGTTTAAATCTCGATTGTTTTCATCAATGTGACGTTATTTAGGCCGTAAATATTGCAAGGACAGCTCATATTGATGTGATTTGCAGGAATACGAATCAAAACAAAATGTAATCGGGCACTTTGCCACACATTTTTATGTCCGCGGATTACCGTGGCATTTTGGGGCAGTGGTGTCCTTATTTTATCGACGCAATCGCAGATTTAATTTATCACAATTAAATAAATAAAACAACCAATAAATATGTATATCGGTCATGGATTAAAAATTTTATTCAACAGAAAAACCATGACATATCCATTGAAAAAGTTGGATCTTTCGACGAGTGGCGTAATCTCGATGACTGACTCAGAAGCCGTACCGCGGGGATTTCGAATCGTTGAATATGTATTTTTCATCTACTAATATACTTTAGATATATTTTCATTGTACCAAATTGAATATACTTTCTGGAATATTATACCAGATCTTTCTAACGACGATAACAAATTCACATGAGCGCAATATATATATCAAAACTAAATATAATCGGTCAGTTGATCACGCATTATTATGTCCGTGGATTGGCGTGGTATTTTAGATTGGTAATGACTAATGAGTTTATTTTGTCGTGAGTCGCCGCAGCCACGAGTTACCTTGAACACAAATGAATTGAAATAGTGAGACATTTTGAATTCTTGTAGTTGTCATAGATTGAATATTACGAGACAGAAAAATTTATTATACCGCGAAAAAGCCGATATTTTTAACGAACGCGGAGACCGTTTCAGGAGAAGTTACATGGATATTTCCGATTCCATCCTGTGACCTCTCGCCCTCCCCCAGTTTAGGAACCACGGCACTAGGGCTTATTTTCGAGGGCTGTCTTATATTTTCATTTAACAAAAACAAAATTACAAAGTAGAAAATTACGAGATTTTTAAATATACAAAATATGAAAACCGATATCCATTTACTTATAAATAACACGTTTTTATTTAAACTGCAAAACATAGATTATCGATCATTTAAAACGTGTTGGAGAGATGTCTTGCTATCGACTTAATCAAACAAAAATAAATTCGCGTTATCGACTAAGTCTTATTTTAAGGGTAGGAGGGGGGGGGGGGGGGGTGATACGGTAGCTGTGATATCGGTGGCAGAAGAGTTTGATTCGAGGTGATGGTAGTAGAAAATTACGAGATTTTTAAATATACAAAATATGAAAACCGATATCCATTTACTTATAAATAACACGTTTTTTATTTAAACTGCAAAACATAGATTATCGATCATTTAAAACGTGTTGGAGAGATGTCTTGCTATCGACTTAATCAAACAAAAATAAATTCGCGTTATCGACTAAGTCTTATTTTAAGGGTAGGAGGGGAGGGGGTACGGTAGCTGTGATATCGGTGGCAGAAGAGTTTGATTCAAGGTGATGGTTTGACCATGCAAACCAGGTTATGATGTTTTGAAAACCAAATTGAAAGAGGCCCCCTCAGATAGTTCCCATTGTGTGATATGACTTATTTGTGAACATTCCTGAACTAATGCAGAAGGTGTATGTCTATAAATTCTTGAATGTATCAAATGTACAGTGTATATCATGTGCGAGATGATCTTAGCTCAAACCCAATTAAATATGAGGATTGGAAAAATTGATCAGTTCGGATCAAATCTTAATGCTAAAAACATTGGTATTGTAGCTTATATGGAAACCCATCATATAAATATAATGATTTTTTTAAATAAAATCGTACCGTCCTAAAGTTCAGTTAGTCATTTTGATATAGATCATTGCTTATTTTAATAGAATAGAATATAAAATAGCTACCAGTATAATTCAATATGGCTTTTCTGATCATTTCCCTCTCATGGCCCATATAATCTAACATGCCAGAGGTCTCAAATTAAAATACAAAGACGTGATCCTAATTCTGAGCACTTCATTGACCGTTTTAATTTTGTAATAGAAAAAGAAGTCTCTTGTGAGTCTTCTTATCGACTAAGTCAAAAAAAAATCTCGCGGCATTGACTAGGTCTTAGGCTATTTTAAGGGGAGGGCTTATATTAAAATCATTTTCAAAACTCAGGCTAGGTCTTATTTTCAGGGTAGGTCTTATTTTAGGGGAAACACGGTAGTTCCCTTATGTGCGCTGCAAATCTGAGAGATAAACGGCCTCGTCTCGTGGCCTAGTATTTGTTTTCGGAAGCATGAACTTGGTGGAGAGAAAGACGTAACCGACCAGCGGTTACGTGAACCACCCTACGGTGGCGAGGAGTCCAGCAGTCCTCTCGTACATAACCATCCCCGCATGGGATGCGAACACGCGCAGAGTAATCAGAGATGCGGTGGCGAGCGTACTCCTAACGCTTAGCACGATAAGCCACACCGCCGCGTCGTGATACTTATTAAAAAACAAATCGATAAATTACATACCAATAAAGCTGTATGCCTATGTAGTAATGATATACCAGTGAAAATGTTTAAATTCGCCAAGTTTGTTTTTATCGGCAATTCTATCCACGCTTTTTAATCAGAGTTTAATATAAACAACGATATCCATATATACTGGAAATAGCCAAAATAATACCACTTCATAAGAACGGATATAAGCATGGTCCAAATAATTATAGGCCTATCTCGCCGCTGTCACAGGTTGCCGAGATATATGGTAAAATCTTATATTATCGGCTCAAATATGTTTTCGATAAACATGGAACTTTGAGCCTTTCCCAGTGTCCGGAACATTTATTCAACCGAGCTAGTCATTGCTCGGCTCAAAGAAATTATAATAGATGAAAGGGCAAATAAAAAGATAACATGTTCCCTCCGTTTTTGGACCTTGCAAAAGTTTTTGATACTGTTAACGACCAAATTTTACTAGATAAACTAGGTTGTTCGAGGGAGGGCATATCATTTCATTATATTCAAGCGATCGCCAACAATATGTTCAAAAAGAGGACTGTGCCTCTGAAACGGGCTTCATTAAATGTGGAATTCGACACGACTCCTTGATCGGCCTGCTGGTATTTTTGTGCTACATAAACGATCTGCCTTATGCCTCTGAATTTAATCAACATTGTTTGCATTATATGAACCACCACACGACAGGAAGCAGTCGAACAATCCTCTCACATACAAATTTCCCCATAGCAAGCGTGTTTCTGATGCTTGCCACAATTCTCCTGTCGTCTTAATAACAATGCAAATATGATTTGTTCTAGTATATTGAAGTTTACTGCAGCGCCGAGCGAGCCTTCACAAAGTCTTTATGACAATCAAAGTTATTTTCTCATCAAATAACAGTACCAGTACTCATCTCTAACTCTGAAGTCAAATGATGAATCGTGAGTTAACGGTTTAATGTTGTTAATCATCTGGCAGAGCCAAAACCCATATATTCTCACCTATGTAATGTTATAATTGCTGTGCAATCTCGAAACTTCTAGTCCCATCTTTTACGGCAATAAAGAATGTCCTCAAAGAAACGAACACACTACCAGAACGAAAACTTGTTCCATTGCAATCTTATAAAACGATGAAAAACATGGCAAAACCATGAAACCACTCGACAGAGGGAATCACAAACAAAAATGAATAGATGTAAATGTCAAGTTGACAAAAGTATTTACCGCAGAAAAAAAAACTTTGCAGGGTTGATCCTGATTTGCATAAACCGAAATTCCATGTGAAACACTCCGGCAAAGATGAAAGCTCCAATCCCAAACTGAAGCACATGTCATAAATCACTTAAACGTACAAAATTTTGCATTCAATGTTTCTGGTGTAGGAAAACCTATTGCTACAAATCCAGCAGCATTTTATAGATAGTACTTTCAGTGGAGCAATAAAATTTCAAACAATCTTACTTTCGAGATGAGAATTGGATTGGTTTCATAAATTAAATGGCAAAATGCAAATGAGAATTTCGGGATTTTTTTTTCTACATTTGATTACAAAATTTTGCTTACAGTGGATACAATAAAAGAATTACTGCATTGCTAAGCTAAATACTTCTTCATGGGCGTCTCAAAAATGTCGTGTATCTCTTGTTTGAAAATCACTTCATTAGAATAACTTTCTATGAAGATAATACTTGGCATAAATTCTATGACATATACATGCTTTTAACCATTTTCCCGTAATATACCAACTCAGTACTGTGGGACAAGTGTGTAAAGATAAACTGGGAGATTTTCAAAAATCGCTTCAGCATCTCTTGGATTCAATTGATTGTCATTGTCATACAGACGTTGAATTATTAGCAAAAAACATCAACTTTTAAACAACTTTCAAAGTTCAGATTTGTGAAGCACTTTTCGTGTAGATAGATTAGATTTGCATTGTGAGCGAATGGATTTATCATAACTTCGCTTGGGCATGAGGATGGCATGATACCAATAACAAGAAAATTGATATTTGTACTTTTGCTCCTACACCACACAAAAGAAATAGCATTAAAAATATAGAAAAATAATGCAATGGGAAATATGAAAGAAAGTAAAAAATACTAAGGATGCAGGACTACCATCAATGTGCCAGCTATTTGAGAATAGAAATGAATGAATATATCCAATTCATGGTCTAAAATCAGAAATACAAATATACCAGAAATCTATCCCACTGCATTAAACACCAACACACTTCAGGAAGCACAAAATACTTGATCAAAAACACAGAATGTCAAATTGATAAAAAAACTGAACGAAGCATTGCAGAAGACGATTGACGATTCTTGATAACTCATGAGGTATTGACCATGAATTCATGTACTTAATCCTCCGGAATCTGTAAAGCAACACATATCATGGATAAAAGTATTGTCTGTTGGTTGCCTAAAAAGTGTATCAGTTATAATTAATCTTGAAAAGTACTTGAAAAACTTAAGCAGAAATGCTATCAAAGTGTTTTTCGCTACTCGACTTATGGAAGGCACTAACAAGTCCGCTAAATATAAGGAGACACTATGAATACAATTCATAATAAGAGCAACAATAGCTAAAACCTTTAATCTGTGACGGCAATAAGAAAAAGATGTTACCTGAAGCAATTTTGTTTTTCTCTTCCTCTTCTTTTCTAAGTCTGTAAGCTTCTTCAGAATATTTGCATTGTTGAGATCCACAACCACAATTGAATGAACGACATTTAATATCCCAGAATCGATTTCCATAATCAAATCTAGATGAAGTAAGTTACAAATAATTAATTATTACCAACCAAATACAATACTTAATTATCATGCCATTGTGGACAACAGTTTCCTACGATTTCTTGCATTAATGAAAGTGATGAACAATCATATGTGATATTTTTACATATTCAGGTTGCACGTCAAAAATAATATTAGTGGCAAATGTTGTCATTACGACCTGGCATAATATCATGATTTTGTAGCAAAGTGGATTCATTTATTTACAGCATTTATGATCGAATTGAATAAAGAGGTATAATAGAATTTGTGTTTTCCTTCAAACTCACCCTAACTCTTCACCGGCTTTAATTTCCCTTGTTGAAAAATATGCGAGTCTGGGAAATCTTTTATCGTGATGATCAATAAATACTCTCAAAGGCATCAAGTTGGGATCACAGAGATGATTGATGAAACGTGACACATTACCATAGTAACGAGCATCAATGCAGAATATTTCAGCTTCCTAAACCGGTTACAAAACCATGAAATACCAAATTTTCTGAGTTAAAATGAAATATTAAACTCAATTTACTGCTGATTTAACTGAAACTAATCCTTACGCACTCAACGTAAGCGAAATAAATACTGGATATTTGATAATCTACCTACAAGAACCATGGCTTTTTTTTGTTTTAGTTGTTATCAATACATGTAAATTGGTAATAATTACACTTTCAGCATTTCAGACAACTGCTAACAGAAAATATCATACAGTCCAGAGAGTTCAAAACTACTTTTGAAAAAAGATATCTTTTTCTTACACTATTTTCTAAATCAAACAGATATGAATCATCTTCACGGATATCAGCTTCAGCATCTGAAATTAGTTCTCCAACATACTCGCAGACAAATGCTCCCCATGGTATGGTATCAAGAGTTCGTACACTCCAGCCCATTGTTCTCGTCCTGTGAACTTGCAAGTTATATCTGTTGAAAAATAAAATGGTGATTTTAATGAAAACATCGGTAAAACCTTGGGGATGGGCATAAAGATATCTTAATGATGAGTTGTTACTTGGAAAAGAAGATGACCAAAATGGGTAATCATTTTCCAACCTGAAATCATAATTAAACATAGCAGTAGTAATGCAACTACACATGGGTATTTACATTCACTCTGCCTTACATAGCAGGTCAACCAACCTAAATTTAATACAGATAAACATTGTCTGCTAAAGATTTCAAACTAGAAGAAAACATTTTTGCACAAAAACATAAAACGAGAATATCGGTCAGAGACCGAAGACTTATCAATCGAAAGTTAGGGGATCCCCCAAAACAGCGCTCTCACTCCATAGTGACACCTTGTGTCCCATCACTAAATAATTAATAACTCGCTAATTATACTACATAATTCATCCAAAATCAATAGGCTTCTGGTACGACATATGATGAATGCACATGCAAAATCTGGAGCAGATTCAATCTCGCTTTTGTGAGATATCGCGTGCATCTAACAAACAGACAGACAAACAAACAGACAAATACCTATCAACATACTTACCGATTAAAATCGACAAGTAACAACTATTTCTAACCTTATTCCTTTCTGTACAACTCTGTTATGGCAAGATGGAGGACACCAACATGTTTCACTGCATTCAACAATGAAAGGAGCATCAACGAAGTCAAACTCTGGTATAAGATGTCCTTGCTTGTTGTACCAGCATTTGCTACTCATTACTCCACACAAACAAGACCCATCACTGCACTCATTGTAGCAATAGCATGACTGTAATTGAAACCAAACCAACCATTAATATAAAGTGCATTACCATCATTGTCAAAGAAAAGACGCAAGGTTACTCAATAAATTTTTTATCGATAAACAATGAAAAGAAAAATGAAGCGAGGTATGATCCTTGTGGTACGCCCCCAGATACTTCTAGATTTACCTTTATATATTTATGAACCAAGTGTTAAAAAACTAAGGAGGACAATGGATAGTTTATAACTATGACAAAAAAGTATTTTATATAAACATTTCACAACAAGAATATTTACATTAGGTATTGTACCCAATCTGTCACTGAACAGCGCCAAGATGTTAGTGAAATAATATAGCATCGCCAACACATACAAAATTTTATTACTCTCAAGTCTCCACTTTGCTAAATGATGCTGACTACTTGGGTAGAAATACATCCACTAGAATCGAAGAGCATATCTACATAATTAGAAAATAAACAAACCTGCATTTTGTTGGTAGGATTTTTCACAATTGATTCATTAGAAGTATGAACATTAGCAGTTACATAGTGAAAACCATCTGCGGCGTCTGTGGGACATGGCGCATCGTCAACAGAGTTAATACAAGAAACTGGTATCTAGAAAAATTTAATAATAAAATAAAAATATTATTAATTTAAAATTTTGCCAAAGAATAATATAAGCATACACCCATTCATCCTAAAATATTCAACATATATACAGCCCTCTTTAAAAAATGATTTACATAATTCTTGGTCAAGGATGCGAAATACACACATATGAATATCATTTTCGACCTAGCTGAGCTCAGCAATTTGGAATTAAAAACAAGATAGAGGGTTCTGTCCAAGATATTTCTAAAAGATAGCATTACACCATTATAATTGTGTTTCTCATTTTTATTCAAATAAGCAATCAAACTTCAATCGAGCCTCACATATATATACATAATTTTAGAATTGTAATTTACTTTTTCAAATCCCTTTGACATATCAGCACTCAATATACTTTTCCTCTGATTATCTTGTTGTCCTGGTTTGGACATTGCTTCTGCCACTTTGTGCTTAAATTTGAGCAAAATCTGAGAATCTGTATCGAGAAAAGTACACTGGAAAACAAAGAAAATAAATAGTTGAAGACAATGAATAAATAAAATATAAGCCAGTAATCTGAGCCACATATAATGCATAAAAGTTAACAAGAATACCTCCAATGCGGTCTTTCCTTCATTATTTTTGATAGTATGATCAACTCCCCAATTTGCGAGGCAAAGTACACAATCAGCATGATCTTGTCTAGCAGCAATATGTAAGGCAGTATCTCCATGTTTATTTCTCTAAATAAATTTCCAAATGATATTGAGCATTTATTTTCCTATAAAGCATGGCCTACAATTATATTTCATGAAGGATATTTTGAACAAAGTTAGTACTGTAAAACATACAATTAAAGTTATTAAACTTACATAGTTAAAGTCACATCGTCGTTGAAGACACATTATTAAAAGTTCCAAGTTTCCTGATAAAGCAGCCCAATGTAGGCACATATTTCGCTCCTGTAAAAAGTAGTTCATACATTTTATATTAACAGGGCCTACTTTGTTATTATCTCCTTTCTAGAATTAAATATTTAGAATTTCAATATCTTTGATAATTAAGAAAACTAAGTTACTATTATCACTGACATGAGATTATATTTAACAAAATTAGTATCGCTTGCTCAATCAACAACTTGATGACAAAAAACAAAAAGATGTCAAAGCAGTCAATCTAAACAAGTCAATAGGCAAGTAGTTACATAGACTTCCTTGACCTGATTGAGTTTGTCTGTAGACTTTCGTAATGTTGGCTAAACCAAGGCTTCCAAAACTGGAAATTCCTTATCTACTACCTTATCAGTTTTGGTAACGTCCGCTCCAAAATGTTCTAAATACTTTGCTGTACTTGTGTGCTTATGTTCTGTTGCCCACACAATAGGAGTCCATCCACCATCATCGGGCATATTAACTATGTTAGAATCGTTTGAAAGCAAAGCAGCACAGGATACTATTCGACCATGTTTTGCTGCTTGATGCATACATGTCATGCCTAGAAAAATATGCTGCCATTCAATATTCATTTTAAATTTTCATTTATTGATTATCGAATAATTTTAAAATTATATGCTATACTTTATGACCGATCGAACACAGATTTTGAGTAAACCTTTTGTGGGCAGGATGGTCTAGCAGTTCTAACTGTGTTGGCATTGCAGGTTACACATTTCGGGTTCACATTCCATGCCCACAACCTTAGTGGGAGGAACAAATTGGGTAGTCAATGCCAAATCCAAAAGATTCAGTCATCCTTCCAATTATAATACTATCCTAAATATTGTTAGATATCAGTGGTTACTTGTATAGGGTCATGCTCGAAGTGAAAGACACAAGCGCCGTACAAAAAATCGGCGGAACATACCGGTGTGTAGAAAAAATCATCATTTGTATTAGAATTTTGCGAATTTACATCATTGTATGTCAATAAGTGTTAATTCTAACATTTATTTTCTCAACATAATGTCTGAGGAAAGATTTTTGTATCACCTGATGTTACAGAAATTATCTTCTGAGAAATCTTAATTCAACAGTGATCAACACTCTGTATACAATGCCTAATCCTATCAAAACACGTACCTTCTGCATCCTTCATACTAATATCTGCTCCATTTTCAATAAGGAAATTAATCAATCGAACATGCTCTCTTTCCTCAGCGTAAAACTGTAAAAGCAGAACAAAAGAAGAAACCATTATATCAATTTCTGACCAAATTCTTTCAGTAAATTACAATATGACAATTTTGATCAATTAGAAACTTGTATTTCACTTTGATTATATCAGAATTATATCTATAATTTTCAAAAATATAACTCAGTCATTTTCGACATTACATTACTAAGTATCCCCTGTGCACTGTGCATGGAACACCTTGCGAGAACCTATCGCTCTAAATCAGCTTTTCTTCAAGCAAACCAAATTTTTTTTTAAATAAATTTTGTAAAACCTTGCGACCCAAGAATAAGCTCAAATACTAAACAGGATGTAGTACTTTTATGGCCGCAAACTTAATGACTAATATAAAACAATCATTTTTATATAACATTTATTTCCCCAGAGTTTTTGAAATGTTGGCGTGGCTTTCATAGCTAAATGCAGGTTTTTACCCAGTGATACTTCCCACATATACAAGTACTATTGCGCAACAATTCAATACCGAACAAATTATAATATTACCAATGCAGTTTTTCCCTTTGCATCTTTGTTGTTCAATTTAACACCGACAAGTTTAAGAAGATAAACGATTGCAACGTTTCCATTCATTACTGAACGATTGAGATTCGTAGGATTTTTCAAAAGATTTTTAAAATCAATTTCCTCAGCTTCATGAAAGAACTGAATAAGCTAAAAAACATTAAAAAATTGTTTTGTTCAGCAAGTCTAGACTAAATATTTTTAATATCCATGTTAGATCATGTTTCAAATTAAAATAAACATACCTTCATTAAATCACCTTGTTGAATTACTTGAGAAACATTTTTTGGATGAATCTTTAATTTCTTATGACTGAAACAATTAGAAGCAAATTGATTCAAGCCTTATATCTGGATATTGTAACAAATTTTACAGGGTTACATTTACATACAACCAAAAGTGTTTTGACATAACACAAAAGTTTCAGTGAATATGTTGTACTGTTTGGCAGTAAACGGAAAATGCTGTCAAACAATCCAAACGACTAGCATAAAAGTCAATAGTTTCTCAAAGTTACTCAGAAACCATTGAAACATGAAACATTGGAACCAAAATATACTCAATATTTTAATTTTTTTGAGAAGGTATGTTATGTTGCTTTTACCAAATTATGCGCTCAATCAGACATTGATTACTATTTGTATAATGTTCTAAAATATTTTAAATTTCAATATACCTGGTTTCAAAAAAATTGCATAGCGCATCTTCCACAATGTCTTTATCTTTTCCTGGAGGTAATTGAGATGTATGAACAGTAATACCAAGTCTTAAAGTCTTTACAACTCCTTCCTCTTTCAGGATTGTTGTTGTTTCCACTGTTGATTTATGCCCCATTCTTGCAGTTTTTTCTCTGTTGAGAAGATGAAATTTAACAACATCAAGGCATTCAAGTAATTAATGAAACATGATGGAAAGAGTAATATGAACTTATGGTAGTTCAATGAATGTTCGTTCTAAAATGCATGATTTGTAACGACTTCTTTGCTGTTGACTAATTTGTAGGTTGTTGCTAGTTTCCTCATTTAGTTATATAGTCTAACCTGACATGGGCAAACTACGGCCCGTTGGGTAATTAATCTGGCCCACTTGATGCTGCCACAACCAAACTAGAACCAAATTTCGATGTTTCATTTAAAAATAGCACAAGAAATTTTTTGAGATTGCGTTCAAATTCAGTTTTTGCATGAGGCTTGTTGTTTTCCACTTTTGCTTTTGTAACACTGTAAATATTGTTTTAAAATCGTAACTTTTCAAGTCACACTTACATGACCAGAATTATGTATTTGAATATTTACTTCGATGACTGTATGGTTAAAAATCGCCAGGTCTATACTAAATTACATTGTGCATACTATCAATTTTTTGTTATGATGACTGATTTCTGATTGACGAAACAATAAACATTCCAGTCTCTTACTGACTGTAGAAATCGGGTGAAAAGAGTGAGATTGAACAATGTTAAAATAAGTGACCTGTCTTGAAATTTTTAATCTAGTTTATTATCATGTTTTTTTTTTCTTCCAATTAAAGGTATGTTCAATACAAGTTATAAGGTCCATGATTATCAACAAATAGTTACAGAATATGTTATTCTATAGCTTGCCACATCCATTTTTAATATTTAACATTGGGGCTGTTGACAAGGATGCTGATGCAACATTGTGCAGATAACAATACTTTGGTGTTCTGGAATTAGGCCTAACAATCCCTAATTTTCCCAATATTTCCTTTTAAAAAAATGCTTAAGCCATTCACTCGCAAACAAGACCTTGTACAGGAAGTCTCTGATATCTAACGATATGCAAGATGCTAATAATTTATGCAAAGACCAAAATCTTTCTGGTTTTGCATTGCCTACCTGATTCATTACATCCTGGGTAAGGTGGAGGGAATAAGATTTTAACCAGAGATGTGTAACCTGCAATGCCAATATGGTTAGCTCTTTTGCTTTAATCACTAGGCTTTTAACATCACCACTCACCAGATATGATTATCAACTTAAATTAAGTACAAAGAACAAAATTTTCTATCTTTCGAAAATACTCATTGATTAATTTGTCAATTTTGGTGAATCCAACTTCTTCTTGCATTTTCAAAACCAATCTTGGGTAAAATCACGACAACATAATTCGCTGTACCTGTTGGCAATTAAACGTTTCTTCTCCATCTTATTTGCATCAAGTCCAGCCACCAACCATTGTAATTTATATTCTTGACGAGGTTCGACAGTAACTTCACGTACTGTTGACATTGGACCACCACAATGAAGACAATGTTTTGTTTGATGGTGAAGTAACATGCAGTCTCTGTGGTCAAATAGTGAAACAGGAAATTACTTATAAAGTTTGTAAATACAGGAAAAAAAGGGCATTGCCAAAAAAAGTGTATGACAATATGACTGAGGAATTTGTTAAAAAATTATACCTCAAAAGTGAGAGCATGTAGATATGAGTTCCCAAACGTGCAGAGCTAAATGCTTGTTTTTGAAAATGGTTTTTGAAAATGATTAAAGGTAACTAACTAATGGTCTCTCAAAATAAAATATGAGTTGGCGAAATTGCAATGGATAACTTGGCACTTTTCAGTACCGATAGATGTTCACGACCTAATATAAGCATGCTGATGAAAACAACCAGCAAATATAACTTTGCAAAAGCAAAAAAACTATTTTGACTTTTTCAGACTTCCGAAAAATATCAAAATTTGGGGGAGGAGGGGGTTGAACCCGGCTACTTCACTGACTGTCATTAATCCCACTAAATTATAAATATATTTTAACTAAGTCATATTTACTTATGAAATCTGTGAGGACACTCTGATGATTGCACACAAATTAGGTAAGTTCCTCCTGCACAGAACATTCCACAACCAGTGCAACATTCGTGACGAAGCATTCTTTCTCTAAACATTGGACAAACAGAGCAGACAATAAAGTAAAGTTTTTTGAACTTCTTGAAAGCCGCTACTTTCATATTCCATTTGAACTGAAAGTAATGTACAAAAAAGAACAGGGAATGTCCACAAAACAAATAGCTCTATGGAAATCTTCCGCAAAAGGCCTATTATACATATATATATTAATATATGGTACTCCTGAAGTATGCGCACCAAGATGTCACATAACCTGAACCCTAACCTGGTACACAACCTGAGTTCAGGCTGTGCGCCATCTTGGTGCGCATACTTCAGGAGGTCCTAATATATATATACAAGGGTCTCTGGGGTCGGAAGAGCAACGCTCAAATATGTGGACACTAAGATCAACTACCGCCACATCATAAAAATTCTGGCGAAAGAATTCAAAAAATGGTGCTGATAACACTATCATATGAAGTTGTTGTGCCTGAGAATTATAATTAGCAGAAGTTAGATGAAAGCGACAGCCTTCTAGGTCCTAGACACTTCTTCCATCTTCGAGTAATGAAACTTTGAAATGGACTATTATTTTAGTCATGAAGAAGAGCGATAGTCCACAATACCAACCCTGAATTTTATAATAAAACAATGATATGTATTTCAGGTATGAATTGTCCATAATTAAACAATATTTACCTGTGTTCATCACACAGTGCAAGCAATGGTGAATGGCGAGATGATCTCATCATCATTGGAGTACTAACAGAGTTTATACATTGTGATAACTGAAAACAATGCAAATTGTATAAATAGCTTTGCAAAAGCATAATAGCTTAGTACATGGTTTGTGTTGGAGGTCCCAGATTTGAGTACGAATCGTTCCTCCAAAACCCATCACCTCAAATTATAGCATAGGGATTTCCAAGCACTTTGGATTGCTACAACTCCTTTGTCTACCTGTCTGAGTTGCCTGTACATTACACAGTCTCATTCAGAAAAATGAAATAAGCGGAATGTAGTTCAGTACGTTTATACCCTTCTGTTAATATTACCTAACACAAAGTTCCAAAATAGAGCCGAACACAGCGCAAATAACTGAAAAAATTGAATATTTGAAAAATTTCGAAATACAATTCCAAAGATGAAAAGTTTTCATTGTGACAGACAAAAATTGTATCAGGTAAACAGATAAAAATTCCGCTAGATGTTAATAACATTTCAACCTTTTCTCTATTGAATTGTAAAGTTGAATCGAAACTCGAAAAATAGGGGTGCGGTGAGCCAATGGTTGAAACCCCCCCTAACTATGAAAGCATCGTGGGTAAAATCTGTTTAAATTCACAAGCATGACTTGAAAAATTCATGTATATTCATGCATCTCTTTTATTTTAGATTTTCAAAAATTCAGAAAAGAATTGTTTTTCCTCGCATCACACCAAATAACAGAGACAAACATGTCAACTCGCATATTTTTATTCATCTCAAATTCGAATACAATCAAGAATCAACAGTGAACTCACCCGACCATCAACACTGTCCAATCCCATACATTTTATTGGATAAACACCAGTATGTAATATGTGAGGACTCTTCTCTAAACATTTGCATTTTTCCACTGTACTATGAAATCCAGCAATTTGTTCATGTGACTGTAGTTCTGTATCATTGTCCTGTTATGGATGACCAGAAAATTGCAATTTTTATATTGGATCTTTCTTGTTTACTTATTAATTTCCTTTATTTATAAATAGGACAGGGCATTTTGACAAATACAATAAATATCTTTCAAGTAATCTAGATTTAATTCGAAAAAAAAATTTGCTTTGATTCTGAAACCATCAGATATTCAAATATGCCTAGCCCTATTTAAAAAAGGGTATTATCAGCTGACATAATCTGAATTTGACAGGTTGTTCAGACACATTTTTAGTGACTGACTAATTTTAGATCATCGCTTCGATTTAAAATTTACATCATAAGTTTCGAAAAATGAGAATAGAAGGTCAAACACTGACACTGTATTACATATTAAAATGTAGCATATAAATTGAATTGACTTGAGAGTTGAGAGCAAAGGTTTTTACATAACCAGTTTATATACAACATACCCTGACATTTGGAAGTATAAAATTTGAAGTTGCACTTATAGTTGAAAAGGGCGTTGTCAATGTTTCTCCAACTTTTGGACTGTTATCTCCAGGTGGTTGATACACATTGCGAGTTTCTGAAGAATTCTTTTTGTACTAAAATATAGAAACAACAAATTAGATTATTTGAAATTAACAATATACATATTATGCCGAAAAATATGGATATCTTTTCATTCCCTGTTTTAATACACCTTTATAAAACACACACCATTCATTCATTTCACCATTTTTATTCATTTGAAATATTTCTTCCACAAAAGGTTACATTTGTTTATCAGTACAAATCTTGTGCAGCTACTCCAAAAATCCCACCCATTATCTAAATGACGGTCTAATAGTCAACAGGAGAATGATATTCAAATATCGGTTGGGTACAATCGACCATAATATTCTCATTCCTATTCCTAACTTTTGAAAGGGGGAATAAAATTTCACGTCAAAAAATAATTGTCCCTCAAGACAGCACACATAATCTAAACAGGAATCAGACTTATGAATGTCACAAAAACAATACAACAATCCCATCCATTGAAATTTGAAACTTCTAAATTCTTCTGAGTAAGAACTTCAAAAATATACTATTGCATTAGGTCAACGAGGATGGACATTGGGAAATCATTGATCATGCCTGTTCTGTTGTTGATTGTATTGGAAAGGTACAATTCACCATAACAAAGTCAATGAATAGTAAGGGACGAAGTAATTGACAACTTCCTTCAATTTATTGAAAGGCATGAATAATACAATATTGCAATTCTAGCATGGAATACTCACTCTTCTCTTTGTTCTACCTTTCCATAGAAATGGATCCTTTGGACGTTTCTTCTTTACAACAGCGGCTGGTACAGTGGCAGGTTCGATATTACCATCTTAAGAATAATAAGTGCAATTTGAAAAATGGATGACACTCACATATTAGCGAAACTGGACCGAGTAGAAAAAGCATTGCGACATACTGACCAAGTGCATCGCTGTTTAGAAGATATATATTACATAAGCTTGTTGGTAGAAGCGTTAGACTTAACTATGGTGGTCTCGCAGGTTGAAATCCCATGCCCACCACCTCAACCTTGAGTGTGATAAATTGGGTAGACAATGACAAACTGGAAAGAAATCGGTCTATTCAAAAATAAAACAGCTCTTTATATATCAGTTACTGCTGTGCAGAGCCTTTTCGGAGTACTCATATTTCAATTATCGGATTTATGAATTTGGAACATTGAAATGAAAAATATTTATATGGATGGTGGATGGTCTGAAATACGAACCGTACGTTTATAATAACAAAATATAAAATAGGAAAATTCGCAATGACTCACCAGTTGCATCTTCTGTACTATTATTTTCCACAATATCTGGCAGAATTTTGTTTGGCTGCGATGTTACTTGAATCACCGACTACAAAAAAGAATAATTTTACAAATCAAATTCGAAAGAACCTAAGTAAAAAGAACATGGAAAACAGGAAAATACAACGTTATTTGGTTGATATGCTATTGAATATTCCATTAAAAACCCTACATACTTATAAATTCAAATTCTAGTTGAGTGCAGTAAGGAGAAAAAAAAATATGTTATACAGGGCAGGCCCCAAAGGGTATAAAAATTTAGTTCAAATAAGAGCTCATAAATGGTATTCTGAACATTATCATTAATTAGCGAAAAATTGTTACCTGCAGGTTTTAATAAACAGATCCAAGACATAGGCTACTAAGCGTAGAACAGAAAAAGTGAACATTGGTAATATCTTTTAAAGTAAGTTATAACAATCCAAAATACATTATAATATAAATTGATTTTGACAGCTTGCAATTTTCTTATAATATTCTTATAGATTCCATAATTATGTTATAATTTCACCAATTTCCACAGTTTAAGTAACTCAAGAGTCAAATCCAAAAGACCAATCACATCAACAGTGCCTCTGTAAGAAAGGTAGTAAATGTTATATTCACCTTTGCATCTGGGCTCAATCCAGCTTTAGCTCGTATTTCATCAAGTTGGCTTTCCAAACTAATGCTTCGATTCGATTTAGGAATAGATTTTCTTGCACGATTTCGTTGAGCAGTTCCAGGACTGGAGAACAAAATGCATTATTGTTATAAGTTTGATTCAACTCAAAATGAATGAGTAAATAAAAATTGAATAATTAATTAAAATTGAATTAAGGATTTGAAATGACCAGAATTTTTTTGGTTTAAACCACTAATAAAGAGGAGCTGAACAAACAGTTGAAATAACCAGAAATCTTGGCCTACAATCCAAACATTCCAAATGTACTTCCCATTAAACATTTGCATTTTCTTATTTAACCTTTCAAGAATAATAGGGTATGATTTTCATTTTATCCCAGGAGAGAGAAAAGTCCATAAAACAGCCAGTCTCTCATCATAATAGTTAAAAAAAAAATTGAGAACAGATAATCAGTTATTGGTTTCAGCTGCTTGAAGGTACAGGATTTAAAATTAAATATGGATAAAAAAAATAATAAATATGAATATTTCTTAACCGTGTGACTAGCCTATTATTTCCATACCAATATTTACTAACCTTACAACCATATTTTTCTGTGGACTGCTAACTGGAGAATTAGGAACATTTGTTGGAAATTGTAAAGACGGTTTAATAATTTTCTCCTTATCAACTTCATTTTGAGCTAAAAAAAATGCTCAGACATTATTTCAAACCACAAATACCAAAATGTTACAGTAAAATTGATGCTTATGCACATATTGTAATTCTTATTAGAAACAAGAGAGCTATGCTCAAATATATGGACACGTAGAGTCACATAATTTTGATGACGTCATAGCGAAAAAAAAAGTAATAGCCTTCTGGAGAAAATTTTTATCTTTAACCACTGAAAATTTCAAAGCAATTGGTCCAGTATTCGAAGAGAAAAGCGACTTTTCAAAAACGTGTCAAAGAACAAGAACAACAACATAATATTGAAACGATCATTATGTCCACTACGTGTCCAATTAAAAAATATCATACCAGATGTCCTAAACTGTAAATTAATTTAAACTTAAATCAAAATTATTAATGACATTCAAAGGATGTATTTTGGGATAGTGAAATATTTGTGTTGCATAATTCAGCTGAAAAACTCCAAAAATTGATGGATAGACATCTTTTAATGCAATATTTTTTTAATCTTGAGTTGAACACCCAGAAAAAACTTGCACAACAAAACCTACTTTGAACTGTTTTCATCTTGGAGCTGGTAGTTGGAGAATTATCATAACTGACTGGTAGTAAACTTGCACTATTCTTAAGATCGTCATGCATGTTTTTATGGGGATCAAAATCCTGAAAAATAAAAAAAAAGGAGGAAACTATGAATGGAATTATTTGGCAACTTATGTATATGAAAAAATAGAGTTTTAGATAACCAGATCCATATAATTTGTTAGTTTGGCTTTGTCAGACAAAATAAAAAATATGGTCATAAAATTTGTGAAGTGTGATTTAACACCCAGTGTTATGAATGCTCAATTCATTAACTAGAGTTGAACTCGAAGCACCATATATCAAAGACTTGAACTACTTGAGTTGAGACTAGGATGACTCATGACTTGAAAGGCTCATAACTCTTGGTTTATAAACTTCTACCAAACACTGGCAAGTCCTATGAACCACTCAAATTATTCATATCAAACATTAGAAGATCAGTGTTGTTCATGTCCAACATCAAATTTTCATATTCCATGAACTCATACTCACAGGCAAAGCAGCAATTTTGTTTAGAAGTGATTGTATTCGATCAATGATTTCAGAAACCTAAATGAGGAAAAACATGGATTTGCTCAATTCTTTGGCTGTGATACATACCCTTTTACTTTTGATTGTTGGCTTTTTTTAATATTAAATATGACTATCATACTAACAAGTGGAAATGCGTCAGAGGCAAAAATAGAGATAAATTTGCGGTGAACTGATCTTTTTTTAAGGAAATGTACAGTATAAAGGTGAATATTACCTGAGATCTCAGTTACCGGTAATAGTCAAAATAAATCATAACCGTTAACCATCTAAAATCGGTTACCCGGTTAATATTTCCCAGCCCTAGCTATAATATGCCACAGTCAAATGGTGGTTGTGTCGAAAGAGGGCTGGTTGTGTAAACAAAAAATTGTACATAACTAAAACATGTACGGTAACTCATCCAAATAAAAATATTTATGCATGTTGAGGCATTATGCCAATTACCAAACCACAACCTCATACTTGATACCAGTATGTCCAGTAGATAAATTTTTTATTATGTAAAACTCTAATCACTTCTCTATTAAAATTATTTTAAAAATGATATTACACAAACCTTAACCAACATTGAATTACATTCAGCCTGTGATATTTTTTCATGTAAATCATCAACTGATATATTTTTATCTTGACAGATTTCTTGTAAAACCAGTCTGAAATTATATGCGTCTTCATAGCCCATGTTATTCACATTAATCACAATCCCAATGAATCTCTCTGCTATTACTGAAAAATGTAACAAAAAAATTACCTTGGTGTTAAAACAGAGTGGACTTGAAACATTAATTTTAGCAATTTCATGACTCATATATGACAGAAAAGGTAAAAATAATATAAAATGCAAATTGAGTTGATAGATGTAAAATAATAATAGGGATTCTGCCATATTAAGATCATCTATTCCTATTGGCAAAAATTACCAAATTATAGTGCAAATACTCTGAATTGAATATTGAAAAGAATGGTCAAAAACCAAAAAAAAGGAAAAACACAAATAAAGTATATATGTGCGTACATTTTGATTTTGGATCATAATAATATGATGGATATTCCGATTGTTTCAATCCAAATAATTTCCTTATATGTCTTGTACATTCTTCTGTAGTTTGTAACCAAATCACAGGACATCCTCTGCTTAAATATGACTTGATTAATGTGATATGTTTACATGGTATCACAAGTTTGACAACTTCGGCAGAATCTGAAAAGTAGTAATCATATTTGAATACTTGAAATGTGTATGGGAAGGCACTCAGTAGTTTTAGGGTCAGTAGTGAGTAGTAGATATTTAAAATGAAAAATCTAATCAGGTTTACCAGATACAAAGGTGAATAAATTGAATGATGGAGCCGTAATTTGTCTCTGGTATTAGATGAAGAAATATTAGTTTGCATCTGAAATGCATTTCAATGAAAACACAGGCACTGCTTTTACTAAAATCAATACAAAAATGCAGAAAAAAAGATGCTAAAATAACAAATTAATGGTGGAAGGTTGCTATGCAAAACAAAAACCTTCTAACAAATTCATCCTAAATTATTGAGGTTACGTACATCCATCCCTGCATTCAGAAAACAGGAACATGAGAAATCAATTGCAAATCAGAAACCATACTGCAATATTTGAAAATCTGATTCAGTAGGTTGGTATTCCTACTGCAGTACTATATTTACAAATAAATTGTTTAGGAGCTTGGAATATGTGCTGGTATATGCCATGATACTCTTTAATTTAGTGTCAATAAAATTGTTAAAAATATGTTATAAGATTATTGTCTGATGGTACAACAGAAAATATAAGAATCACAGAATCAGGCAACAGCAATTATCTTATTAAAAATAAATTAATAATAAATATGCCACTCACCACTTTCAGAATTTATATTCACAGAAAACTTCAATCTTTTTTTATCAAACTTGAACGGGTGATTATCGCCCAGAGATGACGAAGTTTTCGTGCCTATACGCACAGTCCGAAAAGGAAAGCTCACATTTATAGGTCCATCAGTTATCATTTTTCCTCTCAGATAGTTACTATCTAATGGATCAAATTCAAAGCACAGATAAAAATGTAAAGAATTAAAATATTCAATACTAAAATAATATTCCATAAAGGGAATAAATTAAAAAATTGTATAGATACATAGACTGGGTCTGGTATAGTTTAGTACCACATGCACTTCTAGTTGGCCTGGCTCAACTATTTTTGCATATGTCAATCCTAACCCCTACCTGACAACGTCATCGAAAAATTACGTCATTTCGACGTCACAGTGGCGTAATAAGGCCAACCTAAGTATGAGGAACATAGTCTAAAACGCGCAGACAATCATCCGAAATCGAGCAAGCTATTTCTCTCGTTTTTCGTCACGACGATCCCGATAGGAGAGAGATCGCCGGCGTTAGCGAGTTCGTTATCAGCGGCGCAGATGCCATTTCGGGCGATCATAATTATACTTTGACAAGCCCTATGACGTGATGATGACGTCGTAGTGACATAATTTTTGGATGGCATAGTCAGGTGGGGGTTAGGAATAACATATGCAAAATTCGGGTCTAGTATAGTTTAGTACCACAAGTACTTCCAGTTGGTGTATCAAAACGAATTTTGCATATGTTATTCCTAACCCTCACCTGACTATGCCATCCAAATAATACGTCAATACGACAAACACGTCATAGGGCTTGCCAAAGTACAATTACGATCGCCCGCAATGCCATCTACGCCGCCGATAACGAACTCGCTTACGCCGGCGAGACTAATAAACATACCTACATACATCGTGATCGTTATGACGGGAAAACGAAAGAAATAGCTTACTCGATTTCGGGTGATCATCTGCGCGTTTTGGACGACCATCCACATACTTTGGTGAGCCTTATTACGCCAATGTGACGTCGAAATGACGTAATTTTTCGGTGACGTAGTCAGGTGGCGGTTAGGATTGGCATATGCAAAAATTGTTGAGCCAGGCCAACTAGAAGTGCATGTGGTACCAAACTATACTAGACCCCATAGACTATATAATGGCATCTGGGTAATGCAGTAATGAGGTACAGAAGATACACTTAACGGTTTGCAGACTGTTCGGCCCAGACCTCTCATTGGCCTATAAATCCACATGTTCAGATGTTTCAAATAGATTGTTTATCTTGAAAACTCCATAATACACACAAATCTGCAAATGGAGAAATCTTGGAGAGCGACAGCCTTTAAAACAGTTTGAAACAAAGTTTGACAAAAATATCAAATAGTCTACAACCAAATTCTGAAATTGCAAATGAATGAAATTCTTCAATCCAAATACAGAAGTACTATTCTGCTATTTGATCAATCAATCAATCATTTTATTTCGGCTCTCTGACTAAAACGGAACAATACAAAAAAGTAAACAGACAACAAATACAGAAATACAGAGCAATACAAAAAAGTAAACAGACAACAAATACAGAGATACCTGGAAGGCGAGCATAACTTAAAATAAAGTTAAAAAACGTACAAGTACGTGCCCACCCACCAAAAAATAAAATATGGACACGATTCAAAATCGGGCAGTGCTTATAACCCAATTTAAAATGATAAAAGCCAAATAATTGCTTGAATCAGTGGATAATTTACATGGAGTAAATATAAGTGTTGCGCTTGAAATAAGACAGCAAAATTCAGGTAGATAAAATTAAATGTAATAGAATCCCAACGACCTCCTCCGTCTCTGATAGATGTTTCAAATGTTCGTATACGATTATGGTAGCTGAGAAATCGCCAGGATTAGCCTTGCAGTAAATATATATAAATAAAGCTGATCTCGAATTCTGTATATTTCGGGTCTGAGATTCCTATATAGCATAGAAATATACAAGTCAAAATCTATGGGAGACATCGCTCGCTGTCAGAAATGCAAAAAATTACCAAAAACCTATCAAATGTGCAAGACAGATAAATAAATACCGTAAAACCGGCTAACTTCGGATGCCTTGTAACTTCGGATGAAATTTTCAATCATTCATATCTCAACTAAATTTCGTCGTATTGCGCTTCTGTCGGTTTCTATAGTAAGGCCTTACATATCTGAATCTGCCGTAGCCTCCAATCGCTCGATTTGATTTTTTATCATTCAAAAAATCATATTTTACCAAAAAAATGACACCGTTTTTTCGAGCGGCTCAAATCGTGACTTCTACAGACGCTACCCTCGTCAAATCACCACCAAGCGCTAGAGAGCGTACACAATGTATACAAAAAAATACAGTGATCACAAGGTGTCGTACGAGATTCGAGTAAAATCGATTATTTTGATTTAAAAATTACATCAAAATATCGACGTTTTGATGATTACGTACAGCGTGACGTCAACGACGCAAATCCCGTTCTCTCTCTTCGTAGCCGACGTCACTTTGCGTAGCTCGTGCGTTACTCGCTGCGACATTTGAACGCCAGACATCGCGGCGCCCAGTTTTGTGAAATTTAAAAATTATGCTTATCCATGATCCTAGTCACTAAATCCTACAAAAACATCACTATCGTCTCAGTCATATGTTGTTTATTTAAAAATATGGGTATGCATACGCTTAATGCATATGAAATTTGTCGATTTTTGTTTTTGCATACTTCCTCCGACACCGATAGATACCGTAGCAATTAGTAATACGTTAGGCCTGAAACCTGTATCTATACGATCATAATGATTAGATATGTCTGTTTACGATCGGCAGATGATAATAATATCTTTAACAGGTGAGCGTAGAACTCTACATACATGCACACAGCAGGAGGTTGGACCACATACAGGTGAGGCGCAAAATGAAAAAAAGTGGCAAAGTTTCTTTTTGCCGTTTTTATCCGTTTATTGTCATTTGACTTTATTAAGTGAAACGAAAGCGAGGATCGAAAGTCACACCGGGCAGGAACCTCTGCCGAGCCGATCAACGGGGAGCTCTGAGAAAATCAGAAAATATGAAAAGTGATAATCAAGACGAAACCTGCTCTGCTTGTGGATTATGGAATGATCCAAATGGAAGTACGGAAATTGAGGATGAATGGGTCGGTTGCGAAAGCTGCAGCGAAACACATTGGTTCCACAAGAACTGTTGCAAAGACCCGTCTAACCCATGTGGAAATGATTACAATTCTTGATTTTGCCAGCGTTTCCTTCAATTCATCTGTTTATTTTTAACTGTCGAATTTTTGTTCATACCTTACTTGTTCCATATTGCTTTTTGATTTCAATTTTTACTTTTGCCAGTGTTTCATTCGATTCATCCGTTTATTTTTAATTGTCTAATTTTTTGTTCATTCTTTACTTGTTCCATATTGCATTTCAATTTCAACCTACACCAGTGTTAGGTACTTTCAATTCTTCCGTTTTTTTTTTTTTTGTTAATCCTTTTCTTGCATTGAAAATAAACGATCATAAAAGAACGAACTAGCATTTTGCAATAAATTAGGAGTAGTTAAATAGTTAAGCTTCGCGAAGCGGCAAGAGTAACGTCACGTAGTAACGTCACGTACAAACGTCAGTATTCAACACGCAAGACAGGTCGTGGCGGCGTAAGGTCTATTCAGCGACGTTGTCACGCGTCATTGCTTACGCAGACATTTCTCTCTCACGACGAGTTGACGCAAAGAGAAAAGTGGCCATCCGAAGTTAGATAATTTTAGAATAGACGAATAAAGACAATAATTTCAATGAAAAAAGGCTTTGATGGATATGGAACCGACTTTATCAAGACGAGAATAGCCACAATGTATTATATTCCAAATTTGGCTTCAGTTGAACAACATGCGGCGGAGATATTGTTCAAAATATAGTGAAATCATCCGAAGTTAGCCGGTTTTACGGTACATGGTTGAAAAGCAGCATGAAGTTTTGAATAATGGGAATAAAAATAGAGTGACAATAGCTGTGAATACAAATACCTAACAATGCGTGCCAATGTCAGATAATATATTTACAGTCAACAGATCAAAGTCAACCGTGCCTTATACTCAATAGCTGTATAAAAATACAGACTACGTCCCAATAGTGTAATCTAACAAATTCACTAGCTCTAGAGCAGTAGAGCAATCGCACATTCGCACCAACCGTTGTACTGTCCGACTGTAAAGAAGCCCTGCCGGAGAAACAGAAGCAAAGTCAAACTCGCGCCGATCGGAAAAACCAAAGTGACAACTCGCATGGAGCGCTGCAGATAGTGAGAGAGAATATTTCACTTGTCAAACCAATGACATTAAACAACATGATGCGCAACTCCGGCATTTTTGTCCGAAGATCGTATTCGATAGCACGCTCCAATGCACATACTTGACGAGACGAAAACGAGCGGATGTGTGCTGCTTTCAAGGCGTAGCACGAATGGTGTTCGTGCCTGCTTTGACAGTTGTTGTCGATTTTAATGATATTTTGGAAAGTTAAGGTAAAAAAAATCGGAAAAAGGTAAGGTAAATACTATTATTGTATATCACACCCGGTCATCGCACTGTTAAGTACATGTGGGAAAGCCAGCCTTTGTCAAATACTACGAAGTTATTAATTCAGTACGGTACGTAGTTGCCCATTTGCCGGAATTATATACCAAATTCAGTAAAATATTTTTTACATAAAACATGAGATATTGGATTTATTAGCTTTTCCATTCTAAATCATATAGACTGCTTTATTTATTCTTAACGAAAATTAATAAATCTCCTCTGTTTCTTCAGATGTGAAAGTTGTGGACAAACCTGTCTAAGCATTGTGAGACTCCTGCAGCACCTTTTTATTCACAGGACAACTGTAGCAGAAGGGGAGATATCAGAAGTCTGGCGACATATCAGTGACAGTGTGATTCCAAGAAATATAATTAGAGTACTCTGCAATAGAAAAACAACCTATGGAGACATGCAAAGACATTTGACCCTCCGGTAGAGTTGTGTATGGCCCCCACATCCTGCAGGGCTTGAGGAAAATAACTAAAAATTCAAAAGCGTAAAATTGCATACTCGGTCTTATTTGTAAAAAGGCACAAAACACGCCAGACATACTTAAAACAGCTTTGGAAAATGAGGATTACGGGTAACTCACTGCACCTGTGTTATATTTGGTTCATCAACTTTTGGTAGTACTATAGAAGAAATTCCGGAAGGGGTATAATCATCATTCATGATAAAATACTATCATATATTTTTTGCACAACTTCAATCTAGACCAGGGATCTCAAACTCGCGGCCCCAGAGAACTTCCAGTGCGGCCCTCGAACGCTTAACAATAATTGTAATAGTATTTTGGAAGTTTTTTTTTGTCTAAATGTAATAGATTTTTCAAACCTTTTAAAGTGAAATTGATTATTCACACAGAATACAATTTACTGAAAGAAGTTTTGGAATAATAATTTTTTTTGTCCACATTTTGACCCAATTAAGAATACACATCAAGCTTGCAAAAGAATACTTGAATAAAACACTTGAGTGATTAAATTAAACGCAAAGTACATGAAGGAGGTGGCATTTTCGAAGAAAATGGGAGTTGTAACATTTCTGCTTTTCACAAAATTCTGAAGCACATTGTTTAATTTGTCATATTTCCATCAATACAATGAAAAAACACAATAAGCTCAGCAGTCAATATGACAAATTCGAAGACCAACTTCGGACAGAAAATTTCCATGTGTTTGTATATTAATATAATTATACAACGACTTAGTTACTAAAAATCAATATCAATAATAATTCAAGCGATCCTATACCACGCAATGTGGTGCGAAATGTCTTCTCAAAAAAATCTGTCATTTGTTTTTTTTACTGATCTATACATGAAATGATAAAAGTAACTTTTTTGCATTACTGGAGTTAATTAAACATTCGCAAAGATCCAGATTAACCCATGATCATGTGGCCTCGTTAGTTAGAGTCGGTACTATAAAATCATTACAGCCTGGCCTTAGTATGCTGGTGACACAAAAAAGATGCCAAACGTCAGGACAAATGTAATTATTAAAACATTGAGTTTATACTGTAGTATTTTTGTTAATTTTAGGTTCATATATTTAGATTAAGTTATTTTTAGTGTATGTATTATTCTTTCCTTATTCAAAGCTTGTTCAAAAATGATTTTGATGGTTGTACATAGAATTTTATAATTTTTTATAATAAATACAGTAACTTGCAAATGTTGCAATAATAGTGGAATGCAAATATTAATATGTAATTGCATTTGAAATTGAAGAAAATTTTAAAACTTAATCCAACTGTTTAGTTGCATCACAATATATGTCACAAACTAAAACTATCTTAAAAATATCTTTTAAGTATACATTATCAAAAACTGTTTGCGGCTCTTTTTACAATTTCCGAAATGCAATGCGGCTCTCGAAAACCCATAAGTTTGAGACCACTGATCTATTCCAGACGATTCAAGAATTGCTTTGGGAAATAATATCACTTCAATTATTTTGAAATAATCTCGCTATATTGAATACAAAATCGTTGCTATCATAAAGGTAAACCAATTCAGCCACTCGAAATATATTGGCCTTCACAAAGCAATGGAGGCAAAATTGAGAGTTCATGAGCTATGAACATTTGTTCTTTTCTTTGTCTTGAACTTTTCATACTCCACAGCCCCTATTAATTTTTTTTAATTTTAATTACCATGTGATGGTCATACATATCTTTAACTTGTATTTTATGTCATGATGTATTATCTCAATGTGCCAAACTATTAATTAGTGTGCATATTTTGCTTCCAGATGACATAAATGTATTGTCTTGTTTATTACCTCAGCTTGGAGTATTGACAAGAAAAAGGTGCCAGTAAATTAGATAAAAAATTTTTAACTCTTTGTTATAATCAGAATTCACAATCAATAGGAATTATAAACAGCCAACAATCAATGAGAATTATATGCGAAATCCCTCAGAATAAATTTGTCTAAAATCGGAGGAAGGCAAAAAATATAGGTAGTTTCCATCCACACAAGCATTTCAAGAAGACTTGCTCGAGCCAAACTAAATGAGCATCGTCAGGTGGTCGGTAAGGCTGCAAGTTGAATTCAGCCCTGCAACCTCCCGCATAGAAGATAATATTAATTAGTGGGCTATGAGCTAAATTCCTGAATTTAAACAAACCTATCTACGATGCATTATGTACCAGCAATGTTACCTACGATTAACTGAATATGTAATATGTCTAATCAATTCACCTACAAAAGCAAGTTCGATAGGTGCAAACTTGGAATTGTATGGAATTGTATCACAGCACAGTTTTGTATGACACCCCTCTTTAAATGAAATTTCAATGATTAAGCGCAAACATTAAAATTACTAACTTTGAACTTTGTCATTATCTGCAAAATGTTCCACACAAATCTTTCCGCTATCGCGTCTGTAATATTCTCTGATAAAAAAAAACTTTCTGATTTGATTCCAACTTTCCAAGTGAGCAAAAGTTCTTAGATATAGAGATTATTTTGTTTTGTTACAGGCGCAAAAAGGCAGGTACTACACGTAAAAAAGACACCGAGTAGCAAAAGCGAGCGGAAAACGGACGCGAAAGGCGACGAGAAATATGTGCATTGGAGCGTATCATGAAATACAATCTTCCGCCTGTAGTCTTATGGAGTGACGTCAGAGTTGCCTATCATCTTGTTTAATGTCATTGGTCAAACCAAGAAAACACAACTTATACACAATAATATATAAATAAATGATTTTGGTATACAGTATGACTATTTTATGTATTTATTGCGTTATTTTTGTTTTGCTTATGTTTATTTGTTGTGTTGTTTTTATATGGACCACAGCGGTCTGAAGTAATAAACGAATTGAATATCCCATGGATGGCAAACCATTCTAACATTCAAGGTGTAAAGTCAAAGCTGGCAATATTACATCGTTTGTGATATAACAATACCAGATCGGTCAGTTAATCGCAATTCGCAACTCGTCTTGTTGAAGCGAGTTCGCTTCGAAGCAGGGCTGCGAATTTAGATGTTTTATATCTTTACTTAGAATCTAGATAGTTTCGTACGAGGTGTAAAATTTGAAGTCTAGATATTTTTTCGGCGTGCTAGATATTATTATTTAGAATTAAATGTAAGGTTGATAAATCTTAGTCATATGGATGTTTCCCCAGCATCCATTTCCTTGTTTACTTCTGTAACAACGACTAATCAGCTATACGTAAACAGTGACGTAACCATTTAAATTGGAGCGGCCGCTCAGATACTTTGTCCGCTCCGACAGGTATTCAAGCATGGTTTCAAACATTGCCTCGTTTTCGTGGTGTTGCGTGTTATTCGCCAGTTTTCGGTTGTGTTTCCAACAAGTAAAAACAATCATACAATATTAAAAAAGGAGGAAAAGGTGCAACAGCTAGTTCTCATTGCTGCATACATTGATTAAATATATATGACCCACAGTCTCATCTTTTATAATAAAAATTAGACCCATCCATCATAAAAGGTTTGCCATCCCTGGTATAAAGTATGTCGCTCTAAGGTGCAGGGAGTAAACTACAACCAGAGTTACGCGCGTTGGGACGTTTTCGCAGGTCGTATGTATATTAGAATATGTGCCGATTTGCTCGGGGCTACGTAAAACGCAAATAGAATAAAGAGTAGTGCAAATTTGCGAAACTGACCGCGCCATCTGTTCATGCAGCGAGACGACGCAAAAAAAACACAGCCGGTTGATACCAAAGTGACTATAATCAGTAGTCACTTTGGTTGATACGTCGGGGTGCTTAACCAAAGAATACTGAAACCAGGAACTACGGGTACATGGCCGAGCGGATTATATAAACAACACTCATACGCTCACTCAAATTACAAAAAGAAGACTTTCAAGAGTAAATAATTAAATTAGCGTGTAGTGGTGTCAGCATATAATTACTGGAAGAAAGTGTTTTGCTCACAGTCGCAGGTATCACAAGGATAACTATAAAATACAAGTATTATGACCAGTTTATTAATGCAGTAATGAGACAGATATTGCGCGGCAGCACTGATCCAATGAGATGCTATACCGTACTGTATTTCAGCGTATCTTTTAGCCTTGAAATTTGCATTTTTTACTGGTATGAGGAAATAAACAAAGATGCGTATTTTACCATTTAATACTATAGTTATCTGTTTATATCAGGGGCGGGCAAGGTTTTTGACCAGGGGCCGAAAATGTTGCCCACCTAGTCTGGCGGGCCATGTAAGTGTGATGTAAAATTTTGTATTTTACTGTATTTGTATTTTTGTCTGTATTTTATGAACAATATTTGCAGTTTTACAAAGCAAAGGTGGAAAACAATATGCCTAGTGCGAAAACTAAATTTAACCGCTAATCTAAGCAATTTCCTTGAGCTATTTTAGATAAAACATCAAAATCTTGTTTCAGTTTGGTTGAGGTAGCATCAGGCGGGCCATATTGAATTACCCAACGGGTCGGATTTGGCCCGCGGGCAGTAATTTGCCCATGTCTGGTTTCTACCAACGCTCCATTCTATTATGGGTTAGAGTTAAATAACGATTGAGTTTAAAAGTCTCTCTGTGAACGGACGCTCAGATCATAGTATCCTAAATTTCACGCCAGAAGGTATTGGATTACAGGATGTTACTGAATTCAAGTGCCAATGTCAAATATCAATATGGCAGCGAAAACAAAGATCTTTTTAAGAAAGAGGCAGGCAATTTTTTTACGTTTGTACCCATCACCGTATAGGATTTGTCAGTTATTTAAATCAGGAAACGGCTGGCAAAGTCGACATAATTAATGTTTGTATTCAAATTAACACTATTCTTATTATGTGTCGTGTTAATCTCTCGCAATCGCAATACAGACGGCAGCCAAATTAGCGTCTCTTCAGTTGCAACTGACAGTCTAATTCTGAAAATACATTCCTCGCAATAAGCTACTTCTTGACAGCGACGCCAGTACACGGCATTATATCATAATAATTAAAAACATCTCCGGGCGTCTGGAGAGAGCTATTGTCCCGCAACCCTTTCCATGCTTCGCAAACAAACTCTTCGATGAGCGCATTAAAAAATCAGGTCACTCCAAAGTCCAGGTGAATTAAACATCAGCCTATTTTGATAGCTGGTTCATAGCTACGCAACTTGAGTACAAATTGGTATATTACAGAAAAGGGTTTTATTTTGTTTCGATTAGTACCAGTAACAGCGAGGTCTCTCATGAAAATCAAAACTGCAAAGTTTTTGCAATAACTTCCTGTCAGACAACGATGATAAAACCGTACCTAGCGCAAGTGTAGCATATAGAATCGTAATCAACAGTTTAACACGTCGTACGATTTATTGCCTAATAATATCTGAAGAGAGATATGGTACTCTATTCAGCAGTAAGTGAGCATTCATATAATAGAACAGTGTGTTGTCTGATTCGAGGGCGATAACGCAGTGGGTTGTAATAAACTAGCTTAAAATAAATATAAAGTAGTGATTGGTAGAATCAATGGATCTTTTGTACAAAGCCCCGCCACTAATTCAAAAATGTGATATTTTTGAAAACCACCCCGTCACATTTTTAAATATCAAATTAATAATTATCCAGTTAGGATAATTCCCAGCACAATTTGCATTCATACCCAACTAGATAATTACTAATATTCTTATTTTGAGCGTTGGTGGGGGCTTTGTACAAAAAATCCGAATCAATATGCTACATACCGTTTTCTACTCCTTGTTTCACTTGTAATTTTATTATGATTGATCAAGTATGGGACGTTTCCCTATAATTGAAACAATTACGTTTTTTGCATCTGCAACATTCTACACTCTACATACAATTGAGAATGAATATATTTATCAGGTGAGAGAATTTTTGTCTCCGTCGTTGGTTTTGTATAAATGAAACGCGACATAATCTAAATGTTCCTGGTGGAAAAACCGTCAGTAATAGTAAGAGGTATACTGAGACACGACGACCAAACGGCCCATACCGTTAAATTTGCTGGTATCATTGGGCCACCTCCGATTGTCGTGTAGTCTAGCCTCACACATTATTATAACGCATTAATTAAATTCATCCTCGAGTGTTCATGTTTTTTTTGCAGATGGTCTCTGAATCGCACAATTTTACTTCGAATCATTCCGTGAAATATTGCGAAGAAGTTGATAATGTCACACACGTAAGCGACAATGAACAAGTTATAGCAGACGAAGCTTCCAAGCAAGTGATTTTTCTTCAATGTATTTCAAATTATATCAAGTTTCATGGCCCATGTCGGGCACCTCGAATGAATCAACTCAACGTAATCTGCCCTAAACTCGACTGTGTTGTACTAAGTAGCAAATATCTCTGTCAAATTATGACCTAAACCAGTGGTTTTCAACCGTCGGTCCGCGTCAACCTTCCTGCCGGCCCCCCAAATATATTCCAATATAATTTATCATTTGCAAAATACAGGGTATTGATGGCCTGCCCATTCACTTCGTGAGTTTTACCTCCCATTGATGCGTAAACCAAACTTGGTCAGAGGTCCTTCGCCCATTTCAAACCCTGAATGGCTGGATGTTTTGTTTAGCCTATGACGTCATAACTGCAAACATCATAGCTCGGTGACACTACCATTAAATTACTGCTGATTATTCATACAACTTACTTATGCGAGAAAAGCTTTTCATCGTTATATCTCATCAAGACGAAACAGAGAAACTCTGTGGAAGTCAACGCTATATCTCGCTACGCAGAAACTTCATTAGAACCGTGTTCAACACGTGTAATACCAAAAAGACAGCAGCCAATTTATCATTAATTGAATTGTCTGATTCTGAATTTCACACTTTCGCCGTAATTACATTCGTTTAAACTATTTTTGTGTGTTTGACATTTGGGGTTGATTTTGAGAATTCGCCAGCCCGCAAAATTAGTTTTGAAATTTTACCGGTCCGCAAACTAAAAAAGGTTAAGAATACGTGTTTTGCTAAATTGATTAATGTCTCTCACATTGCCATGCTAATGATATGTTGATATCATCTTTCGATGTTGCACTACATTTTTTCAGTACTGAAAATTGCTCATTTCAGGTGGTCAATGTACACGAAGATAGTTCTGTACACATCCAATGCAATTTCATCTTTAATTATAACAGCTTGGAGCGACAGCATTGGACGGAAACGAGCATTGGTCTTCCCTCTTTTGGGTTGTTTGCTTAGCTCGACTATGCAAGCATTGATCATATTATTCAGGTTTTAAAATTCATGTTTTTCGACATATGGATTATAATTAGGCAATTACATCAGCTTTTTTATAGTCATAATTTGTTTATAATATAATCTTTTCTTAAATAGTGTAATAATCCTAAGAAGTGGAGAAGTAGCCTACTGTATCTTGTTTATCCAGTATCCACGTTATTTGAATATTCACAGATTGCCGCTGCATTTTGTTGTTATTAACGCCTTATCCTACGGCTTATCTGGTGGTTATTCGACTATGATCGACGTTGGTACTGCTTATCTCAGCGATACTGTTCAAACAGAAAAAAGAGGCAGGAGGTGACGGTATTTTCTAAACTTGATTTCTAAATTTATGAGTTGATAGATAACAATTCTACTTTGTTATGATGTAAGAATTTATTTTTTACCGCATAGATGACATAATATATTAATATATATATATATATAGTGGTAATATTTATTTCCACCGAAACACTGTAAATTGCTGTGGTTTGGCATTTGCATATTTCAGTGACTTCGAAAATCGATGCCCAACGACGAGAAAAGTACAAAACACGTTTTACTATATACAGGTATACTATTTTGGAAGTTACATCGTCACTTGGTGGAGGTTTGGCGTTGATGGGAACTGGATACTGGATTAAATATCGCGGGTTTGTCCCGTCATCCTTCCTTCTTGTCGGTTGTAGCATTGTCGCCCTCATTTTGCTTCCTTTTCTCAAAACAAATAAACCAGGGTCGCATAAGTTGGCCGCAATCGAGGAAGTCGTCCAATTAAAGTCTGAAAAACTTTCAGTTGTTGGAGATGAAACTGAATGTACAATTACTGAAGAGAAACTTGACAAAAATGAAAATTCAAAACAAAAACCGTCGGTTTGGATTCAAATTAAAGAAGTTAAAAGAATATATTCCTCGGATTATAGTAAATGCGATATTTGTGATGATACTACAGTTAATGGTAAGTCCTGGAACAAAGCTTATAAATTTCGTTGTCCAAATATATCGATATGATACAACATACATCCTTATTTATATATATAGCAAGTACAGTAATACATTCGTTTCAATTAGGAGATACGTTAGTGAAGCTAATATGCTCCCAATTTAGTTTTCCATATAATATCTTCATAAAAGTTTGTATTTTCTTTCTTTCAAGGTAAATCTCTGAGCGAATGCGCACACGGAGGAGGATATAGGGAAGGACGGGTGTGGAGACTGTGGTTTTATTTAATGGCCTTTGTAACTTACATGTTTGTTATGAATGGAATCGATATTTTTCAAACAATGTATTTTGTCTCCAGCCCTATATGTTTTACTCCTGAACTTGTTGGAGCACAAAACGTGAGTATTTTCATCCTAAAACGAGTGTACATTCCAAGAAAGGCATTTTAATATGCAATATCTTGATCACTACAGGGCATAGACGCATGCACCATTATATTCTCTCCTTTCATCGTCATTTTTTATGAGTCAATTCTACATATGAATAGTCAGACCATGTTATTAACTTCAATAACCGGGCGGCTTTTAACTTCACTGCTGATGTTTTTTGCAAATGGTGCTACATTAGTCTTCGTAGGTAAGTGTCTAATTTTAATCCCTTATTGATATATTCCAGGATATTTTTAAGAATTGGCACAAATTGTTTCTAGTTTAATTTTGAAAAGAGGACTACTCGCTGTTGACGACACCAATCTATCCAACGACTCATAAACGGGTTTCTCATATATTGATAAACATTTATTTATTACAGCCACAAGTATTGGCGTTTTCAGCAGTATAACTACTCCATACATCCGATTGAGAATCTCTAGTCTTGTGTCTACCTCTGAGCAAGGTGATATTTTTATTTGATCTTGAGGTTGTTATGTGAGATTGCTCAATAGCATTATATAATATTGTATATTGTCAAAATATGTTCACACAGAGGCGTTAAAACACCCGAAGGTGACGATTGGCGAATTGCAAAGTTCGTATAATTGATTTTTATCCTATGCAACCACTGTGCGTGCCGCCCTGACGACCCAGGCACGTAGTACTCTTTGCATTTGGTTCATAACGAATAATTTAACTGCTTTCTGCTATAGGTCCCACTCTCGCATTAGTATCTTTTGCAACAGAAATCATCAACGCATCTTCTGTTGTATTTTTGGTGATTTATCCATCGACTTTATACATTTCTCATGGATTTACTTGGCTGGTGACCGCTTCTATTTTATGTTGTCCTCTCACGTTAATGATGTAAGTATTAAGTAAGGTTTTAGGAGGCTAATATTTATTTACTTATCAAAGGTATTCAGAGCGATTTAACCAAACCTGTTCTAGTTATGAAACCGTTCTTCTAAAACGTTCTATTAACTAGATATTAAAAGTAGTGCTTTTGTATTTTTAAGTATAGTGAAAGTAAATTGGGTTTCATTTTAGATGAAATAGTGCCTTTCATTTTTATGTGAACAACCAAACAAAAAGAATGATTTGAAACGGTCTCTATGCGAGAGATTGAAAACATTGCGCAATTTCTCTATATTTTCAAAATTTTTACTCAACTGTTCACATTCGAAGTACAATTCAAATATTTTTATATTGAATACTTTGAAGCAAATATCTACCGACGCCCATGCGTCAATCGACTTGAAACAAAATATTACAGAACCCGTAAAGTATTTTAATAATAAAACAACATATTTTTGTAGAATCGTTTGGATTACAAACAAGTATGGAAAGAATGCACCAACTTGATCTACTACTATTTTTGAAGTCGACACGTAAAGTTATTTGAATACTGTCATAGTAAAAGGTAGTTAGTTGGCAATACATTTTCTCATTCGCCCACGGAAACTCGCCTAACACAACTCAATCTTTTATTTTATATGCCATTTCATTTTGCCGAGGAATTGGATAATGAAGAATTTTTTAAAGTTATAAATACTTATTCACAATTAGTCCATCAGTGACAGAATTGTGGTTTATTATCCTCATGATCATTCATATTTTTTGTGTACAAATAAGCGACGAGTAGAAATAACTATCAGTAGCTTGAACAAACTTATCCACCACCATCGTCAATCCCAGCAAGTCAATGATACTAAGTACACTCAATGCAAGTACATCGAATTCATTGTATCTCATTATATACCGATGCATATTGAAGTGAAATAAAGTTTGCTTTTTGTCTATGTTTGCAAATGTCAGACAATATTTGCACAATACACCGTTACTAGGATGGATTCATGTATAAAGCGTTTAGCTATATGGAAGGAAGCTCATAAGCAAAATTAAATTTGCCAATATCAATAGTAATCTTTGTGTGTTCGGGATTGTTAATTTTGGATGTATAGTTCAGTATAATAAGTTGTTTTGAAGTATTTTGATGAATATTTGATGATATCGTAGTAGTATTGCGCAGATGCAAAGTTCGATTTTATTCTGAACTAAAGAGCCATATAGCTATACGAGGTATCGTCGCTCACCAAAGCAAAATAGCCTTTCTTATTTAGACTTTGTTTTAAATAAAGATAAAAAAAAATACATTAAGCCTGACACCTCGCTTGGCTATGGAACGTATCGTGGGTCTGGGAAACCTTGAACAATGGATATCCTATGCGACTCGAATAGCAGAAGACACGTAAACTGAGTTAAATCTGGTCGCGATGCACTTAGTGGGACAAAATTCCTAATTCGCGTTGTGCTGCAGTGTGTACGTAGTAGCATTATTGTGGCACCTATGATCAGAATACGTCGAGTATGGTATTAACATTCTCACCAAGTATTAGGTATATTTTGAAGCGCTAAGCGACCTAACGTATTGAATATCCGCTCAAATAGGCCTTATTTTCTGTCTGTTGATCTCCGCCCTGAGAGACCACTATTCTCAGTCATTTTGTCTGTCTAGATTAGGGGTGTGCAACATTTTTTGTCGGTGTGCCATTCATTCAACTTCGGACATCTAGCTGGGTCATACAAAAAATGGTTTTTCCATGTACACAACGAATCAAAAATTACCGACAATCTGAGCGTCACGGGAAAGGAAATGCGACTATCGCTTAGACTTCAAGTGATAGAGGCACCGAGCAAGGGCGTAAAATTTAACGAGCGACAAGAGCAAAAATTATTATGTTTCTACCCATGTAAAAGCACCTTTTCAAACATGAACTTTCGGATTAGGATTCTATGCTTAATGGGGAAAATTTGCAGTGAAATACGTGGCGCTGATCGTTAGAAAATTCTCAGTTGTCTCGTCAGCCGAGTCGAAAATTAAAACCAGTGATTGGATGGACGATATATTCCCCACCCCACATTATCGAAAAGTCAGAAATATGACCAAACTACTTTTGTTTGTGTGCCAACTGCCCATACGAATAGTCTTCTCGTTGGCGCTTTCAACAGAAGGAAGGCATAACGGCGGAGGTCCACTTCACTTTTCTGGTACACGTTAAGTCCGTCACAACCGACTGACTGATCGTGTTAACTACTTAGTGCGAAAGGGCGCAAATTCTACTATGGGTCGTATTACTTAGTATTACAAAGGTGGGTAAGACACCGGTAAATTCACTAACAATTCCAGACGGCTTACATGCTATTCGCATGTAGATTTGATAGCCATACTACTTCGTTTTGTCTTTCGTGTCCATTTATTTGAGCATGGCTTTCGCGTGTTATTGTGGTATTGTCAAACATCTCGAGGTGCGCAATTTTTGGAAACGTCATCGCACACAAAAAGGAATCCCATAGAGCCCACAGAAATTGTTGAAATAAATAAAAGTAATAGCCTTTTAGCAGAAAATACAATCTTGACCACTGAAAATTTCAAAGTATTTGGCCCATTAGGATTAGGTAATGAGAAAAACGATTTCTTCATAATGAAAATAATACCAACAAGAACACAATTGCATGTCAGCGAATCTCATGCTATGTGGAAGTCGGGAGTTTTTTGATAAGATAGACCGGGGTGGTCCAAACCCAGGTCCGTGATTCACATATGGCCCGCGAGTCACATATGGCCAGCGGGTCACATATGGCCCGCGGCATTATTATCTGTGGCCCACGTCGCATTCGGAGAGTAATCAAAAAATCGCATTTAGTGTTGTTTCGTCATAAAATTAACCAGAAAAATCTTTTGACATATTGTTACATCACTAATGTCACTGAATAGACTAATGTTACGACTAGCCGAGGCAAGTAGCAAAGTTTAATGATGTTCCTGGTAGCAATTACATTTGCGGAAGGACTTTTCCTGTTTGAAATCTTACACTAAATATAAATATAGAAAGACTTTTGCATGTTTTAGTAAGTTTTTGGTAGTTTTTGCATGCTCTAGCTTGATAAATATGACAAATACTGATCAATGTGTTTCCACAATAAAAGTGTTCGTTTTGTATTGAACTGTTTACTTATTCTTGGCACTATTGTGGCCCGCGAACACTGCAAAAATAATACTGTGGCCCCCGAAGCCGACAACCTTACAGTAGACTAAGTACAGAGGTAAAGTACTGTAAAAAATAAGCTACTATAAAAGATTTGATACTGCATTCGTGATTCGAAGCTTTTGGTACTTCGAATCACGTTGATATTGGACGTATATATGGATCGTTAGTGTCACAGGACCTGGGACAACTAGAAGAGTATCGGCACTAGTAGCTGTGACACAGTTCCAACTTTGTTTAGGTGGTGATTTTGGCGGAATAGTAGGTAAAATATTTCGTTTCGACCTCCGTGTCCATACAGGGAAACATTGCTCTCGTGTTTGATAAAGGTATTGTAGAGTAGACAATCATTCAAATATTACGTAACTGCGATCACAAGAAAAATAGCTGACTTTAGTGAGTTTTGTTATCGTTGTTGCAGACACGAGTACGGGCGATCATCGCTATACTTTAAAAAGCTCCATTACGTGATTGTGTCGTGATTTTTGCATGATGTCGTCAGGTGGGGGGCAGGAATGACATATGCCGAAAATCGCCACGCCACGACCACCATAATTACTTGGTGACCTACGTGAGACCCGCCAGTACGGCAGCTGTTCCTTAGTGAGTGAACCTAACAGCGTGCTAGAAAATTGTCTTCAAATAGTATTCACGCAGCGACTGTTTTGTGTTCTAAAAAGGGGGATTATGACTGCAGTATTACTGATAGCTCTTCCAGATAAAATACTATTGAACGATTTTGACAGCAGAAATTCAGAAGATTTACAAATGTCTACACCCGAATCATTTGCTTAGGTTGAAGTTCGCGAATACATAAACCAAGCGTTGGTCTCGCGAAAATGTTTATATGCATTTGCTGAATAGGGGGAATTGCTAATGAACGCGCTTTCTTCAGATGGGGTGAAGTAATATCGCATCGGCGAAGTCGACTTGAACCAAAAAAAGGGGGAATGATAATGTTCTTGAATTGTATGTAATGCTAAATACGTGCAGTGACTTAAATTTCATTGAATTGGTCGCAGTGAATCTTTGGTATTCGTGACGTTTGCAAATATTTTGGAACACGAACACCGCACATTCTATTACACAGCTGCATATAAATGGCGTTCTGTTGAAAAGCTGAAAAGTCAACACAGAAAAGCACACAAATTAGATAACCAACAAACTTCTACTTGCCTTTTAGACCCAGTCTGTTAACGATCAAAAATAACAGTTAAAAACGGTAACGAGCAGTTAGTAACAGTTAAGCAAAAGTAGCAGTTGTGAACGGTTCCATTACATTTGAACCCACGTACATTTGAACCCATGACAATTGCACCTGTAAGCTATTGCACCTATGGATTTTTTTTTGTTTTTCGGATAGTTGAACCCATACTAACCCTAACCCGTGGGTTTTAGCACCCGCATATAGATTGAACCCGTGGATATACACATGGGTTCAAATGTACGTGGGTTCAAATGTACGGTCACCGTTGTGAACATCTCGCGTGAATATGTTCAAATTATTAGCCGCAGAATGCCTGCTTTGCAAGGATGCCATCAAGGCGAGCAGCGTTCAAAATTAACTGACAGTTTCAGTGAAGTGGCTAGCAATGTTCATTTCAAAACCTCACAGAAAAATCGTGGCGTTTATGTGTCAAGCGTGTTTTACTTTCCGGTTTATTGGCGATAAAAATTGAAATCATGTGATACCAAGAATAGGTTTGTAAATGATTATCAACGGGCCCATATCAGTTAGATATATATACATTAGCGTTTTGTAGTGTTGGTTTAATATCATCATTAATTAACACATTTGCATCCTTCTGGAGTTTCTAGATTAAGGAATACTGCCCGGCATATAATATTTTACTGACAGCTCGATCGCAAATTATTTCAAGACCAATATTAGCTGGAAGTATCAAACTTTATAATGTCGTTCGATAATTTCCGGTTGCTATTCCTGTGCTATCGGCAGTTTACAAAAACGAAAAGTATTTTCCATGCCTATGCCCCCTGACCCTGTTTTTTTTTAAATTTCAGTTCAAAAATGAATTTAAATAATATGTTGATAAACAATATAAGCGTGGCTCTGATGTAATAAATATTTATCAAGAGGAAAACAAACATGGTTTCAGTTGTCGGCATTTTTTGTGCTCTTCTCTCTGCTCTGCTATATTCTATCATGTTGATATTTGTAAAGATGATTGATTTGCATCCGGTACAAATAAGCCTATCTCGCTGTGCAGTACAATTTTTGACAATCTTACCATACGCACAGTATAAACATAATGAAGTGGATATAACGGGACCGATGGGACTAAAACTTCTACTGTGTATTAGAGGATTACTGGGTTCATCGGGAATGATGTTCATATACTTAGCAGTTGACAAGCTTCCCGCAGGAAACGCAATTACCATTTCCTATCTTCGCATGGTCATGGTGCCATTTCTGGCACGAATTCTGTTAAAGGAGAGTTTATCTATCTATGAGATTATTTTTGCTTTTGTTGCTCTCGTGGGCGTTGTTCTCATCGCCAGACCAACATTTTTATTTCCTATAAGCTACGAGGAGGAAGCAGCGAGTTTGTCGGGAATCATTTTCGCATTGTTGTCAGCGCTATGCATGGCTTTGTCGACCATCGCTGTTAGCAAACTTGGACGAAAAACCCATCCGGCTCTTCACATCATATATTATAGTTTTTGGGGTGTAATTATGTGTCTCATAATTTTGACTGCAGGTGGAGACATGAAATACTCATGCATGAACGATTTACCTATGTTGTTTTCCTTTGGAATAATTGGAAATTTGGGACAGTTTCTTATCACTATTGCCCTGCAAAGAGAGCGAGCAGGACTTGTCGTTGTTCTTCATTCAACTCAGATTGTTTTCGTATACATTATGCAGGTAAGACATAACATTATACCATGATGATCAAACCAGTCTTATTAAAGCACATAATATTTCTATTTCCAATTTTATATCCATATCCCTATAAAACTGCAACATGTACAAAAATTTGCTTGAATACTCGAATTTTTACAGGTTGCATTTCTTGGTGATGTTCCTTCATATTTAAGTTTGATTGGCGCTGCTCTCATCTTCTCGACTAGCATCGCCATATGGGTCAGAAAAGTAATAAATGGAAAAAGAGAACTTGCGAATACATAAAAAGTTTAAGCTTTTTATCTTTGTCGATTTTTTTAAAAGGTCCTCTTTCAAAAAAAGACTTCGTAAAATATACCAGCACATTTCTCATGCTATGAACAATCTGTTCCCGCTTCATGTATTCGCCTACCACGAGCGATAGAAATTTTATGCATAACTATGCGCAAACAACATGTAGAGCAGGTGTCGGCAAACTACGGCCCGCGGGCCAGATCCGGTATGCGGAGTAATGTAATCTGGCCCGCGACGCTTCACTGAATTATAGTAAGGAAACAGCTGTTTTGCCGAATATATTCTTTACGTAACAGAATTTATTGTGAGACAAGTGTAGACTAAATTATAATATAACAAGTATAAAATTAACAATTACTCGTTTAATGAGCCCATAATTTAATTATATTTAGACAAATGGAAACAAAACAAAGACAAGTTAATGCTAAGTGCAAAGGGTTCAATTGCGCCAAAATATTCAAATGAAATTTTCTGAGATCCAATGCAATGAGGAAATAAATATATATTCAATATTACTGCTTGATTTCTATTATAGAATGTATAATCCTTACGTTTTTCAACTTTCTAAAATTTATTTTGGCCCGCGAGCAACAAAAGTTTGCCAAGCCCTGATGTAGAGGCTTTCGCAAAATGAAACTTATTTCATGGAAATTTATTATGTCTAGTTTACAATTGTTACAATTCATTTCTCATGTTTCAATCAAAAGCCGTTTTTGAGTTTCTGTAAGCGTAAGAGTGCCACTATCGTCAACTGGTATAGCCTCATCGTACAAAAAACAAGAGAGCTACGCCCAAATATATGGACACGTCTGTTAGCAGTACGGTTTACCGTACCGTCAGATCACAGTCTACAAATATATTCACACCAAGCGAAGCAGTAGTCGGACACAAAATGGCGTCCGATGTCCATAGATTCATAGAACGTTCGGTGGTAAATCTAAAAAGTCGCTCTTCTCTTTGATTACTGGACCAATTGTTCTGAAATTTTCAGTGGTTACAGATAAAATTTTTCTCCAGAAGGCTATTACTTTTATTTATTTCAAATATTTCTGTTAGCTCTGTGAGATTTGTTTTTGTTTGTTATGACGTCACCGAACGTTCTGTGGGCATCGGACGCCATTTTGTGTCCGACTGTACTGCTTCGCTTAGTGTGAATATATTTGTAGACTGTGATCTGACGGTACGGTAAACCGTACTGTACTGCGAACAGACGTGTCCAAATATTTGGGCGTAGCTCTCTTGTTATAGTGTGAATTCTCTTATTTTAATCATCGGCCGTTGGAGCTTTTGCAAGCATAACAACACTACCACAAGTCTTCAACGAGCATAGCTTCACCCTGCACAAATAATCTAAGTCGTTTTAAAACTGGACAAAATGTAACATGAGCAATGCTTGCTTGGCCTCTAAACTTTATTTTGCTTGTCGCCAGATTACTGTCAATGGCAAAGCAACAGTTCAATGAAGACAGAATTCTAATTTAGTATTACTAACAGTCCATTCCCGCAGGTTATGAACGATTAACTGTTGTGAAGCATAATAGCCTCATAGATTGCGGCCTAGTGCACGTTTTATCCACTACAAGGAGATGACCTGTATGTAGAATATATAGACATTATTACAATTTATTATTATATTACCATTTTATTCAATCTTGCGTTTTATTCAAGGTGCTGCGTCAGAGCTTGGCATTTTCGAACCTAATAATCTTGGATCAACTTTCAGTAAATTTAAGATACAAGGCTTTGTAAAATATGAGAAGTGATAACACACAAATTTCGAATATTTGCATGCTATTGTAGAAAAATCTTGAATATCTCAGTTTCAAGGGGTTTATCAATAAATGAAATGAGATTTTTGAAAGAACATTCATGCACTTTGAACCTATAAATTGCAAGGTGATACATGTCGTTGATTTTTACTAATTGAAATTACTTATTTGGAGTGAAGTTTTTTTTTTCTGAAGTGCTCAAGTTCACTCTACTGATTGAAAATATTTTTTCCAGGTTATTTCAGATGAGTGCAACTTCAGCTCGGCTAATAACCTGAATTATATATATATGACTAGAATTTTCTGTTTAGCTCCTCCGAATCACTATCTTTGAGCCGTTACAACGAGTAAATAATCTTCCAATAACTTTGTTTATACTTCTCATATTGAAACGAATGAAAAAATCATCAGTGCGCAAAAAAGAAAGTGTACGTTACCATACGTTATATTCTATGATTTTGAATGGCATTGACAATGACATTCAAAGAAGAATTTAACTGTTTTTAAATTCAAAGTTGAAGACGATTCCACGTTTCTTTTACCAGCTACTTTTAAAACTATTAACTACTACTTAATTAAAACAGCAACAGAAATATATATCAGAGTTCTTAGGATGCATAGAAAATTTAGAAATAATTAAAAGTAATAGCCTTCTAGCGATAACAACAATCTTTAATCACTGAAAATTTAAAGCAATTGGTTCAGTAATTAAAGAGAATGTGTAATTTTTCCACAACAACAACAAAATGAGAATATCGGTCAGAGACCGAAGACTTATCGATCGAAAGTTAGGGGATCCCCCAAAACAGCGCTCTTACTCCATAGTGACACCTTGTGTCCCATCACTAATTAATTAATAACTCGCTAATTATACGACATAATTTTCAACTTCGCCTTCGTGAGGTATCGCGTTCATCTAACAGACATACAAATATCTATCAACATACTTACCGATCTTAAGATCGATAAGTAACAAACAGACAGACAAATACCTATCAACATACTTACCGATTAAAATTGATAAGTAAAAATACCTATCAACATACTTACCGATTAAAATCGATAAGTAATAATAACAAAACGATCCTTAAGTACACTTCGTTCCCAATATTTGATTGGAGTCCGATTGATTTAAGTACCATGGTGTACTAGTAATAAAGTAAGACAGGGTGGGCAAAATACAGCCCGAGGGCAGGATCAGGCTCACCGAAGTGTTTCATCCGACCCACTTGTTAGTTTAGTTTTTATGAATATAAATTTGAAAATTTCGACGAAAATAACGAGTCGTCGGCTAAATATAGACATGTATTATCTGCACCTGGAAATAATGTGGAAAACCAGTCACCTCAAGCTCATCCAAGATGACCCGATTGTTACATTATGCTGTTCTTTATATAAACCTTAGCCTATAGGTTTTGGACTTATTTTTTTACCAGCGTTCGCTGCGTAGCCGCAGTAATTTGCCAGCCACATTAACAAATCCATCAGTATGAGTGGGAAACGCAAAGTGGATTCCGAATGACGTGATTTTTACAAGGAATGAAGAGGAGTATTTTGTTAAAGACAATAGTCAACTGCCTGCTTAATTTGTAACGAAAGATGTCCGGTGTTCGAAGACTATAACATTAAGAGACCTTTTTTTAAACAAAACATAAAGAATTTGGCCAACAATTTTCGACACATGAGCTGAAAATGAAGGCAGCGGATATGGTTAAAAGCTGAAATAGCAACAGCGCCCCCTTATCAAGTTTCCACATACCCAACATTGAACAAGCTTTTGAACGCATGCAGTTGGTTACATCGGTCCTATTAATCATTGTGTCACTTGGTAGCTGTTAGTTGTACATCATCTCTTACGCTGGTTATTTGTAAGTAAACTGTTTTTATTCATAGTTTTATATTTCTTTTTTGCGACTCTGGCACAGTGAATAAGTCTATTATCCATAACTGGCCAACTCGGGAAAGTGATTGCCCACACCTGCTGATTGCTGAAGTAAGATATACCACGCCGAGTAGAAAACATATCCTCTTTTCTCATTTCGGTCCAACAACCTGTCAAGATTTAAGCCATGGAAAATGATTCCCATAATCTTATCTCAATCCTTGTACACATAATAATAATTCGTTTATATACATTGCCGCCTTAATTGAACCGCCAATTATTATATATATATATCGATCCGCCAAAAGTTATTACCGTTAAATGACAATGTCGAAAGCGCATTTCCTGAGCACCACGATTCTAATCATGGTGTCAGACATAGATAAGTATGTTGCCAGGTATTCAATAGAATTGCAGTCTTATAAAATGTAGTGAAAATATTGAGGTTTGTTTAATGAAGCAATAGACAAATGATACCAAGAAATGGCCGCTTACGGCACACGATTTTCTAGAAGAAAGTGGTATTTATTTTTATTATTAATTGAATTCGGAGGTACTACTAGGCCAATATATATAGATATTTGCTATTTCCACATGAGACAAATAGCCAACGGCAATATATGAAAGAGTAGGATATCTAATTTAATTAGGCAATATATTTCATGTTTTATAAGTGGTTTGTTTCAGGTATATATCTAGAATCTAGATCAAGGTGGTATATAAAACCTTTAGTTATTTTTTAATTGCTTCACGGAAAGTACTGTGGCATTTTCCGTATCTTTTCTCGTTTTTGGTTTTGTAATATCGCTTCAAATTATATTCTGTCGTGACAGATATTACTTAAAAGCCAACCGGCACTGCGATTTACCGTTGATAGGAGGAAGGAAATACATTTCCTCCCTTCTTTTAATACTCGTTTTATAATGAATTTTAAAATTTGACTATTTCCCTTCCTCGCTGCGTGAGCAGGCCTAGTGCTATCGTCAAAGAACTGACAAGTTCGTCTAAGTTGGGATTTCGAGACCTAGCTAGAAGAAACTGGACCGCGCGGCGCTAAGTCAGTTCTGCGTTTCGTTACTGCTGTCATGAGACCCACGCTTAAAAATAGAGGAGTGTAAATAAAGGCACAAAGTCTCTCCGAAAAGGAGTTGTTTGGCGCGAGCTTGTCGCTTAGTTGAGATGAAAGGCGCGACTTTTCGGCAGCGTCTGGACGTTAAAATTCCGTGATTAAAAACATCAATATTCATTCCCGACATCGGGATTAGGAAAATAAGGGGGTTGAAATCTCCGGATCGAACCCAAATTGGAATAGCTAAAAAAAACTGAAAAATATCCTGCCAATAAATACGAATGATTGCCAATGCTCTAGTTAGTATACGGCAAAAGCTAAATTGTTCTGCGGCCCGAGTGCCAGAATTTGATCTAGACCAAATAGTAAAATTACCTTCACTTGTTATTGGTGAATCTTCATAGAATGTAATTTGGAAAAATTTAACTGTATCGATCGTTTTTTTTTTATTCTAGCACTCAGATGCTAGAATAGATCGAGACCACGAAAACCAATGATTCCAGCAGAGTTTGAACTAAGTTTAATGCAAGTTTTCCATCTTCCGTAAATTACCTAGCTGAGATACTGATATATGAAGCTACAACACAACGAAAATTCCATCAGTTAAGGGGTGTTTTGTATTTTCATCAACGACCAGTTATGAGGCTATGAGATTAAAAATATAACATGGACGAGCACAAAAGAGAATTAGATTTAACAGGTTCGTTGCATTTCGAAAATAAAGTCAATTTAATTTGTGATTCGCGTCAATAACAGGAATACTTCCCGCTCGTGTCAAACACCGTAGGAATTGCTCCAAAACAAAGCGACACCTAAGTTCGTAATAAGCGAGATGAAATCAGTAAAAAGCTGTTTATTCAATAAACAAAGGATTTAGAATGGATTGAGGAAATTTTTTGCTCATTTCGTACAGGAGATGCGTGAAACACAAGTAGATATTTTCTTCAAGCGTCACTTGTCTGGAATATCATGTTTATAAACAATAATATACATGTGCATAGAACATAAATAGAGTTACAAATGGCGTCGTAGCTACCTAGCTTATACTTTTCAAGTAAGCGGCGGATTGGGAAAGATACGATATGAGTATTATTTGGACTTTAAATGTCATGTGTTTTATAGACCCAATTGCTGTATTGGAATATGATTACTGTACATTTAAAAATCGAACCAGCTGTTTATAAAACAGCACCATAAGCCCCATTCTATCTTTTATTTACCACACACATCTATTACTACTGTAAGTATATACATTTGCATTACATTTTTGTTTTTTATATCGGCTGCATAATTTCATAATAGGAGTGGGACAAATTAAGGTTACTAGTTTTATGTGTAATAACATAGCGTGTAGTGTTTCCTTCTACAGCCTTAATGGCAAAGTTACGATGTCCTCATGTTGAACTACTTGTATTTTTTGTTTGCTGTACAATCTACTCTTCGGACACAATTTTGAATGAATTCATTTATCAGGTTAGTAGTTTATTTCTTTTGTTTATATGAAATTGCGCATTTCGTCGTTTCCCCTAATTTTTTTAAATATCGATGAATGCACCTCTGTGAAGGAATATGCCTGCAACGTGTACACAATATACAGATATATTTGAGCCAAGCGCAGCTTCTAATTACTTTCAACGCAGGTCGTTTCAGAAAGGAACAATTTCACCACAGATCATACATTAAATTACTGCGCTGACAACTTTAAACAGTCAGAAGTAAGAAGAATTGTAGCGGAAGAAACATCAAGGCTAGTTTCTAATTTCTAATGATATAAAATTGTACTAGTCAGAGTATGCTGAATTGGTATTACACTTTAGAGCTGTTCGCATTGGCTTCTAAAATTGTCGCGCAGGTTACGATTCTTATTTGTCTAATTGGTGTTTCACCGAATAAGCAGCAACATTTGCAACATAGCTTGATATTTGGATTTTTATAATAATTTCATCGCTATTTCAATTCTCATTATAAAAATGTTGAATACTTTTTTTTAAAACCGTAGTAATAACTTCTGCATATAAATATGATAAAAATGCCCAATAGTAGATTTGGAAGTTATTCAAAGATAACACAAATTATATGGGGCAGATTACGTCGTCTTATCTTATGTATTCGAGTAGTGAATAGCATGATTTTCAAGGGTACAAATGCATTCATTTATGTGAAGCTTTGAAGATATTACTCTCATACTAGCATTTATTAACCGAGCTAATCCGAGCTCAGCCTTTTCTTCTTTGTAAAACGTATACACTGACGTATATAGGTACATGGTGAGAGAAAAATAAAAATGTAATGAAAAATAAAAATTGATCAACGATAATTTTGTTTATATTGAATAATTTGTACAGGTGGGGTATGTATGAAAGAGTGGCTCAGCGAATCTCCAACGTCGTGGCAGCTTTGGTAATTACTTCAGCAAGTGACCAGATCGGACGTAAGAAAGCGCTGCTTTTTCCAGTCTTGGGAACAGTGATATCTTCAACACTTCAGACATGTATAATCAAGTTTAAGTGCGTTGTATTGACATCTATATTTCGACTAAACTTAGGGAATTTGAATTGGATTAAAATGATGAATGAAAAAAAAGAAATACGTGAATTTCTCTAAAATAATGTTTAAGTAAACTTACTTACATTGACTCTTTTTTACAATTGGTTTATTTGCAGATTACCACTGTTTTTTATTGTCATTAATGGGTTTTTTGAAGGAGCGTTTGGTGCTTATGCCGTCCTCATAGATTTGTGTACCGTCTATATCACCGATACTGTGTCGTTAGAAAACAGAGGGAAAAGGTTTCATATTATATTTTAAATTTTTAACAATGTTCCGCTGGTTCCAACAGCATAGTAAAAAAGTAATCAACTCTAATGTAACATCATGAATAAATCCAGCAAAGTCGACGCGGAAGAAAATTAGTCGACAACTATGAATCATAATGCAGATGAACACTTTTTCCCGCATAATTGAAATAAACTTTATATCGTTTTATAACGAAATGTCTATGGTAAGGTAATAATTGAACAACTCCAAAATAAACAGTGAATACATTTTTGACCGAAACGTTGGAAATAATACTGAGAATGATCTCACTTGAAGTATTATTGCTTACATATATAAAAGTCCATTCCAAAATGCCAGTTGGAATCCTTTCCTTTTGGAAGAAATTGACAGAATACTATTATTTCAGTTTTTTGTATACGAAATGCATATATGCATTTAAACCAAACAATGATTGACAGGGACGTTAAAAACTGTTAAATCGCGTTAGTTAGCTTAATTGAAACATTATTAGAGCAATAAAATATTAGATAGCATGTACTCAGTAACTCAGTGAGCTAAAACGCATTTGTTTCATTTAAATCAACAACCATTATTCTCAATTTTTAGACTTACAATATTGGAAGTATTTTCACATTTCGGCGGAGGAATTTCTCTTCTCGGTACCGGATTTTGGATCAAGTATCAAGGCTTCGTTCCCCCATCATTGTTTCTAGTTTCTTGCAGTTGCGTTGGATTAGTTTTACTCGCATTTCTTCCATCCAAGAATATCGTCTCAAGATATCAGGAGAATGAAGACGCAGTCAATTTACTAACAACAGATAGAAAGGAAGAGCCCGAGTTAAATTCTACAACAAAAACTAATTTGGGCATTTGGATACAAGCGAAGATATTTTGGGAAATATGTTCAAGTGATAAAAGCGTATGTCATATTTGTATACAAGGTATGCAATTTGTGTTTCCTAACGAAATTTTCCATAGCGACTATAATTCACTGTTTGTTGAAATAATTATTATTATGTTTGTCTGAAGAAATTGGATTACGATCTATCGATAACAAATAGCATTCAATTCATGAAAATAGATCATTTTATACTAGTTTGCACTCTGATACTATCTCATTCAAGCATATTTGTGGTAATTGCCTCATACTTATTCGTATAGCACGTAAACAAAGAAGACGGGCAGGTAAATCATTATATTCACAACATAATTTTGCGGTTCAATTATTTTTGTGAACTTCGGAAGCATTTATAATGAGCATAGCCATATCGCCATAATACTTTGGTAACATTACGTTACTCAGATTGAATTGTATTTAACAATAGATTTTTATACCAAAATCGAAAATTTATTAAGATTCAATTGGTCGACGTCTTCGCTCATCGTACGTGATCGGGTATTTTTCGTTTTTATGTGTGGACTATATAACAATAGAGTGTATGGCAAAAAAACATCTTCGCTATTTCCTAAAAATTCTATGCCTTGGAACAGTATGCGACCACATGAATACCTATAGCTAATATTATTATTCAAATTCACATGATCTTTATTACTATACAGAATGACGTAAAATAATTGCTTGTCAGAATTGTTATCTACCACAATCGTTCTTATAGCCTGTTTATAAAGTTGGCGAAGGCGTACATAATAATTGATTGGACGACGAGATTGCGTTGCAGATGTTGAGAAGTACAAATATATGCTAAATATTCAGCATTCTATACCGTGTGAGATGCTACTCGCCTATTCATAGTGAAACGTTTCTCTCATTTAACTATGGTATATATTTTTCGAGTTTACTGATATAGTTCAGGTTACTAACTTAAAAAATATAATTATTGATTTCTTTTTATAGGAAATACTAAATTGTGTTCGCACGCTAAAAATATACACAGGGGCCGTGTATGGAGATTGTGGTTATATATTATCGCTTATGCGTTGTATATGTTTGTGGTAAACGGAATTGAACTTTTTCAAACAATGTTCTTCATTTCTCGACCAATTTGTTTTACTCCAGAACTTGTCGGAGCCCAGAATGTGAGTGTATTTTCAGCTAGCATGGTCTTTACCAACTTCATATTTTGGAATTTGAATACAAAATCGTTTCAGAAAAACAACCTGAACGGATTTCACAGATTTGGTTTAGAAGCAAAATTTTTACAGATTTGAGCATGTTACAATTCATTGAATGAATTTCTCACAAATACATTTATCCCAAACAGTACTTGATGAAGCAATCCTTTCGAATGTATAATATACTGAGTCTGGTACCTTCTATGTTGCATTTAACTCGTCAGCAATAAACCACCGTCTTCGATGTTATCACCCATCAGATTTCAACCAGCTTTCAAAGGTTTAGTTAACTGATTGGGATCAATATTTTGATATATTTAATGTTTAGAATTCGAATCTTTGCTGTTTCAGGCTGTAATTTCAACATGGGGTTTATATTCGATAACCGACCTAACATTTTCATTCAGAGTCTCGACGCTTCGTCCATTATTTTCTCAATATTCCTTGTCATTTTTTATGAAAACGTACTTCATATGGAAAGTCAGGCAATATTACTAACTGCAATGTTTGCTCGTTTCACTACGTCGCTATTGATGTTTTGTTCGAGTGAAGCTACTCTTATATTTATTGGTGAGTTATTCTTAGATATCTATACTGTATTTGGTGTATTATATATATAAAAAAAATATCGTTAATATTTCTAATTTATCAAAGCCAATCTTTATATTCATAATACTCGAAATATAAACAATACGAAATAGTAATTTGTTAATTTAAACTGAATATATGATTTCGTGTCGTTGGCATAATTAAGAAATTCAGTATTTTATATGCTGTACATTTGTTGAGTTTCAAATGGTCGACTCCAATACGTAGCTGTTTATCTATTTTTATATAATGCAGTACTGTACGTTTAAGTAATAACTTATAAAATTTATTTTCACAATTATGTATTATTGTATGTTATACATCTGATTATCTAATAGAATTATATTTTATTTTCTGTATCTGCTCTTTTCCCCCTACATTCTCTGTCTTCCACTGTTTATTCTACAGCCAACTAACTGCTAAGGAACATAATTTCAAGTAGATATTAGAATTACCATCGAAATTCTATCAAATAATTTTTGTAACACAACTACCATCGCTTCATCCAGTTTTTATGAAATGGGGATTACCCTAACCGGCCACCTGGTGAGTTGCGTGGCTCTTAAATATAATATCGAGTTTCCCGATACTTCAAACCTCAAGTCGATATTAGAACCTTAGATGTTGATGCTTGAAAACCAGCTTTGTTTCCCGGGTCTTCCTTCCTCCAGCAAAATTTGGAGTTAGACTTTTTTCGTAATTTTGCATGCTATCATTCCTTATGAACTATGTCGACTATGGCTATGTATGTTTCATGTGCAAAAATATTTCAATTTATGCAACTCAATTGTTAAAAATATTTAGCTACCAGTATCGGCCCGTTCAGTAATATAACGTCACCATATTTGAGAAGAGGGATATCATCACTGGTATCATCATTCGAACAAGGTAAGCAGCATACATCATGAAGATACAGATTTTCAGATTAGAATAGTTAGATACTGTATACCATATACATACATGCCTTATTTACATGTTTCAGGATCAGTATTTGCTTTGCTGTCTTTTGTCAATGGAATTATCGGGATATTCACCCCAATTGTTGTTTTGACTTTATATCCAGCAACTCTTGCTATCTCCTACTCATTTATATGGATTGTAATGGCATCAATACTATGTTGTCCACTGATTCTAATGACGTAAGTTGAATCTACATTTTAGGATCCGACCATTAGCTTAAAAGTGTGTCCTACATCATGTAAAATTTGAACTAGTGAACAGTCAATCCTAATGTCGTTTTCAGTTCACGTTCCTTAAGTATATATATATCAGATGTTTACATTCATAATTTCATTTGTCGAAAAACTGCATTGTTGTTTTTAGAATCGTATGGATAGCGGATAGAAAGCGGACAGACAAATGAATGAAGATAAATATTCCGCAGCTAATCATTTTATCGTGATTCATTCCACAATATTACATCCTTTTCCTGATGTTCAAGTTTTCCGTTACTACAAGAAATGAGATAAAAAAAAATTTTCATGTAAGCAAACAACAAAAAATTTGAATCTGCGAATATTAAAAATCTCAAATTAGTTTTTATTTTACAAATGAGTCAAACCATCCGAACAGAGGTATAGCTTCGACATTCATAATCTAGCATTTCGCATACCATGATACCGGCAGCAGGGCTGCGACTTTTGTCTGAATAAAAACACCTAGATTGACCTCAATCAATCTCAATTGACACCTAACAATATCTAGATTGGAAAACAAAACATCCAAAAAATATATCTAAATATGAAGTTAATAAATTTAATAAAAATAAACAAAACAAGAGAGTACAAATAGTTCATTATATTACATCATAGTAGATTACAAAGATCATTTGAAGTTGTTGTTGCTACAGTTGCTTCAGAGGGATTTTTATATGTTTCTGCTGTACATATGTTTTCAAACCCGAAACAGGTTTCTTATATGGCGTGCAACATTGTTATTTGGAATAGGGGTTAAATTAAATGATTGTACTAGTATTGCATTCAGTGAATCTGTTTTTCTGCCGTTTCTTAGTTTTTTTTTCACAGTTTATTGATCTAATTTTTTTTAAACATTAGCTTATAAATGACGTAGTAATATTTCTGGCTTACATTACTGTTGTCGTGTTATTGTTCCTCTTTCTGAGTTTACAAGATTGAAGTTTTGTGCTGACTATCTGCCCTGCCTATAGTGTTTTTTGTTTTAGTTCATTATATTACATCATAGTAGATTTCAAAGATCATTGGAAGTTGATGTTGTTGCTACAATTGCTTCAGAGGGATTTTTATATGTTTCTGCTGTACATATGTTTTCAAACGCGAAACAGGTTTCTTATATGACTTGCAACATTGGTATTTGGAATTGGGTTGAATTAAATGATAACTAGTATTGCATTCAGTGGATCTGTCTTCCTGCTGTTTCGTAGTTTGTTTTTTACACAGTTTATTGCACTTTTTTCAACAACAGCGTTTGAATGACGTAGTGAAATTGCTGGCTTACATTGCTTTTGCCGTGGTATTGTTCCACTTTCTGACTTTACACGATTGAAGTTTTGTAGCTGATTTTCTGCCATGCCGATAGTGTTTTTTAGGATAGCTATGTTTTATGACAGTTGACAGAATGTATGTTGTATGTTGCTAACAGAAAACAAAAACACGATTTTTAAAACAGTCGAATTTGCAGGTACGCTAGTTTATGTTTCAGCTTTCTAAGTGAGATAAAATCGTTGGCATATAGTGGCCCAAAAGTAGGTATACAGTTATTTTATTTATTTTTTATTACCTTCCAAGCAGCTAGAAAACTAATGTAAAATTCACAATAGATATATTATCTAAAAAACAAAAAGCAATTTTTGTGGTACATAACAAGTAACATAAAGTGAACTGCAAGTAGCTTCAAAGCATATAAAATAGTTTAATAAATGTATACCTACTTTTGGGCCACCACCTACTTTTGGGCCACCCTGTACGTACTTATACAGTTATATTGCTCTCTCCAGTTTTGTGATAAAAATCCCTTAGATTTCATATGATTTAAGTTTTATCAACATTACATTAAATTCTGCATACTATCGGTATTTGTTTAACATTTATACACATCGCTTTTTTTTATTACCCACTGGATAATATTTAGAAGGTTGAAAAAAATATCTAAATTTTATAGCAAACATCTGGACTCCAAATTTTACATCTAGATCATGAACAAAACATCTAGATCTAGCGGTGCTTGATCACTAAACGCCGTTTGTTATAAATTAATGTGCATCATGTCACACATAATACATACGAAGACAGTAAGCAAAATAACACGAGCCAATCGCAAAGGAAATTGACAAGTTTACGAGCTGACCGCAAAGGAAATTAACAAAGATACGAACTAACTGCACTGCCCCAGGGAAATTACAACGAACAGATGTTTTATTTCATTCACCAGCATCCCGATATAGATATAAAATTGTGAAAGCCTGTAGGTTACAAAAAACTACATTCTGTATCAAGCTATACAAAGATTTTAAATGTTCGTGAGTTTTAAAAGAACTATATTCTGTATCCTGCTAACAGATGCCGTATCGAATGCTGAGATAAAGGTTAGACAACTGGCGGTGTTAGGAGTGCTATCGAGCATACCGGACTGTAGAAAATTTTTGCGAGAAAACCGGTTATTAGCAAGTCGTATGCATTGTCCTAAGTGCAGAAGCGTAAAAAACAAATCCCCTTTTCTCATTTCGATCCAACAACCTGTCAAGATTTAGGCCATAAAAAATGATTTCCATAATCTCATCTCAATTCTTGTACACATAATAATAATTCATTTATATACATTGCCGTCTTAAACCGTCAATTATTATATATATACATCCGCCAAAGTTATTACCGTTAAATGACAATGTCGAAAACACATTTCTTGAGCACCACGATTATAACCATGGTGGCAAACATAGATAAGTATGTTAATTTGAATTCAATAGAGGTTTGTATATTGAAGCAATAATTACCGACTTTCATACGGCTCAACAAAGCGTGACGACTGCTGCCAGAACCACTTTTCAAGGGGGCGCTGCGATCTTGCTTTGTATTCGCATGTGGTTGGGCGGTAGATTATCCGAGAGATGCTGTACTAAAGTAGGTTTTTCATATTATGTCAGTGTTTCAAGGTACACGATAGACTAGTTTGACACGATATCCGGTCCTCTGACGGTACTACAGTATCGGTACGGGTGCACCACTGCCAGGTACCGTTCCGGTACTTAACCCAACCGACTAATAGACCGTCGTACTGCACATGCAATTTAACATTAGTTAGTCAATATTAAATTTATATTATTAAAAAGACTGTTGAAGCAACATTCACACACAGCGAGCTTTTCGAAGGAGGTACGACTAGCAACCGTGCGTAGTCTGAATCGGCGCGGTAAGGCAAGCGTCCGCTCAAAATATGTTGCTGGCAGCATCGGTCAAAGGTCATGAAAGTTGGTAATAGACAAACGATACCAAAAAATAGCCGCTCTCAGCACCCGAATTTCTAGAAGAAAGTAGTATTTATGTTTATTATTAATTGAATTCGGAAGTACTACTAGGCATGGTGCTACTAGGTACTACTATTTCATGTTTTATAAATGGTTTGTTTTAGGTATATATCTAGATCAAGGTGGTATATGAAGCCTTTAGTTATTTTTTAATTGCTTCCCGAGAAGTACTGTGGCTATATCCGTATCTTTTCCCGTTGTTGGTTTTGTAATGTCGCTTCAAATTATATTCTGTCGTGACAGATATTACTTAAAAGCTCACCGGCACTGTGATTTACCATTGCTATGAGGAAGGAAATACGTTTCCTCCCTTTCTCCTCCCTTACTCATTTTATGATGAATTTTATATGTCGACTAATTCCATTCTCCGCAGCGTGAGCAAACTTAGTGCTATCGTCAGAGAACTGACACGTTCGTCTAAGTTGGGATTTCGAGACCAAGATAGAAGAAAATTGGATCGCGCGGCGCCAAGTCAGTTCTGCGTTTTGTCCTTGCTGTCATGATGAGACCCACGCTTAAAAATAGAGGAGTGTAAATAAAGACACAAAGTCTCTCCAAAATGGAGTTGCTTGACGCGAGCTTGTAGCTAAGTTGAGATGAAAGGCGCGACTTATCGGCAGCGTCTAGACGTTAAAATTTCGTGATTTTAACAAACATCATTCCCGACATCGGGATGAGGAAAATGATTGGGTTTAAATCTCCGGATCGAACCCAAATTGAAATAGCTAAAAAAACTGAAAAATATCCTGCCAATAAATACGAATGATTGCCAATGCTTTAATACAGTGGTTCCCAGCCGCCGGTCCGCGAAGCTTTTTTGCCGGTCCGCAAGAAATTTCGTTGTTTTGATGCCGTCTCAATCGTTTTAGCGAAGACGAGGTTGCGTTTGTTTATTGCGCAATTTATCTTCCTTCATCATTTTTTGACATGTGCTCCATCAAATCTCGCAAGATTCAGAAATCTAAAAATCGGCAGGCGTGCTTCTTCTGTTCTGCATGCTTTTCCTGATTAATATGACAATCCATATAAAATGTTATGCATATTTCTTTGTTTCAACCAGAAAACAGAAAAGAACAGTATATTATCCCAGTAAGATATGAACTTGTTGCGACCTTGCAGGTGGTCACGAGACGCGCAAAAAAGCATGGGCCGCTGAGATCTTTCCCGGTATTTTGAGCAGATACAGTAGGATTGAGCCTGGTGCCAAGTTACCGACGACTTTGTCATTGTAATGTAAATTCATCTCGTTTGAGGCGTCGGTCAACTGCAGAGGGATTAATATTATAAACCCGATGAAAAAGATAAAGCTTGATTAAAATTGGGATTCTACTTTACAGTCCAGAATTACAAATGAATCACTTTCACAATTTTGGACAATTAATACCAATGAGCATATGTGTATATCGCCAAGTAATAGAGCAATCAAATTATTCTCCGTATTTTCAACCAGTTACTTATGCGTTATGCGAAAAAACATTTTCATCCCTAGCTTTAATTAAAACGAAGCAAAGAAATTGGCTACACGCAGCTGCAGAGCCGCGTGTTGCAGAAACTTCTTTGAGGCCTCGTTTTCAATCCTATATTAAAAACGAAACAACAGCAAAATTCTCACTAGAGTTAATTGTGTTTTTACATGATTTGACATGTACATGTTTTTTTATGTGAGATATTTTGTGTATGCCTTCGTTACGCTTAATGGATGCCCAACACTGCATTTCATTACGCAAATATATCGTATTATTTTATGTTTCACCTATTTTAATTTTTGGTCGACTTAATATTTGATAGTTTTTCTTCGTGTGAAATGTTTTCAAGTGTGCCTTTTTTGTCTAAAAGCATATTGAGTGCCCGATATTGCATTATATAAAGCACATATATGATATTTTTTTCTGTTCCTGATATTCCAATTTTTGCCGGTCCGCGAGTACATTTAATTTAATTTTACCGGTCCGCCAGGGTAAAAAGGTTGGGAACCACTGCTTTAATACACGGCAAAAACTAAATTGTTCTGCGGCCCGAGTGCCAGAATTTGATCCAGACTAAATAGTAAAATTGCCCCCACTTGTTATTGGTGAATCTTCATAGAATGTAATTTGGAAAAACATAACTGTATCGATCGTTTTTTTATTCTAGCACTCAGATAAGACGCCGTTAGATCGAGACCACGAAAACCAATGATTCCAGCAGAGTTTGAACTGAGTTTAAAGCAAGTTTTCCATCTTCCATAAATCACATAGCTGAGATACTGATATATGACATGATATATAAGACTACAACATAACGAAAAATCCATCAGTTATTTAAGGGATGTTTTATATTTTCACCAACGACCAGTTATGAGGCTATGAGATTAAAAATATAACATGGACGAGCACAAAAGAGATAAAAATTAGATTTAACAGGTTTGTTGATTTTTGAAAATAAGGTCAGTTTAATTTGTGATTCGCGTCAATAACAGGAATACTTCCCGCTCGTGTCAAACACAGTGGGAATTGCTTCAAAACAAAGCGACACCTAAGTTCGTGATAAGCGAGATGAAATCAGTAAAAAGCTGTTTATTCAATAAACAAAGGTTTTAGAATGAATTGAGGAAATTTTTTGCAGGAGATGCGTGCAACACAAGTAGATTTTTTTAAGCGTCACTTGTCTGGAATATCATGTTGATACACAATAATATACATGTGCATAGAGAATATATTCATTAAATAGAGTTACAAATTGCGTTGCAGCTACCTAGCTTATATTTATCAAGTAAGCGGCGAATTGGGAAAGATACGATATGAGTATTATTAGGATCTTATGTTTTATAGACCCAATTGCTGTATTGGAATAGGATTACTGTACATATAAAAATCAAACCAGCTGTTTATAAAACAGCACAATAAGCCCCATTCCATCTACGATTTAGACCACACATCCATTCCTACTGTCAGTATATACATTTGAATTACACTTTTGTTTCATATCGGCTGCATAATTTCATAATAGGAGTGAGACAAATTAGGGTTACTAGTTTTATGTGTAATAACATAGCGTGTAGGGTTTCCTTCCATAGCTTTAATGGCAAAGTTACGATGTCCTCATGTTGAACTAATTGCATTTTTTGTTTGCTGTACAATATACTCTTCGCGCACAATTTTGAATGAATTCATTTATCAGGTATGTAGGTTATTTCTTATGTTTAAATAAAAATGGGCATTTCATCGTTTTCTCTAAGTTTTTTTAAGTATCGATGAATGCACCTCTGTAAACAAACATGCCTGCAACGAATACACGATATATACGATCTAAGCGCAATCTGTAATTACTTTCAACGCAGGTCGTTTCGGAAAAGAACAATTTCACCACAGATCATTCATTGAATTACTGCGCTGACAACTTTACACAGTCAGGAGTAAGAAGAACTGTAGCGGAAGAAACATCAAGGCAAGTTTCGAATGCCACAACTTTTTTAAATTGTACTAGTCAGAGTATACTGAAAGAGTATACTAATATCTTTGATATTTTACGAGTTAAAGCTCCAAAGTGTTCGCATCGGCTTTCAAAATATTTACGCGAAGGTTCCGATTCTTAATGTCCAATTTCCAATTAGTGATTCTTGAAAACTGTAGTAATAATTTCTCCATATAAAAAGGATGTGCATTCTCAAAGTAGATTTGGAAGTTATTCAGAGATACCAGTAATACCGAATTATATGGGGCAGATTACGTCATCTTATCCGATTGCCTATTTGAGTTTTTCCTAGCATGTTCTCCCAAAGATACAAATGTATTCGGTTATGTGAAGTTTCAAAGACATTACTCACTTACTAGCAATTGTTAATCGACCTAATCCTATCTCAGTCTTTTCTTTTTTGTAAAACGTAAACGTTTGCTTCGACCAATTCGTGCTTGATTGTCCCACATTTTAAAAATTATGCAAGCTGGTACTCCCACGGCTATTCTTAACCTAGTTGGTCGAATAAAAACGACAGTCAACATATATATTATTGGTTTCAAACTAGTCATATAACAAATCTGGCTCGCGTAGCGTAATTTAGATAGTGAAAAATAAGATCGTTCGGACTTTAAATTGATCAACGATAATTTTCTTTATATTAAATAATTTGTACAGATGGGGTATGTATGAAAAAGTGGCTCAGCAAATCTCCAACGTCGTGGCAGCTTTGGTAATTACTTCAGCAAGTGACCAGATCGGACGTAAAAAAGCTCTGCTTTTTCCTGTAATGGGAATGGTGATATCTTCAACATTTCAGACATGTATAATCAAGTTTAAGTGCGTTGTATTGACATCTATATTTTAGTCTAAACTTTTAAGAAATTTGGATTGGATCAAAATGATGGATGAAAAAACGAAATACGCGAATTCTTCAAAAATAAACTTTCAGTAAACTTACTTACATTGACTCTTTTTTACAATTAGTTTATTTGCAGATTACCGCTGTTTTACATTGTCATCAATGGGTTTTTTGAAGGAGCGTTTGGTGCTTATGACGTCCTCATAGATTTGTGTACCGTCTATATCACCGATACTGTGTCGTTAGAAAACAGAGGGAAAAGGTTTGTTATTTTATTTTCAATTATTGACGTAATTAATATATTTTGATGATGTTTTACTGGTTTCAACAGTATAATTGAAAAGTAATCTAATTACACATTACTACCAGTGAATAAATCGAGGAAAGGCGACGTGGGAATTTACTTACAATTATGATTCAAAATTGCGGATGAACACTCTAAAATAGAAATAAACTTTATATCGTTTTATAACTAAAGGTTTATCGTAGGGTAGTAATAAGGGAATAAAAACAAAACTCTATATTAATAAAATAGTAGCCTTAATACAATGGGCGTCGTCTAAAACGTTAAAAATGAAACTGAGAATGATTTTACTCAAAGTATTATTGCTCACGATATACAAAATACAATTCCAAAAAACTAAGCGGAATCCTATATATATAGAATATACGCACATAACCTTTGTAAGATATTGACAGAATACTATCCCTTCATTTATTTTGTATACCTTGACCCGGCAATGATTAGTCGGTATTGAAGGTAAAATTTGTTTGAATAACCTTAGTCAGCTTAGCAGTAATTGGGAATTGACAAACCCGATAGAGCATATTATTACGTAACAACTGCACGTTTCCCTACTGCCAAGTTTTAGGAATAACCTTGACTGGCAAACGCTCTTTCACAACGGTATTCACAACGGTAGCAGTGGCATCAGCCTAGTAGCTTTGTAGTAGACGTTTCTCAGACATAAGGACAAAAACATTTTGTAATAGAAAGACCTTCAAAATAAAAATAAAATCTTAGAAATAAAGGACGTTATGGCAGCCCTGCTTGATTTATCACGAAACCAATTCAATTTAAATACATAGTACCAAAATTATGCGGCAATGTTTCGACTTATGGTAAATATTTGAAGGAAAGGGGAGTGGGGTGCAGGGAAAAGACACGTTGCCTAACACAACAATATTAACCAATATTTCCAACTCCCGAGTTGTCATGGCCTGATTCAACATTGAGTAACCGACATAAACTCTACTTTAACTTTGTTTCAATTCATTGCAATTCAAATTATTATCATCCTTAGTTTTAATCAAAACGAAGCAAAGAAATGGCTGAACGCCGATGCAGAGTTTCGTTTGCAGAAACTTTTTTGATGCCTCGTTTGCATCTTATATTGGAAACGAAACAGCGGCAAGATCCTCACTAAAGTTAATTGTGTTTGTACATAATTTGGCATGTAGCTACATGTTTTTTCATGTTGGGTGTTTTTTGTGTGCCGTACTTACGCATAACAAGTGCCCAGCGCTGCATTTTATTACGCAAATATATTATGGTATTATTTTATGTTCTACCAATTTAAATTTTTGGCCGGCACATTATTTGTTAGTTTATCTTCATTTGAAATGTTTTCTGTGTGCCTTTTTACCTAGAAGTATAGTGAGTGCCCGTCATTGGATTTATTACGAAAATTTATGTTATTATATCATGTTCCATTCACTTCATTTTTTTGCCGATTCGCGAGTACATTTTATTCAATTTTACCGGTCGGCCATGTTGAAAGGGTTGGAAACCGCTGGTATAGCATATGGTGAAGAGAACCACACAATATTATCGAAACTTCCTGTGCAATTCCAGCTATCTTTGAACTAAATTTCCGTTGTATTGTTCATAGGTGACATCATGATTTCAAAGTATCGCATTTGCAAAACACATTCAGGCTTATAAGAGATTAATATCGTTTAAAAAAATCGCGGAAGTTCACGTCAATCATTTACTTTCTGTTCGCACAGCGCAACGCAAATTCAACCCTAAATATATCATAAGGTATTCTGATTATAATTTTGATCAAAGACCTTATTATATTTTTAAAAACTGACATATCAGAAGTAGAAATGCATTAAAATACAGAAATTCATGGACATAGAACACGTTGAATTTTTCTCCTTTGAAAATTTGCAAGGTTTACGCTTTGTCACGTGATTTGTAACTCCGAGAGTCGAAATCGCAGACTTTCAATAACGATAAAATGACTCAAAACTTCCCACTAAATCTCTAAAAAATTTAATTTTAACGTCTGTTTACTAGAAAAAGTTTTTACAATTATATATTCAAATTAACAAATTGAATACAGTATAAAAAATGTAATTTGTTTGTGGCAATTTCATTGAGAATGCGCCCGAAGAGCCGAGCTTATTGGCAGCGGTGGAATTTTTGTATGTGTGTGTGAGGTTATCTGGGTATTCAGTATTGATACATTTTTGTTCATGACCTTATTACCGATCAGTCGATCACGGTCGAAAGCAGGTTGGCCACCCCTGATATATTAGATAGTATGTACAACTCAGTAAGCTAAAACCCATTTTTTTCCATTTAAATCAACAACCATTATTCTCAATTTTTAGACTTACAATATTGGAGGTATTTTCACATTTCGGCGGAGGAATTTCTCTTCTCGGTACAGGATTTTGGATCAAGTATCAAGGCTTCGTTCCCCCATCATTGTTTCTAGTTTCTTGCAGTTGTGTTGGATTAGTTTTACTCGCATTCCTTCCATCCACGAATATCGTCTCAAAATATCATGAGAATGAAGACTCAGTCAATTTATTAACAACGGATAGAAAGGAAGAGCCCGAGCTAAATTCTACAACAAAAACTAAGTTGGGCATTTGGATACAAACGAAAATCTTTTGGAAAATATGTTCAAGTGATAAAAGCGTATGTCATATTTGTATACAAGGTAAGCAATTTGTATTTCCTAACGAAATTTGCTATAACAACTATAATTCACTGTTTGTTGAAATAATTATTATTATGTTTTGTCTGAAGAAATTGGATTACGATCTATCGATAACAAATAGCATTCAATTCATGAAAATAGATCATTTTATACTAGTTTGCACTCTGATACTATCTCATTCAAGCATATTTGTGGTAATTGCTTTATACTTATTCGTATAGCACGTAAACTAGGAAAACGGGCTAGTAGTTCATTATATTCACAACATAATTGTTGCGGTTTAATTATTTTCATGTACTTCGGAAGCATTCATAAAGAGCATAGCCATATCGCCGTAATACTTTGGGCACATTGCGTTACTCAGATTAAATTGAAATTAGTAATAGATTTTTATAACATAATCAAAAATTCATTAAGATTTAGTTGGTCGACGTCTCCATTATTCAAACGTGATCGGGTATTTTTCGTTTTTATGTGTGGACTATATAACAATACAGTCGAGTATATGGCAAAAAATCATCTTCGCTATTTCCTAAAAATTCTATGCCTAGGAACAGTATGCGACCACATGAATACCTATAGCTAATATTATTATTCAAATTCACATGAGCTTTATTACTATATACAATGACGTGAAATAATTGCTTGTCAGAATTGTTATCTACCACAATCGTTCTTATAGCCTGTTTATAAAGTTGGCGAAGGCGTACATAATAATTGATTGGACGACGAGATTGCGTTGCAGATCTTGAGAAGTACAAATATATGCTAAATATTCAGCATTCTATACCGTGTGAGACGCAACTTGCCTATTCATAGTGAAACGTTCCTCTCATTTAACTATGGTATACTTGTCGAGTTTACTGATATAGTTCGGTTTACTAACTTAAAAATAATTATTGATTTCTTTTTGTAGGAAATACTAAATTGTGTTCGCACGCTGGAAATATACACAAGGGCCGTGTATGGAGATTGTGGTTCTATATCATCGCTTATGCGTTGTATATGTTTGTGGTAAACGGAATTGAACTTTTTCGAACGATGTTCTTCATTTCTCGACCAATTTGTTTTACTCCAGAACTTGTCGGAGCCCAGAATGTGAGTGTATCTCCAGCTAGCATAGTCTTTACCAACCTTAAATTTTGGAATTTGAATACAATCGTTTCAGAAAAACAACCTGAACGGAATTAAGGGATTTGATTTGGAAATACAATTTTTACAGATTTGAGCATGTTACGATTCATTGGATGAATATTTCACAAATTGTATCCCAAACAGGACTATTGGGATATGCCATTTCCGTCATCCTGATTCTATGCCATTTCTCCTGACCTGTATCAAACATGTTTGTGTTATTTTCTATTTAACTGATTGGAATGTTTGGTTGTATTAAGATCTTTTCCAACAGTAAGACTTACATTAGGTTAACTGTGTTGTGCTTCATTCACAAACATTGGATTTATACAAAGACACTCAAATTGGTAACCTGTAAGGAATCGGATCATCAGTCTTCCCAACAAGTACTTGATGTAGCAATCCTTCAGAATGTATAATATAATGAGTCTGATACCTTCTTTGGTGCATTTTACTCGTCAGCAATAAACCACCATCTTCGCTGTTATCCCCTATCAGATTCCAATCAGCTTTTAAAAGTTTAGTCAACTGTTCGAAATCAATATTTTGATATATTTAATGTTTAGAATTAAAATCTTTGTTGTTCAGGCTGTAATTTCACCTTGATATTCATATTCGGTTACCGACAGAACATTTTCATTCAGAGTCTCGACGCTTCGTCCATTATTTTCTCAATATTTCTGGTCATTTTTTATGAAAATGTACTTCACATGGAAAGTCAGGCAATATTGATAACTGCAATGTTCGCTCGTTTTACTACGTCGCTATTGATGTTTTGCTCGAACGAAGCTACACTTATATTCATTGGTGAGTTATTTGTATTATATATATATAAGAAAATACCGTTATTACTCCTAATTCATCAAAGTCATTTTTTGATATTCATTATACTCGGAATATAAACATTACAAAATAAGAATTATTTTCACAAATTTCCTCCTAAACTCAAATTGAATATGGGATTTGGTGTATTTTATATGATGTGCTTTTGTTAATATCCAAGAGGTCCAATAATATTCTTTTGGTCATACTTTATACTTGAAGAACCACTCCGATACATAGCTATTTATATGTTTTAATATATATATTGCAGAATTGTACGTATGTTTAAGTAATAACTTATGAAACCTGCAAATCTTATCCCAATTTCATATTTAGGTATATATATACATCTGATTATCTAATGGAATTCTAATTGGTTTTCTGTATCTGCTCTTTTTCACCTTCATTTTCTTTCTCCTACTGTTCATTTTACAGCCAACTACTAAGTAACATGATTTGGAGAAGATATAAGATCTTTTACCCAAAATCCTGTCAAATATTTTCTGTAGCACGACCACCATCGCTTCATGCAGTTTTCGTGAAATGGAGAATACCCTAACCGGCCAACCTAGTGGGTTGCGTGGCTCTTCAATAATGATATCGAGTTGGCCATGTTGCAAAAATATTCAATTTCCCGATTCTTCAAACCTTACTTTGATATTAGAACCTTAGGTGTTAATGCTTCAAAACCAGCTTTGTTTCCCGGGGCTTCTTTCCTCCAGCAAGATTTTGTGTTAGACTTTTTTCGTAATTTTTTGAGCTATCATTTCTTATAAACTCGACTATGGCTATGTTTCATGTGCAAAAATCTTTCGATTTATGTAAACTTTATTATTAAAAATATTTAGCTACCAGTATCGGCTCGTTCAGTAATATAACGTCACCATATTTGAGAGGAGGGATATCATCACTAGTATCATCATTCGAACAAGGTAAGCAGCATACAGCATGAAAATACAGATTTTTCATATCAGAATAGTTTAGTATAGACTCATTTACATGTTTCAGGATCGGTTTTTGCTTTGCTGTCTTTTGTCAATGGAATTATCGGGATATTCACCCCAATTGTTGTTTTGACTTTATATCCAGCAACTCTCGCTATCTCCTACTCATTTATATGGATTGTGATGGCATCAATACTATGTTGTCCACTGATTCTAATGACGTAAGTTAAATCTATATTTTATGATCTGTCCATTAGCTCTAAACGGTACATCATGCACACTTTGTAGACCTACTAGTGAACAGTCAATCCTGATGTTTTCCTTATGTCCATTTGTCGAAAAACTGCATTGTTGTTTTTAGAATCGTATGGATAGCGGATAAGAAGCGGACAGACTCAACAAATAAATGAAGATAAAAATTCGCAGCTACTCATTTTATCGTGATTTGTTGCACCCTTTATCTGTTGTTCAAGTTTTCTGTTGCTACAGGAAATATGATAAAAAGTTCAAATAAGCAAACAATAATAAAATTAAACTTGCGAACATTACAGCACATCTGTATTTTTTTTGTTTTGCTAATAACCCAAACGTATGCGAACAGCTGTATAGCATCAACATCAATTATTTTTTAATAATCCAGTATAGACCTTATTCATTAAAAACCCATCCTACGCGCAAAAAGAAAAGTGATTTAAAAAAACAATTTTAACATTAGCTCTTATGGGGAATGTGATCACCAGAGCAGAAATTTGCATTTTTTGTAATTTTCTAGATATCTTTCATTGTATACGTGAGCAGTTTTGAGGATAGAATATTTTTTACATCTTTTTTGATATTTTTATCATGATGAACATGGTCAAGATTTTTGATAATCGTTCATTGAAATTTTAATGTGCGCGGTGTTTCCGATGACGTCATTCTCACTAGACCATGAGTATCTGCCAACGCGCCGTGCTCCGTGGGATATGCGCTCCAACTGCTTGTGATAACAGAATGCTGTACTGGAATACCGGTACCGGGACCACAACTGGCGTTCAACGAAAGACCTATTTTGGTTTTTATTGGATGTTATATATTTCATGAATTCCATGAAACTATGTACATTTCTGATACACCTTTCAAAATCCAATGGCCTAACTCAGTTCATATGTTGACACCATGTACCTATCCCAAAATTGGTGATGTTCAGGGCTGGATTTAGACCTTGAGAGACCCGTTCATATTTTTGAGCTCAGAATTTTTCTCTAAACAACACCACATGTCATTGCTTAAAATTTAAAAATATGAGTGCATTAAACTATTCATTCCCCCAATTAAAAAAATAAAAATTTACTTGAGGCAGTTTTGCTTTCAATTTCTTTGATCAAACTACCGCTACAGTCATACTTTAACATAGAAACTTCCAGCAGAATGCGCATAATAATAATTTCCCCCATTATGATGCAAACGACGCAATAATGGCTGTTTACAATGTGGTTGAAACCAGTTGTGTACAGAATTTTCTACTCTGAAAAGCTTGATATATATATATATATATATATACTTTTCGTAAGGTTCAAACTTGTCAAGTTTTCAAAAGAATTACAAACTTCGAAACCGAATTTCGAGGCTCTAGGTTTCAGCCTGCCTAGCCTATTGGTAAATCCAGCCCTGGTAATGGTCCCTACAGCAAATTGTTGTCCCTAATCACTCAGCAGATTGAAATAAATGGTTTTCAGCATTTATTAGCAAAGATAGATATTTCAATTAAACATATAGTTCAACTTAAAGCCTGTATAATGATATTATGAATATATGTCCCATTATTACTGCATTGTGAGAAGGCTTTCCACACTATCAAGTCTATAAGGTTTTAGCGTCTTCCAATGTCTCAGATGGAAACTTCAGTCTTCATTTCGCATATTCTTTTCATTAATGCCATTAGCATTCGAAGCTTGACTGATTCCAATGTACCTTTTCCATTGTTGTTTAATGTAATATCCTAAACATGACTTCAAATTTTTTTCTCACTTCAATCATCACATGTTTGAATACCCGAGCTGACTTCTACTGATTTGTTATTAGTTTACAATTTTTTTTTTTATAAATTAACTGTTATACTTGCTAAGTGTCCACTAAGTGAAAATCTACAAAAAAAAGCAGTGGTTTAATAATGGACTACATTTTTAACCGAATCCAAAAATATTCCGTAACTTAGTCAATCCTTCCTCCAAGGAGTTTGTGTTAAATTGTTCAAACATCTTAATCAACTGTCAATTTTGATAGCGAACATGGGGGGCAGGGGGGAGCTGACTGTGATGGTCGTATCGCTCCACAGTCTATCCGAATAACTGTGTGTTTTGTATATAATTTTTATTGATTCAATGCTTGTATTTTGGTTGACGAAATAAATCTTTCTCTCGTATTCAGTCATGTTTTTTAACCTAGTTAGGAGACCGGTATTGTGTTTATGGTAATTTGTTTATGATTTGGAAGTGGCAAGAAACGAATTAGTTTTTTATTCATACACAAACGTAAGTTTATGAAAACTAGTAAAGCATCTTATTTGTAAATTAACTGTTTCAAGTTACAGCAAATGCGTTAACTGAAATCGAAGTCAAACTTTGAAATGTGGTTTTGAGTATTGTGCTGCCAGAGCAATCAGTCATGCACAAGATAACAGCTGCCATTATCATCTACTGCTACATAATATCTGAAATGGTATGCCACTCATTGTTGATCAATTCATACCAATATAAAATAAGTGATGTTTTAAAAAAACAATTGCTATAAAAACATAGTTAATATCTTGCAGGGATTCGATTGATCGGAGTGTATACATCAACACCATATCCATCAGCAAAAGACCTTCTTGACATTAGGAATGTTTTGATTGATTTGAACGTGACAGCACGTCTAAATAATTCTCAATGCTCAGATGGTATTGTTGCTTCCGACATCTCAACAAAATAATGCAACGACACAAATATTACATTGTCTGACTTATAAATATCAACTTATTTTATTATTGTAGAACAATGTAGCAAATAAATATTCAGACGTAGGATATAGTAGAATGTTTCTTTTAGAATAGTAACTTTGCTTTCGACAGGCCTGGGAAGCGTTATTTTTACCTTTTGTATAATCTGATGCGATCGCTCAATTATGGAAGTGGAAATAAGTTGAGAGTCAACAAACGAAAGTCGATAACTCGGGAGAGATAACAAAATGTGTCGCAATACCACAGGAACGCTAATTAAGGCTTTACATATTATCAGTAATTCTGTATATCACAATGCGAAACATATTGAACATAATTGCTTTTGGGTCACCGATTTTAATGCTCGTTCGATATACATTGTTTAGAATAGCCTACTTTCCATATTTCAAAGAATTTGATTCTATTCAATTATCTAGGAATTTTGGTTTACAAAAAGTCGATCAAGTTTCCAAGTAATGAATTTTTAAGGAACACTGAGGCAAAAGTGTGCGAAATGAACTAGAAAGTGCTTTGATATATTTAAACAGCAATGGTCTAGGTCTAGGTGAAGTATAGGGTCCCATAGTAATCGGGGAAAAATTTGAAAAAATGAATAAATTTTATAAAGCTGCTCTGGCTGCTGCTGTTGACCATCTATGTTAGGGTCGTCAAACCCGTGGCCCAAGGGCCACATGTGGCCCGCCGGAGGTTTCCGAGTGGCCCGCGTGGTATTATTCGAATCCCAATGTCTTTCACAAATCTGAGCCTTTATTGAAACTTCTAATAAAAAATGTCGTTCAAACGCACGAGAAGCAACACCTAGCTATCGAAAGCTTCTTTTATGTCCATTTATGGCCGTTATTGCTAGTGAGACATGTTTGAATTTATTTTTATCGTCTGCCATGTATTTCTATCTGTTTTCCTGTATTTTTTTTGTGAAGCTAGAAGAGGCAGTTTTATGACCTATATATTTGACAGCATTCACTTCTACGAGCAATTTTTTTCACAGATGAACCAAGTAAAATCCCCCGTGAGACACTAATTTCTGACAGCCACGTGAAAAATCCGCTCCGCATTTCTACATCGTCCATTGCACCTATGATTGACAAACTTGTCGGATAAACGCAGTGCCATACTTCCCATATATATTATGTGTGGTTAAAACTTTTGACTTTACTGTATCTTCGTATTTTCGTTGTTCTTATAATTTAGGTGCTTTGTTTGTTTTTTCTTTGATCTGCAGTGGGTGAAACTAGAATATAACTACCATGTCAAGTGGACCGCGCAATCATTCGTAAACTAAATGTGGCCCTTCGTCCAAAAAGGTTGGACAACCCTGATCTATGTTATGAGCTTATGTGCCTCAATGATTTATGTTACATAAGCTGAGTGAGACCACGGACCATGGTGAAAAAGATGATGCACCCCGAAACAAGTTTGAGACCAATCATATTCATAACTCATTTGATATTGGTTATGAAGGTTAATAACAGTACTGGGAGCACCAGCACAAATGTGGCAACAATACTCCATAATAGACTCCATCTTCAGATTGGTATCTTTCGTTCAAATCATCGAATGAAGTATTTTCGAAAGTTGTCAGGTGATAAAAATCATAACAAAATGACCTCGAAGGCAGTGCAAAATTTTAAAAATTATTTTTTATTCTGGGTGAGTTACTAATCGTCCTAAGCGTTAGGAATACGCTCGCCAACGCATCTCTAATTACTCTGTATGGGTTCGCAGGTTCAAATCCCATGCGGGGATAGTTATGTGCGAGAGGATTGCTGGACTCCTCGCCACTGTAGAGTGATTCACGTAACCGCTGATCGGATACGCCTTCCTCCACCAGCAAGTCCATGGCACCGAAGACAAATAACTAACTAATCTCATACCCGACATGGAATGGTAACCGGACGAGAGGCCGTAGTTCGCAATATGGTTTAAGCTTATTTTAAAATACAATGTTAATAATGACATAGTCAACATCTCGCAGGGATTCAGTGAATCGAAGTGTACACACCAACACCATATCCATCGGCAAAATTCCTTTATGACATTAGGAATACTTTAATTGATTTGGACGTGACATCGACTCTAAATAATTCTCAATCCTCCGATGTTATGAGTGCTTCCGACTTCTCAACGAAATAATGCAACGACGCAAATATTACATTATCCGACGGTTCTTAGGACTTATAATTATCTACTCATTTTATTATAGAACAATGTAGCAAATAAATATTCAGACATAGGCTATAATAGAATGTTTCTTTTAGAATAGTAACGTAGATTTCGGCAGGACTGGAACGCATTGTTTTTAACTTTTGTATGGTCTTATGCGATCGCTTCATTGTGGAAGTGGGAATAAGTTGAAAGCCATCAAATGAAAGTCGAGCACTCGGACGAAGTAACAAAATTTGTCGCAATGCCGCGGGAACGCTTATTAATGCTTTACATAGTATCAGTGATTCGTTATGTCACAAACATATCTACCGTAAATAATTTTGGGTCACCGATTTTATTGTTCGTTTGATATACTTTAGAATACTTATACTTTAGATATACCTAGAATACTTTCCATATTTACTATCTATTTTGAAGGTAGGTTACCACGGAAAATTTATTTTCGAGAATATGATTCTATATAATTATCCAGGACTTTTGGTTTACGAAAGGTCGGCTAAGTTTTCAAGAAATGAGGGATTTTTTAGGAACACTGAGGAAAAGTGTGCGAAATGAACTAGAAAGTGTCTTACTATAAGTAAACAGCAAAGTTCTAGGTTAAATATCGAGTCCTGTAAGAATCAGAAACAAATCAAGAAATGGATTTATTTAAAAAACGTTGCCTTAACTGCTGCTGCTGTTAACCATCGGAGTTTTAAGTCAATGTGACTCAACACTTCATTGGTGAAAAAAATAACGCATCCCGAAATAAGTATGAGACCAGTCATATTTACAACTCTTGATATTGCTCATGAAGCCTATACTAACAGTACTGGGAGCGCCAGCGCAAATGTTGTAACGATACTCCATACAGCGTCAATTAAGTGAATAGTTCAAGTAATGCTCTAATTTCCAATCATTGTTATATTTGGCTTAAAAAGAGCTCTTCACCCCTTTGATTATAATCTGAATCAGACCTTGTAATATCTTTCATCAAATTATGCGAGGAATTGTTTTTACGACCCATATATAAATATACAACTTTTAATGATTTTATATAAAAAGATGTCTGACATGAAACGTTACCAAACTTGAGATATATGAACATTGACAGCTTTTATCCCGAACGTTATTGACATCGTTATGAATTAATTTAGTCCGAAGAAATGACTAACTTCATATATTATGGTTAAAATAAAATTAGCTTCGGAAATAAAACAAAATTTTTCACGGCGTGACTGAGTTTTCCTTTAAAATATATCCGTGCCAATTGTATACCGTCATAATATCAAAAACTTGCTGCGCATGTTATCGTTGTTTTTGTTTGATTTTATGAGCATTACGATTTTTTTATTCATACAAAGCATATTGAAATATCTAAAATAATATTCTTTCAGTTGTGATTTTGGAACCTAGTTTTGTAAAGCGGTGCCTCGAAGCAATATATCTTGGGAAAACCCGAAAACATATTTGCAATTAAGATTTGTGGTACGATTCAGCGGGTTCGTGCGAACCCTTTATTGGAATGAACGCGTTCTTGTTTTAGACGTTAAACAAATGCAACACCGTAGTTAACGATTACAACTATATTTGGCGTTCAGTAGAACCTGTTGTTGGTGAGTCGATACAAGAGAAAACCCATTTTTCAAATTTTCGAACCCAGCACTGATTAAGATTCAAGAATATTTCAACTTCTTTTAAAGAATTTATTCCTCAGTGGTATTTTTCATCTAAATCTTCAGATGAAATATTTTCGGAGGTTGTTATTAATTGTCAAGTAATGAAAATTTTACAAACGATCTAATAGGTGCTGTGAAGTTTCATTTGACAAATTACTATTATTCGGGGTGAGTCACCGTGAAAATAAGATTGTTTAGTTTGAAGGACATTTAATCATCCCATTTTGTGGCCGGAACATGCTTTTGCTTAGTTCCAGAAACAGATCAAATGTGCTAATAAATAAATTTGAGTGTGATTATAACCACTATTGCAGGGGAAGATGGGGCACGTTGGGACATGGGGCTCAGTGGAAAATCAGCTCTCGCACTGATACTATATCCGCAATCCTGTCCGCGGTTCGATGTTTCAATCCGCCCTTCGGTGAGTTACAACGTCCCCGCGAATGGACAACGGACGGTTAGAGCGGCGTAAGCTATGAGGTGAAATTGGTTTTGGGAGGTTGAAACTAAAATTTCACCGTTTCATTTTTTTTCTACTTTAGCCTTTCCAACATGACAAACCACCGTCTGATATTTTTCAGCTTTAGTCCACTGTAAAATATTTATAACGTTGGCGAGTGGATGAGCCTTCTGAATTTCGCCGTGGGATGGTCTGAAAATATTTGTTCCCTATGGGGAACAATGGACCGGGGTTCAGTGGGACATGTCCTACAGGGCACAATTCAAGAGTGTTTGATACAAAAAGTGCTCAGAGACCTAGAAATTCGGTATATTTTGTGTAAGGTTATGATTTATTTCGACCCATGGCCCAATATGGAATATATTCGAGAATCAATAATATTTCCAGATTTAGATTCGAGGAAGGAAATAATCAAATTTGTTTGCGGAATTTTTTGTCAAAATATCTGAACTATTTCAGTTGAACATTGATTTCAAAAATATTAAATCTTCAAATTTGAAGTCTCCCTGTTCTTTAGACGATTATGCTGATTAATTGCTTATTTTTAAGGGCATACTTCGTTGAATTTTGACAGACTGACCCATTGTGCCCCAGGGTCTGTCCGAATGTGCCCCACAAGTGGAGTACAGTGGGACACTTGGCAGACGTTTTTCAAAGCATTTTGGTAGTAAGATGTGTGTCGCAAGGGAATTTCTTAGTCGCTGAATAAAAACTACATTTACCCCACTATGCATTAGTCCTGTCAACTTAACTTTTCATCACCAGGTGTACCCTAACAAAACGTTGTAGCTCATGATTAACTTCAATATCAAGTCTCTCATCAACACGTTCCAGTCAGTATTTGGTTAATTTATAATATAAAATATCGAGTTAAAATAAATTCGAAATGGACCAAGACCAAGAAGAGCCGGAACTCGGGTACAATGGAGAGTAAATTGCCTTTCCCCTCAACTCGTCGTTATTCAGTGATAATGCATGTATTGATCCAAACTTTTCAACTTGTATTGCATTGTATTTTGCAAATTCGAGTCCGTATACAGTCACCAAATCAGTGGGTGCTTTGTCTATGATTCATGCTTTTTTGAAGAGAAATTATAACAGTTCGATGATTGAAATCTATCCATCTTGATTTTTCTCAAATACCGATGGGCCGATTATAGAGTGCCTTTTATTTATTTTCAAAAATAGCACATTGCTCGCTTGTACGTATTGTGCTATAAAATCTAATCTATCACCTAATCGATTCCCCTACTAGTTAAGACCCGTTTTATGGTGGCCATCGGTTATTACCTGTTGCATATTCATTTATATATAGGTGAGGTTTAGAACATCATTATTTTCTTAGATATTTGTACCAGTGTATGGATAATTGTTACATTGATGACAAAATAATTTTAATGACGACACTAGGGATGATAATCTGTAATATCTTTCGAATTTTGAACAAACCTACTTATTCATACTAGACTTAAACCAGGAGAAATTTTAGGCGTTTTTGGATATTGAGATGTGACGTTAAAACAAAGTAAGGCCAGATATATTCGAATAAGAGAAAATTGTTTGCGAATCATCTAACCTTCCATGGCCATATAATTCCGTTTGGTATCCATGTCTTTCAGTTGCGTTTCGTTCTAGCAGAAGGAAATGAAAAGTTTGGATTTTCGGATTCCGGTTCTTCTTTGAACGACATTTTCTGTCTTTGAAGTCGTCTTTTTCTAAAGCTTCCGGTTTTTGAAAAATTTTTCACCATCACGATTGGAGACCACACGGGTGGTTTGTTGTTGTATAGATGTTATAGATTCCATTTTAACATATTATAGTAATTGGACGTATTGATGTACAGCCTAATTCTAAACTGCTCTCTGTGTCCTAAAGTACCACTAAGAAGGGGTATATAAATGAACATCTTCCACCACTCAATGCCTTATGCATCAGATGAATGCTTGATCAAATTTACCTTCCGACCGATATATCTCGAAACAATATGAGCTAAGAGGTCACTGATGACACACTTTTTTTTATACAACCACGAATTTCCCTATAATTTGCATTTACGTGGTTTTTAAATTATAGGTGAATTTCAATAAGCAAAATATATAAAGTTACAACACATTTTATCTAATAAAACGATATTCTTTTCTCTTATTCGCGAACTTTTCAAAGTTATTTGCTATTATACTGTATATATACTACGTTGTCGAGTTTAAGGAAATGTTAGGTATAGTCATAACATAAGGTGATTATTAGTCACTACTCAGCTACATTCAAAAAGGCGGTGGACATAAACGGTAAAGTGTTGAAGATACCGACTAGGTAATTTTCATATGTTAGTACTCTAGATATAAACTCTGCATAAGTAACAATTTAATTAGTATATATGTATATGTCAAAACATATTTAAACTTCACCTGCTGTGTACCAGTATATCATAATCCCAATTGTTCATCAAAACACATAAAGACACAAATCTTTGAAAAGGTATGGCTTTTAATAGACTAATACTCAAAAATCTGAATTCGGGTAAATTGAAAATGGTTTGAAAATAAAAATAAAATTCCGATTCCGAATCGGACAATAAAATTATTTGTAATAAGCATTAAGGTGGACAAAATAATTTAAATAACAAATTCACTCGAACAATGTGTATTTGGCAGCAGAACCTTCTATCTCTAACCTAAAATCATTTATAAACCAATATGTTTGTTTGTATGTTCACAATATTCTATCAAGATAAACTCAATCTACGCCCTGACCTTGAATACCTTGTGCGACTTATAAATTCGTACCTGTTCTCACTTCCTTATGCACTTTAAAATAAATTTTTTGGATTATCTTATAATAATTTTATTGAATTTCAGCAACAACAAACGTTTCATTTCGACATTCTGGCACGGCTTATTTTATATTTACTTAAGACTCGCAACAATTCTTTAATCGCTCGGTTTCTACCTTTTCGTATGGTTTCGACCTCGCAACCAAATGGCTTTACATTCCATAACTCAAACCTATAGATAGTGTATTCAATATGTAAGGCCGATGAAAATTCTTTTTTTAAAAATCCAAGCAATTGCAGGTTTCTTACTTGGTTAGTCATAATAATTTGTCTATGACATGAAAGGTAAGGTGATCACGAGCAAAGGTAAAATATATTTAGCATGGTTTAGGTTATTTATGCATCAAAACTTGGTATATATATAGTAAAAAGATATCACCTATAGGGAAGTTGATTAAGACGTGGGTTCCTTCGTGTTGTCATCAAATTGTTACAGGCGGATATTTAAATTTATTTTCCGGTCGTTGCTAATATACATAAACCGACAACACAGTTGCTGATGCATCATCGGCACAGTTTTGAAGACAATAAGTTATAGTAGGGAATACAGAATTACCGTAAGCACAATTACCTAACCAAGGTAGCCGCTGACAGGGGGATCGAATGGTCATTTCGCCGTTATCCTGTCCATTCTGGGCAAAGTCATGAATATGTATATAAATATTTTCAATTTTGTGTTAACTTTGTTGTGCCCGTTTGCCTGCATGGATGGCTAATAAAAAACGATTTGATTGATTGATTGAATTATTCGTGACTATGATTATTTTAAGTTACAGTTTTTAAATGATAATTTTGATACTTTAGGAAATCATATAGCACGGATAATATTTTTTTAAGATGCAAAGAAATTTCAAAATAACGTAACACACGCATTGGTGTTGGTAATCGAGCAGTAGACTGCGTTTGAGTGGAGTTGTAGCTCATTATACGTTCATCGAAGAAAAATACCACTGGGCAACTGTATTTTACTAAGTAGCCTATGTGTTTCAGATAATGAAGAAATGTTGTCTTTCAATCGTGGGTTTACCTTATCAAAATAGTGTATTTACCAATCAAAATCATATTAAAATTAAATGAATATATCGATTTATCGATATTTTTTTATATAAACAAAACCAGCTACCCAAACTAGTAAATATCTGACATGTGGGATAGTATGAGTTGGACCCTTTGTACAATGCTATTAGACGTACGGTCATTTACATATAACAGATTGAAGAATTTGGGAAAAGGGAAGGACAAAGAAATATTTTACATGCATACTTGATTATAATTTTACGCCACGATTTGAATCAGATGCTAACCACAAGTGTTTACGTGTTATACGGCTATGATAAATTTAGCTTTCAATAAAGCACCCAGAATAATAGTAGATTTTCAAATCATATATATTGCACACCGTCTTCGAGGTTATATTTATGACTTTATCATTGGCACGTTATGAATTTACCTCACCTGAGGATTGAAATGAAAGGTACCAGGTATCTATCCAAAGTGGTGTGCTCTGTTGCAAATAAGCTATGAATAAACACGCAAGCAAATCTATCAATATCGCGCTGGGTAGGAAATGAGGTTTTTCCTATTTTCGATATCTGTCTTATTTATTCGGATATATTTGTACATGTATCATGTGTATGGTGTTAGTTTATTTTAATTTTTTTTTACGAATCAAACTAGACGAATAGAATTAAGAAGCAATTTGAAAAGACTTTTCCAATGGTTCTGGAAAACTTCGAGATGAATACAATTCAGCAGCACTGAAGTGGTACTCTCCCCACCATTCCATATAAAACTTGTTTTCGCATCTGGTTGGTACGCTTGCACAGAAAATCGTTTGCAAATTGTCATTTGCTAACGGGCCAATTGCTTTGAAATTTTCAGTGGTTAAAGATTCTATTTTGCTAGAAGGCTATTACTTTTATTTGTTTCTTAGTTTTCTGTGAGATCTGATATTTCATCCAAATTGCGCTGTATAATTTTATTTACGGGAACACGGTTTTATGACATCGGGACGACTGGTACAGGTAGTTTTCCAATTCTAGTCGATTCCGCGGAGAATCGATTCTGTTATCGAATTCAGACTCGATTCCGCCATCCCTAGTGAGGAATTGATTATCTGTGTGTAATCGTATGATTTTATGGAGCTCTATAGTCAACGCAAATTCCCACCTCATCGCTAACCTTTTTTGGTACAATCTTTGGGAGACGAATAAGAGGAAGCGGAAGGAGCTGTTTCTCAAAATTTTTATAAGTTTTTAAGTTGGTCCCTGACTTTTTGACGTAAATAGAGCGGGAAAGGTGTAGCTTTAGAATGCACTGGTTGCCCGGTTGTAATATTACGGTGGATCGTGTTATGTTTCGCTCTACAATCTGTCAGGGCAATACATGAAGTTGAAAGAAATGAATGAAGTTTGCTATTGATTTATTGTTCTGACAGAGAATTCCATACCAAATATGGGGGTATTAGAGTTTGGGCTGAAGAGGCGTGAGTTGCGTAAGTCGACCAAAAGATCGTGTTCTGACAAAAAATCAGCTCCTAATGTTGGTTGCGTAACACGTGCTATTTAGAAAATGAAAAAATTTGTGATAGTTTCATATATTGAAAGAGTTATTGAAAGACTTTTTGACCCTACCATGTTATTGGTGTATCGTTGGTCGAGAACGTTACAACTTTCAAATGTGAGGGATTAAAGAAACTGTTGCTCCTGTATCAAAAGGAAATGTTCGACCGCCTTTTCTATCAAATAGCTAGAGAACGTTTGTGTTTGAAGAACTGGAATGAAATTTACGAACTAAATTTATATGTCGCTGTGATGGTCTTTACTAGTCAGGCAGAAAAAATACCCTCGTTTGCAAAAGGTAACCGGCTGGACGCAGTCGCGTGCTGAATTCCCATAACGCTAAAAGTACCAGCAGGACGTTGTAGCATTGGATAAAGATTGGTGATTGGAGTGATCGACTTTGTTATTACTGCCATAAATAAAACAACTTTTACGAACATTATTAACATTATTATTAAGTTTTTTAACTGTTATATATAGCCGATATATATATCTGCCGTTTACTGCCGATATTATATATATGCAAACACGCAATATCGGTCGAGCTCTAAATTTATTCCTGAGGGAGTGTGACAATAAAAATTCATGCCTCCAGTCTCAACGTGAATCGACATACCAAAGGATACAAGGCACAACTGTAGTTTACCGGTTTTTGTATTTTGTATTTCACCGGTACCTGTGGGTGGCGTTCGTTTAAAGAAGATATATAAAGCCTTCAGTTATTTTAAAGTTAATTCCCGAGAATTACCGTTGTATTTTGCGCATCTCGCGTTTAATGTCGCTTCAAATTATATTCTTTCGGGACAGATATTACTTGAAATCAAACCAGACACTGCGTGATGGGCAAGGAAATATATTTTCGCCGTGTTCTCATATGTCACCTTTCTTGCGACACTCATTTTATTACGAATTGTTATATTGATTAATTTAAAAACTTGCAGCGTGAGCAAGCTTAGTGACATCGTCAAATACCAACCAAGTCAGTCTAAGTTGGTTTTTGGGACCTAGCTAAAAAAACTGGATTACGCGGCGTTAAGTCGGCTCTGCGTTTCGTCACTACTGTCACATGGCAGACGCGAGTGTTTTTTCTAAAATAAAGGCACAAAGCGTTAGAAAAAGGGTTCGAATTTCGGGATCCCAACCCCAACCCCAAAAAAACTCAAAAACTTTACTCCATTAGATACAAATATACGCTAAAATTGTTCTGTGAACCGCACTGAATGTATCAGCATCACAGAGTTTGGACCTCCCTGGTCTACCTTATCAAGAAACTCCCGACTTTGCTGACCAATATATCGTTGAAATGCGATCGTGGAACCGCCACATAGTGTAAATAGTTCATTGGTCCAATTGTTGAAGTGAATAGAAATTTTTTCAAAATAAAAATGCAGCAACAAGGTGAATACTAGAAAGAAAAAACTACAACAATTTAAGAAAACGACTCATAGGCCCATTTCGTGTCCAATAAATAAGTTTCAGTGTTTATCTTTAGTAAAGAAGGTTAATATAATACTTGAAGACAAAAAATAAGCAAACGGTGAACTCGTAATATTTTAATAAATACCGATAAACTATATAAAATTCTGCTCTAAAATTTCTGTGATGCCCCTCTTTGCTTGTTGCCCTAAGCACGTGCTTATATTGTTTAATGGTTAATCCGGCGCTGCTTAGAGGTGATGTCACATTCAAATCAATTAAAGTATTCCTGGCGCCAAGAAGATCTTTCGCTGTTGGATATATGAAGTTGGTGTATACACTCCGATTCATCTGAATACCTGAAAAATTTGAGACTATGTTATAAATAGCGTTGTATTTCGAAAATAATTATCATAGTGAATATTGGTATGAACTAATCACGGCGCCACGGTTTCAGTTTTGAGACCTTATTTTACACACTTTGGAGTTATTTCATTTTATATGATTATGGCATCATTTATTTTGTGCTGAAAAAGTATTATAGTTTTATTTTATTTAATGCGCTTGATGTTTCCTGAAGCGGTTACTTAATAAATAAGATCTTCGCCCAAGTTCCTAAACTTGCGGTTGTATGCAAAGTAAAAGTTAATTTGTTTCCTGCATATGCAAAGTAAAAGTTAATTTGTTTCCTGCACTTGTTACACTTCAAAAATTACCTTCAAATTTATTACAATCAACAGTCAGGATAAATGTTGAATAATCCGATGCAAACACGATCTTCGTGTTGCCATTTTCATAGGACTCAGCTGTGATAATAAACACATAAATTAAACAAATGTTTGTGTTACAAGTGGTCACAGTCGAAAGTAATTGTTTACTTACAGTATACAAATATTGAAGGGATTAGATCATAAACAAGAGAGCTATGCTCAAATATATAGACACAATTAATAAAACTAATAGCCTTCTAGAAAAAAATTCCATCTTCAACTACTGAAAAATTCAAAGCAATTGGTCCAGTAATCAAAGAGAAACGCGACTTTTTAAAAACGTGTCAAAGAACAAGAACAGGAACAATAAGAACAACGACTATATTGCGGAAACTGGCTGTAATCCAATCACAATGTTTGGTTGCATTAAAAAGTCTTCCTATAAATTACAGCACAATTATTCAAACAGTCGTGGGAAGAATATTTCCCTGACAAACCGTCATTTGCAACGTTTATTATGAAAACAACCAACAGCTTTTTTACCGACTTCTCTGTTGCAAAAGATGTCAATTTCAAGATTCCTCAAGATACATCGTTAACGATTTATGATACAACATGTTCACCTACAATACTTCAAACGTCATTTCCTGACCATATACACGAAAACTATCGAGACTATGTACGTATTTACTGACGGTTCGGAAAATCCATTTGGCGTAAGTGCTGCATATTATGTGCCTCAAGCGAAAGTAGAGAAAAAACTGAAATTACATCATAAAAAGTATTAATATTCCGTGGCGAAAAAAGTTTGGGAAGCGCTAGCTTAGGGTATGGATGGTGGGAGGAAGCCGCCAGCAATCCTCTGGTACTGAATTATCCCCTACTGGATTTGAACCTGCGAATCTAAGCGGGGTAATCTTAGGTTAGAAATCAAGCGTAGTCCTAAGGCTTAGCACGATGCGCCACTCATTGCGAACGTAGTCAACTGCAGTGCACTGGCTGACATAGATACTAAACACATTAATATACGTCTATACCCTTACGCTGGATGACGAAATCTCAGGATTGTTCTTTATGGCCGTACATACCTGTATCATGATTGCTTTTTACCAAGAGGTCTACTGTAGAGACAGACTCAAAGTGCTTCATACAGAACTACAGTCTCCGCGAACTATTAGTTTACTCAAAATGACATTATTAAAATTTAAGAAGCAGCAAATACATCCGAGTTATTAAATAGAGTAATTTCAAATCACTCATTAATGTTAATCGGTAAGTAACAATTTGTTTGTGTCACGTTCTTATTACGGGGCTCCGTAAATAACAGTCTACCTCTTCACGAGCTCCATAACACCAAATATGTGAATTGAGCAGTCAATTACCGTATTTACTTCACATAGAACCGTGATTAATGCTGTTGCTGATGTTATGTCTCTGCCGTTTGGTTTGGGCGGAGAAATTACTTTTAGAGTAGGCATCGAAACAACGTCACATTGTGACTCCACTTTTAAGGACATCGCCGTCACGTTATTGTATGAAAACATTCTTGGCTGCGAAAGTCAATGAGCTAAGATTTGTACGTCAATTTAGAGAATGCATTGATATAACGCTAAACACGCCGTTATTCTTTCATTGAGTGGAAGGAAGATTACATTTTTGATGATATCCACGTGCGCGTTTACTCGACAAACAAAACAGACAAATATAATGGAAATGCTGGATTCTTTGTACTAAGCTCCCGTCACTGATGTAAAAATGTGAGATCTGAGAAAAACGGTTCCATTACATTTGAACCCGTGTACATTTGAACCCACGTACATTTGAACTCACGACAATTGCGTCTGCGTACTATTGCACTTATGGAAGTTTTTTTGTTTTACGGATATTTGAACCCATACTAACCCTAACCCATGAGTTTTAGCACCCGCATATAGATTGAACCCGCGGATATACACATGGGTTCAAATGTACGTGGTTCGAATGTACGTGGGTTCAAATGTACGTCACCGAGATAAACACCCCCAAAAATACTATGAACTAGGTATTATGCAATCAGAAAATGTATGAAGCAAATCCTAACCGACATCTTCATTCTGCAACTTTGAGATCACGCGTTAGAAGCGTGATCGGCAAGTAACGGCAACCTGGAGTAATTAACGTAATCAGTTAAAAATATTTGATTACAACAATCAGTTAGCTTTTTTCGTCAAATATTTGTGCGCGGGAAGCCACAAGCGAGAAGCCACATCGCAGTCACAAATGTTCGTCGTAGGATAAGGTTTGTTTTTGTGTAGGATGTATGGATAAGCTGACTGTTGGGTTATGACAGCGAGTTCGAAACAATATTCAGGTGAGCTAAATGTTCTTTATACTTATTGTTTTCATTGCTATTCTATTGCTTTCATTTTTCTATTGTAGGCTATAAGTGGTAAATTAGAGGTCTTCGGGCTCCCATAGTATTCGTACCAAGATGGCGCACAACCTGAACACAGTAAAAGAACCTGGTTAGGGTTCAGGTTGTGCGCCATCTTGGTACGAATACTGCCGGATCGCCGTGTATAGATTGGATCTTTGTACAAAGACCTTATCAACGTTCAAAATAAGAGAATTAATAATTATCCAGTTTAAGTTAGGAATGCAGATTGCGCTGGAAATTCAAATTTTTAAATCATTCCTAACCCCAAATGGATAATTACTAAAATCTCATTTTAAAACGTGGCGGGAGCTTTGTGCAAAAGATCCGATAGATTCAGTCCCGCTGTTCATTGAATATGCTAACTACAGTTCTGCGACAGTTTATTTATCAATATTTTAACTTTTTTTCAGATGCAAAACTATTAAAGGTTGGAGATTCAAAGGCACAAAGTAAAGAACGAGGAATAATACAAGTAAATATCATGGGTGTATAGAGTGCTCCCATAGTATTCGTACCAAGATGGCGCACAACCTGAACACAGTATGTGAACCTGGTTAGGGTTCAGGTTGTGCGCCATCTTGGTACGAATACTACCGGATCGCCGTGTATAGATTGGATTTTTGTACAAAGACTTTATCAACGTTCAAAATAAGAGAATTAATAATTATCCAGTTTAAGTTAGGAATGCAGATTGCGCTGGAAATTCAAATTTTTAAATCATTCCTAACCCCAAATGGATAATTACTAAAATCTCATTTTAAAACGTGGCGGGAGCTTTGTGCAAAAGATCCGATAGATTCAGTCCCGCTGTTCATTGAATATGCTAACTACAGTTCTGCGACAGTTTATTTATCAATATTTTAACTTTTTTTCAGATGCAAAACTATTAAAGGTTAGAGATTCAAAGGCACAAAGTAAACAACGAGAAATAATACAAGTAAATATCATTTAAACATTTTATTTGTATTTTGACGCCTATTTTATTCCTGTACATTACTGTTTTCGTTTAGAATGCTAAACAATTAGATGCGAGCGCACCGCGTCTCGGGTCTTGCGATCAGAGTCGGCATCGTTATGCCACTTATTTGATCGCGTGTTTTCCCTCGAAATTGTAAGTTTTATATTTTCACAAGTTTTAATAATTGTCTTTCGAATCAAATTTCCAAAAAAGTAAGACCCACGTTCACGTTTAAAATGCTAAATAGTTCGATGCAAGCCAACATTGTTACGCTGCTTATTTGATCCTGTGCATTCTATCGAAACTTAAGATTTAGATTCTGTACAAGTTTTAATAATTGTGTTTTAAAGCAGAAGTCCGAAATAGTACTATAAATATAATACCTTGTATCAAATTGGTGTCCTATTTGCGACCCTTAAAATTCGTTGCTCGCTTCTCTGCTGGATAGTGATCTCCAGTTTGCGATCCCCATCGTGAACAATGTGATAATTCTACAAGTTACTGATCAGAGGTAATTAATTAGTCATATACTCCATGAAACAGTTATAAAAGTTCATTGGGTGTTTTACTGTTATTGTAATATTTGCAACTCAGTTTGAAAACCACACCTGATATGTTATAAAATATTAAGCTGAATTTATGAAATTGAATGATTACATATACCTGTAACTGTAGAGTCGATGAAAAGCAATTTTAATGGTAATCTATAATATTTGAAATTTAATGGCAATCGCTGAATGAATTTTATTCGTCTAAATTTTCTTAGTTCTGTGTATTTAAAAAAAAATCGGAGAAAAGTTTGGCTTTTATGAAATCGAATGTCGAAATTTATCCGTTACGTATTTTATTGAAACTAACGTCTATTTTTTGCTTTGCAGTGTCTCTGTCAAATAGCATTTGTCTGAATTAACTACCTAAAGACATAGTTGGCTCAACGAAATTTAGTTTAATTCAAATTTAGAATTGGCTTGCACAAAATCATGACATATATATTGATTTTCAGCTTTTTAAAACACTGCTTGGAAGGTGACAGGACAATTTATTATTGTACCAAAAGAAATTCGTCAAGTGCCAGCTTTTCAACACTGAGTGAGATGGAGGCCTATCAAGTCTGAAGAGCAAGTATGTAACCAAATCATTTGAAATCTTTTCAATTTAAATGTCTATAGTATAAATAAATGATATATTGTATTTTTTCGGAAAATCTACATACAAATATTACTTTCAATATATTGAGTATGAGCTCAGTTTTGGTTTGTGTGTCAAATAACATTTTCTAAAAATTACAACCTCAAAATTTGATCATAACATGATTCGCACAACTACCGTTTTATTCTGGCTGTTGAGTCGGTCCAGTGAATAAGGCTAGGGCCATGTTTTAGAAATAAAAATTAAGCTTTTTTCCGTTCCCGCCCAATAGTCGAGGTACAAGAATGGATTAAATTGATCCTATTTTTGTCAGTTTGGGCACCAATGCGCGCTCATAATTGTTTATGGCAAAATCTGTTAAACCAAACCATGCTCATTTCGTAGAATCGCGGAATTAAAATATTCTGTCCTACGAATTAACTGTAGCAATATCCGGTGAATAATGGCATAGTCAGTACAGCGCAGGTGCTAACTGCTGTGTTGTCCCATCTGCTGTCGTTTCGTTTAATCGTCCAAACCGAAAGGCGAATTACTATGTTGTAATGTCAGTCTATTTAAAGGTTATTATGCCAGCATAAATAAAAGGCGTTTCACCGCAATAGGGTGTCACGTTGTGATTACGACAAACAGTGAAATTTTTTCATAGTGATACTTTTAGTTCAGCAGTGTATATCTGCAGAGATACTGAAAGAATTTGAACTTTGCCTCGTTATGTGCAATTCGGTTAAAACACAACCCCAACTTAATAACCATGCGAATAATAAAACTTATTTTTTAACTTGCTGTTTTATCATAGGGTGCCTATATATACTAATATGTTTGACATGTTTGGAAACGTAGTCCTGGCCTTTTTCATTAATCTGATGAGCGTTTTTGCCACAAATGGTAGTTGACACTAACTACCATAGTATATAAAGTAATCAGGCTAATTTTTTAAATGTAACTGTAGCTCATTGTGACCTGTACGCTCTGGTAGTTCACAGTTGATATTCATGCCAATGATGTTCCCAACTAGTTCAAACTGGAATCGCCCCAAATTTCTAATAATGATATTATAAGAGTGAGTAATACTATGTGAATTAAAATAGCCGTTAATCTTACACCTTAAAGAACTTGTGTTTCAACTAAAATTTCCAAAAACGATACTGTATAAATTATATTCAACCAAGTGTAAACTCCTTTTTGATTCTTATCCCCTTGCTAAAAGTCCTAAGTTATCATACCATCCACGTTCATAACTATTTAAAAATAGAGACATAGAAATATGCGTCATATTTTCCCTATTGTTAGTGCGGGTCACGTCATGTTATGCCTAATCATGTGTATTAAGAATAGCTTAATTAATGTAAACTCTTCTATATAATTTCTACTGAATGGTCTCTTTCATATACGGCACTCACCGTCAATATAAGATATAGTAGTTTCAAAACTCTAGAATTCTCACATTTTAAATTAGATATTAGGAACTTGGGTGTCGCTGCTCGATAGCCAGTTTGGTTCCCCGCGACGTCCCTTCCCCAGTAAAACGGTGTAAACTTTCTTTGTGTCGTATTTTATGGTTGTGATACTTTTTACTGGTTGGAAAAATAAACTTGACTTGACTTGATTAATCGTGTATCTTACCCCCTTTGGTACTAGTTAACCATGACATTCGTGTTCACATGTGTTTCGAACTAAAATCGCATTAAGTTTCCAATAACGATATTATATGAGTGAGTAGAATCAAGTGCATCAATATGCATCAATACAACCGGGAATCGTACACCCTTTAGTACTGGTTAACAATGGGATTTGTGTCCCAAACTAAAATTTCGAAGGTTACTATATATATACATGAGATCCCACCAATTGTAAATCTACTATAGTCAGCCTATATCTCTATTGCTAGTAGCCTTATGTTCATAAGTGTTTCAATCTGGGAATATATTCCTTATTTCTTTATCGTTTATGCCCTAGTTATGATCTGTCATGTTCTCATACCTATATATATATATAAATAATGTCTAAAATATCTTTGGCTGAAGTTATTTATAAATGTATATTTTCAGGTCTCTGGGATGGGAAGGAAAGACTATAGAGAACTTGAAGGTAAAATATAACACACTAATAAATAATTCACTAGTTAAAATTTAGATAGTGAGATACAACATAGCACACTGACAGATCATTCCGAATAAGTAATATTTATAATATTGAAAATCTGCAAATAATATAGAATGAATTTAAATGAATATCAGTACAAGTTGTCGTCCTTGCATCTTTAGAATAAGCATAGCTTATCACAAGAGCGTGGACAATTTTTGAGGGGCGTAAAGGTAATTAGAAACAGAAATATTTGTTAAATTTTATCTTTTCCGCCTTATTTTTGATATTTACATTTCTTAATAGCCGTATTTCAATGAATAAAAATATAATTTATATGATGTGTTGCAATATTATACACTGACAAATCATTTCAAAGTAATGTTAGTAAAAAAGGGGGAAATCTGAATAATTTGTCAATGAACTGAAAATTAATATTTTTATTTTATGTATCCAAAGTATGAGCATAGCTTCTCTGTGCTCCTGTCAAATTACATTTTCCGTAACTTATAAATCTAAAACCTAATATTGACTTAGTTCGAACAACTATATTTATTCAAATCAATATTATACAAAATTTACTTACAGTTCATTATCTCGCATAAAGTTCAGCTTTCTGAAACTCTTCTTGAAAGCGGAAAAGACATGCGGAGTTATTTGCCCGATTATGCATCACTGAGAGAGGTAGATGCATCGAGTCTAAAGAGCAAGTATGTTATTAAAATCTTCTGAATCTTTCTAATTTACATTCATCACAAACAAGTTAGAATACTATATTATAAAAATCGGTGAAGAAATAAATGATAAAGAGGTGAATCCGCAACCCAATTTCTTGATTGCGGCATGATAAAATATTAAAATTAAAATATAAATCGGAAGATATCACCATAAGTTTTGTTTTAGCAGTCTCGCAGCAGATTGAAAACGCTTTTTAGACATTGTAAATCTCAAAATTTGGTGTTATGTTAGAATTTCTTCAAAATATATACCATAATAGTAACTGAAATCAAAACACAGTAAAATGTGCACGCGATGAACCTTTTGTCTATTTTAGAACTAACTACCTATTGAGCCGCATACGACTTCTTCTCGTTATGTGACGATATATAAAATAATTAATGCAAAATATATCGATCGATTTTTTTTGCAATAATTTAAGTTACAATCGTTCGTATTTTTCCATATCTTGGGATATTTCAAACGGTGAAACCTTAAAAAGCCTGCGGCGGGGCGTCTTCAGTTTTGTTACAATTGGTTTCATTGTTCTTCATTTCAAGTCCGCTGATTGACGCGGTATTTTTGAGTTGTAATGATTTTATATTGTCGTAAGACGTAAGTCGTCGCAACTGCAGGTTTCATTGAACACAATCAAGCCAATAAATACCGCATTTTAAATATTGCCGCATCCATGGGCGCAGTCAGGATTTTCCAGTGGGGGTTACGATAAAATTAAAAGAGTGCGCCAAAAGTGCAATTCACGACGACGTAATGCGTTTAATAAACTAAAATGTATGGTCGTTCACAGCGAAATTCTTCAGTTACGTTGTAGCCCGTCTCTCTTTGCCTGATGGTGTTGGTGAATCTTTCACAAGTCGTATTTTAAACGTCGACTATTAATCCGTAGTCAGCGGGTACCTGCATTTAGAAATAAAACATAAAAAATTCGGGAAAATAATTTCAGAGAGAAGTAAAACTCGCAGATGTCAGTAGTGTCATAATGGTTTATATGTACAAAAATACGCTCGCATGTAGCGCCGATCAAATGCATGAAATGTGAAACTATTACATGAAATTTATTGTTATGAAGTTGAACTTTTATTTCTATTCAATGATTATTTACTTGCGCCGTGATCAGTGGCGGGCAAAATCGTATTTTTTAATCGAGTTAATCGAATATTGTCATTTTGAACGACATAAATTGGGATGTCGGCCGCCGAAACCCCCGCCGTGACAATATTTTTTTTTCGGATTTTACTAGAACAGTGCGTCGTTTTTTATTTCATAATTTTGTCGTAATCGAAGGCCTCAGTGAATTATTAGTCACCGCGATCGTTTTAGCGGCCGACATTCCAATTAATGTTGTTAGACTATATTAAAGCACTTTTTTTTATTCACTAGTAAATATTATTTATCACGGCGGATATCGTAGTTTTTATATTTCGGACATGATTGTGAGTTCACATCGGCAAAGAGGGACAACAAGTGCATTCACAACACAAATTAATTTTAATATGATTTCTATCTTCTGTGTAGGATTTCTATCACAGTTTGTAAATTACAGTCCCAATTTTAGGCGAACAATATCATCATTATTGACCCCGGGGTGCGATATTTTTGAAGCGGATAGTTGGACATTTCTTTGCGATTAATTTTAGATCGTGTCGGTGTTACTTTCGTGTTAAATAATAATTAAAGAACTTCGCAAATTGGTAATCACTACAATACTTATTGTTGAATGTTCACGTAACTCAACTTTGTTAAAACACTACCACATGAATAAATCGGCAATAATGGAATTTCTACGTGGTCAAAATAATATTGTTTATGTATTTTTAATATAAGCTTACCTTTGATTTACCTCTGTTAATAAGCATTTTTTCTGATTTATAACTCCAAAACTTGATAATGAAACTATATATTTATTTTTCAGTTTTCTAAATCACTGCTTGAAAGAGTCATTGCATCAAACGGACATTGTTATTAGTCTGGTGCCTCACGGAGTGAGATGGAAGCCTATATAGTGTAAAAAGTAAAGAGCAAGTATGAAATCTTATAAATCTTTCAATTCATATTTTGTCAGATATATACTGAAATATCATGTTAAATCCCGCTAGTCAGGAAGAACTGCAAATATTTGAATTATCCTCACAAGATGTCCATAATATTCCGCCCAATTTTATTTATATAATTTCGTAAAGTCATATAATGCAATGGTTTCCACCCGCTAGTTCACGGGAGGTGTGCAGTTTTTAGCTGGTATGCAATAAATGTTTCTGCTTTGTTAATTTTGTATGCACAATTCCCGAAAACTGTTCCTTTTCGGGCGTTCTCCCATCGTTTGATAAGTATCGAAGTATGCGGCAGTCCGCCAGCAATTGGGTTATAATACTGGTAATGGGACAATTGCGGCTGCATTAATACAATTGGTCGGGCCTCATTTTATAGTATTTATTGTATTCGTACTTTATGGGTTTATTTCACTGCCATAGCGTTTTGTTAGGTTTTCAATAGTCTAGCTAGAATAGTAGTTTTTAACCAGGGTTTAATCGACTTTTTGTTTTTTGTTGGGGTAACAGGGGTTCGACGAGGTTCCTTTAAATTAAAACAGAGTTTTCTATTATGGGAATTTCTATCACATCGTCTACTGATTATGCAAATATAACAACAGTTCATCTCAGATATTTAAACTTACATGTTCAACAACCTATAAATTTGCGTTGCTGTTTGTTTAGCGTTGCGCAGTTGTAAGTTTGTAAGTTTTAGTGAACCCGTCATCTCCACAGATGTCGCGCGCTTTGGTGTTTGTGCTTATATGATAGTGCGCTTTGATGCTTTCTGCTTATGACTTTGAAACATCTTGGGTTGTTATGGCAAACCAAGGATTTTCAACCTGAATCTTTTCATTTTCTATAACCTTGCATGAAATTATGCTTCCCCTTTATAAAGTCTTAATTGGGTTCCTAATTTCAACCATCTGGTACAATGGGGTTTGGCGGGAGCTTTCAGGATAGCGCAGGGGTTCGACAGGCTCGTTAGGGTTTAGAATTGGGAAAATCTACGGTGTATTATTTTATTTGATGTTGCCTTATTGCTAGAGCAGACAGGTACGAATAGATTTGTTTAAATATATATCCAATTCATATCTAATTTATCAAATTACATTTTCGGTCAATCATAAATCCAAAACTTGACATAGTTCATATAGTTCACATAATGTCATAGTTCGAAAAATTATTGGTACATTCAAATTTTAACCCCCAAGCCGAAATTAGATCGAAATAATTAAACATTTTTCTGAAATCAATAATTTTTTGTAAAATTTACCATCTTCCAATACACCATTGTGCACCGCAAGTTTTTGTTGAATTAAGTTTTTGGACACGTCAGTGTACATAACGATCGTTTCAATATTATGTTGTTGTTCTTGGTAGTATTCTTCTCTTTCATCATGATGAAATCGCTTCTCTTTTCGAATACTGGACCAATTGCTTTGAAATTTTCAGTGGTTAAAGATTGATATTTTTGCCATAAGGCTATTACTTTTACTTCTTACAAAAATTTCTGTGGACTTCAAAGATTCGCGTTTTTTATGTGGCAGAATAAAAAATAGCGACACCTTGTGACGTGTCCATATATTTGAGTACAGCTCTTTTGTTTGTATTAGTCCTCGATTTAATGGAATATTCAAATACTTCCCCGCTAGATCGGAAAAGTTCAGAATAATTCAATATTTTTGAAAAAACTTATAGTGCAATATAGCAATTATCTAAGTATATTACCACATTTGTGAATGTTTCTTTGAAAAATGAGAGATTTGATTTGAAATTAATGCTTCCATTGAATTGAATTTAAATCCGTCGTTAACTGAAAGCTTTAAAATAACAAGTTAGTGGTTGTCCAGCTTGGGTTGGGAGGAATTAAAAAATTTTCAATCTGCATTCGGGGGTGTTTTTTGAAATAAATGATTTCGTTGAATTGAATTTAAATCCGTTGTTAACTTAAATGCCCAACCCAGATTTGTGTTTGGTAAATTTTTATTTAAATACAAAAAATTCTGATAAATAATAATTTATTTCTAAGTCATTGTCGCGTGAATGTCCTAGCCGTACAAAAATACATTTGTGAATGCTAAATGATGTGGATTGTTTTTTACTTTGAGTAAAACAGTAAAGATGCAAAGTAAGAATGTTAAGCTAAATAGTGGGGAAATGAAAGAAAACGTATTAACAAAAAAGCGCTGGATGTTTCCACGAATTTAAGAAAGAAATGAAATGGTCACTTCTAATTCTCCGATGAAGCGTAATAAATTGGTAGATTCGAAAGTACGCAACATGAGGAATTTTCATTAAATTTTCAGAATTTTCTGATTTTGTCGCAACGACACTGATCAGTTTGTTCTTCATTAGGGATTGCGAATACTTTAGAATAGTTCTGTTTTATCAGCTAAATTGTTATTTATCCGAAGCTAACACTGAATATTCATAGTTTCTAATATGTGTATTGAAATGGTTTATTTTTGAACGAAAAGTTAACATGTTTTAAGCAAGCTGACAAGCTAGAAAAATCTAAGTTACACTGCACGCATGCCAGGTCATATTTATTAATCCCTCGCTCAATCGTATGTTTTTTTTAGCGGATCCTCTGCTAATAAGTGGTCATTTTGTACACGAAACTGGAAATAATAAAATACAATAATATGCAGCAATAATCGCGAAAGTCGTTCGGGTTCATTCGCGGGCCGTTTTTCCGGAGTTCCTAACATTTCAAATTTTTCATTTTGTCAGGCTAGTTTTTTATTTCACATTTTGTTTTGTCTCTGTACAACACATTTCCTATAGTTTATGATTGTTATCAAATTGCTGTGTAGTTCTTTGCGTTTCATACTTTTTCATTTCTTTTTGTTGTCAAGACTTTATGATAGTTTTTGATTTTACAGTTTTTTAATCTTGGTTTAAAAAAGACCATAATATTATAGTATGAATTTTTACACGCATTTTCTACTTGAGTCTCTCTCTTGTTGTTTGTTCTCCTTTTCCCTCTAATAATAGGTCATCTATAAACTTGTTTTGATATCATGATGCCATGAAAAGATAATATCATTTGAACTTACGGGTTATGTTCTGATAGTCGCGTTTTTTTACTATAACTTGGTTCTAATTTTATTGCTCGATTCAAATTAGAATGATTTTAAGTCGAATCACGTCCAAATATTAACTGAGAACAGCTAAACTAACCCAATATGATATGTTCATTTTGCAATAATATTTTTTGCCTTGAATAGTAATTTTTTAACAAATGTTCATATTACTATCGTGTATTATTCACTTGTTTTATTTTATCATTAATTGCGGTATATTGACTTTTCACTTATTTCAATTTCGGTTTGGAATGATTGAAATGAGTGTTTTACCTTCTGCTTAAAACAAACATCAATGTCGTTATACAGTTAGTGCTGGTCAAAACTAATTTAAAAAGTGTTCGGTAAATGGTATCGGGTATCGGTAATATCGGAAATTTTTTGGTATCGGCATTCGTATCGATATCGGCTAAATGTAGACTTGGAGTGATCGTGTTCGCGGTATTAGCCTCGTTAGGTAGGAGCAATGTAGTTTCCCAACCGCGCGAATAGAAACGGGAATATGATTATGACATGATTTTAGCCATTTATCAACCCAACTAATTTGGCTATTTTTACAGCCAATTTTTTATATTGACATTTTTAACATTGCATGGAAATTATGAAGAAATATATCGAATGGGAATTTTTCGATGTGTAAAATGCAAAATACGACGTCATAATGGCATAAAATTCTACGCACGCAACTCGATGTATCAGTTAGACAGAATGAGTGAACATTTATTTATTTTACCACCCACAGTAGCCAAACCCGAATAGATAATGACATAGTTCGAACAACTATATCTCTTCTCTGTATTTCTCTCTTGTGAATTAAATAACTTGATAATGTCTTAGGTCAACGAAATTTAGTTCCACCTAAAGTAAGATGGACTCGGTATGCACATAGCATGGCATTAAATTGATATTTTCATGTATTTTTAATATAAGATTAGCTTTGCTTTACCTCTGTCAAACAGCATTTTTGTGATTTATGACACCAAAACTTGATATTGAAACTATATATTTATTTTCAGTTTTCTAAAACACTGATTGAAAAAGTCATTGCATCAAACGGAATCGACAGTGTTAACAGTATGGTGCATCACAGAGTTAAATGGAAGCCTATTTAGTCTAGACAGGGGTTCTCAAACTTTTGGTGTTGCGGAGCCCTCGAAAGGTTGAATATTATTCGCGGAGCCCCAAAATAAATTTTAAAATTGATACTCTCAGATTATTATTCCCGAGCAAGTTAAAAGTACTTTATTTATTCTAAATGCTGAACCTTTTTTAATAGGGTTAACACAAGTCATAAATATATCTAAATTTTATACTAAAGCTGTAAATTTGACACTTGACGAACATATTAATAAATTAGGGATCGAATCTTTTCTTTTTTGACATTTTTGGAAAACTTAATTAAAAGGCCGTTAGTAACGTGCGCTATTTCATTTTGTTACAATCGCCGATTTTTTCCATCAGCATGGCGTGTTTTAAACATCTTTACGCCGCTGTTTATTCTCCCTAAATCAAAAATTTCCCTCGGCATATACATGTATTGTTACACAATGACGACGTTAATTGCTTTTTTGTTCTCGTGGGGAATTATGAGTTCAATGTGAAAAACATGTTACCATATTATAGTCATCGGCGACGAAATGCTAAAAATAATAATCAATAAAAAGGTAAATCCACAACTCAAATTTCTTGATTGAAAAACGGCATTCTAAAATATTTAAACTGAAACTTAAAATGGAAGATCACACTTTGGTTTCAGCAGACTCACCTCAGATTGAAAACGCTTCTATAGACATTGTAAATCACAAAATTTGGTGTTATGTTAGGTTTTCATCGTAGTAGCTGCGAAATCGAAACACAGTCAATTGTGCGCGCGATTTAACTTTTTTTTCATTCTGAAACTACCGACGCAGCCGCACGCAATCAATTGTGCGCGCGATCCGCGATGTACCTTTTTTCATTCTGAAACTACCGACGGAGCTGAATGCAATAAAATAATTTTCAATTGTTCGTATTTTCCCCAGACATTGTGATTTTTTAAACGGCGATATCTTGCTTAAAAATAATCTCAAATGCGAAAGAACAAATCAAGTTTGACAAATCCCAAGATCGCAAAAATACGACACCAATTTATTTATAGTTGGCAGTTTATCACATATTTTATGTTATTTTAGAACAGTACTTCTTACATTTTAGTAATCCTAATAGTAATCTCGAATCAAACGTGAGTAACGATGAGCACAACTACATTATACCGACGAGACACGTCAAATGCTCCATCGGTCTTGGATTGAATATTTTACGCAACAGAAATCTCGTTATCCGTTTTTTTAATCGCGAAAAATGTTGCGCGGAAATTTCCGATTCCAATTTTGAACCACCTCCCTCTTAAGAATCCTGGCTGCGCTACTGCTCATAAATAATGTCATTTTTTAATTCCGGCCCTTTACCATATTTCGAGGCTATATTGTTGTCAGATGTTATCAAAGCTGTTATTGCTTCTTTGAACAGTTACAAAATTTTGAGTCAGTATTTTGAAGAGTAATCGAATAGCTCGCGGAGCCCCTGGGTTTCTCTCGCGGAGCCCTGGGGCTCCGTACGGAGCACTTTGAGAACCTATGGTCTAGAGAGTAGAGAGCAAGTATGAAATCTTATAAATCTTTCAATTCATATTTTGTCCGGTATAAACTGATATATGATGTTAAATCCCGCTAGTCATGAAGAGCTGCAAATATGTGAATTATTCTCACAAGATGTCCAAAATATTTCGCCCAATTTTATTATATAATTTCGTAGAGTCATGTAATGCAATGGTTTCCACCCTCTAGTTCACGGGCGAGTGTGCAGTTCTTAGCTGGTATGCGATAAATTTTGCTAATTTGGTAATTTCGTATACATAATTCCCGAAAAGACGCGGGTTATGTTTCCTTTTGGGCGTTCTCCCATCGTTTGACAAGTATCGAAGTATGCGCCAGTCGCCAACAATGGGGTTATAATACAGGCAATGAGGGCATTTGCGGCTGCATTAATACAATTGGCCGGGCATCATTTTATAGTATTTATTGTATTCGTACTTTATGGGTTTATTTCGTTGCCATAGCGTTTTGTTAGTTTTCCAATATGCTAGAACAGTAGTTTAAATCGAATTTTTGGTGTTCGTTGGTGTTGTTTCAGGGATTCGACGAGGTTCCTTCAAATTAAAACAGTTTTATATTATGGGACTTTTCTATCACATCGTCTACTAATTATGCAAATTTAATTACAGTTCATCTCAGATATTCAAACTTACACTTTCAACAACTAATAAATTAGCGTTGCTGTTTGTATAGCGTTGCGCAGTTGTAAGTTTTAGTGAACCCGTCATCTCCACGGATGTCGCGCGCTCTGGTCTTTGTGCTTATATGATAGTGCCCTTTGATGCTTTCTGATTATGACTTTGAAACATCTTGGGTTGGTATGGCAAGCCAAGGATTTTCAACCTGAATCTTTCAATTTTCTATAACCTTGCACGAAATTATGCTTCCCCATTTTTAAAGTCGGGAATTGGGGTCCTAATTACAACCATTTGGTACAATGGGGGTTGGCGGTAGCTTTCAGGATAGCGCAGGGGTTCGACAGGCTTGGAATGGTTAGGGTTTAGAAATTGGAAAATCTACGGAGTGTTGTTTTATTTGAGGTTGCCTTTTCGCTAGAGCAGACAGGTACGAATAGATTTGTTGGAATATTTATCCAATTCATATCTAATTTATCAAATTACATTTTCTGTCATTTATAAACTCCAAACTTCACATAGTTCATATAGTTAACATAATGTCATAGTTCGAAAAATTATTGGTACATTCAAATTTTAACCCCCAAGTTGAAATTAGATCGAAATAATTAAATTTTTTTCTGAAATCAATCAATTTTTGTAAAATTTATCATTTTCGAATACCACATTGTCCCACCACAGCTTTTTGTTGAATTAAGTTATTTATTCAATCCTCGATTTAATGGAATATTCAATTTTTTCCCCGCTGGGTCGGAAAAGTTCGAAATAATTCAATGTTTTTGAAAAAACTTATAGTGCAATATACTAATTATTTAGGTATATTACTACAGTTGTAAATGTTTCTTTGAAATTTGAGAGATTTGATTTGAAAAAAATGCCTCCATTGAATTGAATTAAAAACTTAAAGCTTCAAAATAACAAATTAGTGGTTGTCTAGTTTGGGTTAGGATTCGGGTTAGGAATAATTAAAAAAAATTGAAATCTGCATTCGGTGGTGTTTTTTTGAAATAAATGCTTTCGTTGAATTGAATTTAATTTTGTTGTTAACTTGAATGTCCGACCCAGATTTGTCTTTGGTAAATTTTTATTTAAATACAAAAAATTCTGATAAATAATAATTTATTTTTAAGTCATTGTCGCGTTAATGTCTTAGCCGTACAAAAATACATTTGTGAATGCTAAATGATGTTTATTGTAAGAGTAAAACAGTAAAGATGCAAAGTAAGAATGTTAAGCTAAATAGTGGGGAAATGAAAGAAAACGTATCAACAAAAAAGCGTTGGACGTTTCCACAAATTTAAGAAAAAAATGAAATGGTCACTTCTAATTTTCTGATAAAGCGTAATAAATTGGTAGATTTGAAAGCACGCAACATGAGGACTTTTAGGTAAATTTTCAGAATTTTCTGAATTTGTCGCAACGACACTGATCAGTTTGTTCTTCATTAGGGATTGCGAATACTTTTGCAGAGCAATGCTGTATTATATAATGATATTTTGCGAAAATCCTAAGCTATGTAATGAAGAGAGATAAATGAACTGCAAAATTCTTGTTTCTAACACCCTTTTTTATACAAATTTCTCACACTATATCTCCGCCATAACAAAAACGCTTGATCTTATGTTTGAAAGTTGCACAGCAACAGATTCATAAAAAAACGCATGTTACTTTTCGGATTTTGTCTCCCTTAGTGAATTCATTAGACACGACTTAGTTTTGGTGGTAAAAAATGTAGATCAAACAGCAGGGTTGTACAAATTATATTACAGGAAGACCAGATACAAATAACTGGGTGAAAAGTAATTACTTAGTATCTCACGAGCCAACATTGAGTTTCTCGTGGAACTTCATTGTATTTTCAACCCTAAATATTAACTTTTTAATATGCTTGTAGGAAGTAAAATGATATTTTCTGTTATTTGCTGTCTAGTTCTGTTTTATTAGCTGAATTGTTATTTATCCGACGCTGACACTGAATATTCATGGTTTCTAATATGTGTATTGAAATGGTTTATTTTTGAACGAAAAGTTAACATGTTTTAAGCAAGCTGACAAGCTAGAAAAATCTTAGTTACACTGCACGCATGCCAGGCCATATTTATTAATCCCTCGCTCAATCGTATGTTTTTCTTTTTTAGCTTATCCTCTGCTAATAAGTGACCATTTTGTACACGAAACTGTAAATAATAAAATACAATAATATGCAGCAATAATCGCGAAAGTCGTTCGGGTTCATTCGCGGGCCGTTTTTCCGGAGTTCCTAACATTTCAAATTTTTCATTTTGTCAAGGCTAGTTTTTCTTTTCACATTTTGTTTTGTCTCTGTACAAAATATTTTATATAGTTTTTGATTGTGATTTAATTGATGTGTTTGATTATTGCTCGGTCTGTTTATCCTCGGTTTGTGCGCTAAATTGGTTGTAGGCTGCACTGTTTTATACTTGACGCTTACATTGGATATTCATATTTTCCAGCGCATAGAAAACAGTCTTAAACAGGCTTGCAAGGCAGAAAATATCCAATTTACATTGCACACATGCCGAGCCATATTATTTAAGCCTTTGCCTAATCGTTTGTTCTTCTATTTTAGCTGATCCTCTGCTAATCCTTTAATGTTGGAGAGTGTTAGAATATTTTAGAATAAAACATGTCCAACTAACTGTTAACTGACGGCGCGTGTTGGATGTAATTGTGCCAAATCATATCTGTCTAAGATTTAAAAAAATAAAAATGTGGGTTTTACTGGCTTTCATGTAGGTACATCCTAAAACTCCTATTCGTAGTGCGATTGTTTTAAAATCATATTCTACAATATGTTAACGTGACTATAAATATTAAAGAAAACAAATCTCCCAAATCAAATAAACTCTCCTTGGGTTTAGTACAAAATATAGAACGCCGTTAACAATATAAAGAGGAAAATATGGGATACCTGTAAAGAAGAAAAATGTCTGTCAATTACATACTTCTACGAACATTTGTTTCTGTAGTTCTTTGCGTTTCATACTTTTTCATTTTTTTTTGTTGTCAAGACTTTATGATAGTTTTTGACTTACAGTTTTTTGCTCTTGGTTTAAAAAAGACCATAATATTATAGTATGAATTTTTACACGCATTTTCTACTTGAGTCTCTCTCTTGTTGTTTGTTCTCCTTTTCCCCCTAATAATAGGTCATCTATAAACTTGTTTTGGTATCATGATGCCATGAAAAGATAATATCATTTGAACTTACGGGTTATGTTCTGATAGTCGCGTTTTATTTACTATAACTTGGTTCTAATTTTATTGCTCGATTCAAATTAGAATGATTTTAAGTCGAATCACGTCCAAATATTAACCGAGGACAGCTAAACTAACCCAATATGATATGTTCATTTTGCAATAATATTTTTTGCCTTGAATAGTAATTTTTTAACAAATGTTCATATTACTATCGTGTATTATTTACTTGTTTTATTTTATCATTAATTGCGGTATATTGACTTTTCATTTATTTCAATTTTGGTTTGGAATGATTGAAATGAGTGTTTTACCTTCTGCTTAAAACAAAAATAAATGTCGTTATACAGTTAGTGCTGGTCAAAACTAATTTAAAAAGTGTTCGGTAAATGGTATCGGGTATCGGTAATATCGGAAATGTTTTGGTATCGGCATTTGTATCGATATCGGCTAAATGTAGACTGATATTTTCAAGATAATTAACTTTTAATCTATTCCATAATGTTTTAAAAAGTAGGTTGAAATACTGACATGAAAATTATTTTTTTCTTGGAGTGATCGTGTTCGCGGTATTAGCCTCGTTAGGTAGGAGCAATGTAGTTTCCCAACCGCGCAAATAGAAACGGGAATATGATTATGACATGATTTTAGCCATTTATCAGCCCAACTAATTTGGCTATTTTTACAGCCAATTTTTTATATTGACATTTTTAACATTGCATGGAAATTATGAAGAAATATATCGAATGGGAATTTTTCGATGTGTAAATTGCAAAATACGACGTCATAATGGCATAAAATTCTACGCACGCAACTCGATGTATCAGTTAGACAGAATGAGTGAACATTTATTTATTTTACCACCCACAGTAGCCAAACCCGAATAGATAATGACATAGTTCGAACAACTATATCTCTTCTCTGTATTTCTGTCTTGTGAATTAAATACCTTGATAATGTCTTAGGTCAACGAAATTTAGTTCCACCTAAAGTAAGATGGACTCGGTATGCACATAACATGGCATTAAATTGATATTTTTATGTATTTTTAATATAAGATTAGCTTTGCTTTACCTCTGTCAAACAGCATTTTTGTGATTTATGACCCCAAAACTTGATAATGAAACTATATATTTATTTTCAGTTTTCTAAAACACTGATTGAAAAAGTCATTGCATCAAACGGAATCGACAGTGTTAACAGTATGGTGCATCACAGAGTTAGATGGAAGCCTATTTAGTCTAGAGAGTAGAGAGCAAGTATGAAATCTTATAAATCTTTCAATTCATATTTTGTCCGGTATAAACTGATATATGATGTTAAATCCCGCTAGTCATGAAGAGCTGCAAATATGTGAATTATTCTCACAAGATTTCCAAAGTATTTCGCCCAATTTTATTTTATAATTTCGTAGAGTCATGTAATGCAATGGTTTCCACCCTCTAGTTCACGGGCGAGTGTGCAGTTCTTAGCTGGTATGCGATAAATTTTGCAAATTTGATAATTTCGTATACATAATTCCCGAAAAGACGCGGGTTATGTTTCTATTTGGGCGTTCTCCCATCGTTTGACAAGTATCGAAGTATGCGCCAGTCGCCAACAATGGGGTTATAATACAGGCAATGAGGGCATTTGCGGCTGCATTAATACAATTGGCCGGGCATCATTTTATAGTATTTATTGTATTCATACTTTATGGGTTTATTTCGTTGCCATAGCGTTTTGTTAGTTTTCCAATATGCTAGAACAGTAGTTTTTAACCAGGGTTAAATCGAATTTTTGGTGTTCGTTGGTGTTGTTTCAGGGATTCGACGAGGTTCCTTCAAATTAAAACAGTTTTATATTATGGGACTTTTCTATCACATCGTCTACTAATTATGCAAATTTAATTACAGTTCATCTCAGATATTCAAACTTACACATTCAACAACTAATAAATTAGCGTTGCTGTTTGCATAGCGTTGCGCAGTTGTAAGTTTTAGTGAACCCGTCATCTCCACGGATGTCGCACGCTCTGGTCTTTGTGCTTATATGATAGCGCCCTTTGATGCTTTCTGATTATGACTTTGAAACATCTTGGGTTGGTATGGCAAGCCAAGGATTTTCAACCTGAATCTTTTAATTTTCTATAACCTTGCACGAAATTATGCTTCCCCTTTTTAAAGTCGGGAATTGGGGTCCTAATTACAACCATTTGGTACAATGGGGGTTGGCGGTAGCTTTCAGGATAGCGCAGGGTTTCGACAGGCTTGGAATGGTTAGGGTTTAGAAATTGGAAAATCTACGGAGTGTTGTTTTATTTGAGGTTGCCTGTTCGCTAGAGCAGACAGGTACGAATAGATTTGTTGAAATATTTATCCAATTCATATCTAATTTATCAAATTACATTTTCTGTCATTTATAAACTCCAAACTTCACATAGTTCATATAATTCACATAATGTCATATTTCGAAAAATTATTGGTACATTAGAAGTTTAACCCCCAAGCCGAAATTAGATCGAAATACTTAAATTTTTTTTCTGAAATCAATCAATTTTTTTAAAATTTATCATTTTCGAATACCACATTGTCCCACCACAGCTTTTTGTTGAATTAAGTTATTTATTCAATCCTCGATTTAATGGAATATTCAATTTTTTCCCCGCTGGGTCGGAAAAGTTTGAAATAATTGTATGTTTTTGAAAAAACTTATAGTGCAATATAGTAATTATTTAGGTATATTACTACAGTTGTAAATGTTTCTTTGAAAATTGAGAGATTTGTTTTAAAAAAAATGCCTCCATTGAATTGAATTTAAAACTTAAAGCTTCAAAATAACAAATTAGTGGTTGTCTAGTTTGGGTTAGGATTCGGGTTATGAATAATTAAAAAAAATTGAAATCTGCATTCGATGGTGATTTTTTGAAATAAATGCTTTCGTTGAATTGAATTGAATTCTGTTGTTAACTTGAATGCCCGATCCAGATTTGTCTTTGGTAAATTTTTATTTAAATACAAAAAATTCTGATAAATAATAATTTATTTCTAAGTCATTGTCGCGTTAATGTCTTAGCCGTACAAAAATACATTTGTGAATGCTAAATGATGTTTATTGTAAGAGTAAAATAGTAAAGATGCAAAGTAAGAATGTTAAGCTAAATAGTGGGGAAATGAAAGAAAACGTATCAACAAAAAAGCGTTGGACGTTTCCACAAATTTAAGAAAGAAATGGAATGGTCACTTCTAATTTTCTGATGAAGCGTAATAAATTGGTAGATTTGAAAGCACGCAACATGAGGACTTTTAGGTAAATTTTCAGAATTTTCTGAATTTGTCGCAACGACACTGATCAGTTTGTTCTTCATTAGGGATTGTGAATACTTTTGCAGAGCAATGCTGTATTATATAATGATATTTTGCGAAAATCCTAAGCTATGTAATGAAGAGAGATAAATGAACTGCAAAATTCTTGTTTCTAACACCCTTTTTTATACAAATTTCTCACACTATATCTCCGCCATAACAAAAACGCTTGATCTTATGTTTGAAAGTTGCACAGCAACAGTTTCATAAAAAAACGCAAGTTACTTTTCGAATTTTGTCTCCCTTAGTGAATTCATTAGACACGACTTAGTTTTGGTGGTAAAAAATGTAGATCAAACAGCAGGGTTGTACAAATTATATTACAGGAAGACCAGATACAAATAACTGGGTGAAAAGTAATTACTTAGTATCTCACGAGCCAACATTGAGTTTCTCGTGGAACTTTATTGTATTTTCAACCCTAAATATTAACTTTTTAATATGCTTGTAGGAAGTAAAATGATATTTTCTGTTATTTGCTGTCTAGTTCTGTTTTATTAGCTGAATTGTTATTTATCCGACGCTGACACTGAATATTCATGGTTTCTAATATGTGTATTGAAATGGTTTATTTTTGAACGAAAAGTTAACATGTTTTAAGCAAGCTGACAAGCTAGAAAAATCTTAGTTACACTGCACGCATGCCAGGTCATATTTATTAATCCCTCGCTCAATCGTATGTTTTTCTTTTTTAGCTTATCCTCTGCTAATAAGTGACCATTTTGTACACGAAACTGTAAATAATAAAATACAATAATATGCAGCAATAATCGCGAAAGTCGTTCGGGTTCATTCGCGGGCCGTTTTTCCGGAGTTCCTAACATTTCAAATTTTTCATTTTGTCAAGGCTAGTTTTTCTTTTCACATTTTGTTTTGTCTCTGTACAAAATATTTTATATAGTTTTTGATTGTGATTCAATTGATGTGTTTGATTATTGCTCGGTCTGTTTATCCTCGGTTTGTGCGCTAAATTGGTTGTAGGCTGCACTGTTTTATACTTGACGCTTACATTGGATATTCATATTTTCCAGCGCATAGAAAACAGTCCCAAACAGGCTGGCAAGGCAGAAAATATCCAATTTACATTGCACACATGCCGAGCCATATTATTTAAGCCTTTGCCTAATCGTTTGTTCTTCTATTTTAGCTGATCCTCTGCTAATCCTTTAATGTTGGAGAGTGTTAGAATATTTTAGAATAAAACACGTCCAACTAACTGTTAACTGACGGCGCGTGTTGGATGTAATTGTGCCAAATCATATCTGTCTAAGATTTAAAAAAATAAAAATGTGGGTTCTACTGGCTTTCATGTAGGTACATCCTAAAACTCCTATTCGTAGTGCGATTGTTTTAAAATCATATTCTACAATATGTTAACGTGACTATAAATATTAAAGAAAACGAATCTCCCAAATCAAATAAACTCTCCTTGGGTTTAGTACAAAATATAGAACGCCGTTAACAATATAAAGAGGAAAATATGGGATACCTGTAAAGAAGAAAAATGTCTGTCAATTACATACTTCTACGAACATTTGTTTCTGTAGTTCTTTGCGTTTCATACTTTTTCATTTTTTTTTGTTGTCAAGACTTTATGATAGTTTTTGACTTACAGTTTTTTGCTCTTGGTTTAAAAAAGAACATAATATTATAGTGTGAATTTTTACACGCAATTTCTACTTGTTGTACTTGTTTCTACTACACGTCCAAATATTAACTGAAGACAGCATAACTAACCCAATATGATATGTTCATTTTCCAATAATATTGTCTGCCTTGAATAGTGATTTTTTAACAAATGTTCATATTACTATCGTGTATTATTTACTAGTTTTATTTTATCATTAATTGCGGTATATTGAATTTTCATTTATTTCAATTTCGGTTTGGAATGCTGAAATGAGTGTTTTACCTTCTGCTTAAAACAAACATCAATGTCGTAATACATGCAGTCAGTGCTGGTCAAAACTAATAAATAAGAATTTCGGTAAAAGATATCGGGTATCGGTGATATCGGCAATATTTTGGTACCGGTATTCGTATCGATATCGGCTAAATGTAGACTGATATTTTCAAGATAATTAACTTTTAATCTATTCCATAATGTTTTAAAAAGTAGGTTGAAATACTGACATGAAAATTATTTTTTTCTTGGAGTATCATGACGAAATATATCGAATGTGAATTTTTCGATGTGCAAAATACAAAATACGACGTTGTCATGGCATAAAATTCTACACACACAACTCGATTGGCGACAAAAGGTATCGGTAAATCTCTTAGTTGGAATCTCTAGTATAATGTAATGGACGTTAATGGAATGTTTAAAATAGATATACACTTCATGCGTTATTGTATCAAATATATGTACTCTTTTACTGCAAACCTAAAAAACTGGTAAGATATCAAATAGCATCTTTTTTAAGCCATCTCAAGCATATAATAGTATGTTTCACATACTACTACTAAGATTTATTTCCTCAGCAACAGACAAAGTATAATTGTTTTCTTCCGTATATATATTTGACCCGGGGTTATTTCGAAAGTTATCGGGCATTGTACTTTCGAATGAACGCTCATAGACAGGCAATTTCATCTTCTGTTCGTGGGAAAAAAAGAGGCATATTGACTTCAACAAAATCTTGTATCGGTCTTGTCTCCTCATATTCTTGTTTGTTTATAGTTATTTCGGATCATTGCAGGTCGGCTATTTAAAAGTTAATTTGCATTAGAAGTTTGTCGTTCAAGTAGTGTTAATTTAATTGCTGTAATAATCGGATTGTTTGCTTGTTTTATATTTTGTTTAAATGATAGGGTTTATTTATATTACATAAATTAATGTTGCTATTGTTTGCATCTTTTTGAATTAAGTATGTTGTCGACATACTTAGGTTGGTCGTAAACTTTAGCAACCCAATACATTATGACCAAGTATGACAGATGTCCCAGTATATTGGCATATGTGAAAAGTAGGGTTAATAGTTTTGGCTTCTACATTATGCGTTTCGACCTCTACAATAATCATTTTTATCAGCACACTATTTGACGTTACTCATCACATATTATTCGTTTCTCGTACTTTGTTCATGTAGACTGGATATTTCATTGCCAGTAATAGACTTCAATCATATTCAAAGATGTGGAGTTGTTGATATCGAAAAAACTGGCAGGTTATAAGTCTTAAGGGAGTTGATGTCGCGCAGCGTCACCGCCCAACACGTTATAGGCGTCTTGTAGAGCCTCATCATACAAAATAAGTTGCTCATAATTCACTTCCTCTACTATAAAAGTGCATAATAACTAAATGTATATATATTTTTACAGGATTCTTCAATTATGGAACATGACGAATCTTTCTGTTTTTCAAAAGAAAATACAACTCAATTATTTGAATATGAAGAAGAGTTTTATTAAAGATAACTGAGATGTGCTAGCCAACAAATGCATCGAGTCCACACACAAGACTTTGATATAGAAAAATAGACTGTTGTTTAAGACTGTATTTCATTGCCATACGTACTTTAAGCTCGTATGTATGTGCACTGATTACTAATATGTGATCGCAAACAAATGCATTGGGCAGCACATACACATGTCTTTTATATCAAATAAGACTGTTGTTTAAAACTATAACAAAATGTCATGCACACTGTAAAAGGATTATATGCGGAAGTTTAACATGGGTCGACCCGTGAGGAACTAACTATTCATGTAATTTGAATAATTGCAAAAGGATTTTCGATTGTATATTTATTAATGAATTGAATCATTGCTCAGAAAACTAAATACAATTGTTATTTGTATTCTAACAACCTGCAATGCAATCCTGTATTTGATGTCCTGGTAGGATAAGTTTAAAATGATTCTTTCGTTTTACGTTATTCTTATATTTTTTTTTTACTGTTATTGTATATTACTGATTTATTAATTATATTGTCGTTTATTACTGATATTGTATATTTTTTAATAAGCTTTTTTTGTAATATGCTGTTTCCATATTAAGCTATCTTATTTGTCATATTCATTATTTTCTATTGTATTTTTGGAGATATTTTCAACAGGAAAACAAGATATCGTGACACCGACAACAGAAGAAAAGTATTAACAGGTCTTGCCATGGCTTTTTTGTTTTTAATACTTTATTTGGTATAGATAGATTTAGAATTAGACCCATTCCCGCCATTAGGAATAATAGGGTTTTTATTAGGCTTAGATACTTTTAATGTTATTCTAGCTTCTCAGGCACAGAACTATAAAGGAACTGGGAAAATTAGGAAAAGACTGATGCAAGGAAAATCTACAAATTACATGTAAATATTTTTACAAATTTTATTAGGCTTAGATATTGTTATTATTATCTTAGCTTCTCAGGCTCAGAATTTTGAAGGCACTGGAGAAATTGGAAAAAGACAAAATCAGAGACAAATCTGAAATTCCGGTAAGTATGTTACAAGTGTTTCATTAGTCAGGCTTACTTTTTCTATCTAGTGTTCATTTAGATTTTAGTTCGATATAATACTCTTTTGGTCATATTAATTCTGATACAGTAATGCGCTAAGTATTATGTTCATTGCTAATATTGAATATTTGATAATAAAGCTTTTTTAGTAATATGCTCTATTTATATTTGCCCATCTTATTTATCTTAATCATTATTTTCTCTTCTATTTTTGAGGTATTTTCAACAGGAAACAGAATGTCGTGACACCGACGAAAGAAGAAAAGTATTAACAGGGATTGCCATGTTTTTTTTTTGTTTTTAATACTTTATTTGGTATAGATAGATTTAGAATTAGACCCATTCCCGCCATTAGGAATAATAGGGTTTTTATTAGGCTTAGATACTTTTAATGTTATTCTAGTTTCTCAGGCACAGAACTATAAAGGAACTGGGAAAATTAGGAAAAGACTGATGCAAGGAAAATCTACAAATTACATATTATTATCTTAGCTTCTCAGGCTCAGAATTTTGAAGGCACTGGAGAAATTGGAAAAAGACAAAATCAGAGACAAATCTGAAATTCCGGTAAGTATGTTACAAGTGTTTCATTAATCAGGCTTACTTCTTCTATCTTGTGTTTATTTAGATTTTAGTTCGATATAATACTTTTTTTATCATATTAATTCTGATACAGTAATGCGCGAAGTATTATGTTCATTGCTGATATTGAATATTTGATAATAAAGCTTTTTTTAGTAATATGCTCTATTCATATTTGCCTATCTTATTTATTTTTTTTTTTTTTTTTTTTTTTTTTATTTTTTTTCTCTTCTATTTTTTGAGGTATTTTCAACAGGAAACAGAATGTCGTGACACCGACCAAAGAAGAAAAGTGTTAACAGGGATCGCCATGGCATTTTTGTTTTTAATATTTTCTCTTGTTAGAGATAGATTTAGACCCATTCCCACCGTTAGAAGTACCCGCCATTAGGATTAATAGGGTTTTTGTTAGGCTTAGATATTTTTAATGGTATTCTAGACTTTCAGGCAAAGAATTATGAAGGCAATGGGGAAATTAGGAAAAGAATTATACAAAGAAACAATGAAGAAAATAGGAAAAGACTGATACAAGGAAACAATGAAGAAAATAGGAAAAGACTGATACAAGGAAAATCTACAAATTGAATGTAAATATTCTTACGAATTTTATTAGGCTTAGATATTGTTAATGTTATCTCAGCTTCACAGGCAAAAAATTTTGAAGACACGGAAGAAATTGAAAATTGACGGAATTAGAGACAAATCTGAAATTCCAGTAAGTATGTTAAAAGTGTTTCATTAGTCAGGCTTACTTTTTCTATCTAGTGTTCATTTAGATTTTAGTTCGATATAATACTTTTTTGATCATATTAATTCTGATACAGTAATGCGCTAAGTATTATGTTCATTGCTGATATTGAATATTTGATAATAAAGCTTTTTTAGTAATATGCTCTATTTATATTTGCCCATCTTATTTATCTTAATCATTATTTTCTCTTCTATTTTTGAGGTATTTTCAACAGGAAACAGAATGTCGTGACACCGACGAAAGAAGAAAAGTATTAACAGGGATTGCCATGTTTTTTTTGTTTTTAATACTTTATTTGGTATAGATAGATTTAGAATTAGACCCATTCCCGCCATTAGGAATAATAGGGTTTTTATTAGGCTTAGATACTTTTAATGTTATTCTAGTTTCTCAGGCACAGAACTATAAAGGAACTGGGAAAATTAGGAAAAGACTGATGCAAGGAAAATCTACAAATTACATGTAAACATTTTTACGAATTTTATTAGGCTTAGATATTGTTATTATTATCTTAGCTTCTCAGGCTCAGAATTTTGAAGGCACTGGAGAAATTGGAAAAAGACAAAATCAGAGACAAATCTGAAATTCCGGTAAGTATGTTACAAGTGTTTCATTAGTCAGGCTTACTTCCTCTATCTTGTGTTTATTTAGATTTTAGTTCGATATAATACTTTTTTTATCATATTAATTCTGATACAGCAATGCGCGAAATATTATGTTCATTGCTGATATTGAATATTTGATAATAAAGCTTTTTTTAGTAATATGCTCTATTCATATTTGCCTATCTTATTTATCTTAATCATTATTTTCTCTTCTATTTTTGAGGTATTTTCAACAGGAAACAGAATGTCGTGACACCGACCAAAGAAGAAAAGTGTTAACAGGGATCGCCATGGCATTTTTGTTTTTAATATTTTCTTTTGTTAGAGATAGATTTAGACCCATTCCCACCGTTAGAAATACCCGCCATTAGGATTAATAGGGTTTTTATTAGGCTTAGATATTTTTAATGGTATTCTAGACTTTCAGGCAAAGAATTATGAAGGCAATGGGGAAATTAGGAAAAGACTGATACAAAGAAACAATGAAGAAAATAGGAAAAGACTGATACAAGGAAACAATGAAGAAAATAGGAAAAGACTGATACAAGGAAAATCTACAAATTGAATGTAAATATTCTTACGAATTTTATTAGGCTTAGATATTGTTAATGTTATCTCAGCTTCACAGGCAAAAAATTTTGAAGACACGGAAGAAATTGAAAAAAGACGGAATTAGAGACAAATATGAAATTCCAGTAAGTATGTTAAAAGTGTTTCATTAGTCAGGCTTACTTTTTCTATCTAGTGTTCATTTAGATTTTAGTTCGATATAATACTTTTTAATCATATTAATTCTGATACAGTAATGCGCTAAGTATTATGTTCATTGCTGATATTGAATATTTGATAATAAAGCTTTTTTAGTAATATGCTCTATTTATATTTGCCCATCTTATTTATCTTAATCATTATTTTCTCTTCTATTTTTGAGGTATTTTCAACAGGAAACAGAATGTCGTGACACCGACGAAAGAAGAAAAGTATTAACAGGGATTGCCATGTTTTTTTTTTTTTCTAATACTTTATTTGGTATAGATAGATTTAGAATTAGACCCATTCCCGCCATTAGGAATAATAGGGTTTTTATTAGGCTTAGATACTTTTAATGTTATTCTAGCTTCTCAGGCACAGAACTATAAAGGAACTGGGAAAATTAGGAAAAGACTGATGCAAGGAAAATCTACAAATTACATGTAAATATTTTTACGAATTTTATCAGGCTTAGATATTGTTATTATTATCTTGGCTTCTCAGGCTCAGAATTTTGAAAGCACTGGAGAAATTGGAAAATAACAAAATCAGAGACAAATCTCAAATTCCGGTAAGTATGTTACAAGTGTTTAATTAGTCAGGCTTACTTCTTCTATCTAGTGTTTATTTAGATTTTAGTTCGATATAATACTTTTTTTATCATATTAATTCTGATACAGTAATGCGCGAAGTATTATGTTCATTGCTGATATTGAATATTTGATAATAAAGCTTTTTTAGTAATATGCTCTATTTATATTTGACCTTCTTATTTATCTTAATCATTATTTTCTCTTCTATTTTTGAGGTATTTTCAACAGGAAACGGAATGTCGTGACACCGACGAAAGAAGAAAAGTATTAACAGGGATTGCCATGTTTTTTTTGTTTTTAATACTTTATTTGGTATAGATATATTTAGAATTAGACCCATTCCCGCCATTAGGAATAATAGGGTTTTTATTAGGCTTAGATACTTTTAATGTTATTCTAGCTTCTCAGGCACAGAACTATAAAAGAACTGGGAAAAATAGGAAAAGACTGATGCAAGGAAAATCTACAAATTACATGTAAATATTTTTACGAATTTTATTAGGCTTAGATATTGTTATTATTATCTTAGCTTCTCAGGCTCAGAATTTTGAAGGCACTGGAGAAATTGGAAAAAGACAAAATCAGAGACAAATCTGAAATTCCGGTAAGTATGTTACAAGTGTTTCATTAGTCAGGCTTACTTCCTCTATCTAGTGTTTATTTAGATTTTAGTTCGATATAATACTTTTTTTATCATATTAATTCTAATACAGTAATGCGCGAAGTATTATGTTCATTGCTGATATTGAATATTTGATAATAAAACTTTTATAGTAATATGCTCTATTCATATTTGCCTATCTTATTTATCTTAATCATTATTTTCTCTTCTATTTTCGAGGTATTTTCAACAGGAAACAGAATGTCGTGACACCGACCACTAAAGAAAAGAATTAACAGGGATTGCCATGGCATTTTTGTTTTTAATATTTTCTTTTGTTAGAGATAGATTTAGACCCATTCCCACCGTTAGAAATACCCGCCATTAGGATTAATAGGGTTTTTATTAGGCTTAGATATTTTTAATGGTATTCTAGACTTTCAGGCAAAGAATTATGAAGGCAATGGGGAAATTAGGAAAAGACTGATACAAGGAAACAATGAAGAAAATAGGAAAAGACTGATACCAGGAAAATCTACAAATTGAATGTAAATATTCTTACGAATTTTATTAGGCTTAGATATTGTTAATGTTATCTCAGCTTCACAGGCAAAAAATTTTGAAGACATGGAAGAAATTGAAAAAAGACGGAATAAGAGACAAATCTGAAATTCCAGTAAGTATGTTAAAAGTGTTTCATTAGTCAGGCTTACTTTTTCTATCTAGTGTTCATTTAGATTTTAGTTCGATATAATACTTTTTGATCATATTAATTCTGATACAGTAATGCGCTAAGTATTATGTTCATTGCTGATATTGAATATTTGATAATAAAGCTTTTTTAGTAATATGCTCTATTTATATTTGCCCTTCTTATTTATCTTAATCATTATTTTCTCTTCTATTTTTGAGGTATTTTCAACAGGAAACAGAATGTCGTGACACCGACGAAAGAAGAAAAGTATTAACAGGGATTGCCATGTTTTTTTTTTTGTTTTTAATACTTTATTTGGTATAGATATATTTAGAATTAGACCCATTCCCGCCATTAGGAATAATAGGGTTTTTATTAGGCTTAGATACTTTTAATGTTATTCTAGCTTCTCAGGCACAGAACTATAAAGGAACTGGGAAAAATAGGAAATGACTGATGCAAGGAAAATCTACAAATTACATGTAAATATTTTTACGAATTTTATTAGGCTTAGATATTGTTATTATTATCTTAGCTTCTCAGGCTCAGAATTTTGAAGGCACTGGAGAAACTGGAAAAAGACAAAATCAGAGACAAATCTGAAATTCCGGTAAGTATGTTACAAGTGTTTCATTAGTCAGGCTTACTTCCTCTATCTAGTGTTTATTTAGATTTTAGTTCGATATAATACTTTTTTTATCATATTAATTCTGATACAGTAATGCGCGAAGTATTATGTTCATTGCTGATATTGAATATTTGATAATAAAACTTTTTTTAGTAATATGCTCTATTCATATTTGCCTATCTTATTTATCTTGATCATTATTTTCTCTTCTATTTTCGAGGTATTTCCAACAGGAAACAGAATGTCGTGACACCGACCACTAAAGAAAAGAATTAACAGGGATTGCCATGGGATTTTTGTTTTTAATATTTTCTTTTGTTAGAGATAGATTTAGACCCATTCCCACCGTTAGAAATACCCGCCATTAGGATTAATAGGGTTTTTATTAGGCTTAGATATTTTTAATGGTATGCTAGACTTTCAGGTGAAGAATTATAAAGGCAATGGGGAAATTAGGAAAAGACTGATACAAGGAAACAATGAAGAAAATAGGAAAAGGCTGATACAAGGGAAATCTACAAATTGAATGTAAATATTCTTACGAATTTTATTAGGCTTAGATATTGTTAATGTTATCTCAGATTCACAGGCAAAAATTTTGAAGACACGGAAGAAATTGAAAAAATACGGTATTAGACACAAATCTGAAATTCCAGTAAGTATGTTAAAAGTTTTTCATTAGTCAGGCTTACTTTTTCTATCTAGTGTTCATTTAGATTTTAGTTCGATATAATACTTTTTTGATCATATTAATTCTGATACAGTAATGCGCTAAGTATTATGTTCATTGCTGATATTGAATATTTGATAATAAAGCTTATTTAGTAATATGCTCTATTTATATTTGCCCATCTTATTTATCTTAATCATTATTTTCTCTTCTATTTTTGAGGTATTTTCAACAGGAAACAGAATGTCGTGACACCGACGAAAGAAGAACAGTATTAACAGGGATTGCCATGTTTTTTTTGTTTTTATTACTTTATTTGGTATAGATAGATTTAGAATTAGACCCATTCCCGCCATTAGGAATAATAGGGTTTTTATTAGGCTTAGATACTTTTAATGTTATTCTAGCTTCTCAGGTACAGAACTATAAAGGAACTGGGAAAATTAGGAAAAGACTGATGCAAGGAAAATCTACAAATTACATGTAAACATTTTTACGAATTTTATTAGGCTTAGATATTGTTATTATTATCTTAGCTTTTCAGGCTCAGAATTTTGAAGGCACTGGAGAAATTGGAAAAAGACAAAATCAGAGACAAATCTGAAATTCCGGTAAGTATGTTACAAGTGTTTCATTAGTCAGGCTTACTTCTTCTATCTTGTGTTTATTTAGATTTTAGTTCGATATAATACTTTTTTTATCATATTAATTCTGATACAGTAATGCGCGAAGTATTATGTTCATTGCTGATATTGAATATTTGATAATAAAGCTTTTTTTAGTAATATGCTCTATTCATATTTGCCTATCTTATTTATCTTAATCATTATTTTCTCTTCTATTTTTGAGGTATTTTCAACAGGAAACAGAATGTCGTGACACCGACCAAAGAAGAAAAGTGTTAACAGGGATCGCCATGGCATTTTTGTTTTTAATATTTTCTTTTGTTAGAGATAGATTTAGACCCATTCCCACCGTTAGAAATACCCGCCATTAGGATTAATAGGGTTTTTATTAGGCTTAGATATTTTTAATGGTATTCTAGACTTTCAGGCAAAGAATTATGAAGGCAATGGGGAAATTAGGAAAAGACTGATACAAAGAAACAATGAAGAAAATAGGAAAAGACTGATACAAGGAAACAATGAAGAAAATAGGAAAAGACTGATACAAGGAAAATCTACAAATTGAATGTAAATATTCTTACGAATTTTATTAGGCTTAGATATTGTTAATGTTATCTCAGCTTCACAGGCAAAAAATTTTGAAGACACGGAAGAAAATGAAAATTGACGGAATTAGAGACAAATCTGAAATTCCAGTAAGTTTGTTAAAAGTGTTTCATTAGTCAGGCTTATTTTTTCTATCTAGTGTTCATTTAGATTTTAGTTCGATATAATACTTTTTTGATCATATTAATTCTGATACAGTAAAGCGCTAAGTATTATGTTCATTGCTGATATTGAATATTTGATAATAAAGCTTTTTTAGTAATATGCTCTATTTATATTTGCCCATCTTATTTATCTTAATCGTTATTTTCTCTTCTATTTTTGAGGTATTTTCAACAGGAAACAGAATGTCGTGACACCGACGAAAGAAGAAAAGTATTAACAGGGATTGCCATGTTTTTTTTGTTTTTAATACTTTATTTGATATAGATTGATTTAGAATTAGACCCATTCCCGCCATTAGGAATAATAGGGTTTTTATTAGGCTCAGATACTTTTAATGTTATTCTAGCTTCTCAGGCACAGAACTATAAAGGAACTGGGAAAATTAGGAAAAGACTGATGCAAGGAAAATCTACAAATTACATGTAAATATTTTTTCGAATTTCATTAGGCTTAGATATTGTTATTATTATCTTAGCTTCTCAGGCTCAGAATTTTGAAGGCACTGGAGAAATTGGAAAAAGACAAAATCAGGAAATCTAAAATTCCGGTAAGTATGTTACAAGTGTTTCATTAGTCAGGCTTACTTCTTCTATCTAGTGTTTATTTAGATTTTAGTTCGATATAATACTTTTTTTATCATATTAATTCTGATACAGTAATGCGCGAAGTATTATGTTCATTGCTGATATTGAATATTTGATAATAAAGCTTTTTTAGTAATATGCTCTATTCATATTTGCCTATCTTATTTATCTTAATCGTTATTTTCTCTTCTATTTTTGAGGTATTTTCAACAGGAAACAGATTGTCGTGACACCGACCAAAGAAGAAAAGTATTAACAGGGATTGCCATGGCATTTTTGTTTTTAATATTTTCTTTTGTTAGAGATAGATTTAGACCCATTCCCACCGTTAGAAATACCCGCCATTAGGATTAATAGGGTTTTTATTAGGCTTATATATTTTTAATGGTATTCTAGACTTTCAGGCAAAGAATTATGAAGGCAATGGGGAAATTAGGAAAAGACTGATACAAGGAAACAATGAAGAAAATAGGAAAAGACTGATACAAGGAAAATCTACAAATTACATGTAAATATTCTTACGAATTTTATTAGGCTTAGATATTGTTAATGTTATCTCAGCTTCACAGGCAAAAAATTTTGAAGACACGGAAGAAATTGAAAAAAGACGGAATTAGAGACAAATCTGAAATTCCAGTAAGTATGTTAAAATTGTTTCATTAGTCAGGCTTACTTTTTCTATCGAGTGTTCATTTAGATTTTAGTTCGATATAATACTTTTTTGATCATATTAATTCTGATACAGTAATGCGCTAAGTATTATGTTCATTGCTGATATTGAATATTTGATAATAAAGCTTTTTTTAGTAATATGCTCTATTCATATTTGCCTATCTTATTTATCTTAATCATTATTTTCTCTTCTATTTTTGAGGTATTTTCAACGGGAAACAGATTGTCGTGACACCGACCAAAGAAGAAAAGTATTAACAGGGATCGCCATGGCATTTTTGTTTTTAATATTTTCTTTTGTTAGAGATAGATTTAGACCCATTCCCACCGTTAGAAATACCCGCCATTAGGATTAATAGGGTTTTTATTAGGCTTAGATATTTTTAATGGTATTCTAGACTTTCAGGCAAAGAATTATGAAGGCAATGGGGAAATTAGGAAAAGACTGATACAAGGAAACAATGAAGAAAATAGGAAAAGACTGATACAAGGAAAATCTACAAATTGAATGTAAATATTCTTACGAATTTTATTAGGCTTAGATATTGTTAATGTTATCTCAGCTTCACAGGCAAAAAATTTTGAAGACACGGAAGAAATTGAAAAAAGACGGAATTAGAGATAAATCTGAAATTCCAGTAAGTATGTTAAAAGTGTTTCATTAGTCAGGCTTACTTTTTCTATCTAGTGTTCATTTAGATTTTATTTCGATATAATACTTTTTTGATCATATTAATTCTGATACAGTAATGCGCTAAGTATTATGTTCATTGCTGATATTGAATATTTGATAATAAAGCTTTTTTAGTAATATGCTCTATTTATATTTGCCCATCTTATTTATCTTAATCATTATTTTCTCTTCTAGTTTTGAGGTATTTTCAACAGGAAACAGAATGTCGTGACACCGACGAAAGAACAAAGTATTAACAGGGATTGCCATGTTTTTTTTGTTTTTAATACTTTATTTGTTATAGATATATTTAGAATCAGACCCATTCCCGCCATTAGGAATAATAGGGTTTTTATTAGGCTTAGATACTTTTAATGTTATTCTAGCTTCTCAGGCACAGAACTATAAAGGAACTGGGAAAAATAGGAAAAGACTGATGCAAGGAAAATCTACAAATTACATGTAAATATTTTCACGAATTTTATTAGGCTTAGATATTGTTATTATTATCTTAGCTTCTCAGGCTCAGAATTTTGAAGGCACTGGAGAAATTGGAAAAAGACAAAATCAGAGACAAATCTGGAATTCCTGTAAGTATGTTACAAGTGTTTCATTAGTCAGGCTTACTTCCTCTATCTAGTGTTTATTTAGATTTTAGTTCGATATAATACTTTTTTTATCATATTAATTCTGATACAGTAATGCGCGAAGTATTATGTTCATTGCTGATATTGAATATTTGATAATAAAACTTTTTTTAGTAATATGCTCTATTCATATTTGCCTATCTTATTTATCTTAATCATTATTTTCTCTTCTATTTTTGAGGTATTTTCAACAGGAAACAGAATGTCGTGACACCGACCACTAAAGAAAAGAATTAACAGGGATCGCCATGGCATTTTTTCTTTTTAATATTTTCTTTTGTTAGAGATAGATTTAGACCCATTCCCACCGTTAGAAATACCCGCCATTAGGATTAATAGGGTTTTTAATAGGCTTAGATATTTTTAATGGTATTCTAGACTTTCAGGCAAGGATTTATGAAGGCAATGGGGAAATTAGGAAAAGACTGATACAAGAAAACAATGAAGAAAATAGGAAAAGACTGATACAAGGAAAATCAACAATTTGAATGTAAATATTCTTACGAATTTTATTAGGCTTAGATATTGTTAATGTTATCTCAGCTTCACAGGCAAAAAATTTTGAAGACACGGAAGAAATTGAAAAAAGACGGAATTAGAGACAAATCCCAAATTCCAGTAAGTATGTTAAAAGTGTTTCATTAGTCAGGCTTACTTTTTCTATCTAGGGATCATTTAGATTTTAGTTCGATATAATACTTTTTTGATCATATTAATTCTGATACAGTAATGCGCTAAGTATTATGTTCATTGCTGATGTTGAATATTTGATAATAAAGCTTTTTTAGTAATATGCTCTATTTATATTTGCCCATCTTATTTATCTTAATCATTATTTTCTCTTCTATTTTTGAGGTATTTTCAACAGGAAACAGAATGTCGTGACACCGACGAAAGAAGAAAAGTATTAACAGGGATTGCCATGTTTTTTTTGTTTTTAATACTTTATTTGGTATAGATTGATTTAGACCCATTCCCGCCATTAGGAATAATAGGGTTTTTATTAGGCTTAGATACTTTTAATGTTATTCTAGCTTCTCAGGCACAGAACTATAAAGGAACTGGGAAAATTAGGAAAAGACAGATGCAAGGAAAAGCTACAAATTACATGTAAATATTTTTACAAATTTTTTTAGGCTTAGATATTGGTAATATTATCTCAGCTTCTCAGGCACAAAATTTTGAAGACAATGAAGAAATTTAAAAAAGACGAACCAGCGACAAATCTGAAATACCGGTAAATATGTTACATGTGTTTCATTAGGCAGGATTACTCTTTTTATCTGGTGTTCATTAATACTGATACAATAATGCACGAATTATTATGTTTATTGCTGATATTGTATATTTATTATTAATAAAGCTTTTTTTGTAATATGCTGTATTCATATTTTCCTATCTGTTTTTGTCATAATCAATAATTTCTCTTCTATTTTTAAGATATTTTCAACAGGAGCCAGGATATCGTGACACCAACAAAAGGAGAAAAGTATTTACAAGGCTTTCCATGGCTCTTACGTTTTTAATATTTTATTTGTCATAGATAAATTTAGACCCATTCCCGCTATTAGGAACAATAGGATTTTTATTAGCCTTAGGTTTTTTCTAATGTTATTCTAGATTCTCAGGCACAGAACTTTGAAGGCACTGAAGAAATTAAAATCAGATACAAGGAAAATCTACACATTACATGTAAATAATTTTACGAATTTTATTAGGCTTAGATATTTTTAATGATAAGAAGTAAGTGAATTTTATTAATAATTTCGATTCTATTGGATGTTTTTATTAAAATATTTTTTGTTTTCAGAAGATTACTTACCGAGAATTAGAAGAAGCCGAACAAGATCTGTGATGACAATCACGATGAGATATAATATAATGCATTAATGACTGGGTGGGTTTTTATAATTTTGACAAGCCACTATTTGTGGGAGTCAACGTTTTGAGTGTCCACTGTGGTTTTATTGGTATAGTCATGTATCCGTTTGGCATTTAAATATGGGCATAGGGCGTTTCAGATTTTTCTGGAGCGCGATAGGACCCCATCAACAAGTCCTAACGAGTGGGGAAACCGACACCCCTTGGGTCCACATGGAAGCTCGGTATTATATTTTGACATTTTAAAAAATACTTTTTTATTTTAATTATTAAAAAATGCAATGTTACTATATGTAATTAAATATATATTACTTACAAATCTATTTAGACTATTTGATTAAATATGTGACTACTCCACTTACTTTGCAATATGTTTTAGTTGTATCTTGCATATATATAGTAAATGGAGAAAATATATCTGTATAATAAAATAAATTTATTTGCTTTGATCGATTTTGACTGTCTTGTTCTATTTCGTTTCGAAATGGCAGAGCTAGTCCACAGTTAAAGTGATAAGTGATATTAGTTACTAGACAAATATGCCGAAAGACTATTACCAAAAGAAATGCAGTGAGAGGACACCAAGTAACTTCATGCATGGGTGGTGAGCATGGTCAGTTTTACTTCGCAACTTCATGCATGGGTGAGCATAGTCAGTTTTAATTTGTAATGTCATGCATGAGTGAGCGTAGTCAGTTTATTCGTGGGGTTGTACTTTGTAACGTCGTGCATGGATGAGCGTAGTTTGTATTACTGTAACTTCATGTTTTACTGTTATTTCAGTTTTTTTTTCGTATCGTCGTGCATGAGTGAGCGTAGTCAGTTTTACTTTGAAATGTCATGCATGGCTGAGCGTAGTTGGTTTTACTTTGTAAAACTTCATGCGTCATGCATAAGTGGGCGTAGTCGGGTTTACTTTGTAACGCCATGCATGAGTGAGCACATAGTCAGTTTTACTCTGTAACTTCATGCATGAGTGAGCATAGTCAGTTTTACTTTGTAACTTCATTCATGAGTGAGCACATAGTCAGTTTTATTCTGTAACTTCATGCGTCATGCATAAGTGGGCGTAGTCGGGTTTACTTTGTAACGCTATGCATGAGTGAGCACATAGTCAGTTTTACTCTGTAACTTCATGCATGAGTGAGCATAGTCAGTTTTACTTTGTACTGTCATGCATGAGTGAGCGAAATCAGTTTTACTTTGTAATGTTATGCATGAATGCACGTATTCAGTTGTACTTTGTACCTTCATGCATGGGTGAGCATAGTCATGTCTACTTTGGAACTTTATGCGTGAGTGAGCGTAGACAGTTTTACTTTGGGACTTCTTGCATGGGTGAGCGCAGTCAGTTGTACTTTGTAACTTCATGCATGGGTGAATTTTCAGTTTTACTTTGTAACATCATGCATGACTGAGCGTAGTCAGTTTTACTTTGTAACGTCATTCATGCATGAGTGAGCCTAGTCAGTTTTACTTTGTAACGTCATGCATAGGTAAGCGTAGTCAGTTGTAACTACATGCATGGGTGAGCGTAGTCAGTTTTAATTTGTAGCTTCATGTGTGGGTGAGCGTAATCAGTTTTACTGTGTAACATCATGCATGACTGAGCGTAGTCAGTTTTACTTTGTAACGTCATTCATGCATGAGTGAGCCTAGTCAGTTTTACTTTGTAACGTCATGCATAGGTGAGCGTAGTCAATTGTAACTCCATGCATGGATGAGCGTAGTCAGTTTTAATTTGTAGCTTCATGTGTGGGTGAGCGTAGTCAGATTTACTTTGTAACGTCATGCATGAGTGAGCACAATCAGTTTTTTTTTGTAAATTCATGCGTTGGTGAGCGTAATCAGTTTTACTGTGTAACATCATGCATGACAGAGCGTAGTCAGTTTTACTTTGTAACATCATTCATGCATGAGTGAGCATAGTCAGTTTCACTTTGTAACGTCATGCTTGGGTGAGCGTAGTCAGTTGTACTTTGTAACTCCATGCATGTGTGAGCGTAGTCGGTTTTATTTTGTAACGTCATGAATGGGTGAGCGTTGCATGGGTGAGCGTAGTCAGTTTTACTTTGTAACGTCATGCATGAGTGAGCGGAATCAGTTTTACTTTGTAATGTTATGCATGATTGCACGTATTCAGTTGTACTTTGTAACTTCATGCATGGGTGAGCGTAGTCAGGTCTACTTTGTAGCTCCATGCGTGGGTGAGCGTAGTCAGCTTTACTTTGTAACGTCATGTATGAGTGAGCACAATCAGTTTTATATTGTAACTTCATGCGTTGGTGAGCGTAATCGGTTTTACTTTGTAACATCATGCATGACTGAGCGTAGTAAGTTTTACTTTCTAACGTCATGCACGAGTGAGCGTAGTCCGTTGTATTTTGTAACGTCATGCATGGGTGAGCGTAGTCAGTTGTACTTTGTAACTCCATGCATGGGTGCGCGTAGTCGGTTTTACTGTGTAGCTTCATGCGTGGGTGAGCGTAGTCAGCTTTACTCTGTAACGTCATGCATGAGTGAGCATAATCAGTTTTACTTATTACTCCATGCGTGGGTGAGCGTAATCAGTTTTACTTTGTAACATCATGCATGAGTGAGCGTAGTCAGTTTTACTTTGTAACATCATGCATGGGTGAGCGTAGTCAGTTTTACTTTGTAACGTCATGAATGGGTGACCGTAGTCAGTTTTACTTTTTAACTTCATGCATGGGTGAGCGTAGTCAGTTTTACTTTGTAACGTCATGCATGAGTGAGCGGAATCAGTTTTACTTTGTAATGTTATGCATGAATGCACGTATTCAGTTGTACTTTGTAACTTCATGCATGGGTGAGCATAGTCAGGTCTACTTTGTAGCTTCATGCGTGGGTGAGCGTAATCAGTTTTACTTTGTAACGTCATGAATGAGTAAGCGTAATCAGTTTTACTTTGTAACATCAAGAATGGGTGACTGTAGTCAGTTTTACTTTTCAACTTCATGCATGGGTGGGCGTAGTCAGTTTTACTTTGTAACGTCATGCATGAGTGAGCGTAGTCAGTTTTACTTTGTAACATCATGCATGGGTGAGCGTAGTCAGTTTTACTTTGTAACGTCATGAATGGGTGACCGTAGTCAGTTTTACTTTTTAACTTCATGCATGAGTGAGCGTAGTCAGTTTTACTTTGTAACGTCATGCATGAGTGAGCGGAATCAGTTTTACTTTGTAATGTTATGCATGAATGCACGTATTCAGTTGTACTTTGTAACTTCATGCATGGGTGAGCATAGTCAGGTCTACTTTGTAGCTTCATGCGTGGGTGAGCGTAAAGGCCGGTATACACGACAGTGTGCAAACTCACCGCACCGTATTTTCTTTGTTTGTTTTATTTTATTCGTCTGCGGTGGTCTGCGCTGAGTTTATCTACGTTGGCGATCGCTCGAGTAGCGTTTTCTGAACGCAGTTCGCCGTACTGACAGTCTTGCTCCGCTCGTCTTGGTGGTTTCCGAAGGGAAACTGGTTGTTTTTCATGTGATAAGTGGAAGTTTTGAACTATTTTCCTGGTTTTCGAGTTGGCTTTTATAACTATAGGCTTCAGAGTGTAGAAGTTCAGAATTACTAGAGCGATTTGTATCATCTGTAGATAGTAGTAGTACCTGCGGGTTTGGACATGGTACGGTACCGGTGGTACCTATCCGCCCATGGTAATTAATTTTGTGCTGGGTAGTGTGTTCTTATGGTTTACCACAATCTGACAATATCGTTAGACTACCGGTATTCAAATCATCGAGCTTTCACCAATTTGGATTTTTTTCAGCAATTGAATAGGTGCGGTAGTCAGTTTTAATTTAATATGGAGGAAAAGCTCATTGCTCTAGTTGAGGAATATCCTTGCCTGTATAATACCACACAGGACTCGTACCGCCGAAAGGATTTCAAAGGCAATGCTTGGGCAGAGATAGCTCGAGAGATGGGTATGCCATGTAAGTAGTCTGATTAGTGTAGTTAATTTTTTTAGACTTGGCCTATGGCTTGTCAGGAACTAGTCCAATTTTGCAGCAAATGAATTGTTTTATACTGCTGAAAATGATAGTAGCCTAATCGATGTAAATAAGCTAAATGATGACTAGATTACGAGGTATCGGTATTGGTTAATTTAGTTGAATCGCCTTTAAAGAAAGTGCTATGTTTTGCTACAAAGAACTAGTTTCCTCTTCATATTCTGTAAAGGGCAAGAATGCGAGAATAAGTGGAAAAACCTTCGAGATAAATATAGGAGGGAAAAGAAGAAAAGGGCAGAATTGAAATCTGGTGCGGCGGCAAGTCATCGGGTTGAGTGGAGCCTTATGAGATCCTTAGAGTTCCTTGAACCATTTACAGCCATGAGGAGGTGGGTGTTTGAACAAGGAGCCTGCATTTTCTACATATTGTCAGTGTATCTTTTGATAAAAAAGCTTTTACCAAGGAAAGGCTGTTAGTTGACCAGGACCAGGTTAGTTGACCAGCATAAAGGTAACTTTCAGGGTACCAACACTAAATAATGTACTATTCGAAGTTTATACAAAAATTTTATTTTTGAGTATGGTATCTTTATCAATTTCCAAATTAGATTTCATATTAAAAAATATGAGGCAAAGAATTAGGAAATGTAAAAAATTATAGTTGAACATATTTCGAACAAAATTGATGTTGAATAGATTTGGACATTTTATACATATTTAACATCTGTGTTCTTTCTCATAGCTATGTTCAGAATCCTAAACTTATTATACAGTATGTCTGTGTAATTTAGGCATCAGTACTTAGGTAGCTCAGAACATTCTTTTGTATAAAGTGACCAAAATTAGGCACTGTAATGTAAGTACAAGATAACGTCTTTCTGCACAAACATTTACAGTACAACATCAAACCTGCCAATGCCGGATACACCATCTTCGAGTGATGTTGATGTTACATTGGAAGCGGTATCAGGTAAGCACCAAAATATGATTTTAAAATATTTTATAAATTTTAATTGTCAGACGTATAATACTGTATTATGAAATACCCTAATATCATGCACTGTTGCAATAAATAAGTTGTATTCGCTTTTCTGAAAAAATGCTTTTGAATTCTATACTATTATATGATCGAATATGCCATTCTTTTTTTAGCAGATGAAACAGACCAATTTCAACCACCTGTGGCAAAAAAGCGTAAAAGCAGCCGGGATGACCTCAGTGCTGTGTTAGAAAAATTGCAGCAGTCATCAGGTAAGTCAAGTCGAGCAGTGATTCTTATAAAGTGAATCGCGGTTCATAACTTGGATGCCTGGAAACCATCTTGAGTCGCTATTTCAAAAAAATTGGCGCTCCCGTACGATGTTAACCAAGATGGCGGACGCTTTGAACGTAGTGTGTGTATCAGGTTGGGACATAATTTTATTCCAATTTCCCTTATTTTAGTTCTGTTAAGAATTTGAATTCTAGCCAAATGCCTTCTGTAGTATTTGTATCTGAAATTAGGGTTGAACCTTAACCTGGTACACATACTATGTTCCGATGTCTGGCATCTTGATTCACGTACTACACGAGTACCATGACACCTACATTATTTTAGTTTAAATTGTTGACTTTCTCATTTGTGTAAATAATTTTTGGTGAAATATTTATGCTTCAGATCACTCAAAAAAATATCTACTTACTGGTACGTATCAAACCAAAATTATATATATATATAAATGTTTCTTGTTTTTAGAGAAAATACAGGAAGATCCTGATGAACTCTTCTTGTTGAGCATGGCTCACGAGGTTAAGACGATGAGTGTGGAAAAAAGATGGAGGTTCAAAGTTGGAGTCATGAGAAATTAAATACTCTATTGAATAAACTATTGATATTACTTAAATATAAATTTTCCTGAATATTTTTTTTGTTTTAAATCTTGCCAACTAGATATCATTGCTCAGTAGCTTTCGTACATCCCTGTAAGTGCTAACCCAATAGTGTACCTAAAATGTCAACCAGTCTGGTGATTTAACCTCCACGTAGTTGCTATTATCTCCACTGCGTCAACATAATTTTATTCAGAAAAGGTGAAACGAAGCAATAAAACCAAAAAATGATAGGGGGGATAGTGCATTTAGATCATATTTCGACCACTCGAGAACACATATTTATCCTGCCATGTCAGTGCCCCTTTCTCACTAACAAAATATTGGCTGAATTGTTCTCTAACTTTTACTGCCTCCTTCGCACTCGGCCTTCCAATCTTCCTGATATTTAACATTGCTGAATTTTCTTCGGCCTTCCACTGCACTGCACCTTCACTGACCTCGTGATCTACGAAATCCGCCTCAAAATAATTAGAATCATATCTAAGAAAGTTGTGAAGGACTGTGCATGCTTTAATGATATGGTCTGTTCTGGCTGGTGATACGCATATAGGCCTGCGGAAAATTCTGAATCGAGATACCATAATGCCAAAGGCATTCTCCACAACCCTGCGAGCTCTCGAGAGGCGATAGTTGAAAATACGGGACCTTCTTGATAATCCGGTACCTGGAAAAGGACGCATCAAATTGGTTTTTAAGGGAAAAGCCTCGTCACCAAGAAAAACGTGTGGTAGTGGCTCCATCATCCCTTCCAATATGGTGCTTTTTGGCAGGTCAAATGAACCATCGAGGAGTTTTTTTCCAAAAGATGATGAAGCAAAAACATTCCCATCACTCTGCCGTCCATACGCTCCAACATCCACGTAAATAAATCTGTACTTTGCGTCTGAAACTGCAAGCAGTACCAGACTGAAAGTTTTTTTATAGTTGAAAAATGATGAACCACTGTTTGCAGGAGCTTGTATGACAACATGTTTCCCATCAATACTTCCAACACAGTTTGGAAATTGCCATAATTGTTTAAAATCGTTTGCAATAATCTTCCACTGATTTTCACTTGGGACTGCCATGAACACAGGCTGCAGGGAATCCCATATTGCAGCGCAGGTTTCTGGAATAATTCGCGATATGGTCGTTTTATGAATCCTGTAAGAGAACCCGATGGTCTGATATGAATCCCCCGTCACCAAATATCTGAAAAATATATAATGTTGTATTTAGCGATAAACTACCATATGTAGACGGGAGGCGGACAACTCGACTACACGGACAACTCACCAGAGACAACTCGACTACCTGGAGACCTGGTGAGTTGTCCGTCTTTTCGCATTTTCTACGGTGGTGTTTTAGGTCTATAGAAAAGCGTTTTTGACATTTTTAGTGCTCAAATGTCGAGAAAAATACATAAATATTCTCTAGAAAGTATTTTTATTTGTATAAGTGGCTTATTTTAATCATGTTGTATGAATACAAATACAGTCTACAGACGAAATTGAAGTAACGTTAGCGAAGTTAGACTGTTGACTTGTAGGACTGTGTTCGTTTAATTTTATGAACTTTATTGGTATTAAATGTTTTGAATGAGCACATTTAAATATATTAAAACCTTTATACTTCACAGTAACACTTAAATATTTATGAATGTGAGCTTAGTAGTCTGTGGTTGCAGTAGTCTAAACTCGCCTTGGGCAGTCGCCCGTCAACTCACCAGTCGAGCAAACGCTCTGCGACGTGACGTCATCGATGCTCGAGGTAAAGACAACTCGACTACCGAGCAACGAGAGTCAGACAACTCACTAGTCGAGCAATCGCTCTGCGATATAGATGCTCGAGGTAAAGACAACTCGACTACCGAGCAACCTCACTAGTCGAGCAATCGCTCTGCGATATCGATGCTCGAGGAGAAGACATTGCTTTGCAAAACGCAGACTCAATAGTTGCATAGCATTTACTTAGTGCCGACTGATATTAGTTGTAAGCCAACTTACCACGGCAAGGTTTCAGTCATAGAGTAGGAAATTCTTTTTGCAGAAGAAAACCAGGAACAGATAGGCACTGTCGCTGCGCCTGGCAAAGAAACTGGGCCGAAGAATGGATAAAAGATGTTTACTTTTTGTTACGATTAATGAATTTATTATGATATTTAAATACTAAACGTTATGGGGAAATTTAATGGATGGAAGGTTTTGTTTTCTTTTTCGTTACGAATATTGAATTTTATTTGAATACTGAACGTTATGGGAAATTTGCTGCGTTACATACTTACTCTTTGCAATACTGCGGCCCGTAGATCCTTGAACACCTCCGAGGAAGAGAGTCCACAGATAACTCTCCTTCCTTAAACTGTTCCCAAACATGTTGCACCCTCTCGTTGGCTTCCGCATGCCTGCCGTTGACACGCCCCACAACATTCTCTTCCAAAATATCCACAACGTCTGCCTCTATCCCTATACTTACCTCGTACATTGTTGAGATTAAACTGTAAAAAGGCATATTTTTCCGAGTTATACTGTTGAAATGGCGGTGCCAACCTTCCAGATGATTGTTGGTTCTTATTTCTACGTCGAATACTGACCAATCCTTGGGAGTCCAGACACTGTTGTATAACCATGTGTTTTGAAAATATTCGGCGAAGTTCTTGAGATCTTGAGTATGCATCTTTTCTTTCAGTGATTTGAACCTGGGCGTGATAAACATAGTAGGTATATAACACAGCGCCATGACATGCTTTATCAGGTCTCTTGTTCCAGCGTCCCTAAAACAAAATAAAACATGTTAAAACAAAGAAAAACTGTGATGGAAACGACCTCGGCTAATGAGTATTTACGTTTGTAAGGTGTCAGGCCGGCGATAATGAGACTGTAAACTCGGCGATAACCGAGCAGTAATCTCGGCGCGCGGCATCATCATCACCGATCTGGCACCTTATCTAATCTCATATCACCAATCTGGCACTGATATCCATGCACATTCCGGCGCAGGAAAATTGACTACGTCCACATCTTCAATGTAATTAACAACCTACTCACCCTTTCGTTTTCCGGTGCACGTGTGAAGAGATTCGTACTGGACATCGAAACCGCAACATGGCAAGCACTTTCTCCAGTATGGCCGGACGTCGAAACGCAGGGATGCTCTTTCCACTTCACTCAGGCCATCATGAAGAATGTGCGCCACAATAATTTGGCTCGCCTATACAACAAGTGAGTGGTTAACCATATTTATATATACTATGTTTATCACGCCCAGGTTCAAATCCCTGAAAGAAAAGATGCATACTCAAGATCTCAAGAACTTCGCCGAATATTTTCAAAACACATGGTTATACAACAGTGTCTGGACTCCCAAGGATTGGTCAGTATTCGACGTAGAAATAAGAACCAACAATCATCTGGAAGGTTGGCACCGCCATTTCAACTGTAGCGAATGTGCATTGTGTAACTATGAATTATAATGTATTTAACCCTTTCATTTTAATAGTGTGTTCCATTTCCCACAATAGGTCATTTTATTGTAGCAACACTGATTACATGTACTGCCTTTCTCGTATCGACCAATTTGATGACGTATCGTTCCGGCTTGCCGAGAGGGCTGCATAATATTGTGTTTAGATCCACTTCTGTTTTACTGCGTTAAGTGTGATGTGTTTTGATTCACTCCTGATTTACTGTGTTAAGAGTTAAGTGTGTCTCAATTTTATCTGTTTTCGGAATTTGGATTGTGCATCTTCCCATAATATACAACAACGATTAGCATCAACACGGTGTGCTTATTATCGTCTGAAGGGGTCCAGATTGGAGTCACATTCCATAACGCGTGTCAAAACAATAACGCGGGAATCGAACTTAAACATACAGGGTGATAGTCTTTATCCCATCATCAGCATTTCATCTCTTTATCGCTATACAACAGTATAACTCGGAAAAATATGCCTTTTTACAGTTTAATCTCAACAATGTACGAGGTAAGTATAGGGATAGAGGCGGACGTTGTGGATATTTTGGAAGAGAATGTTGTGGGGCGTGTCAACGGCAGGCATGCGGAAGCCAACGAGAGGGTGCAACATGTTTGGGAACAGTTTAAGGAAGAAGAGTTATCTGTGGACTCTCTTCCTCGGAGGTGTTCAAGGATCTACGGGCCGCAGTATTGCAAAGAGTAAGTATGTAACGCAGCAAATTTCCCATAACGTTCAGTATTCAAATAAAATTACAAAACCTTCCATCCATTAAATTTCCCCATAACGTTTAGTATTTAAATATCATAATAAATTCATTAATCGTAACAAAAAGTAAACATCTTTTATCCATTCTACGGCCCAGTTTCTTTGCCAGGCGCAGCGACAGTGCCTATCTGTTCCTGGTTTTCTTCTGCAAAATGAATTTCCAACTCTATGACTGAAACCTTGCCGTGGTAAGTTGGCTTACAACTAATATCAGTCGGCACTAAGTAAATGCTATGCAACTATTGAGTCTGCGTTTTGCAAAGCAATGTCTTCTCCTCGAGCATCGATATCGCAGAGCGATTGCTCGACTAGTGAGGTTGCTCGGTAGTCGAGTTGTCTTTACCTCGAGCATCTATATCGCAGAGCGATTGCTCGACTAGTGAGTTGTCTGACTCTCGTTGCTCGGTAGTCGAGTTGTCTTTACCTCGAGCATCTATATCGCAGAGCGATTGCTCGACTAGTGAGTTGTCTGACTCTCGTTGCTCGGTAGTCGAGTTGTCTTTACCTCGAGCATCGATGACATCACATACGTCGCAGAGCGTTTGCTCGACTGGTGAGTTGACGGGCGACTGCCCAAGGCGAGTTTAGACGACTGCAACCACAGACTACTAAGCTCACATTCATAAATATTTAAGTGTTACTGTGAAGTATAAAGGTTTTAATATATTTAAATGTGCTCATTCAAAACATTTAATACCAATAAAGTTCATAAAATTAAACGAACACAGTCCTATAAGTCAACAGTCTAACTTCGCTAACGTTACTTCAATTTCGTCTGTAGACTGTATTTGTATTCATACAACATGATTAAAATAAGCCACTTATACAAATAAAAATGCTTTCTAGAGAATATTTATGTATTTTTCTCAACATTTGGGCACTAAAAATATCAAAAACGCATTTCTATAGACCTAAAACACCACCGTAGAAAATGCGAAAAGACGGACAACTCACCAGGTCTCCAGGTAGTCGAGTTGTCTCTGGTGAGTTGTCCGTGTAGTCGAGTTGTCCGTCAGCCATGTAGACTAACGTTAGGTACTGTTCATTTATATTTTAATCAATCAATCACGATTTCACTCATACTGTGGGTTAAAACCCTATTTCAAAATACCTCAAAGTGACTGCAAGTCGTTCCTCAGGCGGTATTGGTTCACGCATATTTGTAGTTTGTTTCACAATCTTGCTCTCTATCATATTCAAAAGACGGTCAAATGTAGATGGTGTCATGTGGAAGAAATGTTTAAAATAGGCTTCTCTTTCCATTCTCATCTCCCTAACCAATCTGTAGTATTCTCCTGAAATTAGAGGCAAAGAAGGTGAGTATAGGCTTCGTGAGACTGAGACGTATGCATTTAGTGTACCGGTATTGTAAAAAAAAATTACCATGTTCCTTTCGTCTGCAAAGTATTGGGTGCATCCACAATTTCTTGCCGACACAGCGCTCATCCTCTTTTAATCTAATACAGAGAACCACAAACAATAACTTCAGCTGATGTCGGTACAAGTACTGCTTGTAGCGCCGTGACCGAAAACGACTTATTCTTCTTCGCGATACGATACCCATTTTAATAAAATTAATCTTGCAACGATCCCCAAAATATCCAAAACAGAAATAATACAAAAGACGAAGGACAAGTCCGTTTCCCGCCTGACCTCAAGTCACAGTACACTGCGCAGAACTGTGGTTCCGTGCACACTGCACAGTGCGGAGAGTCGCTGTGCGGTGAGTTATACTACTGCCGTGTATACCGGCCTTAATCAGTTTTACTTTGTAACGTCATGAATGAGTGAGCGTAATCAGTTTTACTTTGTAACATCAAGAATGGGTGACTGTAGTCAGTTTTACTTTTCAACTTCATGCATGGGTGAGCGTAGTCAGTTTTACTTTGTAACGTCATGCATGAGTGAGCGTAGTCAGTTTTATTTTGTAATGTTATGCATGAATGCACGTATTCAGTTTACTTTGTAACGTCATGCATAGAGAATTTTCCTTCTAGGGTCACTTTGGCCAAGATCTTGATATTTAAACCAATAACGTGACAATTTATACCAGCCAATCCTTAGTTTCGTCACGCAGTTTTGTACATATATGTTAAGCTAATACAACAGAGTGTGTCGATATGTTATGTAGAATATGAGCGACTTAGTATTAATTATGGGGCTCTATAAGAAGCCTATAACGTGTTGGGCGGTGACATTTCGGGCTATTAACTTCCTTTGATGTATCCCTGCCATGTTTCACGATAATTAACAACTTCACCACTTTGAATATGTAAATGTGATGAATGAAACGACGAAATTGTGTGGTGATAAAAACAAATGATTCTAGTATCGTAGATATAGACGTGTAAATAATTCTTGCAATGTAGAGGTCCAAATAAATATATAGTAATGTTGAGGGCTGCTAAAGTTTACGGCAAACCCAACAGGCAGGTTATTAACATACTTTATTCTAAAATATGCAAACAATAGAAACATTAAATTATGCAAAACAAATTAAACCTCATCATTTAACTTAAAAACAAGCAAACATATCCGCTCATTGCGGCAAGTAAATTAGCACTACTCAACGGCAAACTCCTAACACTAAATAAATAGTAAACAACCGACTGGCAATGATTCGAAATAATAAATAAACAAGAATGAGTGAAAAAGAAAAGACTGATAAAGGGTTTTGTTTACGCCGAAATGCCTATTCCTGCCCACGGACAGATGGTGAAATTGTTTCAAAAAGGAAGTAATTTATGAGCGGTCAACCAAATAACAAAGCTCAATGACCGATATCTCTTAAAATAAACACGGTCAAATATATACAAAATAAAACAAAGAAACTTTGTCTGTAACATGTTACGTCGAGATGTTAATTAATTAATTTAAGTCGCTGCTTAAGATAGTTATTTAACCCGATGTCAGTCATTCAAAGCTTGCACAAGGTTTTAAAATGCCAGCCCAAGCCCCATAAACGGCGCTCCAGAAGTGTGTGTACAAATATGGAGGTAACTAATTTTGTTGCCCACTTTACATCAAGGACTGAAACCTACGGTAAGGGGTATATTTACTTGGCCAACACAGGCAGTCCGATTTCAAAATATAACGAAAATAAGGAAAATCTGAATAAAGTTATGGTATATTAACCCTAACCCAGTTCACATACTACGGGAATATTCATCCTATAAACTTGGCAATGTGTAGAAATATGAACCAGCTTGCAATTTTATTTACAATTACCAGAATATTAATGAACGTGAAAGACTTCTAGCATACTTCCACCCATGTTTATTTTTTTGGTTAGACATGGGCATTTGTCACAATATTCAAACATAGGTGAAGCAAGTGTTTGCCTGAAGCAGCGGGCTTATATTTTTTGCCATCTTGTAATTTTCATGGCATAGAACGCATCTGTTATTGAAGCTGACGTTTGCTATCTGTGCCCAAATCGTGCGGTACTTACCACCGTGTCTATTTGATACAGAAAACATGAGATTTTAATACAACGATGACTTGTAATATCTTGTTACTATGGAATTGTTTGTCGGTCAATGGTACAGAACAGTCACCTAAAACTGCATGGTCAGCGAAAGTCATTTTGCTGTCACCGATTTTGACAGACGGATCTTGATGGGCGACGTACCAACAGTTGAAAAGATGGATTGGTCTTCTTGTACAAGAGCTTATTTACTTGTAATTACTGATAATGTTGGCAGTTTTGTAAAGCTGGGCGATTTTTGCTGCGCAAACATACTTCTATAAAAAGCCACGATCTGCATTGTGCTGATAACAATATTGCCATATCATCTCTATTGTAAATATTGTATAATGCCCAGATACGTTTAAATAATACTCCTACACCCCTCTCTTTGAAGTCCCAGATGAGCAATTTCATAAAAAAAATACAAAAAGGGTAGGATTTGGGTCAAGTCCCTGCTCCCTTGGCACAAATAGAAATAGCTACTCTGAATTCAAGTTTACTGGTAATGCGGTTTATTAGTTTTCAATATTCAACTTATTATTTAGTATACTTGCGTTATTAACATACAGATCTTCCGTACAACGGAAATTTTTATATTAATTTATGACATCATATTACATGAACATCTTTGTTATGACGCCAAAATTAATTTCACTTAGAAAACCATATGACGTCACTATGATTTTTCGCATTGTTGAAATACATGATACTAATTACATTAACAGGCGTAACCTTTTTCCAACTATCCATAATCAAATGAATTATGGTAACCTCTAGTACATTGTGAGCTATTTTCACAGAGATATATAAATATGGAGTGTGCTTCTAACTCGTTTTCGCGGGATCATTTAAAGCCTCTCTCGTTTTGACGATATGCTTCCAAATTTTCCGATGCGCGCAATGCATTTCTTATGGAATTTTACAAAAAATAATTATTTGCGTCGATTTTTTTTTGCATATTCGCATGTTCTTGATTCGTTTCTCATTATATATCAAACTCTAATATACCCCAGTCCACCATACGGTCTAATTTTGGCAGTTATATGAATATGCGTAAGTCGTGGTTACTATTATGGCCAATGTATCAGTCAAAAGCGAACAAAAACGACCACAGAACATCAGCCAAGATGGCTCATCGGAATCGATTCCCCATTTGCCTATATTTGGCCATATTTTATTGCCGTAAGTATTTTGCGTGGCCTGGCGCCGTAGTGGCCTACCCGAGATATATATTTAAATTTGCCAATATGGAGGTAACTAATATTGTTCGCCTACTTTACATCAAGTTGTGTAAAGGGACTGAAGGGTATATTCACTTGGGTAACACACAAAGTACCCGAACTCGTAATGTAACTAAAATAAAAAAAAAGTCGGAATAAAGGTATGGCCTAACCCCAACCTGGTACACAGACTACGGCAGTATCAACTAAACTTCTCTTCGTCTTATACTGGAGACTTACGTGAAATCTTCCCCGTGGAGGTTATTACATTTTATTATACCAGGCAAAAACAATTCTTTCCACTTATATCTATTGTACAATCGTCTAAACCTAAACAACCAACTTTTTTCAAGAATGAGATCCACATCAGGCTCTAAAAATACAACTCGAATACAATTGTATTTGAATACCCACAAAGTGTCGCATATACATTCATATGCGGCGCACTAGGTAGTACAATAGACAAAAACTGGCCAAAACCATATGCAACACGAATAAACTTTGGAAGCATAGATGCCAAGATGGCGGCGATAATATGATCCCGCGGCGAGACAACGCAAAACGAGAGAGAAGATCGTTCCATATATTTTCAGTTCAGTGGCTATTTTGGACGAATCCCACTCGGAAAAATACATTACCTGAAAATCGGAAATTGAACGCTGCACAGTTGAAATTCAGATTACAAGGAGCTAATTAGCCCTAAAATCTATTCTAACAAACTGTGGTATATTTGAAAGCTCTGTGACCTTTCAGCGGCTGTATTCCTAATTAAAAAATGGGATTCAACATGTTATTGAGACTCGTGGAAATGTAGGAATTAGGACAACTCTCTATACCGCAAGTCTAAGTCGCTTATGCCGATACCAAGTTGTTTCATTTTCCACTTTCATTTCTTTTGTTCTCCAGTTGGAATTATATAATTAAGCAAACTCACCGTCATCAGAACACGAAACTTTGCATTCAATAGGAAAGGAAAAGTTAGATGCCTTCCTAGACCGAGCTATTGGATTTAATTCTGCGGGAATTCGAGTTTTCATACATCGCCGATTCTTCTTCCCGTTCCCGAAATGGTAACTATATTTGTTTAAAAAATTGTTAATTAATCAGGTGAAGGTTCGATTTAATGATGTGAAGTACCAAAATGCTAGGTTTAGTTTTAACTTGCTCATATAAATACTTTTAATTGCTAATACATTATATTATCGCTAGAAAACCTAATAATTACGGCGAAATTGCGTTTTTGATAACATCACCATCCATCTTGAAGCGATATTTTGAGTTTTTTGCCTAAAGTTGATGAAAAGCACGTGCAATCCACTTGTTATATTCAAATATATTTGAATACAGCATCAAAAAAACGAACATCAAAGGCCGAAAATTAAATTATAATCAATGAAACCCTAGTAACTTAATTCGATATGCGATAATAAGTTTCCCAACCCCATTTATTTGCAAATTTCAAAATTTTCAATTTTTTTTCTAGCTATCCAGCCATTAAATAATATATCGTTAAAGGCGTCTCTCAAATACCAATTGAATGGTAACAACATTTTTGGTTTGTTTTAATTATTTAAGTTATGACCAAAAATCGATGAATAAAAAAAAGTTTAACCCAATTTACTCGAAAACTATTCAATGAATTTTGATTATAATACTAGTTGTGTTTCATTGACAGAACGATTTTTATTTATTTGGGGGTCAAAGGTCAAATATGTAATGGAAATCACTCCGGCCGCGATTGGGCACCAACTCTACTATATTAAACGAACTGTATTACTTGCGTGACATTTTGTCATACCATTTTCTATTAAAAACCGCTAAAAATAACGATGCGAGTAGCTCATTATATGCCACAGAAAACGAGTGGCCCTACTGCAGCAAAATATAGCATATGTATATGTATATATATAGAGAGAGAGAGTCATTCGAATGATTAACACAAACAGTCAATGTATTTTAGATGCATGTACTCTATTCACATGCCACACCATTGTGTCTGTGTTATCGACCCAACTCCGATAAGTAAAGGATTCGCCTGCACAATTAATATTTATCACAATGCATTACTGATAGGCTCGCAGGCCGTGGGCAAATGTAACTGCCAAATTTTGAAAATATAGCTTTATGCGAAAAGCGAGAATATGGTTTCGCGAGCACGAATTACATTTCCCAAAATACTGTCAACCCGGATTTTTTCGCCAATATAGTTTTGCAACAACGAACGTTTGCTCAATTGCCGAAACGAACTTACGTGAGGATGTAATTTTACGATAACTAACTCTTGGTTGGAAGAATTCAGGTTTGCGCGTATGAATTTTTTCAGAAAAGGTCTACGAAAGTTCGATGCCAAGGCTTTTTCAATCGAAATCAAATAGACTTGGACACAGTATATGCACAAATTAATCTAAGTTCTACAAGGAGAATTTGCAAACATCATGCGATAATATATCTTGAAGAAAATATCTTGAAAAAGTTTTACTATATATTGCACGTCAACACAGTTTTTGTGATATTCTATAATAGCATATCTTTAAGGAAAAGTTTTTAAAAATAGAAAGTCATAGATTTGACAAAATATCGAAACTTATGCATTTTTAATAAAACAAACTAAGCACTGTTGCAAACTATCGCCATAACAAAAAGGCGATATGCGATACTGTTGTATAAAATACACCAAGTAACCCATTAGTAAACGGAAGAAATCTAATGGAAATCCTATTTTATGATCTGATTTATTCAATATTTGTACATTACTTTCTATTGTGACCACTTGTAACACAAACATTTGTATAACTTATGTGTTTATTCTTACAGTTGAATCTCATGCGAATAGCAACACAAAGATCTTATTTGCATCAGATTATTTAACATATATTCTTGCTGTTGATTGTAATAAATTTGAAGGTAATTTTTGAAGTGTAACAATTGCAAGGAACAAATTAGTTTTTACTTTGCGTGAAAGTAAACGTGAGTATAAATCTTATATTTCAAGTCCCCGTTTCGAGAAACATCAAATGCGGTAAATGAGACAAAAAAACATAGTAGCATTGTGTTTCCAGTGCAATCAGACACGCACAAAATAACAGATGTCATAATCTAATAAAATGAAATAAAATCCAAAGTGTGTGAAATTTGATACCAAAACGGATACCTTGGTGTACTTAGTGTTGATCGGTTCTTACCAATATTCACTATAGTAATTATTTTCATAATACAACATTAATTACAACATAGTCTCAAACTTTTCAGGGATTCGATGGATTGGAGTGTTTACACCAACACCATATCCAACAGCGGAAGATCTTCTTGGCGTCAGAAATACTTTGATTGGTTTGAATGTGACATCGCCTCTAAATTTTCTCAATGCCACGGCCGAAAATTGGATTGTTTGCTTAAATATTATATCCACTCATCCTATTATAGAACGATATAGCAAATAAATATTCAGACGCATAACAAAAAAATATTCACCTATTTCACTGTTTGTTTGATAGACAATGTTTGGAATACTTGCTTTATTTACTATCGGATCTCTCTATCAATCTCTCTTTCACTCTATTTCAAAGGCGGGGTATTACGGAAAATGTATTTGGGGAAATTGATTTTATATAATTGTTTAGAACGTAGCGCTTAACGTTTCCACAAAGTTTCCACGACGAAGGAATTTTCGAGGACCGCTCAAGTCAGTGAGTGGTTTTTAAACTTTGTGAGTCTGCCGAACCCCTACGCTATTCCGCAAGCTTCTCTCCAACCCAAAATATTTGAACTAAGAGCGCAACCTGAACTTATTAAGGATAAGTCGATTTTGTACAAATTTATAGAAAATTTGACCGCCTTAAATTGATAAAATATGAATTCGTTGCCTTACTGTTGAGCATAAGTCATTTTTTCGATTTAAATTTGAAGTAAATGCTTTGTCAAGAGAGTATCAACCACCGAAAAAAAACTGGTTGCTCCATTGGCTGTAGCAGAATAAATTGCAACAAACAGTAAACTTCAATTATTCATTAAATTTATTAGTGATATTTCTACTGCTGTTTTTGGGTAACCAATTGAGGGATACGTGGCTTCGATTCAAAAGGGGCAATTCTCACGCCATTCTCGCATTGGAGTCACGTTCAGTTAAACAGGTAAAGCCATATTGCCAATAATCATCAGACCAAGTTCTTTTCTTGGATGACATATTTAACGAAAAAAATCCTCGGAATTGCAAAGAGTTTTTGTAGAAAAGAAACGTTGAACCTATGTGAAAATTGTGGTGCAATCTTAGATATATACCAGTACGCCGGGTCGAAATGACTTGGAGGTCATTTGTAATATTTTTTATAGCTTGACAATTGACTACTCTCGAAAACATTCCATCTGGAGATTTAGATGACAGATACCAGACTGAAGAAGGTATCTATCAAGAAAAGTTAAATATAATTTGATCTTATTTGCAATTGGGTATTGAAGAGTTTCCCTAAATTGCTGCACCCCATTTCGAAGGGCAAGTGTACTCATATTTACTTATTGAAGTATTCCATTAGTTTAGCATGTATACCTCATACATCAAATACGTTCATAAATACTTGCCTGAGACCAGTCTACATTCTCTTTTGGTGTCAAACCACATTTGTCATAAATGAACGAGGTTGGATGGCTATGGACATCTATAACCACAGTAATGCACGCTGTTAGAAATAGGCTGCATGTCAACATAATGCAGTTTATACAACCTTCTTCCAGCAAGATTTTCAGAATCATATCGCCAGATGTAAGTCATTCCATATATATATCAGACGGGATAGGAAATGACGTTTCAAGAGATACTACATGATTTATACAGCTTTGCCTACAATTCTCTTCCATGTACTGTTATATATCTGCACATTTTCTAGGTGTACTTTACAGTTGTAAAGTTTTAGGTTTTCGCAAAAAAAACGGCAGAATATAATTCAGAAAATAAAAATCACTCTGAAATTAACGCCCTTCGAAATCAAAATTTTAGAAAATTTACAGTAAGGAATATCGATCACGACATTCTTCATTCCATCATATTATATGATACTACGTTTCAAAATCATTACTGAAAGAATATTATTTGACTGTTTTATTATGCTTTGAAATAAATACCCAGGAAAGAGAAATGTTCATAAAATTAAACGAAACCATGGAGTAAAACGAAATTCGGCATCTTTTCATTATTATGGCGGTATGCAATTGGCACGGATATAAAACCTATAGTTACGCCATGGAAAATTCTGTTGCATTTCTGATGCTAATTTTACTTCAAGCATATATATGTTCGCTCATTTGTTCAACTAACGCTAATTCATCACGAGTTTATTAAAATTTGTGATAAAGGCATAAAAGCTTTCAAAGTTCATGTATATATCCTGAATTGAGTTAAGTAAATATTTGTGTGAAATACATACTCTTGACATATCAAAAGTTTTATATGTATTGCAAAAAAACAATTCGTAGCATGAATTGGCGAGAGATATCACAAAGTGTGGTTCAAATCATTGTCAAAGTAGTGCTTGACCTTTTTCTCCCATTTGTACCCGATTAACGGGAGGAAATATATATATATATAAGAAATCCGCTTTGAACAAAAACAATCAATCGCCGTGGTTATGAATATTATTGGTCCAAATAATTATTCGGAGTGCATCATCTTTCTAATCAATAAAGTGTGACTTCGTTTAACTTATTTTATATATACTGTAACAAAGACATCGAGAGCGAAATCATTGAGGGTCATTGGTCAAAAATTTGAGTGGTAAACAGCAGCAGCCTCAGTCAAGGCAACTTCATTACATATTCTTATCGATACCCCCGATGTGGACGCGTCAAAATAATTCGTGTCCCAATTGTATGATTGTCACCTCATGTGAATACCGTAATCATTTGCTCCAAAATATATATATATTCTATAATCTATATGGTAACAGTTGGAATAGTGGGAAATTTGGTATATGTGAGACAAATGCCCTAAAATGGCACAAATTAGAAACGACATTTGTAGACACCGTAGACTACCGGTACTGTGTCATTGTTAGTCATTGTACATTCGTTCCCATCTTCGGACATTGCTCTCTTAGAATGGAATAAATAATAAATACTTTTTTGGAATAAAAACGAGGACTTCTGCATATTTCAGAGAAAAACGGTGTTTTTCATTTTCTTTCAATCTGACCAATTTGTTTCTCTGTGGAACTAGAGATGAGTGGAATTCTATCAAACAAAAGCTGAACGCTGAGACACGGGACATGTGGCAAATAAATCCATTAAAACCGTTTTTCCTGCTTTTACTAGCTATGAGACACCAGGGACTCTATTGAGCCCATTTGAATTTGAGTCACCAATAGTGTTTAGATGTTCTTACACAGTGCATAATATTCTTTCTTTATTTTCTATCAGCTCTCTCTATCTGTATTTTTGTCTATTTAAAAGGTAAACAAAAATTGACATTTACATAAAATCGGCTTAGGTTTCATGGCTGTATTTGTAGGGTTTGAATCAGCAGAAATCGATTACAGCCACTTCAATGAACCGAGCTGACCTTAAAGTAAATGACGCTGGAAGCAGAGTCCGATCCCAAACTTTGATTCAAGTTATATATACTTCTTCGTAAGGTATCATTATTTTCTATATTTGATTGAAGCTTCCCTTCGCGTAGGTAGGTGGAGAGTAAAGTGAGAAAGTAATTCACTGAAGGACGCATATTACAATATATATCATATATATATGTGAAGTACGTTTTGGTATGAGAGTGGGTTCTGAAGTGCTGATTGTGTAACTAGTTTGGGGTTTCGTATTGGGCTTGTAAGATGTGTACATAGTAAAGTTACTTCCAACGTAAATGTACCGCACCGTCCTTGGAGATTGTATCGTGCGCCGCCTACATGCTCACAGCATATTCAGTGTGATGCGAGATTGTAAGGTGTTCAGAATGCCAAAAGTTATTGCATGAAGACTTTTATTTGGAGGTCCAAATGACAGGACAAGGCTTCAGTAATACCCTATAACTCGGAGCCGTTTCAACGAATATTACCCTACGCGTACTGATTTCACCTACAGGGCTTTCAATCATATTAGTGTTAATTTTGCTTTGAGTTGATATAATTTATGTATTTCGAAATTCTAAAAATCGGGTAAATATGTGAGTATGATGACAGGATAAGTGGCAACGAATAGGAAAATAGTAACAAGAGCGGAATTATGTGCAATAGAAGTTCTACAGAAGAGATCAAGTATGAACTTGAATATATTGCTGAGAAGCTTATAGTGCTTGAAATCAGTATGACCGAATATAAGTTGCACCATGAACGTCTGGGTTATGGATATGAGAACAAATAAATAATAGTGTTAACGATATCACAAATCGTGGATTCGTGAGTAATGAACCTAGTTGTCATACCCAGATTTTCCGGTTTACGATGTCATACTTGTCCCAAAGTGATGAAAATTGGCGTATAGGTGAATTGTACATGATTTAACTATTGTAATCACTATGTATAAGAATATTCCGATAATATTTATTCCTCATCTGAATTGTAGGAGACAGACAGGATGAAATAGTTTTCTGCAAACTATATTTATAGTTATCTTTATTTCAGATTGACGAACAGGTATTCCAGAACATATTAAATTGATATTTGTCGTGTCTCATTTGTTCCCCGTATGTAGGATAAGTGGGGCAAGCGGGACACGTGGGATAAGCCGGGCTTGTAGTACAAGTGAGATACGTCCGACAAGTGGGGTAGGGAATAGTACAAACGAGACAATTAGGCCGGCAAATTGGATAGGTGGGACACATAGAAAAAGTGAGACAATTTGAGCGACAAATGGGACACGTGGCACAAGTGAGGCAATTGAGGTGGCAAACGGGAAACATGGCACAGGTGGGAAAATTAGGACGAGTGGGATACGACATTTTTGAGACGCCCTTCTTTTTACTGCCTTATGTTGGGTAGGATCTATACTGCGATCTTTGAAGTGACTGCAATCAACTTTTACTTAATAAAATTTTTCCTCAATTGGCAAAGCCAATACTTCATACAGCGGCAATTCAATGATTCGTTCAGGTGAAGTTCTCATTTAGATCGCCTCTTGTTGTTCAGGTATACCAACCAGTATAGGTCGATAAAGGCGCTTCACTACTTTGATAATAATTAGGGCGCTCCCGTAGTATGTGCACAAAGATGGCGCACAACCTTAACCCTAACCTGATACAGATACTATGTTCAGGTTGTGGGCCATCTTGGTGCAATACTACGGAAACACCATAATTTGACCTCACACTTTGTGATATCTCTCATCAATTTATGCTACGAATTATTTTTACGACTCTTATAAAACTTTCAATTTGTCAACAGTGTGTTTGACAAACATAAATTTTCGAGATAAAACGTTTAATTAATTTTATGGGCATTTCTCCTGTTTGGTTATTCATTAGCATAATAAATAATTTAAGTCCGCTGTGATACAAATTCCTGACTGTAACTTTTTTTAAATCTTCAATTTCAAAAGGCGCAATTTTCGGAGTGAATTTAATTTATTTCTGAATTATATTTAGCCATTTCCATTCTATAAAATACCCAAAACTTTACAACTGTAAAGTACACATAGAAAATGTACAGATATATGCGAGTACATGGTAAAGGATTGTAAACAAAGCTATAGAAATCATGAAGTATCTTTGAAAACGCCATTTCCTATCCCGTCTGATATCAATATGGAATGACTTGCATCAGCCGATATGATTCTGAAAGTGTGCTAGAGGAAGGTTGTATAAACTGCAAAATAATTATGTTGATATGTAGCCTATTTGTATTAGTGTATATAACTGTGGGTATAGATGCCCATAGTCAGTCAACTTCGTTCATTCATGACAAATGTGGTTTGTCACCTAAGAAGAATGTGGACTGGTCGCAGGCAAGTCGTTGTGGCCTGAAGAGTTAAAACATGAAAATGACTCTGTATGAAGCAATATACTGTATGAAAATATAGAGGTCAAGATAATAAATTACTTCGAAAAGAAAAAACGAAATACAGAGTTACCTGAAAAACAGAATCCTTAAATTTCCCAATTACTTCTTCGAAATTTGAGAAAATTTATCTATTTTTTTTTACAGAACTTTTTGCTGAAACCACTAATCGTCTTAATCATCAAGGTTGTCTAAATAATGTCTAGCACTTCTCCAGCACCATCACATAATGTTACATATTCACTGTTTGATATTTGTTTCCATATTCGTAGGGAACATTACGTACGCAAATGTCTACACATGCCGCGCACTGGGTGTGGCGTTCTCTGTAAGACTTCCCAATGTGCCCCGCCCTGTAAACAATATATTTGCTATTAACATGCCCAGGTAGCAGTAAGTGCGCTTCAGCATAAAACCACAAAACCAAGACAATTTTGCGCAGCGTATACAAGTCTGTCTCCAACATCATGAAGATAGTTTAAATTATATAACATATATATTCTAGAATCTAGAGCAATGGTTCTAAACCTTTTTTCATTCGTGGCACATTTTCGCTGCACAATAATTCTGTGGCCCACTAACTTTTTCATGCTGGAAAAAAATTTCACGAAAAACATAAAAATTTTCTGCGAAAATTAATACTTTCACTTTAATAATAATTAGGTGGAAATTACCACCCTGTAACCAAAAACAGCATCATCCGTTGCTACTACCATCAAATTTAACTAACTTTATCGGCAACTCTAGCAATTTTTAATAGGTCTGTGGCCCACCTTTAAATGTTCCAGTGGACCAGTGGCCATTGCCCACTGGTTGAGAACCAGTGTTCTAAAGCAGGGGTCCGCAACTACGGGGTCGCGACCCAAATTTAAACAATTTAAATTTTCCATAAATATGAGCATCGCGTCTGTGCAGCGGTGCAGTATTTATGTATAACAACTTTATAAATTTCTGATTATAATTATAAATGTTTCCCCGAGTATACATTTCCTTATTTACTGCCGTAACATTGGCCTATCAGCATAAGTGCAAAATTGAAGTAACAATAAACGTTTCAGAAGCGCTCAGATACTTTTGCCATTTAGACAGTCTTTCGTGATTGTGATATTACCTCGTTTTGTCGGTTTTCGCGTGTTATTTGTTAGATTTTAGTTGTGTTTTGGTAAACATAAGTCCTAAACTCGAAAAACCATTCTTGAAATAAGTACCAATAATTTTGCAACGGTAGAGTGTAAAGAGAAGAATTCAAGAGATCAAAAGTCGGGCAAACATTCGTTACTTCGACCCACTGCCCTATCTCCCTCAACCTTCCTATACTCCACCCACCACTCTATCTCCCCAACTTTCGAATCATCGAACAACCGCTTTATCTCACTCAACCTACTGCCTTATCTCCCTCAACCTACCTATCCTCGGACCCACTGCCCTATCTGCCACAACTTACCTATCTTTGACCTACGGTGCTAATCTATTCGGTACCTGACCTAACGGCGCTTTATTCACGACCCGATCGCCACACTGAACTTTACTATCTTGCGACCAACTTCCATGGATTATACTGGTCGTGTATGCCAATGAGATGATTCAATCGTACGTCGACAAAACATGATTGACAGCATTCGTATATGTAGGCTGGAATCTCAATTAGTAAACAATAACCTTAATTGACAGTTTAAAAATGTTTTAAAAAAAATGGAAATAACAGTTTTCTAAATTTTAACAAGCAGTTTTATGAAAAAAAAGAGCCGTATAGTGCTCTGGTCCGTGTAAAGTATTTTTCTTCAACATTTTATAGTAAAAGCGATGCCAAAAAATTACGTGGTAAGATAAGCTCAATTTTGGGACTATACGCTGAATTAAAGGGCAGTTGGCAACGCTAGCTACGACAAACCATTTCAAGACTTAAAAATAGTTTGAAAGGGATTACACTCACTGAGCGACTTATATTTTTGACTGTTTTTGACTTTTCAGCCTTCTCAGTCACGTAAAAGAAATTTGTATATACAACAGAATATGGCAGAACATTCGTTGAAAAAGACTAAGCGTGCGAATATTCGATTATTTCCTGATCGTTTTGCTTTGCACAGAAATAAAGGCGACATTGAATGAGTTTCTGAAAATGAACTCGGGTATGTTTATATTGAACGGCCTTTCAAAATTTTAAAAACAGTCACCCCAAACCCGATGCCATCAGTAGCTTAATTAGTAGCACATTTTTAAGCCACTAATTATGGTTATTTATTACCAATTGGGATTCCAGCCTACATTTACGAATGCCGTCAATCATGTTTTGTCGACGTACGATTGAATCACCTCATTGGCATACTCGACCAGTATAACACATGGAAGTTGGTCGCAAGATGGTTGAGTTCATTTTGACGATCGAGTCGTGATTATAGCGCCGTTTGGTTAGGTACTGAGTGGTATAGAGTCGTGGGTCGAAGATAAGGAAGTTGAGGGAGGTCGGACAGTGGGTCGAGGGTGGGAAATTTGAGGCAGATAGTGCAGTGAGTAGTGGAAAAAAGAGTTGAGGGAGATGGGGCAATGATTCGAGGATAAAGAGGTTTAAGGAAATGGGAAGGTTGGGGGAAATAGGAAAGTGGGTCGAGTATAAGACGGTAGAGGGAGCTAGGGCGAGGATAAGGAAGTTGAGGTAGGTAGAGCAGTTGGCCGAGGCGAGGGAGACAGGGCAGAGGATTGAGAATATGAAAGTGGAGGGAGATAGGGCAGTGGGTCAAGGATTAGAGTTGGGATGACTGTATAACTTCACTGGCTCTAAAGTCTTGAAGGTTGCAAATCATTGGCGGGTAGCACGTATTTTAGAGAGTTAAAAACCAAAGGAATGGCCAATGAATCACATTTTTTCACCCAGAAATTTCAAGCAGTGCGCGAAGATTGATCATTTGAATACTATCAGCGTCATTAAACCATTTGCGCTCAGCATCAACTTTTTTACGTTCTGTTGCCATTTCTCTAATTATAATCAACTATAGGCCTATTAAACGAGTGATTGTGAATTATATACTTGTTAGGTTATAGTATAATTTTAGTTTCTCAAAACAAATTTTGTCACGTAAAAAATATATTCGTCAATAAAGCAAGCTGTTTTGTTGATATAATTCAGTGAAGCGTCGCGGGCCGAATCCGACCCGCGGGCCGTAGTTGCAGACCCCTGATCTGAACCCTTCAATGAAAGTTTGATCATTTTACTGAGTCGGCCGATATTTGTCTCATCACTGCATTTAGAAATCACTGATACATTTACGCATAGACCGAATTCGATATGAAGATATCAAATATAATTGGCTTCATAACTGCAAACTCTCCCTTAACAACGAAACATTGCCATAATCCTAAGTGCTGAAAGAGCAACTCAAAAATACGATTTCAATCCATTCATTGCTAATAGACGGTTTACCAAGTATTTCATGGTTGCCGTAGTATATTAGTCAACTCAAAGGCGAGCAATGATGAAATACTAGTTGAATTGATATGACAAGACATTTTAAATTCTGGGGTCGGCCATGGATTGAGCGATGAGTGTTGCTCGGGAATTTTCCATTCTGAACCCCCTCCCTTTTGGAAAATCATGGCTGTTGCGCCCTTAGTTATAGATAATGTTATATTTGAATCACTACCACATTTCGACACCACCATTGTCAATTTATTAGTGACGTCAATGCTTCTTCACAGATACAAAATTAACCAAGTCAGTTTTTAAGTGAACAAATAGCTCGCGGAGCCCTGAGGCTCCGTACGGAGCACTAATAGGAGTGGGGATCAACGCCCGACAAAAGACTCATCTTCTCATCCTCATCGGATAGAAATACATCACTTAAACTATACATATAAGCGGAATAACAGCGAATATTGTATAAAAATTGGTTTCACGTGTAGGCTATCTTACAGCAAAGCATCCAAAATTCATTAGAAAAAAAAAAAATATTCCCCCCGCCTATCAGCGTTTCAAAATACAATTACAGATTAAGGCTAGAGGTAGAAAAATATCTTCGAGTTGCCGTCTCTCAAATTAAACCTCGATTTGATATGTTGTGTATTTTACACAAAGCTTATAATTTGCATTAGTCATAATAAACGCTATTATTCACAATTTTGTGTGATAAGTTTCATATAATTTTGTGCAAGAAAAATGCTAGTGTCGACAATAGTCCTAAAATCAATAACTAATTACATGTTTACCAAATGCTTGGGTCGCGAGAAGTTAGAAAAAATTTTCTGGGGTCGCGCTTAAAACTAGTTGCGGACCCCTGGTTTAAATAACACGTCAGCATGCCTTCAGTGAATGATTGATAGCTGTACAGGTATAAATGCGTAAAACCAGTAAACAAACGTGATAGAAATGGTATGGGTTATAGATTGTCAATGTTAAACGCTCTCAGTAATGGTACCGTACCCAAAGCGACATTAGCGCCGCATTTGCAGCGCATATCCCACGGAGCACGGCGAGTTGGCAGAATCTCATGGTCCAGTGAGAATGACGTCATCGGAAACACCGCGCTCATTAAAATTTTAATGAACGATTATCAAAAATCTTGACCATGTTTATCATGATAAAAATATCAAAATAGATGTAAAAAATATTCTATCCTCAAAACTGCACACGTCTACATTGAAAGATATCTAGAAAATTACAAAAAATGCAAATTTCTTCTCTGGTGATCACATTCACCATAAGAGCTAATGTCAAAATTGTTTTTTTTACATCACTTTCTTTTTGCGCGTAGAATGGGTTTTTAATGAATAAGGTCTATTGGCAATTAGGTGTATTGTTTTTTTTGACGCCCGGTGTGTTTTCGTACCTAAATGATGACTATACTCTATGAATCTTTTTATTATGTTTCATTTATTAGACAACAAGCTTTATGTAGTATCACATCAAATGTGATGTTTTCTTCTAAAATAGAAATGTCATGTTACTTCGCAATCCAAGAATATAGTTTTTGCAGTTGTAGCGTACCGGTAGTCTATGAAATAATTATAAAAGTTCAGAATATCTTCCAATATGGTCTGATGTCAAGTTTCCTCTCAATATTCATTTCAATTCATACTATTTTGTTCTATTTATTAATTATCCTCCAATGAGACGGTTAATACAACCAAATACTAGCTACTTACAATTTACAAAACAGGCTGAAAATTAACTTATGACAGGCATTTTAAAAGACGATAAACAATTCTATATGTGCACAACATTCGAACAGTACTGATGATAGCTAATCCCATGATAAAACTTAAAATACAACACTACATGAACTGCAATGGCATCACACTCAAACCACAACATGATCACACTGTCCAGCACAAAACATCTAACCAATCCCAATCCAACAGTCACAAAACCACAACAAACATCTCCGATCACCCACCGGAGACCAGAGGCACTACCACAGACACAAAACAGCCAACGTCCAACCAAACACAACCACACTCAGACAACTGCACCCTGCCAACCCACAGCACACGCCAACATGCCACACCCCAAAAGACGCCAACATGCGTCACAGCGCACCCGTGTCCCTAATGCCAAAACACCAAACACGGAAACAACATCACATGACATCAGCCAACAGACAAAACAAGGTCCGTCACACAGTTAAGTATGTCTGCATCGAAAGGATATCAATTTCCACACAACTTTGCTCGACATTTCAACTGCAAAATAAAGAAAACAATGTCAGCGATTCGGTTTCTGCTTTGTTGAAAATGCATGTAAATTGTACGCACCTGATTTTTAGTTGAAGATGTAGGAAGATTCTACGCAACGCAACAGAGATCATGTTCGCAACACAGCCAACTCAAACAAAACGGGCATTCTCCCAACTACACTCCCACGACAGTACAAGTTTGGTATAACTTACCATGGCATATTGTGTGTAGTGTAGCTACAAAATGGGAAATGATAAGTCCGCATTCGCAAACGTACCCAGGGTTGATATAACTAAAATGAAAGTTTTAAATTTTTACCGGGTTTATAGCTGTTGACCTTCGCAACCTTTTCTTTACTGGCCTTAGCTTACTGTAGGCTCCGGCTAACCCAACGCCGCAAATTGCTTTTCAAAACCAGCAGTTCCCGCACCTCCGCTTGATCCTAAACTAAAAAAACGTTATTATGTATCAAATGTAACACAGATTAAGTCAAAAATGAAAAAAAAAGAATAAAGAAATAATTAAATATCTACCTTCCAAAACCAAACTACCGATTTCCCCTTTTAACTCGTTTGCAATAGCATTTAGTCCGTTAAAATTTTGTGCTATAAATACGCAATTATCGTCCAATGCATCACCATTTGCCCTTAGCTAAATTAGAAGATTTGTGTCAAGTCAGTATTAGAAAAGCTTTCGAATTCATATTGGACAATAATAAGGTGAATAGGATTATAATGTTCATTTCAGATTCTTTTTTCCTTTCTGTATACACTAATTATTCAAATTTTCAACGATATAATAATTGTTATGACAGTATCAAACGAGAACATATGTGTAACGGTTCCATTACATTTGAACCCACGTACATTTGAACCCATGACAATTGCACCTGCATACTATTGCACCTATGAAAATTTTGTTGTTGTGCGGATAGTTGAACCCATACTAACCCTAACCCATGGGTTTCAGCACCCGCATATTAATTGAACCCGCGGATATAGACATGGGTTCAAATGTACGTGGGTTCAAATGTACGGTCACCATGTGTAACACAAGTTTTATTTGCTCTTAATTCTGTTGTGTTAACGTTCCGTGCACCAGGCAGCTCCAACGGCGTATGTAATCACGCCAATATCCCGTAATTTATCAGCGTTCCTCGATACGTGATTTTTGTCGGTGGCTCTGCAAAAATGTCAGACGGTGATGGAAATTCTACATAAATAAATCGACCTCCACGGGTGATGATATAAATAATCACCGCAAACTTTAAATTTGCACTTTAAACCTGCAAATTACTTACGTTCCGTCAGTGAGTAAAAAAATACCTTGTTTCGTTGTCTTTTTGTTGTAGTTTGTAGTGTTCTGGAAATCGATAGCTGCTTTTTTCAATGATTTACCAGTAAATGCCATGTGTCCGTGCAAAGTAATCTCATCAACGGCAGACTGTAAAATAATCGTTAATAAATTATTACACTTTCACAGAAAATTTGTGTTGCAGGAATATACAGTAGGCTACTCTTGAACGACAAATGCATGCAACGACGTTTGAATAGCCTTTAGCTGGCAGCGATGGTGGTTGGTTTCAATGTTCCATATTTCATTTAAACGCAATTTATGATTTAATGCAGTTAGACATATGGCATTTATCAAGTCAAATCGTTCGTCACTATTTCCCATATATACTGAGTTGAGACTAAGTAACTCATCGACTGATAGTTTAGAGTGTACATCACATAAATAGCTTCATATTCAGTCGTATATATTTTCATATGACGTTGTATGTACATTCCTTTAATGGCTGTATATGTATATCGAGTTGGCTGTATAAGTCACTGACATTGGCTGAGTATGTACACTACTTGAATGGCTGTACATGTATATCGTATTGGCTGCATTTGACATTGACTTTTGTGTATTGATTTGACTGTATATGCTTATGACATTACCTTTCGTGTATTTCTTTGACTGTACAGGATGGCTTTGCCTATATTGAAAATGCTCTTAGAAAATATTCTGAAATTCTCATTCAACAGCCCACCACAGGAGGGAGAAAAGCAATTATCACTCTCCACAACATCTCGCGCAAAGAGACTAAAGATCCATTCAGTAATACTCGATTGATTGGTGATTCAAGCACGTTTAAACAAGGTGAAAAAATCTTTTCATGGAACGCAACAAATGTGTCTGACGTTACAAGGGCAAAGCTATATGTCTGCTACCTTGGTATAAGCATATCTTTTATCGGAGCTTTTATAATATGGTGCCGTTAAATATAATTTTTGGGTATTGTTAAACCTGCGGTGTTCGGATCGATCACTAATATTTTAATTCACACTATGAAGAACAAGCCGGTAATATTCCTAAAGCATGGGAGAATTTCGAACTTGTTACGTTTCCCTAATTATAAGTCAGACTTGGACTCATAAGATTACAAGTTTCTTTTGTAGTTGTGGATTATTTTGTGAATATTAACAATCAGAAGGACTTTGAAGAAATCTTCCTGAACCTGAAACAGAGGAAAGAACAACAGCAACGCGGCAGTGTATTGACAGCTACATGCCGTGTTTTCGACGATGTGTAATGTACACAAGGGTACGTAGGGTTTACTGGCAAATGTACCGTTGATATTTCGAATGAAAGCATGCTCAAGTTCAATACACGCATTTCAGTCATCGATACCTTATGCTTGTAAAGGGTGTTTCTCAAATCTCACTTTTTTGCATTAGGAGCGGTGGCTATCTACAACAGATACTTGTTCTTATTCAGAACAGCCTCAAAGTTTGTCCGTCGTGTACTTGAGGAATATTTCTTTCGTAGATTTTTTGAATTTCTGATTAGAACGAATGGTAGATTTACGTGATTCGCCATTCAGATTTGTGTTTGTTAACTTAATATGAGCAAGCTCAAACATTGTACCCTAACTTTATTTGTATGCAAATTAGATTAGGTCACTAACTTCAAATATAATGATTTTGAACATATATGTAGTACGTTTTTAAATATTCTCGAGGACGTAGGTAGATACTCATATAGTGTTCATTTTGAGGAAATAGCCTAATTTATTTATCTTTAAAAATTTGCTAAATTGTGTCCTATCATTGTAATTTTCAGTTTGATTTTTGATTTTAGTCTTACAATAGCAAAGTATATGAATTGAAGATGTCAGATACATAATGTTGATGTTGACATTTTTTGTCCTAACTTTAAGCGACTTGCTATTCAATTGACTACTTCACAATATATCGATTGAAAACAATTTTGAGCAAATTTATTTACCAGGGAATAATTTATTTATTGCAGTTTGATAGCGAGTGCAGTACTAATCAATAATAGTTATATGACAACTGAATTAGGATCAGGTTTGTATTGTTTTGCGACGATAAATTCTATTCTATGGTTTCGAATGAAATGATGTTTTCGACATGTCCAAAATTCAGTAGTATATCTTTTCGTTACAAAAAATTACGATACACGTCTTTGTAAAATATGAGACGTGATGATACACAAATTTTGCGCATTGCATGCTATTTTGACAACAATACCAAATTAGAAATAATAATATAAAAAAATACCTGCTGAAAAAATTCAAGGGGGGTATAATTGATAGAGTATGTTTAAACTTTAAAGTTCAAACAACTGAAACTATTATATATATGAATATATATAAATATAACTAGAATTTTCTGTTTAGCTCCTCCGAATCACTATCTTTGAGCGGTTACAACCAGTAAATAATCTACGAATAACTTTATTTATACTTTTCCTAATGAAACGAATGAAAGAACCAGCAATGTGCAAAAAGGAACGTCACGCTAATAACCGTATTGCGTAAGTCATTTTTAGCGGTTTTGAGAAAAACGTAAAATACTTCCTAATGATATTGCTATGCCATTGAGAGTCAATAATTTGCCATAGTTCAATTTTTTGATCGTAGCCGGTTTAAGTTAATTTGTATGACGCAGTCATGTGACGTCAAAATGGCGCACTGTGACTTAGGCAGAAATGTGTCTATGACTTGGGGACATAAGCAATTTTGCAATTTGACTATATGCACCAGTCCTAAAAACCAAACAACCTAAAAACGAATGTAATTCTTAGTATCTACGATGTCTAATCCCCAAAATAGCTAATCTGTTTCAATTTGAAAATATATATTTCACCAATATAACACGCTCTGCACATCCACCGAAATAAGACTAAGATTAAATATAAAGATTAAAACAGTAATGTAGGAAATTAGGATAGAATTAACATTTTTATCCCGGGGGAGAGAAAGCCGATAAGACGGCTTAATCATATGGCGAACCACGGCCTCTCGTCCGGTTAGGGTATGGGATTAGTTAGCTAGTTATTTGTTTTCGGAAGCATAGACTTGATGGTGGAGGAAGCCGTAACCGACCAGCGGTTACGTGAACCACCCACCCTAACCCTTATATAGTAGCCAACCAAAGTGAATTGAACTCAGTCAGTGAATATCACAAATGCACGCCTTCCTATACTGTAGTATAAATTCGAATTTATAAGCGCTAAGCTAGAATCTGAGTTGCAAACACTCGAAAATCCTTAGACGAGGTTATTTTGCCTTTGTGGCGTCACAATAGTCATGTCAATTGGACAAATTTGCATGTCATACAAAATCTTCATTTTTATGGGTTTCGGAATTCTTAAAATAAAATCTGAGTTAACAGACAGGTGCGCAGCATTACACAAATATCTATTTTATAAAAAAACTCAAAACCGCCAAAAATGACTCACGCAATTCGGTTATTAGCCTGACAAATTATGTTGTTATTCTATAATTTTAAATGATATTTAATTACATCAGTGAAACTATCAGGCAGGCGTTCGACTGATAGATTTGCGTTCTGTGAGGCGTAATGACTCTGACAAACCTACCATTCATCATTTCAAAAAAGTCCTGGCTGGTCGTTGAAAATGTGGCACATCGTACTAGGCGTTAGAAATACACTTGTCACCGCACCTCTGATTATTTTGACTATAAAAAGAAGATATTATGCAGCTTTTATAGTATATTACTATGTTTACCGTGAACTCAAATTGAATAACTGCTTTATGTAATACCATACGTGTAACTTAAGCAACATCAAGAACCGGATATGCCACACGTGAATATCGATACAGGGTACAATTTATATCGACAAACGGGATTCCAACCTGCAACAATAGACTGAATGATGACCATGTACTATTTATTCAATGTACATTTGGGGGCGCTCTCGTAGTATGTGAACCAAGATGGCGGACACCGGAATATAGTATGTGTACCAGGTTACGGTTAGGCCATAATTTTATTTCAATTCCCCTTATTTTAATTCTATTACGGGTTCGGGGACTAGCTAAGTGACTCGCGTAGCCGTCGTGAGACTTGGAGGAAGAAATATCAGATCTCATATAGGATGCATTTAGAAATAAATAAAAGTAATATCATAACACAAAAAATACTAACAACAGAAATAACACAACGACACATATGTACACTTCGTTTCCAACAACCACCAAAATGTTTCATCCGGCCCACTTGTGCCTGTAGAATTTACGACTATAGTGTTTAGGGATATAAATTATCGTTGAAAATGTCCATGAAAATAACGATTCGTCAGCTAAAATATAGACCGTAATCCCCCATATATTATCTGCATCTGAATATAATGTGGAAAACGAGCCACATATACGTTAAACTCGTACATCCGAATTATTTATATCATTCTAAAACCCTAGCGTCACTGCCAAGACTAGCGCCTGATATATCAGCGTTTAGCGTAAATCTTCTAATTTTATTTACTCCATCTTCTGCTTACCTAATATACCTAATGCTTACTTACCATCAGTGAAACGAGAAGGCAGTTGATTGACTGGTAGATTTGCGGCAATGTCGAAAACACATTTCCTGAGCACCACGATTATATTCATGATGATAGATATGTAGGGAAAATGTAGGGAAAATATTGAGGTTTTTTCATGAAGCAATAGACAAATGATACCAAGAAATGGCGCATAGGGCACACGATTTTTGAGAGGAAAGTAGTATTTATTGCTTATCGATCTCGATCGGTAAGTATGTTGATAGGTATTGGTCTGTTTGTGTGTTTGTCTGTTAGACACTTTCGTATTTTACGCGATATCTCACGAAAGCGAGATTGAACTTATGTGCATTTACCATATCTCGGACCAGAAGCTTATTGATTTTGAATAAATTATGTCGTATAATTAGCAAGTTATTAATTAATTAGTGATGTGGAAGATCGATAAGTCGGCGGTCTCTGATCGCTATCTCGTGTTTACTATTAATTGAATTTTGAAGTATTTCACATTACACAAATAGCCAACGGCAATATATTGAAGAGTAGGTTATACATAAAAGTCTGTTTAAAGTATCTAACTCAATTAGGCAATATATTCCATGTTTTCATAAGTGATTTGAGTGGACATGAAGATAGTTATTGGGGCGTCTTCATAGAATGTAATTCGGGAAAAAATACTGTAAAAGTACCAATGATTCCAACAGAGTTTGAAATGAAATTTAATGCAAGTTTTCCATCTTTCACAGATCACCTGGCTGACAAACTCCATGCCAGAGTTAAGTGAATGAAATTATCTTTTAATAATATATATGATGACGATATGATATATAGAGCTACAAGCTAACAAAAAATCCAACAGTTAGGAGATATTTTATATTTTCACCAATTCGTTAAATAGCTATGAAGTTTAATATAACATTGACGATGCAGTCAAGTGAGCACAGAAGAGATAAAATAGGCCCAATAAGCCCTTCATGGAAGAGACCATTCTAATTACGATTGAGACCACATATCCATTCCTACTGTCTGTATATACATTTGATATAAATTTTTGTTTCATGTAGGCTGCACAATTTGATAGTAGGAGTGGGACAAATTTAGGTTACTAGTTTTATGTGTAATAACATAGCGTGTAGGGTTTCCTTCTACAGCCTTAATGGCAAAGTTACGATGTCCTCATGTTGAACTACTTGTATTTTTCGTTTGCTGTACAATATACTCTTCGCGGACAATTTTGAATGAATTCATTTATCAGGTATGTAGGTTATTTCCTATGTTTAAATGAAAATGCGTATTTCATCGTTTTCCCTAGGTTTTTTTTAAGTATCGATGAATGCACCTCTGTAAAGCAACGCAATGCCTGCAACGAGTACACAATACATAGGATCTAAGCGCAGTTTTTAATTACTTGAAATGCAGGTCGTTTCGGAAAATAACAATTTCACCTCAGATCATTTATTGAATTACTGCGCTGACAACTTTACACAGTCAGAAGTAAGAAGAATTATAGCGGAAGAAACATCAAGGCAAGTTTCTAATTCCACAATTATATTAAATTGTACTAGTCAGAGTATACTGATATAATATCTTTGATATTTTACGCATCGGCTTCCAAAAATTGACGTGAAGGTTCCGATTCTTACTGTCCAATTGGTATTTTACCAAATAAACAGCAATATTGTTTGATATTTAGGATTTTATAATAATTTCATCGCTATTTTAATTCTCATTTTAAAAATATCGAAAGCTATTTCTTAAAAACTGTAGTAATAATTTCTCCATATAAAAATGATGAACATTCTCAAAGTAGATTTGGGAGTAATTCAGAGATACCGATAATGCCAAATTATATGGGGCAGATTACGTAATCTTATCCGATTGCCTTTTTCCTAGCATCTTCTTCCAAAGATACGAATTCATTCATTCATTTATGTGAAGTTTCAAAGACATTACTCACTTATTAGCAATTGTTAATCGATTTAATCCTACCTCAGTCTTTTCTTTTTTATAAAACGTAAACGTTTGTCTCGACCAATTCGGGCTTGATTGTCCCACATTTTAAAAATTATGCAAGCTGGTACTCCCACGGCTATTCTTAACCTAGTTGATCAAATTAAAACGACAGTCAACATATATTTCATTGGTTTCAAACTAGCCATATAAGAAATCTGGATCGCGTAGCGTAATTTAGATAGCCTATAGTAAAAAATAAGTTCGTTCGGATTTTAAATTGATCAACGATAATTTTGTTTATATTAAATAATTTGTACAGATGGGGTATGTATGAAAAAGTGGCTCAGCGAATCTCCAACGTCGTGGCAGCTTTGGTAATTACTTCAGCAAGTGACCAGATCGGACGGAAAAAAGCTTTGCTTTTTCCTGTAATGGGAATGGTGATATCTTCAACACTTCAGACATGTATAATCAAGTTTAAGTGCGTTGTATTGACATCTGTATTTTAGTCTAAACTTTTGAGAAATTTGGATTAGATCAAAATGATGAAGGAAAAAACAAAATACGCAAATTCTTCAAAAATAAACTTTCAGTAAACTTACTTACATTGACATATTTACAATGAGTTTATTTGCAGATTACCCCTGTTTTACATTGTTATCAATGGATTTTTTGAAGGAGCGTTTGGTGCTTATGCCGTCCTTATAGATTTGTGTACCGTCTATATCACCGATACTGTGTCGTTAGAAAACAGAGGGAAAAGGTTTGTTATTTTATTTTCAATTATTGGGTACTCCCGTAGTATGGGAACAAAGATGGCGGACACCGGAACGTAGTATGTTTACCAGGTTAGGGTTAGACCATAATTTTATTCCAATTTTCCTTATTTTAGTTCTTTTACGTGTTTGGAGACTAGCCAAGTGACTCCCGTAGTATTTGTACCTGAAAGTATGGCCTAATATCCTAACCCGGTACGTTCCGGTTTCCGCCATCTTGGTTCACGTACTACGGGAGTACCAGTTATGGTAATCCCGATAATAATTTTAAATGTAATAAAAATATTTTAGCAATGTTCCGCTGGTTTCAATAGCATAGTAAAAAAAGTAATCAATTCTAATATACCGTCATGAATAAACCCAGCAAAGTCGACGCGGAAGAAAATTTATTAACGATTATGAATCATAATTTCAGATCATATCGTTTTATAACGAAATGTCTACGGTACGGTGATAATTGAACAACGAAACTCCAAAAAAAGCAGTACATTTTCGACCAAGACGTTGAAAATAATACTGAGAATGATCTCACTTGAAGTATTATTGCTTACCTATACAAAAATCAATTCCAAAATGCTAGGTGGAATCCTTAACTTTTGAAAGAAATTGACAGAAAACTATCCTCTCAGTTTTTTCGTATGCATTTAGACCGGACAATGATTGACAGACCCTTACGGTAAAATTTGTTCAAATCACCTTAGTTGGCTTAATTGAAACATTAATGGAGCAATAATATATTAGATAGTATGTACAACTCAGTAAGCTAAAACTCATTTTTTTATTTAAATTAACCAATTTTGGTAATGTTTAGGTATACAATATTGGAAGTATTTTCACATTTCGGCGGAGGAATTTCTCTTCTCGGTACAGGATTTTGGATCAAGTATCAAGGCTTTGTTCCCCCATCATTGTTTCTAGTTTGTTGCAGTTGTGTTGGATTAGTTTTACTCGCATTTCTTCCATCAACGAATATCGTCTCAAGATATCATGAGAATGAAGACTCAGTCAATTTATTAACAACGGATAGAAAGGAAGAGCCCGAGCTAAATTCTACAACAAAAACTAATTTGGGCATTTGGATACAAGCGAAAATATTTTGGAAAATATGTTCAAGTGATAAAAGCGTATGTCATATTTGTGTACAAGGTATGCAATTTTTTGTTTCCTAACGCCGTTTCCTATAGCGACTATAATTCACTGTTTGTTGAAATTAATATTATTGTGTTTTGTTTGAAAAAATTGGATTACGATCTATCGATAACAAATTTCATTCAATTCATAAAAAGAGATCATACTATTCTAGTTTGTAGTCTATTACTATCTCGTTCGTGCATATTTGTGGTAATTGCCTCATACTTGTTCGAATAGCGTGTAAACAGGGAAGACGGGCAAGTAGTTCATCATATTCAAAACATATTTATGTACTCCCGTGGTACGTTATATGCACCAAAATGGCGGACACCGTAACGTAGTATGTGTACCAAGTTAGGGTTGGGCCATTATTTCAGATACAGATACTACGGGAGTCAGTTGGCTAGTCCCCGAACTAGTTATAGAACTAAAATAAAGAAAATCGGTATAAAATTATGGCCTAACCCCAACCTGGTACACAATACACATGCTACGTTCCGATTTCCGCCATCTTGGTTCACATACTACGGGATTACCCATAATTGTTGCGATTTCAATTATTTTCGTGAACTTCGGAAGCATTTATAATGAGCATAGCCATATCGCCATTATACTTGCGTAACATTACGTTACTCAGGCTAAATTGTATTCAGTAATAGATTTTTATAACAAAATCAAAAATTCAATAAGATTCAAGTGGTCGACGCCTCCGTTCATTATTATGTGATCGTGTATTTTGCGGTTTTATGTGTGGACTATATAACAGTACAGCTAAGTTTATGGCGAAAATCATCTTCGCTATTTCCTAAAAATTCTATGCCATGGGGCAGTATGCGACCACATGAATTATCAATAGCTAATATTATTATTCAAATTCAAATGTGTTTTATTACTTTATGAAATCACGTGAAAGAATTGCCTGTCTGAATTGTTATCTACCACAATCGTTCTTATAACCTGTTTATAAAGTTGCCGAAGGCGTACAGAATAATTGATTGAACGACAAGATTGCGTATTGTTGCAGATGTTGAGAAGTACAAATATACGCTAAATATTCAGCAGTCTATAGTCTATACCAGGGGTCACCAAACCATTTCGACCGCGGGCCAGGTATGACTCGAACTGTGTTGAAACGGGCCGGACAAATATATTTGTAAACGCAACATAATAAATTCACAAAAGGTAAATTCACAGAAGTTCGCCGAAAGCACGCGCCACGAGTGCATCCTTTGCAGAAAACGTTGCGTACCGGTGGAGAGTATTAGCCTATTTTATCACAGCTATTTATAGCTTAATTTTTGAATAACGCAATTAAACTTCTAGGAAGGCAAATTGATGATTGACTTATTTGATTCATACCTAGATTTCCGAAACACAACTAAAAACTAACGGATAGCATTCAAAATCGCGAAAACGAGGTATCGTTCACAACCACGACTGAAAACGGGTCGTAGTTTGGTGATCTCTGGTCTATACCATGTGAGATGCTACTCGCCTATTCATAGTGAAACTTTCCTCTCATTTAATCATTATATATTTTTCAAGTTTAATGATATAGTTCAATTTACTAGATTAGAAATTGTTCATTGATTTCTTTTTATAGGAAATGCTAAATTGTGCAGACACTCCGGAACTACACACAAGGGCCGTGTATGGAGATTGTGGTTCTATATCATCGCTTATGCGTTGTATATGTTCGTCGTGAACGGGATTGACCTTTTTCAAACAATGTTTTTCATTTCTCGACCAATTTGTTTTACTCCAGAACTTGTCGGAGCCCAGAATGTGAGTGTATTTTCAGCTAGCATAGTCTTTACTATATGACTTCGTAATAAGTCGAAAACAATCGTTTCGGAAAAACAAGGGAATTGGTTCAAAAAGTTATTTGGCTAGTACCCGAACTCGTAATAGATCTAAAATAAGGAAAATTAGAATAAAATTATGTCCTAACCCAAACCTGGTACTCATACTACGTTCCGGTGTCCGCCATGTTGGTGCACATACTACGGGAGCACCCATTTTACTCGACAGCAATGAACCACCATCTTCTCTATTATCACCTATCAGATTCCAATCAGCTTTCAAAAGTTTCATAACCTGCGTGAAATCAATACCTTGATATATTAATGTTTAGAATTCTAATCTTCGTTGTTCCAGGCTATTATTTCAACATGGGTTCCTTTTCGCTTACCGACTTAACATTTTCATTCAGAGTCTCGACGCTTCGTCTATAATTTTCTCAATATTCCTTGTCATTTTTTATGAAAACGTACTTCATATGGAAAGTCAGGCAATATTACTAACTGCAATGTTTGCTCGTTTTACTACCTCGCTATTGATGTTTTGTTCGAGTGAAGCTACTCTTATCTTTATTGGTGAGTTATTTGTAAGATTTCTCTGATGTATTTAGTGCATTATATACACAAGAAAATACCACTTATTATTTCTAATTCATCAAAGTCGATCTTTATACTCCAAATACAAACAATACGAAATAGTAATTAATATCACAAATTTCTTTCTAAATTTAAACTGAATGCGGGATGTCGTGTCGTTGGCATAATTAGGAAATTTAGTATATATTTTTTATGCTGTACATTTGTTGAGTTGGTCGACTGCAATACGTAACAGTTTATCTATTTTTATACCTATTTTTTATCAAATGTCTTATCACAATTTCACATTTATGTGTTATTGCATGTTATATTCGATTATCTTTCTGGAATTATATTTGGTTTTCTGTATCTGCTTTATTTTACCTTCATTCTCTGTCCCCCACTGTTCATTCTACAGAAAACTACATTCTACAGCCAACCAACTACTAAGGAGTATAATTTCAAGTAGATATCAGAGCTACTATCAAAACCCTTCCTAATATTTTCTGTAGCACAACCATCATCGCTTCATGAAGTTATCATGAAATAGGGAATACCGTAACTGGCCACCTGGTGGGCTGCGTGGCTCTTCGATATACTGCGTGATCGCCAGAAGAACATAAAATTTGTCAAACAGCTATTCATTTTTAGAAAGAATAACTTTTATAAAGTTTTTTGAAGGCATATGTTATATTACATTCACAGAAGCTCAAAATGTCGCCCGTGCACTTCAGATCAGTGGTTAAACTATAGAAGTCCAAGCTTGAGTAGCGTTCGGGAAGTTAACTTGCGGGATATAATTTCAATTCAACCTATATGCATTTTATTAGTGATCGCATCTGACTTTCGAACTTTCTACTTATCCAGCGAACACCCTATAATATCAAGTGGGCGATGTTGCAAAAATCTTTAATTTCCCGATCTTTCAAACCTAATTTCAATATTAGAATCAGTCTTGCTTCCCCGGGCTTCCTTCCTCGAGCAAGATTTGCTGTTAGCCTTTTTTGTAATTTTGTATGCTATCATTTCTTATTTGAGTGGCTTCGAAAACATAAACTCGTCTATGACTATGTTTCATATTCAAAAATAATACGATTTATGTAAACTCTATTATTAAAAATATTTAGCTACCAGTATAGGCCCGTTCAGTAATATAACGTCACCATATTTGAGACGAGGGATATCATCACTAGTATCGTCATTCGAACAAGGTAAGCAGCATACATCATGAAAATACATATTTATCAGATAAGAATAATTTGATATAGCCTTATCTACATGCTTCAGGCTCAGTCTTTGCTTTGCTGTCTTTTGTCAATGGAATTATCGGAATATTCACCCCAATTGTTGTTTTGACTTTATATCCAGCAACTCTTGCTATCTCCTACTCATTTATATGGATTGTAATGGCATCAATACTATGTTGTCCACTGATTCTAATGACGTAAGTTAAATCTACCTTTTTACGATCTTCCCATTGGCATAAAACTGTGTCTTACATAATGTAAAAAATTGTACTAGTGAACAGTAAATCCTAATGTCGTTTTCAGTTTACGTTTCTGTAGTACAGCGTTTCCCAACCTTTCTTGGTCGCGGACTATTTTTTCACCGGCGAAAATCTTTGCGGACTCAACGTGCGTTTATTGCAACCGTACTCTGTGTGAAGAAATAATAAAACCAAACACAACAAAATTTTAAAATTGGAAATTCGCCGCAACTACGCGTTTGTTAAAGAGCCGACTTTTTTAGTGTATAAATGGACTTTTTTGTCGCACAATATTCAATCCATGACGACAAATATTTTTTTTTACTTATACCTAACTTCAGAATATAAATTGGCGGATAAACTAATTATAGAGTTGTTATACATGAGAATGAAGGCCAAGTAAAAGTGAAATGTTTGTAATATTATTATTCAATTAAGTCATCTAAGGCTAAGCAACGAAACTATAACATGCACCACAAGTGACACCCCCCCCCCCCCCCAATGCATAACAACTTCTTTAATTTGTTTATCCCCCAAATTATTGGAGAAGGTGGGAGAAATAAGGGGCATCATTATCAGAAACTCGTCTCGGCCAGCAGAAAGTTAGACACCTCCCTACACCCTGGGTCTTGAAACTCCAGTTCCAAACTCCGAGAATGAAATCCCGATAACAAATATTTGCTGTATATCTCAAATAGAACGGTAAATGCTGTTGTTGTCATAAACCTTTATTTTAATTTAATTTTATTTTAATTTAATTGTGTTCATGGTCACTCGCGGTTGCGTCGACTTATAACAAGATGAAAGCATTATTTCTTTAAAATTCCACGGCCATCTGCGAACATAATAATGTGAGAATACATTGCCCCATTATATTTAGTTTTGATACATATTTTTTTGCGATCTTGCGAATTTGTTAACGCCGTTAGAAAAATCCTACTATCTGTTATAAATTTCCAGAAAGTACAACTTGATTCGGTACTTATTAAAAATATAATTCAAGTATATTAGTAACCCAAAAAAAATATATATCATCGCCTTGCTTTAATTAATATTTATGTTATGGTGATCATTTCAATCTGCGGCTGTGTTGATGAAACAAAAGCAATACTACTCAGAAAATATCATGACAGTCAGTGGACACAAAACTACGTGGTGCCCGATTATATTTTGTTTTTCGTATTTTTGTGAATACGACAAATCTGAGCTGTCCGTAAAACATTTACGGCGCTCCAGTACTGTACCTACTAATGCGGAAGCAGTAAAGCAAAGAATCTTAAGGGAAAATGCCCTGATACACGTATACTACTGAGACGACCACGTCTATAACTCTGTTTTATTCTGTATGCCCATATTTATTCTTACCACTTGAGTCACTAGTGAGCAGCTGTGTAACTTTCTCTTTCTGCTGGTCTGTCAGACTGCCGGTAGTGTAGATATTTCCTCTGTGTATTAGGTTATTATTATAGTGTTTTAATGCCGTAAATCTATGTAATTCTTGTTGTAAAATGATATTAGTAGTACAGGTTTACTATTTCGCCAGTTTGGCATAGCTCTGTTCACTAGTTAGCTTGTATTTACCACTTCCGTAACTAGTCTACTTTCGCAGTTTATTCCCTGTGTGATTTCCGTATTTCTATGCGTATTTCCATGTCTATTACGTGTTTGTCGATAAGATAGGATTTGTGTTGTATCTTTAGTGTCATACTAGTTATTCTTATGTATATCTAGGTATGTTTTACCCGGTTTTTAGTATCCCGTTATAAGTAAATAGTTCATGACTGTGACGTCATAGACCAATTCCGTATCTTGTGTTACGTATGTATCCTACGGTATTTGTACTGTGTTTTTCATGTTTTTATTTGTTTATTGTATTTCTTATTGGAGTATTTGGTTGTATTAAGTTCTTACAGGTGTATAATTAATCTAGTTAGTTAACTTAGTTACTCCGCTGTATTTGGAACCGCAAGAAGATTATTTTGTGATCGACATCTATAGCAATTACAACGTCCAAGAAGCTGGCAGAAAGAACCTGAGTGGTGATATCAATTTTGGTACGCCACATATACGAATTTTTGGCGAGCACGCCAGGATATATTATTCGAAACAGGGACTATTAAGACTAAGCCGATTAGGTAGGCTAGTCTGTGACGGATAATATTTGGATAATATTGGACAGATAATTGCCGATATTTTTTTTACTACTGCGTTTGCCTGTATTTTTGGAAAAATGGTTAAGAGAAGAAAGATTGTACCGGCACCGAAGGAAGCAAAGGAGAATGAACTTTTGCATCTGCAAATACAGGTATTGAAAGCGAAACTTAAAGATTCAGAGGAAATGCAAGAGAATATGGACAGCCGTTTGCAGCTGATGGACAGTCGTATAGAACAGATTGGAACTCAGTTGGAATCGGTTGAACTCCAGAATTCAAAAATGGGCTCACAAATTTTCAGCAAGCTGCAAGATATTTCTGGCAAGATAGAAACAGGAAAAGTTGCTGATCCCGAGGAAACCCAGCCCATGTCACATGAACCAGATGTCAGTCTGATCACTTCAACACCAGCAGCGGTTGTTCCTAAATTACTACCTATTCTCAAGGATGATGAAATTTCAGATTTTGGATCTGAAGATGGACAGCCAGAAGGAAAGCGGAACGCATTCTCACAGACAATAGAAGTAAAATTTTCGGAGGAAGCTCACGTGAGTAATTTTGTACCTGTGGTCCCTTTTCTGAGTACTAATGGTAAAGAGGGCTCTAATACTGTCAAAAAACAACCCAGGGCTAATCCGAAAATGGTTTCAGTGGCTACGCAATCAGCTCCTCCAGTGAGTTCTAGCAGTGTCGCAAATGCCAACGTCAGCAATAGTGTTCTCAATAACACAGCCAATGCTACGATGATGGTGAGAAATGCCAAAAGGCCTATGTATTTCGATGGGTCAACTGTCATGGCGTGGCCTAGTTATTTATGTCATTTTCAATTGGTTTCTTGTTATAATCAGTGGAATGATGACACTGCAGGGTTAGAATTGGCTACTTGCATGACAGGGCAGGCTCTTAATGTGTTGAAAGATTTACCCGAAATGAAACGTACTAGCTATCGTGATATTGTGACTCATTTTAATCATTTCTTTAAACCTGCTGGAAATGAGAGTTCATACCGTACTACATTTCACTGTCGTAGGATTAAGCCAAATGAAGCGCCAAAGGATTATGGTAACAAGTTGAAAGAGCTTGTTATTCTGGCTTACCCAAATCTTGATATTGCTGGTCAGGATGATATTTTGAAATCGCAGTTTCTCGCCGGTTTAACCGATGAAAGCATGATCAAACATGTTACCATGCAACAGCCTGATAATTTTGAAAGTGCTTTGTCTCTTGCAACACTGTATTACTCTGTGGATACTAACCGCTCTGACGTTTCCAAACCGCGTATTGCGGCAGTGAAACAGAGTAATCCTGGTAATGCAGCTAACCAGCAAAACGACTTATCTTTCGAAGGCAGTATAGGCGAGCGCATTTTAGCAAAATTGGATGAGATACTAGGACATGTGGCGCCACGCTCTAACAATAATCGCAACTTTGCTGGTACACCACGCAACCCGTGTCCTCGATGTGGTAAACATGGTCATTGGGGCAGGGATTGCAAGGCATGTTTTAATTGCAAGCAGACCGGTCATCTTAAACGGGATTGTCCACATCTTCAGAATCCCGCTGATCCTGCAACAGCTGCTTCCTCTTCGACCGCAAATTTAAACGACACTCAGCGGGCTTGAGGTCCTCAGTGTCCGCTGAATTATTACTTGATGACGGACCAACGAACCAGAATATAGACCTGAATATTTGTTCCTTGCAATATGACAATAGTTGGCATGCGAATGTACTTGTAAACAATCAACCGTTCAATTTTCTTGTAGATAGTGGTGCTATGACTACTCTTATTGACATTTCCATCTTTGAGGCTATAGGTGGGAAGGAAGCACAATTGGCACCGCTCGAAGAATCTCTTGTTGCAGTGGGAGGACATAATTTATCACCACTGGGTACATTGGAGGTTGATTTATCGATTGATTTGTTTGTATCACGACGCACTGTGATTGTTGCCAACTTAGGCATGACTAGTGGTATTTTAGGCATGGATTATCTCCGAGAACATGACTGTGTTCTTTACTTATCATCTGGACACATGATGATAGAGGGTCATGAAATCAAACTGTTTACTGAAAAGTCTGTACCGTGTTGTCGTGTAACTGTTCGAGAAGATATTACTATACCGCCATATTCTAAGGTTGTTATCCCTGCACAACTTAGTCATCCATGGCCGAAAAACATCTCGTTAGATGTTGCTGCTCTTGTTAAACCGCTGAATTCTTCTTTTCTCGCTGATGGCATTCAGCTGATCCCTTCTGTTGTGGATCCAGGAAAGTCCACTGTTCCTGTTCTAGCAGTCAACCAGAACGGCAGACAACTTAAGATCAGGACTGGATCTTTGATTGGTATTGCACATCCTCAACTTGTAGCACAAATTCAAGTTGACGAATCCGATAATCGGGTTATAGCTTCTGAATTACCAGAGCATCTACATGACATGGTCAATTCCGCCGATGATCTAACCCCGAGTCAACGTGAACAGTTGGTCAATTTGATTTGTGAATTTCATGATGTATTTGTAGGGCCAGATGGTGAACTAGGCCGTACTTCAGCAGCAAAGCATAGGATCATCACAACCACACCACAGCCGATTCGGCAGGCTCCTCGTCGAATGGGGTGGGCGCGTAGGAAGATAGCCGAAGAAGCTGTTGATAATATGCTGGCTCACGGTGTCATAGAACCCAGCGATTCCCCATATTCTTCTCCCATTGTCCTAGTTCCCAAAAAGGATGGTTCTACCAGATTTTGCGTGGATTTTAGATTGCTTAATGACGTCACATACAAGGACGCATATCCCTTGCCGCGTATTGAGGATATCATTGAGTCCTTAAACGGAGCCCAATGGTTCTCAACTCTTGATCTCGCAAGCGGATATTGGCAAGTGGAGGTTGATCCTGCAGACCGTGAAAAGACAGCATTCAGCATCCCAGGCCGTGGTCATTTTCACTTTGTAGTGATGCCTTTCGGTTTGGCGAATGCTCCCGCAACATTCGAACGGATGATGGACAATATCCTTGGTGATCTCCTGTGGAACGGGTGTTTCAATTTTCTTGATGATGTTTTGGCTCATGGAAGTGATTTCTCAATGGCACTCTCAAATCTTCGGGAAGTTTTTATAAGACTTCGCCGTGCCGGTTTACGCTTGAAGCCCTCGAAATGTAAACTTTTCCGTCGAAGCACCTCTTATCTTGGTTATCTTATTTCATCTGAAGGTGTCTGTTGCGACCCTGGAAATGTTGCGGCTATCAAAGAATGGAAAACTCCCAACACTGTTAGTGATATTCGTAGTTTTCTTGGTACAGCGAACTACTACCGGAAGTTTGTTCAGGATTATTCAACAATTGCTGGACCTCTTATCGATTGACCAGGAAGAATATTCCATTTGTATGGAGTAATGAATGTCAAAAGGCTTTTGAGACGTTGAAACATTGTCTGACATCAGCTCCAATTCTTAGCTTTCCTAGAACAGTCGGCGAGTTTGTATTGGATACTGATGCCAGTGGTTTTGGAATTGGTGCGGTGTTATCTCAAGTACAGGACGAGCATGAACGTGTACTTTCTTATGCCAGTAAGACTATGTCCAAGTCTCAACGTAGATACTGTGCTACACACCGAGAACTATTAGCTGTGGTGTGGGCTGTTCGTCACTTCAGTCATTTTCTTCTCGGGAGACCGTTCAGAATTCGCACAGATCATGCTGCTCTGAAATGGTTGATCAATTTTCGTGAACCTCAAGGAATGTTAGCAAGATGGATATTAACACTTGGCGCTTATGACTTTAAGATTGAACACAGACCTGGCGTGAAACATGGCAATGCTGATGGATTGTCACGCCAAGTTCGCAAATGCAAACGAGAAGATTGTTCTGATTGTGGTACCAATGGTGATGTGGCTGTGAGCAATGTTATTGTAAGTGCAATATCAAAACAGTCCGGTCAATCATCGTCAGACGGTTCCGATTGTAATTGGCTAGATACCTACACAGATGAGCAAATTAAATCTTGGCAAAGTGAAGATCCAGATATTTCTGCTGTTTTGAGGTGGAAACAACTTTCTGCTCAGAAACCTGATATTCAAGAATACATGCCTGAATCAACAGTGACCAAACGTTTGATGTCACAATGGGATTTGATTTTTGTAGATAATGGACTTCTCTATCGTCGTTGGATTCCTGATTGTAAATCGGAGGAATCGCATATCCAATTGATTGTTCCATCAAATTTGAGGCAGGATTTGTTCCATAAGCTACATTCTTTGCGCACTGCAGGTCATCTTGGTGCTAATCGAACTTTCAAGAGTATAAGGCGCAGATTTTATTGGCCTGGTTTCAAAAGGGACATTCTCAAATGGTGCAAATTTTGCAAGTCTTGTGCTTCGACCAAGATGCTTTACGGAAGAAGACAAGGAGATCTCAAACAACTTATATCTGGAGCTCCTATGGAAAGGATCGCCATTGATTTTCTTGGACCATTGCCTGTAACTGAAAATGGAAATGAACACATTTTGGTTTTGTCGGACTATTTCTCTAAATGGGTGGAATGTTTTGCTTTACCAAATCAGCGAGCTGACACCACTGCTGATGCATTGGTTACTCAATTCTTCTCGAGATTTGGGGTACCAAGAATTCTCCACTCAGATCAAGGAAGAGACTTTGAATCAAAATTATTTTCAGAAATGTGTCAATTGTTCGGGATTCAAAAGACTCGAACAACTCCATATCATCCTCGTTCAGATGGACAAGTTGAACGTTTCAACAGGACCATACAGCAGATGTTGAAAGCTTTTGTAAATGAGAATCGAAATGATTGGGACGACCATCTCCCATATCTTTGTATGGCATATCGCTCCACCGTACATGATAGTACAGGATATTCACCGAACAAGTTAATGCTTGGACGAGAAATCGAGATGCCTGTTGATGTTATGTTTGGCAAACCAGAGTCATCAACTCATCCTTGTTACACTGAGTTTGTCGAATGGTTTTCCTGTGCAACTGAAAAAGCTTTTCTTCATGCTAGGCAACATCTAAATGCTGCTGCAACCAGACAAAAGCGAAATTTTGATCTGGGTGTTAAACCACTTATTTTCCAGAGAGATGAATTGGTGTGGTATTATTATCCACCTAAGCATCGCAAGCTGAGTATTCCTTGGATTGGACCTTATCGAATTGTGGACTGTTTACCTAATCACTTGTATAGGATTCAGAAGAATTCGGGAACACGTTCTCGTATTGTACACGTTGACAAGTTAAGACCTTACCTTCATGAAGATGAAGAAGACAATGATATTGAATAGACTGGATTTGACATTTTACCTGATGTGGAACCTATTATGGAAAATGATGAGCAGATTGCTCATGATATTTTTGATGTATTACCTTTCTCTTCAAGGCCAGACACTGTACCAGAAGAAGTTACAGTTGATGCGAACTCTGATAATGGCCAACGTACTAGGCGAAGGCCTAGATATTTGGATGATTACATTTAATTTGACTGTGATAGTGCTTTTATCATGTTTTTAACAGTTCATTGTTTTGATTTTAGATAGACATTTCATTTGAGTGTATAGTTCTTTACAGTTTCTTCACATTTTTATGGTTTTTCAATTTTGAAGATGGAAAATTTCTTTGTAATTTCCCATCTGAAAAAGGGGGGAGTAATGAGACGACCACGTCTATAACTCTGTTTTATTCTGTATGCCCATATTTATTCTTACCACTTGAGTCACTAGTGAGCAGCTGTGTAACTTTCTCTTTCTGCTGGTCTGTCAGACTGCCGGTAGTGTAGATATTTCCTCTGTGTATTAGGTTATTATTATAGTGTTTTAATGCCGTAAATCTATGTAATTCTTGTTGTAAAATGATATTAGTAGTACAGGTTTACTATTTCGCCAGTTTGGCATAGCTCTGTTCACTAGTTAGCTTGTATTTACCACTTCCGTAACTAGTCTACTTTCGCAGTTTATTCCCTGTGTGATTTCCGTATTTCTATGCGTATTTCCATGTCTATTACGTGTTTGTCGATAAGATAGGATTTGTGTTGTATCTTTAGTGTCATACTAGTTATTCTTATGTATATCTAGGTATGTTTTACCCGGTTTTTAGTATCCCGTTATAAGTAAATAGTTCATGACTGTGACGTCATAGACCAATTCCGTATCTTGTGTTACGTATGTATCCTACGGTATTTGTACTGTGTTTTTCATGTTTTTATTTGTTTATTGTATTTCTCATTGGAGTATTTGGTTGTATTAAGTTCTTACAGGTGTATAATTAATCTAGTTAGTTAACTTAGTTACTCCGCTGTATTTGGAACCGCAAGAAGATTATTTTGTGATCGACATCTATAGCAATTACAACGTCCAAGAAGCTGGCAGAAAGAACCTGAGTGGTGATATCAATTTTGGTACGCCACACTACAGTAACACCCGAAATTTTGCGATTTGCAATGTCTAAAAGAGCGTTTTTAATTTGAAACAAAAGTTATGGCGTTCTCCGTTTTATTTCTAGTATTTTGTATTGTCGCTTTACAATTTAGCAAATTTAGGTTGTCACCATTGACACACACCAGATAAAAATGATTCCCCGTTGTTCGAGCAGGCGAGAAACACCACTTAGGTATCTATCTATCCATGCGCGTGCCGACTCGTGTTTTTGTCGGAAATCCGCAAGTGAGTTGTGAAATCCAATCGTTTGATTAAGCGACTCGCAAGTGACCTGTCGCGTCACCTGTTACCAAATTTTCGAATAGTAAATTGCTATTTAGTTGAATATTCGAATATGCCCAGCCCTACTCAGTATCCAGTAATTATTGACTCGATTAATGTTATGTGAATAAACTTGTTTTCTATGTTTTATGTAAATTCTAACGTAAATATTAACTTGGCTGATGGTTAAGTTTCGCAAAAACGTTTGCGGCCCGCTGTGAATTTCCGGCTCGTTGCGGACTCATTCAAACGCTCCGCGGACTCATTTGAGACCGCGAACTCGGGTTGGGAAACACTGCTCTAGTATATATTAGATGTTCACATTCATCAAGTTCATTCGTCGAAAACCTGCATTGTTGTTTTTAGAATCGTATGGATAGCGGATAAGAAGCGGACAGACTCAACAAATAAATAAAGATAAAAAGAAGCAGCTACTTATTTTATCGTGGTTCATTGCACCCTTTATCTGTTGTTCAAGTTTTCGGTTTCTACAGGAAATACGAAGAAAATTCGAAATATGCGAATATTATACATCTGAAATTAGTTTTTGTTTTACTGACAGTTGTATAGCATCGACTTCCATTATTTTTTATGAATCCAGTATTATTAGGTGTAATTGTTTGTTTTCGGCGCCCGCCCAGTGTTTATTTTTTTCGTACCTAAATGATGACTTTACGCTAGGACTCTTTTTGTTATGTCTCATTTATTTAAAAAAAAAGGCTTTGTGTAATAGCACATTAAAAGCAATGTTTTCTTCTAAACATAGAAATGTCTTGTTACTCTGCAATCCAAGAATAATGCCTGCGTCGAAAGGATAACAATTTTCACACAACTTTGCTCGACATTGCAGCTGCAACATAAAGACAACAATGTCAACGATTTGGTTTCTGATTTGTTAAAAATGCATGTAAATTGTACGCACCTTGATTTTTAGTTGAAGATGTTAGAAGATTCTCAGAGTCGCAATAACGTTAATGCTACTGCGCATACCGCATCGCTGACGCTGTTGTAACGTGTATCGGAACACAAACAACACAGGCATTCTCTCAACCACACTCTCACAACAACACAACTTTGGTATATATAACTTACCATAGCTTATTGTGTAGCTATAAATGGGAAATGATAAGTCCGCATTCGCAAACGTACCCAGGGTTGATATATACCTTGAACAAAAGTCAAAAGTTTGAAATTTTTACCGGGTTTATAGCTGTTGACCTTCGCAACCTTTTCTTTACAGGCCTTAGCTTACTGTAGGCTCCGGCTAATCCAACCTCTGCAAATTGCATTTTATAACCAGCAGTTCCTGCACCTCCGCTTGATCCTATATAGAAAGGCGTGATATTTCACTAATTCCCTTCAAAAATAGCACAGAAGAAGTCATAAAATAAAAGTAATAAATTTAATATTTACCTTCCAAAACCAAACTACCGATTTCTGTTTGTAACTCTTTTGCAATAGCATTTAGTCCGTTAAAATTTTGTGCCATAAATACGCGATTATCGTCCAATGCATCGCCATTTGCAATCAGCTAAATTGAAAGATTTATGTCAAGACAGTATTGGAGAAATCCATACAATATGGTGGATAGTATTAATAATGCCTATTTCAGATTCTTTTTGCCTTCCTGTATACACTATTTATTTAATTTATTTTTTATTGTACTTCAACGATGTACTAACTGTTATGACAGTATCAAACGAGAACATATGTGAAACACAAGTTGTATTTACTCGTAATTCTGTTGTGTTAACCTTCCGTGCACCGCCAACTCCAATCGCGTATGTTATTACGCCAATTTCCCGTAACTTATCAGCGTTCCCAGGTACGTCATTTTTGTCCATAGCTCTGCAAAAATATCAGAATCCTACATAAATAAAATCGACCTCCACGGGAGATGATATTATAAATAATCACTGCAAATTTTAAAATTTTCACTTCAAACCTGCAAAGTACTTACTGTCCGTCGGTGAGTAAAACCATAACTTGTTTCGTCATCGTTTTGTTGTAGTTTGTAGTGTTCTGGAAATCGATAGCGGCTTTTTCCAATGCTTTACCAGTATATGTCGTATACCCGTGCAAAGTAATATCATTAACAGCAGACTGTGAAATCATCGTAAAGGCATTATTACACTTTCACTGAAAATTTGTGTTTTAGGTATATACAGTGCTCTTAATTAATTAAGCGAGAAACACATTCACAGATGTTTAAATCGGCTTTTTAGCAATTATGCCTGTCCCATCCCATTCCCATTGGAAATAAAATTCAGTGAAAATTGTTAAATTTGGGTTTAGCGTCTAATAAATAGGACTACACGTACTAAGAGACATGCAAAACAACAAAATTTATGGACTTTGTTAACTTTATATTCATAACTATTATCAATGTGTCCATCAGCCCCTTTACGAAGTATATTCTTAATGCTGAATATATTTTGTACTTTATAAATACCAAGAAGGCTATGCTCAAATATATGGACACAAAGTTTTGTACCATCATTTCCCCGAAAATCATACGGTTTTCGTATCCCATGAGAAATATAAATGTGTACTGTCCCATCCCATGGGATCTCCCGGCGAATAAGTCGCTTTTCTAGACCCAAATTTTCGGCCTGATTTTTTTTGGGGGGGGGGGGGGGCGTCTTATTGGGAACTACGGTATTTGTCACTGGATATACTCAAAATAATCGAAGGAACCCAAAATAATATGATCAACCAAATAGAGTTTATCTTACTAGGAAGGAATTAGTTGAGGATCGGTAACTTAGCGTATAGGATAGCATTTTCATATTTTCCCCATGTAAAGAAAAGTCGAATTAATAATGTTACATCCCACAACCTTTTGTTCGGTTATGAGTCGAATTGTGCGTTATGCATGAACTTGTATAGTAAAGGTGTTTACGTGAACCTCTCCGTTACAGCAAAGATTGTAATAACATTATATTCAACTGAAATCAAGCATTCGTATATACGTACAAGGCAATTGGCAACGCGATGAAAATTTCTTTCTTTCTGGCCGACTTGGAAAGAGGTTTGAGATGATTATTATTATTCCTAATCCTTATGCCTGATCAGTGGTGTGAATAAAATTTGCCGATAATTTTACACAGAGCAAGAATCGGGTTAGTATTCAATTCAATTCGCTGTGCTATTACTCACAGAAAACGAAGCAAATGTTTTGTATTCTCCTATTTTGATGTGTGTCTCCATATAACGCTGGATAGTAATTGGAGAGCTGGTGATAAAAATAAATTTAAAATATGAATTTTGGGTAGTGAATACTAGAAAGTGCAGTTCACTTGATTCACTTCATTATCACATATATATTCCATATGACTAAATATGGATGGGTTTGTTATATGACCGTAGCATACAAACATTTTCTCACAGCAAGAACCCGAAACCACTCACATGCATAAACAATATAACAATATAAATATAGAAATGCAGACTATATTCTTGCTCTTGACAAATTCTTTATATGCGTACCCGATGGAATAATGAGAGTATTGCATCACGCCCACAGAAATCTTGCCATTTTCGATGTTCAATTTCCTTGTTATATCATTTACCCATTTTTTGACAGTCTGAAAGTTATATTTTCCCACAGACGCCGATCCATCCAAAACAAATAACACTTCGACATTTGGGATCGAACAACCTTAATGATATGAATTTGAAAATGCCTTAAATGAGATGCAATCGAGATATTGTCTGTGGAAAATCAAGCTAGAAATAAAATTTGATGGACTAAATTAAAAACTTGGCTGGACGGTAGTCGTTGTCGTGCTACAGAGAGGCTGATAGCATAACATATCTATGCAACTCCTAATATGCATATAAAGTCACTAACCAAACACAATATTAGTGGAAACTATTCTTATAAAAACAAATACACATAAGATTTTAACCTAAATAACATTAAACACGTTACATCTTGTTATATTCCAGAGGCACTGTGAGAATATTTTTCAAGGATGCTGCAGCTCGCTGGCTACATGGCGAGTGTTTCCTCGTTCAATGCAAAATTTTATAAAACAATTGCTCGTGAATATTTGTATTTATGTTGATGTGTCTGTATAATCATAATATGAATGCATATGGAAATTCCATTCTATAATATGAAACTGAACAAACTGAACTATACATGAACGGTTTTCGAATTGCTCGCATATTTTTCGGAACACAGTATTCAAATACCAATAAATATTGCTTACGTAGAATCGCTTCATTCAAGCAGTTTCGATTGATGAAATGATGACTAATACTTGAAAAGGGAATATAATATAATAGGCAAAGTGGGTTGCTGCAATTCAAATCATGAAAGAAAGATTCATAAAATCGCTCTGGTCATCTGTTTTACACTGGTATATACTAATCATACGTACTTAGTAATTTTATCTGTTTTCCTCTTTTCCATGTTCTACCAAAATTTTTCGATTCATAACAATATCCTGGAATATATCTCAAGTTACCACAATTTTGGGCCCGAGTTGTTGAACATGCCTGAAAAATTTTTAAAAATTCCCAACGATATGAAAATTTCACAATTTCAAAACATGACGTGCCGGATTACATTTTTATTCATCCCAGACTTTGCGGAAAATTTCAGCTCATGATTAGCACCTTGTTTCATGAGAAAATGCCCAATGTTTTACTGTATCCAAACCCATATAACTGGAGCAATTTACTGTAGTGGCCTTTTCTTTGCATGTGGTATAAGCCGTCATGTCGGCTACCCCCTCGGGATAGATATTATTCGTTTGAGCGCAGGTTCGAAGCAATGTAAGTCCATTGGCAAAATACGGAGATTACTTTTACCTGCTTTATAATATAGCTAACATTAAAATTACCTGTGCGTCTCCCATCGGAGATGTTAGTACGAACATTCCAAAACTATCTCCCATTTTCGGATTTGCGGGATGTGCAGTTTTGCATTGTGGGGCAACCCCTTCAAAAATGGTAGGCTTGATTTTACAAGATAAAACGCTTCCTTCAGCCCCTGTGAAAATGGTTGATTAGACATTGATATTCCAGCAACCGGTGTCGCATGAACTACGTATATGTGTAGCTAAGCTATATACAATTACTCCGTTAGAAAAAAAGGATAGAGTTTTACTGTTCCGATCACCGTTATTAGTAATCAATATTATATCAGCACCCAATTATTGGCAATTAAAGAGGTATGGCGTGACTCATTCTCTCACCTTGATTTACCCCTGCACTTTTATCCTGTAAAGTAGGTGATAATGGGTCAATCATTTTGGGGGAGCCAATTGTCAATCTATAATAAAAAAAGATAAAACGTGAAGATTTGTCCAATTATGCATAATACGGCCAGGCACATAATACAAGTAAAACAACTCGAATTGTATTCTACCGCTAACAGACAAACAAAACGAAGACATAGCAGCAATTTTCATTTCTTGAATACCCCGTGTAGGCTTTACGACATAGTTATTTCTAATCCATAGTATTCAGAACTGCGTACTGTTCTGTTCCCTACTAAAACATTTCACTTACAAAACTCCATCTGTTTCATCATATTCAGTTTGTGTATATTTAAATGAAATAAAAATTGGATATATATATATATACCGTATATAATAAATTAATCCAGTAATGCAGTATTAGAATGCCACTATATGTACTGTTTATACATTCTGGTCCGTGATAATTTCATTGTTAGTTTACCTTATTCTCCCATCTTTTTGTGCATATAGGTTGAAACTGTATCCATAGTACGAACTTTTCGTTGTATTGGGGAGCTGAGGGGGAGTACCGGTTCCCAAGTGCTCCACTACTGGTGATACCATATATGTCGCTGTTTTCTCGCCAAAATCCAAATTGAATCCATGGCTTTTTAAAATTATCATGAAAAGTATTACAGTTTTACATATCAAAATATGATATGGCATATTGCCAGTGACGCGATCCGGTATTTCGATACAATCGTGTCTGAGAATGCCTGGTTCCACGCAGGTAAAGATTGAAAAGAAACTAAATTACTCTGACTCGGTCAACGCTGGCTTAAATATTTATTTTTCGTCCACGTTCATTGTTGTCTATTTAAATCTGTTAATATCACCATACCATATAAAGACACAAAAATGGTTGCCTTCTTATGATCCAAGTTTTCGAATGGAGTGTGAGTCAAAGGGAAGGGCTTTTGAGCGTTACATATGACATTGTATTCAGGCATTGATGTGAAACTGTACAATGTGGAATTTTCCACGTTGCAACGAAATTTCTATACTAAAAATCTAACGAATTTAAATCGCATTCGACTTTAAGAAGTGAACAATAATAATACGGAAAGCCATTTTCATACGTACTATCAGTTCAAATTAGAGATAGCCGTCGTTTTCCATATTACACGGAATGCCGTCTGTGGCCTCGGCTAAGTATATATATATGAAAAATGCGATATATATATATGTATGAGATAATTTTTATAACTTATATCGACGATAACATTCTAGGACGCTGGTATTTTAACTCCCAAAACACTTTCGCCAATCAGGAAAAAGATCGCGAAAATAACCCATCGGTTATAGGTATTTCTTTGACGTCCAAAACCAAACAATTTTGAAGTTTTTCACCTCCCTCTTCCATTTCTGTATTTTTTTTTATTTCACCCCACTCTTTGCAATTCGTACACATCTCTGTTCTTGTTCTCCCTAATTATTGGACACGTAGTGGACATAGCGATCGTTTCAATATTATGTTGTTGTTGTTGTTTTTTCACACTTTTTGGACACCTAAGGGAAAATCTAAAAAGTCGCTTTTTTCTTTAATTACTGGACCAATTGCTCTGAAATTTTCAGTGGTTACAGATAAAAATTTTCTCCAGAAGGCTATTACTTTTATTTATTTTAAATATTTCTGTTAGCTCTGTGAGATTTGTTTTTGCTTGCTATGACGTCACCCAACGTTATGCGGACACCGACGCCATTTTGTGTCCGACTGTACTGGTTCGCTTGGTGTAAATATATTTGTAGACTGTGATCTGACGGTACGGTAAACCGTACTGTACTGCAAACGTGTCCATATATTCGGCGTAGCTCTCTTGTTTACTTTAATTCGCGTCCAGTCATTATTCTACAACGATACTTTTATATTATCTGGTTGCGCCCTTTCAAATCTCGTTCAGGTGGTTATATCTGGATATTATTTGTATTTGCCTACACATTTTCAAGCCTACATTTTTTCTGTTAATGGATAGTCAGTTTATAGCATCGTTCCGCCAGGAGTCGCCATTAAATTCCACAGCACTATCACTGGGACTGGGAACGGTAACAATTTCATGATATGGCCCTTCTCAAAAAGGTTTTCTGAATGCGGCCCGAGCAAAAAAAAAACTTTGCACAAAACTGATTTAACCACACGGGCTCTTTGTAGTAATAACAGAAATAGAATCAATTGGACTTATCGACAAAGAGGATTCAATGGGCTTTTGAACTATGCCAAGTGGATAAACAGATATATTTTTATTGCCTAACTCTCATTTCATATTACTTATGAAAAGTAAGGTATTGTAATATACAATGTTTCTAATAGTATATGTATTCTACATAAATGATGACTTTATTCTATGACTATTTCTGTTATGCCTAATTTACTGAAAATAAGCTGTACATATTAGCACATTAAAACATGCATTTTATTTTCTAAAAATATATATTTCGTGCAACTTTGCAATTCAAGAATATTTATTTTCGAGTCGAGTGTGTCTTCCGTGGCATTTCATCTATAAAATAAAGACATTGTTATCGATATGGGTTCCGATGCGTTGAAAAAACGTGTGAATTGTACGCACCTTGGTATATATACGTTGATTTTCAGTCGTAGATGTTAGAAGATTCTAAGAGCCGTAATAATGTTAATGTTCCCGCGCATACCGCATCGCTGACACTGTTGTAACGCGTATCCATACGAAACCATACGAAACACAGCCAACACAAACAACACAGGCATTCTCTCAACCACACACTCTCACACAAGTCAAAAGTTTGCAGATTTTACCGGGTTTATAGCTGTTGACCTTCGCAACCTTTTCTTTACTGGCTTCAGCTTACTGTAAGCTCCGGCTAATCCAACGGCTGCAAATTGCATTTTATAACCAGCAGTTCCAGCACCCCCGCTTGATCCTATATAAAAAGACGTTGAATTTCACTCTATTTTCTTTTATAAATAGCACAGAAGAAGTCGGATATATAATAAAAAAAATAAAAGTAATAAATTGAATACCTTCCAGAACCAATCCACCGATTTCTGCTTGTAACTCTTTTGCAATAGCATCAAGCCCGGCAAAATTCTGTGCCATAAATACGCGATTATCGTCGGCCGCATCTCCATTTGCTATCAGCTAAATTGAAAAATTAGTGTCAAGTCATTACTAAGAATATCTTTTGAATTCATCTTCCACAATAATATGGTGAATAGTATTAATATATATTGCTCATTTCAGATTCTTTTGTCCTTCTATACACACTATTTATTTGAAGTTTTGCTATACTTCAACAATATATTAATTGAAATAACAGTATCGAACGAGAATATATGTATATGTGTAACGCAAGTTTTATTTACTCTTAATTCTGTTCTGTTCACTTTCTTCGCACCACCAACTCCGACGGCGTAGGGTATTACGCCAATATCCCTCAACTTTTCTGCATTCCCAGGTACGTCATCTTTGTCGGATGCTCTGTAAAAAATCTAATTGTACCAATGATCAAAATTGAGGGACATAGATGAGAATTTCCAATAATATTTGTAAAAGAAATCAATTAGGAACCAGTAGCATAAACGCGGGCATGAAATTCAATTTGTGCCTGAACAGTCTGAGTGCCCAAAACATGTTTTCCTCTTACCGCTGGTGACCCATGCGTTGTTAGCAGATTTCAAAGCTATACGGAATACGTTTAGGTGCGGGTGGACTTCTGAAATGAACGATTGGTCGGCTACAACCTTCTCCGTTCATCATGGCGACACTGATGAAATCAGTATCCTGATTCATTCCCAGCAAATTTGTTTACGTTACTTACTTTCCGTCGGTGAGTAAAACCATAACTTGTTTTGTTGTCGGCTTGTTGTAGTTTGGCGTATTCTTGAAATCAACAGCTACCTTTTCCAATGCTTTACCAGTAAATGTCGTGAATCCTTGCAACGTAATTTTATCAACCGCAGACTGTAAAAATCTTAAATTTATTACACATTTTTACTATAAATTAGTTCTACTTGCATGTCTTCTAAAGTCCTGAACACTCGTCAGATTTTTGAAATATTGTCTTAGCAGGAGAGTGCACGATTTCCCAAAACAGACTTTCAGTCCTCTTGAATTAGTCCAGACAGGATTTTTCATAAAAAATTCATAATGCAATATAATTATTATTGCATGTGTTAATAGTTTTACTCTTTTGTGCAATCAGATACAACAGTAATCGGGTATATTTTTATCTTTTCCTCTTGCCATTACGTAAAACTTATTCATATTCTTATTAATAAACCTATTCATTCAGAACTAACACATAGTTTGCATAGCACCCTGCAGACGAACACAAGCAGGTAACCTACGATTTTGGCTATTTAATCAGCGGCTGGAAATGGAATGATGTTTAAGCATAGTCCCCAAAAAATATCACCGAATTAGATTTTGTATGGCTGAGGCAATAGTCCAACGACAGCTTGCCATTTTGACGTTTATCGATATAAATTGTGGGGGTTGGAGTCAGGGTGGAAATATCAGACTTTCAATAGTGATATAGGAATCTTAACAGTCCATCATAGAAGGCTTACATATGACAAAGTTATTCTCATCTAAATTTGGGTTTATCGTTAATTTGGAATAAGAGTCGGAATCAAAAATTTATCAACCTCAAGTCCCTGCAACGACAATAACAACAACTACTCGAGACGGCGGAGGGTCTAACAGACCTTTCTAACATAACCCTCGCGGTAATAAAAACTGCGAATAGAATACGACAGGAAAGATAGGCCCATAAGACGGCTTAATCATATGGTGAACCACAGCCTCTTTTACGGTTACCAGTCCAAGTCGTATATAGGATTATTAGTTATTTGCCAGTTATTTTTTTTCGGAAGCATGGACTTCCGCGATACACGCAAAGTTAGCAAAGGAATAGCAACCACGTTTATAAAGACTACCTGACAAGTCGACCAATAATTTAAAATGATGTTTTAAAAATGTTTATGTTTTTTTAATTTTTACTGATAATCTGTCCCAAATAGTCCAGCCTGAATTACAACTTTCAGAAAAGATTTAATTTCTGCGAGACTAACTACTCATCCTTCGTCTATGCATTTGTACTGGTGGAACCATAGAAAATACATGTTATTCTAATTTTTAATGGTTTTTTGAAAAGATTCAAAATAAATTTTTTACAGTTCTATACAAATAAGATAGATATTGATAGTATTTTCGAGTTTTAACTTTGAATTTTTGCCTATTTTTTTTTTACTTGATTTGGGTTCAATGCAGGACTAGAAGGTTGCTATGATGGTCACGCTCTGGACTTACGTTTTAAGTAACGTACTCATTGGCTTAGTTAATATAAAATTAAGCAATAAGTTAACGAAAGGCAAGTATCGTGACGGTATTCAGCTTCGTGCAGTGTCTAATTAATTACTTACAGAAAACGCAGCATATGTTTTGTATTCTCCTATTTTGATGTGTGTCACGATCCAAGGCTGGCTGGTAATTGGATATCTGAAAAATAAAATTCGTAAAGAGAATAACCAGAAAATAAAAATGTATTTTGATACTATCACAACATATCGAATTTCATATATATAATTTAATTTTAATCGGTTTGCCGCATTCCTGTAGATACGAGATGGTTACAAAAACGTGATGATGCAAAAATATTGAACTCAGTGACCCACTCTTAAAGTAAACCATTCTCACTCTGCTGGCGGATACTCTTATGTACATACCTATCAGAATAATGAGAGTATTGTACCACGCCTACAGTAACCCCGCCTTTTTCGATGTTCAATTTCCTTGTGATATCATTCACCCATTGTTTGACAGTTACAAAATTGTCTTTTCCCACTGAACTTGATCCATCCAATACAAATAAAACTTCGACATCTGTGGTTGGACAACCTGTTATAAATGTGGAATGATTCATTTAAAACGCATTTTTGGAAAATTAAGCTTTTGTTCAAATAAGATTATGAAAAATGAGAAAGATGGACAATTCTCATTCTGATATTAAAAGGTTTTTGATTGCAAACATATTGTTAATGGAGTTAAACTAGTCAAAGGAAGCAGCTTATGAAGACCAAAATAAAATGCGTACATCATTCTAACAGATTGACTAGTACTTAGCAATAGAATGAACGGAAGAAAGGCTTATGCCGCTGAAATCTACACATTGTTCAATTCTGAAGTTTCATCAGATTATAACTGAAAGATTTATAAAAACGCTATGAAGTCATCTATTTTGCACTGACATGTACATAGCCTACATACTCAGTGATTTTGTCTCTTTGTTTTGTTGCCATGTTGAACCAAAATTTGTTGATTTATAACAATATCCGGGACTATATCTCAAATCTCCACAATCTTGTGCCCGAGTTGTTGAACATGCCTAAATAAATAAAACATAAAGATTTCATTTTAAACAATCGATGCGGTATCAATAACTCGTGTAAATTGAATACTTCAAAATTGAGGACCGATTGGGGAACAATTATTCTTTGGTGTTATCATGAGATTTTGCGTTCTTGGCCTTCATAGGAGATAAGTGTGTGACTGGAAATTTTATCGTATAAATGATTTACATCTGTAATTTCCGATGTATTAGTGAATTCAAAGTCATGCATTTGGACCAATTAACTGGTATCACAACAACCAATCTTGGCTGGTAACCAGACCGGCCTGGTTTGCACTGTGACATTAGCTCGTTTTCGAAGTCCCAGGATAGATATTATCATGAGTTTGAAACGTGGGTTCAGAACAATTAAGGTCGATAGGATGAATACGCAGATTTCTTCACGCTGTTTCATTTATAAAGCTAACATTACAATTAACACACCTGTGCATCTCCCGTGGGAGTTGTTGGTACGAACATTCCAAAACCATCTCCCACTTGCGGATTTGCGGGATGGGCAGGTCTACATTTCGGGGGAACACGTTTAACAAAGGTAGGCTTGACATCACAAGAAAGAATGCTTCCTTTAGCCCCTGTAAAAAATTAAAAAATAAGACCTTGCGACGGCGTCGCATAAACTACTCATAAGTAGTTATCCGTGATTAAATCAATGTAAAGAATGGACAAGATTAACGTTACTGGGGTACCGATATTAGTCAACAGTACATTGAGTAAAGTACGTCATTGCTATATAATACGATTATATATGGAAATTTTCTACACGCCCTCCTTGTGCAAGTATATACTGTATAAAATAGATAAATGATGTGACTGACGAGGTCTCACCTTGGTTTACCTTTGCGCTCGTGTCCTGTAAACCGGGTAATGCTGGATCAGTCATTTTGGGGGAACCGATTGTCATACTGGAATAAACAAGATAAAACTACATGTAAGATTTGTATAATTACCTGAAATATATATATATAAGAGATAACGACAATTTTTCATTTTTTAGGTTAATTCCTCGAGAGTTTGTTCATACTACAGCATAGTCATCCTGGTCTATGTTATTCTCAATTTGTTCCAATTCTAGCCTTTGAAACTTTCAGTAAACCTTAAAATACTATGTTCCGTGAATTGCCTAGGAAATCATAGCAAATTCTACAATATATTCTAGATGTACAATGTCTAAATCGTACGATCTTTGTACACAAATTTGCCTTTTCTTAATAAATAAAATATTATACTGGATACAATAACTCAATAGTGAAAATTAATATTTTCATAAGAACAGTTCCACTTCGCTCTAATTATGTAAATGAATATGTAATTTCAATATCAGTTTACCTTATGGTCCCATCTTTCTTTGTAAATAAGTTAAAATCGTATCCATAGAACGAACTCTTCGCTGTATTTGGAAGTTGAGGAGGAGTGCCGGACCCCAATTGCTCCACCACAGGTGATACCATATACCTTGCTGTTTTCTCGTCCAAAGCCAAATTGAATCCATAGATTTTCAAAATTAAACATGCAAATATCAATGATTTACATATCAAAATATTATGTGGCATTTTGCCTGTGTGATCCGTAGATTTCAACCGTCTGTGTCAGCGGATCTGTGGTATCCACGAATCGTACAATTCCAAATGACTCTTGTTTCGATTGACGTAGGATTACTGTATATCCTTCCCCTTTTTTCTTACTAATTTAGGTCGGAAGTGTCACGTCTTTGTTCTCTATATTAATCTAGGATGCTGCTGATGTAATCATACCATGTATAGACATTCGAGTCTCATCATTGCCTCCGTATGTTCCATTAGTTTCTGGAACGTGAGATAACAAAAATGGATTTGAAGATTAGATTGGACTTTTGCGCCATCAAAGACAAACACACCGTTCCCAGTAACAAATAAATACATTCCAAGACCACATGCAATTCTTTTTAATCGAGTTTATACTATTCTAGAAAATTACAACTAATAAATTTGAGGATAGAATAAAGTAATTCGCAATATAATGTGTAATTAATAGAAGCATCAAAACGTCTGAAGCGCATATAATGTAGCACAGTGCTTCCTAATCTTTTTTCAATAAATTCCTCAGCTCGCCTATTTTGGAACTCTTTATTCCTTCCACACTGTCATAAAAACTACTTTTTCAATCTGTAAAGTTTTGATGGTCACAAAACGCACTTGTTTTATGTAGTAGTTAGGGAACGCTCATTTTGATAGTTTAGTGCAGTGGTTCTTGACTGTGGCGAACCTGCCGAACCCCTACTTTATTTTGCAAGCTTTCGCCAAACCCTACCGTTAAAGGGGGAAGTTAATATTGTGCAAGTTTATACAAAAAGAAACCTCATATTGATAGAGCATAAATTTATGACGTTATTGTTGAGCATAGGTAGAGGTTCTAGGTTTAAATTCCAAGGACAAGCATTGTCGAACCACCACCAGTATCCGACTAAGTCTCTTTCATCGGTTGACATATTTCATAAAATACCTCAGATATCGATACACAGTGACGAAATATCTGCCGCAGTATACTTGCTGTGAAAAAGATAACCATACCAGTGGTTACCAGCCGGGGGCCCGTGGTCTGGCAAGAGGACAACAGAACAGTTTAGGGGTCACAATACTACGCGTCAGATTGATTTTAATTCCTTTCCAAATTCTTGAGTTCCGCTAGAATTACCCCACAGCTCTTGCCACCAGAAACGTCAAATTTGAGGAGTCGTATTTGGGTATTGTTTCAATTCTTAGTTTTGCATGAGGCGCTCCGACACCGGTTCGTAAAATTGAAAATGTCAAACAAAGTAACAAATTATTGTGCGAATTTTTTCTCAAATTTTACCAAGGGATTATTATTTGACTAGTAGAATTGCCATTATTGCTGATATATTGAATTAATAATTTGAACTTATTCAGGATTCACGCAATGTTTTTGCCGGGTTTTTATTCACTATTTAATACGACAATAAAACAGGCACGATAGAAAGTAAAATCATAAGAAGATCAACCACCGTCCTCATAGATATCCGCATTCCGGCGTCAGAAATGGTAATATTGTTAGTTTAAAATTGGAACAGGTAATTTACAAACGGTGGGGAGAAAGATCAAAGCCTGCGCAAAAGATAAAAATCGAAATAAAATCCCGAATTCACTCCTTAATAGCTGTCTTTAACATGTGTCGCCGATATGCACGCATAGTTCTCCCAGTATTATAAAGTCAAACTTCGACGTTTGCCGTTGTGTAATAATTGGTAAAAAAAGAGGACGGGTGGAAACAGCTCATCAACATTAGAATGTCCTGCGTTCTGGATGCCTGTTGTATATATACTAAAAATGACTAAATATTCGACAATTCGAATTATTCGATTCAAAAAAATATTCTACGTTTGCCCTCCCTTGCGATCTGTAATCACGCCAGTAATCTGGCGAAACAAGTGGTAGTCCAAACACTGATGCAATGAAACTTAATAAAACCTTCATTAAATTTAGTAAATTGCACTTCTTCACGAAAGCGTGGTAGAATTGACGATTATTTCATATCTCGAACAAAAAAACGGTTAAACGAATAGTTTCTGCAGACTGAAAAGTCGAATAAGCGTTTCGACATAGTGAATGCTATGATCATTGCCATCAATATATGTTCGGGCCTTGCACGAGGTATCATAACGTGAAAAGATACGTCCAGTGGTTTATAACAACTTTAAACCAATATAGTGTTTTTAGCAATAATAAATAATTGTTGTGATGAAATGCAGTTTACGGTGCCCCTTCCATTCCTCTCGCAAGTGGCGACAATACAACTATTGAATGATTTTGGCAATGGGAGAAGCGTATTGAATTGTACCTGAAAAGAATTAGGTTGTGCAAAAGTGAGAATACCTGTGATAATAATAATGGTATAACGTGGAAGGGCGAGCAGAACCGAAGCGCGAGATGAACAAAAAAGGTTGGGAACCACTGATGCAACTTCTGCGCTCAGTGCGAATTTGAACCTTTGCAGTTGGTTGGCTGCATATCTAACATTCAGGCATCCGTCGAACCTAGTCTACTTATGATGCACGTTTCACTAGATTGCAAGACAGTCGTCATAAAGGTATTAAAGACTTATATGGAACGACAGCTACTTTGCTTTCGGCATTACCAAAGTAAATCAAGATGGCCTAGAATCGTGAACAGAGAGCGGACCATGGGTGGCTAGAAGGAGAAAGATACCGGAAGCAAAAATTACAACTATGGAGATTCGGAATGATCTTTTGAAATAGGATGGCAAGTGAATCCATCACCCAGACATCATATAACCTGGATGCAAGGATCAAAGCATTGTACATTACCTTACGGAAATAGAGATATCGTATTACTCATATTAAGGACGAATGATGGTATTTTCAAGCAAATCTGCTACCATATTCTTTGCTGCGAATTCTAGTATTCAGTGAACTTCAAACACTTCTTGTTCCATATTAATTCATGTATACTTTCTTGATATTCTCAACTTGTGCATTACATTGAGCTACATTTCATTCGTACTTTTCGAATTAGGTGAAGTGCACGCAAATAATGAGCTTGAACCCCCGAATTAATTTTCGCTAATTACCGAAGACAAAATCCAATTTCTCTATGATTACTTTTTTCAAAACAACACTTTCATAACAAAAGAAAGATGTTGAAAATCGACACAAGGATATGTACAAAGTCAATGGTCCAATAATAAGCCGCCAAGAAAGCAATCCAGGCATTAATAAAAAAGTAAAATCTGATGCAAGATAGCAGCTATTTTGATATTGCCAGGCCACATTTTTACATTAACTGACAAATCTTAAACATTATGTAGCAAAAGCATTGAATATTTTATCAATCTGAACCTGTTATAATAAATTCCGCCGAATTCCATAGTTTGCTACAAATGGGTAGGTTGCTACAAACCCAAATAGGAATAAAATATCGGTATTCCTTATTGACTGTTACTGTAGCGTTTCAAACTAATCCCAAAAAAGTAATCGCCACACTAGCATTAAACATTGAAAAAGGTGAAAGTATTTCGTCAATATATACATCCAATAACACTCGATCATACAACAAGGCTGTCCATCTTCCACAATCGCCTATTTTTCCAGCAAAGACCCTTCAATTAAAACTAGCCAGAGGAGGAATTGAGAGTGACCACTAACACAAGCTAAAATCTATATATCGGTTTTGTCTTTTCTAAACAGATTTCAGTAGACGAGATTTGAAACTATTCAAGTCAACATTATCAAGAAGTAGTAGATGGGAGGCAATTCCAAAAAGCGAAAACACGTAGGTGATGTGTCTGCAAATTGTCCGATCAAATAATAAAAACTAGACCTAACAAATTGAAATTCTTCACATCATCAAAAATTTTATCCGAGTAGTGTAAACGTATTAGGAGACTTTACATAGCATTGTAATGCCCTTATAAGCAATTATGCTTTAGGGTATTTTCTTCATCTAGACCTGTGCGAATGTTCTTTTCGTCTTTCATCACGATCTCTGGATCTTTTTCTCTTGTGTTCCCTGGAGCGTGATCTGAACAACATAAGAGAATTCAAGAATGTGACTGTTTCAATCCAATGTGAAGTTTTATAGTACAAATAGAGAATATGTATCCAAATAAACCAGTATTCAAGAATATTCCCTTTTGAATGTCCTGAATGAATTAAAAAGAACGTAAAAAATATTTTTTTTCATTAATGGAATGTGAAATTTTGCAGAAAACAGTTATCTTCAGTAACTACATTCGTAAAAAAATTATATCTTTCAACAAAGAAGATTTCAGTTTCTCATGAACACCCAATTCACAGAGTGTAATGCAATAAAAACGAATAATCAAATAAACGAACCGACTGCGATGCTTATGACTTCTTTTATGTGACCCACTCCTACTTCTTCGTCTTCTTTCCCTATCCCTGAAAAATAAAAAAAATATTGAAGACTCTGGATTATCTTAGTCGCATTACTTAAGTTTAAACAACCTCAAATATATATTTTAAATGACAAAAGCGGGCATCTGCATATCTATGATAGAAATTTCAGAATATTTTTTATATATTCAGCGATATTGATGGGTAAATGAACAATTTAAGGTGCTCAGAAGTGTGGGTAGTGTACTGTGTACCAATACAGAGGTAACTAAATTTGCTCGCCTACTTTACATCAAGTTGTGTAAAGGGACTGAAGCCTATTGGCATGGGGTATATTCACTTGGCTGACACAAACAGTCTCGAACTCGTAATAGGACTAAAACAAGGAAAATCGGAATAAAATTATGGCCTAACCCTAACCTGGTACAAACACTACGGGAGTACTGTTTAAAGTCTAAACAACCTCAAAATTGAATGTACCAGTAATTATATATATTGACAAAAACGGTTATCTGCATATCTATGATAAAAGTTTCAGAATATTTCCGATATATTCAGCAATATTGATATGGAAATAAGCAATTTAAAATATTCATAAGTGAAATACCTCAAAACGATTATGAAACAAATAAATGCAATAGGATAGCGTTTGCATATTCCTTTAGGCTTTAGGCCTCAATAGTTCCAAATAGATAACTCATATGCAGGAAGCATTAAATATGTAACTAAATACCGTTCTGAGTTCTGACTTCTGTTCTGACCATCAAACTTTCATATTTATTATAGTGTTATACATATACATACAGCCCAAGCAATGCAAAAAGAGTTTATCGGAATCAAAATTTGTATTTTTTTTTACAAAGAAGAGTTTTATATAAATGTTTCACCTTGAACGACTACGCTTCGATCTTTTATGGTCATTATAATCACGTCTGTCCCTATCTCTGTCATGTGAGCGTCTTCTGGAATGCTTACGATCTTTAGAACGAGATCGTGATTTTTGCCTGCAACATAAAGTATATATATCAGTTAACAAAAGCATTATTCTAAAAATTTGAAAATTTTACTTATCTATCTTATATATTTACAACACGAATATCCTATACCTAATATATTTAATATGGTTAAATCTATTCAGTGGTTTTTACCCATTCGATTTCCACCGTCTGTACAGACCTGGTCCTCTCCACTTGCTGACTGCGGCTTCGACCTGGATTTTGGTCATAACTGAAATAAATATAAAAATTAGGTAAATTGAACCAATATTTAGTTGAATAGCTTGTCATAATAACAACTGTTCAAAATGATTCCTCAAGCTCTTAAAAAAAATGAATCCGTGGTTCACAGTAGCAGCAAAGTGAACAACCATCAATCATAGTAGTAATAAATGAAACAGAAATAAAGTTATTATGAATTTTCAACTGTTGACGCCACAGCCCACGAGTAAACTATATTACTAAGACACCTACCTACCTTCTATTTGATTCGTAGTCTCTGTCTTCTACACCTTGACTTTTGCTTCTTGCTTCCCATTTTTGAGTCATCATTCTAGCCTATAAGCAATTCAAATATTGTCATCATACATTATCATTAATAACAAGTCTGTTGACTATATTAATGTAATACAGTAAATCAATCTGTTGTTGATTAATTACAACGGATGAAATGTCAAGTGCCGAACAAGAAGCACATTGAAAAATTAGACAGTGGACTGCTTGCTGTCTCAATTCTGATCACCTTGCACTGGGTAACAGGTTCGAATTTCCATTGGGGAAAACTATGATGTGCAAGAAGATTGCTGGTTCATGTAACCACTGATCGATTACAGCAGGGTGTGCAACCTTTAATACAGGAGGGCCAGATACAAATAACTGAGTGAAACTGCGGGCCTTCCCTCTATTTAACATAGGCTTTCTAGTAGTTGCGACGAGCATAAAAATTTAGGTTATTATTCCTATGACATGTGTTGTTAGCTTCGCACAAGCTAGCTGTTCGGGCATTGTAACGTCATAGGCATAGATAATAAATTGGGCCCAGGTTGGAATTACTCGCACGTACCAGATTAAACTAAATTAAAAATTCGTTTCGCAGGCGGCACATCATTGAAAATCGGCACTTCTTCGCGGGCCGCACAATTTTTCTATGTGGGCCACAGGTTGCACACCTGGATTATAGCATCGTCCATGCATCCAAAGGAATAACTGGTTAACTAATACCCAATATGTACCAGTAACCTAATGAGAGGGTGTGGAATGCCATACGCTTAAGCTGTCATACCTCTCCCTGGAATTAATATGGGAATTTTATCATGTCAGACATGTTTTAAACCTGACATGGGCAAACTACGGCCTGTGGGCCAAATCCAGCCCACCTGACGCCGTCACAACCAAACCTAAGCGAAATTTTGATGTTTCAGTTAAAAAAGCTCAAGTAATTTGTTGAGATTGTGATTAAATTTAGTTTTGGCACGAGACTCACTGTTTTCCACTTTTGATTTTGTAACACTGTAAATATTGTTCATAAAATGTAATTTTTTACAACAACACACTTACAATGGCCCGCCAGTCTAGGTGGGCAAAATTTTTGGCCCCTGGTTCAAAAACCTTGCCCACCCGTGTTTTAACTGTAACAATAAATAAGTTATTAGACACATGAGCAGTTCACTCAACCTTGTAATTGGAAGAAGACGGACCTTTAACTTTTCATCAATCTGTTTTTGAATCGGTACAGGAATTCTTGGGAAAAGCGTGTCGAACCATTCAAGCTTCGTCAGGAGATTACGAACCATTGTTCCAATTGTCATGAGACACCCACCTCCTGCTTTTGCATCAATTTCCTTCGAAATGTAAAATTATAATTTTGAATGGAATTTTAGCATAAAAATGGCGAGACAGCTATTCAGAGAAAAATATTGCATTATCTAGATTGAATGTTTTTTGAGGATTGTCTATAACTTCGCTATGCCCCTTTACTTTTGAATGTGTAAACATGGGCTTGCCTTGAGCAAATACTTTTGAAATAGGTTCCGAAGATACAGAATCCTCCAGATTAATCCAGAAGGTCATTAAAGTAACATTATTATGCTTACGTCTTACGCTAAATAAAGCCCAAGTCTAATCCTTTCTTTCCAGGTTGGGTTAGCTCGAATTACCACTCTTCTAACAGATTACCGTATGTTCGCTAATTTCAGTAACTAGCTATACAAAAATATCTCACATCAGCCACCCGCAAATGTGTTTTATCATTTTCCCTTTTTTTAAAATAAATCTCATTTTCTAAATTACTTACAAAGGATAATATCAGGGATTGCCATTCTGTAGGATCCTCATGGTTATAATTAACAAAAATGATTAAAGTGATACCAGAAAAAGATGTAATAATGGGCAATAAGGTCACTCACCTCCTCATCTTCAAAATAAGGTTCGAACCATGAATAAAGATCTTTTGGTGGTTGGCAGTATCTGAAATATGGTGTTAGAATAGTGTTAGAATACAGTTTTACAATAGTAATTTTTACAAAAATTTAGATTTGTTGATGCTTCCAAGACATTCTTACTTACAATCTCTCCAAGGCTATAAAGTGTCAATCCCATACCCAAGCATACCAATACGATTACAAAATTATTCCAAGTGTTTCTTAATTAATACTTAAATTTTCTGAACAACCCAACTTATCATTACAACACTCAACAACTCAACATTATCCAGTTGAGCAAATTATTTATTTTGAAGAAGAAATTAAGGGTCTTACCTCCCAAACGTACCTGATGTACATAAAACCGAGGCCTCTAATGTACGGTGAATCAGTGTGATTTAACATTCCATTCAACTGTTTTCTTGTCAACTTTAGTGTGAAAAGTTTATATAAAATACAATAGGAAGTAGAGACAATTCCACCAGTGCCGACACCTCGAACCTAAAAAGCATTCAAATTAGCGATCTTTCCATATGAATACAAAGGTTATTTTTTAACAAACCCTTGGGATTTTTAAAAACAACAAAACACGAGAATTATGATATCAAAGGTTTCAAAACAAAAAGACAAATGTGTTAATTTCGAGAAAATTTCATTTGAAAATATTACAAAGATGTCAGGGATTTTTAACCTGATAACCATTTGAAGCCATATTTACCAAAGTAATTAAAAAAAGTTGAGAAAATTTTTAAATAAAAAATATACGTTGTTCTCAAAGCAATGTTTTTCAAGTTTCGCCATTTAGGGTTGAACCCCTCAATATAGATTCTGGCAGAATAGACACAACTATTTGATGGTCATTATATTAAGGTACCGGTACCTAAAAAGGTAAATCAGGCAGAGACGAGGAAGAAGAGCTGCCCCCTTTTCTCTATTCTTTAGGCCTAAATGTTTACAAACTTCAAAAGGCATAAAATTCGCATCAACGATCCCAAAATTGGGTTTTACCTAAAAGCAGTGTTTTCATGTAAGAGCGCCGTGTTTTTTTCTCTAATAATTTTACGCCGCAGGGACAAAAAGATAAGCAATCGCTGGTCTAATAAATTGAGATTATACTGTTATTAATACTTTAAGTGATTTATATAAATTCGATTATGCTTTTTATTGAAAACCAAGAACCTAGCACAAGTTATTATAATCAAAAATCCATTTGCCTCAAACTATATGACATGTAGTATTCAGTAGAAGTAGTAGTTCCATACTTCAAATAAGACTGTGGAGTAGTATTGGATCAAATATGAAAAAATTTAATATACACATTAGCAACCAACTGTTTTACTTGAAAAATAATCGACTTACGCCACCACACATTCCAGTTTGACCTGCAGTTTTTCGACTTCCTCTTTCCCAAGGTTCTAGATTATCAATCTGAAATATTAATTGATAAATTTGATTAAGTATTATGTCTTGAAGTAAAATAATATTGCAATGAAGTTAATATTAAAAACAGCCAATTTCGCGGTTTGGCCTCGGATCAAACCCAATATATGAATATATGGTAAATTAGAATTTAGGATGGAATTTACATATTTATCCCCTTTGGAGAGCCGGTAGGGGGAAAGCCGACAAGACAAACCACGGCATCTCGTCCGCTCACCAGTCCATGTTGTGAAGTTCAACGCTTATCGCTTATCCCGATGCGCCACATAATGACATAGCCAAGCCCAATTGTTTTGTTAATGTTTAAATGTTCGTTGATTAATGTTTGCACCCATTTTTGTGGGGTGAACACAATAATAGATTAGAAGATATAAGGAATGACTATGAGAACTGCTAAAACCACAATAGGACGCAATTTAGTCAAGATATTAACTGACAGAAGGCAACCACTGCATGATGGTCAAAACCAAAATATTTTAGCACCGATACCAGAACTGCAGTAGGGTACCGTACAGTACGGCACAACCAGAAATAAAATATAAATATATAAAAGTATAAACAGTCACCTTGTAATAAATTTCATCAATAACTTCATGATATGTCTTAAGCTCGTAAAGTTTAACTTTGAAATATGGTGATGCTTGTATGTTTGTCAATATCAAGTTATTAATGTTCATAGTTCGTGGATTACCCCAAACTGGTAAGTTGTTTCCTAATTTCGGCTTCGCCTCCGCATATTCGCTTTGATCTTGCTCTTCGTCATAGCCTTCATCTCCTCCATACGCATTGTCCATTTTAGGTTTTCACTTAGATGGTAGGCCTACACTTTTTTTTATGGTTCCACAATGAGGATTATTCAATAAATAAATGGTACACTATTAAGCTATCAGAATAAGACAATTCCCATACAAAATCCCATTAATGTTCAGACTAATTAGAAAACTTCAGCGAAATGTGCAGAAACAGCCGCGAGCGATTGAATTCACGAAAGCAGCTTGCTTGACGTCGGTAAATCGTTTTGGCCATCCACAAGGCGGCTGACGGCTAGCTCGTCACGGCGGCTAACTAGGCATGGTTTAATATATTTATACCCACTACTGAAGGTAAATAACTACTTCACCCCCTATCCTTTCTTCCGGTAAATACAAGAAAAGCCTTACTAAATTTTTAACTAACGCCAAAGACTAGTTGTCTATGTCGAGTTAGCCGCCGTGGCAAAGTGCCTATACATAACAAGGCCGGTGTGGCGCCAAGTAGTACAATTGTGAAGTTCATCAATTTTTTCGGAATTTATTCGCTGTTTAAGGTGCTGTGTTTTTGATAAACTAATCAGTTATAAAAATGTATGTAAAGTTCGTTATCGTCGGCGCATATGCCATTTCGTGCTTTGTGGCAAGCGCTATAACGTGTTTGTGAAATTGTAGTGACGAACTGTTTGTATGAGGTAGCCAGGAAGGGGTTAGGATTAACATATGCAAAAATGTTTCTGCCCGCCAACTAGAAGTACCTACGGCGTTTAGTGAACATGCGACAATTTGTATATTTGCAGTATTGTTAATTTGTAATTCAAAGGCAAATTTATTGATTATAGATGTAGCCTACTTGAAGCTTTCACACAGCGATGATGTTACCTGTGTTTAAATAGTTGAATGCTACAATTTCGATTTTAAACATGTAAAAAACGAGACTCTAATCATTGTAATTTGAAAAATATGTAAATTTTTCGAGTGACTATTTTTTCGTATGAACACATTTCCAGGCGTGTATGTGTATTTGAGTGTATTTCTATAGCAAATGTCTTGCTAGTAGTTGTAATGCGTGGTAGTACTGACGATAATATCTGTTGTTTCATTAGAATTTTTTTTGGAGGGAGGATAAATCTATTTATGTGGACTCCATAATAAGCATAATAGATAATAAAATTACGGATAAATATAGTACAAAGTGATTAAAGAATCAGGAATATTAAATAGGGGATAGCAGGGGTGGGCAACCTTTTTCGTCTCGCGTGCCAAAATCGTCTAAATTTGACCACAAAATTCTTCCGCATGCCGACCGAAATTAAAAACAATGCTTTGCAACTTTCAAAGCAAAAATACACAATAATAGATTCACTATTCGGGAAATATCAGTCCGACAAATATATTTGATTACTTTTCCTGTTATATAGCAGTGAGACTTCTGCTGCTGCATTACCGCTGATAGAGATTTTACATTGGGTTTATATTTTTTAAGTTTCAAAAAAATACACGAACAGCTGGTTTCATCTTTCAGGCTACTCCTGTTACGAGACTTAATAAAGTTCATAACAGAGATTCACAAGCATATGTAGATGAAAACATGGATAGTAATGCAGTTGCAAAGTTTTTAGGATGTGAAAAATTTTCGGAAATGGCATCCTAATCACGCAATAGTTCGTTTTCTGCACTTCTCTCTCGTATTCCCTTCCCTAATCGCTTATATTTTTTTCGAAATCAGTTTATAACAGTAAGTTAGCAAATAGCTCCAACCAACATCAGCTGTACAACTTCATAAATCAATCAGAAGTTAAGAAAAAGGGTGGCACAGACAATGTACGTAACAATGTAGCCAAATTGTTCCTCTCGACAAAATTCGTCGAGAGCTCACTAAGTTGTTACGTCATAATATATTTCTTTCTAGCCATATGTCATGAAAAGACAAAACGAGTTCGAATAAATAACGAATTGTTAAGAAACGATAATGAATAAACGAACTCCGAGTTTCATCATATAATCTCGAGTCTCGAAACATTTCATCTGAAAGAGAATGATCTCGTTTCTGAGGCCTAGCTGGCGTGCAAGGGGTTGCCCACCCCTGTCTTATAATATCAAGTGGGCGATGTTGTGAAAATATTTAATTTCCCGATCTTTCAAACCTAATTTCGATATTAGACCCAGTTTTGCTTCCCGGGGCTTCCTTCCTCGAGCAAGATTTGCTTTTTTCCTAATTTTGTATGCTATCATTTCCTATTTCAGTGGCTTCGAAAACAAAATGAGTATGTATGTATGAGAGAATAAATAAACTTTACAATCATATGAGTGGGTGAGCGAACACGCACTACTTCTTTTATCAATACCTTTCCATCTAAAATCTGTACATTTCAAACCTTACTCTAGGTTTTGTTCGCTTCCCCGATTCTATAATCAGTTACTTTTATCTATTTTTTTATCGTCTATTGCTGATTATGGAGTCGAAATAAACTTATACTTATTATTACAGAGTGCGGATTTCAGTGAATCTAATTTTACTGTCGTGTGTGAGTATGTTTCTACTTCTATAGGATAATTCGACATGCACATTTTAAGCTTTATTACCAGTTTATTTGCTTCCGTCGGTCATGCTTTCATATTTAATATATTGGTGATAACCAGGGTTGCTATTGATATGAATCACAATAAGATAACAAAGAACGAAATGTAACAGACAAAATGTATACATGCCAGCCCGACCCATGTCTAATCATACTTTGCACAAGCAAGGATTTGCACCAGCAGTTCTTTATTCTTAGAAACTATCTGTTCCATCACACTACTAAGTTCACTTAAACAATCAATTAGGTTCTAAAATATAATTTGAATTGACCAATCTGAGTGCCCGGTATTAGAACCTATAAAATGAAACAAAAATAAGGACACATGTTGAAATAAGGATGTTTCTTAGGAAGAAAGGACGTTATGGCAGCCCTGGTGATGACCATGAGGGCATATCATATGTATGAATGTGTAATTTCAATAGTGAAAAGTTATTGGCCATCCAATTTAATTGAGATTGTTTCGTTTTCGTCGCATTGGGCAAATGTATATCGTTGATACCATAATCTCAACTCCAGCTAAGTATCAAAAATGGAGAAACTAACCCAGCAGTGCATAGGAACAGATGATGACTGAAGTCGAGTATTGTTTTTGTTTTGATATACAGTTTCTTTTATATGTATAAAACAACAGAATTCGAACATCTAGCGCAAATAAGATGAAGGTACTCAATTATAGTATCAAAACTGTTCTACAATTGTTATAAACATGAAGAGGACAGCTCTATTTTCCTCAACATTTACTTGATGTACACCGAACACAAACAACAATATTTCCCACCATAAGGAACATCGTTGAGGAACTTGAAAAAAGCATCAATTTAAAAAATATACAACAATAAGACTTCAAGATGTCATTGTTCATCATGAATCTTTGTTAATTCGATATTTTCCTCCCTCTATGGATAGAAGCCCAGACTGAACGCGACTGTTTAGAAATATTCTTAGTTTTGGTTGATCGAGTTTCATTGAAGAATCTTGCATTGCAAACATCTTCAACATTTTATGTATGCGATCGAGAGGTAGCGATTCAAAATTCATTAACATCCCTTGCACGTAGTTCCATAATACCTGAAAATATTGAAAAACATAAAACACATGATCATTGGAATTATAGAAGTCATCATTCAATTTAGGGTACTCCTGAAGTATGCGCACCAAAATGCGGAACAACCTGAACCCTAACCTGGTACACAACCTGAGTTCAGGTTGTGCGCCATCTTGGTGCGCATACTTCAGGAGGTCCCAATTTAGTTTTCTGAACGCGTCCTTGGATTACTGTAATCGGAATACTGGTTGCTGAATTACAATGAGGAGCATGCTCGGATTTGAATGCGGGAAATTGAAATTTGCTTTTTCGTTCAAATATTAGATGACATCTAAAAGCCAATCTCTTGTCTTCTTTAATTTGTCTTTTGCTAGCTTGGGGGTTATCCATAATATTGGGTCAAAACCAAGGGGTAGAAAAATTATTTCACTGTATCGCACTGATATGCTACTGTTCATCCTGTACCACCAGACCAAGGTTCCGAAAACTTACAGGATCTACTGATTTTTATGTTGGGTCGCGACTCGCGAATACCTATAATCTTAAATTTTACGAAAATTGGGGTCGCAGGAAAATTTTGGGAACCACTGCTCATAGATAGCATCTGCTTGAAACCAGAATCATGCATAAAGAGTACAAGATCAACGACCTGTTTTGAATCTTACCTGTTCTTGCTGTTTTTGTTTCAAGTCATCAGCTTTTGTATCTTCTTCTTCCTCGTCTTCCTCAAGCAAATTTGCAAGGTCGTTTTTAGTAGCAGCTGAATTTTGGGGCATTGATCCAATTGGCTGCTCTTCTATGATTGAGTAAGTGTCAGGAGCAGTTTCTCTGCAAATGAAATCATGCTTAGAGCAGCAAATTAATTGCGTGGCGAAGTTTTATGGAGCAATGAATATATTTCTTCAGTAGCACACATGCATGTGGTGGTATAAAACAAGGTATTTGGCCCAGGTGCCCATTTTGCCCATCTAGATTGCTGGGCCATGTTAGTGTGACTTCAAATTTACATTTTATGGACAATATTTACAGTGTTACAAAAGCAAAAGTGGAAAACAATAAGCCTCGTGCCAAAACTTAGTTTAATCGCAATCTTAACAAATTCCTTGGACTATTTTTAGCTAAAACTTCAAAATTTGGTTTTAGTTTGGTTGTGGCAGCATCAGGCGGGCCAGATTGAATTACCCAACATGCTGTATTTGGCCCGTGGGTCGTACCTTGCCCATGTCAGGTATATAATCTCATCAGTTCTAAAAATATAGCTTGCCTTAAGAAACTGATATTGCGCAAATTGCTTTCTTGAGGTTGTGCTTCCATGTAGTGTATCCATGTACCAATATAATTGGCAATTTGGAGCTTGTTAATTCATACACACTTTACATCAAGTTGTGTAACGGGACTGAAACCTATGGGCAGGGGGTGTATATTCACTCGGCTAACACAGACAGTCCCGGAACTCGTATTAGAACTAAAATAAGGAAAATCGGAATGAAATTATGGCCTAACCTGGTACACGTACTACAGGAGTACTGAAGAAAATGCTCGCTAGTTCAAGGCTTTCGCAAAGTCAAAATAACGGGCAATGCTAATAGAAAATTGACATACTTAAGAATGCCTTGTTGTAACCAATAAACAATTTTTCTCTTCAACACTGTTGCAGAAACTTTCACTTCATTGCTTATTTCTTCCAGAGTCCATGTTTCTAGGAATTAAAAACAAATATTCCAAAATTAAACAAAAAATCACTCACACGAGAGTGCAAATAAACAATGTCTCTTGGGCAACACTTTCGTTCTCTACTTTAAAAACATTTACGTTAGTCAACATAATAATTAAATACCTTTGTCATGAAATAGAGAAATTATTGATGCCAGTAACACAGTGACTTGAAATTGTAGGGTTCTATCTTTTAATTCAAGTTCAATATCAACACGACCAGCACTGTGAATCCATTTCAATGATCTTGATGCCTGTAGCAGAGTAATATACAAGAATAATCACATTATCAGGGTTTTCAGGAAGGCCACCTAGACTTTCTGTGAAACACCGTATGTGGCATCTAAAGCATTGTGAGTAAAACAAGGATATCAAAATAAGGCCACATGTATATTACCACATGTTTGTACTTGATGCAGATATGATTGAAGATAAATTTGATTATTGACAATACACTAAGAATAAAAGAATTGTTATAAAAGACCAATTTTTCAATAAATGGAAACATATTTACACAGTTCACATTTATTACAATACCTTATGTGACTCGTATCCTTTATTGAAATTATCAAGTGCACTTTGTATAGCCGAAGGTAGATTTATATCATGTGATTGAAATGCTGGTGCAGGCCAATATTCCGAGGATACTATCAGAGTACTTACATCAAGCTTATTTTCAACCTTGATAGAATGATAAAATTGTCTTGTTAAAGTTTCTGAATATGCTTGTTAAAAACATTCGTAAAATTAAATTAAAAGTACAGTTTATATTTTTATATCAATTTCTTTGGCGGTGTGGAGCATTGTGCTAAGTGTTAGGAATACGCTCGCCACCACACTTCTGATTACCCTTTGTGTGTTCGAATCCCATGTTGGGATAGTTATGCGCGAGAGAATAGCTGGACTCCTCGCCACCATAGGGTAGTTCACGTAATCGCTGGTCGGTTACGGCTTCCTCCACCGTGAAGTCCATGCTGCCGACAACAAATAACTGGCTAACTCATTCCATACCAGACAGGGACTAGTAACAGGACGAGAGGCCGTGGTTGGCCATATGATTAAGTCGTCTCATCGGCTTTCCCATCCCACGGGATAAATATGTAAATCCCAACCTAATTTATTTTGTTATTGAATGCCATAATTTACCATTTGCTTTTTGTACCTACATATACCGATAAGAAATTTTGGGAAATAATTATACAAGTACAATTCTGTAAATAAAAGTTTTAGAAATAACTGAATTTCTTTTTCCAATATGCCAAACATAAGAAGAAACCAACAGTTTGCATATAGCCTGGAGCACCAGAATATATTTCCCACAATTACACTAATCACTCAACAGGAATCTTTCAGACTTGAATCCCATTGATACAATCATGTGCAAGAGAATGGATGTACTTCTTAGCTGTATTTGGGTGGTTACCACTTCCTCCGTCAACATTGTCTAATTCAAGTATAAGTTCAATGTTTTCACACAGCCAACTCGAATATAAAAAATCTATTCTAAGCTTTTCCATACAACCTATATAGAAGATTCAAATACAAACTGCGAAAACAATCAATGTTATAAGGAAACTTACCGGAACTTCACTCTTTTTAGAATACTCATCTTTGACATAAGTGTTGATCCGACGACTGTCTGCTACATCCTGATAAATAATATAGATATTATTGAATTATAATTTGGGCGACAAAATGACCTAGCGATTGAAGCATTGGGGTTAACTGTGTTAGAGATCGATCTCATATCTTATTTTCAAATCCCATGCCCCCACCTCATCCAGGGTGCAATAAATTGGGTAGGCAATGCCGAACTGGCAAAATTCTATTCTTTCAAACAGTGGTAGTTTGTACAGGGCTTTGTTTGGAGCAAAAGGTTTGAATAAGCCCTGTATGAGGAAAACATATTGATAAATTTAATAAAATTTATTGTACAAACCTTTAACATGACAGCACATTTCCCCATGTCTTCTTCTCCAAATCTTAATTTTAAAAGTTCAAGGTTTTTGATTTCTGCATCTTCACTGGTGTTTGAGCACCAGTTGGAAAGCAATCTACGACTCAATAATTCTTGATATTCTTCAATAAAACAAGTTGTGCTCCCGTACATTCCAACGAGTAATGATATAATGTCTGATGTTCGCCTCGATTTGTCTGCCTTATCTATAAAACAGAGATTTTGAAGATGGGAATAGCGAACTGACAACTAAAAATCTCATTTCACATCAAAATTACAGTGTTTGTTCTAGCAATACGCCAGAACAGAATAGATCGGTTTTCGTAAACTGGGGTACACGGAGGAGTACGAGAAATAGCTTCAGGGGAAAGAAAAGGAATAGATTTGTCCCAAAGCCAGAAGTTGATGTTCCTGTTGAGGGCATACAATAACATCCATCTCATTGAAGATTGAATGGAGGTTTTGTCCATTTTTACTGTTTAAAATTTTTTAGTCTGGGCTGCGGAAGGGTCAGCACAAACCCCAAAAATATATCAGGGGTCTATGCGAAAATAAGTGTAGAGCCCCTGTAATAGATTCAGTGTTATGGACTAAAGTAAATTATTTTAAAAATATTCTGAATTTAGAAATTATTAAATTGTCAATTCATAATATATAAAAATAGTAAAATTATTTGATTCCATTTGATATATAATTGTGCAATATATCCAGTGAGCGATTACCCCCATCCCCCATATAAGAAAGGCAAATAGTTATAATCTGTAAATACATGCAAATCTTTCTCATGCAATTTGTTATTGTTAAACTCCTATATGTCTATGATTTGAACCCCTATTTGTTCATAAGTCCTGGCATAATTCTCAAAAAAATTTCCCAGCAAGGAAAACGAATGTTCAACGAATTTTAATGATCAGGATTAAAAAAGACAAAATCTGCAGGCAACAAACCTGGATCCGCTTCCCTTGGATCTGGAACCCACTTTTTATATCGCTTTGTGACTTCAATAAAATTTGAATCAGCAGAAGCTGTGGCACTTATGGGTGTCACGGTATCTGCTTCACTGGTGCCACGAGCTAATTCAATTGCTAAATCGTTATCACGATCTTCATCCAATAGAGCAGCCATAATCTTTTTCACAGTGTCATCTCGTTCCCTGAAAAGTAGAAAAAGTCATCTTAATATTTGAATATTATATAATACTATAAAAACAGCCACATCTAATAGCTGTTATAATATTAAAATTATTTGAAGAGTACCTCAACTGGCTACAACCGATCAGCATTTACCTGGCCAATAAATGAAAATGGTTAAAATATTTTTATATCCAGTTGTCAGAATTGAATCAAATATCTGTATACTGTTCTTTCAGTTTATTTGCAATACTTCACGTCATTTCTCTTTATTATAGCAACCTATCACTCTTAATTAATTAATGTACAACTACTATGCCCTTCTATCAAACATGATATTCAGTATTAAATGCTAAAAAATATATTTATAAACATGCATACATACATAAAGGAATACGGAAACATTGAATAATTCGGTTTTGCACATTACTGCTTTGAGCAATTCCATTTCCCCTAACTGAAGTGAATAATATTAATAAGTCAAAGCCTTTTTTTCAAGATGTATTACTGATAATACACTTCATGTAAACCGCTATCTAAATTTTTACTGCAATAAATTGTCCTGAAATAAATATTTTAGATGGTAATTACATGCATTAATAGTATGCTGAACCCTTTAAACCTAAGGTGTCCACTGTCCACCATTTTTTTTCGGTGGGCCATATAATAAACTTCAGACATTAAGCTGGGTCACACAAAAAACTTAGCAATGAAAGGCAAGAGCAGAGAATGAAGTTATCGCTTAGCCTTACAATAATAAATGCACTGGGCAAAACAGCAAAAGATTTAATGCAGCAACAAGTGAGCACCTTTTCAAGGGATGAGATTTTATGCTTGATGGGGAAAAATCTGAGTGTTGACAAGGACAAGGCTTGGCGAGCCGGGTTGTGGCCCGCGGGCCGCCTGTTGCCCCTGATTTAAACCCTTCAGCCATTTGCCCCCCCTCCCTTTTTATTACTTACTTTAAATATTTAGTATATCCTTCCAGTACGATTTCCATCACAACACCACTGGGATCAAGTAACCGTAATGCTTTCACTGCACTGATATACATTGTAATTATGTCTTCTGTACAGACCCCTGGAAATTAATAAAACAGGACAATTACCGTAACCAATACCACCAATATTATTTATATTTTTAAAAATACATCTTCCAATTCTCAATTTTGATTAAACTTTACGAATTCCCCTAGAGAATAAAATAAATATTTTTAAATTATTGCACTTTGATCCATAAGAAACGAGTCGAAAAATTTATGGAGAAATTATGAATTCTAGAGGATATATTTGATAATTACCTGGATGCAAAACTCTATTTGATAAATCTTTTTTCAAAGTCTTGATCAAAAAAGGACGTTGATTTGTTCGTTCCAAACATAACTTGAGATCTTCTATTGCAGGCGAGCTTTCAGGGAATTCTGAAATAGGAGAAGACAACATTATAGACACTTATTCACCCCTTTGGCTCCAAACAAGGCTCTGTAAGAGCTTCCACTGATAACTAGCGATTATGTAAGATGCTACTATATTTTCAAGAACCAGAATTCTTTTGGTTCGGTCCTGCCTACCTAATGTAGTGGACCCTGGGTGTAGGTGACGGGCATGAGATTTGAATTTGAGATGTGTAATCTACAATGCAGATGACCAACCCCAGGTAGCCTCAATAATACTCTCTTTGGTGTCACATATGACAATACGTACATATTACTCATTTGGACAGTCGTGATTTGGTTGTAATATTATTCAACTTTTTCTACCATAGTTATTTTAAGTTTAATAAGGCAGAGGTCGCCACCTTAATTTCCCAAGTGTCATATAAACAATTTAACTGCTAGGTCATCACACTCACTATATAAATCTATTTTAAATTAATTCAACTTATATTTTTATTTTTTATCACAGTCTTAAAATGTTGAACTTCAAATAGGTACTGGAATATTATGCAAAATTTTGAAGAATAGAATATTCAACTTCAGTTTAATTATTTAGAATTTATCATGTTATCATAATTGTTTTTCTGATCATTGTGCATGAACTGTTTGCGTCTCGATTATCCGGCATTTACTTATGTGCAATGCATTTCTAAACTAAAATTTTGTTCTTGGCACTTTTGTGGTCAACAAAGACTTTGGGCAGATGACAGAGAAGAGTCTCCTTTATTTCTAAGTGCTTTGCTTTAGACAAATTTTGTTGAAAAAATAGGCACTTTAAAAATAGATTTTTCAATACCCATTTAAACTCGATATAACGATAAAACAAATTCCAGATATTTATTTTCATTATCTTACCTGTAATAATTCGAAACATTTCACTAATTCTCATTTCTGTATACGTTTCATACAAAATAAACAATAATTTTTGATTCCAATGATTTTTTGAGTAACTTGCTGTTTTACTCCGACCTCCAATTTCAAACCATTCTGCTTCACTTGCCTCTTTCCATTTTCTTCCAAATATTTTTTCCAGCCATGTCATAACTTGAGTTTCAATCCACTGTTTACATAAAGGTTAAGTTTTACTAAGTAGCTTTATTTGATTATAAATCAAAAGCAATCTAGTCATTTCATATCCATTTGTTATTTAATACAGTGGTTCGGAAAAAAAAAGGGGGGGGAGGCTGATCGCAGAGAATATCTCATAGTGCGTGAAGCAATTTAAAAATAAAATGATTTGTTAGATTTGATCTTGCCAGCCTTATTTTGGATATTTACGTTCCATCCATGTATTTTCAACGTGTTTGTTAAATGAAACATACCTTCGCCTTACTATCTGTTATTTGTAGCGTATTCGTAGCTAGTTATTTTTGAGGTGAGGCGCAAAACTTGACAAATTTCAAAAAGGGGACGTGGCTTAAAAAGTTTGAGAACCACTAATTTAATACTATTGATCTGCATGTCAGGTACGTCAAAAATGAAACGAATATCAAATAGATTCGAAAGAGGTTATATTCAATATGGTAAATCATTAATTTTAGGAAAAAAATTAGAATATTTTAGTTTGATATATTAACGAGATAGAATATTCCCTGTAAATTTCTTCGCTGAAAATGACTTACCGGTAGTTTAAAATGTTATCAAAATCCCACTTTTGAAATTTCAATCCAGAAATTATTCAGAGTAGTAATCGGATATTGGTCATCCATATCTCTTAATATAGTATTGTTCAGGGCTGATATGAAAATTATATAGCTAAAGAGAAATACTGTAATATAATATACTTAATAATAATAAAGTTTTAGAAGAAAGTTTGTAATTACTGTTTTTAGATGAGAGTGGATCCATGATTTCTCATATTTTCCTTTACAAGTTTTTTCCACATAACGTTTGATCTCAATTTCTAATACTTGTGATACAGGTTGTTCAGCAAGAAGAAACAACAAATCTAGATCAAATCTGAATAAATATAACATAAAAAATGTATTGTATTCGGAAATGAAAATGCTAATCTATCTCAGATATTAAAGAATCATGCTGATCTAGAAAGTAATGAGGTAACCAAACTTTGTTAGGTATTATACCTTTTGAAGATAAACACATTGTTGCATTCAAGTTTAAAACAATCCAGGGTATAACATCTAGCGGAGTTATACAATGGCAACAAAACAAATCTCTTAAACTATTTATTAATTTTTTCATCCTACTCGAAAATAAACTATCATTACTAGAAATATACTGAAAAAAATGGATTTTTTGAACCAAATATCTGTTTTGCAACCTATGGCATTCCGCTGGTCGGTTACGACCCATTGAGAGGCCGTGGTTCGCCATATGATTGAGCCATCTTATTGGCTTCCTCTCCCCCGGGATAAATATGTAAATCCTATCCAGTGACAATGTGCTGTGGATTGAGATGCATATAACCTTTCTTTTATGCTAGTTCAACCCAGAATATTTTGCCATTCATAAAATACAGATAACTACATATTCTCATCGATTTCATTGAACGTTATCTTTCATTTCACTTACAAATATGTTGATGCCAAAGGTGTAAATTCATTTTGTAAATAATCTGCACAATCGTTTTTCAGCATTTTGCGTGTTTTGCCATTCCATTCCAGAACAATATGATCTACTGATTCCCCTTCAGAGGAATTTTCTTCTTCCATAGAAATATCTGACAAGCTTGAATCTTGCCCTGATATCCAAGTATTAACCTAAAAAAACATCCCGCAATTTCTTTTTTTTAAAAAAAGTTACTCAAAGAAACTCAGTTTGGGTGCCGAGTAGTCTCCTATTTGCGTATATAGGCAAAATAGATATTGAACAGAAAAAGATCCTATTAGAATCACCTGAGTATTCACATTAATTAAACAGAATTTGAAACTAATGCCTGTTAAAAATCATTTTAACAATTTAATTGAAAATTAGGGATTATTTTTTCTATAAATTTACAACTTTTAAAACAATTTTTTTTCAAATCAGGAATAAAAAGGAGAAGTGTGTTCCAGAAGCTTAGCTGCCTAGATTGAACATTTTTGTGTCATATATAAATTTGCAAAAAATATTATTTGCATGAGATAAAGATAGATCAAAAACCAAGGTTTCCAGCTTTTTCCATCTTCATTAAATATTAGAAGGTGTCGCTACTTGATCTGTGCATCTCCTTCACCAATAATATATAGGCAATTATGTTACTTGACAGAAAAATATGAACTTGATGATGGCAATGATTACGTAAAGACTTACTTGAAATGCATGAGAGTAAAACTCAGCAAAAACATTTTTCATCTTCGAATCAAGATCCCACAACAAACACGAGATAAAAATTTCTCTAATTTTTGCAGCACATCTGTAATTATCAGGCCATAATTCTATCAGTTTGGTGTACCTTGAAAAAAAAACTGCCTTGAAAATTGTAAAAGAAACTTGATGGCATGATACGGCTATATGATGAGAATAAGAAGAAGCAATTTTGCTTCATGATTTTTCTAAAAGACTGCTTGTATTACTGCCATTGTCATTGATATACCAAAAACATTAATTTAAATTTCTTTAAATAAAATCAGATCCAGCTATTTCCTTATTAAATTTTTCTAATCTTTATAAAGAGTCAGCCAACAACCTATATAAGTGACAGTAGTTTAACAATGAAGGACTTTCTTATTTGGAGTCTGTATATATTATTTACACATGTCTATCTTGTTAAAATAGAAAGAGACCTCCATTGCCAAAAAATAAAAAATAGTTGAAAATAGTAAAACCTGTTTGCATTACCATGCAATATTTTGATGTAATGATTTCACTGCTTCTGCAAGTCTTGTCACTCCTCCGAATAGAACTTGTTTACGAAATATGGGAACAATTCTTTCCTGAAAATATTATGTGGATATCTCCATGTTCAAGATGTATATAATAAATTGGGTAGGCGATACCAAACTGTTAATATTCTGATCCTTCTAAAATCCAAACTATATTGGTTCTTTACCTAGCAGTGACTGCTTGTGCACAGCTTTTCTTGAAGGAATACTAATATGTCCCATAAATCTGTAATGTACAGGCTTGAAGCTTGTAGTAACATCAAAGTGACATGGTTCACAATTTTCATTTTTTTTCTTGCAAAGGTGTGCAAAAAATTATGTATAACAGAGTCCTAAATTTTATGATGATAGAATTGACAGTACATATACTCTTCTATATTACACAGATTATCAATAGAGATGTACCGATATATCGGTATCGACAATATCGGCCAATTTTTTGGTATCGGTACTGTACCGATATTTCCGATATATTTAGCTTTTTAATATGATCCAGATTCCAGAATGTTTTAAAAAATAAGTTAGAATACTGATGTTGAAATTGTTTTTTTGCTAGGAGGGATCATGAACTATGAGCCATGCACGCGCCCACCCCCGCAAGTAGAAACAGGAATGGGATTCTGACCTGTTTTCAGCCAAAATAGCTCAACTAATTCGGCTATTTCTCACTGCCAAATTTTCATATTGACATTTTCAATTATACATGGCAATTATGATGAAATATATCAATCGAATAGTAGTAGATTTTCTGATGTGTAAAATACAGAATCATACGTTATATTGGCACAAACCCTGCGCACGTAACTCAATGTATTAGTTTGATAGGAAAAGTATACTAAACATTTATTTATTTTACTACATACACATGGTGGCCAAACCCAATGAGTTTTCTAATTGATTACAAGCGTCAGTGCACCATGCATCTGAATCAATTGACGCATCTGGATCACAAACATCAATTCCTTAATATGTGACATATTCATTTTTCAATCTGGAATGATGTGCACTAAAAATAGTGCTCAAAGGCTATTGTTTTAAACCATCTTCCCTGCACACTTGAGAAAATAATTACACAGTATCGGAATATCGGCTATTTTGAAATATCTGCATCATTTTTTTTAGTTGGTATCGGATCGGTATTGGCGGCAAAAGTAGCATCAGAACATCTCTAATTACATGAATTATGAATATAAGCAAAATATCAAGCATAAAATCAAAGACATAAAGCTGAAACAGTACAATACTTACTTTTAAATCTTCTCGAAAATTATCATAAAGAAGAAGTTCATAATATTCTAATAAATTATTTTCTTGTAGCAAAGATAATGTTCTTTTCATTCCAATTATATCAGACTCTTTCCAGTTTACATCTGCTTTTTCCTATGAATAGAATATTCAAAAAAATTATTTTTATGATACTGAGTTCAACCATGTGAATGTTATAATTCAATGAAAAATCATCAGATAGGTCATAGGTTCTCAAAGTGCTCCGTACGGAGCCCCAGGGCTCCGCGAGAGAAACCCAGGGGCTCCGCGAGCTATTCGATTACTTTTCAAAATACTGACTTGGCTAATTTGGTAACTGTTCAAAGAAGCAATAACAGCTTCGATAAAATTTGACAACATTATAGCCTCGAAATATGGCAAAGCGGCGGAATTAAAAAATGACATTATTTATAAGCAGGAGCGCATCCAGGATTCTTAGGAGGGAGGGGGTTCAAAATTGGAATAGGAAATTTCCGCGCAACATTCTTCGCGATTAAAAAGGATAACGAGATTTCTGTTGCGTAAAATATTCAATCCATGACCGATGCGAGCATTTAAAGTGTCTTGTCGTTATAATTTATTTGGGCTCATCGTTACTCACGTTTGATTCGAGATTACTATTAGGATTACTAAAATGAAAAAATACTATTCTAACATAACATAAAATACGTGATAAACTGCCAACTATAAACAAAACTGGAGTCGTGTTTTTGCGAGCTTGGGATTTGTCAAACTTGATTTGTTTTTTCGCACTCGAGATTATTTTTGAGCAAGATATCACGTTTAAAAAATCACAAGGTCTGGGCAAAATACGAACGATTGAAATTTATTTTATTGCATGCGGCTCCGTCGGTAGTTTCAGAATGAAAAAAGGTAGCCTACATCGCGCGCACAATTGACTTTGTTTCGATTTCGCAGTTACTACGATGAATAACCAAAGAAAACCTAACATAACACCAAAATTTGTGATTAACAATGTTTATAAAAGCGTTTTAAGGTCTGCTGAAACCAAACTTATAGTGTGATCTTCCATTTTAAGTTTTAGTTTTAATATATATTTTAGAATGCCGCTTTTCGATCAAGATATTTGAGTTGCGGATTTACCTCTTTATCAATTATTATTTTTAGCATTCCGTCGCCTATCACCATAATATTTTTTTTCACATTGAACACATAATTTCCCACGAGAACAAAAAATCAATTATTGTCGTCATTGTGGAACAATACATGTATATGCCAAAGGAAATTTTCGATTTAGGGAGAATAAACACTGGCGTAAAGATGTTTGAGGTTTAAAAACACGCCATGCTGACGAAAACAAACGGCAATTGTAACAAAATGCAATCGCGCAAGTTATTAGCGGCCCTTTATATCTTCCAAAAATGTCAAAAGGGAAAAGATTCGACCCCTAAATTATTAATATGTTTGCCAAGTGTCAAATTTACAGTTTAAATTAAGTAAAGTACTTTTAACTTATACTCAGGAATATTAATTGGAAAGTAACAATTTAACATTTATTTTGGGGCTCCGTGAATTATAGTCAACCTTTTCAAGGGCTCCGCAACACAAAAAGTTTGAGAACCCCTGAGGTAGGTGACCAAAAAATGATCTACATGAGATTGATGTAACTTTTGGCGCAGCATCAAACCTCAATTTTTTTTTGCGAAATCTAAAAATCAGAATTCTAGGTTTTACTTGTACAACATGTCGCCTCTCATGATTTACCGTATATGATCGCGTATAGGCCGTGTTTAAAACTCAAAAAAAAAGTTGCCAAACCAAGGGACCGTCTTATACACGCAAGACTCAGATTGCACCAAAAAAATCGGCTCATTCACGTATCAGAATTTGATCACGCAACGAGATGATATTATGCTGACTTGCCGGTAATTCCAAAAGCTTCAAACCATACCAAGTTCTCACGATAAAAAGTGTCGCGCACACACACTCGCTTGTGAAAGTGGATTGTCTTATCATACAGCTAATGGCTTGTACAGTCTGTGATTGGTTGTTTAACATGTGACGCTTGTGCAGGCTGTGATTGTTTGTTTTCGCTTGTGTTTCTTTTATATAACAGCAACAGTGTCGATTTACGGTCAGTTGTTTCATGGCGAAAACTTTATTATTTGGTGCACTTTCGCCGTAGAGGCAATTAACGGCGCACAAATTTTAATCACCTTTACGATATGGATATGTTATTCGTTAAAGGGCGGTGATAAGGACTCTTATCGAAATTAACCGCGTTGTGGACGATCAAAGGAAACTGTTTTATGCTGACTCAGGGACTCTCTTAAACTCCCGACAACAATCCCTTCCATTAATACAAATCATGACGCATGAAAAGCAATAAAGTAAGAGTTACGAGTAAGGATCTACGGCCGTCGCTAACAAACAGAAATGATAAACGTTAGAAATATTTGTGTTACAGCAATTTTGTTTTCTTTCTGCGCCTTTCTTAAGGCGTCTGGCATGTTAAGATTCGTAGTGATTTATAAGAATGTGTTAATACAGCGTTATTTCTTTCCTTGAAACGGACAAGGAACGAAATTAATCTTCGTTGTGGCGATCAAAGGAAATTGTTTTATGCTGATTCAGGAACTCTATTTTAAACTCCCGACACAATCACGACACATTGGAAAGCAATATAGACTTTATTAACATAAATTAACAAGTAAGACTTACGGGTAATAATCCACCTACGGCCCTCGCTAACGTGCAGAAACGATAAACGTGAGAAATGTTTGCGTTACAGTAATTTTGTTCTCTATTACGTTTTTCTTGAAGCGTCCGGCGTGTAACAATTCGAAGGACCGGCTTACGTGCGATTTTTTATAAAATCGTTGTCATTAAGGCCGTTTTTAGGGAGTCGGCCTATTCTCGATATTGGCGTAATTTCGGGAAAATACGGTATATGGTTTTCAATTTCCTCTATCTAATGATGGTATTTTGGGTCTCGTGTAGTTTCGTACCTAACGTACTTCTAGTGGGCATTGCATAACAATTTTTTGATATGTCAATCCTAACCCCCATCTGATTACGCCATCCAAAAATTAAATCGCTACGACATCACAATCCAGTCATAGAGCTTGCCAAATATACGCACGATCGACCGTAATGGCATTGGTGCCGACGATAAAGAACTGACTGACGTTATTGGTCTCTCTCCTATTGGAATCGTTGCGACAAGAAAACGAGAGAAATAACTGTTCGATTTCGGGTGCTCGTTTGCGCGTCTTGGATGGCAGTTCGTATAGTTTGAAGGGCTCTATTACGTCACTGTGACGTTGTGATGACGTAATTTTTGGATGGTGTAGTCAGGTGGGGGTTAGGATTGATACGCGAAAAAATTGTCATGCTACGCCCACTAGAAGTATGTTAGGTAAGAAACTACATGAGACCCGGTATTTTGACTAGTAGGAGTGACGCTCTGTGTCCTTGAATGTGTCATTTACCAGCAAAATTTTCCGTTTTTTAATGAAAAATTAATTACAGAATTATGCAACATTCACAAAAAGTTAATATTAGATTTAAACGTAACATAATAATTGATCAATATACGGCGCTTTTTAGTCAAGATAATTTGAAGAACATGGCAGTTTACGGTACGATATGTGTCCGAAGTTAGGCAATTAGACTGGACAATACCGGTAAGTTATCGAACAGTTTTCAGATTTAAAACCAACCGGAAATTTAAAAATGCTTATTTAACTTACATTGAAATTCAAATATCTGACGGCATTTTCGAAGATAAGATCCAAATCCATTCTGACTGTCTGACCATAGGCCTACTTTCAGCGTTTTCTTGAAGATTTGTGTTCCATTTAGGGAATTCCCCCGATGGAATTCGTTCTAGCGAAATCATCCAAGTATAGCGATAACCAAAGTAATGGATGTTTCCCAGAACATCGACTTCTCTGTTTATTGGACACGTTTAGTGGACATAACGATCGTTTTGTTGTTATGTTGTTCTTGGTGTTCTTTGACACTTTTTGGACATCTAGTGAAAATATTAAAAAACCGCTTTTCTCTTCGATCACTGGACCAATTGCTTTGAAATTTTCAGTGGTTAAAGATGAAATTTTCCTCCAGAAGGCCCTAATTGTGTGACAGGAGTCGCGAGTGACCTCGAAAGCAGCGACACCAAAAAGCTGATTCACATAGAACACCAAGCTCATCCATCTCATTAGAAAACACTATAAAATATTATCTGTCTTCTTATTTGGTCTGTAATATATTCGTTTCAGACTTTCAATTTTTTTTGCAGTGCCGGGGGGGGGGGGGGATGAAGTTGTATAAACTACTGTAGGGGAGCGATGGTACAAAAAGTTTGGGAACCACTGGACTAGGCAACGTATGGTGAGTTACTGTAAAAGTTAAAGTATTGTAAAAAAAAAATTGATACTACAGTTGTGAGTCTATTCATTTGGCATTTCGCTATCAAACAAGTTACGTTGAGCTAGTAGGACTACTGACTTCGCAAATTCAAAACTGAAGATGTTCTTACCGTAGGTCGTTCCGCTTGGTGTGTTAAAGGCCTTGTTTCCATGAATAAAAATAGAAGAGCGAAATTCTGGATGAAATTTATTAAAGGAATACTCTTCAAATCGACAACAACAATCTCAAACTACTGTAGGACAACGATTAGAAGAAAAGTACAACAACAACAATTTATTTAAAATGAACCATAGCCATATGGCCATTTCGTGTCCAACAAAAGCCAATTCTTGAGCTAGGGCGGAAAACATGTCATCAATCTTGTGGCATGCGTGACACCTTCAAGGGCAAAGTTTTCTTTTTTGCATGGGCCGCATTCAGAAAATCTCAGAAAAAGGACCGCATTGACAATTAATTAACTGTGACGTCATAGTTACTATTCTCATTCGCTATGGTAGTGTCGAATTTAATGGCGGCTGAACCGGTGATAACAAAAATATTGAATACCATTTAGCAATTCATATAGTTGAGGGTTGCCATACCGTCCGGAAAATGGGTTAAATTTTGCATCCGGGAAGAATTTAAAAAAATGCTCAAATGTCCTGAATCCGCATCTGCAATCGTACTGTGCACACTGCTTATACAGAACATTGTTATTTCGTACCGTGCGGATATTTCTTACTACGGGGTCATGAAAATAGTCATGCACTGTAGGGAATTTTGCTTTTTCAAATATGGTGACCCTGAATTATAGTTACTATAGACAGACATCAGATTGAGTAGAGTCTGCGTATTCTGTCTTCTTGTAATATTAAAACGTATATTACCGGAATGTCTATAGCTAGCTGAACTCCGTCTTAGGTCAATGTGATGCAGCCGAAATATTAACTAACAAAGAAGCGGCGGTGTGGCTCATCATGCTGAGCGTTAAGAATACGCTTTCCACCACACCTCTGATTACTCTGCGTGCGTTCGCAGGTTCGAATCCCATGCAGGGATGGCTATTTGCGAGAGGATTGGACTCGTGGACTCCTCGCCGCCGTACGGTGGTTCACGTAACCGTTGGTTACGGCTTCCTCTATCATTAAGTTCAGGCTGACGAAAACTAACTAATCCGATATATATCCGACATGGAATGGTAACCGGACAAGAGGCCGTGGTTCGCCATATGGTTAATCCGTCTTACGGGCTTTCCTCTCCCCCGGGATAAATAGGATCCTACCCCATATAATAGAAAGTTAAACGACTCTAGATCACCAATCACCTTGGCATTGACACATAAGAAACGTTGCATGAAATCTTGTCGTGAGTAAATCACCAAAAGTATATTAATGTATAGGTTGGTATGGGATTTTATAATAAGAAGAAAGAGATAAAGTCATCGAGTGTCTAGGAAAATTTGTATGCGTTTTTTTTCTTCTTATAAATATATTTTTTATACTGGTCTGATGATTCAAAATTATATGAACAACATTGTTATGTATACCTTTTTTTTTAAATTATAAATGCACAATAATTAAAATGTCATAATTTTTCGCCTGGTCATTTAGATCGATAAAAATAGCTTTCTCTTCAATAAACTGATTATTTAGTAAAAAAGGGAATTGGTTGAATAAGCGCGAATATCAAATCAGATATTCGGGTCCAATTGTAACAAATTTTTTTGTTCGCTATGTGTTATTCTAGGTTTCCGCTTTTCGTTTCTTACATATACAATAAAATTATTTATTTGTTTAGCGACTGCTTAAACTGCGACTTTGGGACTTGAGTTGTGTGGTGACTAGTTTCATTTCCGCGAGGACCTTCTTTTCAATTCGTTTCGTGTCAATTCGTTTTCATTGAATGTTGATAGGTCAGTGTATAACAAACTGGCAATTTATGTACATAAAAAGTAGGGGAGATATCAGGGGTGGGCAATTACTTTCCTGAGTGGACCAGTTACAGATAATGAACTTGGATACTGGGCCGGAGGCTCCATATGAAACTATGAATAAAAAAAAAACAGTTCATTTACAAATAACTAGCGTAACAGCTAATGTAATAACGAACAGCTAGTTTATCGAGTGGCACAATTGCTTAATAGGACTGATGTAGAGTCCTGCATTCGTCCGAACGCTTGTTTATATCAGGCTCGAATTAGCTTGTGCTAATTTCCCAGACCGCTTGTATATGTGGCTCGTTTTACACATTATATTCAAAGCGTGGGTAATTACGGCATTTATTTTGGCCGACGATTTATTATTTTTCTCGATATTTTCAACAGAAATTTTAATCTATAAAAACTATAGTCGTAATTTCAGAAGACACGAGTGAACCAGATGAAACACTTTGGCCAGCGGCCCGTAATTTGCCCACCCCTGGGTTATAGTTAGCACCACGTATTTAGATAATTTGAAGAAAAATGATGGTATATGTACAGACACTACTGCTGCTGTCACATCATGTTGAACTAAAACATGCAACCCTTCGGATATCCACGATGGTCCATCTCTCTTGAAATCTGACACAGGACGCATTGAGTGCAGCAAAAAGTCACGCAACAATCATCACAAAGTCCACCCTTAAAACAGATATTGAAAAATGTTAATAAATAGAGATCTGTAGTCGGTATAATCCAATTTTTTGTGCGTGTGAAATGAGATTTGAGAGATATATCAACTTTTAGTTCGCCATATGGAAAGACATTCTAGTTAATTGTTCCCAAATTTCATTCACTTCATTATTTACTCCAAAATGAAATTATTATAGTTTAGGGGTGTGCAACCTTTGATACAGGCGGGCCAGATATGAAATACTGGATGAAACCGCGGGCCGCGTCTTGATTTGACATAAGCTTTCTAGTAGTAACGTCATGGGCATAGATAATAAATTGTACTACTTATTGGTAGGTATAGGTTTGCAACGCAAAGTGATTACTCGCCATATTAAATTAAACCCCTGGATTAGACTATTAGAGCATTATTATATGCTGGTCATATAATGTCCCTATGTTCTAATAAATGCGGTTTAATGATAAAGGTACTAATGTATTAAATTTTGTCAGTTTCATTCATTAAGTACATCATAGGTAGGTCTTTGCAATTATATATAGTCAGGGCTGCCATAACGTTCTTATTTCTAAGATTTGTCCTTATTTTGAAGGTCTTTGTCCCAGAAAATATTTCTGTGCTTATTTCCAAGAAACGTCCTCATTTGACATGTGTCCTTATTTTTTTATTTTAGGGGTAGAAGTTTTTATACCGGGCATTTAGTTTGGTCATTTCGAATGACTGATTTGCTAGAAATAATATTAGAACCTATTGATTGCTTCGCGCATTTATGACATGAGAGCAAATTAATTTTCATTAAGCGACTGAACAAATTAATTTCTGACGTTCTGAGCGACTGTCTTTTCCCCGAGCATTTCCACACGCGTTAAATTTGAACTTTCTAGCTATTCAATAATCAGTGCTTTAGACAAAACACGACTATACCGGTAAATTATATTTTAAATTTAGTTTAGATTTGGAACATCATAAAAGATAAAATGGTAAACGTAAAAACATTGTTTATTACATTTCGTTCTTTGTTATCTTATTATTATGTTTTCCTGATGTTCTCATTTTTGGGTTCATATATCGATGGCAGCCCTGTATATAGTGCAACTTAACATCAACACAATACTATCAGGGGTAACCAATCATCGTATAATTATATATAGATCTTGCATTGTCGTGAAAGGTTGCAATGAGATACTTCTCTTGTCAAAACAAACATCTTTGCCTCACAGTAAAGGTCGTTAAGACGCACTAGCTGTACTAAATTTGCTCGTACCAGTTAAAAGACTGGTTATGGCACTCAACAATTTTATATAGTGTGCGATAGAAATCTACATGTCAGATAATTTACTGTAAGATCTAAAACAGTAGCATTTAACATTGCAAACATTTCTAAAGTCAATTGAATAACAACTTACAACAATATTGTGTCTGGCTCTGAGATACGGACGGGCAACTGTTACGAAATGGTGAGGACAACACCAACCATACGCACATGAATCTCCAAACCTTGTAGCGAGGTTACAGAAGAAGCACGGAAAACAGAAATATGCACATAGACCTTGAAATTCAAATAGTTGCAAATAATAGTTTTGTGACTATTTTTAACTAAAATGAGTATCGACGTTAGATTGTAGTAACTTTATTGTGCAAATATGATTTTGTCCAAAAATGTACGATCACGGTACTTATATCAATATCACAGTTATCCACCACTCACCCATAATATCCTCACATGAGTGAATATTCCCAAAAAACTACTCAAATAACGGAATTATTAAATAAACGTTTGCGAGACATGAAAATATAATAGTTGAAATATAAAAAATAAGTCAATCGAGAAGGATAAGTTTGCCGGAAGCCCAGAACTTATGTATAACGCATTTAAATTTTAGGAATTGAATTCAACTTACAGCTTTTGGTGTCTTCACAGCATCCACAAAGTCCTGTTGACCACTTCGATCGCTGAATTTCCTGCGACACAGGAGTTGTTACAACTATATTTTGGGAACTGTATTTTACAGGTGGATCAGTGTATGACGCATAAGGCGCAGAACCCACTTTTCCTTGTTCCATTTCGTCTATTCTCCGATCTCAATTGAAACACTCAGAATGATTAAACTATGGAAATCCTTGTTTTCGAGAATCACTTATTTGTGCCCGAATACGTCACGTTCCAGTCTACTCACTAGCATAAAGGCTATATATTTAATATACAATATATAACCACCTTCTTCTGAAGCCTTGTAATTTTTAACAATATGTCGTTATATGTCATTGCATAATAAAAAAATAATTAAATTTCCTGAAAACTATTTTATGTAAGACAAACATCATATCCCTTCAAAATTCTTTGTAGGCTTCCGAAAACAATAGGCTTTGTTTACCATCTACAACAGTGTGGAGGATCTGTATTTCAGATGAATGTACAATAAAATCTCTTTCTCTTTACAAACGAATTTGTGACTTACACCATAAAAATGTTCGAAGACTAGAAATTTATATTACAAAATTCTTCCTAGATATACTATGGGTTTTAACTAGGATGTGTTAGATTCAACTCATACCAGGTTTATTAGTCAAGGCGACGAGAAAGATTGTCATGTTAGATTTACAACTCGTTTCATAATATGGATGAAAAAGTTCACTCTTTCCCCTAGGTATTTTATTTTTACCTCTGTGAATAAAATACTACGGTAGTAGCCTAATGAACAAACACAATAGCAATCTATCAATTAGCCCATGCATGCGTTTTTCCAATACACGCAACGCATATGTTCCCAAACTTCTTCATTGTGGACCAAATTTGAATTTAGTTGACCCATAGACCGCAAATTCCGCGTTTCAGAGCTAAACGTAAATAAAAAGATCGAGACGACAATCTGGCTTTTTTTTCAATTACGCACGGTAGGACACTATTGCAAAAATTTGTAGTATTTCAAATCCTCTTTTCGATGATATTGGTAACATTTGAGCCTGTGCCTCACGTCCTTGATGCTCGATTCTATCTTGGTGAAAACCATATAAATCATGGCCAGAGTTGAAACGATTGCGACTGTTCATTTTGGTTACTGTTAATGATGGACATTCTTGCTCAAACAGATATACTGTGGGGGATAGGAGCAGAATCTAATTTTTTTGCTAACGTTCTCAATTCTCCTGAAGGGAATATAACGAAACTTCAAAATTGTTGTTTCTAATATGTATTATCATAACAGTTTCAATGAAATTAAAATATTCCAAACACGATTTTACCCCTTTGATCAAAATACTCCTACCATGGTACTCGAAGTGTTTTTTCATGCTAAGGTTTGTCATGCGGCTCGCGAGCTGATTTTATGCGGCTCTTTTCGGATTGGTCAGTCTGAGGGGAGAATACTTTGCAAACTACGATTCATCACGTTTCGATTAAACATACAGTATTATGATACATCTTGCATTCTTCTTTTATTTCGAAGGCGCACCATGTATTCTCCACTATTACATCACAATCGCATTTTTTGATGCGAGGAGAGTTTATTGCACTACAACTACTGAAAACTAAGAATGGCGGCAAATTCGTAGTTTACCATTTGAGGGAAGTAACTGAAGTGCATACAATCTGCGTTTGGGATCTGCGAATCTGTGTTTTTAGTCTAAAATAGTGAAATCAGAGCATCGATCCGCTCTGACTGGCATATGAAAAAACTGCTTCGATTGGCTTCAACAACATACAAGCTAGATTTAAAAAAGACCGTTTCGCAAGAGTCCCTGGCAATGTGGAGAGTGATAATTGCTTTTCTCCCTCCTGTGGTGGGCAGTTGAATGAGAATTTCAGAAAATTTTCTAAGAGCATTTTCAATATAGGCAAAGCCATCCTTTACAGTCAAAGAAATACACGAAAGTTAATATCATAAGCATATACAGTCAAATCAATACACAAAAGTCAATGTCAAATGCAGCCAATACGATATACATGTACAGCTATTGAAGTAGTGTACATACTCAGCCAATGTCAGTGACTTATACAGCCAACTCGATATACATATACAGCCATTAAAGGAATGTACATACAACGTCATATGAAAATATATACGACTGAATATGAAGCTATTTATGTGATGTACACTCTAAAATATCAGTCGATGAGTTATTTAGTCTCAACTCAGTATATATGGGAAATAGTGACGAACGATTTGAATTGATAAATGCCATATGTCTAATCTGCATTAAATCATAAATTGCGTTTAAATGAAATATGGAACATTGAAACCAACCACCATCGCTGCCAGCTAAAGGCTATTCAAACGTCGTTGAATGCATTTGTCGTTTAAGAGTAGCCTACTGTATATTCCTGCAACACAAATTTTCATTGAAAAAAGCAGCTATCGATTTCCAGAACACTACAAACTACAACAAAAAGACAACGAAACAAGGTATTTTTTTTACTCACTGACGGAACGTAAGTAATTTGCAGGTTTAAAGTGCAAATTTAAAGTTTGCGGTGATTATTTATATCTTCACCCGTGGAGGTCGATTTATTTATGTAGAATTTCCATCACCGTCTGACATTTTTGCAGAGCCACCGACAAAAATGACGTATCCAGGAACGCTGATAAATTACGGGATATTGGCGTGATTACATACGCCGTTGGAGCTGGCTGGTGCACGGAACGTTAACACAACATAATTAAGAGCAAATAAAACTTGTGTTACACATATGTTCTCGTTTGATACTGTCATAACAATTATTATATCGTTGAAAATTTGAATAAATAGTGTATACAGAAAGGAAAAAAGAATCTGAAATGAACATTATAATCCTATTCACCATATTATTGTCCAATATGAATTCGAAAGCTTTTCTATTACTGACTTGACACAAATCTTCTAATTTAGCTAAGTGCAAATGGTGATGCACTGGACGATAATTGCGTATTTATAGCACAAAATTTTAACGGACTAAATGCTATTGCAAACGAGTTATAAGCAGAAATCGGTAGTTTGGTTTTGGAAGGTAGATATTTAATTTATTTCTTTATTCGTTTTTTTAATTTTTGACTTGTTCTGTGCTACATTTGATACATAATAACGTTTTTTTTTAGTTTAGGATCAAGCGGAGGTGCGGGATCTGCTGGTTTTAAAAAGCAATTTGCGGCGTTGAGTTAGTCGGAGCTTACAGTAAGCTAAGGCCAGTAAAGAAAAGGTTGCGAAGGTCAACAGATATAAACCCGGTAAAAATTTAAAACTTTCATTTTGGTTATATCAACCCTGGGTACGTTTGCAAATGCGGACTTATCATTTCCCAATTTGTAGCTACACTACACACAATATGTCATGGTAAGTTATACCAAACTTGTACTGTCGTGGGAGTGTAGTTGGGAGAATGCCCGTTTTGTTTGAGTTGGCTGTGCTTTGTATGGTTGAATATAAACGATACTACAGCGTCAGCGATGCGGTATGTGCGTGAACATGATCTCTGTTGCGGTGCGTAGAATCTTCCTACATCTTTAACTAAAAATCAGGTGCGTACAATTTACATGCATTTTCAACAAAACAGAAACCGAATCACTGACATTGTTTTCTTTATTTGGCAGTTGAAATGTCGAGCAAAGTTGTGTGGAAATTGATATCCTTTCGATGCAGACATACTTAACTGTGTGACGGACCTTGTTTTGTCTGTTGGGTGATGTCATGTGATGTTGTTTCCGTGTTTGGTGTTTTGGCATTGGGGACACGGGTGCGCTGTGACGCTGTGACGCCTTTTGGGGTGTGGCATGTTGGCGTGTGCTGTGGGTTGGCAGGGTTCAGTTGTCTGAGTGTGGTTGTGTTTGGTTGGACTTTGGCTGTTTTGTGTCTGTGGTAGTGCCTCTGGTCTCCGGTGGGTGATCGGAGATGTTTGTTTGTGGTTTTGTGACTGTTGGATTGGGATTGATTAGATGTTTTGTGCTGGGCAGTGTGATCATGTTGTGGTTTGAGTGTGATGCCATTGCAGTTCCTGTAGTGTTGTATTTTCAGTTTTATCATGAAATTAGCTATCATCAGTACTGTTCGAATGTTGTGCACATATAGAATTGTTTATCGTCTTTTAAAATGCCTGTCATAAGTTAATTTTCAGCCTGTTTTGCAAATTGTAAGTAGCTAGTATTTGGTTGTATTAACCGTCTCATTGGAGGATAATTAATAAATAGAACAAAATAGTATGAATTGAAATGAATATTGAGAGGAAACTTGACATCATACCATATTGGAAGATATTCTGAACTTGTATAATAATTTCATAGACTGTCGGTACGCTACAACTGCAAAAACTATATTCTTGGATTGCGAAGTAACATGACATTTCTATTTTAGTAGAAAACATCACATTTGATGTGATATTACATAAAGCTTGTTGTCTAATAAATGAAACATAACAAAAAGATTCATAGAGTAAAATCATCATTTAGGTACGAAATCACACCGGGCGTCAAAAAAAAAAACAATACACCTAATTGCCAATAGACCTTATTCATTAAAAACCCATCCTACGCGCAAAAAGAAAAGTGATGTAAAAAAACAATTTTGACATCAGCTCTTATGGTGAATGTGATCACCAGAGCAGAAATTTGCATTTTTTTGTAATTTTTTAGATATCTTTCAATGTAGACGTGTGCAGTTTTGAGGATAGAATATTTTTTACACCCTCTGGGTACGGTACCGGTACTGGAAGCGTTTAACATTGACAATCTATAACCCATACCATTTCTATCACGTTTGTTTACTGGTTTTACGCAAATATACCTGTACAGCTAGCAATCATTTACTGAAGGTATGCTGACGTGTTATTTAAACCAGAAGTCCGCAACTACTTTTTAGCGCGACCCAAAAGAAATTTTTCTAACTTCTCGCGACCCAAGCATTTGGTAAACATGTAATTAGGTATTGATTTTGAGACTATAGTCGACACTAGCATTTTTCTTGCACAAAATTATATGAAACTTATCACATAAAATTGTGAATAATAGCGTTTATTATGACTAATGCAAATTATAAGCTTTTTGTATAATACACAACATATCAAATCGAGGTTTAATTTGGGAGACGGCAACTCGAAAATATTTTTCTATCTCTAGCCTTGATCTGTAATTGTATTTTAAATCGCTGATAGGCGGGAAAAATGTATTGGTTTTTTAATGAATTTTGGATGCTTTTCTGTAAGATACACGTGAAACCAATCTTTATACATTATTCGCTGTTATTCCGCTTATATGTATGGTTTGAGTAATGTATTTCTATCCGATGAGGGTGAGAAGATGAGTCTTTTGTCGGGCGTTGATCCACACTCCTATTAGTGCTCCGTACGGAGCCTCAGGGCTCCGCGAGCTATTCGTTCACTTAAAAACTGACTTGGTTAATTTTGTATCTGTAAAGAAGCATTAACGTCACTAATAAAATTTGCCGATGGTGGTGTCGAAATGTGGTAGTGATTCAAATATAACATTATCCATAACTGAGGGCGCAGCAGCCATGGTTTTCTAAAAGGGAGGGGGTTCAGAATAGAAAATTCCCGAGCAACACTCATCGCTCAATCATGGCCGACCCGAGAATTTAAAATGTCTTGTCATATCAATTCAATTTAATTAGTATTTCATCATTGCTCGCCTTTGAGTTGACTAATATACTACGGCAACCATAAATTACTTGTTAAACCGTCTACTAGCAATGAATGGATTGAAATCGTATTTTTGAGTTGCTCTTTCAGCACTTAGGATTATCGCAATGTTTCGTTGTTAAGGGAGAGTTTGCAGTTATGAAGCCAATTATATTTGATACCTTCATATCGAATTCGGTCTATGCATAAATGTATCAGTGATTTCTAGATGCAGTGATGGGACAAATATCGGCGGACACAGTAAAATGATCAAACTCTCATTGAAGGGTTTAGATCAGGGGTCGGCAAACTACGGCAAACACTGAAGTGTATTAACAAAACAGCTTTATTGACGAATATATTTTTTACGTGACAAAATTTGTTTTGAGAAACTAAATTATACTATAACGTAACAAGTATATAATTCACAATCACTCGTTTAATGAGCCTATAATTGATTATAATTAGAGAAATGGCAACAGAACGTAAAAAAGTTGATGCTGAGCGCAAATGGTTTAAAGACGCTGACAATATTCAAATGATCAGTCTTCGCGCACTGCTTGAAATTTCTGGGTGAAATGTGATTCATTGGCTATTCCTTTGGTTTTTAACTTTCTAAAATACGTGCGACCCGCCAAAGACTTGCAACCTTTAATTTTGGCCCATGAACGACAAAATTCTGCCGACCTCTGGTTTCGACTTTGGAGCCAGTGAAGTTATACAGTCATCCCAACTCAAATCTTCGACCCACTGCCCTATCTCCCTCCACTTTCCTATTCTCGATCCGCTGCCCTGTATCCCTCGCCTCGGCCAACCGCTCCACCTCCCAATCCTCGACCCACCGCCCTATCTCCTTCAACTTTTGTACCCTTGACCCACTGTCATATTTCCCATAACCGTCCTATCCCTTTCAACCTTTTGTCCTCAACTCATTGCCCTATCTCCCTCAACTTTTCCATCCTCGATCTATCCTGCACTATCTGCCTCGAACTTCCGACCCTTGACCCACTGTCCGACCTCCCTCAACTTACTTATCTTTGCCCCACGACGCAATACCACTCAGTACCTAATCTAACGGCGCTACAATCACGACTCAATTGTCAAAATGAACTTTACCATCTTGCGACCAACTTCCATGTGTTATACTGGTCGAGTATGCCAATGAGGTGATTCAATCGTACGTCGACAAAACATGATTGACGGCATTCGTAAATGTAGGCTGGAATCTCAATTGGTAATCAATAACCATAATTAGTGGCTTAAAAATGTGCTACTAATTAGGCTAGTGATGGCATCGGGTTTAGAGTCACTGTTTTTAAAATTTTGAAAGGCCATTCAATATCGACATTTCTGAGTTCCTTTTCAGGAACACATTCAATGTCGCCTGTATTTCCGTGTAAGGCAAAACGATGAGGAAATAATCAAAAAATTTGCACGCTTGGTCTTTTTCAACGAATGTTCTGCCATATCATGTTGTATATACAAATTTCTTTTATGTGACAGAGAAGGCTGAAAAGTCAAAAACAGTCAAAAATATAAGTCGCACAGTGAGTGTAATCCCTTCCAAACTATTTTTAAGCCATGAAATGTTTTGTCGTAGCTAGCGTTGCCAACTGCCCTTTAATTCAGCGTATAGTCCCAAAATTGAGCTTATCTTATCTGCAATTGTTTATTGTTATTTCAATTTTGCACTTATGCTGATTGGCCAATGTTACGGCAGTAAATAAGGAAGTGTATACTTGTGGAAACATTCATAATTATAATTAGAGATTTATGAAGTTGTTATACATAAATACGCTACACAGACGCGATGCTCATATTTATGAAAAATTTAAATTGTTTCGCGACCCAGAGCGGAGGGCTTCGCGACCCAAATTTGGGACGCGACCCCGTAGTTGTGAACCCCTGTCCTATGGGAGTGGCAGTAAAAACAAAGTCAATTACTCTAATCATCAATCTTTATCCAATGCTACAACGTCCTGCTGGTACTATCAGCGTTATGGGAATTTAGCACGCGACTGCGTCCAGCCCGTTACCTTTTGCAAACGAGGTTATATTTTCTGCCTAGGGCGTAGTAAAGACCATCACAGCGACATATAACTTCAGTTCGTAAATTTAATTCCAGTTCTTCAAACACAAACGTTCTCTGCTATTTGATAGAAAAGGCAGTCGAAAATTTCCTTTTGATACAGGAGCAACAGTTTCTTTAATCCCCCACATTTGAAAGTTGTAACGTTCTCGACCAACGATACGCCAATATCATGGTAGGGTCAACAAGTTCTGACTCTTTCAATATATGAAACTATCACAAATTTTTTCATTTTCTAAATAGCACGTGTTACGCAACCAACATTAAGAGCTGCTTTTTGTCAGAACACGATCTTTTGGTCGACTTACGCCTCTTCATCCCAAACTCTAATACCCCCATATTTGGTAGGGAATTCTCTGTCAGAACAATAAATCAATAGCAAACTTCATTCATTTCTTTCAACTTCATGTTTCGCCCTGACAGATGTTAGCGCGAAACATAACACGATCCACCGTAATATTACAACCGGGCAACCAGTGCATTCTAAAGCTACACCTTTCCCGCTCTATTTACGTCAAAAAGTCAGGGACCAACTTAAAAACTTATAAAAATATTGAGAAACAGCTCTTTCCGCTTCCTCTTATTCGTCTCCCATAGATTGTACCAAAAACGGTTAGCGATGAGGTGTGAATTTGCGTTGACTATAGAGCTCCATAAAATCATACGATTACAGACAGATAATCAATTCCTCACTAGGGATGGCGGAATCGAGTCTGGATTCGATTACAGAATCGATTCTCCGCGGAATCGACTAGAATTGGAAACTGCTTCACTGCTATGCTGAGTTGCTACCACGTCGTAAACTTCACTATGTGCATATATGTGTGTGTGTTTATCGCTAAAAGGCTTTTGACGTCTATTTATTTCAAAAGTCTCTGTGGGTTCTGAGGTATTTAGGAATAGGATAAGAAACGATTACTTGTAAGTTGTAAGTAGTCATACTTAGCAACCTTATACCCCGCATGCGTGATTTCACTAATAAATTTCATGATTGACAATATTTTAGCAAATGCGACCTTTCGACAGCATATCATCAAAGCTGCTTTCATCTGCTCTGGGGGATTTTTGAACCAGTAACCTACTATTTTGTCAGAGCAAAAACACGCGTCAGTCGTTCCAAAGGATTAAATCAGAACTAGCATCTGGAACAATGCTTGTCCATCCAAATCATACTGGTCACCTCTTTTTCAAAACCATTCAATATAGGACAAGCAACTACTTCGCATTTGATCTTGAGCTTTTAGTAGCGTACACTGCAATAATTCATTTTAGCATACCGACGAAACAGCGGAAATTTCGCAATTTGGATGAAATATCAGATCTCACAGAAAACTAAGAAACAAATAAAAGTAATAGCCTTCCAGCAAAAATAGAATCTTTAACCACGGAAAATTTCAAAGCAATTGGCAATTGGCAAATGACAATTTGCAAACGATTTTCTGTGCAAGCGTACCAATCAGATGCGAAAACAAGTTTTATATGAAATGGTGGACAGAGTACCACTTTAGTGCTGCTTAATTGCATTCATCTCGAATTTTTCCAGAACCATTGGAAAAGTCTTTTCAAATTGCTTCTTAATTCTATTCGTCTATTTTAATTTGTGAAAAAAAAATTAAAATAAACTAACACCATACACATGATACATGTACAAATATATCCGAATAAATAAGACAGATATCGAAAATGGGAAATGCCTCATTTCCTACCCAGCACGATATTGATAGATTTGCTTGCGTGTTCATTCATAGCTTATTTGCAACAGAGCACAGCACTTTGGATAGATACCTGGTATCTTTCATTTCAATCCTCAGGTGAGGTATATTCATAACGTGCCAATGATAAAGTCATAAATATAACCTCGAAGACGGTGTGCAATATATATGATTTGAAAATCTACTATTATTCTGGGTGCGTTATTGAAAGCTAAATTTATCATAGCCGTATAACACATAGACACTTGTGGTTAGCATCTGATTTAAATCGTGGCGTAAAATTATAATCAAGTATGCATGTAAAATATTTCTTTGTCCTTCCCTTTTCCCAAATTCTTCAATCTGTTATATGTGAATGACCGTACGTCTAATAGCATTGTACAAAGGGTCCAACTCATACTATCCCACATGTCAGATATTTACTAGTTTGGGTAGCTGGTTTTGTTTATATAAAAAATACCGATAAATCGATATATTCATTTAATTTTAATATGATTTTGATTGGGAAATACACTATTTTGATAATGTAAACCCACGATTGAAAGACAACATTTCTTCATTATCTGAAACACATAGGCTACTTAGTAAAATACAGTTGCCCAGTGATATTTTTCTTCGATGAACGTATAATGAGCTACAACTCCACTCAATCGCAGTCTACTGCTCGATTACCAACACCGTCGACAATGAATATGGTAAGTCATATATATATATATAAATGTTCCGGCGACATACATTGATTGGGTTGGTGGCGAAAGCCGTGTTGCCTTTAAGGAGCTAGAGCTGAGTATCTAGGACCTTTATGGTATTTTACATTTTCCTGAATTGTCTTAGTGAACGGGATTTGAATCTTTTAAAATAGGTTACTTGTTATCGTGGTGAATACCACAAAACCTGCTATTAAATGCGTGTGTTACGTTATTTTGAAATTTCTTTGCATCTTAAAAAATATTATCCGTGCTATATGATTTCTCAAAGAATCAAAATTATCACAATTAAAAACTGTAACTTAAAATAATCATAGTCACGAATAATTCAATCAATCAAATCGTTTTTATTAGCCATCCATGCAGGCAAACGGGCACAACAAAGTTAAAGCAATATTAAAAATATATATATACATATTCATGACTTTGCCCAGAATGGACAGGATAACCGCGAAATGACCATTCGGTCTACCTGTCAGCAGCTACCTTGGTTAGGTAATTGTGCTTACGGTAATTCTGTATTCCCTACTATAACTTATTGTCTTCGAAACTGTGCCGATGATGCATCAGCAACTGTGTTGTCGGTTTATGTATATTAGCAACGACCGGAAAATAAATTTAAATATCCGCCTGTAACAATTTGATGACAACACGAAGGAACCCACGTCTTAATCAACTTCCCTATAGGTGATATCTTTTTACTATATATATACCAAGCGTGGAGTATACAAGTTTTGATGCATAAATAACCTAAACCATGCTAAATCTATTTTACCTTTGCTCGTGATCACCTTACCTTTCATGTCGTAGACAAATTATTATGACTAACCAAGTAAGAAACCTGCAATTTGCTTGGAGTTTTAAAAAAAGAATTTTCATCTGCCTTACATATCAAAACACTGTCTATAGGTTTGAGTAATGGAATGTAAAGCCATTTGGTTGCGAAGTCGAAACCATAGCGATCAAAGAATTGTTGTGAGTCTTAAGTAAATATAAAATAAGCCGTGCCATAATGTCGAAATGAAACGTTTGTTGCTGCAGAAATTCATTAAAATTATAAGATAATCCAAAGAAATTATTGCATAAGGAAGTGAGAACAGGTACGAATTTATAAGTCGCACAAGGTATTCCAGGTCAGGGCGTAGATTGAGTTTATCTTGAAAGAATATTGTGAATAAACAAACAAACATACATGAAGGTTCATAAATGATTTTAAGTTAGAGATAGAAGGTTCTGCTGCCAAATACACATTGTTCGAGTGAATTTGTTATTTAAATTATCTCGTCCACCTCAATGCCTATTACGAATAATTTTATTGTCCGATTCGGAATCGGAATTTAATTTTTATTTTCAAACCATTTTCAATTTACCCGAATTCAGATTTTTGAGTATTAGTCTATTAAAAGCCATACCTTTTCAAATATTTGTGTCTTTATGTGTTTTAATGAACAATTAGGATTATGATATACTGGTACACAGCAGGTGAAGTCAAAATATGTTTTGACATATACATATATACTAATTAAATTGTTACTTATGCAGAGTTTATATCTAGAGTACTAACATATGAAAAATACCTAGTCGGTACCTTCAACACTTTACCGTTTATGTCTACCGCCTTTTGAATGTAGCTGAGTAGTGACTAATAATCACCTTATGTTATGACCATACCTAACATTTCCCTAAACTCGACAACGTAGTATCTATACAGTATAATAGCAAATAACTTTGAAAAGTTCGCGAATAAAAGAAAAGAATATTGTTTTATTAGATAAAATGTGTTGTAACTTTATATATTTTGCTTATTGAAATTCACCTATAATTTAAAAACCACGTAAATGCAAATTATAGGGAAATTCGTGGTTGTATAAAAAAGTTTGTCATCAGTGACCTCTTAGCTCATATTGTATCGAGATATATCGGTCGAAAGTTAAATTTGATCAAGCATTCATCTGATGCATAAGGCATTGAGTGACGGAAGATGTTCATTTATATACCCGTTCTTAGTGGTACTTTAGGACACAGAGAGCAGTTTAGAATTAGGCTGTACATCAATACGTCTAATTACTATAATATGTTAAAATGGAATCTATAACATCTATACAACAACAAACCACCCGTGTGGTCTCCAATCGTGATGGTAGTATACATTCAAATACCGGAAGCTTTAGAAAAAGACGACTTCAAAGACAGGAAATGTCGTTCAAAGAAGAAACGGAATCTGAAAGTCAAAACTTTTCATTTCCTTCTGCTATATATGAAGAACGCAACGCAACTGAAAGACATGGATACCAAACGGAAATATATGGCCATGGAAGATTAGATGTTTCGCAAACAATTTTCTCTTATTCGAATATATCTGGCCTTACTTTATTTTAACGTCACATCTCAATATCCAAACACGCCTAAAATTTCTCTTGGTTTAAGTCTAGTATGAATATGTATGTTAGTTCAAAATTCGAAAGATATTACAGATTATCATCCCTAGTGTCGTCATTAAAATTATTTTGTCATCAATGTAACAATTGTTCATACACTGGTACAAATATCTAAGAAAATATTGATGTTCTAAACCTCACCTATATATAAATGAATATGCAACGGGTAATAACGTATGGCCACCATAAAACGGGTCTAAACTAGTAAGGGAATCGATTAGGTAATAAATTGGATTTTGTAGCACAATACGTACAAGCGAGCAATGTGCTATTTTTGAAAATAAATAAAAGGCACTCTATAATCGGCCCATCGGTATTTGAGAAAAATCAAGATGAATAGATTTCAATCGTCGAACTGTTATAATTTCTCTTCAAAAAAACATGAATCATAGACAAAGCGCCCACTGATTTGGTGACTGTATACGGATTCGAATTTGCAAAATACAATGCAATACTAGTTGAAAAGTTTGGATCAATACATGCATTATCACTGAATAACGACAAATTGAGGAGAAAGGCAATTTACTCTCCATTGTGCCCGAGTTCCGGCTCTTCTCGGTCTTGGTCAATTTTTAGTTTATTTTAACTCGATATTTTGTATTACAAATTAAGCAAATGACTGACTGGAACTTGTTGATGAGAGACACACATCTTACTACCAAAATGCTTTGAAAACGTCTGTCAAGTGTCCCACTGTACCCCGCTCGTGGGGAACATTTGGACAGACCCTGGGGCACAATGGTCTGTCAATTCAAGTATGCCCTTAAAAATGAGCAATTAATCAGCATAATCATCTAAAGAACAGGGAGACTTCAAATTTGAAGATTTAATATTTTTGAAATCAATGTTCAACTGAAATAGTTCAGATATTTTGACAAAAAATTTCGCAAACAAATTTGATTATTTCCTTCCTCGAATCTAAATCTGGAAATATTATTGATTCTCGAATATATTCCATATTGGGTCATGGGTCGAAAGAAATCATAATCTTACACAAAATATACCGCATCTCTAGGTCTCTGAGCACTTATTGTATCAAACACTCTCGAATTGTGCCCTGTGGGACATGTCCCACTGAACCCCGGTCCATTGTCCCCCATAGGAAACAAATATATATTTTCAGACCATACCACGGCGAAATTCGGAAAGCTCATCCACTCGCCAACGTTTTGAATATTTTACAGTGGACTAAAGCTGAAAAATATCAGACGGTGGTTTGTCATGTCGGAAAAGCTAAACTAGAAAAAAAAAATGGAACGGTGAAATTTTAGTTTCAACCTCCCAAAACCAATTTCACCTCATAGCTTGCGCCGCTCTACCCGTCCGTTGTCCATTCGCGGGGACGTTGTAACTCACCGAAGGGCGGATTGAAACATCGGACCGCGGACAGGATTGCGGATATAGTATCAGTGCGAGAGCTGATTTTCCACTGTGCCCCATGTCCCAACGTGCCCCATCTTCCCCTGCAATGTTGGTTGTAATCACACTCAAATAAATATTAGCACATTTGATCCGTTTCTGGAACTAAGCAAAGGCATGTTCCGGCCACGGAAATGGAATGATTATATGTCCTCCAAACTAAACAATCTTATTTTCATGGTGACTCACCCCGAATAATAGTAATTTGTCAAACGAAACTTCACAGCACCTATTAGATCGTTTGTAAAATATTTATTACTTGACAATTAACAACCTCCGAAAATATTTCATCTGAAGATTTAGATGAAAAATACCACTGAGAAATAAATCCTTTAAAAGAAGTTGAAATATTATTGAATCTTAATCAGTGCTGGGTTCGAAAATTTAAAAATGGGTTTTCTTTTGTATTGACTCATCAACAACAGGTTCTACGGAACGCCAAATATAATCGTAATCGTTAACTACGGTGTTGCATTTGTTTAACGTCTAAAACAGGGGTCACCAAACTACGGCCCGCGGGCCGGATCCGGCCCGCGACGTCATTTTATCCGGCCCGCGGCGTCATTTTATCCGGTCCGCAGTAACACACAAAAATAGCTAAATTTTTTTTTTCAAGGAAGATTTTCACGAGCATCGTCGTCTTTGTTTTTTCGTAACATTGCTACCAGTACGTAACGTTTTCTGCGATACACTTCTACACTCGTGGCGCGTGCTTTCGACGAAACTGTTTGTTTTTTGTGCTTAAATAAACGTCGAATGTGCATTTTGTGCAGTACTGTAATCCCTCGCGTACTGCTCCAATTTTAAATGCCACACTAACTTTTGTACTGCTTTAATGCGGATATTCATGTAGGTAGGTTACAAAAAAACTGTCCATCCGATTTAAATAAAAACTGCTTCAGTGGAAAGATCTGAGTAAAAATAGAAAACAATACCGAAGATATCGGAATTTTAGTATCGCCCGACAGGCCAATTTTTTCCATATAATGATTGTATTGCTTTTTTTATAAGAACTGAACTAAATATGGAAAAATACCACATATCAATCACTAATCTTTCGATGTGCGTCACATCTATGGTATATTGAGACTATTTCAGAATTTTATTCTGGCAACGGTCATTGACACCGCCGAAAGATCGTCGCAAATAAACGCTGGAGTTGTGCATGATAGTTTGACAGTGGTTCATTGTGGGTAATAATTAACGATGTGCTGATTGTACGAACTTCATAAAAATTTTATCAAGTTAGGAAAGAAATACACACGTCCACATACATTTTATTGGTGTCCATAGACAATATCATTAATTTGCACTACGTATAACTGGAGCGTAATTTTTAAAAGCGTCGAATGTTGGGAAATTTATGCGCTAATGAAAAAAATCAAATACCAGATAATAGTTGTTTATTTTATCTAAATTATGTCAAAATTTAATAGAATTCCAAGCTACAGCAGGTAGTCGTTTTTATGATTTTTTTTTCCTAGGATGTTCTCGATCTATATTCTGCGATATTCCCAACATTTGTGAATTTATTGTATTGCATTGACAAAAATATTCATCCGGCCCGTTTCAACACAATTTGAGTCATACCCGGCCCGCGGTCAAAAAAGTTTGGTGACCCCTGGTCTAAAACAAGAACGCGTTCATTCCAATAACGGGTTCGCACGAACCCGCTGAATCGTACCACAAATCTTAATTACAATTATATTTTCGGGTTTTCCCAAGATATATTGCTTCGAGGTCCCACTTTACAAAACTAGGTTCCAAAATCACAACTGAAAGAATATTATTTTAGATATTTCAATATGCTTTGTATGAATAAAAATAAGCGTAAGGCTCATAAAATCAAACAAAAACAACGATAACATGCGCAGTTTTTGATATTATGACGGTATACAATTGGCACGGATATAATTTAAAGGAAAACTCAGTCACGCCGAGAAAAATTTTGTTTCATTCCCGAAGCTAATTTTATTTTAACCATAATATATGAATTTACTCATTTCTTCGGACTAAATTAATTCATAACGATGACAATAACGTTCGGGATAAAAGCTGTCAATGTTCATATATCTCAAGTTTAGTAAGGTTTCATGTCAGACATCTTTTTATATAAAATATATTGTTGACATATCATTAAAAGTTATATATTTATATATGGGTCGTAAAAACAATTCCTCGCATAATTTGATGAAAGATATTACAAGGTCTGGTTCAGATTATAATCAAAGGGGTGAAGAGTCTTTTTTAAGCCAAATAGAACAAGAGAGCTATGCTCAAATATATGGACACGTAGCGCCAGTGGCAATAATTTTGATGACGTCATAGCGTGGAAAAAAAGGAATAGCCTTCTGGAGAAAAATTTTATCTTTAACCACTGAAAATATCAAAGCAATTGGTCCAGTATTCGAAGAGAAAAGCGACTTTTTAAAAACGTGTCAATGAACAAGAACAAGAACAACAACAACAACAACGTAATTTTGAAACGATCGTCATGTCCATTTCGTGTCCAACAATGATTGGAAATCAGAGCATTACTTGAACTATTCACTTAATTGACGCTGTATGGAGTATCGTTACAACATTTGCGCTGGCGCTCCCAGTAGGCTACTGTTATTAAGCTTCATGACCAATATCAAGAGTTGAAATTATGACTGGTCTCAAACTTGTTTCGGAATGCGTCATTTTTCTCACCAATGGAGTGTTGAGTCACATTGGCTTAAAACTTCGATGGTTAACAGCAGCAGCGGTTGAGGCAACGTTTTTTAAAAAAATCCATTTCTTCAATTTGTTTCTGATTCTTACAGGACTCGATATTTAACCTAGAACTTTGACCAATATCAAGAGTTGTAAATATGACTTGTATCAAACTTGTTTCGGAATGCGTCATTTTTCTCACCAATGAAGTGTTGAGTCACATTGGCCTAAAACTTCGATGATTAACAGCAGCAGCAGTTAGTGCAACGTTTTTTAAATAAATCCATTTCTTCAATTTGTTTCTGATTCTTACAGGACTCGATATTCAACTTTGCTGTTTACTTATAGTAAGACACTTTCTAGTTCATTTCGCACACTTTTCCTCAGTGTTCCTCAAAAATCCCTCATTTCTTGAAAACTTAGCCGACCTTTCGTAAACCAAAAGTCCTGGATAATTAAATAGAATCAAATTCTCGAAAATAAATTTTCCGTGGTAACCTACCTTCAAAATAGATAGTAAATATGGAAAGTATTCTAAAGAAAGTATATCAAACGAACAATAAAAAGTAACCCAAAAGTATTTACGGTAGATATGATTCGGATTGTGACATAACGAATCACTGATAATATGTAAAGCATTAATAAGCATTCCTGCGGCATTGCGACAAATTTTGTTTCTTCGTCCGAGTGCTCGACTTTCATTTGATGGCTTTCAACTTATTCCCACTTCCACAATGAAGCGATCGCATAAGACCATACAAAAGTTGAAAACAATGCGTTACTATTCTAAAAGAAACATTCTATTATAGCCTATGTCTGAATATTTATTTGCTTCATTGTTCTATAATAAAATGAGTAGATAATTCTAAGTCCTAAGAACCGTCAGATAATGTAATATTTGCGTCGTTGCATTATTTCGTTGAGAAGTCGGAAGCACTCATAACATCTGAGCATTAAGAATAATTTATAGTCGATGTCACGTCCAAATCAATTAAAGTATTCCTAATGCCATAAAGGTATTTTGCCGATGGATATGGTGTTGGTGTGTACACTTCGATCCACTGAATCCCTGCGAGATGTTGACTATGTCATTATTAACATTGTATTTTGAAATAAGCTTAAACCATATGGCAAACCACGGCCTCTCGTCCGGTTACCATTCCATGTCGGGTATGGGATTAGTTAGTTCTAATAGTTCTTAAAATTTTGCACTGCCTTCGAGGTCATTTTGTGATAATTTTTATCACCTGACAACTTTCGAAAATACTTCATTTGATGATTTGAACGAAAGATACCAATCTGAAGATGGAGTCTATTATGGAGTATTGTTGCCACATTTGTGCTGGTGCTCCCAGTACTGTTATTTATCTTCATGACCAATATCAAATGAGTTATGAATATGATTGGTCTCAAACTTGTTTTGGGGTGCATCATCTTTTTCACCATTGAAGTGTGGCCTCACTCAGCTTAAGTAACATAAATCATTGAGGCACATAAGCTCATAACATAGACCAGGGTTGTCCAACCTTTTTGGCGAAGGTCCACATTTAGTTTACAAATGATTGCATGGTCCACTTGACATGGTGGTTATATTCTAGTTTCACCCAATGCAGATCAAAGAAAAAACAAACAAAGCACCTAAATTATAAGAACAACGAAAATACGAAGATACAGTAAAGTCAAAAGTTTTAACCACACATAAATATTTATGGGAAGTATGGCACTGCGTTTATCCGACAAGTTTGCCAATCAATCATAGGTGCAATGAACGATGTAGAAATGCGGAGCGGATTTTTCAGGTGGCTGTCAGAAATTGGTGTCTCACGGGGGATTTTACTTGGTTCATCCGTGAAAAAAATTGCTCGTAGAAATGAATGCTGTCAAGTATTGAGGTCATAAAACTGCCACTTCTAGCTTCCCAGAAAAAATACAGGAAAACAGATTGAAATACATGGCAGACGATAAAAATAAATTCAAACATGTCTTACTAGCAATAACGACCATAAATGGACATAAAAGAAGCTTTCGATAGCTAGGTGTTGCTTCTCGTGCGTTTGAACAACATTTTTTATTAGAGGTTTCAATAAAGGCTCAGATTTGTGAAAGACATTGGGATTCGAATAATACCACGCGGGTCACTCGGAAACCTTCGGTGGGCTACATGTGGCCCGCGGGCCACGGGTTTGACGACCCTAACATAGATGGTCAACAGCAGCAGCCAGAGCAGCTTTATTAAATTTATTCATTTTTTCCCCGATTACTATGGGACCCTATACTTCACCTAGACCTAGACCATTGCTGTTTAAATATAGCAAAGCACTTTCTAGTTCATTTCGCACACTTTTCCCTCAGTGTTCCTTAAAAATTCATTACTTGGAAACTTGATCGACTGTATGTAAACCAAAATTCCTAAATAATTGAACAGAATCAAATTCTTTGAAATATGGAAAGTAGGCTATTCTAGACAATGTATATCGAACGATTATTAAAATCGGTGACCCAAAAGCAATTATGTTCAATATGTTTCGCATTGTGATATAATAGGGAATTACTGATAATATGTAGAGCATTAATTAGCGTTCCTGTGGTATTGCGACAAATTTTGTTACCTCTCCCGAGTTATCGACTTTCGTTTGTTGGCTCTCAACTTATTTCCACTTCCACAATTAAGCGATCGCATCAGATTATACAAAAGGTAAAAATAACGCTTCCCAGGCCTGTCGAAAGCAAAGTTACTATGCTAAAAGAAACATTCTACTATATCCTGCGTCTGAATATTTATTTGCTACCTTGTTCTATAATAATAAAATAAGTTGATATTTATTAGTCAGACAATGTAATATTTGTGTCGTTGCATTATTTTGTTGAGATGTCAGAAGCAACAATAACATCTGAGCATTGACAAATATTTAGACGTGATGTCACGTTCAAATCAATCAAAGCATTCCTAATGTCAAGAAGGTCTTTTGCTGATGAATATGGTGTTGATGTATACACTCCGATGAACCGAATCCCTGCAAGATATTAACTATGTTTTAATTGACATTGTTTTTTAAAATATCACATATTTTATATTGGTATGAATTGATCAACAATAAGTGGCATACCATTTCAGGTATTATGTAGCAGTAGATGATAATGGCAGCTGTTATCTTGTGCTGACTGATTGCCCTGGCAGCACAATACTCAAAACCACATTTCAAAGTTTTACTTCGATTTCAGTTAACGCATTTGCTGTAACTTGAAACAGTTAATTTACAAATAAGATGCTTTACTCGTTTTCATAAACTTACGGTTGTGTATGAATAAAAAAAAATAATTCGTTTCTTGCCACTTCCAAATCCTAAACAAATTACCTTCAAATATATTACAATCTATACAAACGATGTATGTTGAATAGTCGGTTGCAACCATGATCTCCGTGTCGCCATTTTCATTAGATTCAACTTTTACCGTACGTACACACATGGATTATGCAAACGGCTGTGTTACCATAGTGATCACAATCGAAGTAATTGTTCACACTATATATATAGAAATATTGAATCAATCAGATTATAAAATGTAATTTCTTAAAACTGCCCTCGTTGACTAATGAGTTGCTTGGTTTATTAGATATCATATATTGCTTTTTTGCTAAAAATGGATTCCAGTGCATAGTTACTTTTTAAATAAGTCGAATAATTTAGTATCTCGTCCGTTGTCTCAATACCACATTTTCACGGTGACCGTACATTTGAACCCACGTACATTTGAACCCATGTGTATATCCACGGGTTCAATCTATATGCGGGTGCTAAAACCCATGGGTTAGGGTTAGTGTGGGTTCAACTATCCGAAGAACAAAAAAATTCCATAGGTGCAATAGCATACAGGTGCAATTGCCATGGGTTCAAATGTACGTGGGTTCAAATGTAATGGAACCCATTTTCACGCAAGGCTGTATTTGCGAAAAAGCTCATTCTTCAGCTACGCCTGTCTGCTGCTTTCGAACATGTATATACTTTTTGTACTTATCTGAAATGCCTCATGATAACTATAAGTTTGTGAAACATAATCAACGTTAAATTCTGATGAATTCCTTTTGAAAACAAGAGAGCAATGCTCAAATATATGGACACGCAGAACAATTCCCCAAAAATCATATATATGCGGTGACCAACGACTAACATACCGGCGGTGACTTACCAGTACCTGTATCGGGGTACCGTGACGGTACAGGGACTGTCATAGATATTTTAGGTCCTGTGACAATTGAAACATCAGTTGAAATATCTCGTGATATGAGTCAATTATGTACCGTATTATCGGATCAGGTACCGAATCACAGTCAAACATTTCACATAAAAACGTTACTAAATAACATGCGTCAACTTAACACCAGCCGAATCGGGGTACAATTTTTGGTACAGTGACTGTCATAGCCGTTTAGGGCTGATGGACAATTCGACTACACGGACAACTCACCAGGCCTAGGGTAGTGTAGCCAGTCTGCGGACAATTTCATTCAAACCGCTATAAAACAAAAACCAATATATCTAACCCGTTAATTTTTTCACCGTGGGTGCATTGGCGGCATTTATTCTACACGCTAAACCTCGTATTAACTTTCTACGACAAAGGGTTGAAGCTATACAAATCCCCAAAGTACGGCACTCGAAAGACGTATTTGCGACCGACCAGTGTGCGACCACGGATTTCAAGCCTTGATCACCGTTTATGCTGCGTCGAGACTATCGCATACGCAGCCATACAGCAATCAAACAGACAAAACACGGTGGTCGCAAATTGGTTGACAATTGTTGGTCTTGTGACAGCGTGAAAACATTGGGCTTCTAATTGCATTTCTGACCGTCATATATTTCAAGAACACGGTTATTTCGAACAAAACTCGTTAAATTATAAACAAAGCACCACATCACAGCAATCAAACAGACGAAAACACGGTGGCCGCAAATTGGTTGACAAAGATATTATCGACGTATCGGAAATGCACACCCCCTATTCCCCCTCCTTCAAATGTAGAAACGCGAAACTTTCAAATATGGTTAAAAGAAACACAACTCTACCCACCTGCCAAGTTTCATCTTTTTATTTGTCATATTTGTATGGATTTTCAGGCTTTTGACAGCTACGAGTTAGTTCAGTGTCACCGCACTGTGTTACGGTACCAGAACTTCTCTATCTTTAGAAGGTCCTGTCTTGTGACAGCGTGAATTGAAATTGCAAGATGGTCCGTTGGACACAAAATGGCGTCCGATATCCGCAGAACGTTTAGTGACGTCATAGCAAACAAAAACAAATCTTACAGAGCTAACAGAAATATTTGAAATAAATAAAAGTAATAGCCTTCTGGAGAAAAATTTCATCTTCAACCCCTGAAAATTTCAAAGCAATTAGTCCAGTAATCAAAGAGAAAAGCGACTTTTTAAAAACGTGTCAAAGAACAAGAACAACAACAACAACAACATAATATTGAAACGATCGTTATGTCCACTACGTGTCCAATAACACAATACCTTCCTGCGCAGCTGCTGTGTCATGGACGGGTGAAGAAACTCGAGAGTCGGCTTCTCTATGATCTGCGTCTTCTGTATTTATAGGAATAGTTACAATTTGCAACTAATAAATCAGGTAGTGTTTAACGACTGAGAACTCACGAATTCCTCGATATCTTGCTGTTTCCTTGCTTTTGAAAAGTGCGACCACGAAATCTTTAGGCTCATTTCTATGTTTGAAATATAAATAACGTGTAATAGATTGCTTGTAAAAATACAATTATGAAGCTGCTTTAGATTCATTTTATATTAAGCTTTCTAAAACAATGTTTCTCATTATCTACTAAAAAAGAAATAGCAGGTGAACATCCAATTTGTTAATGTGCTTCGCACAATCCTTCACAGGATACACTCAAAATTTATTTATCCGCGCAATCGATATGCTTTGGAGCCCTAATAACAGAATGTTGCTGCGGCGGGAATGCGATGTCAACATGCCCATTAAACTCAACAATATCATTATCATAGTAACTTACCCAGAATAATAATAGTTCTTAAAATGAAATTTCACATGCCTTCGAGGTCATTTGTGATATTTTTTACCACTCGACAATTGACAACTTTCGAATATATTTCATCTGATGATTTGAACAAAAGATACCAATCTGACGATGAAATCTCATAAAACAAAGTTAAATATTATCGAATATCAATTAAAATATATTTTTATTATCTCCCAGAATTACCATATTTTCATAGTTTCAATGATTGTGAGACCGAGCACGCATTGCAGCACCATATTGCAGCGAGAACACATACTTGTACAAAAATGAAGTAAATTTAATAAACATTGTTTACCCATGAACTTCTGTTTGTGTATGATTATACCAGAAAATTACAGTAGTCTAGGACGTTTTGCACAAAAGTCATGTTCTCTCTAGAACAGGGGTCCACAACTAATTTTTAGCGCGACCCCCAAAAAAAAAAATTCTAACTTCTCGCGACCCAAGCATTTGGTAGACATGTAATTATTAATCGAATTTAAGACTATTGTCGACATTAACATTTTTCTTACACATAATTATATGAAACTTATCAAATAAAATTGTGAATAATAGCGTGCATTATGACTAATGCAAATTATAAGCTGTGTGTATAATACACAACATATCAAATCGAGGTTTAATTTGGGAGACGGCAACTCCCAAAGATATTTTTCTACCTCTAGCCTTGATCTGTAATTGTATTTTATGTATGAAAACGCTGATAGGCGGGAAAAAATGTATTGTTTTTTTAATGAATTTTGGAGGCTTTGCTGTAAGCTACACGTGAAACTAATCTTTATACATTATTCGCTGTTTTTCCGCTTATATGTATGGTTTGAGAGATGTATTTCCATTCGATGAGGGTGAGAAAAGAAGTCTTTTGTCGGGCGTTGATCCCCACTGCTATAAGTGCTCCGTACGGAGCCTCAGGGCTCCGCGAGCTATTCGTTCACTAGAAAAACTGACTTGGTTAATTTTGTATCTGAGAAGAAGCATTAATGTCACTATCACTAATAAAATTTGACGATGGTGGTGTCGAAATGTGGTAGTGATTCAAATATAACATTATCTATACCTATGGGCGCAGCAGCCATGGTTTTCTAAAATAGAGGAAGTTCAGAATAGAAAACTTCCGAGCAACACTCATCGCTCAATCCATGGCCGACCCGAGAATTTAAAATGTCATGTCATATCAATTCAATTGTGTTCATCGTTGCTCGCCTTTGAGTTAACTAATATACTACGGCAACCATGAAATACTTGTTAAACCGTCTACTAGCAATGAATGGATTGAAATCGTATTTTTGAGTTGCTCTTTCAGCACTTAGGATTATCGTAATGTTTCGTTGTTAAGGGAGAGTTTGCAGTTATGAAGCCAATTAAATTTGATACCTTCATATCGAATTCGGTCTATGCATAAATGTATCAGTGATTTCTAGATGCAGTGATTGGACAAATATCGGCCGACTCAGTAAAATGATCAAACTTTCATTGGAGGGTTTAGATCAGGGGTCGGCAAACTACGGCACGCGGGCCGGATTCGGCCCGCGACTCTTTACTCAATTATATTAACAAAACAGCTTTATTGACGAGTATATTCTTTACGTGACAAAATTTGTTTTGAGAAACTAAATTATACTATAACCTACAAGTATATAATTCACAATCACTCGTTTAAATTGATTATAAGTAGAGAAATGGCAACAGAACGTAAAAAAGTTGATGCTGAGCGCAAATGGTTTAATGACGCTGAAAATATTCAAATGATCAGTCTTCGCGCACTGCTTGAAATTTCTGGGTGAAAAAATGTGATTCATTGGCCATTCCTTTGGTTTTTAACTTTCTAAAATACGTGCTACCCGCCAATGATTTGCAACCTTTAAGACTTTAGAGCCAGTGAAGTTATACAGTCATCCCAACTCAAATCCTCGACCCACTGCCCTATCTCCCTCCACCTTCATATTCTCGATCCTCTGCCCTGTCTACCTCGCCCCACTCAACCTTCCTATCCTCGACCCACCGCCTTATCTCCCTCAACCGTCTTATACTGGACCTACTGTCTTATTCCCCCAACCTTCCCATCCCCTTCAACCTCTTTATCCTCGACTCATTGCCCCATCTCCCTCAACTTTTCTTTCCGCTATCCACTGCACTATCTGCCTCAACGCTATACCACCCAATACCTAACCTAACGGCGCTATATTCACGACTCGATCGTCAAAATGAACCCTACCATCTTGCGACCAACTTCCATGTGTTATACTGGTCGAGTATGCCAATGAGATGATTCAATCGTACGTCGAAAAAACATGATTGACGGCATTTGTATATGTAGGCTGGAATCTCAATTGGTAATCAATAACCATAATTAGTGGCTTAATAATGTGCTACTAATTAAGCTACTGATTGCATCGGGTTTGAGGTGACTGTTTTTAAAATTTTGAAAGGCCATTCGATATAGACATACCCGAGTTCGTTTTCAGAAACTCATTCAATGTCGCCTGTATTTCCGTGCAAGGCAAAACGATCAGGAAATAATCGAATATTTGCACGCTTGGTCATTTTCAACGAATGTTCTGCCATATTCTGTTGTATATACAAATTTCTTTTACGTGACTGAGAAGGCTGAAAAGTCAAAAACAGTCAAAAATATAAGTCGTTCAGTGAGTGTAATCCCTTCCAAACTATTTTTAAGCCTTGAAATGGTTTGTCGGAGCTAGCGTTGCCAACTGCCCTCTAATTCAGCGTATAGTCCCAAAATTGAGCTTATCTTATCACGTAATCTTTGGCATCGCTTTTACTATAAAATGTTGAAGAAAAATACTTTATACGGACCAGAGCACTATTGCTTATTTTGGATCAGCATCACATTGTCACAAGACCTTCGACATGACCAATTATTAAGGGCATAAAACGGCTTCTTTTTTTTCATAAAACGGCTTGTTAAAACTTAGAAAACTGTTATTTCTAACAAAAAACCATCAGTAGCCCAATTAGTAAAACATTTTTAAACTGCCAATTAAGGTTATTGTTTACTCTTCGAGATTCCAGCCTACATATATACAAATGCTGCCAATCATGTTTTGTCGACATACGATTGAATCATCACATTGGCATACACGACCAGTATAATCCATGGAAGTTGGTCACAAGATAGTAAAGTTCAGTGTGGCGATCGGGTCGTGAATAAAGCGCCGTTAGGTCAAGTACCGAATATTGTAGCACCGTAGGTCAAAGATAGGTAAGTTGTGGCAGATAGGGCAGTGGGTCCGAGAATAGTCAAGTTGAGGGAGATAGGGCAGTAGGTCGAAAAGAGAGAGGTTGAGGGAGATAAAGCGGTTGTTCGAGAATTCGAAAGTTGGGGAGATGGAGCATTGGGTCGAGGATAGGAAAGTTGAGGGAGATCGGGCAGTGGGTCGAGTATAGGTAAGTAGATGGAGATAGGGCAGTGGGTCGAGGACAGTTTTAAGTGTCTTTAACGGAGTTCTGAGGCTCCGTACGGAGCACTTTGAGAACACAAAGTCTACGGAGTAGAATATAACAATGCGAATAACTAAGTAACGAATGTTTCCCCGACTTTTGATCTCTTGAATTCTTCCTCTTTACACTCTACCATTGCAAAATTATTGGTACTTATTTCAAGAAAGGTTTTGCGAGTTTAGGACTTATATTTACCAAAACACAACTAAAATCTAACAAATAACACGCGAAAACCAACAAAACGAGGTAATATCACAACCACGAACTGTCTGAATGGCAAAAGTATCTGAGCGCTTCTGAAACGTTTATTGTTACTTCAATTTTGCACTTATGCTGATAGGCCAATGTTACGGCAGTAAATAAGGAAGTGTATACTCGGGGAAACATTCATAATTATAATCAGAGATTTCTAAAGTTGTTATACATAAATACGCTGCACAGACGCGATCCGCATATCTATGGAAAATTTAAATTGTTTAAATTTGGGTCGCGACCGCGTAGTTGCGGACCCCTGCTTTAAAACACTGGTTCTCAACCAGTGGGCCATGGCCACTGGTCCACAGGAACATTTAAAGGTGGGCTACAGATCTATTAAAAATTGCTAGAGTTGCTGATAAAGTTAGTTAAATTTGATGGTAGTAGCAACGGATGATGCTGTTTTTTGTTACAGGGTGGTAATTTCCACCTAATTATTATTAAAGTGAAAGTGTCAATTTACGCAGAAAATTTTCATGTTTTTCGTGAAATTTTTCTCCAGCATGAAAAAGTTAGTGGGCCACAGAATTATTGTGCAGCAAAAATGTGCCACGAATGAAAAAAGGTTTAGAACCATTGCTCTAGATTCTAGAATATATATGTTATATAATTTAAACTATCTTCATGATGTTGGAGACAGACTTGTATACGCTGCGCAAAATTGTCTTGGTTTTGTGGTTTTATGCTGAAGCGCACTTCCGGCTACCTGGGCATGTCAATAGCAAAAATATTGTTTACAGGGAGGGGCACATTGGGAAGTCTTACAGAGAACGCCACACCCAGTGCGCGGAATGTGTAGACATTTGCGTACGTAATGTTCCCTACGAATATGGAAACGAATATCAAACAGTGAATATGGAATATTATGTGATGATGCTGGAGAAGTGCTGGACATTATTTAGACGACTTTGATGATTAAGACGATTAGTGGTTTCAGCAAAAAGTTCTGTAAAAAAAAATTAGATAAATTTTCTCAAATTTCGAAGAAGTAATTGGGATCTTTAAGGGTTCTGTTATTTAGGTAACTCTGTATTTCGTTTTTTCTTTTCGAAATATTTTATTATTTTGACCTCTATATTTTCATACAGTATATCGCTTCATACAGAGTCATTTTCATGTTTTAACTCTTCAGGCCACAACGACTTGCCTGCGACCAGTCCACATTCTTCTTAGGTGTCAAACCACATTTGTCATGAATGAACGAGGTTGATTGACTATGGGCATCTATACCCACAGTTATATATACTAATACAAATAGGCTACATATCAACATAATTATTTTGCAGTTTATACAACCTTCCTCTAGCACACTTTCAGAATCATATCGGCTGATGCAAGTCATTCCATATTGATATCAGACGGGATAGGAAATGGCGTTTCCAAAGATACTTCATAATTTTTATATCTTTTTTACAATCCTTTACCATGTACTCGCATATATCTGTACATTTTCTATGTGTACTTTACAGTTGTAAAGTTTTGGGTATTTTATAGAATAAAAATGGCTAAATATATTTCAGAAAGAATTCACTCCGAAAATTGCGCCTTTTGAAATTGAAGATTTTAAAAAAGTTACAGTCAGGAATATGTATCACAACGGACTCAAATATTTTACTATGCTTTGGAATGAATAACCAAACAGGAGAAATGCCCATAAAATTAATTAAACGAAAACGAGTGAAACGACGTCATGGATATACATTGTCAAACACCGGCAAATCTTTAAACATAATGACGGTAGGCAACTGAAACGAATGAGATTCATAGAAAAATTCAGTCACGCCGTGGAAAATTTTGTTAATTACTCAGGCTAATTAAGTTTTAAGCATATATTTTTGCCTATTTCGTTAAACTTTTCTTACTTCTCCATAAAAAATGTCTAAATTAATGAATCACAAGTTAAGTAACGTTTTATCTCGAAAATTTATGTTTGTCAAACACACTGTTGACAAATTGAAAGTTTTATAAGAGTCGTAAAAATAATTCGTAGCATAAATTGATGAGAGATATCACAAAGTGTGGGGTCAAATTATGGTGTTTCCGTAGTATTGCACCAAGATGGCGCACAACCTGAACATAGTATGTGTATCAGGTTAGGGTTGAGGTTGTGCGCCATCTCTGTGCACATACTACGGGAGCGCCTAAATTATTATCAAAGTAGTGAAGCGCCTTTATCGACCTATACTGGTATACCTGAACAACAAAAGGCGATCTAAATGAGAACTACACCTGAACGAATCATCGAATTGCCGCTGTATGGAGTATTGGCTTTGCCAATTGAGGTAAAATTTTATTAAGTAAAAGTCGATTGCAGTCACTTCAAAGATCGCAGTATAGACCCTACCCAACATGAGGCAGTAAAAAGAAGGGCGTCTCAAAAATGTCGTGTCCCACTCGTCCTAATTTTCCCACCTGTGCCATGTATCCCATTTGCCACCTCAATTGCCTCACTTGTGCCACGTGTCCAATTTGTCGCTCAAATTGTCTCACTTTGATGACACAATGATTACACTAGTTTAATCATGTACAATTCACCTATACGCCAATTTTCATCACTTTGGGACAAGTATGACATCGTAAACCGGAAAATCTGGGTAATACAACTAGGTTCATTACTCACGAATCCACGATTTGTGATATCGTTAACACTAGGCTCTTATTTATTTGTTCTCATATCCATATTCCAGACGTTCATGGTGCAACTTATTTTCGATCATACTGATTTCAAGCACTATAAGCTTCTCAGCAATATATTCAAGTTCATACTTGATCCCTTCTGTAGAACTTCTATTGCACATAATTCCGCTCTTGTTACTATTTTCCTATTCGTCGCCACTTATTCTGTCATCATACTCACATATTTACCCGATTTTTAGAATTTCGAAATACATAAATTATATCAATTCAAAGCAAAATTAACACTAATATGATTGAAAGCCCTGTAGGTGAAATCAGTACGTGTAGGGTAATATTCTTTAAAACGGCTCCGAGTTATAGGGTATTACTGAAGCCTTGTCCTGTCATTTGGACCCCCAAATAAAAGTCTTCATGCAATAACTTCTGACATTCTGAACACCTTACAATCTCGCATCACACTGAATATGATGTGAGCATGTAGGCGGCGCACGATGCAATCTCCAAGGACGGTGCGGTACATTTACGTTGGAAGTAACTTTACTATGTACACATCTTACAAGCCGAATACGAAACCCCAAACTAGTTACACAATCAGCACTTCAGAACCCACTCTCCTACCAAAAAGTACATCACATATATGATATATATTGTAATATGCGTCCTTCCGTGAATTACTTTCTCTCTTTACTCTCCACTTACCTACGCGAAGGGAAGCTTCAATCAAATATAGAAAATAATGGTACCTTACGAAGACATATATATAACTTGAATCAAAGTTTGGGATCGGACTCTGCTTCCAGCGTCATCTACTCTAAGGTCAGCTCGGTTCATTGAAGTGGCTGTAATCGATTTCTGCTGATTCAAACCCTACAAATAATGCCATGAAACCTAAGCCGATTTTATGTAAATGTTAATTTTTGTTTACCTTTTAAATAGACAAAAATACAGATAGAGCGAGCTGATAGAAAATAAAGAAAGAATATTATGCACTGTGTAAGAACATCTAAAAACTTTCGGTGACTCAAAGGCAAATGGGCTCAATAGAGTCCCTGGTGTCTCATAGCTAGTAAAAGCAGGAAAAACGGTTTTAATGGATTTATTTGCCACATGTCCCGTGTCTCAGCGTTCAGCTTTTGTTTGATAGAATTCCACTCATCTCCAGTTCCACAGAGAAATAAATTGGTCAGATTGAACGAGAATGAAAAACACCGTTTTTCTCTGAAATATGCAGAAGTCTTCGTTTTTATTCCAAAAAAGTATTTATTATTTATTCCATTCTAAGAGAGCAATGTCCGAAGATGGGTACGAATGTACAATGACTAACAATGACACAGTACCGGTAGCCTACGGTGTCTACAAATGTCGTTTCTAATTTGTGCCATTTTACGACATTTGTCTCACATATACCAAATGTCCCACTATTCCAACTGTTATCATATAGATTATAGAATATATATATATTTTGGAGCAAATGATTACGGTATTCACATGAGGTGACAATCATACAATTGGGACACGAATTATTTTGACGCGTAACTCACCACAAAGTCCGTTATCTGATCATTCAACATTTTCAATTCCAAATAGCAAATCAAGTCTCAACGCCGAAGCAATCCACATCGGTGGTATCGATAAGAATATGTAATAAAGTTGCCTTGACTGAGGCTGCTGCTGTTGACCACCCAAATTTTTGACCAATGACCCTCAATGATTTCGCTCTCGATGTCTTTGTTACAGTATATATAAAATAAGTTGAACGAAGTCACACTTTATTGATTAGAAAGAAGATGCCACAAAATTTAATGTTAATTCTTTGCTCAATCGTCATTCTGCAATTGAACCCCCTATCGCCAAAAAACTCAATCAGACCTCGCACAGCATTTTTTTTCAACAAGAAATATATCACATTCAGTTATGGATCCTGAAAAGCAAAAATAATTGCAATATTGTGTCAAAACAGCTGTTAAACAAAGAACACATATTACGCCACACTGCAAAAGTGTTGATTACCGATGGTTAATCGTGTTGCGCAATCTGTGACGTCAGTCCCGTTTCATTTTAGCCGCACCTCGTATATATATTTCCTCTCGTTAATCGGGTGCAAGGAGAGAAAAAAGTCCGGCACTACTTTGACAATGATTTGAACAACACTTTGTGATATCTCTCACCAATTCATGCTACGAATTGTTTTTTTTTTGCAATACATATAAAACTTTTGATATGTCAAGAGTATGTATTTCACACAAATATTTACTTAACTCAATTCAGGATATATATATGAACTTTGAAAGCTTTTATGCCTTTATCACAAATTTCAATAAACTCGTGATGAATTAGCTTTAGTTGAACAAATGAGCAAACATATATATGCTTGAAGTAAAATTAGCATCAGAAATGCAACAGAATTTTCCATGGCGTAACTATAGGTTTTATATCCGTGTCAATTGCATACCGCCATAATAATGAAAAGATGCCGAATTTCGTTTTACTGCATGGTTTCGTTTAATTTTATGAACATTTCTCTTTTCTGGTTATTTATTTCAAAGCATAATAAAACAGTCAAATAATATTCTCTCAGTAATGATTTTGAAACGTAGTATCATATAATATGACGAAATGAAGAATGTCGTGATCGATATTCCTTACTGTAACTTTTCTAAAATTTTGATTTCGAAAGGCGTTAATTTCAAAGTGATTTTTATTTTCTGAAGTATATTCTGCCGTTTGTTTTTGCGAAAACCTAAAACATTACAACTGTAAAGTACACCTAGAAAATGTGCAGATATATGACAGTACATGGAAGAGAATTGTAAACAAAGCTGTAGAAATCATGTAGTATCTCTTGAAACGTCATTTTCTATCCCGTCTGATATATATATGGAATGGCTTACATCTGGCGATATGATTCTGAAAATCTTGCTGGAAGAAGGTTGTATAAACTTCATTATGTTGACATGCAGCCTATTTCTAGCAGCGTGGATTACTTTGGTTATAGATGTCCATAGCCATCCAACCTCGTTCATTTATGACAAATGTGGTTTGACACCAAAAGAGAATGTAGACTGGTCTCAGGCAAGTATTTATGAACGTATTTGATGTATGAGGTATACATGCTAAACTAATGGAATACTTCAATAAGTAAATATGAGTACACTTGCCCTTCGAAATGGGGTGCGGCAATTTAGGGAAACTCTTCAATACCCAATTGCAAATAAGATCAAACTATATTTAACTTTTCTGGTATCTGTCATCTAAATCTCCAGATGGAATGTTTTCGAGAGTAGTCAATTGTCAAGCTATAAAAAATATTACAAATGACCTCCAAGTCATTTCGACCCGGCGTACTGGTATATATATAAGATTGCACCACAATTTTCACATAGGTTCAACGTTTCTTTTCTACAAAAACTCTTTGCAATTCCGAGGATTTTTTTCGTTAAATATGTCATCCAAGAAAAGAACTTGGTCTGATGACTATTTGCAATATGGCTTTACCGGTTCAACTGAACGTGACTCCAATGCGAGAATGACGTGAGAATTGCCCCTTTTGAATCGAAGCCACCTATTCCTTAATTGGTTACCCAAAAACAGCAGCAGAAGTATCGCTAATGAATTTAATGAATAATTGAAGTTTACTGTTTGTTGCAATTTATTCTGCTACAACCAATGGAGCAACCAGTTTTTTTTTCGGTGGTTGATACTCTCTTGACAAAGCATTTCCTTCGATTTTAAATCGCAAAAATAACCTATGCTCATCAGTAAGGCAACGAATTCATATTTTATCAATTGAAGGCGGTTAAATTTTTTATAAATTTGTACAAAATTGACTTATCCTTAATAAGTTCAGGTTGCGCTCTTAGTTCAAATATTTTGGGTTCGACAGAAGCTTGCGGAATAGCGTAGGGGTTCGGCAGGCTCACAAAGTTAAAGAACCACTGACATAAGCGGTCCTCGAAAATTCCTTTGTCGTGGAAACTTTGTGGAAACGTTAGGCGCTACGTTCTAAACAATTATATAGAATCAATTTCTCCAAATACATTTTCTGTAATACCCCGCCTTTGAAATAGAGTGAAAGAGAGATTGATAGAGAGATCCGATAGTAAATAAAGCTAGTATTCCAAACATTGTCTATCAAACAAACAGTGAAATTGGTGAATATTTTTTTGTTATGCGTGTGAATATTTATTTGCTATATCGTTCTATAATAGGATGAGTGGATATAATATGAGTCAAACCATTTAATTTTCGGCCGTGGCATTGAGAAAATTTGGAGGCGATGTCACATTCAAATCAATCAAAGTATTTCTGACGCTAAGAAGATCTTCCGCTGTTGGATATGGTGTTGGTGGAAACCAGCGTTTCCCAACCTTTTTTGGTCGCAGACTATTTTTTCAACGGCGAAAACCTTTGCGGACTCAACGTGCGTTTATTGCAACCGTACTCTGTGTGAAGAAATAATAAAACCAAACACAACAGAATTTTAAAACTGGAAAAACCTGTTCTATTTTAATTTAATTGTGTTCGTGGTCACTCGCGGTTGCGTCGACTTATAACAAGATGAAAGAATTACTTCTTTAAAATTCCACGGCCATCTGCGAACATAATAATGTGAGAATACATTGCCCCATTATACTTAGTTTTGATACATATTTTTCGCGATCTTGCGAATTTGTTAACGCCGTTAGAAAAATCCTACTATCTGTTATAAATTTCCAGAAAGTACAACTTGATTCAGTACTTATTAAAAATATAATTCAAGTATATTAGTAAATCAAAAAATATATATCATCGCCTTGCTTTAAATAATATTTATTTTATTGTGATCATTTTAATCTGCAGCAATACTACTCAGAAAATATTATGACAATCAGTGGACACAAAAATGCGTGGTGCCCGATTATATTTTGTTTTGATTCGTATTTTTGTGAATACGACAAATCTGAGCTGTCCGTAAAACATTTACGGCGCTCCAGTACTGTACCTACTAATGTGGAAGCAGTAAAGCAAATGCCCTGATACAAGATTAAGGGAAAATGCCCTGATACACGTATACTACAGTAACACCCAAAATTTTGCGATTTGCAATGTCTAAAATAGCGTTTTTAATTTGAAACAAAAGTTATGGTGTTCTCCGTTTTATTTCTAGTATTTTTTATTGTCGCTTTACAATTTAGCAAATTTAGGTTGTCACCATTGACACACACCAGATAAAAATGATTCCCCGTTGTTCGAGCAGGCGAGAAACACCACTTAGGTATCTATCTATCCATGCGCGTGCCGTCTCGTGTTTTTGTCGGAAATCCGCAAGTGAGTTGTGAAATCCAATCGTTTGATTAAGCGACTCGCAAGTGACCTGTCGCGTCACCTGTTACCAAATTTTCGAATAGTAAATTGCTATTTAGTTTAATATTCGAATATGCCCAGTCCTACTCAGTATCCAGTAATTATTGACTCGATTAATGTTATGTGAATAAACTTGTTTTCTATGTTTTATGTAAATTCTAACGTAAATAGTAACTTGGCTGATGGTTAAGTTTCGCAAAAACGTTTGCGGCCCGCTGTGAATTTCCGGCTCGTTGCGGACTCATTCAAACGCTCCGCGGACTCATTTGAGACCGCGGACTCGGGTTGGGAAACACTGGTGTAAACACTCCAATCCATCGAAAACTCGAAAAGTTTGAGAGTATGTTGTAATAATGTTGTATTATGAAAATAATTACTATAGTGGATATTGGTAAGAACTGATCAAAACTAAGTACACCAAGGTATCCGTTTTGGTATCAAATTTCACACACTTTAGATTTTATTTCATTTTATTAGATTATGACATCTGTTATCTTGTGCGTGTCTGATTGCGCTGGAAACACAATGCTATTATGTTTTTTTGTCTCATTTATCGCATTTGATGTTTCTCGAAACGGGGACTTGAAATATAAGATTTCTACTCACGTTTACTTTCACGCAAAGTAAAAACTAATTTGTTCCCTGCAATTGTTACACTTCAAAAATTACCTTCAAATTTATTACAATCAACAGCAAGAATATATGCTAAATAATCTGATGCAAATAAAATCTTTGTGTTGCTATTCGCATGAGATTCAACTGTAAGAATATACACATAAGTTATACAAATGTTTGTGTTACAAGTGGTCACAATAGAAAGTAATGTACAAATATTGAAAAAATCAGATCATAAAATGGGATTTCCATTAGATTTCTTCCGTTTACTCAAGGGTTACTTGGTGTATTTTATACAAAAGTATCGCATGTCGCCTTTTTGTTATGGCGATAGATTGCAACAGTGCTTAGTTTGTTTTATTAAAAAGGCATAAGTTTCGGTATTTTGTCAAATCTATGACTTTCTATTTTTAAAAACGTTTCCTTAAATATATGCTATTATAGAATATCACAAAAACTGTGTTGACGTGCAATATATAGTAAAACTTTTTCAAGATATTTTCTTCAAGATATATTATCGCATGATGTTTGCAAATTCTCCTTGTAGAACTTAGGTTAATTTGTGCATATACTGTGTCCAAGTCTATTTGATTTCGATTAAAAAAGCCTTGGCATCGAAATTCCGTGGACCTTTTCTGAAAAAATTCATACGCGCAAACCTAAATTCTTCCAACCAAGAGTTAGGGTTAGGGTTGACAGTAGTTTTATTTTGGGAAATGTAATTCGTGCTCGCGAAACCATATTCTCGCTTTTCGCATAAAGCTATATTTTCAAAATTTGGCAGTTACATTTGCCCACGGCCTGCGAGCCTACCAGTAATGCATTGAGATAAATATTAGTTGTGCAGGCGAATCCTTTTCTTATCGGAGTTGAGTCGATAACACAGACACAATGATGTGGCATGTGAATAGAGTACATGCATCTAAAATACATTGACTGTTTATGTAAATCATTCGAATGACTCTCTCTCCATATATATATACATATACATATGCTATATTTTGCTGCAGTTGGGCCACTCGTTTTCTGTGGCATATAATGAGCTACTCGCAGCGTTATTTTTAGCGGTTTTTAATAGAAAATGGTATGACAAAATGTCACGCAAGTAATACAGTTCGTTTATTAATATAGTAGAGTTGGTGCCCAATCGTGGCCGGAGTGGTTTCAATTACATATTTGACCTTTGACCCCCAAATAAATAAAAATTGTTCTGTTGAAGCTGTACTCAAAATTCTAGTATTCTCGAATCTATTTTAATGAAACACAACTAGTATTATAATCAAAATTCATTGAATAGTTTTCGAGAAAATTGGGTTCAACATTTTTTTTATTCATCGATTTTTGGTCATAACTTTTGATATAATTAAAACAAACCAAAAATGTTTTTACCATTCAATTGGTATTTGAGAGACGCCTTCAACGATATATTATTTAATGGCTGGATAGCTGGAAAAAAAATTGAAAATTTTCAAATTTGCAAATAAATGGGGTTGGGAAACTTATTATTGCATATCGAATTAAGTTACTAGGGTTTCATTGATTATAATTTAATTTTCGGCCTTTGATGTTCGTTTTTTTGTAGTTGTATTCAAATATATTTGAATATAACAAGTGGATTGCACGTGCTTTTCATCAACTTTAGGCAAAAAACTCAAAATATCGCTTCAAGATGGATGGTGATGTTATCAAAAACGCAATTTCGCCGTAATTATTAGGTTTTCTAGCGATAATATAATGTATTAGCAATTAAAAGTATTTATATGAGCAAGTTAAAACTAAACCTAGCATTTTGGTACTTCACATCATTAAATCGAACCTTCACCTGATTAATTAACAATTTTTTAAACAAATATAGTTACCATTTCGGGAACGGGAAGAAGAATCGGCGATGTATGAAAACTCGAATTCCCGCAGAATTAAATCCAATAGCTCGGTCTAGGAAGGCATCTAACTTTTCCTTTCCTATTGAATGCAAAGTTTCGTGTTCTGATGACGGTGAGTTTGCTTAATTATATAATTCCAACTGGAGAACAAAAGAAATGAAAGTGGAAAATGAAACAACTTGGTATCGGCATGAGCGACTTAGACTTGCGGTATAGAGAGTTGTCCTAATTCCTACATTTCCACGAGTCTCAATAACATGTTGAATCCCATTTTTTAATTAGGAATACAGCCGCTGAAAGGTCACAGAGCTTTCAAATATACCACAGTTTGTTAGAATAGATTTTAGGGCTAATTAGCTCCTTGTAATCTGAATTTCAACTGTGCAGCGTTCAATTTCCGATTTCCAGGTAATGTATTTTTCCGAGTGGGATTCGTCCAAAATAGCCACTGAACTGAAAATATATGGAACGATCTTCTCTCTCGTTTTGCGTTGTCTCGCCGCGGGATCATATTATCGCCGCCATCTTGGCATCTATGCTTCCAAAGTTTCTTCGTGTTGCATATGGTTTTGGCCAGTTTTTGTCTATTGTACTACCTAGTGCGCCGCATATGAATGTATATGCGACACTTTGTGGGTATTCAAATACAATTGTATTCGAGTTGTATTTTTAGAGCCTGATGTGGATCTCATTCTTGAAAAAAGTTGGTTGTTTAGGTTTAGACGATTGTACAATAGATATAAGTGGAAACAATTGTTTTTGCCTGGTATAATAAAATGTAATAACCTCCACGGGGAAGATTTCACGTAAGTCTCCAGTATAAGACGAAGAGAAGTTTAGTTGATACTGCCGTAGTCTGTGTACCAGGTTGGGGTTAGGCCATACCTTTATTCCGACTTTTTTTTTATTTTAGTTACATTACGAGTTCGGGTACTTTGTGTGTTACCCAAGTGAATATACCCTTCAGTCCCTTTACACAACTTGATGTAAAGTAGGCGAACAATATTAGTTACCTCCATATTGGCAAATTTAAATATATATCTCGGGTAGGCCACTACGGCGCCAGGCCACGCAAAATACTTACGGCAATAAAATATGGCCAAATACAGGCAAATGGGGAATCGATTCCGATAAGCCATCTTGGCTGATGTTCTGTGGTCGTTTTTGTTCGCTTTTGACTGATACATTGGCCATAATAGTAACCACGACTTACGCATATTCATATAACTGCCAAAATTAGACCGTATGGTGGACTGGGGTATATTAGAGTTTGATATATAATGAGAAACGAATCAAGAACATGCGAATATGCAAAAAAAAATCGACGCAAATAATTATTTTTTGTAAAATTCCATAAGAAATGCATTGCGCGCATCGGAAAATTTGGAAGCATATCGTCAAAACGAGAGAGGCTTTAAATGATCCCGCGAAAACGAGTTAGAAGCACACTCCATATTTATATATCTCTGTGAAAATAGCTCACAATGTACGAGAGGTTACCATAATTCATTTGATTATGGATAGTTGGAAAAAGGTTACGCCAGTTAATGTAATTAGTATCATGTATTTCAACAATGCGAAAAATCATAGTGACGTCATATGGTTTTCTAAGTGAAATTAATTTTGACGTCATAACAAAGATGTTCATGTAATATGATGTCATAAATTAATATAAAAATTTCCGTTGTACGGAAGATCTGTATGTTAATAACGCAAGTATACTAAATAATAAGTTGAATATTGAAAACTAATAAACCGCATTACCAGTAAACTTGAATTCAGAGTAGCTATTTCTATTTGTGCCAAGGGAGCAGGGACTTGACCCAAATCCTACCCTTTTTGTATTTTTTTTATGAAATTGCTCATCTGGGACTTCAAAGAGAGGGGTGTAGGAGTATTATTTAAACGTATCTGGGCATTATACAATATTTACAATAGAGATGATATGGCAATATTGTTATCAGCACAATGCAGATCGTGGCTTTTTATAGAAGTATGTTTGCGCAGCAAAAATCGCCCAGCTTTACAAAACTGCCAACATTATCAGTAATTACAAGTAAATAAGCTCTTGTACAAGAAGACCAATCCATCTTTTCAACTGTTGGTACGTCGCCCATCAAGATCCGTCTGTCAAAATCGGTGACAGCAAAATGACTTTCGCTGACCATGCAGTTTTAGGTGACTGTTCTGTACCATTGACCGACAAACAATTCCATTGTAACAAGATATTACAAGTCATCGTTGTATATATTAAAATCTCATGTTTTCTGTATCAAATAGACACGGTGGTAAGTACCGCACGATTTGGGCACAGATAGCAAACGTCAGCTTCAATAACAGATGCGTTCTATGCCATGAAAATTACAAGATGGCAAAAAATATAAGCCCGCTGCTTCAGGCAAACACTTGCTTCACCTATGTTTGAATATTGTGACAAATGCCCATGTCTAACCAAAAAAATAAACATGGGGGGAAGTATGCTAGAAGTCTTTCACGTTCATTAATATTCTGGTAATTGTAAATAAAATTGCAAGCTGGTTCATATTTCTACACATTGCCAAGTTTATAGGATGAATATTCCCGTAGTATGTGAACTGGGTTAGGGTTAATATACCATAACTTTATTCAGATTTTCCTTATTTTCGTTATATTTTGAAATCGGACTGCCTGTGTTGGCCAAGTAAATATACCCCTTACCGTAGGTTTCAGTCCTTGATGTAAAGTGGGCAACAAAATTAGTTACCTCCATATTTGTACACACACTTCTGGAGCGCCGTTTATGGGGCTTGGGCTGGCATTTTAAAACCTTGTGCAAGCTTTGAATGACTGACATCGGGTTAAATAACTATCTTAAGCAGCGACTTAAATTAATTAATTAACATCTAGACGTAACATGTTACAGACAAAGTTTCTTTGTTTTATTTTGTATATATTTGACCGTGTTTATTTTAAGAGATATCGATCATTGAGCTTTGTTATTTGGTTGACCGCTCATAAATTACTTCCTTTTTGAAACAATTTCACCATCTGTCCGTGGGCAGGAATAGGCATTTCGGCGTAAACAAAACCCTTTATCAGTCTTTTCTTTTTCACTCATTCTTGTTTATTTATTATTTCGAATCATTGCCAGTCGGCTGTTTACTATTTATTTAGTGTTAGGAGTTTGCCGTTGAGTAGTGCTAATTTACTTGCCGCAATGAGCGGATATGTTTGCTTGTTTTTAAGTTAAATGATGAGGTTTAATTTGTTTTGCATAATTTAATGTTGCTATTGTTTGCATATTTTAGAATAAAGTATGTTAATAACCTGCCTGTTGGGTTTGCCGTAAACTTTAGCAGCCCTCAACATTACTATATATTTATTTGGACCTCTACATTGCAAGAATTATTTACACGTCTATATCTACGATACTGGAATCATTTGTTTTTATCACCACACAATTTCGTCGTTTCATTCATCACATTTACATATTCAAAGTGGTGAAGTTGTTAATTATCGTGAAACATGGCAGGGATACATCAAAGGAAGTTAATAGCCCGAAATGTCACCGCCCAACACGTTATAGGCTTCTTATAGAGCCCCATAATTAATACTAAGTCGCTCATATTCTACATAACATATCGACACACTCTGCTGTATTAGCTTAACATATATGTACAAAACTGCGTGACGAAACTAAGGATTGGCTGGTATAAATTGTCACGTTTTTGGTTTAAATATCAAGATCTTGGCCAAAGTGACCCTAGAAGGAAAATTCTCTATGCATGACGTTACAAAGTAAACTGAATACGTGCATTCATGCATAACATTACAAAATAAAACTGACTACGCTCACTCATGCATGACGTTACAAAGTAAAACTGACTACGCTCACCCATGCATGAAGTTGAAAAGTAAAACTGACTACAGTCACCCATTCTTGATGTTACAAAGTAAAACTGATTACGCTCACCCATTCATGACGTTACAAAGTAAAACTGATTACGCTCACCCACGCATGAAGCTACAAAGTAGACCTGACTATGCTCACCCATGCATGAAGTTACAAAGTACAACTGAATACGTGCATTCATGCATAACATTACAAAGTAAAACTGATTCCGCTCACTCATGCATGACGTTACAAAGTAAAACTGACTACGCTCACCCATGCATGAAGTTAAAAAGTAAAACTGACTACGGTCACCCATTCATGACGTTACAAAGTAAAACTGACTACGCTCACCCATGCATGATATTACAAAGTAAAACTGACTACGCTCACTCATGCATAATGTTACAAAGTAAAACTGATTACGCTCACCCACGCATGGAGTAATAAGTAAAACTGATTATGCTCACTCATGCATGACGTTACAGAGTAAAGCTGACTACGCTCACCCACGCATGAAGCTACACAGTAAAACCGACTACGCGCACCCATGCATGGAGTTACAAAGTACAACTGACTACGCTCACCCATGCATGACGTTACAAAATACAACGGACTACGCTCTCTCGTGCATGACGTTAGAAAGTAAAACTTACTACGCTCAGTCATGCATGATGTTACAAAGTAAAACCGATTACGCTCACCAACGCATGAAGTTACAATATAAAACTGATTGTGCTCACTCATACATGACGTTACAAAGTAAAGCTGACTACGCTCACCCACGCATGGAGCTACAAAGTAGACCTGACTACGCTCACCCATGCATGAAGTTACAAAGTACAACTGAATACGTGCAATCATGCATAACATTACAAAGTAAAACTGATTCCGCTCACTCATGCATGACGTTACAAAGTAAAACTGACTACGCTCACCCATGCAACGCTCACCCATTCATGACGTTACAAAGTAAAACCGACTACGCTCACCCATGCATGGAGTTACAAAGTACAACTGACTACGCTCACCCAAGCATGACGTTACAAAGTGAAACTGACTATGCTCACTCATGCATGAATGATGTTACAAAGTAAAACTGACTACGCTCTGTCATGCATGATGTTACACAGTAAAACTGATTACGCTCACCAACGCATGAAGTTACAAAATAAAACTGATTGTGCTCACTCATGCATGACGTTACAAAGTAAATCTGACTACGCTCACCCACACATGAAGCTACAAATTAAAACTGACTACGCTCATCCATGCATGGAGTTACAATTGACTACGCTCACCCATGCATGACGTTACAAAGTAAAACTGACTAGGCTCACTCATGCATGAATGACGTTACAAAGTAAAACTGACTACGCTCAGTCATGCATGATGTTACACAGTAAAACTGATTACGCTCACCCACACATGAAGCTACAAATTAAAACTGACTACGCTCACCCATGCATGTAGTTACAACTGACTACGCTTACCCATGCATGACGTTACAAAGTAAAACTGACTAGGCTCACTCATGCATGAATGACGTTACAAAGTAAAACTGACTACGCTCAGTCATGCATGATGTTACAAAGTAAAACTGAAAATTCACCCATGCATGAAGTTACAAAGTACAACTGACTGCGCTCACCCATGCAAGAAGTCCCAAAGTAAAACTGTCTACGCTCACTCACGCATGAAGTTCCAAAGTAGACATGACTATGCTCACCCATGCATGAAGGTACAAAGTACAACTGAATACGTGCATTCATGCATAACATTACAAAGTAAAACTGATTCCGCTCACTCATGCATGACGTTACAAAGTAAAACTGATTACGCTCACTCATGCATGAAGTTACAGAGTAAAACTGACTATGTGCTCACTCATGCATAGCGTTACAAAGTAAACCCGACTACGCCCACTTATGCATGACGCATGAAGTTACAGAATAAAACTGACTATGTGCTCACTCATGCATGAAGTTACAAAGTAAAACTGACTATGCTCACTCATGCATGAAGTTACAGAGTAAAACTGACTATGTGCTCACTCATGCACGGCGTTACAAAGTAAACCCGACTACGCCCACTTATGCATGACACATGAAGTTTTACAAAGTAAAACCAACTACGCTCAGCCATGCATGACATTTCAAAGTAAAACTGACTACGCTCACTCATGCACGACGATACGAAAAAAAAACTGAAATAACAGTAAAACATGAAGTTACAGTAATACAAACTACGCTCATCCATGCACGACGTTACAAAGTACAACCCCACGAATAAACTGACTACGCTCACTCATGCATGACATTACAAATTAAAACTGACTATGCTCACCCATGCATGAAGTTGCGAAGTAAAACTGACCATGCTCACCACCCATGCATGAAGTTACTTGGTGTCCTCTCACTGCATTTCTTTTGGTAATAGTCTTTCGGCATATTTGTCTAGTAACTAATATCACTTATCACTTTAACTGTGGACTAGCTCTGCCCTTTCGAAACGAAATAGAACAAGACAGTCAAAATCGATCAAAGCAAATAAATTTATTTTATTATACAGATATATTTTCTCCATTTACTATATATATGCAAGATACAACTAAAACATATTGCAAAGTAAGTGGAGTAGTCACATATTTAAAGTAATATATATTTAATTACATATAGTAACATTGCATTTTTTAATAATTAAAATAAAAAAGTATTTTTTAAAATGTCAAAATATAATACCGAGCTTCCATGTGGACCCAAGGGGTGTCGGTTTCCCCACTCGTTAGGACTTGTTGATGGGGTCCTATCGCGCTCCAGAAAAATCTGAAACGCCCTATGCCCATATTTAAATGCCAAACGGATACATGACTATACCAATAAAACCACAGTGGACACTCAAAACGTTGACTCCCACAAATAGTGGCTTGTCAAAATTATAAAAACCCACCCAGTCATTAATGCATTATATTATATCTCATCGTGATTGTCATCACAGATCTTGTTCGGCTTCTTCTATTTCTCGGTAAGTAATCTTCTGAAAACAAAAAATATTTTAATAAAAACATCTAATAGAATCGAAATTATTAATAAAATTCACTTACTTCTTATCATTAAAAATATCTAAGCCTAATAAAATTCGTAAAATTATTTACATGTAATGTGTAGATTTTCCTTGTATCTGATTTTAATTTCTTCAGTGCCTTCAAAGTTCTGTGCCTGAGAATCTAGAATAACATTAGAAAAAACCTAAGGCTAATAAAAATCCTATTGTTCCTAATAGCGGGAATGGGTCTAAATTTATCTATGACAAATAAAATATTAAAAACGTAAGAGCCATGGAAAGCCTTGTAAATACTTTTCTCCTTTTGTCGGTGTCACGATATCCTGGCTCCTGTTGAAAATATCTTAAAAATAGAAGAGAAATTATTGATTATGACAAAAACAGATAGGAAAATATGGATACAGCATATTACAAAAAAAGCTTTATTAATAATAAATATACAATATCAGCAATAAACATAATACTTCGTGCATTATTGTATCAGTATTAATGAACACCAGATAAAAAGAGTAATCCTGCCTAATGAAACACATGTAACATATTTACCGGTATTTCAGATTTGTCGCTGGTTCGTCTTTTTTAAATTTCTTCATTGTCTTCAAAATTTTGTGCCTGAGAAGCTGAGATAATATTAACAATATCTAAGCCTAAAAAAATTTGTAAAAATATTTACATGTAATTTGTAGCTTTTCCTTGCATCAGTCTTTTCCTAATTTTCCCAGTTCCTTTATAGTTCTGTGCCTGAGAAGCTAGAATAACATTAAAAGTATCTAAGACTAATAAAAACCCTATTATTCCTAATGGCGGGAATGGGTCTAAATCAATCTATACCAAATAAAGTATTAAAAACAAAAAAAACATGGCAATCCCTGTTAATACTTTTCTTCTTTCGTCGGTGTCACGACATTCTGTTTCCTGTTGAAAATACCTCAAAAATAGAAGAGAAAATAATGATTAAGATAAATAAGATGGGCAAATATAAATAGAGCATATCACTTAAAAAGCTTTATTATCAAATATTCAATATCAGCAATGAACATAATACTTAGCACATTACTGTATCAGAATTAATATGATCAAAAAAGTATTATATCGAACTAAAATCTAAATGAACACTAGATAGAAAAAGTAAGCCTGACTAATGAAACACTTTTAACATACTTACTGGAATTTCAGATTTGTCTCTAATTCCGTCTTTTTTCAATTTCTTCCGTGTCTTCAAAATTTTTTGCCTGTGAAGCTGAGATAACATTAACAATATCTAATCCTAATAAAATTCGTAAGAATATTTACATTCAATTTGTAGATTTTCCTTGTATCAGTCTTTTCCTATTTTCTTCATTGTTTTCTTGTATCAGTCTTTTCCTAATTTCCCCATTGCCTTCATAAATCCTTGCCTGAAAGTCTAGAATACCATTAAAAATATCTAAGCCTAATAAAAACCCTATTAATCCTAATGGCGGGTATTTCTAACGGTGGGAATGGGTCTAAATCTATCTCTAACAAAAGAAAATATTAAAAAGAAAAAATGCCATGGCGATCCCTGTTAATTCTTTTCTTTAGTGGTCGGTGTCACGACATTCTGTTTCCTGTTGAAAATACCTCAAAAATAGAAGAGAAAATAATGATTAAGATAAATAAGATAGGCAAATATGAATAGAGCATATTACTATAAAAAGTTTTATTATCAAATATTCAATATCAGCAATGAAAGCCTAATAAAAACCATATTATTCCTAATGGCGGGAATGGGTCTAAATCTAAATCTATCTATACCAAATAAAGTGTTAAAAACAAAAGAAAACATGGCAATCCCTGTTAATACTTTTCTTCTTTCGTCGGTGTCACGACATTCTGTTTCCTGTTGAAAATACCTCAAAAATAGAAGAGAAAATAATGATTAAGATAAATAAGATGGGCAAATATAAATAGAGAATATTACTAAAAAAGCTTTATTATCAAATATTCAATATCAGCAATGAACATAATACTTAGCGCATTACTGTATCAGAATTAATATGATCAAAAAAGTATTATATCGAACTAAAATCTAAATGAACACTAGATAGAAAAAGTAAGCCTGACTAATGAAACACTTTTAACATACTTACTGGAATTTCCGATTTGTCTCTAATTCCGTCTTTTTTCAATTTCTTCTGTGTCTTCAAAATTTTTTGCCTGTGAAGCTGAGATAACATTAACAATATCTAAGCCTAATAAAATTCGTAAGAATATTTACATTCAATTTGTAGATTTTTCTTGTATCAGTCTTTTCCTATTTTCTTCATTGTTTCCTTGTGTCAGTCTTTGCCTATTTTCTTCATTGTTTCTTTGTATCAGTCTTTTCCTAATTTCCCCATTGCCTTCATAATTCTTTGCCTGAAAGTCTAGAATACCATTAAAAATATCTAAGCCTAATAAAAATCCTATTAATCCTAATGGCGGGTATTTCTAACGGTGGGAATGGGTCTAAATCTATCTCTAACAAAAGAAAATATTAAAAACAAAAATGCCATGGCGATCCCTGTTAACACTTTTCTTCTTTGTTCGGTGTCACGACATTCTGTTTCCTGTTGAAAATACCTCAAAAATAGAAGAGAAAATAATGATTAAGATAAATAAGATAGGCAAATATGAATAGAGCATATTATTAAAAAAAGCTTTATTATCAAATATTCAATATCAGCAATGAACATAATACTTCGCGCATTACTGTATCAGAATTAATATGATAAAAAAAGTATTATATCGAACTAAAATCTAAATAAACACAAGATAGAAGAAGTAAGCCTGACTAATGAAACACCTGTAACATACTTACCGGAATTTCAGATTTGTCTCTGATTTTGTCTTTTTCCAATTTCTCCAGTGCCTTCAAAATTCTGAGCCTGAGAAGCTAAGATAATAATAACAATATCTAAGCCTAATAAAATTCGTAAAAATGTTTACATGTAATTTGTAGATTTTCCTTGCATCAGTCTTTTCCTAATTTTCCCAGTTCCTTTATAGTTCTGTGCCTGAGAAACTAGAATAACATTAAAAGTATCTAAGCCTAATAAAAACCCTATTATTCCTAATGGCGGGAATGGGTCTAATTCTAAATCTATCTATACCAAATAAAGTATTAAAAACAAAAAAAACATGGCAATTCCTGTTAATACTTTTCTTCTTTCGTCGGTGTCACGACATTCTGTTTCCTGTTGAAAATACCTCAAAAATAGAAGAGAAAATAATGATTAAGATAAATAAGATGGGCAAATATAAATAGAGCATATTACTAAAAAAGCTTTATTATCAAATATTCAATATCAGCAATGAACATAATACTTAGCGCATTACTGTATCAGAATTAATATGATCAAAAAAGTATTATATCGAACTAAAATCTAAATGAACACTAGATAGAAAAAGTAAGCCTGACTAAGTAAACACTTTTAACATACTTACTGGAATTTCAGATTTGTCTCTAATTCCGTCTTTTTTCAATTTCTTCCGTGTCTTCAAAATTTTTTGCCTGTGAAGCTGAGATAACATTAACAATATGTAAGCCTAATAAAATTCGTAAGAATATTTACATTAATTTGTAGATTTTCCTTGTATCAGTCTTTTCCTATTTTCTTCATTGTTTCCTTGTATCAGTCTTTTCCTATTTTCTTCATTGTTTCTTTGTATCAGTCTTTTCCTAATTTCCCCATTGCCTTCATAATTCTTTGCCTGAAAGTCTAGAATACCATTAAAAATATCTAAGCCTAATAAAAACCCTATTAATCCTAATGGCAGGTATTTCTAACGGTGGGAATGGGTCTAAATCTATCTCTAACAAAAGAAAATATTAAAAACAAAAATGCCATGGCAATCCCTGTTAATTCTTTTCTTTAGTGGTCGGTGTCACGACATTCTGTTTCCTGTTGAAAATACCTCAAAAATAGAAAAGAAAATAATGATTAAGATAAATAAAATAGGCAAATATGAATAGAGCATATTACTAAAAAAAGCTTCGTTATCAAATATTCAATATCAGCAATGAACATAATACTTCGCGCATTACTGTATCAGAATTAATATGATAAAAAAAGTATTATATCAAACTAAAATCTAAATAAACACAAGATAGAAGAAGTAAGCCTGACTAATGAAACACTTGTAATATACTTACCGGAATTTCAGATTTGTCTCTGATTTTGTCTTTTTTCAATTTCTCCAGTGCCTTCAAAATTCTGAGCCTGAGAAGCTAAGATAATAATAACAATATCTAAGCCTAATAAAATTCGTAAAAATGTTTACATGTAATTTGTAGATTTTCCTTGCATCAGTCTTTTCCTAATTTTCCCAGTTCCTTTATAGTTCTGTGCCTGAGAAACTAGAATAACATTAAAAGTATCTAAGCCTAATAAAAACCCTATTATTCCTAATGGCGGGAATAGGTCTAATTCTAAATCTATCTATACCAAATAAAGTATTAAAAACAAAAAAAAACATGGCAATTCCTGTTAATACTTTTCTTCTCTCGTCGGTGTCACGACATTCTGTTTCCTGTTGAAAATACCTCGAAAATAGAAGAGAAAATAATGATTAAGATAAATAAGATGGGCAAATATAAATAGAGCATATTACTAAAAAAGCTTTATTATCAAATATTCAATATCAGCAATGAACATAATACTTAGCGCATTACTGTATCAGAATTAATATGATCAAAAAAGTATTATATCGAACTAAAATCTAAATGAACACTAGATAGAAAAAGTAAGCCTGACTAATGAAACACTTTTAACATACTTACTGGAATTTCAGATTTGTCTCTAATTCCGTCTTTTTTCAATTTCTTCCGTGTCTTCAAAATTTTTTGCCTGTGAAGCTGAGATAACATTAACAATATCTAAGCCTAATAAAATTCGTAAGAATATTTACATTCAATTTGTAGATTTTCCTTGTATCAGTCTTTTCCTATTTTCTTCATTGTTTCCTTGTATCAGTCTTTTCCTATTTTCTTCATTGTTTCTTTGTATCAGTCTTTTCCTAATTTCCCCATTGCCTTCATAATTCTTTGCCTGAAAGTCTAGAATACCATTAAAAATATCTAAGCCTAATAAAAACCCTATTAATCCTAATGGCAGGTATTTCTAACGGTGGGAATGGGTCTAAATCTATCTCTAACAAAAGAAAATATTAAAAATAAAAATGCCATGGCGATCCCTGTTAACACTTTTCTTCTTTGGTCGGTGTCACGACATTCTGTTTCCTGTTGAAAATACCTCAAAAATAGAAGAGAAAATAATGATTAAGATAAATAAGATAGGCAAATATGAATAGAGCATATTACTAAAAAAAGCTTTATTATCAAATATTCAATATCAGCAATGAACATAATACTTCGCGCATTACTGTATCAGAATTAATATGATAAAAAAAGTATTATATCAAACTAAAATCTAAATAAACACAAGATAGAAGAAGTAAGCCTGACTAATGAAACACTTGTAACATACTTACCGGAATTTCAGATTTGTCTCTGATTTTGTCTTTTTTCAATTTCTCCAGTGCCTTCAAAATTCTGAGCCTGAGAAGCTAAGATAATAATAACAATATCTAAGCCTAATAAAATTCGTAAAAATGTTTACATGTAATTTGTAGATTTTCCTTGCATCAGTCTTTTCCTAATTTTCCCAGTTCCTTTATAGTTCTGTGCCTGAGAAACTAGAATAACATTAAAAGTATCTAAGCCTAATAAAAACCCTATTATTCCTAATGGCGGGAATGGGTCTAATTCTAAATCTATCTATACCAAATAAAGTATTAAAAACAAAAAAAACATGGCAATTCCTGTTAGTTCTTTTCTTCTTTCGTCGGTGTCACGACATTCTGTTTCCTGTTGAAAATACCTCAAAAATAGAAGAGAAAATAATAATTAAGATAAATAAGATGGGCAAATATAAATAGAGCTTATTACTAAAAAAGCTTTATTATCAAATATTCAATATCAGCAATGAACATAATACTTAGCGCATTACTGTATCAGAATTAATATGATCAAAAAAGTATTATATCGAACTAAAATCTAAATGAACACTAGATAGAAAAAGTAAGCCTGACTAAGTAAACACTTTTAACATACTTACTGGAATTTCAGATTTGTCTCTAATTCCGTCTTTTTTCAATTTCTTCCGTGTCTTCAAAACTTTTTGCATGTGAAGCTGAGATAACATTAACAATATGTAAGCCTAATAAAATTCGTAAGAATATTTACATTCAATTTGTAGATTTTCCTTGTATCAGTCTTTTCCTATTTTCTTCATTGTTTCCTTGTATCAGTCTTTTCCTATTTTCTTCATTGTTTCTTTGTATCAGTCTTTTCCTAATTTCCCCATTGCCTTCATAATTCTTTGCCTGAAAGTCTAGAATACCATTAAAAATATCTAAGCCTAATAAAAACCCTATTAATCCTAATGGCAGGTATTTCTAACGGTGGGAATGGGTCTAAATCTATCTCTAACAAAAGAAAATATTAAAAACAAAAATGCCATGGCAATCCCTGTTAATTCTTTTCTTTAGTGGTCGGTGTCACGACATTCTGTTTCCTGTTGAAAATACCTCAAAAATAGAAAAGAAAATAATGATTAAGATAAATAAAATAGGCAAATATGAATAGAGCATATTACTAAAAAAAGCTTCGTTATCAAATATTCAATATCAGCAATGAACATAATACTTCGCGCATTACTGTATCAGAATTAATATGATAAAAAAAGTATTATATCAAACTAAAATCTAAATAAACACAAGATAGAAGAAGTAAGCCTGACTAATGAAACACTTGTAACATACTTACCGGAATTTCAGATTTGTCTCTGATTTTGTCTTTTTTCAATTTCTCCAGTGCCTTCAAAATTCTGAGCCTGAGAAGCTAAGATAATAATAACAATATCTAAGCCTAATAAAATTCGTAAAAATGTTTACATGTAATTTGTAGATTTTCCTTGCATCAGTCTTTTCCTAATTTTCCCAGTTCCTTTATAGTTCTGTGCCTGAGAAACTAGAATAACATTAAAAGTATCTAAGCCTAATAAAAACCCTATTATTCCTAATGGCGGGAATGGGTCTAATTCTAAATCTATCTATATCAAATAAAGTATTAAAAACAAAAAAAACATGGCAATTCCTGTTAATACTTTTCTTCTTTCGTCGGTGTCACGACATTCTGTTTCCTGTTGAAAATACCTCGAAAATAGAAGAGAAAATAATGATTAAGATAAATAAGATAGGCAAATATGAATAGAGCATATTACTAAAAAAAGCTTTATTATCAAATATTCAATATCAGCAATGAACATAATACTTCGCGCATTACTGTATCAGAATTAATATGATAAAAAAAGTATTATATCAAACTAAAATCTAAATAAACACAAGATAGAAGAAGTAAGCCTGACTAATGAAACACTTGTAACATACTTACCGGAATTTCAGATTTGTCTCTGATTTTGTCTTTTTTCAATTTCTCCAGTGCCTTCAAAATTCTGAGCCTGAGAAGCTAAGATAATAATAACAATATCTAAGCCTAATAAAATTCGTAAAAATGTTTACATGTAATTTGTAGATTTTCCTTGCATCAGTATTTTCCTAATTTTCCCAGTTCCTTTATAGTTCTGTGCCTGAGAAACTAGAATAACATTAAAAGTATCTAAGCCTAATAAAAACCCTATTATTCCTAATGGCGGGAATGGGTCTAATTCTAAATCTATCTATACCAAATAAAGTATTAAAAACAAAAAAAACATGGCAATTCCTGTTAGTTCTTTTCTTCTTTCGTCGGTGTCACGACATTCTGTTTCCTGTTGAAAATACCTCAAAAATAGAAGAGAAAATAATGATTAAGATAAATAAGATGGGCAAATATAAATAGAGCTTATTACTAAAAAAGCTTTATTATCAAATATTCAATATCAGCAATGAACATAATACTTAGCGCATTACTGTATCAGAATTAATATGATCAAAAAAGTATTATATCGAACTAAAATCTAAATGAACACTAGATAGAAAAAGTAAGCCTGACTAAGTAAACACTTTTAACATACTTACTGGAATTTCAGATTTGTCTCTAATTCCGTCTTTTTTCAATTTCTTCCGTGTCTTCAAAATTTTTTGCCTGTGAAGCTGAGATAACATTAACAATATGTAAGCCTAATAAAATTCGTAAGAATATTTACATTAATTTGTAGATTTTCCTTGTATCAGTCTTTTCCTATTTTCTTCATTGTTTCCTTGTATCAGTCTTTTCCTATTTTCTTCATTGTTTCTTTGTATCAGTCTTTTCCTAATTTCCCCATTGCCTTCATAATTCTTTGCCTGAAAGTCTAGAATACCATTAAAAATATCTAAGCCTAATAAAAACCCTATTAATCCTAATGGCAGGTATTTCTAACGGTGGGAATGGGTCTAAATCTATCTCTAACAAAAGAAAATATTAAAAACAAAAATGCCATGGCAATCCCTGTTAATTCTTTTCTTTAGTGGTCGGTGTCACGACATTCTGTTTCCTGTTGAAAATACCTCAAAAATAGAAAAGAAAATAATGATTAAGATAAATAAAATAGGCAAATATGAATAGAGCATATTACTAAAAAAAGCTTCGTTATCAAATATTCAATATCAGCAATGAACATAATACTTCGCGCATTACTGTATCAGAATTAATATGATAAAAAAAGTATTATATCAAACAAAAATCTAAATAAACACAAGATAGAAGAAGTAAGCCTGACTAATGAAACACTTGTAACATACTTACCGGAATTTCAGATTTGTCTCTGATTTTGTCTTTTTTCAATTTCTCCAGTGCCTTCAAAATTCTGAGCCTGAGAAGCTAAGATAATAATAACAATATCTAAGCCTAATAAAATTCGTAAAAATGTTTACATGTAATTTGTAGATTTTCCTTGCATCAGTCTTTTCCTAATTTTCCCAGTTCCTTTATAGTTCTGTGCCTGAGAAACTAGAATAACATTAAAAGTATCTAAGCCTAATAAAAACCCTATTATTCCTAATGGCGGGAATAGGTCTAATTCTAAATCTATCTATACCAAATAAAGTATTAAAAACAAAAAAAAACATGGCAATTCCTGTTAATACTTTTCTTCTCTCGTCGGTGTCACGACATTCTGTTTCCTGTTGAAAATACCTCGAAAATAGAAGAGAAAATAATGATTAAGATAAATAAGATGGGCAAATATAAATAGAGCATATTACTAAAAAAGCTTTATTATCAAATATTCAATATCAGCAATGAACATAATACTTAGCGCATTACTGTATCAGAATTAATATGATCAAAAAAGTATTATATCGAACTAAAATCTAAATGAACACTAGATAGAAAAAGTAAGCCTGACTAATGAAACACTTTTAACATACTTACTGGAATTTCAGATTTGTCTCTAATTCCGTCTTTTTTCAATTTCTTCCGTGTCTTCAAAATTTTTTGCCTGTGAAGCTGAGATAACATTAACAATATCTAAGCCTAATAAAATTCGTAAGAATATTTACATTCAATTTGTAGATTTTCCTTGTATCAGTCTTTTCCTATTTTCTTCATTGTTTCCTTGTATCAGTCTTTTCCTATTTTCTTCATTGTTTCTTTGTATCAGTCTTTTCCTAATTTCCCCATTGCCTTCATAATTCTTTGCCTGAAAGTCTAGAATACCATTAAAAATATCTAAGCCTAATAAAAACCCTATTAATCCTAATGGCAGGTATTTCTAACGGTGGGAATGGGTCTAAATCTATCTCTAACAAAAGAAAATATTAAAAACAAAAATGCCATGGCGATCCCTGTTAACACTTTTCTTCTTTGGTCGGTGTAACGACATTCTGTTTCCTGTTGAAAATACCTCAAAAATAGAAGAGAAAATAATGATTAAGATAAATAAGATAGGCAAATATGAATAGAGCATATTACTAAAAAAAGCTTTATTATCAAATATTCAATATCAGCAATGAACATAATACTTCGCGCATTACTGTATCAGAATTAATATGATAAAAAAAGTATTATATCAAACTAAAATCTAAATAAACACAAGATAGAAGAAGTAAGCCTGACTAATGAAACACTTGTAACATACTTACCGGAATTTCAGATTTGTCTCTGATTTTGTCTTTTTTCAATTTCTCCAGTGCCTTCAAAATTCTGAGCCTGAGAAGCTAAGATAATAATAACAATATCTAAGCCTAATAAAATTCGTAAAAATGTTTACATGTAATTTGTAGATTTTCCTTGCATCAGTCTTTTCCTAATTTTCCCAGTTCCTTTATAGTTCTGTGCCTGAGAAACTAGAATAACATTAAAAGTATCTAAGCCTAATAAAAACCCTATTATTCCTAATGGCGGGAATGGGTCTAATTCTAAATCTATCTATACCAAATAAAGTATTAAAAACAAAAAAAACATGGCAATTCCTGTTAGTTCTTTTCTTCTTTCGTCGGTGTCACGACATTCTGTTTCCTGTTGAAAATACCTCAAAAATAGAAGAGAAAATAATGATTAAGATAAATAAGATGGGCAAATATAAATAGAGCTTATTACTAAAAAAGCTTTATTATCAAATATTCAATATCAGCAATGAACATAATACTTAGCGCATTACTGTATCAGAATTAATATGATCAAAAAAGTATTATATCGAACTAAAATCTAAATGAACACTAGATAGAAAAAGTAAGCCTGACTAAGTAAACACTTTTAACATACTTACTGGAATTTCAGATTTGTCTCTAATTCCGTCTTTTTTCAATTTCTTCCGTGTCTTCAAAACTTTTTGCATGTGAAGCTGAGATAACATTAACAATATGTAAGCCTAATAAAATTCGTAAGAATATTTACATTCAATTTGTAGATTTTCCTTGTATCAGTCTTTTCCTATTTTCTTCATTGTTTCCTTGTATCAGTCTTTTCCTATTTTCTTCATTGTTTCTTTGTATCAGTCTTTTCCTAATTTCCCCATTGCCTTCATAATTCTTTGCCTGAAAGTCTAGAATACCATTAAAAATATCTAAGCCTAATAAAAACCCTATTAATCCTAATGGCAGGTATTTCTAACGGTGGGAATGGGTCTAAATCTATCTCTAACAAAAGAAAATATTAAAAACAAAAATGCCATGGCAATCCCTGTTAATTCTTTTCTTTAGTGGTCGGTGTCACGACATTCTGTTTCCTGTTGAAAATACCTCAAAAATAGAAAAGAAAATAATGATTAAGATAAATAAAATAGGCAAATATGAATAGAGCATATTACTAAAAAAAGCTTCGTTATCAAATATTCAATATCAGCAATGAACATAATACTTCGCGCATTACTGTATCAGAATTAATATGATAAAAAAAGTATTATATCAAACTAAAATCTAAATAAACACAAGATAGAAGAAGTAAGCCTGACTAATGAAACACTTGTAACATACTTACCGGAATTTCAGATTTGTCTCTGATTTTGTCTTTTTTCAATTTCTCCAGTGCCTTCAAAATTCTGAGCCTGAGAAGCTAAGATAATAATAACAATATCTAAGCCTAATAAAATTCGTAAAAATGTTTACATGTAATTTGTAGATTTTCCTTGCATCAGTCTTTTCCTAATTTTCCCAGTTCCTTTATAGTTCTGTGCCTGAGAAACTAGAATAACATTAAAAGTATCTAAGCCTAATAAAAACCCTATTATTCCTAATGGCGGGAATGGGTCTAATTCTAAATCTATCTATATCAAATAAAGTATTAAAAACAAAAAAAACATGGCAATTCCTGTTAATACTTTTCTTCTTTCGTCGGTGTCACGACATTCTGTTTCCTGTTGAAAATACCTCGAAAATAGAAGAGAAAATAATGATTAAGATAAATAAGATAGGCAAATATGAATAGAGCATATTACTAAAAAAAGCTTTATTATCAAATATTCAATATCAGCAATGAACATAATACTTCGCGCATTACTGTATCAGAATTAATATGATAAAAAAAGTATTATATCAAACTAAAATCTAAATAAACACAAGATAGAAGAAGTAAGCCTGACTAATGAAACACTTGTAACATACTTACCGGAATTTCAGATTTGTCTCTGATTTTGTCTTTTTTCAATTTCTCCAGTGCCTTCAAAATTCTGAGCCTGAGAAGCTAAGATAATAATAACAATATCTAAGCCTAATAAAATTCGTAAAAATGTTTACATGTAATTTGTAGATTTTCCTTGCATCAGTCTTTTCCTAATTTTCCCAGTTCCTTTATAGTTCTGTGCCTGAGAAACTAGAATAACATTAAAAGTATCTAAGCCTAATAAAAACCCTATTATTCCTAATGGCGGGAATGGGTCTAATTCTAAATCTATCTATACCAAATAAAGTATTAAAAACAAAAAAAACATGGCAATTCCTGTTAGTTCTTTTCTTCTTTCGTCGGTGTCACGACATTCTGTTTCCTGTTGAAAATACCTCAAAAATAGAAGAGAAAATAATGATTAAGATAAATAAGATGGGCAAATATAAATAGAGCTTATTACTAAAAAAGCTTTATTATCAAATATTCAATATCAGCAATGAACATAATACTTAGCGCATTACTGTATCAGAATTAATATGATCAAAAAAGTATTATATCGAACTAAAATCTAAATGAACACTAGATAGAAAAAGTAAGCCTGACTAAGTAAACACTTTTAACATACTTACTGGAATTTCAGATTTGTCTCTAATTCCGTCTTTTTTCAATTTCTTCCGTGTCTTCAAAACTTTTTGCATGTGAAGCTGAGATAACATTAACAATATGTAAGCCTAATAAAATTCGTAAGAATATTTACATTCAATTTGTAGATTTTCCTTGTATCAGTCTTTTCCTATTTTCTTCATTGTTTCCTTGTATCAGTCTTTTCCTATTTTCTTCATTGTTTCTTTGTATCAGTCTTTTCCTAATTTCCCCATTGCCTTCATAATTCTTTGCCTGAAAGTCTAGAATACCATTAAAAATATCTAAGCCTAATAAAAACCCTATTAATCCTAATGGCAGGTATTTCTAACGGTGGGAATGGGTCTAAATCTATCTCTAACAAAAGAAAATATTAAAAACAAAAATGCCATGGCAATCCCTGTTAATTCTTTTCTTTAGTGGTCGGTGTCACGACATTCTGTTTCCTGTTGAAAATACCTCAAAAATAGAAAAGAAAATAATGATTAAGATAAATAAAATAGGCAAATATGAATAGAGCATATTACTAAAAAAAGCTTCGTTATCAAATATTCAATATCAGCAATGAACATAATACTTCGCGCATTACTGTATCAGAATTAATATGATAAAAAAAGTATTATATCAAACTAAAATCTAAATAAACACAAGATAGAAGAAGTAAGCCTGACTAATGAAACACTTGTAACATACTTACCGGAATTTCAGATTTGTCTCTGATTTTGTCTTTTTTCAATTTCTCCAGTGCCTTCAAAATTCTGAGCCTGAGAAGCTAAGATAATAATAACAATATCTAAGCCTAATAAAATTCGTAAAAATGTTTACATGTAATTTGTAGATTTTCCTTGCATCAGTCTTTTCCTAATTTTCCCAGTTCCTTTATAGTTCTGTGCCTGAGAAACTAGAATAACATTAAAAGTATCTAAGCCTAATAAAAACCCTATTATTCCTAATGGCGGGAATGGGTCTAATTCTAAATCTATCTATATCAAATAAAGTATTAAAAACAAAAAAAACATGGCAATTCCTGTTAATACTTTTCTTCTTTCGTCGGTGTCACGACATTCTGTTTCCTGTTGAAAATACCTCGAAAATAGAAGAGAAAATAATGATTAAGATAAATAAGATAGGCAAATATGAATAGAGCATATTACTAAAAAAAGCTTTATTATCAAATATTCAATATCAGCAATGAACATAATACTTCGCGCATTACTGTATCAGAATTAATATGATAAAAAAAGTATTATATCAAACTAAAATCTAAATAAACACAAGATAGAAGAAGTAAGCCTGACTAATGAAACACTTGTAACATACTTACCGGAATTTCAGATTTGTCTCTGATTTTGTCTTTTTTCAATTTCTCCAGTGCCTTCAAAATTCTGAGCCTGAGAAGCTAAGATAATAATAACAATATCTAAGCCTAATAAAATTCGTAAAAATGTTTACATGTAATTTGTAGATTTTCCTTGCATCAGTCTTTTCCTAATTTTCCCAGTTCCTTTATAGTTCTGTGCCTGAGAAACTAGAATAACATTAAAAGTATCTAAGCCTAATAAAAACCCTATTATTCCTAATGGCGGGAATGGGTCTAATTCTAAATCTATCTATACCAAATAAAGTATTAAAAACAAAAAAAACATGGCAATTCCTGTTAGTTCTTTTCTTCTTTCGTCGGTGTCACGACATTCTGTTTCCTGTTGAAAATACCTCAAAAATAGAAGAGAAAATAATGATTAAGATAAATAAGATGGGCAAATATAAATAGAGCTTATTACTAAAAAAGCTTTATTATCAAATATTCAATATCAGCAATGAACATAATACTTAGCGCATTACTGTATCAGAATTAATATGATCAAAAAAGTATTATATCGAACTAAAATCTAAATGAACACTAGATAGAAAAAGTAAGCCTGACTAAGTAAACACTTTTAACATACTTACTGGAATTTCAGATTTGTCTCTAATTCCGTCTTTTTTCAATTTCTTCCGTGTCTTCAAAACTTTTTGCCTGTGAAGCTGAGATAACATTAACAATATGTAAGCCTAATAAAATTCGTAAGAATATTTACATTCAATTTGTAGATTTTCCTTGTATCAGTCTTTTCCTATTTTCTTCATTGTTTCCTTGTATCAGTCTTTTCCTATTTTCTTCATTGTTTCTTTGTATCAGTCTTTTCCTAATTTCCCCATTGCCTTCATAATTCTTTGCCTGAAAGTCTAGAATACCATTAAAAATATCTAAGCCTAATAAAAACCCTATTAATCCTAATGGCAGGTATTTCTAACGGTGGGAATGGGTCTAAATCTATCTCTAACAAAAGAAAATATTAAAAACAAAAATGCCATGGCAATCCCTGTTAATTCTTTTCTTTAGTGGTCGGTGTCACGACATTCTGTTTCCTGTTGAAAATACCTCAAAAATAGAAAAGAAAATAATGATTAAGATAAATAAAATAGGCAAATATGAATAGAGCATATTACTAAAAAAAGCTTCGTTATCAAATATTCAATATCAGCAATGAACATAATACTTCGCGCATTACTGTATCAGAATTAATATGATAAAAAAAGTATTATATCAAACTAAAATCTAAATAAACACAAGATAGAAGAAGTAAGCCTGACTAATGAAACACTTGTAACATACTTACCGGAATTTCAGATTTGTCTCTGATTTTGTCTTTTTTCAATTTCTCCAGTGCCTTCAAAATTCTGAGCCTGAGAAGCTAAGATAATAATAACAATATCTAAGCCTAATAAAATTCGTAAAAATGTTTACATGTAATTTGTAGATTTTCCTTGCATCAGTCTTTTCCTAATTTTCCCAGTTCCTTTATAGTTCTGTGCCTGAGAAACTAGAATAACATTAAAAGTATCTAAGCCTAATAAAAACCCTATTATTCCTAATGGCGGGAATGGGTCTAATTCTAAATCTATCTATATCAAATAAAGTATTAAAAACAAAAAAAACATGGCAATTCCTGTTAATACTTTTCTTCTTTCGTCGGTGTCACGACATTCTGTTTCCTGTTGAAAATACCTCGAAAATAGAAGAGAAAATAATGATTAAGATAAATAAGATAGGCAAATATGAATAGAGCATATTACTAAAAAAAGCTTTATTATCAAATATTCAATATCAGCAATGAACATAATACTTCGCGCATTACTGTATCAGAATTAATATGATAAAAAAAGTATTATATCAAACTAAAATCTAAATAAACACAAGATAGAAGAAGTAAGCCTGACTAATGAAACACTTGTAACATACTTACCGGAATTTCAGATTTGTCTCTGATTTTGTCTTTTTTCAATTTCTCCAGTGCCTTCAAAATTCTGAGCCTGAGAAGCTAAGATAATAATAACAATATCTAAGCCTAATAAAATTCGTAAAAATGTTTACATGTAATTTGTAGATTTTCCTTGCATCAGTCTTTTCCTAATTTTCCCAGTTCCTTTATAGTTCTGTGCCTGAGAAACTAGAATAACATTAAAAGTATCTAAGCCTAATAAAAACCCTATTATTCCTAATGGCGGGAATGGGTCTAATTCTAAATCTATCTATACCAAATAAAGTATTAAAAACAAAAAAAACATGGCAATTCCTGTTAGTTCTTTTCTTCTTTCGTCGGTGTCACGACATTCTGTTTCCTGTTGAAAATACCTCAAAAATAGAAGAGAAAATAATGATTAAGATAAATAAGATGGGCAAATATAAATAGAGCTTATTACTAAAAAAGCTTTATTATCAAATATTCAATATCAGCAATGAACATAATACTTAGCGCATTACTGTATCAGAATTAATATGATCAAAAAAGTATTATATCGAACTAAAATCTAAATGAACACTAGATAGAAAAAGTAAGCCTGACTAAGTAAACACTTTTAACATACTTACTGGAATTTCAGATTTGTCTCTAATTCCGTCTTTTTTCAATTTCTTCCGTGTCTTCAAAATTTTTTGCCTGTGAAGCTGAGTTAACATTAACAATATGTAAGCCTAATAAAATTCGTAAGAATATTTACATTCAATTTGTAGATTTTCCTTGTATCAGTCTTTTCCTATTTTCTTCATTGTTTCCTTGTATCAGTCTCTTCCTATTTTCTTCATTGTTTCTTTGTATCAGTCTTTTCCTAATTTCCCCATTGCCTTCATAATTCTTTGCCTGAAAGTCTAGAATACCATTAAAAATATCTAAGCCTAATAAAAACCCTATTAATCCTAATGGCGGGTATTTCTAACGGTGGGAATGGGTCTAAATCTATCTCTAACAAAAGAAAATATTAAAAACAAAAATGCCATGGCGATCCCTGTTAACACTTTTCTTCTTTGGTCGGTGTCACGACATTCTGTTTCCTGTTGAAAATACCTCAAAAATAGAAGAGAAAATAATGATTAAGATAAATAAGATAGGCAAATATGAATAGAGCATATTACTAAAAAAAGCTTTATGATCAAATATTCAATATCAGCAATGAACATAATACTCCGCGCATTACTGTATCAGAATTAATATGATAAAAAAAGTATTATATCGAACTAAAATCTAAATAAACACAAGATAGAAGAAGTAAGCCTGACTAATGAAACACTTGTAACATACTTACCGGAATTTCAGATTTGTCTCTGATTTTGTCTTTTTCCAATTTCTCCAGTGCCTTCAAAATTCTGAGCCTGAGAAGCTAAGATAATAATAACAATATCTAAGCCTAATAAAATTCGTAAAAATGTTTACATGTAATTTGTAGATTTTCCTTGCATCAGTCTTTTCCTAATTTTCCCAGTTCCTTTATAGTTCTGTGCCTGAGAAACTAGAATAACATTAAAAGTATCTAAGCCTAATAAAAACCCTATTATTCCTAATGGCGGGAATGGGTCTAATTCTAAATCTATCTATACCAAATAAAGTATTAAAAACAAAAAAACATGCCAATCCCTGTTAATACTTTTCTTCTTTCGTCGGTGTCACGACATTCTGTTTCCTGTTGAAAATACCTCAAAAATAGAAGAGAAAATAATGATTAAGATAAATAAGATGGGCAAATATAACTAGAGCATATTACTAAAAAAGCTTTATTATCAAATATTCAATATCAGCAATGAACATAATACTTAGCGCATTACTGTATCAGAATTAATATAATCAAAAAAGTATTATATCGAACTAAAATGTAAATGAACACTAGATAGAAAAAGTAAGCCTGACTAATGAAACACTTTTAACATACTTACTGGAATTTCAGATTTGTCTCTAATTCCGTCAATTTTCAATTTCTTCCGTGTCTTCAAAATTTTTTGCCTGTGAAGCTGAGATAACATTAACAATATCTGAGCCTAATAAAATTCGTAAGAATATTTACATTCAATTTGTAGATTTTCCTTGTATCAGTCTTTTCCTATTTTCTTCATTGTTTCCTTGTATCAGTCTTTTCCTATTTTCTTCATTGTTTCTTTGTATCAGTCTTTTCCTAATTTCCCCATTGCCTTCATAATTTTTTGCCTGAAAGTCTAGAATACCATTAAAAATATCTAAGCCTAATAAAAACCCTATTAATCCTAATGGCGGGTATTTCCAACGGTGGGAATGGGTCTAAATCTATCTCTAACAAAAGAAAATATTAAAAACAAAAATGCCATGGCGATCCCTGTTAACACTTTTCTTCTTTGGTCGGTGTCACGACATTCTGTTTCCTGTTGAAAATACCTCAAAAATAGAAGAGAAAATAATGATTAAGATAAATAAGATAGGCAAATATGAATAGAGCATATTACTAAAAAAAGCTTCGTTATCAAATATTCAATATCAGCAATGAACATAATACTTCGCGCATTACTGTATCAGAATTAATATGATAAAAAAAGTATTATATCGAACTAAAATCTAAATGAACACTAGATAGAAAAAGTAAGCCTGACTAATAAAACTCTTTTAACATACTTACTGGAATTTCAGATTTGTCTCTAATTCCGTCTTTTTTCAATTTCTTCCGTGTCTTCAAAATTTTTTGCCTGTGAATCTGAGATAATATTAACAATATCTAAGCCTAATAAAATTCGTAAGAATATTTACATTCGATTTGTAGATTTTCCTTGTATCAGCCTTTTCCTTTTTCTTCATTGTTTCCTTGTCTCAGTCTTTTCCTAATTTCCCCATTGCCTTCATATTTCTTTACCTGAAAGTCTAGCATACCATTAAAAATATCTAAGCCTAATAAAAACCCTATTAATCCTAATGGCGGGTATTTCTAACGGTGGGAATGGGTCTAAATCTATCTCTAACAAAAGAAAATATTAAAAACAAAAATGCCATGGCAATCCCTGTTAATACTTTTCTTCTTTGGTCGGTGTCACGACATTCTGTTTCCTGTTGAAAATACCTCAAAAATAGAAGAGAAAATAATGATTAAGATAAATAAGATAGGGAAATATGAATAGAGCATATTACTAAAAAAAGCTTTATTATCAAATATTCAATATCAGCAATGAACATAATACTTCGCGCATTACTGTATCAGAATTAATATGATAAAAAAAGTATTATATCGAACTAAAATCTAAATAAACACTAGATAGAAGAAGTAAGCCTGACTAATGAAACACTTGTAACATACTTACCGGAATTTCAGATTTGTCTCTGATTTTGTCCTTTTCCAATTTCTCCAGTGCCTTCAAAATTCTGAGCCTGAGAAGCTAAAATAATAATAACAATATCTAAGCCTAATAAAATTCGTAAAAATATTTACATGTAATTTGTAGATTTTCCTTGCATCAGTCTTTTCCTAATTTTCCCAGTTTCTTTATAGTTCTGTGCCTGAGAAGCTAGAATAACATTAAAAGTATCTAAGCCTAATAAAATCCCTATTATTCCTAATGGCGGGAATGGGTCTAATTCTAAATCAATCTATACCAAATGAGGTATTAAAAACAAAAAAAAACATGGCAATCCCTGTTAATACTTTTCTTCTTTCGTCGGTGTCACGACATTCTGTTTCCTGTTTAAAATACCTCAAAAATAGAAGAGAAAATAATGATTAAGATAAATAAGATGGGCAAATATAAATAGAGCATATCACTAAAAAACTTATTATCAAATATTCAATATCAGCAATGAACATAATACTTAGCGCATTACTGTATCAGAATTAATATGATCAAAAAAGTATTATATCGAACTAAAATCTAAATGAACACTAGATAGAAAAAGTAAGCCTGACTAATAAAACACTTTTAACATACTTACTGGAATTTCAGATTTGTCTCTAATTCCGTCTTTTTTCAATTTCTTCTGTGTCTTCAAAATTTTTTGCCTGTGAAGCTGAGATAACATTAACAATATCTGAGCCTAATAAAATTCGTAAGAATATTTACATTCAATTTGTAGATTTTCCTTGTATCAGTCTTTTCCTATTTTCTTCATTGTTTCCTTGTATCAGTCTTTTCCTAATTTCCCCATTGCCTTCATAATTCTTTACCTGAAAGTCTAGCATACCATTAAAAATATCTAAGCCTAATAAAAACCCTATTAATCCTAATGGCGGGTATTTCTAACGGTGGGAATGGGTCTAAATCAAATCTATCTCTAACAAAAGAAAATATTAAAAACAAAAATGCCATGGCAATCTCTGTTAATTCTTTTCTTTAGTGGTCGGTGTCACGACATTCTGTTTCCTGTTGAAAATACCTCAAAAATAAAAGAGAAAATAATGATTAAGATAAATAAGATAGGCAAATATGAATAGAGCATATTACTAAAAAAAGCTTCGTTATCAAATATTCAATATCAGCAATGAACATAATACTTCGCGCATTACTGTATCAGAATTAATATGATAAAAAAAGTATTATTTCAAACTAAAATCTAAATAAACACAAGATAGAAGAAGTAAGCCTGACTAATGAAACACTTGTAACATACTTACCGGAATTTCAGATTTGTCTCTGATTTTGTCTTTTTTCAATTTCTCCAGTGCCTTCAAAATTCTGAGCCTGAGAAGCTAAGATAATAATAACAATATCTAAGCCTAATAAAATTCGTAAAAATGTTTACATGTAATTTGTAGATTTTCCTTGCATCAGTCTTTTCCTAATTTTCCCAGTTCCTTTATAGTTCTGTGCCTGAGAAACTAGAATAACATTAAAAGTATCTGAGCCTAATAAAAACCCTATTATTCCTAATGGCGGGAATGGGTCTAATTCTAAATCTATCTATACCAAATAAAGTATTAAAAACAAAAAAAACATGGCAATTCCTGTTAGTTCTTTTCTTCTTTCGTCGGTGTCACGACATTCTGTTTCCTGTTGAAAATACCTCGAAAATAGAAGAGAAAATAATGATTAAGATAAATAAGATGGGCAAATATAAATAGAGCATATTACTAAAAAAGCTTTATTATCAAATATTCAATATCAGCAATGAACATAATACTTAGCGCATTACTGTATCAGAATTAATATGATCAAAAAAGTATTATATCGAACTAAAATCTAAATGAACACTAGATAGAAAAAGTAAGCCTGACTAAGTAAACACTTTTAACATACTTACTGGAATTTCAGATTTGTCTCTAATTCCGTCTTTTTTCAATTTCTTCCGTGTCTTCAAAATTTTTTGCCTGTGAAGCTGAGTTAACATTAACAATATGTAAGCCTAATAAAATTCGTAAGAATATTTACATTCAATTTGTAGATTTTCCTTGTATCAGTCTTTTCCTATTTTCTTCATTGTTTCCTTGTATCAGTCTCTTCCTATTTTCTTCATTGTTTCTTTGTATCAGTCTTTTCCTAATTTCCCCATTGCCTTCATAATTCTTTGCCTGAAAGTCTAGAATACCATTAAAAATATCTAAGCCTAATAAAAACCCTATTAATCCTAATGGCGGGTATTTCTAACGGTGGGAATGGGTCTAAATCTATCTCTAACAAAAGAAAATATTAAAAACAAAAATGCCATGGCGATCCCTGTTAACACTTTTCTTCTTTGGTCGGTGTCACGACATTCTGTTTCCTGTTGAAAATACCTCAAAAATAGAAGAGAAAATAATGATTAAGATAAATAAGATAGGCAAATATGAATAGAGCATATTACTAAAAAAAGCTTTATTATCAAATATTCAATATCAGCAATGAACATAATACTCCGCGCATTACTGTATCAGAATTAATATGATAAAAAAAGTATTATATCGAACTAAAATCTAAATAAACACAAGATAGAAGAAGTAAGCCTGACTAATGAAACACTTGTAACATACTTACCGGAATTTCAGATTTGTCTCTGATTTTGTCTTTTTCCAATTTCTCCAGTGCCTTCAAAATTCTGAGCCTGAGAAGCTAAGATAATAATAACAATATCTAAGCCTAATAAAATTCGTAAAAATGTTTACATGTAATTTGTAGATTTTCCTTGCATCAGTCTTTTCCTAATTTTCCCAGTTCCTTTATAGTTCTGTGCCTGAGAAACTAGAATAACATTAAAAGTATCTAAGCCTAATAAAAACCCTATTATTCCTAATGGCGGGAATGGGTCTAATTCTAAATCTATCTATACCAAATAAAGTATTAAAAACAAAAAAAACATGCCAATCCCTGTTAATACTTTTCTTCTTTCGTCGGTGTCACGACATTCTGTTTCCTGTTGAAAATACCTCAAAAATAGAAGAGAAAATAATGATTAAGATAAATAAGATGGGCAAATATAACTAGAGCATATTACTAAAAAAGCTTTATTATCAAATATTCAATATCAGCAATGAACATAATACTTAGCGCATTACTGTATCAGAATTAATATAATCAAAAAAGTATTATATCGAACTAAAATGTAAATGAACACTAGATAGAAAAAGTAAGCCTGACTAATGAAACACTTTTAACATACTTACTGGAATTTCAGATTTGTCTCTAATTCCGTCAATTTTCAATTTCTTCCGTGTCTTCAAAATTTTTTGCCTGTGAAGCTGAGATAACATTAACAATATCTAAGCCTAATAAAATTCGTAAGAATATTTACATTCAATTTGTAGATTTTCCTTGTATCAGTCTTTTCCTATTTTCTTCATTGTTTCCTTGTATCAGTCTTTTCCTATTTTCTTCATTGTTTCTTTGTATCAGTCTTTTCCTAATTTCCCCATTGCCTTCATAATTTTTTGCCTGAAAGTCTAGAATACCATTAAAAATATCTAAGCCTAATAAAAACCCTATTAATCCTAATGGCGGGTATTTCCAACGGTGGGAATGGGTCTAAATCTATCTCTAACAAAAGAAAATATTAAAAACAAAAATGCCATGGCGATCCCTGTTAACACTTTTCTTCTTTGGTCGGTGTCACGACATTCTGTTTCCTGTTGAAAATACCTCAAAAATAGAAGAGAAAATAATGATTAAGATAAATAAGATAGGCAAATATGAATAGAGCATATTACTAAAAAAAGCTTTATTATCTAATATTCAATATCAGCAATGAACATAATACTTCGCGCATTACTGTATCAGAATTAATATGATAAAAAAAGTATTATATCGAACTAAAATCTAAATGAACACTAGATAGAAAAAGTAAGCCTGACTAATAAAACACTTTTAACATACTTACTGGAATTTCAGATTTGTCTCTAATTCCGTCTTTTTTCAATTTCTTCCGTGTCTTCAAAATTTTTTGCCTGTGAATCTGAGATAATATTAACAATATCTAAGCCTAATAAAATTCGTAAGAATATTTACATTCGATTTGTAGATTTTCCTTGTATCAGCCTTTTCCTTTTTCTTCATTGTTTCCTTGTCTCAGTCTTTTCCTAATTTCCCCATTGCCTTCATATTTCTTTACCTGAAAGTCTAGCATACCATTAAAAATATCTAAGCTTAATAAAAACCCTATTAATCCTAATGGCGGGTATTTCTAACGGTGGGAATGGGTCTAAATCTATCTCTAACAAAAGAAAATATTAAAAACAAAAATGCCATGGCAATCCCTGTTAATACTTTTCTTCTTTGGTCGGTGTCACGACATTCTGTTTCCTGTTGAAAATACCTCAAAAATAGAAGAGAAAATAATGATTAAGATAAATAAGATAGGAAAATGTGAATAGAGCATATTACTAAAAAAAGCTTTATTATCAAATATTCAATATCAGCAATGAACATAATACTTCGCGCTTTACTGTATCAGAATTAATATGATAAAAAAAGTATTATATCGAACTAAAATCTAAATAAACACTAGATAGAAGAAGTAAGCCTGACTAATGAAACACTTGTAACATACTTACCGGAATTTCAGATTTGTCTCTGATTTTGTCCTTTTCCAATTTCTCCAGTGCCTTCAAAATTCTGAGCCTGAGAAGCTGAAATAATAATAACAATATCTAAGCCTAATAAAATTCGTAAAAATATTTACATGTAATTTGTAGATTTTCCTTGCATCAGTCTTTTCCTAATTTTCCCAGTTTCTTTATAGTTCTGTGCCTGAGAAGCTAGAATAACATTAAAAGTATCTAAGCCTAATAAAATCCCTATTATTCCTAATGGCGGGAATGGGTCTAATTCTAAATCAATCTATACCAAATGAGGTATTAAAAACAAAAAAAACATGGCAATCCCTGTTAATACTTTTCTTCTTTCGTCAGTGTCACGACATTCTGTTTCCTGTTTAAAATACCTCAAAAATAGAAGAGAAAATAATGATTAAGATAAATAAGATGGGCAAATATAAATAGAGCATATCACTAAAAAACTTATTATCAAATATTCAATATCAGCAATGAACATAATACTTAGCGCATTACTGTATCAGAATTAATATGATCAAAAAAGTATTATATCGAACTAAAATCTAAATGAACACTAGATAGAAAAAGTAAGCCTGACTAATAAAACACTTTTAACATACTTACTGGAATTTCAGATTTGTCTCTAATTCCGTCTTTTTTCAATTTCTTCTGTGTCTTCAAAATTTTTTGCCTGTGAAGCTGAGATAACATTAACAATATCTGAGCCTAATAAAATTCGTAAGAATATTTACATTCAATTTGTAGATTTTCCTTGTATCAGTCTTTTCCTATTTTCTTCATTGTTTCCTTGTATCAGTCTTTTCCTAATTTCCCCATTGCCTTCATAATTCTTTACCTGAAAGTCTAGCCTACCATTAAAAATATCTAAGCCTAATAAAAACCCTATTAATCCTAATGGCGGGTATTTCTAACGGTGGGAATGGGTCTAAATCTATCTCTAACAAAAGAAAATATTAAAAACAAAAATGCCATGGCAATCTCTGTTAATTCTTTTCTTTAGTGGTCGGTGTCACGACATTCTGTTTCCTGTTGAAAATACCTCAAAAATAAAAGAGAAAATAATGATTAAGATAAATAAGATAGGCAAATATGAATAGAGCATATTACTAAAAAAAGCTTTATTATCAAATATTCAATATCAGCAATGAACATAATACTTCGCGCATTACTGTATCAGAATTAATATGATAAAAAAAGTATTATATCGAACTAAAATCTAAATAAACACTAGATAGAGGAAGTAAACCTGAGTAATGAAACACTTGTAACATACTTACCGGAATTTCAGATTTGTCTCTGATTTTTTCTTTTTCCAATTTCTCCAGTGCCTTCAAAATTCTGAGCCTGAGAAGCTAAGATAATAATAACAATATCTAAGCCTAATAAAATTCGTAAAAATATTTACATGTAATTTGTAGATTTTCCTTGCATCAGTCTTTTCCTAATTTTCCCAGTTCCTTTATAGTTCTGTGCCTGAGAAGCTAGAATAACATTAAAAGTATCTGAGCCTAATAAAAACCCTATTATTCCTAATGGCGGGAATGGGTCTAATTCTAAATCTATCTATACCAAATAAAGTATTAAAAACAAAAAAAACATGGCAATCCGTGTTAATACTTTTCTTCTTTCGTCGGTGTCACGACATTCTGTTTCCTGTTGAAAATACCTCAAAAATAGAAGAGAAAATAATGATTAAGATAAATAAGATGGGCAAATATAAATAGAGCATATTACTAAAAAAGCTTTATTATCAAATATTCAATATCAGCAATGAACATAATACTTAGCGCATTACTGTATCAGAATTAATATGATCAAAAAAGTATTATATCGAACTAAAATCTAAATGAACACTAGATAGAAAAAGTAAGCCTGACTAATGAAACACTTTTAACATACTTACTGGAATTTCAGATTTGTCTCTAATTCCGTCTTTTTTCAATTTCTTCCGTGTCTTCAAAATTTTTTGCCTGTGAATCTGAGATAACATTAACAATATCTAAGCCTAATAAAATTCGTAAGAATATTTACATTCGATTTGTAGATTTTCCTTGTATCAGCCTTTTCCTATTTTTTTCATTATTTCCTTGTATCAGTCTTTTCCTAATTTCCCCATTGCCTTCATAATTCTTTACCTGAAAGTCTAGCATACCATTAAAAATATCTAAGCCTAATAAAAACCCTATTAATCCTAATGGCGGGTATTTCTAACGGTGGGAATGGGTCTAAATCTATCTCTAACAAAAGAAAATATTAAAAACAAAAATGCCATGGCAATCTCTGTTAATTCTTTTCTTTAGTGGTCGGTGTCACGACATTCTGTTTCCTGTTGAAAATACCTCAAAAATAGAAGAAAAAATAATGATTAAGATAAATAAGATAGGCAAATATGAATAGAGCATATTACTAAAAAAAACTTTATTATCAAATATTCAATATCAGCAATGAACATAATACTTCGCGCATTACTGTATCAGAATTTATATGATAAAAAAAGTATTATATCGAACTAAAATCTAAATAAACACTAGATAGAGGAAGTAAGCCTGAGTAATGAAACACTTGTAACATACTTACCGGAATTTCAGATTTGTCTCTGATTTTTTCTTTTTCCAATTTCTCCAGTGCCTTCAAAATTCTGAGCCTGAGAAGCTAAGATAATAATAACAATATCTAAGCCTAATAAAATTTGTAAAAATATTTACATGTAATTTGTAGATTTTCCTTGCATCAGTCTTTTCCTAATTTTCCCAGTTCCTTTATAGTTCTGTGCCTGAGAAGCTAGAACAACATTAAAAGTATCTAAGCCTAATAAAAACCCTATTATTCCTAATGGCGGGAATGGGTCTAATTCTAAATATATCTATACCAAATAAAGTATTAAAAACAAAAAAAACATGGCAATCCCTGTTAATACTTTTCTTCTTTCGTCGGTGTCACGACATTCTGTTTCCTGTTAAAAATACCTCAATAATAGAAGAGAAAATAATGATTAAGATAAATAAGATGGGCAAATATAAATAGAGCATATTACTAAAAAAGCTTTATTATCAAATATTCAATATCAGCAATGAACATAATACTTAGCGCATTACTGTATCAGAATTAATATGATCAAAAAATTATTATATCCAACTAAAATCTAAATGAACACTAGATAGAAAAAGTAAGCCTGACTAATGAAACACTTTTAACATACTTACTGGAATTCCAGATGTGTCTCTAATTCCGTCTTTTTTCATTTTCTTCCGTGTCTTCAAAATTTTATGCCTGTGAAGCTGAGATAACATTAACAATATGTAAGCCTAATAAAATTCGTAAGAATATTTACATTCAATTTGTAGATTTTCCTTGTATCAGTCTTTTCCTATTTTCTTCATTGTTTCCTTGTATCAGTCTTTTCCTAATTTCCCCATTACCTTCATAATTCTTTGCCTAAAAGTCTAGAATACCATTAAAAATATCTAAGCCTAATAAAAACCCTATTAATCCTAATGGCGGGTAATTCTAACGGTGGGTATGGGTCTAAATCTATCTCTAACAAAAGAAAATATTAAAAACAAAAATGCCATGGCAATCCCTGTTAATTCTTTTCTTTAGTGGTCGGTGTCACGACATTCTGTTTCCTGTTGAAAATACCTCAAAAATAGAAGAGAAAATAATGATTAAGATAAATAAGATAGGCAAATATGAATAGAGCATATTACTCAAAAAAGCTTTAATATCAAATATTCAATATCAGCAATGAACATAATACTTTATCAGAACTGTATCAGAATTAATATGATAAAAAAAGTAATATATCGAACTAAAATCTAAATAAACACTAGATAGAAGAAGTAAGCCTGACTAATGAAACACTTGTAACATACTTACCGGAATTTCAGATTTGTCTCTGATTTTGTCTTTTTCCAATTTCTCCAGTGCCTTTAAAATTCTGAGCCTGAGAAGCTAAGATAATAATAACAATATCTAAGCCTAATAAAATTCGTAAAAATATTTACATGTAATTTGTAGATTTTCCTTGCATCAGTCTTTTTCTAATTTTTCCAGTTCCTTTATAGTTCCGTGCCTGAGAAGCTAGAATAACATTAAAAGTATCTAAGCCTAATAAAAACCCTATTATTCCTAATGGCGGGAATGGGTCTAATTCTAAATCAATCTATACCAAATAAAGTATTAAAAAGAAATGAAACATGGCAATCCCTGTTAATACTTTTCTTCTTTGGTCGGTGTCACGACATTCTGTTTCCTGTTGAAAATACCTCAAAAATAGAAGAGAAAATAATGATTAAGATAAATAAGATGGGCAAATATAAATGGAGCATATTACTAAAAAAGCTTTATTATCAAATATTCAATATCAGCAATGAACATATTACTTCGCGCATTACTGTATCAGAATTAATATGATCAAAAAAGTATTATATCGAACTAAAATCTAAATGAACACTAGATAGAAAAAGTAAGCCTGACTAATGAAACACTTTTAACATACTTACTGGAATTTCAGATTTGTCTCTAATTCCGTCTTTTTTCAATTTCTTCCGTGTCTTCAAAATTTTTTGCCTGTGAAGCTGAGATAACATTAACAATATCTAAGCCTAATAAAATTCGTAAGAATATTTACATTCAATTTGTAGATTTTCCTTGTATCAGTCTTTTCCTAATTTCCCCATTGCCTTCATAATTCTTTGCCTGAAAGTCTAGAATACCATTAAAAATATCTAAGCCTAATAAAAACCCTATTAATCCTAATGGCGGGTATTTCTAACGGTGGGAATGGGTCTAAATCTATCTCTAACAAAAGAAAATATTAAAAACAAAAATGCCATGGCAATCCCTGTTAATACTTTTCTTCTTTGGTCGGTGTCACGACATTCTGTTTCCTGTTGAAAATACCTCAAAAATAGAAGAGAAAATAATGATTAAGATAAATAAGATAGGCAAATATGAATAGAGCATATTACTAAAAAAAAGCTTTATTATCAAATATTCAATATCAGCAATGAACATAATACTTCGCGCATTACTGTATCAGAATTAATATGATAAAAAAAGTGTTATATCGAACTAAAATCTAAATAAACACTAGATAGAAGAAGTAAGCCTGACTAATGAAACACTTGTAACATACTTACCGGAATTTCAGATTTGTCTCTGATTTTGTCTTTTTCCAATTTCTCCAGTGCCTTCAAAATTCTGAGCCTGAGAAGCTAAGATAATAATAACAATATCTAAGCCTAATAAAATTCGTAAAAATATTTACATGTAATTTGTAGATTTTCCTTGCATCAGTCTTTTCCTAATTTTCCCAGTTTCTTTATAGTTCTGTGCCTGAGAAGCTAGAATAACATTAAAAGTATCTAAGCCTAATAAAAACCCTATTATTCCTAATGGCGGGAATGGGTCTGATTCTAAATCTATCTATACCAAATAAAGTATTAAAAACAAAAAGGCCATGGCAAGATCTGTTAATACTTTTCTTCTGTTGTCGGTGTCACGATATCTTGTTTTCCTGTTGAAAATATCTCCAAAAATACAATAGAAAATAATGAATATGACAAATAAGATAGCTTAATATAGAAACAGCATATTACAAAAAAAGCTTATTAAAAAATATACAATATCAGTAATAAACGACAATATAATTAATAAATCAGTAATATACAATAACAGTAATAAAAATATAAGAATAACGTAAAACGAAAGAACCATTTTAAACTTATCCTACCAGGACATCAAATACAGGATTGCATTGCAGGTTGTTAGAATACAAATAACAATTGCATATAGTTTTCTGAGCTATGATTCAATTCATTAATAAATATACAATCGAAAATCCTTTTGCAATTATTCAAATTACATAAATAGTTAGTTCCTCACGGGTCGACCCATGTTATAAACATCCGCATATAATCCTTTTACAGTGTGCATGACATTTTGTTATAGTTTTAAACAACAGTCTTATTTGATATAAAAGACATGTGTATGTGCTGCCCAATGCATTTGTTTGCGATCACATATTAGTAATCAGTGCACTTACATACGAGCTTAAAGTACGTATGGCAATGAAATACAGTCTTAAACAACAGTCTATTTTTCTGTATCAAAGTCTTGTGTGTGGACTCGATGCATTTGTTGGCTAGCGCATCTCAGTTATCTTTAACAAAACTCTTCTTCATATTCAAATAATTGAGTTGTATTTTCTTTTGAAAAACAGAAAGATTCGTCATGTTCCATAATTGAAGAATCCTGTAAAAATATATATACATTTAGTTATTATGCACTTTTATAGTAGAGGAAGTGAATTATTAGCAACTTATTTTGTATGATGAGGCTCTACAAGACGCCTATAACGTGTTGGGCGGTGACGCTGCGCGACATCAACTCCCTTAAGACTTATAACCTGCCAGTTTTCTCGATATTAACAACTCCACATCTTTGAATATGATTGAAGTCTATTACTGGCAATGAAATATCCAGTCTACATGAACAAAGTACGAGAAACGAATAATATGTGATGAGAAATGTCAAATAGTATGCTGATAAAAATGATTATTGTAGAGGTCGAAACGCATAATGTAGAAGCCAAAACTATTAACCCTACTTTTCACATATGCCAATATACTGGGACATCTGTCATACTTGGTCATAATGTATTGGGTTGCTAACGTTTACGACCAACCTAAGTATGTCGACAACATACTTAATTCAAAAAGATGCAAACAATAGCAACATTAATTTATGTAATATAAATAAACCCTATCATTTAAACAAAATATAAAACAAGCAAACAATCCGATTATTACAGCAATTAAATTAACACTACTTGAACGACAAACTTCTAATGCAAATTAACTTTTAAATAGCCGACCTGCAATGATCCGAAATAACTATGAACAAATAAGAATATGAGGAGACAAGACCGATACAAGATTTTGTTGAAGTCAATATGCCTCTTTTCTTCCCACAAACAGAAGATGAAATTGCCTTAAGGAGAGAAGTCTATGAGCGGTCATTCGAAAGTACAATGCCCGATAACTTTCGAAATAACCCCGGGTCAGATATATATACGGAAGAAAACAATTAAATCTGTTGCTGAGGAAATAAATCTTAGTAGTAGTATGTGAAACATACTATTATATGCTTGAGATGGCTTAAAAAATATGCTATTTGATATCTTACCAGTTTTTTAGGTTTGCAGTAAAAGAGTACATTGTTTTACAACATATATTTGATACAATAACGCATGAAGTGTATATCTATTTTAAACATTCCATTAACGTTCATTACATTATACTAGAGATTCCAACTAAGAGATTTACCGATACCTTTTGTCGCCAATCGAGTTGTGTGCGTAGAATTTTATGCCATGACAACGTCGTATTTTGTATTTTGCACATCGAAACATTCACATTCGATATATTTCGTCATGATTTCCATGCAATGTTAAAAATGTCAATATAAAAAATTGGCTGCAAAAATAGCCAAATTAGTTGGGCTGATAAATGGCTAAAATCATGTCATAATCATATTCCCGTTTCTATTCGCGCGGTTGGGAAACTACATTGCTCCTACCTAACGAGGCTAATACCGCGAACACGATCACTCCAAGCAAAAAATAATTTTCATGTCAGTATTTCAACCTACTTTTTAAAACATTATGGAATAGATTAAAAGTTAATTATCTTGAAAATATCAGTCTACATTTAGCCGATATCGATACGAATACCGATACCAAAATATTGTCGATATCACCGATACCCGATATCTTTTACCGAAATTCTTATATATTAGTTTTGACCAGCACTGACTGCATGTATAACGACATTGATGTTTGTTTTAAGCAGAAGGTAAAGCACTCATTTCAGCATTCCAAACCGAAATTGAAATACAAGAAAAGTCAATATACCGCAATTAATGATAAAATAAAACTAGTAAATAATACACGATAGTAATATGAACATTTGTTAAAAAATCACTATTCAAGGCAGACAATATTATTGCAAAATGAACATATCATATTGGGTTATTAGGCTGTTAATATTTGGAATCAGTTAATATTTGAACGTGTAGTAGAAACAAGTACAACAGGTAGAAATTGCGTGTAAAAATTCCCACTATAATATTATGTTCTTTTTTAAACCAAGAGCAAAAAACTGTAAGTCAAAAACTATCATAAAGTCTTGACAACAAAAAAAAATGAAAAACTATGAAACGTAAAGAACTACAGAAACAAATGTTCGTAGAAGTATGTAATTGACAGACATTTTTCTTCTTTACAGGTATCCCATATTTTTCTCTTTATATTGTTAACGGCGTTCTATATTTTGTACTAAACCCAAGGAGAGTTTATTTGATTTGGGAGATTTGTTTTCTTTAATATTTATAGTCACGTTAACATATTTTAGAATATGATTTTAAAACAATCGCACTACGAATAAGAGTTTTAGGATGTACCTACATGGAAGCCAGTAGAACCCACATTTTTATTTTTTTAAATCTTAAACTGATATGATTTGGCACAATTACATCCAACACGCGCCGTCAGTTAACAGTTAGTTGGACGTGTTTTATTCTAAAATATTCTAACACTCTCCAACATTAAAGGATTAGCAGAGGATCAGCTAAAATAGAAGAACAAACGATTAGGCAAAGGCCTAAATAATATAGCTCGGCATGTGTGCAATGTAAATTGGATATTTTCTGCCTTGCCAGCCTGTTTGGGACTGTTTTCTATGCGCTGGAAAATATGAATATCCAATGTAAGCGTCAAGTATAAAACAATGCAGCCTACAACCAATTTAGCAACCAATCACTAGAAATCATTTTTTTTACTACATTGGATACCCGACAGCCAGAGGAGGACAAAGAAGTCGGAACAACAACCGTTGGAATATTGAGCGCACAAACCGAGGATAAACAGATCGAGCAATAATCAAACACATCAATTAAATCACAATCAAAAACTATATAAAATATTTTGTACAGAGACAAAACTAAATGTGAAAAGAAAAACTAGCCTTGACAAAATGAAAAATTTGAAATGTTAGGAACTCCGGAAAAACGGCCCGCGAATGAACCCGAACGACTTTCGCGATTATTGCTGCATATTATTGTATTTTATTATTTACAGTTTCGTGTACAAAATGGCCACTTATTAGCAGAAGATAAGCTAAAAAAGAAAAACATACGATTGAGCGAGGGATTAATAAATATGACCTGGCATGCGAGCAGTGTAACTAAGATTTTTCTAGCTTGTCAGCTTGCTTAAAACATGTTAACTTTTCGTTCAAAAATAAACCATTTCAATACACATATTAAGAACCATGAATATTCAGTGTCAGCGTTGGATAAATAACAATTTAGCTAATAAAACAGAACTAGACAGCAAATAACAGAAAATATCATTTTACGTCCTACAAGCATATTAAAAAGTTAATATTTAGGGTTGAAAATACGATAAAGTTCCACGAGAAACTCAATGTTGGCTCGTGAGATACTAAGTAATTACTTTTCACCCAGTTATTTGTATCTGGTCCTTCTGTAATATAATTTGTACAACCCTGCTGTTTGATCTACATTTTTTACCACCAAAACTAAGTCGTGTCTAATGAATTCACTAAGAAGACAAAATCCGAAAAGTAACTTGCGTTTTTTTATGAATCTGTTGCTGTGCAACTTTCAAACATAAGATCAAGCGTTTTTGTTATGGCGGGGATATAGTGTGAGAAATTTGTATAAAAAAGGGTGTTAGAAACAAGAATTTTGCAGTTCATTTATCTCTCTTCATTACATAGCTTAAGATTTTCGCAAAATATCATTATATAATACAGCATTGCTCTGCAAAAGTATTCGCAATCTCTAATGAAGAACAAACTGATCAGTGTCGTTGCGACAAATTCAGAAAATTCTGAAAATTTACCTAAAAGTCCTCATGTTGCGTGCTTTCAAATCTACCAATTTATTACGCTTCATCAGAAAATTAGAAGTGACCATTTCATTTCTTTCTTAAATTTGTGGAAACGTCCAACGCTTTTTTGTTGATACGTTTTCTTTTATTTCCCCACTATTCAGCTTAACATTCTTACTTTGCATCTTTACTATTTTACTCTTACAATAAACATCATTTAGCATTCACAAATGTATTTTTGTACGGCTGAGACATTAATGCGACAATGACTTAGAAATAAATTATTATTTATCAGAATTTTTTGTATTTAAATAAAAATTTACCAAAGACAAATCTGGATCGGGCATTCAAGTTAACAACAAAATCAAATTCAATTCAACAAAAGCATTTATTTCAAAGAAACACCATCGAATGCAGATTTCAATTTTTTTAATTATTCCTAACCCGAATCCTAACCCAAACTAGACAACCACTAATTTGTTATTTTGAAGCTTTAAGTTTTAAATTCAATTCAATGGAGGCATTTTTTTCAAATCAAATCTCTCAAATTTCAAAGAAACATTTACAACTGTAGTAATATACCTAAATAATTAGTATATTGCACTATAAGTTTTTTCAAAAACATTGAATTATTTCAAACTTTTCCGACCCAGCGGGGAAAAAATTGAATATTTCATTAAATCGAGGATTGAATAAATAACTTTATTCAACAAAAAGCTGTGGTGGGACAATGTGGTATTCGAAAAGGATAAATTTTACAAAAATTGATTGATTTCAGAAAAAAATTTAATTATTTCGATCTAATTTCGACTTGGGGGTTAAAATTTGAATGTACCAATAATTTTTCGAACTATGACATTATGTGAACTATATGAACTATGTTAAGTTTGGAGTTTATAAATGACAGAAAATGTAATTTGATAAATTAGATATGAATTGGATAAATATTCCAACAAATCTATTCGTACCTGTCTGCTCTAGCGAACAGGCAACCTCAAATAAAACAACACTCCGTAGATTTTCCAATTTCTAAACCCTAACCATTCCAAGCCTGTCGAACCCCTGCGCTATCCTGAAAGCTACCGCCAACCCCCATTGTACCAAATGGTTGTAATTAGGACCCCAATTCCCGACTTTAAAAAGGGGAAGCATAATTTCGTGCAAGGTTATAGAAAATTAAAAGATTTAGGTTGAAAATCCTTGGCTTGCCATACCAACTCCAGATGTTTCAAATTCATAATCAGAAAGCATCAAAGGGCACTATCATATAAGCACAAACACCAGAGCGCGCGACATCCGTGGAGATGACGGGTTCACTAAAACTTACAACTGCGCAACGCTATACAAACAGCAACGCTAATATATTAGTTGTTGAAAGTGTAAGTTTGAATATCTGAGATGAACTGTAGTTAAATTTGCATAATTAGTAGACGATGTGATAGAAAAGTCCCATAATATAAAACTGTTTTGATTTGAAGGAACCTCGTCGAATCCCTGAAACAACACCAACGAACACCAAAAATTTAACCCTGGTTAAAAACTACTGTTCTAGCATATTGGAAAACTAACAAAACGCTATGGCAACGAAATAAACCCATAAAGTACGAATACAATAAATACTATAAAATGATGCCCGACCAATTGTATTAATGCAGCCGCAAATGCCCTCATTGCCTGTATTATAACCCCATTGTTGGCTACTGGCGCATACTTCGATACTTGTCAAACGATGGGAGAACGCCCAAAAGGAAACATAACCCGCGTCTTTTTGGGAATTATGTATACGAAATTACCAAATTAGCAAAATTTATCGCATACCAGCTAAGAACTGCACACTCGCCCGTGAACTAGAGGGTGGAAACCATTGCATTACATGGCTCTACGAAATTATAAAATAAAATTGGGCGAAATATTTTGGACATCTTGTGAGAATAATTCATATATTTGCAGCTCTTCATGACTAGCGGGATTTAACATCATATATCAGTTTATACCGGACAAAATATGAATTGAAAGATTTATAAGATTACATACTTGCTCTTTACTCTTTAGACTAAATAGGCTTCCATCTAACTCTGTGATGCACCATACTGTTAACACTGTCGATTCCGTTTGATGCAATGACTTTTTCAATCAGTGTTTTCGAAAACTGAAAATAAATATATAGTTTCATTATCAAGTTTTGGTGTAATAAATCACAAAAATGCTGTTTGACAGAGGTAAAGCAAAGCTAATCTTATATTAAAAATACATGAAAATATCAATTTAATGCCATGTTATGTGCATACCGAGTCCATCTTACTTTAGGTGGAACTAAATTTCGTTGACCTAAGACATTATCAAGGTATTTAATTCACAAGACAGAAATACAGAGAAGAGATATAGTTGTTCGAACTATGTCATTATCTATTCGGGTTTGGCTACTGTGGGTGGTAAAATAAATAAATGTTCACTCATTCTGTCTAACTGATACATCGAGTTGCGTGCGTAGAATTTTATGCCATTATGACGTCGTATTTTGCATTTTACACATCGAAAACTTCCCATTCGATATATTTCTTCATAATTTCCATGCAATGTTAAAAATGTCAATATAAAAAATTGGCTGCAAAAATAGCCAAATTAGTTGGGCTGATAAATGGCTAAAATCATGTCATAATCATATTCCCGTTTCTATTCGCGCGGTTGGGAAACTACATTGCTCCTACCTAACGAGGCTAATACCGCGAACACGATCACTCCAAGCAAAAAATAATTTTCATGTCATTATTTCAACCTACTTTTTAAAACATTATGGAATAGATTAAAAGTTAATTATCTTGAAAATATCAGTCTACATTTAGCCGATATCGATACGAATGCCGATACCAAAAAATTTCCGATATTACCGATACCCGATACCTTTTACCGAACACTTTTTACATTAGTTTTGACCAGCACTAACTGTATAACGACATTGATGTTTGTTTTAAGCAGAAGGTAAAACACTCATTTCAATCATTCCAAACCAAAATTGAAATAAGTGAAAAGTCAATATACCGCAATTAATGATAAAATAAAACATGTAAATAATACACGATAGTAATATGAACATTTTTTAAAAAATTACTATTCAAGGCAAAAAATATTATTGCAAAATGAACATATCATATTTGGTTAGTTTAGCTGTCCTCAGTTAATATTTGGACGTGATTCGACTTAAAATCATTCTAATTTGAATCGAGCAATAAAATTAGAACCTAGTTATAGTAAAAAAAAACGCGACTATCAGAACATAACCCGTAAGTTCAAATGATATTATCTTTTCATGGCATCATGATACCAAAACAAGTTTATAGATGACCTATTTTTAGGGGGAAAAGGAGAACAAACAACAAGAGAGAGACTCAAGTAGAAAATGCGTGTAAAAATTCACACTATAATATTATGGTCTTTTTTAAACCAAGAGTAAAAAACTGTAAAATCAAAAACTATCATAAAGTCTTGACAACAAAAAGAAATGAAAAAGTATGAAACGCAAAGAACTACACAGCAATTTGATAACAATCATAAACTATAGAAAATGTGTTGTACAGAGACAAAACAAAATGTGAAATAAAAAACTAGCCTGACAAAATGAAAAATTTGAAATGTTAGGAACTCCGGAAAAACGGCCCGCGAATGAACCCGAACGACTTTCGCGATTATTGCTGCATATTATTGTATTTTATTATTTCCAGTTTCGTGTAAAAATGACCACTTATTAGCAGAGGATCAGCTAAAAAAACATACGATTGAGCGAGGGATTAATAAATATGACCTGGCATGCGTGCAGTGTAACTAAGATTTTTCTAGCTTGTCAGCTTGCTTAAAACATGTTAACTTTTCGTTCAAAAATAAACCATTTCAATACACATATTAGAAACTATGAATATTCAGTGTTAGCTTCGGATAAATAACAATTCAGCTAATAAAACAGAACTAGACAGCAAACAACAGAAAATATCATTTTAATTCCTACAAGCATATTAAAAAGTTAATATTTAGGGTTGAAAATACGATAAAATTCCACGAGAAACTCAATGTTTGCTTGTGAGATACTAAGTAATACCTTTTCACCCAGTTATTTGTATCTGGTCCTCCTGTATTATAATTTGTACAACCCTGCTGTTTGATCTACATTTTTTACCACCAAAACTAAGTCGTGTCTAATGAATTCACTAAGGGAGACAAAATCCGAAAAGTAACTTGCGTTTTTTTATGAATCTGTTGCTGTGCAGCTTTCAAACATATGATCAAGCGTTTTTGTTATGGCGGAGATATAGTGTGAGAAATTTGTATAAAAAAGGGTGTTAGAAACAAGAATTTTGCAGTTCATTTATCTCTCTTCATTACATAGCTTAAGATTTTTGCAAAATATCATTATATAATACAGCATTGCTCTGCAAAAGTATTCGCAATCCCTAATGAAGAACAAACTGATTAGTGTCGTTCCGACAAATTCAGAAAATTCTGAAAATTTACCTAAAAGTCCTCATGTTGCGTGCTTTCAAATCTACCAATTTATTACGCTTCATCAGAAAATTAGAAGTGACCATTTCATTTCTTTTTTAAATTTGTGGAAACGTTCAACGCTTTTTTGTTGATACGTTTTCTTTCATTTCCCCACTATTCAGCTTAACATTCTTACTTTGCATCTTTACTATTTTACTCTTACAATAAACATCATTTAGCATTCACAAATGTATTTTTGTACGGCTAAGACATTAACGCGACAATGACTTAGAAATAAATTATTATTTATCAGAATTTTTTGTATTTAAATAAAAATTTACCAATGACAAATCTGGGTCGGGCATTCAAGTTAACAACAAAATTAAATTCAATTCAACGAAAGCAATTATTTCAAAAAACACCACCGAATGCAGATTTCAATTTTTTTAATTATTCCTAACCCGAATCCTAACCCAAGCTGGACAACCACTAATTTGTTATTTTGAAGCTTTAAGTTTTAAATTCAATTCAATGGAGGCATTTTTTTTCAAATCAAATCTCTCAATTTTCAAAGAAACATTTACAACTGTAGTAATATACCTAAATAATTAGTATATTGCACTATGAGTTTTTTCAAAAACATTGAATTATTTCGTACTTTTCCGACCCAGTGGGGAAAAAATTGAATATTCCATTAAATCGAGGATTGAATAAATAACTTAATTCAACAAAAAGCTGTGGTGGGACAATGTGGTATTCGAAAATGATAAATTTTACAAAAAATGATTGATTTCAGAAAAAAATTTAAATATTTCGATCTAATTTCGACTTGGGGGTTAAAATTTGAATGTACCAATAATTTTTCGAACTATGACATTATGTGAACTATATGAACTATGTGAAGTTTGGAGTTTATAAATGACAGAAAATGTAATTTGATAAATTAGATATGAATTGGATAAATATTCCAACAAATCTATTCGTACCTGTCTGCTCTAGCGAACAGGCAACCTCAAATAAAACAACACTCCGTAGATTTTGCAATTTCTAAACTCTAACCATACCAAGCCTGTCGAACCCATGCGCTATCCCGAAAGCTACCGCCAACCCCCATTGTACCAAATGGTTGTAATTAGGAGCCCAATTCCCGACTTTAAAAAGGGGAAGCATAATTTCGTGCAAGGTTATAGAAAATTAAAAGATTCAGGTTGAAAATGCTTGGCTTGCCATACCAACTCAAGATGTTTCAAATTCGTAATCAGAAAGCATCAAAGGGCACTATCATATAAGCACAAACACCAGAGCGCGCAACATCCGTGGAGATGACGGGTTCACTAAAACTTACAACTGCGCAACGCTATACAAACAGCAACGCTAATTTATTAGTTGTTGAAAGTGTAAGTTTGAATATCTGAGATGAACTGTAGTTAAATTTGCATAATTAGTAGACGATGTGATAGAAAAGTCCCATAATATAAAACTGTTTTAATTTAAAGGAACCTCGTCGAATCCCTGAAACAACACCAACGAACACCAAAAATTCGATTTAACCCTGGTTAAAAACTACTGTTCTAGCAAAGTAGAAAACTAACAAAACGCTATAGCAACGAAATAAACCCATAAAGTACGAATACAATAAATACTATAAAATGATGCCCGACCAATTGTATTATTGCAGCCGCAAATGCCCTCATTGCCTGTATTATAACGAACGACTCTACGAAATTATAAAATAAAATTGGGCGAAATATTTTGAACATCTTGTGAGAATAATTCACATATTTGCAGCTCTTTATGTCTAGCGGGATTTAACATCATATATCAGTTTATACCGGACAAAATATGAATTGAAAGATTTATAAGATTACATACTTGCTCTTTGCTCTCTAGACTAAATAGGCTTCCATCTAACTCTGTGATGCACCATACTGTTAACACTGTCGATTTCGTTTGATGCAATGACTTTTTCAAGCAGCGTTTCAGAAAACTGAAAATAAATATATAGTTTCATTATCAAGTTTTGTAGTCATAAATCACAAAATTCTGTTTGACAGAGGTAAAGCAAAGCTAATCTTATATTAAAAATACATAAAAATATCAATTTAATGCCATATTATGTGCATACCGAGTCCATCTTACTTTAGGTGGAACTAAATTTCGTTGACCTAAGACATTATCAAGGTATTTAATTCACAAGACAGAAATACAGAGAAGAGATATAGTTGTTCGAACTATGTCATTATCTATTCGGGTTTGGCTACTGTGGGTGGTAAAATAAATAAATGTTCACTCATTCTGTCTAACTGATACATCGAGTTGCGTGCGTAGAATTTTATGCCATTATGACGTCGTATTTTGCATTTTACACATCGAAAAATTCCCATTCGATATATTTCTTCATAATTTCCATGCAATGTTAAAAATGTCAATATAAAAAATTGGCTGCAAAAATAGCCAAATTAGTTGGGCTGATAAATGGCTAAAATCATGTCATAATCATATTCCCGTTTCTATTCGCGCGGTTGGGAAACTACATTGCTTCTACCTAACGAGGCTAATACCGCGAACACGATCACTCCAAGCAAAAAATAATTTTCATGTCAGTATTTCAACCTACTTTTTAAAACATTATGGAATAGATTAAAAGTTAATTATCTTGAAAATATCAGTCTACATTTAGCCGATATCGATACGAATGCCGATACCAAAAAATTTCCGATATTACCGATACCCGATACCTTTTACCGAACACTTTTTACATTAGTTTTGACCAGCACTAACTGTATAACGACATTGATGTTTGTTTTAAGCAGAAGGTAAAACACTCATTTCAATCATTCCAAACCAAAATTGAAATAAGTGAAAAGTCAATATACCGCAATTAATGATAAAATAAAACAAGTAAATAATACACGATAGTAATATGAACATTTGTTAAAAAATTACTATTCAAGGCAAAAAATATTATTGCAAAATGAACATATCATATTGGGTTTGTTTGGCTGTTCTCAGTTAATATTTGGACGTGATTCGACTTAAAATCATTCTAATTTGAATCGAGCAATAAAATTAGAACCAAGTTATAGTAAAAAAAAACGCGACTATCAGAACATAACCCGTAAGTTCAAATGATATTATCTTTTCATGGCATCATGATACCAAAACAAGTTTATAGATGAGCTATTATTAGGGGGAAAAGGAGAACAAACAACAAGAGAGAGACTCAAGTGGAAAATGCGTGTAAAAATTCACACTATAATATTATGGTCTTTTTTAAACCAAGAGCAAAAAACTGTAAAATCAAAAAATATCATAAAGTCTTGACAACAAAAAGAAATGAAAAAGTATGAAACGCAAAGAACTACACAGCAATTTGATAACAATCATAAACTATAGGAAATGTGTTGTACAGAGACAAAACAAAATGTGAAATAAAAAACTAGCCTTGACAAAATGAAGAATTTGAAATGTTAGGAACTCCGGATAAACAGCCCGCGAATGAACCCGAACGACTTTCGCGATTATTGCTGCATATTATTGTATTTTAGTCTTTCCAGTTTCGTGTACAAAATGACCACTTATACCTCGATTTAACCCTGGGTAAAAACTACTGTTCTAGCCTATTGAAAAACTAACAAAACGCTATGGCAACGAAATACAATAAATACTATAAAATGAGGGCCCACCAATTATATTAATGCATGCCGCAAATGCCCTCATTGCCTGTATTATAACCCCATTGTTGGCGACTGGCGCATATTTCGATATTTGTCAAACGATGGGAGAACGCCCAAAAGGGAACATAACCCGCGTCTTTTCGGGAATTATGTATACGAAATTACCAAATTAGCAAAATTTATCGCATACCAGCTAAAAACTGCACACTCGCCCGTGAACTAGAGGGTGGAAACCATTGCATTACATGACTCTACGAAATTATAAAATAAAATTGGGCGAAATATTTTGAACATCTTGTGAGAATAATTCACACATTTGCAGCTCCTTATGACTAGCGGGATTTAACATCATATATCAATTTATACCGGACAAAATATGAATTGAAAGATTTATAAGATTACATACTTGCTCTTTACTCTCTAGACTAAATAGGCTTCCATCTAACTCTGTGATGCACCATACTGTTAACACTGTCGATTTCGTTTGATGCAATGACTTTTTCAAGCAGCGTTTTAGAAAACTGAAAATAAATATATAGTTTCATTATCAAGTTTTGGAGTCATAAATCACAAAAAATGCTGTTTGACAGAGGTAAAGCAAAGCTAATCTTATATTAAAAATACATAAAAATATCAATTTAATGCCATGTTGTGTGCATACCGAGTCCATCTTACTTTAGGTGGAACTAAATTTCGTTGACCTAAGACATTATCAAGGTATTTAATTCACAAGACAGAAATACAGAGAAGAGATATAGTTGTTCGAACTATGTCATTATCTATTCGGGTTTAGCTGTGGGTGGTAAAATAAATAAATGTTCACTCATTCTGTCTAACTGATACATCGAGTTGCATGCGTAGAATTTTATGCCATTATGACGTCGTATTTTGCATTTTACACATCGGAAAATTTCTTTTGATACATTTCTTCATAAATGTCAATATAAAAAAAAAGCTTCAAAAATAGCCAAATTAGTGGGGCTGATAAATGGCTAAATTCATGTCATAATCATATTCTCGTTTCTATTCGCGCGGTTGGGAAACCATATATTGCTGCATTGTATTGTATTAGCACTTATTAGCAGAGGATCAGCTAAAAAAAGAAAAACATACGATTGAGCGAGGGATTAATAAATATGACCTGGCATGCGTGCAGTGTAACTAAGATTTTTCTAGCTTTTCAGTTTGCTTAAAACATGTTAACTTTTCGTTCAAAAATAAACCATTTCAATACACATATTAGAAACTATGAATATTCAGTGTCAGCTTCGGATAAATAACAATTCAGCTAATGAAACAGAACTAGATAGCAAACAACAGAAAATATCATTTTACTTCCTACAAGCATATTAAAAAGTTAATATTTAGGGTTGAAAATACGATAAAATTCAACGAGAAACTCAATGTTGGCTCGTGAGATACTAAGTAATTACTTTTCACCCAGTTATTTGTATCTGGTCCTCCTGTATTATAATTTGTACAACCCTGCTGTTTGATCTACATTTTTTACCACCAAAACTAAGTCTTTCCTAATGAATTCACTAAGGGAGACAAAATCCGAAAAGTAACTTGCGTTTTTTTATGAATCTGTTGCTGTGCAGCTTTCAAACATATGATCAAGCGTTTTTGTTATGGCGGAGATATAGTGTGAAGAATTTTGTAAAAAAAGGGTGTTAGAAACAAGAATTTTGCAGTTTATTTATCTCTCTTTATTACATAGCTTAAGCTTTTTGCAAAATATCATTATATAATACAGCATTGCTCTGCAAAAGTATGAAGAACAAACTGATCAGTGTCGTTGCGACAAATTCAGAAAATTCTGAAAATTTACCTAAAAGTCCTCATGTTGCGTGCTTTCAAATCTACCAATTTATTACGCTTCATCAGAGAATTAAAAGTGACCATTTCATTTCTTTCTCAAATTTGTGGAAACGTCCAACGCTTTTTTGTTGATACGTTTTCTTTCATTTCCCCACTATACAGCTTAACATTCTTACTTTGCATCTTTACTGTTTTACTCTTACAATAAACATCATTTAGCATTCACAAATGTATTTTTGTACGGCTGAGACATCGCGACAATGACTTAGAAATAAATTATTATTTATCAGAATTTTTTGTATTTAAATAAAAATTTACCAGGACAGATCTGGGTCGGGCATTCAAGTTAACAACAAAATTAAATTCAATTCAACGAAAGCATTTATTTCAAAAAACACCACCGAATGCAGATTTCAATTTTTTTAATTATTCCTAACCGGAATCCTAACCCAAGCTGGACAACCACTAATTTGTTATTTTGAAGCTTTAAGTTTTAAATTCAATTCAATGGAGGCATTTTTTTCAAATCAAATCTCTCATTTTTCAAAGAAACATTTACAACTGTGGTAATATACCTAAATAATTAGTATATTGCACTATAAGTTTTTTCAAAATCATTGAATTATTTCGTACTCTTCCGACCCAGCGGGGAAAAATTTAAATTGAATAAATAACTTAATTCAAAAAAAAGTTGTAGTGGAACAATGTGGTATTTGAAAGTTATAAATTTTACAAAAATTGATTGATTTCAGAAAAAAATTTAATTATTTCGATCTAATTTCGGCTTGGGGGTTAAAATTTGAATGTACCAATAATTTTTCGAAATATGACATTATGTGAACAATATGAACTATGTGAAGTTTTGAGTTTATAAATGACAGAAAATGTAATTTGATAAATTAGATATGAATTAGATAAATATTTCAACAAATCTATTCGTACCTGTCTGCTCTAGCGAAGAGGCAACCTCAAATAAAGCAACACTCCGTAGATTTTCCAAATTCTTAACCCTAACCATTCCAAGCCTGTCGAACCCCTGCGCTATCCTGAAAGCTACCGCCAACCCCCATTGTACCAAATGGTTGTAATTAGGAGCCCAATTCCCGACTTTATAAAGGGGAGCATAATTTCGTGCAAGGTTATAGAAAATTAAAAGACTTAGGTTGAAAATCCTTGGCTTGCCATAACAACCCAAGATGTTTCAAAGTCATAATCAGAAAGCATCAAAGGGCCCTGTCATATAAGCACAAACACCAGAGCGCGCGACATCCGCGGAGATGACGGGTTCACTAAAACTTACAACTGCGCAAACGCTATACAAATAGCAGCGCTAATTTATTAGTTGTTGAAAGTGTAAGGTTGAATATCTGAGATGAACTGTAGTTAAATTTGCATAATTAGTAGACGATGTGGTAGAAAAGTCCCATAATATAAAACTGTTTAAATTAAAAGGAACCTCGTCGAATCTCTAGAACAACACCAACGAACACCGAGAATTCGATTTAACCCTGGTTAAAAACTACTGTTCTAGCCTATTGAAAAACTAACAAAACGCTATGGCAACAAAATAAACCCATAAAGTACGAGTACAATAAATACTATAAAATGAAGCCCGACCAATTGTATTAATGCAGACGCAAATGCCCTCATTGCCTGTATTATAACCCCATTGTTGGCGACTGGCGCATATTTCGATACTTGTTAAACGATGGGAGAACGCCCAAAAGGGAACATAACCCGCGTCTTTTCGGGAATTATGTATACGAAATTACCAAATTAGCAAAATTTATCGCATACCAGCTAAAAACTGCACACTCGCCCGTAAACTAGAGGGTGGAAACCATTGCATTACATGACTCTACGAAATTATAAAATAAAATTGGGCGAAATATTTTGAACATCTTGTGAGAATAATTCACATATTTGCAGCTCTTTATGTCTAGCGGGATTTAACATCATATATCAGTTTATACCGGACAAAATATGAATTGAAAGATTTATAAGATTACATACTTGCTCTTTACTCTCTAGACTAAATAGGCTTCCATCTAACTCTGTGATGCACCATACTGTTAACACTGTCGATTTCGTTTGATGCAATGACTTTTTCAAGCAGCGTTTTAGAAAACTGAAAATAAATATATAGTTTCATTATCAAGTTTTGTAGTCATAAATCACAAAAAATGCTGTTTGACAGAGGTAAAGCAAAGCTAATCTTATATTAAAAATACATAAAAATATCAATTTAATGCCATGTTATGTGCATACCGAGTCCATCTTACTTTAGGTGGAACTAAATTTCGTTGACCTAAGACATTATCAAGGTATTCAATTCACAAGACAGAAATACAGAGAAGAGATATAGTTGTTCGAACTATGTCATTATCTATTCGGGTTTGGCTACTGTGGGTGGTAAAATAAATAAATGTTCACTCATTCTGTCTAACTGATACATCGAGTTGCGTGCGTAGAATTTTATGCCATTATGATGTCGTATTTTGCATTTTACACATCGAAAAATTTCTTTCGATATATTTCTTCATAATTTCCATGCAATGTTAAAAATGTCAATATAAAAAAAAAACTTCAAATATAGCCAAATTAGTTGGGCTGATAAATGGCTAAAATCATGTCATAATCATATTCTCGCTTCTATTCGCGCGGTTGGGAAACTACATTGCTCCTACCTAACGAGGCTAATAGCGCGAACACGATCACTCCAAGCAAAAAATAATTTTCATGTCATTATTTCAACCTACTTTTTAAAACATTATGGAATAGATTAAAAGGTAATTATCTCGAAAATATCAGTCTACATTTAGCCGATATCGATACGGATGCCGATACCAAAAAATTGCCGATATTACCGATACCCGATACCTTTTACCGAAAGTTTTTTAAATTAGTTTTGACCAGCACTGACTGTATAACGACATTGATGTTTGTTTTGAGCAGAAGGTAAAACACTCATTTTAATCATTCCAAACCGAAATTGAAATAAGTGAAAAGTCAATATACCGCAATTAATGATAAAATAAAACAAGTAAATAATACACGATAGTAATATGAACATTTGTTAAAAAATTACTATTCAAGGTAAAAAATGTTATTGCAAAATGAACATATCATATTGGGTTAGTTTAGCTGTCCTCAGTTAATATTTGGACGTGATTCGACTTAAAATCATTCTAATTTGAATCGAGCAATAAAATTAGAACCAAGTTACAGTAAAAAAACGCAACTATTAGAACATAACCCGTAAGTTCAAATGATATTATCTTTTCATGGCATCATGATACCAAAACAAGTTTATAGATGACCTATTATTAGGGGAAAAAAATAGAACAAACGATAAGATAGAGACTCAAGTAGAAAATGCGTGTAAAAATTCACACTATAATATTATGGTCTTTTTTAAACCGAGAGCAAAAAACTGTAAATTCAAAAACTATCATAAAGTCTTGACAACAAAAAGAAATGAAAAAGTATGAAACGCAAAAAACTACACAGCAATTTGATATCAAACATAAGCTATATGAAATGTGTTGTACAGAGACAAAACAAAATGTGAAATAAAAAACTAGCCTTGACAAAATGAAAAATTTGAAATATTAGGAACTCCGGAAAAACGGCCCACGAATGAACCTGAACGACTTTCGCGATTATTGCTGCATTGTATTGTATTAGCACTTATTAGCAGAGGATCAGCTAAAAAAAGAAAAACATACGATTGAGCGAGGGATTAATAAATATGACCTGGCATGCGTGCAGTGTAACTAAGATTTTTCTAGCTTTTCAGTTTGCTTAAAACATGTTAACTTTTCGTTCAAAAATAAACCATTTCAATACACATATTAGAAACTATGAATATTCAGTGTCAGCTTCGGATAAATAACAATTCAGCTAATAAAACAGAACTAGATAGCAAACAACAGAAAATATCATTTTACTTCCTACAAGCATATTAAAAAGTTAATATTTAGGGTTGAAAATACGATAAAATTCAACGAGAAACTCAATGTTGGCTCGTGAGATACTAAGTAATTACTTTTCACCCAGTTATTTGTATCTGGTCCTCCTGTATTATAATTTGTACAACCCTGCTGTTTGATCTACATTACTAAGTCTTTCCTAATGAATTCACTAAGGGAGACAAAATCCGAAAAGTAACTTGCGTTTTTTTATGAATCTGTTGCTGTGCAGCTTTCAAACATATGATCAAGCGTTTTTGTTATGGCGGAGATATAGTGTGAAGAATTTTGTAAAAAAAGGGTGTTAGAAACAAGAATTTTGCAGTTTATTTATCTCTCTTTATTACATAGCTTAAGCTTTTTGCAAAATATCATTATATAATACAGCATTGCTCTGCAAAAGTATGAAGAACAAACTGGTCAGTGTCGTTGCGACAAATTCAGAAAATTCTGAAAATTTACCTAAAAGTCCTCATGTTGCGTGCTTTCAAATCTACCAATTTATTACGCTTCATCAGAGAATTAAAAGTGACCATTTCATTTCTTTCTCAAATTTGTGGAAACGTCCAACGCTTTTTTGTTGATACGTTTTCTTTCATTTCCCCACTATACAGCTTAACATTCTTACTTTGCATCTTTACTGTTTTACTCTTACAATAAACATCATTTAGCATTCACAAATGTATTTTTGTACGGCTGAGACATTAACGCGACAATGACTTAGAAATAAATTATTATTTATCAGAATTTTTTGTATTTGAATAAAAATTTACCAAAGACAGATCTGGGTCGGGCATTCAAGTTAACATCAAAATTAAATTCAATTCAACGAAAGCATTTATTTCAAAAAACACCACCGAATGCAGATTTCAATTTTTTTAATTATTCCTAACCCGAATCCTAACCCAAGCTGGACAACCACTAATTTGTTATTTTGAAGCTTTAAGTTTTAAATTCAATTCAATGGAGGCATTTTTTTCAAATCAAATCTCTCATTTTTCAAAGAAACATTTACAACTGTGGTAATATACCTAAATAATTAGTATATTGCACTATAAGTTTTTTCAAAATCATTGAATTATTTCGTACTTTTCCGACCCAGCGGGGAAAAATTTAAATTGAATAAATAACTTAATTCAAAAAAAAGTTGTAGTGGAACAATGTGGTATTTGAAAGTTATAAATTTTACAAAAATTGATTGATTTCGGAAAAAAATTTAATTATTTCGATCTAATTTCGGCTTGGGGGTTAAAATTTGAATGTACCAATAATTTTTCGAAATATGGCATTATGTGAACTATATGAACTATGTGAAGTTTTGAGTTTATAAATGACAGAAAATCTAATTTGATAAATTAGATATGAATTAGATAAATATTTCAACAAATCTATTCGTACCTGTCTGCTCTAGCGAAGAGGCAACCTCAAATAAAACAACACTCCGTAGATTTTCCAAATTCTTAACTCTAACCATTCCAAGCCTGTCGAACCCCTGCGCTATCCTGAAAGCTACCGCCAACCCCCATTGTACCAAATGGTTGTAATTAGGAGCCCAATTCCCGACTTTATAAAGGGGAGCATAATTTCGTGCAAGGTTATAGAAAATTAAAAGATTTAGGTTGAAAATCCTTGGCTTGCCATAACAACCCAAGATGTTTCAAAGTCATAATCAGAAAGCATCAAAGGGCCCTGTCATATAAGCACAAACACCAGAGCGCGCGACATCCGCGGAGATGACGGGTTCACTAAAACTTACAACTGCGCAAACGCTATACAAATAGCAGCGCTAATTTATTAGTTGTTGAAAGTGTAAGTTTGAATATCTGAGATGAACTGTAGTTAAATTTGCATAATTAGTAGACGATGTGATAGAAAAGTCCTATAATATAAAACTGTTTTAATTTAAAGGAACCTCGTCGAATCTCTAGAACAACACCAACGAACACCAAAAATTCGATTTAACCCTGGTTAAAAACTACTGTTCTAGCCTATTGAAAAACTAACAAAACGCTATGGCAACGAAATAAACCCATAAAGTACGAATACAATAAACACTATAAAATGAAGCCCGACCAATTGTATTAATGCAGACGCAAATGCCCTCATTGCCTGTATTATAACCCCATTGTTGGCGACTGGCGCATATTTCGATACTTGTCAAACGATGGGAGAACGCCCAAAAGGGAACATAACCCGCGTCTTTTCGGGAATTATGTATACGAAATTACCAAATTAGCAAAATTTACCGCATACCAGCTAAAAACTGCACACTCGCCCGTGAACTAGAGGGTGGAAACCATTGCATTACATGACTCTACGAAATTATAAAATAAAATTGGGCGAAATATTTTGAACATCTTGTGAGAATAATTCACATATTTGCAGCTCTTTATGTCTAGCGGGATTTAACATCATATATCAGTTTATACCGGACAAAATATGAATTGAAAGATTTATAAGATTACATACTTGCTCTTTACTCTCTAGACTAAATAGGCTTCCATCTAACTCTGTGATGCACCATACTGTTAACACTGTCGATTTCGTTTCATGCAATGACTTTTTCAAGCAGCGTTTCAGAAAACTGAAAATAAATATATAGTTTCATTATCAAGTTTTGGAGTCATAAATCACAAAAAATGCTGTTTGACAGAGGTAAAGCAAAGCTAATCTTATATTAAAAATACATAAAAATATCAATTTAATGCCATATTATGTGCATACCGAGTCCATCTTACTTTAGGTGGAACTAAATTTCGTTGACCTAAGACATTATCAAGGTATTTAATTCACAAGACAGAAATACAGAGAAGAGATATAGTTGTTCGAACTATGTCATTATCTATTCGGGTTTGGCTACTGTGGGTGGTAAAATAAATAAATGTTCACTCATTCTGTCTGAGTTGCGTGCGTAGAATTTTATGCCATTATGACGTCGTATTTTGCATTTTACACATCGAAAAATTTCTTCCGATATATTTCTTCATAATTTCCATGGAATGTTAAAAATGTCAATATAAAAAAACTTCAAAAATAGCCAAATTAGTTGGGCTGATAAATGGCTAAAATCATGTCATAATCATATTCTCGTTTCTATTCGCGCGGTTGGGAAACTACATTGCTCCTACCTAACGAGGCTAATAGCGCGAAGACGATCACTCCGAGAAAAAAATAATTTTCATGTCAGTATTTCAACCTACTTTTTAAAACATTATGGAATAGATTAAAAGTTGATTATTTCGAAAATATCAGTCTACATTTAGCCGATATCGATACCAATGCCGATACCAAAAAATTGCCGATATTACCGATACCCGATACCTTTTACCGAAAGCTTTTTAAATTAGTTTTGACCAGCACTACACTCATTTTAATCATTCCAAACCGAAATTGAAATAAGTGAAAAGTCAATATACCGCAATTAATGATAAAATAAAACAAGTAAATAATACACGATAGTAATATGAACATTTGTTAAAAAATAACTATTCAAGGTAAAAAATATTATTGCAAAATGAACATATCATATCGGGTTAGTTTAGCTGTCCTCAGAGTTATTATTTGGACGTGATTCGACTCAAAATCATTCTAACTTGAATCGAGCAATAAAATTAGAACCAAGTTACAGTAAAAAAACGCAACTATCAGAACATAACCCGTAAGTTCAAATGATATTATCTTTTCATGGCATCATGATACCAAAACAAGTTTATAGATGACCTATTATTAGGGGAAAAAAGGAGAACAAACGATAAGATAGAGACTCAAGTAGAAAATGCGTGTAAAAATTCACACTATAATATTATGGTCTTTTTTAAACCGAGAGCAAAAAACTGTAAAATCAAAAACTATCATAAAGTCTTGACAACAAAAAGAAATGAAAAAGTATGAAACGCAAAGAACTACACAGCAATTTGATAACAATCATAAACTATAGGAAATGTGTTGTACAGAGACAAAACAAAATGTGAAATAAAAAACTAGCCTTGACAAAATGAAAAATTTGAAATGTTAGGAACTCCGGAAAAACGGCCCACGAATGAACCTGAACGACTTTCGCGATTATTGCTGCTTTGTATTGTATTAGCACTCATTAGCAGAGGATCAGCTAAAAAGAGAAAAACATACGATTGAGCGAGGGATTAATAAATATGACCTGGCATACGTGCAGTGTAAATAAGATTTTTCTAGCTTGTCAGCTTGCTTAAGACATTTTAACTTTTTGTTCAAAAATAAACCATTTCAATACACATATTAGAAACTATGAATATTCAGTGTCAGCTTCGGATAAATAACAATTCAGCTGATAAAACAGAACTATTCTAAAGTATTCGCAATCCCTAATGAAGAACAAACTGATCAGTGTTGTTGTGACAAAATCAGAAAATTCTGAAAATTTAATGAAAAGTCCTCATGTTGCGTACTTTCGAATCTACCAATTTATTTCGCTTCATCGGAGAATTAGAAGTGATCATTTCATTTCTTTCTTAAATTCGTGGAAACATCCAGCGCTTTTTTGTTAATACGTTTTCTTTCATTTCCCCACTATTTAGCTTAACATTCTTACTTTGCATCTTTACTGTTTTACTCAAAGTAAAAAACAGTCCACATCATTTAGCATTCACAAATGTATTTTTGTACGGCTAGGACATTCACGCGACAATGACTTATGAATGAATAAATTATTATTTATCAGAATTTTTTGTATTTACATAAAAATTCACCAAACACAAATTTGGGTTGGGCATTTAAGTTAACAACAGATTTAAATTCAATTCAACGAAAGCATTTATTTCAAAAAACACCCCCGAATGCAGATTGAAAATTTTTTAATTTTTCCTAACCCAAGCTGGACAACCACTAACTTGTTATCTTAAAGCTTTCAGTTAACGACGGATTTAAATTCAATTCAATGGAAGCATCAATTTCAAATCAAATCTCTCATTTTTCAAAGAAACATTCACAAATGTGGTAATATACTTAGATAATTGCTATATTGCACTATAAGTTTTTTCAAAAATATTGAATTATTCCGAACTTTTCCGATCTAGCGGGGAAGTATTTGAATATTCCATTAAATCGAGGACTAATACAAACAAAAGAGCTGTGCTCAAATATATGGACACGTCACAAGGTGTCGCTATTTTTTATTCTGCCACATAAAAAACGCGAATCTTTGAAGTCCACAGAAATTTTTGTAAGAAGTAAAAGTAATAGCCTTCTGGCAAAAAAATCAATCTTTAACCACTGAAAATTTCAAAGCAATTGGTCCAGTATTCGAAACGAAAAGCGATTTCATCATGATGAAAGAGAAGAATACTACCAAGAACAACAACATAATATTGAAACAATCGTTATGTACACTGACGTGTCCAAAAACTTAATTCAACAAAAACTTGCGGTGCACAATGGTGTATTGGAAGATGGTAAATTTTACAAAAAATGATTGATTTCAGAAAAATGTTTAATTATTTCGATCTAATTTCGGCTTGGGGGTTAAAATTTGAATGTACCAATAATTTTTCGAACAATGACATTATGTGAACTATATGAACTATGTCAAGTTTTGGGTTTATGATTGACCGAAAATGTAATTTGATAAATTAGATATGAATTGGATATATATTTAAACAAATCTATTCGTACCTGTCTGCTCTAGCGACATGGCAACATCAAATAAAATAATACACCGTAGATTTTCCCAATTCTAAACCCTAACGAGCTTGTTAAACCCCTGCGCTATCCTGAAAGCTCCCGCCAAACCCCATTGTACCAGATGGTTGAAATTAGGAACCCAATTAAGACTTTATAAAGGGGAAGCATAATTTCGTGCAAGGTTATAGAAAATGAAAAGCGACATCTGTGGAGATGACGGGTTCACTAAAACTTACAAACTTACAACTGCGCAACGCTATACAAACAGCAACGCTAATTTAAGGTTGTTGAACGTGTAAGTTTAAATATCTGAGATGAACTGCTGTTATATTTGCATAATTAGTAGACGATGTGATAGAAATTCCCATAATAGAAAACTGTTTTAATTTAAAGGAACCTCGTCGAACCCCTGTTACCCCAACAAAAAACAAAAAGTCGATTAAACCCTGGTTAAAAACTACTATTCTAGCTAGACTATTGAAAACCTAACAAAACGCTATGGCAGTGAAATAAACCCATAAAGTACGAATACAATAAATACTATAAAATGAGGCCCGACCAATTGTATTAATGCAGCCGCAATTGTCCCATTACCAGTATTATAACCCAATTGCTGGCGGACTGCCGCATACTTCGATACTTATCAAACGATGGGAGAATGCCCGAAAAGGAAGTTTTCGGGAATTGTGCATACAAAATTAACAAAGCAGAAACATTTATTGCATACCAGCTAAAAACTGCACCTCCCGTGAACTAGCGGGTGGAAACCATTGCATTATATGACTTTACGAAATTATATAAATAAAATTGGGCGGAATATTACGGACATCTTGTGAGGATAATTCAAATATTTGCAGTTCTTTCTGACTAGCGGGATTTAACATGATATTTCAGTTTATATCTGACAAAATATGAATTGAAAGATTTATAAGATTTCATACTTGCTCCTTACTTTTTACACTATATAGGCTTCCATCTCACTCCGTGAGGCACCAGACTAATAACAATGTCCGTTTGATGCAATGACTCTTTCAAGCAGTGATTTAGAAAACTGAAAAATAAATATATAGTTTCATTATCAAGTTTTGGAGTTACAAATCAGAAAAAATGCTTATTAACAGAGGTAAATCAAAGGTAAGCTTATATTAAAAATACATAAACAATATTATTTTGACCACGTAGAAATTCCATTATTGCCGATTTATTCATGTGGTTAGTATCAATAAAAAAGTGTTTTAACAAAGTTGAGTTACGTGAACATTCAACAGTAAGTATTGTAGTGATTACCAATTTGCGAAGTTCTTTAATTATTATTTAACACGAAAGTAACACCGACACGATCTAAAATTAAATGCATAGAAATGTCCAAATATCCGCTTCAAAAATATCGCACCCCGGGGTCAATAATGATGGTATTGTTCGCCTAAAATTGGGACTGTAATTTACAAACTGTGATAGAAATCATACACAGAAGATAGAAATCATAATAAAATTAATTTGTGTTGTGAATGCACTTGTTGTCCCTCTTTGCCGATGTGAACTCACAATCATGTACGAAATATAAAAACTACGATATCCGCCGTGATAAATAATATTTACTAGTGAATAAAAAAAAGTGCTTTAATATAGTCTAACAACATTAATTGGAATGTCGGCCGCTAAAACGATCGCGGTGACTAATAATTCACTGAGGCCTTCGATTACGACAAAATTATGAAATAAAAAACGCCGCACTGTTCTAGTGAAATCCGAAAAAAAAATATTGTCACGGCGGGGGTTTCGGCGGCCGACATCCCAATTTATGTCGTTCAAAATGACAATAGCTATTATTCGGTGTCCGTTAAAAATATTCGATTAACTCGATTAAAAAATACGATTTTGCCCGCCACTGATCACGGCGCAAGTAAATAATCATTGAATGGAAATAAAAGTTCAACTTCATAACAATAAATTCCATGTAATAGTTTCACATTTCATGCATTTGATCGGCGCTACATGCGAGAGTATTTTTGGACATATAAACCATTATGACACTACTGACATCTGCGAGTTTTACTTCTCTCTGAAATTATTTTCCCGAATTTTTCATGTTTTATTTCTAAATGCAGGTACCCGCTGACTACGGATTAATAGTCGACGTTTAAAATACGACTTGTGAAAGATTCACCAACACCATCAGGCAAAGAGAGACGGGCTACAACGTAACTGAAGAATTTCGCTGTGAACGACCATACATTTTAGTTTATTAAACGCATTACGTCGTCGTGAATTGCACTTTTGGCGCACTCTTTTAATTTTATCGTAACCCCCACTGGAAAATCCTGACTGTGCCCCTGGATGCGGCAATATTTAAAATGCGGTATTTATTGGCTTGATTATGTTCAATGAAACCTGCAGTTGCGACGACTTACGTCTTACGACAATATAAAATCATTACAACTCAAAAATACCGCGTCAATCAGCGGACTTGAAATGAAGAACAATGAAACCAATTGTAACAAAACTGAAGACGCCCCGCCGCAGGCTTTTTAAGGTTTCGCCGTTTGAAATATCCCAAGATATGGAAAAATACGAACGATTGTAACCTAAATTATTGCAAAAAAAATCGATCGATATATTTTGCATTAATTATTTTATATATCGTCACATAACGAGAAGAAGTCGTATGCGGCTCAATAGGTAGTTAGTTCTAAAATAGACAAAAGGTACATCGCGTGAACATTTTACTGTGTTTTGATTTCAGTTACTATTATGGTATATATTTTGAAGAAATTCTAACATAACACCAAATTTTGTGATTTACAATGTCTAAAAAGCGTTTTCAATCTGCTGCGAGACTGCTAAAACAAAACTTATGGTGATATCTTCCGTTTTATATTTTAATTTTAATATTTTATAATGCCGCAATCAAGAAATTGGGTTGCGGAGTCACCTCTTTATCATTTATTTCTTCACCGATTTTTATAATATAGTATTCTAACTTGTTTGTGATGAATGTAAATTAGAAAGATTCAGAAGATTTTAATAACATACTTGCTCTTTAGACTCGATGCATCTACCTCTCTCAGTGATGCATAATCGGGCAAATAACTCCGCATGTCTTTTCCGCTTTCAAGAAGAGTTTCAGAAAGCTGAACTTTATGCGAGATAATGAACTGTAAGTAAATTTTGTATAATATTGATTTGAATAAATATAGTTGTTCGAACTAAGTCATTATTAGGTTTTAGATTTATAAGTTACGGAAAATGTAATTTGACAGGAGCACAGAGAAGCTATGCTTATACTTTGGATACATAAAATAAAAATATTAATTTTCAGTTCATTGACAAATTATTCAGATTTGCCCCTTATTTACTAACATTACTTTGAAATGATTTGTCAGTGTATAATATTGCAACACATCATATAAATTATATTTTTATTCATTGAAATACGGCTATTAAGAAATGTAAATATCAAAAATAAGGCGGAAAAGATAAAATTTAACAAATATTTCTGTTTCTAATTACATTTACGCCCCTCAAAAATTGTCCACGTTCTTGTGATAAGCTATGCTTATTCTAAAGATGCAAGGACGACAACTTGATAATTATTTGCAGATTTTCAATATTATAAATATTACTTATTCGGAATGATCTGTCAGTGTGCTATGTTGTATCTCATTATCTAAATTTTAACTAGTGAATTATTTATTAGTGTGTTATATATTACCTTCAAGTTCTCTATAGTCTTTCCTTCCCATCCCAGAGACCTGAAAATATACATTTATAAATAACTTCAGCCAAAGATATTTTAGACATTTTAGACATATATAAGTATGAGAACATGACAGATCATAACTAGGGCATAAACGATAAAGAAATAAGGAATATATTCCCAGATTGAAACACTTATGAACATAAGGCTACTAGCAATAGAGATATAGGCTGACTATAGTAGATTTACAATTGGTGGGATCTCATGTATATATATAGTAACCTTCGAAATTTTAGTTTGGGACACAAATCCCATTGTTAACCAGTACTAAAGGGTGTACGATTCCCGGTTGTATTGATGCATATTGATGCACTTGATTCTACTCACTTATATATAATATCGTTATTGGAAACTTAATGCGATTTTAGTTCGAAACACATGTGAACACGAATGTCATGGTTAACTAGTACCAAAGGGGGTAAGATACACGATTAATCAAGTCAAGTCAAGTTTATTTTTTCCAACCAGTAAAAAGTATCACAACCATAAAATACGACACAAAGAAAGTTTACACCGTTTTACTGGGGAAGGGACGTCGCGGGGAACCAAACTGGCTATCGAGCAGCGACACCCAAGTTCCTAATATCTAATTTAAAATGTAAGAATTCTAGAGTTTTGAAACTACTATATCTTATATTGACGGTGAGTGCCGTATATGAAAGAGACCATTCAGTAGAATTTATATAGAAGAGTTTACATTAATTAAGCTATTCTTAATACACATGATTAGGCATAACATGACGTGACCCGCACTAACAATAGGGAAAATATGACGCATATTTCTATGTCTCTATTTTTAAATAGTTATGAACATGAATGGTATGATAACTTAGGACTTTTAGCAAGAGGATAAGAATCAAAAAGGAGTTTACACTTGGTTGAATATAATTTATACAGTATCGTTTTTGGAAATTTTAGTTGAAACACAAGTTCTTTAAGGTGTAAGATTAACGGCTATTTTAATTCACATAGTATGACTCACTCTTATAATATCATTATTGGAAATTTTGGGCGACTTCAGTTTGAACTAGTTGGGAACATCATTGGCATGAATATCAACTGTGAACTACCAGAGCGTACAGGTCACAATGAGCTACAGTTACATTTAAAAAATTAGCCTGATTACTTTATATAGTATGGTAGTTAGTGTCCTACCATTTGTGGCAAAAACGCTCATCAGATTAATGAAAAAGGCCAGGACTACGTTTCCAAACATGTCAAACATATTAGTATATATAGGCACCCTATGATAAAACAGCAAGTTAAAAAATAAGTTTTATTATTTGCATGGTTATTAAGTTGGGGTTGTGTTTTAACCGAATTGCACTTAACGAGGCAAAGTTCAAATTCTTTCAGTATCTCTGCAGATATACACTGCTGAACTAAAAGTATCACTATGAAAAAATTTCACTGTTTGTCGTAATCACAACGTGACACCCTATTGCGGTGAAACGCCTTTTATTTATGCTGGCCTAATAACCTTTAAATAGACTGACATTACAACATAGTAATTCGCCTTTCGGTTTGGACGATTAAACGAAACGACAGCAGATGGGACAACACAGCAGTTAGCCCCTGCGCTGTACTGACTATGCCATTATTCACCGGATATTGCTACAGTTAATTCGTAGGACAGAATATTTTAATTCCGCGATTCTACGAAATGAGCATGGTTTGGTTTAACAGATTTTGCCATAAACAATTATGAGCGCGCATTGGTGCTCAAACTGACAAAAATAAGATCAATTTAATGCATTCTTGTACCTCGACTATTGGGCGGGAACGGAAAAAAGCTTAATTTTTATTTCTAAAACATGGCCCTTGCCTTATTCACTGGACCGACTCAACAGCCAGAATAAAACGGTAGTTGTGCGAATCATGTTATGATCAAATTTTGAGGTTGTAATTTTTAGAAAATGTTATTTGACACACAAACCAAAACTGAGCTCATACTCAATATATTGAAAGTAATATTTGTATGTAGATTTTCCGAAAAAATACAATATATCATTTATTTATACTATAGACATTTAAATTGAAAAGATTTCAAATGATTTGGTTACATACTTGCTCTTCAGACTTGATAGGCCTCCATCTCACTCAGTGTTGAAAAGCTGGCACTTGACGAATTTCTTTTGGTACAATAATAAATTGTCCTGTCACCTTCCAAGCAGTGTTTTAAAAAGCTGAAAATCAATATATATGTCTGGATTTTGTGCAAGCCAATTCTAAATTTGAATTAAACTAAATTTCGTTGAGCCAACTATGTCATTAGGTAGTTAATTCAGACAAATGCTATTTGACAGAGACACTGCAAAGCAAAAAATAGACGTTAGTTTCAATAAAATACGTAACAGATAAATTTCGACATTCGATTTCATAAAAGCCAAACTTTTCTCCGATTTTTTTTAAATACACAGAACTAAGAAAATTTAGACGAATAAAATTCATTCAGCGATTGCCATTAAATTTCAAATATTATAGATTACCATTAAAATTGCTTTTCATCGACTCTACAGTTACAGGTATATGTAATCATTCAATTTCATAAATTCAGCTTAATATTTTATAACATATCAGGTGTGGTTTTCAAACTGAGTTGCAAATATTACAATAACAGTAAAACACCCAATGAACTTTTATAACTGTTTCATGGAGTATATGACTAATTAATTACCTCTGATCAGTAACTTGTAGAATTATCACATTGTTCACGATGGGGATCGCAAACTGGAGATCACTATCCAGCAGAGAAGCGAGCAACGAATTTTAAGGGTCGCAAATAGGACACCAATTTGATACAAGGTATTATATTTATAGTACTATTTCGGACTTCTGCTTTAAAACACAATTATTAAAACTTGTACAGAATCTAAATCTTCAATTTCGATAGAATGCACAGGATCAAATAAGCAGCGTAACAATGTTGGCTTGCATCGAACTATTTAGCATTTTAAACGTGAACGTGGGTCTTACTTTTTTGGAAATTTGATTCGAAAGACAATTATTAAAACTTGTGAAAATATAAAACTTACAATTTCGAGGGAAAACACGCGATCAAATAAGTGGCATAACGATGCCGACTCTGATCGCAAGACCCGAGACGCGGTGCGCTCGCATCTAATTGTTTAGCATTCTAAACGAAAACAGTGGTGTACAGGAATAAAATAGGCGTCGAAATTCAAATAAAATGTTTAAATGATATTTACTTGTATTATTTCTCGTTGTTTACTTTGTGCCTTTGAATCTCTAACCTTTAATAGTTTTGCATCTGAAAAAAAGTTAAAATATTGATAAATAAACTGTCGCAGAACTGTAGTTAGCATATTCAATGAACAGTGGGACTGAATCCATCGGATCTTGTGCACAAAGCTCCCGCCACGTTTTAAAATGAGATTTTAGTAATTATCCATTTGGGGTTAGGAATGATTTAAAAATTTGAATTTCCAGCGCAATCTGCATTCCTAACTTAAACTGGATAATTATTAATTTTCCTATTTTGAACGTTGATAAAGTCTTTGTACAAAAATCCAATCTATACACGGCGATCCGGTAGTATTCGTACCAAGATGGCGCACAACCTGAACCATAACCAGGTTCACATACTGTGTTCAGGTTGTGCGCCATCTTGGTACGAATACTATGGGAGCACTCTATACACCCATGATATTTACTTGTATTATTCCTCGTTCTTTACTTTGTGCCTTTGAATCTCCAACCTTTAATAGTTTTGCATCTGAAAAAAAGATAAAATATTAATAAATAAACTGTCGCAGAACTGTAGTTAGCATATTCAATGAACAGCGGGACTGAATCTATCGGATCTTTTGCACAAAGCTCCCGCCACGTTTTGAAATGACTTATTAGTAATTATCCATTTGGGGTTAGGAATAATTTGAAAATTTGAATTTCCAGCGCAATCTGCATTCCTAACTTAAACTGGATAATTATTAATTCTCTTATTTTGAACGTTGAAAAGGTCTTTGTACAAAGATCCAATCTATACACGGCGATCCGGCAGTATTCGTACCAAGATGGCGCACAACCTGAACCCTAACCAGGTTCTTTTACTGTGTTCAGGTTGTGCGCCATCTTGGTACGAATACTATGGGAGCCCGAAGACCTCTAATTTACCACTTATACAATAGAAAAATGAAAGCAATAGAATAGCAATGAAAACAATAAGTATAAAGAACATTTAGCTCACCTGAATATTGTTTCGAACTCGCTGTCATAACCCAACAGTCAGCTTATCCATACATCCTACACAAAAACAAACCTTATCCTACGACGAACATTTGTGACTGCGATGTGGCTTCCCGCTTGTGGCTTCCCGCGCACAAATATTTGACGAAAAAAGCTAACTGATTGTTGTAATCAAATATTTTTAACTGATTACTTTAATTACTCCAGGTTGCCGTTACTTGCCGATCACGCTTCTAACGCGTGATCTCAAAGTTGCAGAATGAAGATGTCGGTTAGGATTTGCTTCATACATTTTCTGATTGCATAATACCTAGTTCATAGTATTTTTGGGGGTGTTTATCTCGGTGACCGTACATTTGAACCCACGTACATTTGAACCATGTACATTTGAACCCATGTGTATATCCGCGGGTTCAATCTATATGCGGGTGCTAAAACTCATGGGTCGGGGTTAGTATGGGTTCAAATATCCGTAAAACAAAAAAACTTCCATAAGTGCAATAGTACGCAGACGCAATTGTCGTGGGTTCAAATGTACACGGGTTCAAATGTAATGGAACCGTTTTTCTCAGATCTCACATTTTTACATCAGTGACGGGAGCTTAGTACAAAGAATCCAGCATTTCCATTATATTTGTCTGTTTTGTTTGTCGAGTAAACGCGCACGTGGATGTCATCAAAAATGTAATCTTCCTTCCACTCAATGAAAGAATAACGACGTGTTTAGCGTTATATCAATGCATTCTCTAAATTGACGTACAAATCTTAGCTCATTGACTTTCGCAGCCAAGAATGTTTTCATACAATAACGTGACGGCGATGTCCTTAAAAGTGGAGTCACAATGTGACGTTGTTTCGATGCCTACTCTAAAAGTAATTTCTCAAACCAAACGGCAGAGACATAACATCAGCAACAGCATTAATCACGGTTCTATGTGAAGTAAATACGGTAATTGACTGCTCAAGACAAGTGCATACCGACGACAACGACTGATTCACATATTTGGTGTTATGGAGCTCGTGAAGAGGTAGACTGTTATTTACGGAGCCCCGTAATAAGAACGTGACACAAACAAATTGTTACTTACCGATTAACATTAATGAGTGATTTGAAATTACTCTATTTAATAACTCGGATGTATTTGATGCTTCTTAAATTTTATTAATGTCATTTTGAGTAAACTAATAGTTCGCGGAGACTCTAGTTCTGTATGAAGCACTTTGAGTCTGTCTCTGCAGTAGACCTCTTGGTAAAAAGCGATCATGATACAGGTATGTACGGCCATAAAGAACAATCTTGAGATTTCGTCATCCAGCGTAAGGGTATAGACGTATATTAATGTGTTTAGTATCTATGTCAGCCAGTGCACTGCAGTTGACTACGTTCGCAATGAGTGGCGCATCGTGCTAAGCCTTAGGACTACGCTTGATTTCTAACCTAAGATTACCCCGCTTAGATTCGCAGGTTCAAATCCAGTAGGGCATAGGTTCTCAAAGTGCTCCGTACGGAGCCCAAGGGCTCCGCGAGCTATTCTATTACTTTTTAAAATACCGACTTGGCTAATTTAAAACTATTCCTAGAAGCAGTAACAGCTTTGATAAAATTTGGCAACAATATAGCCAAGAAATATGGCAAAGTGGCGGAATTAAAAAATGACATTATTTATAGGCAGGAGCGCAGCCAGGATTCTTAAGAGGGAGGAAGTTAAAAATTGGAATCGGAAATTTACGCGTAACATTCTTGGCGATTCAAAAAAAACGGATAACGAGATTTCTGTTGCGTAAAATATTCAATTCATGTCCGATGCGAGCATTTGAAGTATCTTATCGTAATAATTTAGTTGTGCTCATCGTTACTCACGTTCGATTCGAGATTACTGTTAGGATTACTAAAATGAAAAAATACTATTCTAAAATAACATAAACTGTGTGATAAACTGCCAACTACAAATAAATTGGAGTCGTATTTTTGCGATCTTGGGATTTGTTAAACTTGATTTTTTCTTTCGCACTCGATATTATTTTTAAGCAAGATATCGCAGTTTGAAAAATCACAAGGTCTTGGAAAAATACGAACGATTGAAATTTATTTTAGCGCATGCGGCTCCGTCGGTAGTTTCAGAATGGAAAAATGGTACATCGCGCGCATAATTAATTGACTGTGTTTCAATTTCGCAGTTACTACGATGCATAACCGAAGAAAACCTAACATAACACCAAATTTTGTGATTTACAATGTCTATAAGAGCGTTTTTTTCTTACGTGAGTCTGCTGAAACAAAACTTATAGTGCTATCTTCCATTTTGGGTTTGGTTCTAATATTTCAGAATGCCGCTTTTTAATCAAGAAATTTGAATTGCCGATTTACCTCTTTATTAACTATTATTTTTAGCATTTGGTCGGCGATGATTATAATATGGTTACATGTTTTTCACATTGAACTCATAATTCCCCACGAGAACGAAAAAGCAATTATCGTCGTCATTGTGGAACAATACATGTATATGACGAAGGAAATTTTGATTCAGGGAGAATAAACACCTGCGTAAAGATGTTTGAGGTTTAAAAACACGCCATGCTGACGAAAACAATCGGCGATTGTAACAAAATGCAATCGCGCACGTTCTTAGCGGCCTTTTAAGTCTTCCAAAAATGTCGAGAGGGGAAAAGATTCAACCCCTAATTTATTAATATGTTTGTCATGTGCCTAATTTACAGCTTCAGTATATACAACTTATCTTTGCAATTTAGATTTATTTATGACTTCATGACTTGTATTAACCCTATTAATTAAAAGGGTTTAGTATTTAAATTGAGTAAAGTACGTTTAACTTACTCAGGAATATTAATCGGAAAGTAACAATTTTAACATTATTCTGGGGCTCCGTGAATAATAGTCAACCTTTTCAAGGGCTCCGCAACACCAAAAGTTTGAGAACCCCTGCAGTAGGGGATAATTCAGTACCAGAGGATTGCTGGCGGCTTCCTCCCATCATCCATACCCTAAGCTAGCGCTTCCCAAACTTTTTTCGCCACGGAATATTAATACTTTTTATGATGTAATTTCAGTTTTTTCTCTACTTTCGCTTGAGGCACATAATATGCAGCACTTACGCCAAATGGATTTTCCGAACCGTCAGTAAATACGTACATAGTCTCGATAGTTTTCGTGTATATGGTCAGGAAATGACGTTTGAAGTATTGTAGGTGAACATGTTGTATCATAAATCGTTAACGATGTATCTTGAGGAATCGGTAAAAAAGCTGTTGGTTGTTTTCATAATAAACGTTGCAAATGACGGTTTGTCAGAGAAATATTCTTCCCACGACTGTTTGAATAATTGTGCTGTAATTTATAGGAAGACTTTTTAATGCAACCAAACATTGTGATTGGATTACAGCCAGTTTCCGCAATATAGTCGTTGTTCTTATTGTTCCTGTTCTTGTTCTTTGACACGTTTTTAAAAAGTCGCGTTTCTCTTTGATTACTGGACCAATTGCTTTGAAATTTTCAGTAGTTGAAGATGGAATTTTTTTCTAGAAGGCTATTAGTTTTATTAATTGTGTCTATATATTTGAGCATAGCTCTCTTGTTTATGATCTAATCCCTTCAATATTTGTATACTGTAAGTAAACAATTACTTTCGACTGTGACCACTTGTAACACAAACATTTGTTTAATTTATGTGTTTATTATCACAGCTGAGTCCTATGAAAATGGCAACACGAAGATCGTGTTTGCATCGGATTATTCAACATTTATCCTGACTGTTGATTGTAATAAATTTGAAGGTAATTTTTGAAGTGTAACAAGTGCAGGAAACAAATTAACTTTTAATTTGCATACAACCGCAAGTTTAGGAACTTGGGCGAAGATCTTATTTATTAAGTAACCGCTTCAGGAAACATCAAGCGCATTAAATAAAATAAAACTATAATACTTTTTCAGCACAAAATAAATGATGCCATAATCATATAAAATGAAATAACTCCAAAGTGTGTAAAATAAGGTCTCAAAACTGAAACCGTGGCGCCGTGATTAGTTCATACCAATATTCACTATAATAATTATTTTCGAAATACAACGCTATTTATAACATAGTCTCAAATTTTTCAGGTATTCAGATGAATCGGAGTGTATACACCAACTTCATATATCCAACAGCGAAAGATCTTCTTGGCGCCAGGAATACTTTAATTGATTTGAATGTGACATCACCTCTAAGCAGCGCCGGATTAACCATTAAACAATATAAGCACGTGCTTAGGGCACCAAGCAAAGAGGGGCATCACAGAAATTTTAGAGCAGAATTTTATATAGTTTATCGGTATTTATTAAAATATTACGAGTTCACCGTTCGCTTATTTTTTGTCTTCAAGTATTATATTAACTTTCTTTACTGAAAATAAACACTGAAACTTATTTATTGGACACGAAATGGGCCTATGAGTCGTTTTCTTAAATTGTTGTAGTTTTTTCTTTCTAGTATTCACCTTGTTGCTGCATTTTTATTTTGAAAAAATTTCTATTCACTTCAACAATTGGACCAATGAACTATTTACACTATGTGGCGGTTCCACGATCGCATTTCAACGATATATTCGTCAGCAAAGTCGGGAATTTCTTGATAAGGTAGACCAGGGTGGTCCAAACTCTGTGATGCTGATACATTCAGTGCGGCTCACAGAACAATTTTAGCGTATATTTGTATCTAATGGAGTAAAGTTTTTGAGTTTTTTTTTAGATGGGGTTGGGATACCGAAATTCGAACCCTTTTTCTAACGCTTTGTGCCTTTATTTTAGAAAAAACACTCGCGTCGGCTATGTGACAGTAGTGACGAAACGCAGAGCCGACTTAACGCCGCGTAATCCAGTTTTTTTAGCTAGGTCCCAAAAACCAACTTAGACTGACTTGGTTGGTATTTGACGATGTCACTAAGCTTGCTCACGCTGCAAGTTTTTAAATTAATCAATATAACAATTCGTAATAAAATGAGTGTCGCAAGAAAGGTGACATATGAGAACACGGCGAAAATATATTTCCTTGCCCATCACGCAGTGTCTGGTTTGATTTCAAGTCTGTCCCGTAATATCTGTCCCGAAAGAATATAATTTGAAGCGACATTAAACGCGAGATGCGCAAAATACAACGGTAATTCTCGGGAATTAACTTTAAAATAACTGAAGGCTTTATATATCTTCTTTAAACGAACGCCACCCACAGGTACCGGTGAAATACAAAATACAAAAACCGGTAAACTACAGTTGTGACTTGTATCCTTTGGTATGTCGATTCACGTTGAGACTGGAGGCATGAATTTTTATTGTCACACTCCCTCAGGAATAAATTTAAAGTTCGACCGATATATCGGCCCGATATTGCGTGTTTGCATATATATAATATCGGCAATAAACGGCAGATATATATATCGGCTATATATAACAGTTAAAAAACTTAATAATAATGTTAATAATGTTCGTAAAAGTTGTTTTATTTACTGTTGGTTTTGATTATTTTCAATGGATAATACACTTATGTGGTTTATTGTTTTTATAATTAAATTACACATGAGGGGGCACCAAAGTCTTCAGTGCTTAGGGAACCAAAGAGGCTTAATCCGCCCCTGCCTCTAGGTATTTCTCAATGCTCAGATGTTGCTGTTGAAACCGATATCTCAACAAAATAATGCCACGGCCCAAAATTAGATTGTTTGGCTTATATATATTATTAGACACTCATACCTATTAACGATACGAAAGAATATTCAGACGCATACTATATTGAATATTCACCAATTTCAGTGTTCGTTCGATATACCGTGCAGTGTTTGGAATACTCCCCATATTTACCATCAAATCTTTCTATCTAGTACTTTTGCACCCTATTTGGAATGGGGGTTATATACAGTCCAATACCGTCGTTAAATGGGTTATTAGAGCTGCTATTAAGTTCGCCAGAAGACCTTCACAATAGTATTCTTAAAATATGTCAAACCCTGACTGTTGTATTGAAAACAATATTCATTTTTTCAATGTCAAAGTTATCTCAATCATGTCAAAGTTATCTTCGAAAAGAAATTGAATATATAAAACACAATTCGACACATTTGCTTGCGAAGCCGCCCCCTACTTCTGTCGGCTCTAATGTTTAACCCAGCATGCTGTACGTAACAGAAACGGACAGCGCATGAATTTTATGAATCCGTCGTCGCCCAATGCACAAACTCATCAATTCTCCTATGGGAATGGCAGTAATAACAAAGTCGATCACTCCAATCACCAATCTTTATCCAATGCTACAACGTCCTGCTGGTACTATTAGCGTTATGGGAATTCAGCACGCGACTGCGTCCAGCCGGTTACCTTTTGCAAACGAGGTTATTTTTTCTGCCTGACTAGTAAAGACCATCACAGCGACATATAAATTTAGTTTGTAAGTTTCATTCCAGTTCTTCAAACACAAACGTTCTCTAGCTATTTGATAGAAAAGGCGGTCGAACATTTCCTTTTGATACAGGAGCAACAGTTTCTTTAATCCCTCACATTTGAAAGTTGTAACGTTCTCGACCAACGATACACCAATAACATGGTAGGGTCAAAAAGTCTTTCAATAACTCTTTCAATATATGAAACTATCACAAATTTTTTCATTTTCTAAATAGCACGTGTTACGCAACCAACATTAGGAGCTGATTTTTTGTCAGAACACGATCTTTTGGTCGACTTACGCAACTCACGCCTCTTCAGCCCAAACTCTAATACCCCCATATTTGGTATGGAATTCTCTGTCAGAACAATAAATCAATAGCAAACTTCATTCATTTCTTTCAACTTCATGTATTGCCCTGACAGATTGTAGAGCGAAACATAACACGATCCACCGTAATATTACAACCGGGCAACCAGTGCATTCTAAAGCTACACCTTTCCCGCTCTATTTACGTCAAAAAGTCAGGGACCAACTTAAAAACTTATAAAAATTTTGAGAAACAGCTCCTTCCGCTTCCTCTTATTCGTCTCCCAAAGATTGTACCAAAAAAGGTTAGCGATGAGGTGCGAATTTGCGTTGACTATAGAGCTCCATAAAATCATACGATTACACACAGATAATCAATTTCTCACTAGGGATGGCGGAATCGAGTCTGAATTCGATTACAGAATCGATTCTCCGCGGAATCAACTAGAATTGGAAAACTACCTGTACCAGTCGTCCCGATGTCATAAAACCGTGTTCCCGTAAATAAAATTATACAGCGCAATTTGGATGAAATATCAGATCTCACAGAAAACTAAGAAACAAATAAAAGCAATAGCCTTCTAGCAAAATAGAATCTTTAACCACTGAAAATTTCAAAGCAATTGGCCCGTTAGCAAATGACAATTTGCAAGCGATTTTCTGTGCAAGCGTACCAACCAGATGCGAAAACAAGTTTTATATGGAATGGTGGGGAGAGTACCACTTCAGTGCTGCTGAATTGTATTCATCTCGAAGTTTTCCAGAACCATTGGAAAAGTCTTTTCAAATTGCTTCTTTATTCTATTCGTCTAGTTTGATTCGTAAAAAAAAAATTAAAATAAACTAACACCATACACATGATACATGTACAAATATATCCGAATAAATAAGACAGATATCGAAAATAGGAAAAACCTCATTTCCTACCCAGCGCGATATTGATAGATTTGCTTGCGTGTTTATTCATAGCTTATTTGCAACAGAGCACACTACTTTGGATAGATACCTGGTACCTTTCATTTCAATCCTCAGGTGAGGTATATTCATAACGTGCCTATGATAAAGTCATAAATATAACCTCGAAGACGGTGTGCAATATATATGATTTGAAAATCTACTATTATTCTGGGTGCTTTATTGAAAGCTAAATTTATCATAGCCGTATAACACATAAACACTTGTGGTTAGCATCTGGTTTAAATCGTGGCGTAAAATTATAATCAAGTATGCATGTAAAATATTTCTTTGTCCTTTCCTTTTCCCAAATTCTTCAATCTGTTATATGTAAATGACCGTACGTCTAATAGCATTGTACAAAGGGTCCAACTCATACTATCCCACATGTCAGATATTTACTAGTTTGGGTAGCTGGTTTTGTTTATATAAAAAATACCGATAAATCGATATATTCATTTAATTTTAATATGATTTTGATTGGTAAATACACTATTTTGATAAGGTAAACCCACGATTCAATTCATCTGAAACACATAGGCTACTTAGTAAAATACAGTTGCCCAGTGGTATTTTTCTTCGATGAACGTATAATGAGCTACAACTCCACTCAAACGCAGTCTACTGCTCGATTACCAACACCAATGCGTGTGTTACGTTATTTTGAAATTTCTTTGCATCTTAAAAAAATATTATCCGTGCTATATGATTTCCTAAAGTATCAAAATTATCATTTAAAAACTGTAACTTAAAATAATCATAGTCACGAATAATTCATTCAATCAATCAAATCGTTTTTTATTAGCCATCCATGCAAGCAAACGGGCACAACAAAGTTAACACAAAATTGAAAATATTTATATACATATTCATGACTTTGCCCAGAATGGACAGGATAACGGCGAAATGACCATTCGATCCCCCTGTCAGCGGCTACCTTGGTTAGGTAATTATGCTTACGGTAATTCTGTATTCCCTACTATAACTTATTGTCTTCAAAACTGTGCCGATGATGCATCAGCAACTGTGTTGTCGGTTTATGTATATTAGCAACGACCGGAAAATAAATTTAAATATCCGCCTGTAACAATTTGATGACAACACGAAGGAACCCACGTCTTAATCAACTTCCCTATAGGTGTCTCCCTAATAACCCTAACCCGTGTCATTGCATTTTGTGAAAATATCCGATTGTTTCGTCAGCGCGACGTGTTATTCAGGCCCTAAACACCTTTGCGCCCGTATTTATCAGGGCTACCGCTTCTGTCTGAATAAAAACATGAAGATTGACATCTAAAAGTATCTAGATTGAAAAACAAAACATCCAAAAATATGTCTAAATATGAAGTGGAAGTTGAATTTAATAAAACTAAACAAAACAAAAGAGCACAAATAGTTTCTGCTGTACATATCTTTTGAAATCGAAACAGGTGCCCGCAACATTGTTTATTTGAGATTGGGTGAAATTTAATGTTGACTAGTATTGCATTCAGAGAATCTGTATTGCACCAAATTTTTTTCAACGTCAGCATGTAATTAAATAGCGTAGTAACATTGCTGGCTCACATTGCTGCTGCTGTGTTATTGTTCCACTTTCTAACTTTACAAGATTGATGTTTTGTAGTTGACTTCTGCCCTGCCGATATTTATCAGAGAAAGGCAGACAATCTGTACTTTGGAGCAAGTTATTTTTGAGCAGCATCGGAAATCCTCCGGACAATTACACACTGGAGAAATATTGTGCATGGTATGGGTGTTGGTGGATTTTTGCATCTTCTGTTCAAAGAGCCCAGGAATTGGTTATTTTGGCAGATAATAACATTTCCTTTATCTGAAAAAAATGGCGAGGCTTTTAACCGCACTTCTGCCACGTGATAAATTCGATCTCGTTTATTGTTAAATTGCTAGGACAAACTGTTGAGGTCATAATGAGTCTCAAAATTAGAAAAAAAGACTTTATATAACAGTGGTTCTTAAAGTATGGGTCGCGACCCAAACATGGGTCGCGAAGGTTCTCAAAATGGGTCGCGCCAAGTTCGCCAATGCAAGGTCGATCCAAGAGAAGGTGGCCGAATCTTTCAGCTAGTCTAATGTATCAATTTACTTTCATAACTTTTGGTATTTAAAAACTATGAAGTATAAAATCTCATTCGAGGAAAGAACTGTTTTGAGCCCATTGTTACATCACAATTTATACCAGTCACGTGTCTTGTTTTATGGTGTAGGTCGGTAACCATTTACTGCGAACGAAGCACTGTGTGCACATTTGATGAGTAAAAAGTTGCGAGAGAGACCGAAAGCCTAGCATGGCATGTTTGCGTCGGACAGCGATATAATTACTGTAATTGGAACCGAAGCCAATAATTAGAAATGACGCAACAACTTTCTGCTACCATTCGAGAGTCGAGACTACGTACCTATTTTTGGATTTACAAGGATTTTTGGCACTGATGGTCATTAAAACCAAGGCTCGCAATCGCCTCGATTGGAGTGACAACTTGCGCATTGCCTTAATAAAATATAGCCGTGTATTGAAGATATAATAAAAAAGTAATTTCAGTTTCATCAATCAAACTGAGTCAGTGGACAGTTTCTAATAAAAATTATTGTCTGTATTTGATTCAAAAAGTACTAGCATTAAAAATACATTTTTTGTGATGTTGAGGATTGGGTCGCGAGTATTCACAAAATTTCTGATTTGGGTCGCGCTCAAAGAAGTTTAAGAACCACTTTTATATAGCTTGGATGATGCTCTTGATGATATATACTCATCTGAGAAATTCTTCGGAAAACCCTTGCTATTAAAAAAAATCGGCCAAGACAAGATTGCTTCAGAGATGTTAGGACTACGTGCAAATAAACAAATGTTATCGGCCATGACTGAGGAAAAGTCGAATACGGGTAGTTTAGATTACTCTAAAAGAAATTGTAGTTACCCAAACAAGAAATCCAATGACAACAGCACCAAATTCATGAACGATGATGGACCGCCAAAACACAATTCTTCCGCCCAGCGACCAGATGAGAATCCTTATCCACCCACTAAAGGCACAAATAGGTAAATCAAACTTGAAACCGGGAGATCGTAAGATTACTTATCAAAACAGAATCTAACATGCTTGCTGGCATTATAGGATTAAGCATAAGATTTTCGAAAAAAAGGTCGATCGGGCACATGTTGATACCATAGATTTCAAACGGAAAATTTTTTTTTTATGGGGATAAATATGTTGTAATCGACCAACAAGATTTTAAACCTAATCAAGTCAGCCATAAAATTACAGGTAAATCTGCGAGTGAGTTAGCTAATTTTGTAAAAAAAAACGAAGTATCTAACACCAAACTGCCAATAAATAAATACGACGTCAACGATGCTGGCTATTTGAATTCTCTAGCAAACGAAAAATGGGATACCTCAATGACTCTTTAAACTTAGCTCACGAGGTTTGTAGCCTCAATAGTTCTCAAATGTTTTTAAACAGAGTTCAACTACGGAGTGTGTTTTAAAAACACTGTAACGAAATTTTAAATCCAACACTCCACTTATGCGCAGTTTGCTCATATTAAGGTACTAAACACGAACCATAAGAAAATTCGTCCTAATCATAAATACAGTATACCATCGACGAAATAAATATTCTTCAAATATACGCCGGGCAAAAGATAACCCCTCATCCAGTGATTTTCCGCGGAACATTGGTATTCCGTGAAAAACCTTCAGGTGTTCCGCGTCAAATTTTTGTTTCCTGGTTGAAAATTGTATGATATAAAATATAGGAATTCAGAATCAACGATCAATCATTTGGTTTTAAGATGAGTTTGACACTCTGACAGAATAAAAAAAATTTAATCATCGAAGCGAGCCAAGATAATATATTGAAATGTCACAACTATTTCTAGCTTTATATATACAGCACGTCTTAGATAATTCTCTTTGATATTTCGACGTCTAGTTCAGCGTTTGAGTTTGAAAAAGCTCTATTTGTAATCTCTGCATCCTTGTATTTGCTAGGTCTTTTTCCATTTCTTTGCTATTCCTACACTGATACAAAAATAAAATGATTATTCGTTAATTAGATCGATTATTTCCAAAAAATTTGAAATTTTCCTGTAATGTTCCGCAAAAAATTATAAAAGTAAATAGCGTTCCGCGATTTCAAAAACGGTCGGGAATCACTAATCTGAAACGTGTAATGTTTTTTTTGTGCAAACAACTTTTTACAGGGTGTCTCAAAATGTCGTTTCCTACTTGACTCACGTGTCCCACTCACCACACATGTCCCACTTATTTCCATTATATCGTTATTATTGAAGTGTTTCCGTTTCAACCCAAAAAATGTTTATCCAGAGAAATGATGCATGCGCGGCAATTTTCGTCAGCATTTAATTTTATTAAAAATCATGCTTTGACTTTAGATGCACGCTTTATTCACCTTTGATTCTGGATTTGGCATAACAATCACAGGAAATGGTTACAAAGACCACGCCATGTGGATCGAAATAGACGAGTAATCGTAGATTTGATTTCGTTGATTTGCTTTCGTCGTATCAAATTAATTCAATACCTGGCTGATTGGCGTTGATAAGATGATGTAATTTTATCTTCGTAAACAATACAAATGGAACCTATTCGTCAACGCAATATAGATGAAATATTTTGTCTTTGCCCATTTGTATATTTATGATTGGAAAATACAGAAAATCGGCGGTTACCAATCTTTGGCGATCTTGTTACATACCGATTCTGCGTGCATAAGAGAAAACCTATTCTCTCAAACACATTTCTATCAATAGAATCAGAGATTTTTGTTATCGACCGATTTGAAATTTGCCCAGATCAAATATTTTCAATAATAGTCTTTCATTGTCTCAGTCGATATTTAGGGATACTGGTGTAATTCATCAAATTTCAATTTCATAATCTTTCAAGATCACAACAATAACAAGAGAGCTATGTGCAAATATATGGACACGTACCGCCACATAGTGGCAAATTTTGATGACGTCATAGCACACACAAAAATGTATCCCATGAAATAAATAAAAATAATAGCCTTCTGGCGAAGAATTTAATCTTCAAGCACTGAAAATTCTAAAGCAATTGGTCCAGTAATCAAAGGGAAAAGCGGCTTTTTCTGTGACAAAGAACAAGAAGAAGAACATAAAAAGAACATTGGTATTAAAACGATCCCAAGGTCCACTTACCAATGTCCAATAATATAAAAATCTAGTTAAAATATATTTCAAGCGTTTTACGTAGTTTGAAACAGTGGTCGGCACTCGGCAACCATCGGGAAGCAGTGAAACATCATACCGTTAGAGGCAGTATGGCCAGGATATTTGCTTATCTTAAATTTGAACACGGTATAATGAAATGATACAGGTTTACGCAAAATGGTCAAATGGAAATTTATCGTTAATCAATATCGAACATTAAAATTCACTTGCGTTATACAGTTGAGTTGCACATTCAAGTTGTAAACGAAGTGTGTTTGAAGGGCGGTGCGCAAATAAATTTAGTTTCGAACTGGCCCGCTAATTACTGACGCCTGGTTTAAAATAATCGATCGGTACATTACTTTCTGGAACTAACTCATCTAACTGCATAAGCGATGCCTGAGTCAAAAAATAACCGATTGATCATTGAACGACATTGTTCAATGGTTGTTTCTATTTGGAATATCTTTATTAGGTAATAATCAGGCGTCAGTTTAGCTGTAAAACTGTATTGCATTAGGCACGAAAACTGCCCAGGAAAAGTAGGCTACCATGTTCATAAGTACATGTATTCATTTTAAAATTTCTTGATTTTGTGCGTAATGAATCACTACAGAATCTGGTGTGTCTAAAAAATGTCGTGTGACACTTGTTCCTTGACAAGTGGGACACAACATTTTTGAAACACCGCTTTTTACAAGCGCCGGATATCGATCACTAAAATGCGTGAGTGTTGAGCAACCGACATAAGTAAGTTTTTTGTTAGAGTGGGCCACAAGTAGGATATCATATAATAACTGTTACCCTGCTTTTTGCCCAACCGGTAAGTTAAAATGGCTCGTGCCGCGAATTTAAATATATACTGTATATATAAGTAATGGCCTTCTAAGGACCATTTCTATACTAAGTTCTTCCATCGATTGGTCTATTATTCTCGAAGAAATCGTATTTTTTATAACGATAACAATCAACCCACGTTGTATATTTTTACGTTGTATATTGTATCAGAAATTTTTACGCAGTATTTTATTTCTAGACTACCACTTGGAGATACTTGACATATCCAGAACTCAATTTTATGTTTTCGAAAGTTGTTTTCTTCCATCCATTACTTTTCTGACCCCTATGGCGATGCCGGTCGAGAAGATGAGAGAAGCGCCAATCAAACTTAAATATGAAGGGACATCACCAAGAAATGTAACCTGTCAAAATTTTCAAAATTTCAGATTTGTTGTATATACATGTTGCTGTTTTATAGGGGTATGGTGGTAAGACAAAATTGTAAATAGAAATTGTTTCGCAGACAGTTCTGTTTAAAATTCAGCATCCTATATCTTCATCTACACAGCAGGGGTGTGCAAACTGCGGCCCGCGGGCCAAATGCGGCGCACGAGAAAAAATTGTGCAGCCTGCGGAGAAGTGCCAAATTTGAATGGTATGCGGCACGCGAAACGAGTTTTTAATTCGATTTAATCTGGTCCAAATTCTTATCTATGCCTATGATATTACAATGCCCTAACACCAAGCTCATGCGAAGAAAACAGCGCATGTCACAAGATCAATAACCAAGAATGTCTGCCTGCAACTACTAGAAAGCCTATGTTAAATAAAGGTGAGGCCCGCGTTTCACCCATTTGGCCCTCCTGTAATAAAGGTTGCACACCCCTGACCTACAGCTAAAACTGGTTTTATCATGTCGTGATTTACATTGTATAATCTCATATCTTACCTGCATAATGTAGACAAAAACAATCTGGATTGATCGAAGAACGACAATAATTCCTGCTCGCTCTCTTTGCAAGGCGATTGTGACAAGAAACTGTCCTAAATTTGCAATTATTCCAAAAGAAAACAACAGGGGTAAATCATTCCAGCACGGGTAATTGAATTCTCCACCTGCAGCCAAGATTACGAGGCACACGAGTCCACCGCTAAAGCTGTAATATGTGATGTGAAGAGCCGGATGTGTTTCTCGTCCGAGTTTGCGAACAGCTATGATTGACAAAGCCATGCATAGCGCGGACAACAGTGCAAAAATAACTCCAGACAAATTTGTTTCAGTCTCGTAGCTCACAGTAAACAAAAATGATGGTCTTACAATGAAAACAACGCCCGTGAGAGCAACAAACGAAAAGATAATTTCGTAGATAGATAAATTCTCCTTTAACAGAGTTCTTGACAGAAATGGCACCATAACCATGCCAAGGTACGAAATAGTGATTGCGTTTCCTGCGGTAAGCTTATCTGCTGCTAAATATAAAAACATCATTCCCGATGAACCTAGTCATCCTCTAATCCACAGTAGGCTTTTTAGTCCAGTCGGTCCTGTTATATCAATTTCATCATGCTTATACTGCACGAATGGTAAAATTGTCAAAAACTGCACTACGCAGCGAGTAAGACTTATTTGGACTGGATGCAAATCAATCATCTTCACAAATATTAACATGGTAGCATATAACAAAGCTGAGAGGAGAGCACAAAAAATGCCGACGAATGAAGTCATGTTTTTTTCCTTGATAAATATGTGTTTATTTATAGTTCTCTCTCAGGTTTTCAATTTTGACGTGGATTTGCGTCACGTAAAATCAGACAGATCCGTGCTCTTTTTATTTTTCAAGATAATGGTTTTATATATTTTTTATTACTGTGAACTAAAAATAAAAAAAAAACAAGGACAGTTGAGAGCATAAAGAACGGCATTTATCTAATATACACCACGCATATCCCAGAGCGTTTGACACTTTAGGGCAATATTGATGTAGGAGTAATTTGCGATCGAACTGTCGATGAAATATTAGTTATACATCGGCCAATTCACTGGGTAAACAATTGAAGGACAAAAGGTTGTGTTAGTAATAATATTGGTAAACCAAAACGACAAAGCTGTTTTGACACTTTGATAAACCTTGACAAACCTATTTTTATTTTCCATCTTATGTCGTCACTGAATCCGAAGTACAAGATTGTTCATTGATTGGTGCTACGTTTTTTTTTTTTTTCTAAAGGTTCCGAAGGGACTTGTATTATTGACATAAATATTGCAATATAATTTGCTGATAGAAAGATATTTGTTCATCTCTGATTGCGGAAAGCATATGGGAAGGCATTTTGGCAGTCAACAGTTAGAGTATACTGTATACATAATATATCGGGCGGCTGTACGCATCAAAATATAAATGGGACTACCGTACTACCGATTCAGTGGCGACATGGAACCCAGTAAAATAGGTTTGTCAAGCAGTCTAAATAACTTTGTCCTTCTGGTTTGACTTTATTATTACTAACACTATCTTTTGTTCTCCAAGTGTTTCCCCAGTTGAAATGAACTCTGAATCGAAAAATCATAAACCTTAGACACAAAGATTCTCTGGCAAATTTATCTTTACCTCTCAACTTAAGCAATTCTAATCGCGTTTATGCATGCTACACTCCTGCAGCTATGGTTGTAGAGCATACCTGAATCACTGTTTTCTACCTAGTAATCGTGTAGGCCTATTGTACAAATATTAATGTACAAATTAAATCCGACATTTTAGGCATGTTTGCAAACATAGACAAAAAATAAATAAACCTGCTTTTCAATATGTATCGGATAATGAGATACAAGGAAATTGCTATACTCGTATTGAGTACATTGGATTAATTTTGAATAAGTATTTATAACTGGATATGTTTCACCATGCTTTAAAAGTCTTCATGCATCTGATTAGATGGCAAAACAAGAATGCAAATCATTGTGTTGCATTAGGCTACAGGCTATACGCCCTATGAGCAAGGAGAAGTTTTTTGGGGGAAATAAGCGATTTCGCTTGTTGTTTACGACAAGTTTATGCAAAACTAATTTTATTCTTTTTCTAGATCGGGACTCTAGTATAAGAAATGCTAAAAATAATAAAATTGAAAAAAATTCAATTTTAGAAGAACATATAATAATCAAACAAAAATCTTTTTTGGGGTACAATATGAGTATTTTGGTCGTTGTTTACGCCATTTCAAGAAAATTTTTCAATTATTTATGTACAGCGGGACGCTAGTTTTTTATGTTAAAAATATGAATTTAAACAAATATCAAGTTGGGGAACATGTAATAATTAAACAAACAAACAATTTTGTGTGTGAAATATGCAATTTTCGGTCGTTGTTTACGGTCAGTTTGAAACATACTTTCTCGATTATTTTCACAGAACAGGAATTTAGTGTTGTTGTTTATTGGTTGTTTAATGTTGCAAAAAACATCAAAATTAAATTAAATTCCAATCTGGGGAACATAATATACTGAATAAACAAAAACTATTCTTGAGTGAAATATGCTATTTTACGTCGTTGCTTCCGGCAAGTTTGAAACATACTTTCTCTAAATATGCCGCATTGATGCATTTCAAATATAAAACAAGTCTTGTTTGATTTTCTAAAAACCTTTAGTTCAGCGCAAGTTACACATGTTAAAATGTAACTCATATTTATTCACGCTGTTTTATCAAATCTGCTACCACTTTACTTGATTTATGACTCGAATTTCTTTCATCCTTTTCTTACACCCTTCTGTTATTCTGGTTAATCGGAGATTTCTGTCTAAATTTCTTTCTATGACCCATTCTATATTTTATTACCATTTTCTGCATAAAATATCACTATCATTTTTTTTTTCTTCTTTATTAATAAAAACGATAATTTTTTCACAATTAATGACATTTTTTACAAACTAGAAAATTAGAATCTCTCTTTGCGAAGTTTATATTTGTAAATGGAATATATTCCACATAATAAAACACAGTTGATACCCTGCTATGGAAAACCCTTATAAAACATCTCTACTTGTTAAATTGAGGTTTAATCCATATCCTACAGTTAGCCATGCAATAACTATTTTCAAAAATTGTTGCACAAATTCACAGTGGTAAAATAAATGTAGGCTAATACAGTTTTGACATACATATCATAAAATGTACACTTTGGTGTCTTATTTATTTTACATAATAGGCTATTTGTCGGTATTGCTATCAAAGCAAATTTCACACGAAAAGAGCGGAGCCGTGACTCTATTGAACCATAAAAAACATTTTCATATAGTAGCAGCTAATTTTCAAAGTTCTCGCACAATCCGGTTGACCAGGTTTCTTTTTCGGTGGGTGGCGAAATTTCAACAGCACGAAGCTTATCGTAAATATATCGGGAGGTTTTACCATTATTTTTAATAATTTTCGACTATACTAAAATGGGAATTGAAATTTTTGATAATTTTGTTTTCCATGTTTGTATACACAATATATAATTTTTAGATACGATTGCATATCATAATAATCAGAAAAACAGTAATAAGGGCTTTTACAAAGTCTTTATTCTTTAGAGACGACCACTTGGAGATTCTTGACATATGCAGAACTCAATTTATTTATGTTTTCGTAACTCGTTTTCTTCCATCCATTACTTTTCTGACGCCTATGGCGATGCTAGTAGAGAAGATGAGAGAAGCGCCAATCAAACTTAAATATGAAGGGACATCACCAAGAAGTGTAACCTGTAAAAAAATTCGAATTTCAGATTTTTATGCATGTTGAAGTTTTATGGGTGTATGAAAGTCTTACGAACAGTTCTGTTTGAAATTCAACTTCCTATGTCTTTATCTCCAACATTAAAGGAGCAAGCTACTTGCTAATAGGACTGGTTTGCTCATGTCGTGATTACATAGTATAATCTCATATCCTACCTGCATAATGTAGACGAAAACAATCTGTATTGATCGAAGGACGACAACGATTCCTGCTCGCTCTCTTTGCAAGGCAATAGTGATAAGAAACTGTCCCAAATTTGCAATTATTCCAAACGAAAACAGCATGGGTAAATCGTTCCAACACGGGTATTTAAATTCTCCACCTGCAGTCAAAATTACCAGACACGTGACTGCACCGCTAAAGCTGTAATATATGATGTGAAGAGCCGGGTGAGTTTCTCGTCCGAGTTTTCGAATTGCGATGGTTGCCACAGCCATGCATAACGCGGACAACAGTGCAAAAATGACTCCAGACAAATTTGTTTCATCCTCGTAGCTCACAGAAAACAAAAATGGTGGTCTTACAATGAAGATAACACCCGTGAGAGCAACAAACGCAAAAATAATTTCATAAACAGATAAACTCTCCTTTAACCATATTCTTGACAGAAATGGCACCATAACTATGCGAAGGTACGAAATAGTGATTGCGTTTCCTGCGGAAAGCTTATCTACTGCTAAATATAAGAACATCATTCCTGATGAACCTATGAATGCTCTAACCACCAGTAAGCTTTTTAGTCCAGTCGGTCCTGTTATATCAATTTCATCATGTTTATACTGGATGAATGGTAAAATTGTCAAAAACTGCACTACGCAGCGAGTAAGGTTAATTTGGACTGGGTGCAAATCAATCATCTCCACAAATATTAACATGGTAGCATATAACAAAGCTGAGAGGAGAGCACAAGAAATGCCGACGAATGAAGTCATGTTTTTTTTTCCTGATAAATATCTGTTTGTTTTTTATTCTCTTCCAGGTTTTCAATGAAATTTGACATGAATTGGCATCATGTAAAATCTGACAGATCCGTGCTCGTTTTCAGAATATTGGTTTTATATATTTTTTATTCCTTTGAACTAAAACTAAAAAACAAGTTCAGTTGAGAGCATAAAAAACGGCATTTATTGAATGTACACCAGCCATATCCAAGAAACAGAAATTCTGAAACTACATCACAAAAGTTTGACACTTTGGGGCAATATTGATGTAGAAGGAATTGGCGATCGAACTGTCAATGAAATATCAATTATATATACATCGGGCAGTTTTCGGGCAATTGACTGGGGAAATTCTTGAAGGACGAAAGGTTGTGTTAGTAATAATAAAGTTTAACCAAAATGATAAAGCTGTTTAGACACTTTGATAAACCTTAAAAACCAATTTTCATTTTCAGAGGTTTCCATCTTATGTCGTCACTGAATCGGAAGTACAGGGCCGTTAATTGATTGTCGCGTCGTTTTTTCTTTGAAGGTTCCGAAATGACTTGTGTTATTGACATGAAAATTGCAAGCAAATTTGCTGATAGAAAGATATTTGTTGATCTTTAAAGACGGAAAGCATATGGGGAGGCCTTTTGGCAGTCAACAAATAGAGTATACTGTATACATATCAGGCCGCTCGGCGCATCAAAATATATAAAATATTTAGCCAGCATGTGAGTACTATGCCGAGCGTTTTTGATAAGTCCCGAAGTAATGTTATCACGTGTGTACTGCAGTAAGCCTACAAGTCGAGTTGCTTACCACCAATTGGACTAAGTTGCGGTCACCGTTACAAGTGTTTACGTGCCTTCCGATACATGGATCGCATCATAAAAATATTATTCAATGTTTACCAAACCAGTGAATCCTGTCGGAACTGTAAGAACGAACACAAGCGACGTGTCAGACTTGATTCATTTATCTCATATTAAAAAAAAGTTCTAAAGTACTGAAGCCTTTTTGCTATGGTGAGCATTGATATCTCTTATCAGTATTGATTCATGACATTTGGAAATATATCAAACTTTGCCTGTGTGCAGTAAAATTACTTTGATAAACTGAACTCTGAATCGTAAAATCATAATCTTTACACAGGAAGATTCTCGCCGACAAATTTATCTTCACTCCCCTCAACTTAAGCGAAGCCAAGCACTTTATACATGCTACACTCCTGCAGCTATGGTTGTAGAACATACCTGAATAAATGATTTCTACCAAGTAATGGTGTCGGCCTATTGTAAAAATATACCAGTACAAATAAAGTCCGACCTCTCCACTTAAGCAAAGCCACGCGCGTTTATACATGCTACACTCCTGCATCTATGGTTATGAAACATACTTGAATAAATGATTTCTACCTAGTAATGGTGTCTGCCTATTGTATAAATATACCTGTACAAATAGAATCCGACAATTTAGGCATGTTTGCAAACATAGTCAGAAAATAAATAAATCACCCATGAAATAGACGTAACATTAGGTATATAATGAGATAAGCCTACAATGAAATCGCTGTACTTGCTTTGAGCATTATGATATTTGGGAATATGATTAAGGGTAGGAAATATAACTATTTTGGCACTGCTGGACTAATTTTGAATAAGTATTCATAACTGGATATGTTTCGCCATACTTTAAAAATCTTAATGCATCTGATTAGACGGCGAAATAAAACTGCATATCAAATATAATTGCATTACGCTATATACGACCTGTGTGGAAGTGTAGGGTGACCGATTTAGAAAAATGTATTTCTTGTTGCTGTTTGATTGCTGGCGATACAGTGGTTGGTGTTTCTGATGATATGCTGTCTAGTTCTTGATCTTACAACGAGATAGCGATCAGAGACCGCCGAATTATCGATCTGGTGGCGTGTATCCTTCGCCGTGGCTCAATAGCGACACCGCGTGTCCCATCACTAATTAATTAATAACCCGCCAATTATACGACATAATTCATTCAAAATCAATAGGCTGGTCCGAGATATGATGAATGCACATGCAAAATTTGGAGCAGATTCAACCTCGCTTTCGTGAGATATCGCGTAACATACGAAAGTGTCTAACAAACAAACAAACAAACAGACAAATACCTATCAACATACTTACCGATCAAGATCGATATGTAATAACACTGCACACACAGAATAATTAGATATAACGATCGACGAAGTGGATCATAGCACACAGGAACTTACGTTTATGTAAAAGATAGAAACGACCACTGCCATTTTCAGAAGCAATACTTATTCATTCACTGTTAAAAATGTTGCCCATATAACTAATATTCCCTACACGTACACCGGTTTCCGAATACACGTGTATTGGTATCCTAAATATTCACGAATACAAATGACCGGTCAAATATAAAATTCCTTTCATTATAATTCTTGAAATCATTGACGCTATTTTCAAATATATTACATGTATTACATATATTATATACATTTGATTAGTTTTATGGAGATTTTTTTTCTAATTCCACTTTTTTGAGACGTTTTTCAACATTCATTGGTGACTGATTCATCCTATTATATTTGGCATCGATATTTGGATATTGTCGAATGAGCTTTGACCGAGAAGTATATATGTTTAACTCAGTTAAGGTGTAATTTATGAAAGAAATAATTTTTTCTCATCCAATTCATCACAACAGTATTTTTGTTAGACATATTTATAAAACCCATATATCAAAATTTTAAAAAATTTCCACAGTGCGGAAAGTAAGGAATTTCTCCCTAATTTATAGAAAAAATTATTGAAATCATCAATTTAACTGAGTTAAACCGTAATTTATGCTAATCCAATTCATCAACACAGTATCTTTGGTGAACATATATAAAACACATATTTATATTTGAAAAAATTCCACTGTACGGAAAGTAGGAAATTTTCTCTCAATTTATCGAAAAAAATCGACGGAAACGTCAATTTAACTGAGATAAAGCGTAATTTATGTAGGAAATAATATTTTTTCTCATCTCATTCACCAACACAGTATCTTTGCTGGACATCTATAAAACACATATTAAAATTTTAAACAATTCCGCCATGCGGAAATAGAGGATCCTCTCCCAATTTATCGAAAAAATCGACGAAAACGTCAATTAAACTGAGATAAAGCGTAATTTATGCAAGGAATAATTTTCATCAGATGATAATATAAAACTAATCGATGTAAAAAAGAAAAAATTTATAGTCGACTTGGGATTTTGCTAACGGTGATATCTTGAAAATAATCTTGAGCGACTAAAATTTAAACAGTTACCAAGATCGCAAAAATGTGAGTTAATTTCTATCATAATCGGGCAGTATACCATCTATTTTAATGTACGCAGATTGCAGTATTTTAGAGAAATAATATATTTATTTTATTGTAAGTAGGCGCAATGGCGAGTTACGTTGAAAATACTTAAATTAATATGGATGATTTTGAGTGACAGAAAATTCATCATTGCTGAAAAAATCGGCAATTTTAATCAATGGCATAATCGCGAGCAAAGACTGTTTTGATCTGAATTTCCGTTTCCAATTTCAAACACAATAAAATTTACTGGAAATAAAAAAATAATAAAACTAAAAAGTTTGGGAACCAATGCGTTAGCTTAGACCAGGGGTCAACCCTAAATACAAGAGGGCCAGAAAGAAACAATTGGGTAAAACCGCGGGCCGCACCTTTATTTAACATAGGCTTTCTTGTAGTGCGGGCTCAATAATTTTGGCACGCTTAGCAAAAATGCTTAGCACGAAAATTCATATCAGATTGGATAATACCACAGGGTGTTTTCATTGGACCATATCAGTTCTTGAATATTTGGCAAACAAATAAAGCATTTATAATCCAGTAAATGCTTTCTTAAATACTCTCTAACATTCTTCCTGAGTTTTAGCATGTATTTAATCCTGATATTGATCGGCCTAAAACTCAAAATAATCTTGCAATGATCTCTTCAAATTCGGATGTCCTCGTCAATATCCATGGCTTTGCAAAAGCTTCAACTGTTGCTTACCCAGTGAAATTTTTGTTTGTTTTCATCTGTCGCGTTGATCTCGCAGCTACGACGACATGTTTCCATAAAACCAGCGTCTGCTGGTCCAGGACCTTTTAGAAGCAGAGATGAAACCTTTCATCTCGTTATCAGACGAACTCAATTTTGAGTTGATAATGACTTTGACATTCTGAAGTCTTAATTAATCATAAACTGACCCTTTTGACGGTTTTTACAAAATATGAGAAGTGGATTGTATATACATGTCGTGTATAAACAATATCGGTGCAATTACCACTGATAATGCGTTGGTTTTTAATAGCATTATTTGAATATTTTGTAATTGCCATTGGTTTTCAAAGACAGAAAAAAATTCACCGCTATCACAAAAGATACAAGACCCAATCTGATAAAAATTAAAGCATTACTTGAAATGCATATTTAATGATTTGTAGATTCAGAAAAGCTTTGATTGATGTTGATGAGACGTAGATAACCTTAAAATGAAATATGAATGAAATACTTGGGGTATTTACCTGATAGACACAAATAGAAAGTCAAATTAAATCATAAAGCAACAAAAGTAAGATCACTGTACTAATGAGTTTCAAATGGAGTTTGTTAACTGTCAGTTTGACACACAATACCAATCGAGTCTTTCACGGTAGTTCATTTCATTTTACAATACAAATATTTTGTAAATAAGCTAAGGTTGAGTCGGTGTCTATTTCCTGAGTCAAAAAATTGTTATCTTTCTAACCGAAATTAAATTGCCAATTTCTGAACTCAATTACAGATTTTATTAAATGAAAGATAACGAAAAAGTAAATGCCGATTCAATCATCAATACCACCAAGCCACAATAGATATTCAGTATATATACAAATATATGATATTTTGAATATTTCCTCTCATTTTTAGGTGTAGTTTAGGCCACTTATTAGAAACTCCGTGCGAATGAAAAACTGTCTACTATTTCGTTTCCATGTATTAATTTGGCATATAGTAAAAGCTATGAAACGGATCTTTACTTCTTCCTACACAGGTTATAGTGGCGAGGATAAAGTTCAAGTAAAGAAATGAGAGCACTCCTTTCGGCTATAGGATAACTTGAATAATGTTACAACATCATCCGCAAAATATTTTAAATTACTATGTATTAGTAATTGATACACTTTCTTTAGTTTTCCAACAGGATGGAACATAATATTTTTTGAAATTCTCAGTTAAAAGGGCGTGAAGAAACGGATTTAATACAGTGTGAAAAACGATTGAAGGCTCCATGAATGCCATGAATCTCAACGATCGTTTGGCTGATTCCGGAATGGGTATTTCACTTAACTGATCAGTAGCGAGAAAGCTGAAAAGTGTCAAAGTAATCGCCAGATTAAAAGATGCGTACATGAGAAATAATACATATGTAAATGAAATATACTTGATAGAACTATACATTTTCTTTCGGAAAGAATCACTTCTACTGTGCTGCTCGTGCTTCATTATTAGGTTATACAATATCATGGGATATAATATAACAATAGCGAGAACAGGGGGTACATTTGAAAGTACATCCAAAATGATTAAATAATAAATATAAATATCCTCCATTATTAAATGTTCAGGATTTATAACAAAGTTTTTTATCTTTGGAAAAAATATGACTGGAATTGACACACTTGTCGCAAGCAACCAAATACACACCACAATTGTGGTGACTTTTTTCTTTGTGGCAAATATACGAAATTTAATAGGATATGCAACGCCCAAATAATTAAAAACTGCAATGGCTGTCACTGTCCAATTGCTCAAAACAACTTCACATGATGCAAATAATGAATCTGAGGACACAAGTACGGCAGTTACATCATCATCTTGTTCCATAGCTAAGTTGGCACATCGAATAGCAATCAATATACAAACACATGCTATGTCAGTAATAACTAAACAGAGCAGTAAATTGTTAGAAGGAATCTTAAGAAGTATTTTCCGGTGTTTGATAATGACATAAATTACGATGAAGTTGGCAAATAATCCAGTAATGGATAATATCCAAAACAACACTCTCGATGCAAGCGCAAGTGAAGGCTCTTCGTGGAGTAAATCCAGAGATGAATTGATAAATAATGAGGTCCTGTAGGACAACACAGAATCGTTTTCCATTCTCGTCATTTCTTGGAATTGAAGCCTTAAGCATGAATAGATTTTTGTATTACTTCATAACCATATAAACAAACCTATATTGCTCCAAAAATATTGTGCGCCTGTGAACAGTATGATTATATATATACTTTAAATTCTAACCGAAAAAAATTGTCATACATAATTTACTGCTGTTCCCTCATAAATAATCCCTATCATTGTATTCCATCAAATTATTCTCTGTGAACACCCTTAATGGACATCGCTGCCCGTTCGAGAGGCTCGGGTGATTTTCTAAAGTAAAAAGCTCTTTCTTCAATCACAAAACAATACAAGAAAAATGAACGTATGTCACGCTTTTGATAAACGTTATTGTAAGTTCTGCACCGATTGTGTAAAGTCTCCTGCAGCATATTTTCCGAACACATAAAACACCCCTCTAGCAAGTGACTTTTCTGCCACACGATTCAATTTTGGCTTGACATACAATGTTTACCAGGAGTAATAGATCTGAAAGTATTTTGGCATGATTTTCTGAACTTGGCATCATAAACAGTCTTATAGATATAGTACTACATCTTAAATATATATGTGGCATACCATTCGTTGGAGGATAAATTGGCAATCAGAGTACACCTGTCCAAATCAATACGTTAACATTTCAAACCACCAACAAAATTATTTGAACAGCACCAAAGACCAGTAACCCTGAATAGAACCATAGCCTTCGTTGTCAGATTTACTGATCTAATGCACGGGTCTATATCTAACGACAACTCCATCAGGGACACGATCTCGCGGTTGCCAATTCCAAACTTGGCATCGATGCGCATTATAATGCCCTTATCTTGTTCATGATAATTCTTTCCTATTTGAGTTCCCTTTTAGAACTTTTGTTAACAGCCGCTTAAAATCAGGCCATCTAGGTCTATATCTAAGAACATCTCCATCAGGGCCACGATCTCGCGGTTGCCAATTCGAAACTTGGCATCGATACGCATTACAATTAGGGCTGGGCATTTTCGAATACCTTGTGATTTCAGAATCGAATCGAATAATTTTTTCGAATCGAATCGAATCTCGAATACTTGAAAATATAAAATTGTAAGCGACTTTATCATAGTAATTGGTCCTCTCAACAAATGAATTACTGAAGACATAGAATAAATCACTCAGATAGATTACTGAGCGTTCACACAGAATAACAAACACGTTTTATCAATAACTCACTACAGAAAATAGTCATATGTTAGAAATTCGTTGAAAAAATATCACTCCAATGAAAAAAAAATTGGGGAATTCACCTCGACCATTAGCGGAAAGATAAAAACAAGATGGCGGCGATTCGAAATTCCAGTCTGAACCGATTCGAATAATTTACTATTCGATTCGATTCGAATATTCGATTCGAAATGCCCAGCCCTAATTACAATGCTCTTATCTTGTTCATGATAATTCTTTCCTATGTCGCTAACTTTTAGAGCTTTTGTTAACAGCCGCATAAAATCAGGCCATCTGTAGCACATAATTTTAAACACTTTTAATTAACTGATACAGTAATACCCCCAGGCCCAAATTTGACACTAAATAATTTCTTTCCAAAATAATTCTGAGTAACGCCTGGTATTTAACATCCTACGCATGTCGCCGCAAGCATTGGATAAATTAATTCATAACTGGTTAAATAGGATTGGAATGATTACTACAAGCAAGAATGCATGCTAAGACGCTATTTACTTGATGCCAAAACTAAACAAAAAAATTATAATTTTCTGGTGTTCAAATAGAATTTACCTAAAACAACATAACTCACCGAAAAGGACACTTTTAAAAGATATTAATTGGTCGGTATCTCGTGGGAATTAGCTCTAATCAAATTAGATTTCCATGATAATGCATTGGCTCATATATATATATATATTACTTATAAATATACCCATGGTCGTATGAATACGTTAGCAAATGAATTTCTTAAATGCATAGCGTAGTACGATCGGGAACGTGAATGAATTTAACATTGACCGTCGTAGGGCTGGGCATTTCGAATCGAATAGTACATTATTCGAATCGGCTCGGAGCAAAATTTCGAATCGCCACCATCTTGTTTTGTTTCTTTCCGCCAATGGTCGAGGTGAATTCCCAAATATTTTCATATTGAAGCCATATTTTTTCAACGCAATTGTGACATATGACTATTTTCTGTAGTGAGTTATTGATAAAACGTGTTTCTTATTATGTGTCAACGCTCAGTAAATTGTCTGAGTGATGTATTCTATGTTTTCAGTAATCCATTGGTTGGCAGGACTAATTACAAGGACTATTACTAATAAAAAGTCGATTACAATTATATATTTTCTAAGTATTCGAGATTCGATTCGATTCTGAAATCACCAGGTTTTCGAAAATGCCCAGCCCCACATTGACGATAACAGATTGTCGTCAGGGTGTATAATAAACCAGTATCTAACTCTAAATATTTTTCTGTTAACATTTTTACTCATGTCCTAACTTTTGTGAATTTTCTGTACTGTTACTGTCTTTAATGGCCACCCGATTGTTTGTCCGCTGTACGATGCGCAAATACTATCGACAATCAGTAAAGCCCGACTTTAGTGAATTACAATTGCTATATATATACGATTACTAACTACTCGCGCAATTTCAATACATACTTTTCATAGTCAGATTCCGCTTGTGTGATAACACAGAGCCAGCGACGCCGACAAGTATTTACTTTAATTTTTTTTTTCGCTGAAATTCAGGAGATAATATCATTTTATTTCGACTAAGTGTACAAGAAAATTGTTTATAACAAGAGTGAAACTTATAACAGAAACTGACATAAGACATTTTCTGCATTTTAATTGATATTATCTGAGTGGATTCTGTTTTTTATGAGAACGTCATTGTAAACGTATGTTTTTTTGTTTGTCAAAAATCTTTTTCCAGATCATGCAAAAAAAAATTTAAAAATAATTGCAAGAACAGACTAGTTATCTTTTGATATTTTATGGAAATAGACAGAACACAGATTCTTATGAAATATGTTGTTATTAGCATTCAACGCATACTAATATGAAACTACAAAACGGTTTTTACTTCACGCGAATACCTACACAATCTCCCGGATAATAATTTGCGATTCACACATTTATGCTGACGGCACCACTTGATGGCAAGTCCGACAACATCCCTGGAACTCGTAATGAAGCTCGCCAACTCGCTTTGTTGGAGCTAGACCAGACATGGGCAAAGTATGGCCCTCGGGCCAAATCCGGGTAATTCAATCTGGCCCGCCTTGTGCTGCCACAACCAAACCGAAATCGGAGTTTTGATGTTTCAGCTGGAAAATAGCTCAAGGAATTTGTTGAAATTGCGGTTAAATTTAGCTTTAGCACGAGGCATATTTTTGTAACACTGGTAAATATTGTTCTTATAATGTTACTTTTTCGACACACTTACATGGCCCGCCAGTCTAGGTAGACAAAAATTTTGGCCCCTGGTTCAAAAATCTTGTCCACCCCTGAGCTAGACCCAAGCTACCCATATCAGTTGTAGTTAACAGAAATTTTTCGTGGCTTCAGGCTCAGCTCCCAATCATTAGAATATCTTTCAAGTTTATAATTTTCTAATACTTCATACAAACAATAATAACTATTTTTTTTCAGCTTATGGCTTCTTTTTTAATTTAATAGCTCTGGAACTGGATTCATTGATTGATATTTCGTTTACAAGGTTAAAGGAGTAGACGTTTTCATAAACAAAAGTTCAACGTGTCATTGCGTTATATAAAATCCGCATGCTTATGATATCACACGCCCAAAACTATTATTTAATTGCTTTGTGACCTTTTTGGACTAGACTGCTTCAAAAATGCTTTTCGTACAGGAAACAGGACCTGCAAAATTGAGACAGGAAATATATATCGGAATGTAGTAAGATATATGGCAGGGATGGCGAACCTTTTTCAATGAATGGGTCAAAAATTATAATTTTATCGCGGAACAGAAGAGAGTGGGTCACAGATATTTAATCAATATTTGTATCTACTAGAAACTTCTGAAACGAATCTTATAAGCTGGTGTTGGTGTAGTTTTGGGCTTTACTTATGCAGCACTTCTATCAGGGACTTTTTATGGCCCTCGGTTTTATGATATTAGAGTACGAAAAAAACGCATATGAATTACCAAAAACGTTTAGGATGATGCGTTAAATTATTTTACGGTTCTAGTGTTTGGAGGTAATTCCGCTTTGATAGTGTTAAAATTTTGGATCAGCTTCCAACCACATTAAGGCACCTTTACACTGCCCCATTGTAATATCAGATTTCTAGATTTTTATTTCAAGTCTGAAAGATTTTGTTTTCACAACGGCATTGTAGGCGAGAAACTAATTAAATGCAAAGTAGCATCTAGTTCTCGTATAACCCCTAAAACAGTCTGCAGATGCACTTCCAAAAAGACAGGCGTTGCGAGAAATGAGCAGATCAATTGCATTGTTATGTCATAAACGATGTCAGGCCCAATAGCTGAATAACGATACACAGCGGTGCATTCATGCGTACAAGATTAGGGGTTTTAAAAATTACCGTACCGGCCCGAAATCAACATTTTGAATATGAGCGATCGCAGCCCTCCCTGACTGTCCAACTGACGGTACATCATAATAGTTTAGTTATTGTTAGATTAATTTAAGGCCGGTTTTATCAATTTTTATCACTGATATATTAGCATTTTATTTTATTCGTGCCTTCGCTGGGCGGGTCACAAATAAAACGCGGTGGGTCACTTTGTGACCCGCGGGTCAGTGGTTCGCCATCCCTGATATATGGCATAGTTTTACATTGTTCCATATAACGTTATATATTGCGTGATTTGTTCGTGATGTGAGTGGCCTAGTCTGTTTTCAACTCAGATAAATTGGTGATCTCGTCGATTTTTTCGATAAATTGGGGGAAATTCGCTACTTTCAGCACGGTGGAATTTTTTAAAATTTCAATATATTATGTGTTTCACGTATGTCTACAAAAGATACTGTGTTGATGAATTGGATGAGAATTTTTTTTAAAAACTCAATGCTAACCGGTTCGCCTATCTCATAAAATTCCGTGAGGCGGTTCTATGGAACCGGTGCGAACCGGCTGAATCCACTTCAATGGCCGAATCCCACCACTGGTTCCACCGAAGAACTCGTTCTTGCGTAGGAAAATTTTGGCATTACCTATCTCACAATAAGGTTGGGAAATCTGCTTGAATGAATAGATGTATGATTGGCCGCTTAGATTTATATTGTTACGTCACTGTCGACTTTTTGCTGATTGAAGTAAAGTCGTAAATAAACAAGATAGTAGATATTTGGGAAAACACCTAATAACAAGTTAACAACGTAGGGGATGTATGCCGCACTTTAATGTGTTTTAGGCCAGCCATGGTCTTGTGTATACAACTATACATCCCGTCTTCAATGTTGATATTTACTAACTCCTGTGTTTTTGTTTTTACGGGACGAATAAACATACATACATACATACATTTAGAAATGGCAGAATGCTGGAATGAGAAGAAACACAACTGGAATACCGGTATCTGATTACAGCATTTTGCAACATGCTGACATGTAGCTTATTGCTGTATTGTCTACTTCCAGACTTTTTAGTTCAGGGGTTTATATACCAGTACCGGTATCTGTATACGGTATCACAGTACTGCAGTATCAGCTTTTGGTATAGCTGTATAGGCCTAGCAATAAATTACAGAATTAACCTGCTTGTAGTGCTTGAGAAAAGTCATAGTGTGTGCCCGCTCATAGGCTCAACAGCACAAACAGAAAAAAATCATAAATCTAGTTGAACAAGGCCAGAAAGACAGACAGACTGCCGGACTGTGACAAGGCTTTAATCCTATAATTAATTTAGAACTCTATCACATAATTTTTTTCAACTAGATACTGTCCGATAACACACAGACACATGTTACCGAATCCGATAGTGGTAAATTCAGAAAGTACGGAATTGTTGGAATTTGGTATTCTGGAAGGAAACAATTATACACATGTACACAATATTTACTCAGTAATTGACCTGTTCAACGAATAATACTGTAATATCTTTTTCTCATTGCAACTCATTTCTTCGAAAATAGTGATATTCTATTGCAGCAGTGCTGCAGTGTTAGATATTTTGGTATTCAGGTATTGCAAGATTGGTATCAACTTTTATTTCTTATATTTAGGCTATTATTTGCTATATTTTATTCGTGACTGTTGTAATACTGTAATAGTGTTCAATTGATGATAAAAGCTTTCAAAGGTTAGGGACCCATATAATCATCTAAATTGTTTTAAATGAGTTTTTTTTATTATGACTGAAAATAATATTTGCCATGTAGTAGATAGGGTTTAGTAGACCAGACATTTTTCCATTTACCTTGTTTCTCATTTTTACGGCTCTTTTGAGAAAGATCAGAAAATTGCGTACTTTTAATTTGACGAAAAACTTGAAATCAATCTTTTCTGAGATCATTCTATTTGCTTCCATGTTTTACAGACTAGTAGATAGATGCAGGTTGCGAATATGCCATCCAGGCTCGGAAAACGGAAGGATTACAATCTTGTAGATGATGCGTATGACAGTCGTGTTCCAATGCATAATGAAGATGCATTTCGCCATGGGATTGAATTCAAAGCAAAGGTATATTATAAAATAAAAAAAATGCACATATTTTTTATTTCAGATTCGAATCTAATTAAATGTAAAATTCCAGATTGAAATAATTAGGGCCATGGTTTGCTTATGATTAAGCCATCTTATCGTCTTCTTCTTTCGCGGGACAAATATGGAAATCGTATCCATCATGTTGGCATTTTTGGAAAATTAAATTGTGTGAATGATTCTGACATTGTTTCAATAAATACACAGAACTTTTTGTGAAAGTTTTTACTCAGAATAGAAGGTTGATTGTCTATGGCAAGAATTTTGTTGTTCTTGGGAAGGAATTTTGCTGTAGTGTTACTAATATTCGTTAGCTCTTCATTATTACTATATATAATACTTGTTCATGAACGCTTTATAAACAACTTAAACTGTGCAAAAGTGGAAGTGCGACTTGCGCATAATATTAAATGATAATTCATTCAAGATTGAATAGGCCTAACAAAGTACTTCCTCATGGGGAGGAATGAAGGGTTCAAAATAGGCGAAAGGATGAATTTAACAAAAAAAATTGCTACCTACTGGTCTATGGGTAGATCATCTGTTTATGATAGATATCCAAGACAAGTATTTTTTCAAGGACTTCATGTATTCACTGAGGGCTCATTCTCTTTCATTTCTGTGTGAGTTCTTGTGACCTTGCTTTGAAATATTTTTAAAAAAGGTATTCAAATTCATTTTGTCCATTTTTAACTATGGGATATATATTTCAGTATATTGGAACATTGGATGTACCTCGGCCGACTGGAAGAATGGAGATCGTTGTAGCAATGAGGAGGATCAGAGTGAGTTAAATTCATTTACCGTATATCTTTATATCTTCAATATTTTTTCTGAAGTTTAACAAGGTTGTTCATATATATCTAGAGGCATAACTGGGGTTTCGAATTTAACTAAAAAATTTTTTTGGAATTTTGTCTTACATTCTGAAAGAAACAGAATATTGAATGACCAGAAGGTCATACAGCTGTATGGTGTACGACTTGTGTTTATTTAGTAGTGATCTGATTACATCATATATATTTGGTTTTGCTTTTCTTGGAATTCTTTCAAGAGTGCATTATGTAATGCTGACCAAGCATGGATTATCGTATATATTTATCTAATTCGCATTGAGAATGAATCATGCATGTTTCGGTATGATGTTAGCAATGTCCTTGGATGATATATTAGGCCTACCTGAGCTTTGACAGTATTATTTCCTCAAAGTTGTTCTATAAATATCATTCTAAGAATAGCTTCTTTTACCAGACTGATTATTCTGCAAATTTGGAACAATTCAGGTCACCTGAAAAGCTGGAATACATTTATAACTATGCTGATGATGTCAAAATTCTTTTTTTTTTATGAAAAAGATACTTTTGAGTAAAATAACTTCTAGAGATGGGTTTTTGCATGCCGCAATTTCGCATAAATATGAGCTAGATTTAATTGAAAAATAATATTGAATTATATACAAATGTGTATGTTCGTATAATATGGGGTATCTCAGAAGCATTTGAGTTGAAATTGTAATCTTACTGAATATTGTATAAAGTAGTCTTAGGAGCATTCATTGCCTTCTAAAGTACTTTGGTGAATGTCATGCATTATGTTAAATGTGAAACATAGTTTGATCATAATGCCATTTACATAATTCCACATTTTAATACCAACTCAAAAACAGGGCCACATGTGCGCATTGAAATAATGTGGTCAGAGAATTGAAATTATTATTTACTCTGCATTTGCCCCACTGTGATATCAGCTCTTGTACAATAATCAGAATTACTAAAAATTTTTTGTTCTCATTTTTCAATTTATAAACATTTTGAGGAAGCGTTTGATTTATTATAATTTCTATCATTTGTAATTCAATCAATGGTATTTATTTTGATACCCTTATAGAATGCCATGTCGTTTCGACCAAGTTTTCCTTGAAGGTGCCTAACTACTCTAATCCCTTATGTTTATGATAATACTATAGGTTTATAAGCTGTGTTTTTCTTTGTGCTTTTAATCCATACTCATTCTGCATACCAACCATCTTCACCATGTTTTATTGATGGATTAATAAATATCGTTGACGATATATCCCTCAAGCTGGTAATTTAATTCTATTTCACTCTCTTGTTAGAGTATTAAACCGAATGGATCACCCTGCATCACAAAAAAGATAGATAGCTGTGGTCTAATGCTTGGTGTATTCCTTTGCTGAATTTTTATTGAGAATAAACGAATAGATTCAATTGCTAAATAATAATAACAGAACAAAATTTTTTTTCTTCACCTGTGTTTATAAATATAAACCAAATGTGAAGTTTGCCATTATTAACCCAGTCACACTTCTTCTAACTGCGGTCAAGTCAATTGAATCATATCTCAGGACCGTGGAAAAAATTTGTATTAAATCATTTTCTAAATGATTGCTTTCTGAAGCCCTAATGGAGTGAAAGTTACAAGTTAATTTACGTTAAGCTTCTCTAGTATGCTATCTATCTATCGTCAATGGGTTTGGTTTGTTCCTATATGGTTCTGTCTGGCATCTATAACTTTTGTTAATAAGATTTTACGCTATTCGCTAAACCACAAAAATTCCGCGGGTCTGAATTTTTGGTTATCAACTGTGTACAATACAATATATACACAATAAGTAGTTGGTTAATCAATAGAAATTTCGAATATTTTGATTGATCTCAGATTTTACTGCATCATTGTTTTATTTGCATTAAAGACAAAACTTGCTTTATGTAGTAATTAATGGTATGTAAAAATACGAAAATCTTTCCTATGATTCAAAATCTCAAGCAGCATGCTTGAGACCTTCCAACTATACAGACTACTGTTATTGTTTCGTAGGTCTTTGTTAATGCTCATTCAAGTGGAAATAAAATGCTTTTATCTCGGCCATATCACAGCCTTTTGTGTTTAAACGAGGCATACTTTCATGACGACAAACTGTTATTCATTTTTATAAATGTATCCTTATAGGATATTCACTTTCCTTACGATTATTGTTGACCCAAAATCTTAAATTGCTTAATATTTTAATTATATCTTCATTAACGTTATTCAAATTAATATGACCAAGGAGGCATTATAGTGTTACAAGGTACACAGCATTTTGAAACCCCTTCCTTCGAATATCCAAGCTGTATCCCATGTTGTAATTTATCGAGTTTTAATTTACCAAATTTGCATAGAACATTGAATGGAAAATAATGTTGAACAGGAAATGCTTTACACAGCCATAAAAGATTGATAACTTCCGTTCTGTAGTATGTGTTGTTAATTCAGGATGTGGCTTCAAATTATAGTTGTACTTTGATTACATGCCTAATATATTATAATAGCATCAAGAAGCCTATTATTACTTAGCAAGACAAGAAGGTTGACAATCATTCAAGCTTATTTTATACCTATGATTATATCATGTTTGGAAATTATTTTTGAGAAAGACATTGTGTAGAAAATTTATAGCACAAAATGGATTTTTAACATAAAGAAGTTTTTGATGTTTGAAATATATGTTTTTCAAATTACTATTTTTGAAATTGTATATATTTAATTATTTTATTATTCTCATTTAGAAGGCCTGATTTTAAGATTTTTATCCTTCAAAAATACAGCCTTGAACTGCATTGTGTGACGTGAGCGTCATTAAAATGTACATTGTTGTATATTGAATACCTGCGGCACTTTTACGTTGTATACTTGAATAATACTCGTAAAATACAATTTTAACTTGTTATTGCAAGTTGTATAAAATTTGAAAGCAATGTTTCGATTACCATATTATTAAAGGAGAATTTTAATCATTAAAATCATTATTGATATTTTTGTTGCATGCTCAGTTGTGTTCAGTAATTGGTCTATGACTGATTACCTCAATGCTTTCCAAATGGTCAATATTTGTACAAAACATATTGTCATGAGCAATATCACAGTTATGACCAAGCAGCGTTGAATCATTTCTTTCTTTGATATATAAATGGAATACAGTAATATATACAAAACAGGACCAATTTGGCTATAATATGCAATATCGCCGGATGAGAACAGAACAGGCCTAAGTCACAATTTTGAGTTTTGAGAAAAACGCAAAAAAACAATTTGGAATTTTTTTATTTTCGAATTTCTAGATATTCACACTTAGTAAAGTCCTGAGCTCTGGTTATTTTAATGTGGATGAGAATATCTTTGTAATCAATATTTTTTGGCACTTCAGCTTCAATTCCTTCTTGCTTTTTTACCCCCATAAGAAACTTTGGCCCATTCTGTTCTCAACAACTTCTGAAATTTTTTGTATGGGATGCAAGGTAAAACAAGGTGACTTAGGCCTAAGTTGCACTGAACAAATTTTTAGGGATGTAAGTTTCGGACATTTCATTTCTGATGTTCATGCCCATCATATTGGAACTGAGGACTATCTTTTTTCAATATTTTGGGGTTTTGAGCCATGCTCTACAAGGTGGTGGTCTTGAAATCCTGAATTTCTCAATAATAAAAATTTTAGCTGGACTTAGGCCCATTCTGTTGTTAAATATTTTAGGCCTAAGTCCAGCTAAAATTTTTATTATTGAGAAATTCAGGATTTCAAGACCACCACCTTGTAGAGCATGGCTCAAAACCCCAAAATATTGAAAAAAGTCAATTTTCCAAAAATGTGACTTAGGCCCCTTCTGTTCTCATCCGGCGATATAGTTAACGTAGTTCTTGATTTGTCACCTTGAGCATTTATTCATCAGTTTGTCAGATAAAAATTAGGTTCCACCCTGACATTGTAAGGAAAAATAGGATATTAAAAAAATAATAATTTTAATCTGAACCATTATACATCGTCAGACTTCATGACATACAGTGATTTGTGTAAATATTTCTGCTGAACATGACCCTTTTAAAATATATTCAATATTTGATATTTCGGAATGTATTTTGTGTGGTATATTTTTGGTTTCAGACATTACTGGCCTCGATCAATTTCACATTTTGGAGCACGAACACATCAGTCTTTCAGCCTAAGGCATTTTTACAAATTAACAAAAACATAACAACTGTTTTGCCTTTGTGCTTTAAGTTTAATTTTCTTATCATTTGCTCTTTTATTCAGTATGAATTCAAGGCTAAAGCAATCAAGAAACGAAAAGTTAATATCAGAGTATCAACAGATGGAGTTAGAGTGGTATTGCGCAAAAGAAAAAAGGTTTGTTTTAAATCATTGATCAGATTGTACTGAATTCTCATGAAAAAAATAAGGCACTCCAGAAGTATGTGTACCAATATGGAGGTATCGGTAATTAATTTTGTTCGCCTACTATACATCAAGTTGTGTAAAGGGACTGAACCTATGGGCAGGCAGGCGGTATATTCACTTATCTAACACAGACAGTCCCCGAACTCGTGATAGAACTAAAATAGGAAAAATCGGAATATGAAATTATGGCCTAACCCTAACCTGGTACAAATACTACGGGAGTACTAATAATAATAGGTTTTTTAAGTTGTACAGTTTGTCTTTTCATCTGACCTGACTTTTTGTCTTTTTTATCATTCAATAAAGGTGTTAAATTTTGTTTCAGAAAAAAGAATGGGCCTGGGATCTGGACAGGATGTTAATTATGCATGATCCAATATACAGGTAAATATTCTTGCTGTTCAAATTCAACCTTTGAAATATGATCCATCGTCGGTGCCCTTTTAGAGGTTCAATGTACCTTGCTGATTTGAATTTCACGTTCATGCTTAGTTCTTAGTTTCTAAAATTAAATTTCATCTTAAAATAACATTTTAGTTTTCGTGCTTGTTTTTTTTATTACTGTAGTTGTACTTAGTCCTTTTTGATGCTAGGCTGTATGTTAAACTTCTTCAAATAATACCAGTGAATACTGTACGAGTGGCCTAAGAAACTGCATCTGATTTGAGTATTGATACAAGATGTGCGCTGTCAAATACCTGTCGTACACATGACATGCTCAAGAATAAACATTGTGAAACGTTACATTTAACTTGAGCCAATGTTATCTTGGCTTTTTGAAGTGAATAAACACAATCTTATATTCTTATCATACCCCCAGTAGCCTGATGTATAAATGTGCCCTGAATTGTTGTCCTAGGCAAGCAGGATTGCAATGATCTGTAGTTTCATATTCTATTTTAATTTTCTATTATAATCCTAAATAGGGGCGCAGCCAGGATTGTTTTAGCGGGGGCATGAGGCATTCATCAATATAACTAAAGTTGTCCATCGCTGAAAGCGAGACACCAAATTAAATTCCACCATTGTGTCTTGCCTGCCTCCCTTTATGTTAAAAATGCGATAATGCACTGAATAAAATAGTTTTTAACCACAAAAGGATGATACTTTCACTGTAGAAGGACGTTGTTATTTATTCTAGGCAAAACACTTCAAGTTGAAAAAAATTCCAAAGTAAGAGGCTGCACCCCCGCATGCAATAATCATAGACCAATCCATCAATAAGCTTATACTAGAAAGACCCACAGCCTTACAATGTTGTGAAACAACAAAATATGTTACAAATAATTAACTAATATTTACACTTTACAGGATATTCTATGTCTCTCATGACTCCCATGACCTCAAGATATGGAGTTTCATCGCTCGTGATGGGCAAAGCAATGTCTTTAGATGTAACGTTTTCAAGTCACCGAAAAAGGTAAGTCCGTTCTAATGAATAGATGAAATTATTATATTTATCAAGGATATGTAACCAGCAGCTCCTTTCAGTCAGTTGATTTTTTTATTTTAATTATTTTGCTTCATACTCGCTCTTTACTACATAGAGGGGTATTGATATTGGTCGAAACATTTTTTTTTGTTTTGACGTAGCTTAAATCCTACAATCTGGTTAAAACGGAGGTATGCCCTCATTTCTGATTGACTGGTGATATTTGGTTCCCATACAATGGAAAAGAAAAAATTTGGATTTTATATAAATGTCTGCACTTGCACTACAAATTTTATTGCGGTGTAATATTCTTATTTTCTTTTATTAGCAATTATTGAGAATTCATTTTTTGTGGGGTAATATTGAGATTCTGGCTTTGATTGAAAAAAATAAAATTAGTATAAATAACTATTTCCTGATCGAATCCAGTATGATCTTTATGCTGATATATTGGAGCGCTATTTTTCAATCTTTCAATTTATTTCATTTGATTCACTTAAGAACTTACTTGTCATTTTTCCGTACCCAATTAACTAATATTTCTTAGAATTGTCAAGATTGTTTTTGTTTTCCCAAGTGAACCAAATAATGTTTCATTGCTGGGTTGGGCCCTAGTAATTCATGGTTGAGTTCTTGCACAAGCTGTTATGATTGGGATTGGATGAGATTTTTGTGATAAAAGTTCGTTAAATATTCTATACGCTCGACTGGCTTTGCTGACTGAACAATTTTTTACATTCTGCTTGTAAAGATGGTACAGGGTGTCCCAAAATAAATGAAACCCATCAATTCGATAACGATGTTTGATATCTGTGCAAATAATATTCGTATAATATATGTATATTTGTACGAGTCGCACGACCCTGGTTTAATTTTTATAACAAACTCATTTAATTCCAATTATATGTTTAAATTCATAGTCTAGTGTTAAAAATTTTTTTTTGCATTCATCTATTAAGTTAGTTGACTCTATTGACTTTTCAGCTGGAATGTCAATACATGAAAGATTCCAACACCAGAAAGTAATATTTTTAGGAAATTGCGTGGAACTCATTTGTTGTTATTGTTTGAATTTACCTCGTTCTCGAATTGTGTTTTTTGAATGGTTGAAAATACAATCGCTAGACTCAAGTGCCGGTTATATTCAAAATCCCCTCACTTGACACTTCCAACCTTTTCGTTTTCATAAAATTTTACTTTACAACATTGCATTGCAAATGAAGTATTTTATTTATCACCATTAACTTGTTTAATAATATGTTTTGATTTTTTAGTCTCAGGCAATGAGAGTCGTAAGGACAGTTGGCCAAGCATTTGAAGTCTGCCATAAACTCAATATAGGACCTCCAGTGAAAAAGGATGAAAATTCAAATGATAAATTGAAAGAAATCAAATCAAGCGCAGGTAAAATGCTATTGAATCTTTTGTCTGTGATAGTAATAAATATATTCTGTCTCTATCTTAATTAAATTCTTAAGTTTTTCAATTGCATCTTGGAGTATTATATCCTTTGTGTCAGCAATCAGCATCTCTTTAGACGTCTAAGTTTGTGACTTTTGAAATATATGTATACTCTTGAAATTGAACGATGCATGAGAATTATGATTTTTGTTTATGCTAGGAAGTGATCATAGGTTCATATGAACTCAGCAGCTGGCTCATTTTACTTGCTAGAAAATTGTGACTCAATCCCAGGTTATATCTAAGCAGTATACAGAGTCCAATAAGCTTAAAGTTTGGTTAGGGATTATGTGCGAGGATACATTGAACTGGGTAGCAGCCTATTGCCTATTTGATCATCCAAGTGTATGAAAGACTGTGGTTTGGTATGGGATTAAGTCTTACGTTATCCCGTTTCCCTTGGGATGAATATTATAATTTAAGTGTTGTCTATATCTCATTTGGTGATGTTTTTGTGATTAAGTTGGAAGCCGAATTTTCATAATAGGGATTTAAATGTGATATTAAATATTTTGCAGTCATTTTTGGATATTTAATAGTCTTATCAAGCCGGCCGTTTTCTAACTTTACTATCATCTAACTTCTGCTATGGCACAACTAAACTATGGTACACATGGTAATAGAGTTGAAACAATTTGCAATTAATATATTGGTATAATATTTGACAACAGCTATTATTATTGTGAGAGTACACACGAATGCTTGTGCATACTGTTTTAATACAAGATTGTCTGACACTCCCAGTTTCTCTTACATACTTATGTAAACAGATATGTTTAGATATATTCAGATATTATATATGATGCAATGTCGCAATGACAATTTTATAATCTCATGTTATGTTGTACGTCCTGAACAGCATGAGCATATATAAGTAAATATAAGCATATATATAAGTAAATACAAGGGCAATGAGGAGAATTGAAAATTTGAGTTTAATTTATTGGTTACAATACATTTGCTTGCCTATGTACTTTGTTTGTCATGTTTTCTGTAGCATACTACAAATTTTTTTTCTAACTTCTAATTATCCCCTTTTCATTTTTTTTCAATAGATGATAAAGATCAGAGTGAAGAAACAGATAATTCAAAGCCTGATAAAACACTGGAAACAATAACAGAAAATTCAACAACTCCAAACGGAGATCTAGATGCCAAAGTAATTCCTTGTTAATTCATATTTATTCTTCGAGTGTTCATATAAGAATCGCACACATTATATATTCCATTTTACATCGCTTTATAATCATTTATTCCAAGCCAATATTTCTTTTAAATTTACTGTTTTAATGCTAATGTACTAATAATTAAGTTGTATCTGTCTTATCGGTTTGTCAACATGTATATAGCATTTATGTATATACTTTGTGTATAAAAATTCTGTCCTATATTCCTATGTTACATATTTACCACTCATTTAGGGTTTGAGAAATTAGGTAAGAGTTTCTTCAGTCAGGGTCGTGTCAAACTTTTCTGCTGCTCGGGGTGAATTTCTAATAATGATGCCTAGCTTCAAAAATAATTTGTAATTTATTATTGTTTGAATCATCAAACAAGCTAGAAACTCATCCCTATAACATGCTGCTCCTATTATCCCTTCTATACAAGCCCCTGGGGCCAGTCTTTCTAAGCCAAAACCACCACCAAGTAGATAACAATATAGAGAAAATATGCAAATCATTTTTTAATTTCAGAAATCACTGTCTCTTGATGGAAAACCGCCAATAGTTTCGAAAGACGATTCAACGCCAGTGTCGCAAAATTTATCAATATCACTACTTCAATCCATCGATTCAAAAACTCCACTAAGCACTCATCATCAATTACAACTGAGTCAACAAAAAATACAACAGGCTGAAAATCAGGCTCAAATGGCTGTAGCACAGGTTAAAAATTGTCAGAGTAGCTACCGGTAATTCAAAAAGCTGTAGAATTCCTGTAGGGATTGCCAAGACTGAATAATTGGATGTGATTCCATGAATCAGTGAAAAGTAGATTTTATTCGTACCGTTTTAACTTCCCATCTTGAATCTTGATCTTAAAATTTGTTTGAAATTTGTGACGTTTTTCTCATTTTTTCTGTAATTTTTTCGGATAATGGACTAATTTTAAAGTTATTTTTTTATCGATTTAATATTGATTTTTTCAAGATTTTCTCTAAGTATATTTTTTATTCCAGGTGCAATTATTGAAAGATCAACTTCTAGCTGAAACAAGTGCTCGTATGGAAGCGCAGGTAATGCTTTAATTTTCTATCTATCAGTGTATTTTTGTTTATCTGATGGAAATTATGATACCGCTTAAAACATGGAAAACTGAAATGAAAAAGCAGTAATTTTGATTATACTTCCTTTATCGAATAGCAAAAATATAAAATTTTACTTAAACCAAATTTTTTTAACATCTCTTGGGAATATGCCTATGAAATTTTGCTACTTTTGTAATATAATTTAATGTGAAATTAAATCAGTTCTGCTCAGAGATAAATTTTGAATTTGCATATTTGAAGAATGCATCTTGGCAACACATGATATTTTTCTGCTTAAAAATTTGCATAAGCGTTAATTTTTTATGCAAATATATGGGAAGGAAAAAATTCTCAATGATATTAAAAATAAATTAGACATTTGAATAAATCTTTAAAATAGCAAAATAACTTCGCTGCTTCTGATATCTACTAAGTTGACGTGCGATTCGAAACAGCAACAACTCAGACATTTTTAAAATTTGCTGGTATTCGGATTTAACTCCGGATTTGTATCACCATAACTTGATTTACAACTTAAGGACTTGTGTTGTACAGAACTGGTATTCTGATACTTGGGTCCAAAAATCACCTTCAAATTCAGTAGTCATCACAGTTGTTCAAATGTTTTGCAATAGCCTTTGTTATTCCAAACAACTTTGTTGAAGGTCTCATTTACGTCTGTGTTTTGTATCCAAATGCGACCCTCAAGGAAATCTTGTGTGGCCCGCGGAGAAGCGACACTTTTGAGTGGTATGCAGCCTGCGCAACAAGTTTTCAATTTAATCTAGTATGTGCTAGTAATTCCGATTACTTTGCGTTGCAATGCCTAGATCTGAGCTTGTGCAAAGCGAACAACGCACATCACAAGATCAATAACCAAAATTTTTGTGTCTACAACTACCAGAAAGACTATGTTAAGTGAAGGAGCAGCCTGCGGTTATATCTAGTTATTTGTATCTGACCCTCGTGTTGCAGGTCCCTCATGGTTTAGTCTATTCAAATTTCATTTTCAAGGCTCGCAATCATCAACTTTTACTTCAAAATCGAGATCTCCTTCAACAAATGACAGAACTTGTCGCAAAACTTTCGGAAGTCGAAGCCAAACTAAACAATGTAGAAATGGAAGACTCATTCTCACTTGGACTAAGTAAAATAATAGTTGATGCTACAACACCTGCCAGTGGGACTGTTGATGCATCTGGTATCATGGATACTGATATGACAAAAGTAATTCTTTTTAATTTGCCTTTTTTTATTTTACAATCAGTGCGTTGGGATGGTCGTGAGTGTTTTTTTACAGATGGTTATGCACAGTGCATTTTTTTGTATACCTTTTGCTCTGAACAAGAGCACAAACTGTCTTATTGGCTATCTCATTCATTGCTATAATATGAAACTTTCGACATTACTTATATTAAATCAGAGTAATTTTGTGACAAAAAATAACAGAATTTATAAAATCGTGCTCTTATGGTTCTATTTATTTATTAATTTTTTTATGTATTATTGGAACAACCATGCATCTTAATCTACAATTATAAAGTGGATGCGCCAACATACTGTTATTGAATCACAACAATACTGCAGGTTGTCCATAATCAAGATTATCAATTTCAAATTGGTTGAATATACATGACTTCTACATGTTCTCTGTTAAATAAAACCTGATTTAGAATACAGGGGTTGTTCATAAAATCTGGTATTAAACTTTGTGAAAAAAAAATTTATGATCTTTGTGCAACTAATTATGGCCATATAAACGTGTATTTAACGAGGTAAAAAGAAAACACTCATCAAAATGAAACCAACCTGGATAAGATATATTGAAAACTGACTTCGTAACAACATTTTGAGATTATAACTGGAATTTATGAACACCGATATAGCATATTGCAAACTATCATTTCAGACTGTAGTGAGAATAGTACATTATATAATATTGACCATCCAACCGATTTAATAATTCAAGTTAAACTCCACTCTGCGGCCATGCAAGTAGATAAATAATAGGATTTTCCAGACTGGCCCAACCTACTCCTTCAAAACAACTAACTACTAACCTTATAGTGGATTTTGTTCAACAACTTTTTTTTCAGGTCAGTCCATTCATAGATACCAGCTTATTCGCAAATGCCAACACAAGTATGCGAACTCCTGATCTATCAAAACATTCAAATGGACTTGCAGCAGCAACCACAGATACTTCAACGTCTACTATCACTAAATCAAGTACGGCAAGCGATTCAGTTCGACTTGAAGTCAAGCATAAACAAAGAGGAGTAAATGGCAATGATGGTAAGAGGTTGAAAGACATTATATTGTAGTAGAGGTTTTTGAAAGAATTTCATTGACGTTTGAAATATTACTGTGTTAAAGTTGGTTTCCAGGAATCTGTTTAAAATTATAGCTTATTGTATGAAATAATTCAACCAGAGCTGCAAAGTTGGAGCTTAGTATGTCTATACTAGATTCTGTGTTGAAATTTAAAATTCGTCGAATCATAATTTCAAACGTCTGATGGTGATAATCGAAGTCTTTAATTAAGAAACTCAAAAATCATTAAGCTGACACGAGCATTTTCAATTATTAAAAAAGGCTTGCATATGCTACATTTTTTTCTATAAAAATTTGGTTTTGCTAGTGTTCAGAGCTGAAGTCTAAACAGAATTTCCTTTAGCTGGAGCTCAACCTGTCTTACCTGAGATTGGTGTGAATATTTTAGATTTGCAGCCCTATGACCAAGAAAGACAATAAATGATAAATTTTCTTAGTTGGGTCAGCTTCATTATGTAAATTATTTTGGTATTTTGCTTTCACATAAACTTTCTTTGTCAGGATCTGGTAGTTCTAGTTCATCCTCTAGTGATGAAGATGAGGAAGATGGTGTAGGACCAATACTACATCTTGCTAGTGAATCTGGCACTTTAAAGAATAAGGAAATTGAAAAAAGTATCGCGTCATTGGCAAACGGAAGTGCAATTGCTGACCAAACAGAGTAAGATTAATTTATAGTTGAAAGTGAAATTGAGTTAAATTTTAGAGTAGTTCGGAAATCTTGGATTTAAATCCTGTGGCGATGTGTCACCCACCACTTCACCCAGGGTGTTCGGGCTAGCTAATGCTTAACCGAAAAGAATATGGCCTTTATTAAACATAGTATCTTCTAATTATCAGTGCCTGGTTTCCAAGCCGTTCTAACGTAAAGATGTAATATCTCTCATTTTTCTTATAACAATGATTATTTCTGAATGGAGGAAGGAAATTTTTAGATTTTTGCCTAAAAAGTAGAAAACCAAACCATTATTAAGTGTTTGACTTCAAACTTATTTTGTAGCAAAATTATGATATATATTCATATATGCCAAATTTTATATTGTCCCTATAGATTTAGAGTAAAAACGACATTTTTATATATTTTCTATCATGATAAATAGCAATAATTTTGATTTTGTCTGAAACAGAATATTTGAAAATCTTTAATCAAAGGCTTATTGCATACTAATGTCAGCATCAGCCATTTTTTGTGTCGTCTTTTCAGTGTTCAAAATTTAAAATAAATCAGAATTGTCTGTCTAGAACTAATTGAGTGAATCAAAAGTATCTTTGTTATCTCAAGGGACTTTGTTGGAATTACATTTTTAATTAGGTTATCGCATTGATTGTGATTAAAGAGTGATAAAGTAAGCCTTTATGTTCACAATGCATATTACATTATATTCAATTACAGGGCTTTTGAAATATGTCAGCACTAACTCTTTTATTATTTACATTATTATTTATTTTTATTATCTCCAAATTAATATTTCCAAATATGAAATATTCGAAGTATTCTAAATTAGGTGACTATCAACTAATGACATAAGAGGTCGATGCATATTGAATGAGTTTGAATTTGGAAGTGAGGAAAAGTTGCAATAAATAGTGATTTGATTGGTCTCCATTTTAACATTTTTCAGAAATTAAATTCTGGCCTTTTTGGTCATACTGGAAGACTTCTATCAAGGAAAAACTGTTCTAATTCACAAAAAATAGAATATCAAATATAACCAATTTTCAAAACTATTGGAATATTCGATATATTCATTTTAGGCATCCTTGCCTGCTCTTGACTTTGCAGAGAAAATCATTTGGGTAGGCAATACCGAGCTGTGAAGATTCAGGTCTGTCCCAATAATAGTAGCCACATCACTTTATATATTATATTGTTAGATATCAGTGGCTTCTTGTATAGGGCTTTGTTCAGAGCAATAGGCTTGAATAAGCGCCATATACTAATATTGACGCGCCAGAATTGTGTGTACAAATATGGAGGTAACTAATTTCGTTCACCTACTATAACTATCAATTTGGATAAGGGAAACCTATGGACATGGTCACATGGGGTATATTCACTTTGATGACAGTAACTCAAACAGGTCCTGAACTCGTAATAGAACTATAATAAGAAAATCGGAATAAAATTATGACCCAACTCTAACCTGGTAAACATACTATGGGAGTACCCAAAGATTAGGATAATACCTCAGCCATTTTAAAAATGGCAATTGTCTCTCTTATATACCTATTTGAACTGATGCCAAAGTATTGATTAAAATATTGTCACTGGGATCTTTTGGCCTGGTAATGTTGACCTTCCGATCTTCTACTGCTGTAAATTATTAATGTCTGTACCTGACGTAATGCAGGTGGTAGTCTTACCTGGCAGGCAGTTAATTTTAAATTTATTATAAAGTGAATTGGATCGATGCTCACTTGGTAAAATTTGAGGTGCTCCCGTAGTATGTGTACCAGGTTAGGTTGAGGCCATAATTTTATTCCAATTTTCCATATTTTTGTTCTATTACGAGTTCGTGAACTGTCTGTGTTAGTCAAGTGAATACACCCCCTGCCCATTGTAATCAGTCACTGTACACAACTTGATGTAAAGTAGGCAAACAAAATTTTTTTCCTCCATATAGGTACACATACTTCTGTAGCGCAAATTTGATATTACTAGATTATTTAAATTTTAAAACAGCGATTCCCAGCCTCCGTATTTAGACTAAGAAGATATATTTTTGGCTCTGAATAGAAATTTTACAAAGTTAAATTTTTTTTTTTTTTTTTTTTGGTTGTGTGTGTACTTGTGTTCGTTTGTTGCTATTTCTTTTAGATATTCCCCTGTTAGTGTTTTATGCATATACCGCATTTAGCCCAGAGGAAACTCAAAATTTATGTTCCATAATATGCAATTACCTTTTCACTGCCTTTATCTATAAAGAATATTTATAATAACGCGAATCATTTATAAAAAGTTTGAGAGAGCATACAAATCATTTTTTTAAAATGATGTGGTATTATACTATCTGGATATAGCTTTACATTGTTCTACTTTATTTATATTCAAAAAATAAATTCAAAATTATTATTAACACCTGGGTATAGTTGATTTGGTTCTGTGGAAGATAAGAAACTGATAAAAAGCTAATGAGTAATTTGATTTTGAATTTTAAATTATTTTTCAACAGGCATTTCACCCTATAGCTCAATATGTATCTCAATCATCTATTTTAATTGAAGCATACATTAGACCAGGGTTCCCCAAACTTTTTAGGCCGCGGTCCCCTGTTTGTAAATTTTATTTTTGACAGACCCCTAGGCCCTATCTTATGCCATATCAATTTTTATGCCTAACAATGGATATCGTCCGCCTTGATCAATCATAAAAGATTCAACTGCTTTTTAATTGAAATCAATCATTAAAGATTGATCTATCGTTGCACAACCCCTGTACAGTCATCATGGACCCACAGAGGTCTGCGTATCCCAGTTTAGGAAACCCTGCGAAACACTGTATGTCACTGCTCTATGCCATTGTCATTGATACTATGTCATTGATACTAATATTTTGTTCCAATTGTTATTGCTCAGTTTTTTTATATAACAGAAACACATCAATCTGGACTTCTGGACTGGTCACTCCCGAGAGAGCACTGAGTGGTAAAGGATATCAACATCCTCAATCCACAACAATGAGTTTTGAAGATATCTCAATATCAACTACTGTGAATGACTCAAATGCTAGGTGAGATTTCATCTTTAGGAATTTATGTTGGATGTATTAAAAAAAAAGACTGAAATAAGCACAACGTTAAGAAGATATACGAATTGTGTGTTCTTTAATATATGTATGTAAAATATACAGGGTGAGTCGAAAATTGGGGTGACAGTTAATAAATGAATTAGATAATTATTAATAACTGTTGTCTGTTACCCTTCTTTTGGCGCACCCTGTTTATTAGGATAGGAAATACATATTTATCCCAGGGAAGTAGAAAGCCGATAAGACGACTCAATCATATGGCAACCACAGCCTTTTGTTCGGTTACCAGTCCATGTCGGGTATGAGATTAGTTGGCCAGTTATTTGTTTTCGGAATCATGGACTCAAAGGTGGGGGAAGCTGTAACCTACCAGTGGTTATATGAGCCACCCTACGGCGGCAAGGATTTCAGCAGTTCTCTTGCCCATGGCTATCTCCGCATGGCATTTGAACCTGCAAACCTGCGCAGGGAAATCAGAGATGCGGCGGTGAGCGTATTTTTAACGATTAGCACTATGCGCCACACCGCCTAGACTTTCATAGACTTTTAAATTGTAAGAATTTGGGGATTGAAAATATGGATACTTATGGGCTGTTCAACTCTTAATAATCTTTTAGCTTTGGAGTGGAATTTAGTCATCAAAATGAACTTTGTAATTGTTTCACAAATAGTAATCCAAAAACATGTTTTCAGCAATGGTTACACTTTGTCACCTATATTTACCGTTGGTTCAAGTGCCACAGAGGCTCAAAGCAGTTTCCAACATTTTTCTATTACCGAAGCTGACCTGTCTCTGAAAATTGATGATACACCGAAAAGTTCCATGAAGTTTTCTCAAATGAAGAAGTCTTTTTCCACCAGTGCAGACATGCAAGATAAGGTTATTTGTTTATTGACTTCTGTATTACATTTTATATTACATGCTCTGAACAATGCCTTATACTAGGGGTGGCCAACATGTCGATCGCCATGTCTCGAGTAGTCGATCGTATATGATTTTGAATAGACATAACGACATGTCTAAAAGGTATTTGTGTCCAACCAATATTAAAACATAAAATAAACCAGTCAAAACCCACACATTTTGTGTGTGCAATCTTGCGAGGGCTTTTTAAGTTCGAAGCTCTATTTCAACTAAGACCTATCTAGGAGCGGTATTGTCAAAAATTTCCGACACAATCCGTAACCGCAATATATGACAAATCCTATCCGGAAATCGTTTCAAACGTTTCATGGTTTCATTTATTGCCCAGTTATTATTAAATATTTAGTTTCACAAACTAGATTCTAAGGTAAACTTGATTTCAATCGAGGCGAGGTAGCAGTAGTATGGCTAACAGTATTAGTTTCAATGTTTTGGTGGCTTGAAGAGAAAGCACATTTTGTCTTTGCAGTTGGAAATTTAATATCTATACATTTTTGTGTGTGACAATATTATCGATCAGTCGTTTGCAAGATATTTTGAAAAATTTTGACGATTCAGCCAAATACAGGTTGGTTCACCCCTGCTCTATACAAGTAATCACTGCTAGGTATAGTTATGAAGACCGGGATCTTTCCGATCGGCATTGCCTACCCAATTTATATAACTCTGCTTGAGGTGGTAGGCATGGGATTTGAACCTGAGATTTTAATTTATGAATCTGCAGAATCTAGCCTCGTCCGGGTGCAAAACTCAATTCGGCCGAATGCAGAGATATCTATTTTGTGTCTGTAAAAATTGATTCTGAAAATTCTTAAACATCTAAAATTTTGGAAAACCGAAGAATATGAAATAAAACAAATAATCACTTTAAAAGGCTTTTTAAGATCAGGGTTGAATTTTATCTGGTTGGTGTATTCCATGGAGAAAATTTCCAAGGAAGGAAATTTCTGAGGAAGGATTTTCCTGGTTCTGTCTGTGTTTATACACTTAATCTTTCGTCTTCAGCCATGATCATATAATCTTAATTTGAAGATTTCAACTTATTGAGTGTTGCATTTCCAAGATTTTCAATTCTAATCAATTATAAAAAATTCTTATAGTTAACATTAAAAATCTCATTTATTAGGAAAAACTCCTTCCATCTACGTCTCATAGCAGTGCAGAACTGTCTTCACAACAACGAAAATCAAGCAGGAGTTTCATTAAGTGGACTAAAGTATCAGAAAAAGAAAGTCCATTGGAAGATTCATTTCAATCCCAATTGTAAGTTAATTATGAATGTTCAATATGTTGTTTAGAACTTTAGAATAATTTTTCATCAAGATTCAGGTTTTGTTCGAAAATAGTGATTGCTTAAGTGGGTGTTTATTTGTTGTTTTTGATTAAAAATATTTTGAAACTTATATTATAGGTCGCCGTTCTTTATATAATATAGATCTTGATAACTACCAAAGAAGTTTTGATATTTTATATAGAGCATGTTGCTCCAAACAAGGCCCTATACAGACAGCCAAGACAATATGGAATGAGCAACTTTTTTTGGGAGCATCAGAATCTTTCAGGTTCAACATGGCAATTTATTATACCTTGGGTTTAGGTGGTGGACGTGGGATTTGAATCAGAGATGTTAGCCTACGATGCCAAATTGCCAACACAGTCAAGTCTAACGCTTTAACCACTAGCGCCTAGTAATTTAATTCTGCTTTTATGCAATAACTTCATTCGATTTTTCCAACATATTATATAAAAGGTATGTCCGAAAAAAAATTGAGTCTATTTTGACGATAATGTTTTAAAAAAATATTAGATAATATAAATTTCTATTTCTGTGTAGATATTGTTTAGTCCAAAACATTTGAAATTGAAATCAGTATCTGCTACCGCAAAATAACCCTTTAAATATAGACATCCCTAGAGACAATGCCAGATCCTTTTTTGTCCATAAAGTCCCTTGATAGTTAATATGCTACAGAACAATTGTTACACGATATATAATTTCTCTGGGGAATTCAACTTGACAAGACAATGAAGTGTAGGATTTTATATTTGTCCTTTGGGAAAGAAAGGCATTAGAGATGGCCTAATCTTAATGCTTATTGGCTGGATTGGGGAATATTTAACTAGTTTCTGATGAATGAAATTGTAACTTGGCAATTTGTGATAAAACCAGTTTCACTGTCGCATAGTTTGTTTTTATCTTCCTAAATTGAAAAAAAAAAATTTATGAATATTATGCCAAAAAGATTCAAGAATCTCAAATCATTAGGATCAAACATTCCCTACCAAGTGTTCACAGACTAGATAGCATTGGATTTTATATATTTTATTTCATATATATTTTTTTATATTTTCATATGCTGCTTATTTACACTTTTCACTCTCAGCAAGGTCCTATACAAGTAGCCACTGATATATATATAAGAAGCTGCTCTTTTTAGAAGAGCCGTATTCTGCCAAACCTGTTCGGCGATCTTAGTCTGATTTTCTTCATATTATATTTTAAATGCTTGGCTATTAATTGAACGTTCATAAAATGATATGCAACAATGCAAGCATAGCCTTGTAAACTTTCTTCATTTCTGAACTTTTTCAGCGAATCGGATCTTTCATTGCTAATACCATAGCATGCGACCGACGCTTTGTGCAATATTTTTGTCAGGTAAAAACAGAGATTGAACTAATGGGTGTTGAATGAATAATGAATAAAAACCTCAGCAATTTATATTAATGATATTAACGATTAAATTCATAGTCATATTTACAATCATTGATTATTACAAGATTGGTCAATTTTAAATTCGAATTAAATTTTTTGCAATGATTTTAGCCAATGATCTGTAGTGAAAAAAAAAGTTGAGTTTTCTAACTTGATTTTTATTGAGTAATTTATTTTCTATTGACATTATACCAAATTTATTTAAAGTTTGATGTGCTCCACATTTTTATTTTACAGAAGGCTTACTTTTACTAATACAATACTATTTTTGATCACTTTTAATTGGGCACGTTTTTTGTATCATCATTAGGTGTGATATCTGTGGTGGTGACTAGTTGAGTAAAGTAGTAAACCTATTGGTCAGCTAAAGCAGGGTTCACCAAACTTTTTGTGATGCGGACCAATGTTCCCTCTAATATTTTGGAGTATGTGTGCGCAGAAATTTTGGTGTGTGCGCACTTTTTTGGAAATGACTAATATTTGTGCAAAAACCAATGAAGAAATTTTGGCGTTCTAACCGGGTAATAAGTGGGCCAACAACAAACTTTCTCAACCTGCCAACCGAGCACATTGTTACATTACATCAAAATACGTCTGTGCGCAGTAAATCTATACGTGTGCGCAACCTCTGAAAGCTGTGTACGCGTGCACACGCGCACACCTTAGAGTGAACACTGATGCGGACCCACGTTTGTGAATCTTGATTTTCATGGCCCCCTTTTCTAATGCCGTACCAATTTCTGTGCCAAATTAACGAGGAAAGGTAATGTTTTATTTACAACATAAAAACACAAACTACATTAATGTGGAGGATGAGTTTGCTTTTCCCTACTCAATTTTCTGAACAATTTGTGATAAACGAACTCTTGGGTTCGACTCTGTGGCAAGTCTTGACCTGTGTTTTGTCATCATATTGGTGTCAGAGTCAGAATTATTTTATTTGTCACTTCAATTAAAAAAAAAATCCAACAATAAACTGTATGTAATAAGTACAGTATCAAAATGACAGGTGTTGTGATTGTGAAGGATGGATAGCTCTGTCATCTAGTCTACAGCACCTTGGTGAGAGCTGAAAATGCTGCCTTACACATGTAGGTTGTTGCAAATGGCAATAACATTTTCTTTCTGACACTGACAGCAGCGATGGATATTCGTCCGCAGTGTTTAACCCAAAAATATGAAATGACTTTTTGATTGAAAACAATGATAAAAGATCAAGCAGACTCTCCGTATCGTTGCGAACCCCTATGCAGTTATCAAAGACCCTCTGTGCAATCATCACGAACCTCCAAGAGTCCGCAGACCCCAGTTTAGGAAACCCTGAGCTAGAGTGATATATTGTTTTTACTTTAATCTGTAGCAAACAATGGCTGTTGAATATAAGAGTGCATTTATTTGCAACATGTTATTTCTCCCAAACTAAAAAATCCATCTCATGAAATAACCTTAACCTGAATGCTTTTGAAAATTCAGCAAGAGCAATATACCGTATTTCCCGGCGATTAAGTCTACCCGGTAAATAAGGCGAGGCCCGTTTTAGAGCCTGTAAAAATGGGACCTCAGTAAAATCGCATCAATATCGGAATCTCAAATTACCATACAACGGCTTCTAAGCGGCCACTACAATTGTGCAATGGTTAAAATACCATATTTTCAAAAAGTGATTTCACTATGAATTTTAGATAGGATGACTACTAATACCGTAGTTTGATGATGGTATAATTTTTGGCAATATTAACTTCAACATCGAAAAGTAACTAACTTTTACCAATCAGTTTATATACGCATTTATATATAAACATTTACTGTTTGTTGAATATGAGTTGTCCATATCGACAAGTGGAATAATTGTACGTTGGACCAAATTTCCAAGAAACCATCAGATTTGGAGTAAAATATTAGGCTTCATGGAGTCTCGGAAAGTTCGAAAAATGGAAAAGTGATGGCTTGCAGAGAATAAACGCTCTTCATCAATTTCTTCTGTAAATGAAAAAGTTCAAGAGTTTGGTAATTTAGGAGAAAGGCAATTCTCTGTATCGCCCAACAGCAAATAACTAGAAAGATTTAGTTCCATGAATCATAGATCTCCTTCAATAACAATGATTTTAAAATTTTCTAATTTTGTGAGATTAAAATATAATTATTAATCATTGCTATTTAAATAAAAATTTTAAAAATCAAAAATATAAATTTTTTTATAATTTGTTAATCTCGATTATTTGCATTAAAAATTAAAAGATTAAAATGTGCATAAATGAATGTAATAAATAAATGATTGGCATATGGCATCAAATTGCAGAACTATATCTATCTCACTGTTTGTGCCATTATGCAAATAGGTATTCTCTGATTGATAATCGACTCGACTACTAACTATGAAAAAAGAAAGTTTTGTGTTTGGGGTATGATCGTTTGTATTTTTATATAGGTGTGACAATGGTTTTATTTTTGTCAATTACGGTATATATGATTTTAAGAAATTTTGATAAATTAAAAAAAATACTGCAATATATAAACTATTTGTTATCTAAATACATTAATATGTTTGTTGATGAGTAGAATATGTCAGATGATTCTGTTGAAAATATTGCATTTTTCTTTGTAATGTAAAACATTTTATTAATAATTGAATTTATGTGATTAATCATTTTTGTCTACTTCACTACTAAATATAGTTCTGTTTGGAATTAAGCAGAGGACTATTTCTTCAAAATATTAATTCATTTATTACAAAATGTTTTATCGAATTTGCTATAGTTTGATAGTTTTTCTATTGCATCATTTTTTCGTGCTAATACCATATTATTATTTACTTATAAAATGATCGTTTACATCAGAATCTTATGAGAATCTTCATATTTTCAGGCCGGATTCTAGCAACCAATCATCTGATTCTGTTTTGACGCCTCGACTCGATCCACCACCAAGAGTAAAACGTGCCACATCCAGTAGAGCACTTCCAGATTACCGACCTCGACCTGATACTCAGTTGAGTGATGGTGCAGCCAGCCCTTCACATAGCTCTACTAGGACTATTACAAGCCCAAAATTAGTCGACACCAGTGATTCCGATTTAGAAGTACCGTCAAAGCTAGCGAAATATCAAGCTCAAGGAGTAAAGCTTTCACAAAGCACTCATAATTATGGAAGCGATCCACTGTTATCACGTTTTGATCCACTGCTTTCAAAGTCAAAATCTTTTGATCACCAATCTCCGACACCTGTTCCTAAAGTATCTTCGGAATCATTTACTACAGTGTTATCTCCGGTACAAGATGTTGGACAGCAGAATCCGTTTTTGTATATAACCCCTCAAACTCCAGAAAGTTCGAAGTATTGTAAACCTGTAAATCCAGAAGAACTTTCAAGGTCTTACTCTGATTTGGAACAGTCTTCTACGCTATACGTTTCGGGGATTTTTAGTTCCCCGGAAGAATATGAAGCCAGATTACGCTACGAACCTTTGCGCAAACAACAAGCAGCAGAGTGGCACCGGTCCGCAGAAAACACAGAAACTCGCCTTAATTCTAGTTTCCATGCTGGTGACCAGAGTTCCAATGCTTCTAATAAAAAACAAATTCACAATGATGCTGGAGGACCGTTACCAGTATATCGCACATATAGTGATTTGACATCATCTTTAACTCCGATTAAAAATATCCCTAAACCCACTGACAATACCAGTCTCAAGACTATAGGATCATATAATTCCAATTCTAGTAATAATAATATTTTAACACAAGATGATACGGATTCAAAGAAAATGTTTATGAATAGTAAGTCATTGCAGTTGAACTCTGACACGGGCCGTGGTGTATTCAAGGATCCACCTTCTGCTGATGGTAACGTTTCACTTTTAGATGATTTATTTATTCATGAAATTGATGAAACCTCAAATGAAAGTGCCATTTCGCAACCAACAAAATCGGGCACCGATGGGGCTTTATTACAAAAAGTAAAATCCTCGGCTGTAGTTTTTAATTCAAATCCATCCATGGTACGTATCACCAACCCTCTTGAAACATTGCACGAAGAATTTTCTAAAGCCCATATTGCTGCTGAACCAATTCAAACTGGTAATCATGCTATTGCAGGATTGGTTAACGATATCAACCAGATATCTGTTAGTTCGACCAACTCAGATTCTGGTGTTTCAGGGTGTGGAGGTATCATGAAGGCTGAACAGGAGTCTAGGGATTCGTCAGATCTTGGTGATCATTGATATTGTAATTCAAGTAACCATTACCATTGTTTAAATTGACTTTTTTAGTGTTCTACATTTATGATCAATGCCCATTAATCTCTGACGTTTCATTGAACAAATCATTGTTTGCTATTCTGTGATTATTCAAGTAATTTTCACTTAATTAACTATTGCTGGTTCTGTAATTGTTTTAATTTTTTATACTTCTTAAAACCATGTAATATTGTGAATAATTTTTGTAAGAAATCCGCTGTTTTTTATTTTGTTTTTATTATTGCACTATTACTTAATCGCCAATCTAAGTTTCCAAAACGGATGTTTTTAATTTTTTCATATGTTTTATATTCATCGTCTTATGGTGCTTTAATTATTTGAGCATTGTGTAAGCTGGTGTGCCCGTTTAGGTTCCTAGAACTGATGCGATTTTATTTTATATTCATATAACAAAAAAATCTTTGTTGTATAGTTGATTGTTTGCCAAGATATAAGTCTGATTTTGGGATTTTAATTGCTGGTACATTCAATTTAAGAACACAAGAAATTTCAAAGTTGGGTAACATTTTGTCAGATATTCAACTGCCTTAAATCATCAACAAATTCACTACTTTATGTTTTTCTTTTTTAATGGAATTATGAAAATATGAAACGACAGCAAAAATCAATAGCTTGTTGGTACTAGCAAAACATATTTCTACACTCCTAGTTCTAATTTTGGTTCTGTTTATCAAAATTTCATTATATTGTGTGGGTGATGAAGATTGCCTCATTTTTGGTTTCTAAAATATTGCTATATTAATAGCGAACAACTGGGCAAGTCTTATTATTATATGGTCCCACACCTCAAGAATATCAAGTAGGGGTCTATAAATAAATCCGTTGGTTGTATTTGGCCTTACTAATCTCTAACTAGACAAGATAAAGTTGCTTTGTGAATGAATAATTATTATTATATTCGATATATCTTTGATATGGACAGTTAACGTTTTATGATGAAGTTTCAAATTGGCCAACCTAAAAAAGTGGGTGTTGTATATCGTGCTTTTTCATCATCTGAGATTATGACTCTTGATAGGTCTTGGTAAGATGCCATGTTGTAATGAAATCATAAAAATCATGCCCAGACAATTCAGGATTATATTGAGATATTTCAATAGAAAATACAATTTTTGTTTCATTATTTTCAAACATTGAAATAGTTTATTTAATCAAATATAAAGATAGCTGGTGCTTTGTAGAACAGGCCTGATCATTTCACATCTACAGTTGAGATGTAAAACTCGCAGCAAATGTTTTTAAGATCATATTTTTGTTGCATGATTCATATTTATATCTATCTATTAGTGAATAAATTGTTTTCGTGACTCTCTATTTGCTGGTAGTAGTTTTAAGAAAGTTGGCTCTATTTTACACTATGTGTGTATTTTTACATTCTTTCATATCCATTCGTACTAGCGTTCACATAGTCCAACTATGATAATTGGATCAAGTTAGCAAGATTGAATATTGTTGCATTTGCCTTTGAAGATGAATATATATTGTGCGAATATATAAGCAATGGTTACAAATCTATTACAGTTCCTGAGCTGCCATAAGATAACTTTATTCTGTCATAGCAAATAAGAAAGACAAAAGTTAGTGCATCCATCAAAAAAAATATTCTAATTGTTTGTTGAGGTTCATGCTATTGAGGAAATGTGTCATCGAATGTTTGCTTGGGAAGTTGCCATAATTATGATTACGGTATATATATATTTACATGTATCAACTTTGGATGTTATTGTAATGTCAAAACGTCATTCTCTTGTAATTCAAATAGACAGACTTTCAGACAATTTTGTCTTTATCGATTGCGAAGTTTGGTTATAGTCTAACTTTTAAAAAAGATTTCCTTACTCTATGATATTACCTTTCAATCATGTGAAAACTTTGAACTACATGAAATACTTGGATGAAATAGTAAATGTTTCATCTCTTAGTTGAAGTAGTTTTAAATTTACCGTTTTTCACTGATTCGTTTCAACAGTGTCTTCCTGTAATTAATGAACTTACCACCCATCTATAATTGCAGATGATTTTCAATTTTTGTACCTGTTTTTAAAGATGAATTGTATGTATGGTATAAACCAGCACACAGGAGGATAATTTTTTTTACAATTTTTACAAGATACCTGATTGTCCAAAATATTTATTTATTGGGAAAAGTCCAAGTCAATACATAGCTTGATTATTTGTCTTTTTATTGTGCCATAGTTACCAGCAGCGTTTATTCTTGATTTTTTCATAGATTAAACATGTTTTATTTTTCAATAATTTAAGTTGTTACACCATTGGTTTTACCTTTTTTATTAAAATTTCATGCATAAAATAGGTGCTTGCTATCATTGCATGTTTTCTGTAGTCAGCAGTAAGTCTTAAAATGTTTCTTATTTATTGTTTAAACGTGTGTTAAATCCATATTTGTGTCAGAATTCAGATTTCATTACTTGGTATTCAATCGGAAATAAAAGATTCAAATTTTGTGAAGGCAGCCTTGATGATTTTAAACAACCTGTTACAGCAATGAAATTCCGTTTGTAAACTAGAAGTCCAACATTGTGACTTCATTTTTTTTTACTGTAACGATTTTTATTTGAATATTGACAAATTCGGTTTGTGTAAGTAAATTGATGTGTTTGTAATCCATATTTTTTAGTTATATGGCCAGCCAAGTATAAACCTAGGTTTTGATTTGCTCACCAAAACGTTCTCGTATTTGCAGTGAATTCTTTGTATGCCTTGCACTTTCAACCACTTGCGAAAGGGACTTTTCTCTGGTGTTGATATTTGTTTTTCATTTTAGTCATTAAATTATGGTTATTTTAAATAAAACACAAGTCTCATTTTTATCACCGGGCAAGGAATGGCATATTATGGGTAGAGGAAAGAAGAATTACTCCTTGAGTGTTACCGTGTTTCCCCGAAAATAAGACTGGGTCTAATTTCAATTTTCTTCCGAAAATTAACACTAGGGCTTATTTTCGTGGGATGTCTTATATTTTCATTTAGCAAAATCAAAATTACGAGATTGTCAAATATACAAAATATGAAAACCGATACCCATTTACTTAACACGTAACACGTTTTTATTCAAAATAACTGCAAAACGTAATAATCTATCATTTAAAACGTGTAGGAGAGATTTTTTGCTATCGACTAGGTCAAAAAAAATTCGCGTTAATGTCTGGGTCTTTTTTAAGGGGGGGGGGCTTATTTTAAACTCATTTTTTGAATTCAGGTGAGGTCTTATTTTCGGGGAAACACGGACCATGGTACATACTGTAGAAGCAGAAATATAATTTTTAAGAACCGATGTTCACTAAAAGCCAGGCAAAGGTAAAAAGATAATTAATGGGACCCGTATTGAGTGGCCAAAGATAAGCTCAGTTATTTTTTGATTGATAAATGCGACGAAGATGTCAGTGGGGTGATTTATTTGAATCAACTGTGCCAAAAAATACCAGGTGGGAGAATTAACAAAAAGAGGAAGTAATATTAAAAAGTCTTCAAGGCCTTAAAAAAATATAAGAACGTTTGATTAAATATTAATATGGAAGTCTATTGCACTGGGATTAATGGCCGCATTTTACGAGGTACTTTTCGCTACATTTTACCGCCTACACAACCGCTTGCATACCTCGGTATGTGGATCGGTGGGTGCCCACGCCCTCAACACACCTCAACGCCTACATGTACAACTTGTTCAATATCAACAACATAGAAAATCCCCATTCAATATGGCTGTCTGGCATATTTATGCTCGGTATTCAAGCCATGGAATATTTTTCAATTTTGAACGCTTGCGCCGATGTAAAGAATTGTCTGGGATTAAATGGATCCAGCAATGCAAGCCTATGGACAGAGTATCGCCCAGGGGAAATGTGCGCTAAGTAAGTAACACTATCAGATTATATAATAAGCGCACGTTCTTTTGCTATTTTGAGCCGCCCTGCTGTCCTGAGATACTGTAGTGTTTGTATAACTTGGTGCTGCATATTTGGACCCTCTGATATAATTAAGATCTCTATTCTGCCATTACAGCATTAGCATAAAACAGTGGTGCTTTGATTATTTTGGAACCCTTTATTCTTCCCTATGCTGCTGTGCATAAAGAGTATTTTGTTCATTCAATCTTCAATGAGTCCTTATCTAATGTTATATGCAAGTAGTTTGTTATGTTTTCATAAATAAGGATTAACTTCTAGTAATAATAACAGAATAAAGAAGTAAAGAACATTAGTAACACTACAACAAATACCACAAAAGTTTTTTCCCAAGAAAATTGACATAAGAAATGACAATATGCAAGATAGCTATAACCAAAGGACGACAGAGGGGGTAAAGGCGTAGTGCAAATGACTAGAGAATTATTGCACTTGCCGAATTGGGTTAGAAGGGCATTCTTCAGTCATCTGACCTAAATGTGGTACCACGTTGACTGGACCCCAAGTACTGAGGTAGTGAAATACTAAAATGGTGTAAGTGTCTTTGTCTGTTCAAACATTTCGTAAATATATTAGCATGCTCATTATAGGGTGTTTAAATATCATTAAAAGAATTGGCAGTCTTATTTTCCCTATCTTTCCCATGTTTGTAGTGCTTTTGTAAGTGTTGATTTAACTGGGAAATTTAACTTACAGATGTAGTATAGTGACGATTCTGTCATGGGAAGTACCTGTCCATCGTAAGCACCTAATCACATATGTAGCATAAACATATTAACATGCCGGCTTGAAATTTAACGCTGGCTGTTCCATCACTAAAGAAATAGAACCTTCATTCTTTACTCTGGACCCACAATGAGTATATTCAGAGTTCATGCCACCACTGAGTAAATTAACCATATCATGCTGCAACAAGCAATACAGTATCGCAACATTAGTAAAATACTGTAAAATAATATATATATAACTGCTTATTTTTCAGCTGCTGAAGACTCGTGTACTATTGTTTTAGGAGAGGATGATTCGCTTACATCATTACAGATTTCATCAAGTTCTTTATCACAGTTGATAGAAAATCAAAATGTCCTGGGTATAAATTTTTAATAATAAAATGTACATATTTGAATTTAGTCGGATAATATTGTTACTTTTATGCTAAGAGGAAAGAAGTGTGAATATACTGAATTATATGATAAACTATAACACTGTAACAACTATGCAAGTATTCAATATTTTGTTATTCCCTTTTTCTACCAGTTATTGATAGGAAATCTTCTCCAACTTATATACCCACTAACTTCATTCGAAATATTTGAAAACAAATCTTGATATCTGGTCTGGTGCTTTCAGCATACATCGGCTTGTTTCTAACAGTAGTATTATTTCTGTATTCTTTGTGATGCCCTCATTTGTGGTCCAATTTTCATGTATATTGTATGCATTTGTAATTATACATGTTATTTTGAACTTGTTTTTAAAATTCTTCAGTATATAAGGAACCTTGTATAAAACGTGATTCTAGCAGCATGCACAGTGAATACATTTTATGACTCTTTTTCTTTTTAGAAGATTTCAAAATACTTCCAACACAAACCGAAGCTTATATGTCATCATTGGAGATCTCCTCCCTGAGTAATGTTGAGATCAATCAAAACAATGAAGAATGTGTTAAGACTAACTTTACACCAGGGCCAGGTACAATTTCAGTAATGAATGTTTTTGTCTCAAAGTAACTTGCTAGTCATCTTTAACTCATCTATATTTTGTATATGTCGTATTTATTAATGAGAATTTTCGATACTATTGTGCTATTCCCCCACCACTAATCAATCAAATCGTTTTTATTAGCCATTAGGATAGGAGTTACATATTTATCCCAGGGGAGAGGAAAGACGATATGATAGAATAAATATATAACGAGCCACGACCTCTTGTCCAGTTACTATTCCATGTTGGGTATGGGATTAGTTAGCCATTTATTTGTTTTTTGATGCATGGACTTGATGGTGGATGGAGGAAGCCGCAACTGACCAGCGGTTAGGTGAACCACTATGCGACGGTGAGGAGTTCAGCAATCTTGCACATAATTATCCTCGCATGAGATTCGAATCTGCGAACCCACGCAGGGTAGTCAGAGGTGCAGTGGCAAGCGTATTCCCAACGCTCAGTATGATATGGCACATCGCCAAGCTTTTCTATGAAATTTTTGAATTGTTTCAGAATCCATTCTGAAATTGTTTTCATCTACAAATTGAATCACGGATTTAGAAAAAATCATGTTTTTAATCACAACTTCAGCCAATGAAAGGGCAGATTATAATATCTATGTTACTAAAATATCCTTGACTTGCGCATCTTTCAGAGGTCTTGTCTTCTGAAGTTTCGGGACTCACTTCCAGTAATGTGGCCACTGAGGCTGAGCAGAAAATGAATAAAGAAATTGGTGATAAAAATTGTGAGGAAATACCGGCTAAAGGTAATTACATTGTATTACCGGTAAGTGTTTACAGATTGACAAATTTCTCAAATTATAGAACTATTGACAAATAGAAAACAGATATTGAATATATGATTTTATTTTCTCAAAGAAATTGGGATTTCTCCATTCCTTTTGAATAAATCAGTAAAATTAGTAGGATTTTCATTAATCAAACATTTCCATGTATTATTGTAGCTCACATAAAACCTTTGAATTACTCTAAACTTTTCCTAATGCACACACAGATTTTAAAAATAGGTACTGGTATATTATTGTGTGTAGGGTAACAATTTTTAATGAATAGAGATATGCAGGGTGTTCATATAGTTGTATAATTTTTAGATTGCAACATGAATTTATTGATACCATATATAGTTTGTTGAGCCATACAGGTGTATTAAATGAAGTACAATACCTAAATAAAAGAAACGTTGTTGAGATATATTGAGAATTAATTTCATGACAAACTTGAAATTGTAACAGGACCTTATGAACACTCTGTATATGTATACTCTAAGTTTCAATTATTATTAAGTCTAATGATTGTGTAGTAGTTGATTGTGAAGTGGTTGATTGTGATCTGAAAAAGTGAAAGTTATTCTTGTATTGGTAGCACTATTACTATCACATCATCTTGGATTATTTTTTATTATCTCTAAAGTGTTTGTTGTGAACTCATAGACTGGCACAATATTTATTCACTGTTTTACTCCAATGACAATATTTACATTTTCACACATTTAGCAGCGGTAGACATTACCGTTATTTGCCCTACTTGCATTTTTATATACAATGTTAAGCGTCCTCATTGTGCCAATATCAAGTAAATGATTAAATGTACGGTAGTTAAAATATAAAGACACTGACTCTGAGTATTCAAGTTCGATAACAAATAATGTGAATAGTATTTGGCTAGTACTCTAATTTAATAACAAAGGATATGTGATGTCTGAGACACATATCATATACAATTAAGCATGGAAACATAAATTTCTCAATAAAAACAAAAACTATGTGAACACCTAAATAACATTGGATGGATTTCAACCAGTTTATATTTATGCTGCACTATCCAATCCATCCGTTCATTTGATTTTCAATGAATTACTTTTACTTTGTGACCCAATCGAACAAATGTTATGAATAATCATATTTTGTGTATTAAGATATTTTTGTTTACGACACAGTTGAAAAAATTTCATCTCATGGAATTTCCTTTATGTTTTTCATATGCTTCAAAATATTTTTATCATTATTTTGAATATCTTCCATGGTATACCAAATTTATATCATATGGTATACGAAATTCCTTATAATACAGATATCTTACTTGGGCATTTACTATTTACCAATCGAATGTAACAAAATACCTTGAGAGTAAGGGCTGTTTTGAAACAGTACACTATCTATTATGAATCAAAATGATTGTGACGCAAAAGTTTGAAGTCAGCTTATTGCACCATAGATCCCAAACTAAGTACACAAGTTACGTAATCCTTCCTGTTAAATTGATTGATTGCTTATTTGGCTTAAAGTAAGAGAAGGTACTGGAAATTCTATTACCCTTGGGACTTTCCAACCCAAAATTCCCAGCGGTTTACCACACTCATATATTTAGAGAAGTCTTTTATTTTCAACTACTAACAAAAAAAAAATTTCTATGTTATATTCCACAACAAGAATGCTATTATATATACGTTATATGAATTAATTTGCTGCTTCTTTTTCAACCTCCAATGATATTGATAAATTCACTTTGTTACTTTTCCAAATGGTATAGCCGCCGTATCTGGATCTGCTGATGGAAAGCAATCAAGCAAAACTATTCCTAAAGTTCATAATTCATATCAAGAGTTCAATGCATTCCATGGCAATGTTTGTCTAGGTCTTGGAAATCAAGAGAACCAACATGGTATGTGGCATACAATGCATCCATCCTTTTCAGGTTCAAATCCCATGCCTACAAAGGGTGTAATAAATTGGGTGGGCAATACCAAACCGCAAAGATTCCGCTTTTAAAAATAGTACCTCCTTACAAATTATTAGATATCAGTTGCCACTTGTTCGGGGTAGAAGGCCTGAATGAGCTTTGTGTAAAAAAAATTTGCTGGATTATTATAATAATATAAATAACTAATCCGAAAATGAGCGGATTCAGAATATATTCCAATACTTCTGAAAATGTTAATATTTATAACCACATTAGGCATTATAATAATTGATCTAGCTGATCCCATACCTGACATGGACTGGTAACCGGACGAGAGGCTGTGGTTCGCCATATGATTAAGCCGTTTTATTGGCTTTCCTCTCCCATGGGATAAATATGTAAATCCTATCCTATCGATTCAATTTTGTATTTTAGTTTCGTGATTGAAATATGTTTTCAGAACGTCAGCCATTCAAAAAATGTACTTCTCACCAGAACCATTTGTCTAATAAATGTGGATTTGATGAGAGTAAAGGTATTGAAAATGTTCTTTGTCCTTTCTTACAATAACATTATGAAATGTTTGGATATATTGAATACTATTCTATTTGTTGATAGGTATTGGTGATTTTTCAAACAATTGTGACAGCATTCTTCCCACAGTATTATATGATTTGGGGGTTACTGGTAAATCTCATTCCTTTACTGGTAAGGGAGAAGAACTAAAAGGAACAAAACTAGCACCAAATATTTTGCACACTCCTCAAGAATTGAGACAATACACACCACCTCGTCCTACTTTTCAAAAAACAATAGTCTTTGAAGAAATCTTGGATCAACTTGAACATGGACATAAAATCATACATCTTCATGGTATGTCTGGAACAGGGAAATCTCAGATTGTTCGTGGAATTTGTAAAGTACTTGATGAGAGTAATAGATCTTATTTGTTATGGCATATGCAGTGCCAAGATGGAAGTAATTTGCTCAAACTGGGTCTTGAAAGACTCATAGATAAGCTTGATGATTGTAGTATAATAGATGTAATTCTTAGAAGGACATTACTTGAAGAACTGCAGAACAATCGCACAAAGACTCTTGTAAATAAACTAACCACGTTACACACGAAAATACTGCTTGTCATAGAGGATATTACTGACGATGAAAAAGTGCTGGCTCGCAGTTTAGTCCAGAGTTTAAGTACTCTAGCCACTCAATCCTTGCAAATACTCATTGCATCTCCGAGAAAAGATGTTTTATACACTGAAGAGGACATTGATGCTATGAATTACTACTACACAAAAAGAGTAAATGGATTTATAAAGCCAGAAGCAGTAGCTTTCCTCACGACTGGGAACATAAACAGAAAGGGAGCTGAGCAGTTAGCAGAGGCACTCGCCTATTCTCCACTCAGACTTACTCTTGCTAAAAACTACTGTCGTAAATATAGGGAATCGTATCAGTCTTATTTTGATGGCCTTGGGAAGGATGAAACAGTAATTGAAAAAGAGAAACAAATTCTGAACCTTCATCCAGATTTAGCAAAATGCCATGGATATGAGGTCATTATGAAAGCATTAAGACCAAGGAGTAAAGTTGAAAAAGAAGATTTGCAATTTTTGGTAATAGAAATGATGTCATTCTTGAATAATGAAAACATTTCTGATTATTTACTTGGTAAGTTTTTCCAACAAGTCCAACCAATGGTCTTTCGTGAAGAACAGAGGATGGTTCAATGTCTAAAAGCTAGACTTGAAGATGACTGTGATATGGATGTGCATAGTTTTTCAGATAAAATTGATTACGGTGAACAACTTATTTCTACCCATAAAGACATACTGCTTGCAATACATCTTTACATACCCAATGAGAAAAAGCAACGAATTCTTATGGATGTTCTACAAGCTATTGCGAGTCTCATTAAAAAAGAAAATCGATATCGCACTGATAGTAACTTGCTTTTTAGCTTGCAAAATCATATGGATAGTGTTGTTTCCCATGCTAAAAAATTACTAAAAGGTGATTTTCTTGGAAAATCTATGAAACAGAATGATTTTGACATCCAGCTTGGACTTGCTAGAATGTATGAAGTGCTTGGTTTTGTTGTTCAGAGACATTTAAACACAAAAGATATAGACCTGGAAAAAGCAACTAATTATCTATCAAATGTCATCTGTGCTTTCAATACCAAAAAAGACAAAAGAGAAACTTTATTCAAGTATACTCCAAAAAAGGATCCTGCAGTTACCGCAAAAAAGATTTATAAAATAATAAAAGAAGCAAATAAAAAAATACCTGATGTATTTATATTACAAAATTGGGCGAAACTTTTTCCTATCACAGAAAACCATTTGAAAGTGATGGCGGAAAGCGCTGGAAATGAGTCTAAATTGGATTGGGAAGACATGGTTACTGCATTAAGACTTGATGGGCATTTGAACAGTGACCATATTCGTCAATTGGAACGAGAGAAAATGCTGCTAAATCCAAAGCAAATCAAAAGTGTCTATATCTGTGAAAGGTTGATGTCTGTGCTTCATACACGTAGTCGGCAAGTGTTGTATTTACAAAACTCTATTTCGAAAGAAGAGCAAAATCGTTATGAGTGGTATTCTGACGTTGGTTTATATCTTAGTGAGAATCTATTTTGTGACACTGGTATATCTTCCTTGTTTAGATATCTTCTGAAAGCAAACAGTAAACTACCTAGAATGCTTAACAATTGCTTGAATGAAGATGATGCATCATTCATTGCAAGGATTGAAGCTGCCAGAAAGTATGCACAAAGTTTGACTGATGGTAAAGAACGTTTCTATGAACATGGTCTGTACAAGAGAGTGTATGGAACGGCATATTCCAATATGAATTTGCTACGATTCCTAGTCAAAGCAAACACCAAGTTACACAAAAGGCGTCATATTGCAAATGTAAAAGAAGTCACTAATCAGATGCTAGAATGTGACCGATTTTTTAACTTAGCCAAACAGAATGTTCAATATTTTGTTGTTGCTTCAAATTGCATAGTTCAAGCAGGGAAATATTATGCAGCTGTTGGAAAATATGAAACTGCACTGGAAGCTTTTGAATGTGCTTTTGATCACCATGGTTATGGTATTGAATATCAATGTGATAAATATCCAAATGCATATGCCTGGGCTTTACACAATGTTGGGATGACTTTGTGCAAAAGTGAAAAAGAACTTGCCAATTTTACCAGTCATAAAGAAAAGTTTTTTTTAAGATACCAAACTGCTGTGAAATGTAATATCTGTAAGGAATGGAGAAGGGATTTGCTAATTATGAAAAAACTTGTCGAATCATTGCATTGATCATACATGACTATTACCATTTTTCATATTTATACTCAAATACACAACAGTTGCCTTGTGTCTTGTCTTTTTTTTGTCTTTTTTTCGACATAAGTGAACAACTTGCACCCAATTCCTATTGAAATGAATAACCAACAGTCTTTCTGTTCCAAATACTTTGTGTAATTGAAGATATTTTCTTAACAGATATGTAATTTAATCTCTCATAAAGCTATATCCAAATTGACCAGAAATGATACAATTTACATGCCAATTTGCCTATCTACTTTCTTCATTTACCTTTTATTACAATACTTCAAATTTTAAGTACATATATTGACTCGTTATTGTGTGAACCCATTGAAGATGTGTGCTTAGTGTATGAAATACACATTTAGGATATTTACTGATCTTTTCTTAATTTCAATTTTCAATTTTTGGTTTCTTAATTTCAAGTTTTCAGCTTTTTAGTTTGTAATACTGTAAAATTTATACCTACTGTGAAACCAACTGATCTTGTATAAAAATAAGTTTCTAATCGCTTGATTATAGGTGCAAGATTTCATACTATAGATATATATTGCCTCGGTATAAAGACATGCCATTTATTGCTCTTATGATTCACATTGCCTTCGATTATACATTGAAATTTTATGTCCCAATATTTCACGTTTGTTACTCTTTTTTTAATCGAATCGAATCCAAGCCTTTTTTAAAAAATGCATTTTTGCTCAATTTTTTGATTATGACCTTTTTTTCTAAACATGATTTACACACAGATCACGATTCCAAGTTTTTGTTACATCACACTGAAGGTTGAGCACTAAATGGCACAAAGGAATTAAGAGGAAGTCAGTTGCTGGTTTTTTGAATCATGCCGCCACGTGTGTAAATTTGTATCGGCACCAGCCGCGTTATTGAGGTCTTAATTAGAGATGTATCAGCATTATCGGCCAAATTTTTGGTATCGGTTGTGTATCGGTATCGGCTAAATTTAGGCCGATATTTCCGATATATTTAGCTTCTCAATATGATCCAGAATGTTTTAAAAAATAGGTTAGAATACTGATTTTGGAATTTTTTGCTTGGATAGATCGTGAACTAAGAACCATGCACGACCCCACCCCCGCTAGTAGAAACGGGTGTCTGATTCTGACCTGTTTTTAGTCATTTATCAGCCAAACTGGCTCAATCAATTTGAGTAATTTCGCTGCCAAAATTTTATATTGAAATTTTTAATATTACTGTTAATTATCAAGAAATATATCAATCGAATATTAGTGGATTTTCCGATGTTCAAAATATAAAATACGACGTTATATTGACACAAAATCCTGCGCACGTAACTCAATGTATCAGTTTCATACGATAAGTGGGCTAAATATTTATCTATTTTACCACCAAGAGTAGCCAAATCCTATTATTTTTCTAATTGAACACCGAGAATACTAGCGCCAGTGCTCAATGCATCTGAATCAATTAACGCATTTGGATCCCAAACATCTACTTCTTAATATATATATATAGATGTGTATAATATTTCTCGTTTTTGAACCGAAATAATGTGCACTATTAATAATGCTCATAGACTATTGTTTCAAACCGTCTGCCCTGCACACTTGAGGTATAATTACATAGTATCGGTATCGGCAATATCGGTCGTTTTCAAATATCGGCTTATCGGTTTCGACTTTTTAGCGGGTATCGGTGACAAAAGTGATATCGGTACATCTCTAGTCTTAATACGGCCAATGTTGGATTTTGCTCTGTCAAACTGCCGTCTTGGTTTGATTAAATGGAAGAATCTGCGTCCAATAGTAGTTGCACAACTTGGCAAAGCGAAAATATGGCACATTAGCATTGTTTCCTCGTCCGTATGTAAAAAGTGGTTCACCCTCCAGGGTAGCGGAGCTTTCACGAGCTCAATCGATGGTCGTTATCCTAAACCGGATTGACGACCTTCAAGCTAATAATTACGATTCCCAACTTGCGTCGTTTAAAAAATCACTCCCGATCCAATTCTTCGTCTACATGGCTGAGACGTGTTCCGCACCTTTCGTCACACACTGCACCGGTTCAAATCTCGTGGAGCAGTGTTTCCCAGCGTGTTGGTCGCCTGGAAACCCTCTTGGGCCGCCTGTTTAAGTTATCGGCACTATATTCTAGAAAAATTTATTGTTCATTTTGTAATTAAAACTGAATTGTCGAATAATGATGGGAAGAATCACGGCTAAACTAAAGCCATGTTATTATTTGAAAATCTCGCCGACGGCAAACAAGCGAAGCCTTCTTATGAGTGCAACTTTGAGATAATTTATGTTGAAATCAATGCAATGTAAAAATCATTGTATCGGGTAGTAATTTAATTTTGCAGCCATAAAAGCACTACGTACCGTTTCGCATGAGAGCATATTTCTAGGTCGCAATAGTTCAGAAAATGTATTATATATATATATATATATATATATATATATATATGTATACATATTTGGCTCGCTTGAAAAAAAGGCTGGAAACCACTGTCGGGGAGAATAGTTATGTGCAAAAGGATTGCAGAACTCCCCGCCGTCATAGGGTGGGTGATTCACATAACCAGGACCGGATCAAGCGTTTCAGGCCCTAAACCAGTGGTTCCCAAACCTTTTAGTATTTTTGCACCTGAATCGAAGTAAAAGCTGAATTACCCCTTTAATAAAAATAAAATTTGTAGCGCGCAATTTATCAAATTTAATAGCAACAATAACATAATAATCTATAAGCATGAGAAGAACCTCCTGGTTTAATCTCAGTGGGAAGGGTGGCCTTTCTCAGCAATCTAACCTAGGCAAAGTGGATGTCAGACATCATTTAATATCATGGTTCCATATTTAAATTTTGCAATATCTGTCTTTGCAAAGTCAATTTTAAATCTCTCATTCGAATCTCTAAGAAATTTCACTTTCGCAGCAAATTGGTTATCACTACGCTTTGTTTGAGCAAAAATGACGACAGAGCGATCTATTAGTCTATTGCTCCTCCCAATCCAATTAATCATAGGATGCTAAACTTGTGCTCGGCACTCCAGTCCAGAATTATGTAGTGTAGGACAAAGCGTTGTAACATGTCAGTGTCAGCTGCGTGTACATTATGACATAACAACTAACAATATTCACAAACTAAATTACTAAATGCAAGCGCTTCACGACCAGATTTTACTCAGACCTGCGAAAAGCACGGCAATTACATAAAAAATTGAACGCCTGAATTACCCTCTAAGAATTGTTGAATTACAAATTACCCCGTTTAGGGGTAATAACACCCAGTTTGAGAATCAACGCCCTAAGACTAAGAACTGCAAAAAGCACGGCAATTACATAACAAATTTAACGTCGGAAATTACACCGAATTACCCATTAATTTTATCAATTGATATAAAACTATTTATAATAACAATGAAGCTGGTTACTGTTTTATTTGAAATTGAATAAGTAAGTTTTAGTATCCATAACTAGTTGAGGACCAAGTTATGAATAATCACAAGAATATTTTTCTAAAAACAGTTTTCGCGCCTACAACCATTTATAGAGAGGTTTAAGATGATACTTGAGAAAAAAAAGTAAGCAAAAATACATTTCAGCCAGGCGAATAGTAGAGTGTTAGTCGTCTAGAAACTCGAATTATTTCCTTAAACACGGACACACCATTGAAAATTTGGATATGAAAATTTCTGTGGTGCCCTAGGCAGGTGCTTATTTTGCTTAAGGCTTTTTTATTCAGCCCTGCAAAATACCGCTGGTCGTGAGGCCTGGCCCTCCAAATGATTGAACCTCTTCGTCGGATTTCTTTTCCTCGGTTGAGTAGAAAAACGCTATCCCGCATCAGGTGTTTGACTATGCTAAACAATCGCTTAAAGGAGTGTTTGGCACACGGTGTTGCTTAAATCTTGTTTTATTGATATATCAGTGATATATATATATATTATCATTACCACGCATTCAAAAGTATATCTGATTTAGATGGATAACTTCCCCAATAACGTTTTTGCGAACGAATATCTAGAATAAAAAAGATTAAGGGTGGGCCAGGGGTGGGCAAATTGCGGCCCACCGAAGTGTTTCATCCAGCTCACTTGTGCCTGTAGAAATTACGACTATAGTTTTTATAGATATAAATTTGCGTTGAAAATTTCGATGAAAATGACGAACCGTCGGCTAAAATATAAACCGTATTCCCAACGAATAATCTGCATCGGAATACAATAATATGCTATTTGGTTAGGGCTGCCAACCATCCCGGAATTGACGTCTGGCGTCCCGTGTCCCAGGCTGGGCTACGGTTGTCCCGGAATTTACTGACAACCACAGCGTACCAGGATAGAAGGTCATGTAAAGGCTTCGTTTAAAAGAGGAAACGGATGTAATTCACGCGAATATCGTATGGGTTATTCAAATAGAAGTGAGTTGAAACTTGTCGATAAGAAATGTTTTGCCAACCATGACTTTCTGGTGACAAAACAATCAACTAAGTTAAAACAATTGCAAAATGGATTGCATATAAACAGCAGTCACCTTAATTTGAGAGCATCATTCAACTTGGTATATCAATTAAAAAAACGCAAGTAGTTTTAAAGCGGTCCTGCAGCTGTGAGTCGGTTAAAAGCAAGTAAAGAAAAAAGGTTAAAAGTAAAGAGTAAAGGTGAACATAGGATTAGATCAGTGGTTCTCAAACGGTGAGGCGCGGCCCACAAGGGGGGAGCTCGTAGACAATTTTTTGAGGGGGCGTGAAGCTAATTAACAATAAAAATATTTGTTAGATTTGATCTTGCCCGCCCCATTTTGGATATTTACATTATTTACTTTCCGTCCGTGCATTTTCAACGTATTTTTTGAATAAAACACTTTCGCATTACTATCTGTTATTTGTATCTTATTGTGAGCTAGTTATTTTTGAGGTGAAGCGAGACTTGCTAAATTATAGAAAGGGATCGCGGCTTTAAAAGTTTGAGATTCACTGGATTAGATTGATTCGTTTGTATTTGTGCCTCAAAGATTCAACCTTCAAGTTTTTTTGGATTGAGTTTAAATTATTTAAGAGGCTTGAATTTATGAAAATAACGCCGCGGTATGATCACTCTTCGACGCACAGCTCACACTGTTTCTTTTGATGTCTTTCGTGATTCACAAGCTTTTGTTTCCATAATTTTCAAATTCTAGTCGTTAAGGTGTCCCGGAATGTTTTAACACAAAGTTCGCAATCTTATATTTGGTATATATAATTGGGTCACCTGGTACCCTAGCTGTTTGTTGTAGCCTACATTAGCTGTTACGCTTTTTTATTGTAAATGACCTGTTTTTTATTCATAGTTTTATATTAAGTTTTGAGCATCCGGCTCAGTAACCAAGAATATTATCTGTAACTGGCCTACTCAGAAAAGTAATTGCCCACCACCGCTCTAGGTTATACTTCTATAGCAAAAGAACATTAGCGGGCCAATTGCGGAAACTTATGAACTCCTCATTTTAAATAATATAGTACAAAAACCAGCTTGAATACGGCGCAATGAGACCAAACGCTTTCTTCTAATGATATTATGACGTAATGTCTCGAGTAATAATTTATGGTTTAGTAGCTGAACTTAATTTTTGCAATAATAATAACAAGAGAGAAATACTCAAACATATGGAAACGAATGTGAACGACTACGTCAAACAGCGTAAATTCGGATGAAATTACTCTAATTAAAAAGGATACGTTGGACAAAATAACTCAATGATTATATGGTATTCATTCCTTCAAAGTCGCATAAAATACAATTGCAGGATTCTTTTTTCTGTAACTAGCATAGGTAGTTGAACTATGTATGTCTGAAGAAGTCTGACCTTGGTCAGACGAAACGTTACAGAAATATATTTGTGTTAGTGTGCAGCAAGACTCTTGAATCACTTAGCATGGCAAGCTTAGCATTTTTTAATGTATGAGTATCAGCACATAGACGCGAAGATCGCGTATCAATAAGGCCTTAGCTGTCTGGTTGAGATGGCGGACAAGCGTGACGGAAGTGTTTCTATATTTCAAAAAGATGTTTCAGTGAAACAGAATAGGACTGTATGAGACTCCCGTAGGAGAATATTTGGAACAAAAATAAATAAGAGCGATAGCATTCAAACGGCTTCAACGAACTCCGAAAACGTGCCAGTATTCAAAAAATTGAAAAGAATTTATCAAACGTTTCGTGTTCAAATATAAATTTTTATATAACGAAGATTATATTTTCTCATATATATATATATTTGCTGAGTGTGACATACCGATCTACACGTGTACTTTCAATTTATCTCTAAGCAGACGGGTCCCATTTGATAAAAAACTTGTTCCACATAAATTTGCATCGATAAGTTTTCTTCGCCTGCATTTTCCTCCCAAGCTCTACACGATATAGATCTATATATAGGAGGTAAATGACCATACCCTGCGCGTTCGCACTCCCGTGTTGTTAAACACACGTTAACAGAGTGTAACCCCGATCTGCACTTCTTCGGAGGTCAATAAGCACACAATGTATTGTAATGCCAAATGTTCGTATATTGTTAGGTTGCACATTCGAAATGAATCCAAATAACAGATATATTGAAATATACACTTAGACGGTTAAGTTAAACACAGTTAAACAGTTGCAATCCAAAGCAGTAATTAACACACATGAAACATCCTATATTCTCAACTTCCGAAGGCCGGTAACACGTGACGAATTGCTCGATACAATGAATATTGCTAAGACTTGTCGCTTGTCGCGCGATAAATTTTACCAGAGAAATAGGGCATTGGCCTATTCATTGAATTCACTTACTATTAATACAAAAAGATTAAATAACATTGAAATCAATAGTTACAATCCACATTCGCTACAGTTCATTCCTTTTAATCTTTCCGTCAAAGCGAATATTTATTGACGATTTTTTATCAGTAATCATCCTGTATAAGATGTAGAATGTAGATGTCTTCATTTGCTAATTTTAATTAAAATTGCTAATTTTGGTACACTCAGGAAAGGGTCCGCGACTACGGGGAAGCCCTCCGCTCTGGGTCGGGAAATAATTCAAATTTTCAATAAATATGAGCATCGCATCTGTGTATCGTATTTATGTATAACAACTTTATAATTCTCTGGGGGCTCCCGAAGTATGCGAACCAAGATGGCGGACATCGGAATGTAATATGTGTACTAGATTAGGGTTAGGCCATAATTTTAGGTATAAATACTACGGGAGGCTCTTGGCTAGTCTTCGAACTGATAATAGAACTAAAATAAGGAAAATTGGAAAAAATTATCGCCTAACCCTAACCTGTTACCCATGTTACGTTCCGATGTCCGCCATCTTGGTTCGCATACTTCGGGAGCACCATTCTCTGACTATAATTATGAATGTTTCCCCGAGTATACACTTCTTTATTTACTGCCGTAACATTGGCCAATCAGCATAAGTGCAAAATTGAAGTAACAATAAACGTTTCAGAAGCGCTCAGATACTTTTGCCATTCAGACAGTCTTTCGTGGTTGTGAATATTATCTCGTTTTGGCGGTTTTCGCGTGTTGTTTGTTAGTTTTTAGTTGGGTTTTGGTAAATATAAGTCCTAATCAAATAACTCAATAATCATTTTGCTCTGTCAGATTTTTATTTTAAATTCAGTAATCAAAAATTAATCTAGAAAGAGCTGTGATAGACTAGGCCAGACTTTTGGCACATGTAAATGAAAGGTTGTTGAATGTATTGAATTAAAATGATAGTTTGGAACATATAAACCGGTTTATAGGCGCGAACTCGCAAAACCATTATTTAAATAATAACCCATAATTTTGCAATGGTAGAGTATAAAGCGGAAGAATTTTGACGGGATCGAAAATCGAGGAAACATTCATTACGTAGATGTTTGCATTGGTAATTGGTATTATCCTACACAATTGTATTGTTTCGTAGCAATGCGGGGATAGCAGTAGTCGTGTGGAATTGCTTGATAAAGACAGATGATGAGATTTGTCCATTCTAAATTAAATAGTCAGGGTGCTGGTACATTTGGTATTGTAAGATATTCTTGGTTAAATTCAATATTCAGCGGGGTTAAGAATTTTAAAGGTAGTTTTAGTCACAAATAATGTTGACAAACTGGTTACTGAAGAATACTCCAAAAAAGTCGCGAGCGGAAGATACAACGGAGAAATTACGTGAAAACAGAACACTGCATGCACCTTCAGACATCTTTGCGTTTTCAAGCAGTGGGGACCAACGCCCGACAAAAGACTCATCTCCACACCCTCATCGGATAGCAATACATCACTCAAACCATCCTTATGAGCGGAAGTACAGTGAAGAATTTATAAAGCTTGGTTTCAAGTGTATTCTTATAAATGATGAGTCACGTCCTCAATGTGTTGTTTGTTCCGGTGTTCTTGCCAACGAGAGCCTGAAAGTAGTGAGATTGAAACGCCATCTTACAGCAAAGCATCCAGAATTCATTGACGAACCAATACATTTTTCCGCCGACCAGAAAAAGAATTGTTAGGCGAAATGAAAACAATGACAAAGTATCTCACAAGCTTAGAAAAATCTCAAAAGGCATTGTATGAAGTGGCATATTTAATCGCAAAAGATAAAAAATCACACACCATTGGAGAAACACTAATCAAAACTATTGCAATTAGTCAAATTATGAATGGAGACAAGGTGACTATGGAAATGAAAGAAATACCAATGTCTGTAGATACCATTCGCCGACGTATCAGCGAAATGGGTCAAGATATTAGGTGCCAACTGATTCATAGAGTCCAAGGAGGAAAATACGCTTTCCAATTGGAGGAATCCACGGATACGTCTGGTTTAGCGAGTTGATTGTGTTCGTTAGGTATATAAGTTACTCATGTGCTTGGCGCTTTCTGCTTTCTGGAACATGCACTCGTCAAGACATACTCTCAGCAGTGGCGACGAGACTACAGAATGATGAATTATCATGGGAGCGGTGTGTTAGCATTTGTACTGATAGGGCTGGGGCCATGGCGGGAAAACAAAGGTTTTTAGCAAAAGTATTACAAATTGCACCTCATATCAATTTTACGCATTCTTCATAGGGAAAATCTGACTAGCGAAACACTGGACACACCTGGGGTCCGCAAATACGGGGTAAATATAAGCATCGCGTCTGTGTACCGAATTTAGCTATAACAACTATATAAAACTCTAATTATAATTATAGATTTTCCCCCGAGTTTAGACTTCCTTATTTACTGTCGTAACATATGGCCAATCAGCATAAGTGCAGAATTTGACGTAACAATAAACGTTTTAAATTTAGGTTGATATTAAATTTAAAAATAAAAGTGATGTTATTCAAGCAATTTGTTTCTGTAGTTGTCAATTTTGAAAACCCGATCTCACATAAATGTAAAAATGCCTGTAAAAGCTTTTTTTGCAATGCCGGGGGTATTTAGATAGCAATATTGCCCAAAAGATTGCCAAAGTAGCTACCCTATGAATCGCAAAGACTCTGTTCATGGTTGTGAATATTACCTCGTTTTGTCGGTTTTCGCGTGTTATTTGTTAGATTTTAGTTGTGTTTTGGTAAATATGAGTCCTATACTCGCAAACCAATTCTTGAAATAAGTATCAATAATTTTGCAATGGTAGAGTGTAAAGAGGAAGAATGCAAGAGATCAAAAGTCGGGGAAACATTCGTTACTTAGTTGTTCGCATTGTTATATCCTACTACGTAGACTTTAGGTTCTCAAAGTGCTCCGTACGCAGCCTGAGCCTCAAGACTCCGTTAAAGACACTTAGTGTCTCCGCGAGCTATTCGTTTACTTGAGAACTGTCTTCGACCCACTGCCCTATCTCTCTCAACCTTCCTATCCTCGACCCACTGCCCTATCTCCCCAAGTTTCGCATCCTCTAACCACCGCTCTATCTCCCTTAACTTTTCTCTTTTCTACTGCCCTATCTCCCTCAACCCACCTATTCCCGACCCACGGACCTATCTTCGACCTGCGGTGCTACACTATTCAGTACCTGACCTAACGGCGTTTAATTCACGACCCGATCGCCACACTAAACTTTACTATCTTGCGACCAACTTCCATGGGTTATACTGGTCGTGTATGCCAATGAGATGATTCAATCGTATGTCGACAAAACATGATTGACGGCATTCGTATATGTAGGCTGGAATCTCAAATGGTAAACAATACAGTAACCATAATTGGCAGTTTAAAAATGTGTTATTAATTGGGCTACTGATGATTTCTTGTTGGGAATGACAGTTTTCTAAATTTTAACAAGCCGAATCCGGCCCGCGGGCCGTAGTTTGCCGACCTCTGATCTGAACCCTTTAATGAAAGTTTGATCATTTTACTGTGTCGGCCGATATTTGTCCCATCACTGCATCTAGAATCACCGATACATTTTTGCATAGACCGAATTCGATATGAAGGTATCAAATATAATTGGCTTCATAACTGCAAACTCTCCCTTAACAACGAAACATTGCGATAATCCTAAGTGCTGAAAGAGCAACTCAAAAATACGATTTTAATCCATTCATTGCTAGTAGACGGTTTAATTAACAAGTATTTCATGGTTGCCGAAGTATATATATTAGTCAACTCAAAGGCGAGCAACGATGAACACAATTGAATTGATATGACAAGACATTTTAAATTTTCGGGTCGGCCATGGATTGAGCGATGAGTGTTGCTCGGGAATTTTCTATTTTGAACCCCCTCCCTTTTAATAAAACCATGGCTGCTGCGCCTTTAGTTATAGAGGACTTGCATGGGTCACGTGACTTTGTTACTGGACGGCAATAAAACAAAAACGTCCATTTGGCTCCTGTCAGTTGCAAGTCGGATTATACGTTTCCGTTTTGTTTGGCTGTTGAAAATTGTTATTTCGTATTGTTCCGTTGGCCTTACGTATAGTATAGAGTATAGACAACGAAATGGATCTTCAGTTATATTCCACTGATCCGGAACGTCGCGCAATGTGGATATCATCTATTGACAGGAATGCTTGGTGTCAAGTTCAGAAGCCATCTCACTTGTGTTTCACTGTTTGCGGACAGCACTTCGTTGATGGTGAGTCATCATGTGCCGTTATCAAATTTTTAAATATTCATAAGCTCCCTCATTTTCAAGGAAAGCAGATGACAAACTACTGTTATTGGTAGGCCTAGGCGTAGGCCTACTTGCAGTCAATATGAATTCAATGGGTTTATTTTGACATTTTTATCTAATGCTGTGATTTTTGTGTTTCTTTGAAAATAGTTACACGAACAACCATTAAATGTTATGTATTTTAATTGGAATTATCGATCTCTCTAAATTCAACTACACAGTGACGAAAAACTCTTTGTATAATGAGTTTGTTCAGAGCAATCTGGCGGCAAGTACATCGTTAAACTGAGTTAGGTTCCTAGTTAAATTGTGGTTGCCCAGAGCCTCAAACAATGATTCATGTTGCTATCACACTTACCATAATAACAGCAAAATTGGTCAAATATTTACAATCGCAAATGGTCGTTGTTGAAGTAGATTCGGGATTTAAATGACATCCTTCTGCCGACCAACTTCCCTCGCCTCCGTTATTCTAAATGAAATGAGAAATTAATTAAAAAAAACTCGCGTTTGCTCACTGTATTTGTATAGGTTTTGTCAAGCAAGAAGGATTCCGGTTCACCTCATATAGTGTACACGCTTGCAATTTTTGCTTGAAGATTTGAACTAAGCCTCAATAAAAATTTATTACGAAGGCAATATATTCTAACTCCGCGTTTCAAATTCGTACTTTTGATTTCATATTATGAAAGATACTCTGGAAATAAGGTAATGTTTCGTCGATAGCCGTCGACCCATCGAAAACATGGCCTGGAGTAAAATTTTTTAGTAAAAACTTGAATTGCAAAACATATGGATTGTAAAGAATATTTCCAGGTACAGATAATGATGAGAAGCACAATGTAACAATTGGGGTCATTATGACGATTAAATTGTTACGCGGGCTGCGGTTTGGGAACAACTGATATAAAGCATTATAGCGGCAAATCACGCGTTGGTAATTACCAAATGTCCCGATCATTTCACCCGTCTCAATAAATAGTTTGTTGTTGAACAAAAAATACTCACAGAGTCACAGGGAAGTTGTAAAACACACAATGCGGTCCTTTCCCGTAATATGAATTAGATCGTGATATGGTAATTGTAACATTTTCACTCAATCCTGTAATCTTTGTGTTGCCTGCAAAAATAATTATGAGTAAATAACTATGAAATGTTGTGTGTTTTTTCTAAGATTCTTGGTTTTTTGTCAAATCAAATGAACAAATATTGACATAAACTCCTAACTCATCAGCCGCATGTGCAGAGCTTGTTCAAATGAGATCGAATAATATGGATTACCGAAAATCCAGTGAATTCGAACAAATATGGGTGCTCCCGAAGTACTCGTACCAAGATGGCGCACAACCTGAACATAGTATGTGTAACAGGTTAGGGCTGTTCAGGCTGTGCGTCATCTTTGTACGAATACTTCCAAAGCGCCCAAATATGCATTCAAGTTTTTCTTCATTTGTTTCAATTGAAATACTCAAAATATGAAGTTTCGAGACTAAAACGAAACATCTGTTTGTTCCCGAGGAATTTTTATGATCGGCATAAATGTGGAATTTGTTTTCGCATTGCCACGTTTTCTTACTCGTAAAGGATTTTTTATTATTTCACAATATTTGAGGTAGTACACCAGATGTTCTCAGCCTTTTATGGCCCGTGGGTGTCGAAAGCTAATAGCACTCATGGCCCCCCTGTTTATCATCCCAGTGGTATTTATAGTGTTATTTTGATTGGTAGATCCCAAATCCCATTATGTTCAAACAATTCATGCTCAACAAAGTGAAAACACCCTGTGAAATCACATTATCAGGCAATGGAACTAGAATGAACAAGGAGTTTTTGTTGTAAAGAAAGGAAAAAGTAAAATCAGTTTTGTGCCTAGCGATGTGGCCCCTCCAACTGCTCTGTTGCCCCATTGGTGGGTCATGGGCTCCCGGTTGGGAACCGCTGTAGAACACAAAGCCAAGTTCATTATCGTGGTGAACAGAGATTGCTCTTCCAAACATTCCGTACCGATATCCGTAACGGATTTAGATTTCACGTCAACTCTCTTATTAAAAATATATGTCATAACTCACCTATACTTGCTGATACAACATGGTCGGAATACACTGAGACGTTCATATTTGATCCGAGACCTAGGCACGGTTCCATCATCCACTCGAACATGCTGTAGGCAGAATAAATTATTTAATCTGATGCTTGAAATATTTTTTCACAACAAAGATAAATATATATATATATATATATATATACGCTTCCCTTTACTGGGAAATTAGTTCATTCTTGCAGCAAGGCAAAAAATAAACTACTGAATACATCCGCCTAATGAAGTAGGAAAAACTACCGATCTTCTGTGATAACTCGTTTTTTAATTGAGTGATTTTCCTAAGAGGCTGTATAGTAAAAAGTGCCGGTGTCGGGTTTCAGACGTTCTATTTCATTTGTTTAATATGAATATGTCTTGATCTTGGGTTTTACCAATCCATCTTCACTAATCCCAGACATCAAAATATCTCGGATAGGTTAAAATATTTCTTGAACTTCAATATTAATGGATACCTTGTTTGTCAATTCAAATCAAGGAGCCAGATTTTTAATTTGATGACGTCATTGCACAAAAATCAAGAAGAAGAAGAATACTAACAACATGATCAACAACAACATAATAACAAACGATCTACATGCACATAGATATATACATTTTGTGTCCAACAAGCCTATACTTACATTGAACAAAGCAGTACTCGTGTAAACCGTAAATTGAATCCTTGTAAAACTTGAAGAAGTTACTTTTTCTGTGACACTTGGTGGAATAAACACAGAAGCCCGGCCAGAGTTGCCTCCCGAGTCGGTCCCATCGGATATACCAGGCTGAAATAGAATGAATATTTTAATATTGACTGAACAAATTCGTTTAGCTAATAGGTTTGTGGGTCTTTACGATCGAAAGATTGGATTTATACGAAACAATAAAATCAGAAATGCTATGTGTGAATCAAATTGAAGAAATGTAAAATTTTGATCAAGCAGTCCGTGCACTCATAGAAATATTAATTAAGGAGTATTTTCAAGACTTTATGCTTCGAAGAGTAAAAAGATTAAGAGTAAGATCTATATAAATCGCCAATAATTATACGCAGGATAGTTTCAGAATAATAACCTCCGGTCTCAGTAATCCACAAAGGGGTAACGGATTGACCAATAAGTCTTCGATGTTCATTGGTGCCATTATCTACTTGACCAGCGCTTTGTTTAGAGCAGTTGAAAATCACTTAAAAAACATCAATTTACCTGTAAATTGGACGACAGCGTAAATGATTTTCCAGTAAATGTTTCGTTTCCACTAATTCCAGCAACCGCAACTTTTACATTCTTCGAGTCAAGGTAGACGTTTTGTTCGGTTAGTACTTCAAGTTTCAGAAGCACGTTGTCGATTACTTGCACGAGCCTGCAAAAAAATCTCAATTAATTTTCTGAAAATGACTTGGGCTAATTTTCCGGCGCAATTACCCATTATATTTTTCACCAAAACGTGGCCATTTGTCGCTAAATGTTCGGACACGCTCGTAATGTTCCGCTGATTATATTTTGCTCCAACCAGATGGAAGTGAGTGTGAGCCGGGCTATTACTGCTATCGCAGGTGTATAGCATGACCGAGTTTTTCCGGCATTTATGTATTTGGAAGGTTATAATAGGATAAGTTTTCAGATGCATGGATTTGATGGCGGAAGGTCGAACCTGCGAGATTACGCTCGGTATTCAGAGGTGCGGTGGCGGGCGTATTCCTAACGCTTAGCACGATGCGCCACACCGCCGAGCCATCCCAAGAATAGGGAAGGGGAGTGAGGAGTTACTAATACGACGTGATCTCGCCTTTCATGTCCAACGATTTCTTAAAGAATCTCCCTGCAGGCCCTGTATATGCAAACTTCATGCCTATGTAAATGTGAACTTTCTAAGCAAGAATTTAACGTAAAATGGAAGAAAACAGAAAAACCAGTTGAGTGACAAAACCAGCCTTACTAAACAAACTCTTCGCATGAATTATAAATAATAAATAAAATTCGAAATTCATTTTGTACAAACATAATTTGGTAAATTGCCAATTATCTATTTGCTGGACCAGCAGTAATTTTGTTTACATATAAACTATACTAGAACATTCCCACTTTATTTTTATATTCGTGTAATCTTATTTAATATACAGCTAAACAAGGATATCCAGTAATCATTGCAGAATATGCTATATTTAGCCCATAGTTTCAAAACCAAATCTCCAATTTCAAATACTTTACCCTAAGGACTTGATAAAGTAACAATGATGATTTTGTTGAAACCATAACTCAAAAAATCCAATTTCGAAACGGCGAAATATCGACAGGACAGGTTTGCCTGAGCTTGCTTATTAATGTAATATTATTTTATACACAGCTGAACAAGTATATCCAATAATTAATGAGAAATTATTGACATTTTAGAATAGTCTATATTTAGCTCATAGCTTTAAGCGCAAATAACAAATGATTATCCTTAATGATTGGCTCGGTATATTACCAAAGGAGATTTGGTTGAAAGTTGAAACCTTAACCAAGGAAATCTAATTTTGGACGGGCCGAAGTTTGACAAGACTCGACAAGTTTGCTTGTGGCGATTATTACTATATTTAGACAAAATTATTTATTAATAAACCTAAAATTCACGTTTGACATAACAAAATTTTATTCACTTTGGCAAATGTCGAGCTTTTCTTGTCCTCAATAGTTTAAGATTAATGCTTTATTTACGCACAGCAAATTATGACGTCATAGGCTTTGTTTTGATACGAAATTGCTTGGATTGTGGTCATTAGAAGGATTTATGAACAAACAATGCAGATTTCTGGCGCCCGATTCGGGGGCGCAATGGACCGTTAAAGGGCACTAAAAATAGCTTCATATGAAACAAATCCATAATTTGAGAAGGTGTGAATATTTTTAGCTTTATAGTGTTTGTTGGCAATATTCATTCCGGAATATTTGGGGAATAGAATTCTAAATTTAGACTTACAATATTTATTGAAATACTTTTGGAATGAACAATCATAAGGATTCCGGATATTGTGTGTATTTTTAAATGTTTTGTTTTTATAAACCTAATATATATACACAACGCCTTGGAAACAATGCCATAACGCATGTCAAAATGTTAATGCCGCGTAGCCACCGATGAGCATATAGCATGAACTAAATACTGTTTCAATTTGTATGTCATCATTACCACGATTATACTCGGAATAGCTATTGCAAATCTGCAGTTACGTGAGCGTAGTAAGTCCCAAGTATTTTTTTGTATAATGACGTAATACGACGCTTACTCCGAACAAGGCTAAAGTAAAGCAGCGACTGATATTTAACAATATCTTAGAGCAGGGCTACTCAACTATTTTTATCGAAGGTCCGCAAACAAAACTTCAAAATTATTTGGGTCCGGGCTTTCCAGAACTGATATTTCGGCATCCTTAAACGAGCACTTCCTCGACCGACTAATGATTAGTAGCAAATTAAAATTGTTTATTATGATGTTATATTTCTTTTCGTATATATTCAAAACTATGAAAGTCATTTTATGATAAGAAATTCAAAAAGTGGGGCTATTGATCCAAAATAAATAATTAGGTGAGGTCGAAATCCAATACTCAAAAGATCCGGTGTCGGACCGCGGTCCGCCAGTTGAGTAGCCCTGGTCTATATGTGAGAAAGAAATTAATGAACATCATGTTGTCACTTTACCCCTTGCACGTGCCCGAATAGAGAGAAATCCGGACTTCCGTGGAATGCCCAGTTCTCAGAACAGAGCAAACATATCATATCTCACCCTTTCATGACGTTAAATGACTTCGGATTTAAATATTTATTTTCATGAGATTGTGTAAATTTTTTGTTTGGATATTAGCTGAAGTCGGGCATGGGACGAGGCAACATATTATTTCTCATAACCTTGGCGTGTGGGTGATTATGCAACACAAATGAAGGCATTATTTATTTGCCTACATTGGGTGAACTATCACGAAAGTAGTTTCTTCTGTAATATTGCACTCTTTTATTCGTAATTTATACGCAGGAAATAAAAGAAAAACTCAATCGCTACCTCGAAACTACTTTCGTTCACCAACTTCGGGGGAATTCCCCGGCGCAGCACCTAGAAATCATCTCTTGCTCGTATTATAATGGGCGGTTTTGCAGAAAACTATCTTAGTTGCTGTGGTTTTGCTAGAATTAGGCAGACTTTCTGCATTTTTTGATTTCTCGAATATCAATGTATCGTAATCGAGATGTCTAATCAGACAATAAACCGAGGTATGTCGAAACTTTTTATTATACCTGCGTCTTCCAAATTTAGTCGTTAACGTGGTGATCTAGCTGGTGTCTAAAATGTAGTACTGGCAAAAATAATTATTTCGGTTCGTCCTCGATGTTAAATAGTTTATTTTTTCTCATTTTGACAGTTTGAAATAGAAATGCTTTTATCATAGGAATAAATTTATATTTTCCTTACCTAATCTATGGTCTCTCGCAGTACTTATTTATTATTATTTTGGTGAGAAACCTATTCAAATAGATTTAGATAATTTTCGATGACAAGTAAATTTGTAATAATAAACTGTTTATTTTATCTTATTATCAATTATTATTGCTTAAAACAGTGGTTCTCAAACTTTTAGAATTTATAAAATTTCGCGCCCCACCTCAAAAATAACCAACTAACAATAAGCTACAAATAACAAATATTGAGGCGAAAGTATGTTTTATTCGAAAAACTTGGTAAAATTACAATGAAATAAATGAAAAGTTTTGAAATTTGAGTATCCAAAATAAGGCGGGCAATTTTTAATTAGCTTCATGTCCCCTCAAAAAATTGTCTTCGCCCCAGATGTGTTACCTCCCCCCCCCTTGTGATACGCACCCCACCGTTCGAGAACCACTGGCTTAAAAGTTCATTACATTTCAGTGACTGCTCGAAGCTTCATTTGTTAATGAAGAAATGAATTACTGTTCCTTATATTGAAATCATGCACTATACCTTATCATTAGCAGGAATATGAGTGTTTATTTGAAATAACTTATTTTTGCTTCCAGGTGATGATCAATTTTATAATCACTGGCTTGGTATAGCCAAAACAATCTTCTGCAGTGCCTTCGTTGATCAGCTTGTGGAAATGAACTGCTCTGATGTATGGAGACAATTGCAACAGAGTCGCAATTATCTACATGGGGATAAAGGTATATTATGTTTTTATTTATAAATATTAGAAATTATATTCCTGTTTATTTTTTTTAATTTATTTAAGGTTCATGTTGCTTAGCATACTCTTAAGAAGGCACACAGTCATTTACAATGAAAGGCTCAAATTAACAATTTTGTATCTTTAATAGCAGAGGAAAGTTGAAATAAACAAACATAGGACGACATTTAGGCATAGTACATTTAATGTTCATTTTGAAATAATCACAATAATTACACATATTTTGTATAATACTTTCATTAGTTTGTAAACAGCTATTGTTTTACAGTATTGCAATACACGTATAAAAAAATATTTGTTTGTTATGAATAGATGGTCAGCAGTTACATCCAGATGCCAACATCAAAATATGGGAAACAACATTGGGCATTGACCACAATGAAATCAAACGTATTTCCAAGACTAGTTCAGATGAGAAGGAACAAAAGTATCAATTGGCCGTTGCTGCTATACAGAAGGCAGTTGAAGATTTTCGTGGTATGTAAAAAACATTTTTTTCAACAATATAGTTGTATTATGTGCAGCATGGCATTACTAGAAAAAAAATGCCAGCTCAGAAATGTTCTCGGCCATAAATATTTCACAGGATGTGTTTCATGATTTGGAAAAAATGTTGCTCTGCTTTTTTTATTTTCATTCAAAAATGAAAAAATTTAGCAAGTATCATGGATAAAAAGATAAAAAAAAAATTGAATTCATAATAGCGTGGTAGTCTACAATGTTTATATATTACATTCAGTACACCAATCACTTTACTTTGAAATATTGTTGAAGACTTGAATAAAATCTTATCGACTGAACGCATTGGTTGACCAAGACTACAATCCTCAGCTCTAGTACAATTCCTCCAAATGGAGGTAATTACAACCGTCCCATATATTTCACTAGGCTAAAAAACTATTTTCAGACTGCCAACGACGAAACAAGGCATTTCATGATTTACATGGGGTTGCACGATCGGATAGCGAGGAGTGTGATAACTTGGGAAATATACACAGTGTAGCAGGCACATCCTACATTGACAATGTTGAAAGCGATACGGATACCATAGCTGGATGCTTCAATTCAATGACAACAACTTCAGACCTGTTGCCCTCTTTCCCTCGTTTCCAGTTCGATTTGAGTGAACTGAAAACTTACACACGTCCACGCCCAAGTTTTAAAAAATATAAAAGCTTTAAGGATATCTTAGAATGCGTTCAAGGCGGAGAAAACAGAGTTATTCATGTTTACGGAATGTCAGGCAGTGGAAAGTCTCAAGCTGTTCGAGCAGTGTGTGAACATTTGGACAAAACTATAGGAAACTTCATCATATTTCATGTCCAGTGTCAACGGGATATGGATCTTGTTAAAAAAAAGTGGCAAGAATTTATAAATTCCCTTGAAAGAGCTGGTTTGTTAACAAATGATGACAAACATGATTTAGAAATAGATGGAGAAGATCTCAAAATGCAAAGAGTTATCCATATCTTCAAGAAATTTAATCTTCGGGCCCTTTTTGTTGTGGAAGATGTAACAAAAGAAGAAAAGAACCTCGTTCAAAAATGTGTTACAGCAGTTTCAGATCAGTCTGATGATAATCAAATCATACAAATGGTCACTGTTGATCAGGTGAAGAATGCATTTTATATTCAAGAAGATATTGATAGTTTGAACAATTATGTTGTGCAGCAAGTAACTGGTTTTACAGAAGAAGAAGCAGAAGAGTTTTTAAACATTCCAAATCAGAATTCCAGCAAAAAAGAAAGACAACAATTGGCTAGAGTTCTTGCATATTCACCATTGAGACTGTTGCTTGCAAAAATTTACTGCCAAACATACGGCGAATCTTACAAAAAGTACTTTGAGGGTTTAGGAAAAGATCAAGATGTCATTGACGTAGAAAAGAAAATAATGGATGAACATCCAGAATTGCATGGGTTGGGTGAAAATCATGGCTACGAAGTTATATTGAAAATTCTAAAGCCAAGGGAAGAGGGAGGAGAGGAAGAAAAGAGAGAAGAGAGGCAATTTGAGGTCATAAAAATGATGTCCTTTCTCAACAATGAAAATATACCAGATTTGCTTATTGGGAGGCTATTTCAAGCAGTTGAGGAAATAAGTAATGAACAAATACAAAAAGAAGTCATGTACTTACTTCAGAAATTAGAAAGCAAGTGTGATGCAAGTGTATGTGATACCAAATTATCACATGAATATGGTAATCAGTTGTTAAACATTCACATGGATATCCTTCATGCGGTACGAATGAGTATGTCAGAGGATGAAAAAGCAAAAGTTCTTGTGAACGTTGTGCAGGCAATGATCAGTTTAGTTGGGAAGGAAAACAGACTTCGAACAGATTCTGTTCTTCTGTATGACATGTTGAACCACATGAATCATGTTACTGAATTAGGAGTTCAATTCTTGGAAAAAGAGTATAAACTGGATACACCTAAAAAGGAAAATTTTGAATTACAAATGAGTTTGTCTCGTTTGTATGAAGTTTTAGGATTTGCAACTACTCAACATTCTCCAGTTACAAAGGATGACAATTTTGAGAAAGCTATTGATTACTTATGGAGTATTGCATGCTGTTATACTGGAAATTCATTTTTTCGTTTATGCCCTGGAAACCATACAACAAAAGCAGCCGAATTAAAGGTACTTTTACACTACGGATGTGATAAGAACCCTCACCAGACAGCTAAAAAAGCATACAAAAAACTGAAAAAGGCAAGTGAAAAAATACCGCTAGAATTTATCCAGAGAAATTGCTCGAGGTTGTTTCCAGTCACATCTAATTTGCTAGGAGGTATGAAGAGAAAAATAGGAGAAAAACAACAAAAAGAAATGGCAGAGACATTGAAAAAACAACGATATTTAACAGATTTGCAATTGAAAACTCTCCAGGAAAACAACTGTCTTTTAAAACCAAATGTGCTAAGAAGTATATACCTCACAGAACGCATTGCTTCGATATTGCATTCGAGAGGTCGTCAGGTTTTATATTTAAAAAATGATATAACAAGAGAAGAGCAGAAACGCTATGAATGGTACACTGAGCTTGGATTAGAGTTATGTAAAATTATGTATGAAGACACCAAAGTCAAATCTATTTTCGAGTATATCCTTGTCGCAAACAACAAACTTCCAAGAATGTTGCATTCTCGGCAAAATGAGACAGATGATGAATTTTGGGAGCGAATTGAAAAAGCTAGGCAACTTGCAATGGCTTTGAGAGATGTAAGGGATGATTTTTATGAGCATGGAATCTACAAACTTGTTTCAGGAACGCCATACACAATCCTGAATGCTATGAAATACCTTGTTAAAGCGATCACCAAACTGTACAAAAAAAGGGAGGTGGCTCGGCAGCATCCAATTCCAACTGCAATCGCTGAATGTGAGCAAGTATACAAAATTGCAAAAGAAAATGCCGCTGAATTTGTGGTTGCTTCTAGTTGTATTGTCCATGTTGGGAAGTTCTATGCAGCAATTGGAGAGTATGAGAAAGCACTGGAAGTATTTCATCTGTCATTTAATCATGAAAATGGAATAAACTCACAGTTCAATAAAAACCCCAACATATTTGCTTGGGCTTTATATAATCTTGGAAGAGCCATAATAGCTGGATATGGAAAGATTGAAGATGGTGAGAAGCAGAAAAAAGAATTTATGAGGAAATACGATCTGCTTGATATTCCAAAGCAATTGAAACCGCTCTTAGATGAAACAAAGTATATTCTGGAAAAAACAGACTTTTCTTGCTGTTGTTGAACCTATCTTGCCCATATCAAGGACTCCAATATTCACTAATGATTATTGCATCATATGTTTTCATATTTTTCCAGTAGCTTTTATATTATAGAGCAGGGGTGTGCAACCTGCCAGAAGCGGCCCTTGAGGATTTTATGCGGCATGCGGGAAAGTGACAATTTTGAATGATGTGCGGCCCGCGAAACAGGTTTTCAATCTTTTTGCATTGCGAAGCCTAAACCTGAGTCCAATTTATCTATGCCTATAACTTTATATTGCCTCAACAGCTAGCTTATGCAAAGGGTTGCACACCCCTGGTTTAGAGTTTATATTCGTATAGCATCACCATATATGTCTTATTTTTTTGTTAGTTTTTATTTATCTTCAATATAATAATTTTACCTGTATGCTCGAATGTATTTATCCCATAATAAATGGATCTTGATTTCCCCCCAAGTCTTGATTCCTGTGCAGAAGTTTGAACTTGCATTTCTTGGGAAGTTAGAGCCGAGCCCCAACGACCAGGTGCTCCTATTTGTGCCATTGCCTAAATTTGTTTATTCATATCAGTTCCAACTAGACCCACGCATACAAGCATGCACATATGACAAGTTATTTCGGATATTATCTCGAAATTAAACAAGGTTTGTTTTATCTGCATTGTCACGTTTTTTTGCTTCATATATATATGGTAAGCCCATAGTGTCTCAGAAATCCTGCTGAAGATATCTTTTCTAATACCTCACATTGTTGCAGAAACATTTTACTCATTTACAGTTTGTGGATTATTGTATATTTGCATCATCGATTGAGATCTTTTATTCAATGATGGCTTTTACCCATATCACTGATTGATTTGCTATACATAAATATTAGAAAAATACAACTTGCTGAGCTTTCATTCATATATTCCAGGAAAGATCAAGGAAAATTTATAAAATGGAGCTCAAATTAATATTGAGTTATGTTTACTGCTGGGAGCTGTATTTCAGAAATGTTCACCATCTTATCCGCCGCAGAAATATCTGTACTAGTTACCATGGCAAGAAATGGGAAGTTAAAACTTACCTCAATTGACATAACTACGAGAGATTTTAGTGGATTCAGCGATCCTGTATTTAACGGTTGAAACTGGACGCGCCATTAGATCTTTTTGAAGGTGAAGCTAATTTTGTGCAAGGTTCATAGGAAATGATCATTGTGATACATAAATACTTATACGCGATGTGGAAATAGCCACTGTTATGTCACACTGGTGTTGGTAGCAGCAGAAGCATAAGTTTTTTTTGTTGAATGTGGGTTGATAATACTGCTAAAGCAAAAACTGCAATGAGATCTGAAATGCCTTGAAAACATTGGTAACTAAGTCATTTATTTCTTAAACTGCATATAAACATGCGCCTAATTGAGGTCATCCAGGATAGTTATAATTTTAGGCAAAGCCCTGCAACGAAATATTCATTGCCCTGATTATATATACATTGATGTACACTAACTTCTCATCTTCGACTTGTCTGTGATGAAAATGATGTAAATTTTATCAGTAGATTATGAATAGAATGTCATTCACGCATTAGCTTATAACCCCAAGGTTTGTCATAACAACTAAGCGCTACCATACATAAGTACACCCACGCATACAACACTTGTGACAAAATGATGTTTTAGAATCTAAAGTATACTCAATCGAAGGTGTAGTTTCATTTACATGCCCACTAAAACATATATTTGAGATAAGTTACACACTGCCAAGCTATTTTATTAATAGGTTGATATAACTGCGATGAACTATAGCTTTAAAAAGATACCATGATATACAACTGTTTAGATGAAATTCGTTAAACGAAAAAAAGATCTAATTATTTCTCCCATTTATAATAATTCTTCAGCTTATAATTTTATTCAATATCTGATATTAATCCGAAAGGTAAATTTGTAAAATTAAAAGTATGAAACCCTTGTATCATGGTTTGGAATCACACTGCCACAAAGCAGCATTTGGGCCGATGTTTCATGGTAGTGTATCAACAAAAATCATAGACTATTGAGCCAAAATAAGAGCTGGATCCCAACTTTGAGCCAAAAAAAGAAGTCCACAAGTACAGGTAATTCTTATTTCATACCAGTTTCCAAGCCATGACCATGGTCCATCAGCTTTAGGAGACATCAATATCAACACCATTTGCACAATATTCATTCCTCACCAATCATTATTCAACTAACTAGTTTTTTGATCCACTTAATACTACTTGATCTACGCCACACCCTTTTAAATCATTCGATCGCAATTTGTGTAACAGATATATATCATGTCCTCAACTCTTTGACCTTTTCCATAAAATTCTTCACCTTACTATGCTCCATCTCATTGCTCCACAAGCCACTGGCTTTAAAGTGTGACCCTACTATCAATGCATCTGCATTTACAAATTGATGGACATTTTCTGTTGTTACTCCAGATCCGACTAAAACCGGAATGTCAACTGCAGATTGGAGATCTAAAAAATGAAAAACACGATGTACATGATAAATGAATCAGATCTGAGTTTCTTAATAAGAATATGGCGCTCAAGTTTTATGTCTGTTTCAAATAAAAATGGAGTGAATATACCCAATGAAACAATGCTCACCTTTAATTTCATTCTGATTGGCAGCAGATCCAGTCTTAGTTCCTGTGACGACTAATCCATCAGATAGAAAAAATTCTGCTCCTTGTCCAGATTCAACTACACTCAAATCTGATGTTATGGAATGAGAACTGTATAAAGAAACAAACTAGTCATTAAAAACATTCCGTAATTTTCGCATTTTTTATGAAATGGGATAGCAAATATGTATTGGACATTGAGTATTCGATAGGATTTATCTATTTATCACGGGGGAGAGGAAAGCCGATAATACAGTCTATTCATATTACCTCTCATTCAGTTACCAGTTCATGTTGGTTATGGAATTAGTTAGCCAGTTATCTGTTTTTAGATGCATGGACTTCTTTCAGATGTTGGAGGAAGCTGGCCATCGGTTACGTCAGAGGTGTGCAACCTTTATTACAGGAGCGCCAGATTCAAGTAATTGGGTGACGCCGCGGGCCGCACTTTTATTTAAGATATAATTTATAGGCTAGTAGTTTCAGGCACAAAAAATGTTTTTGCTAGCTAGTTTTGCTAATATGACTGTGGTACTCGGGTACTGGTACAGGCTTTGCCACATAAAGTGATTGGAATTGCTCGCACGTGCCAGAATAACCAAACTGAACCGTTAATAACCGTTTCGCGGGCGCACCATTCAAAATTGGCACTTCTCCCTGGGCCGCTCAATATTACCTTGCGGGCCGCAGTTTGCACACTCCTGGGTTACGTGAACCACCCTATGTCGGCTAGGAGTCTAGCAATCCTCTTGCACATCATCAACCCTACATGGAATTCAAACCTCCGAACCATGCACGATAATCAGAGGTGCCGTGGTGAGCGTATTCCTAATGCTTAGTATTGGCATAAAGATAATCAATCGATTTATAGCAAAGGCAATAATAATTTAAGCAATAAAGGCAATGGCAATCAATAATTGAAATTGCTTATTATTCATTATAGGTGAAAGATGAACAATATAAACAAAGCATGACTAGATAAAATGTCTCTCGAATTAAAGCATTTTTCAGATGAATCGTTTTAGCTCATAATCATAACACACAAATATAAACAAAATTCATCTTTTTCCACTGTCAGATTGAAAAAAAACAGTTTCAATATAAATGAAACAAGTAGCATCAACGTTTAGTAGCGTTTATATAATGAATTGTTATTACCTGTGTTTTTTCTTAATATCAGTAAATATCAAAATATCCTCTGCACCAATTTGTTTTCTGTACCTCAGCAATTCACCAGCAGATGCATTCACCCATCCAGCATCAGAAATATGTGAGAATGCAAAACATTCAGCTCTTATAAAATCACAACCTGTAGGACTATAAGTTCGTGAATTACTGTCAAAGAATAAGAATACCCCAAAAATCTTTCAATACTTTGATCAACGTGAATAATACACCAACTTCAAGTTAGAAGTAGCATAAGTTACGGAGTTGTTTAATTAATACAATATTAGGTCATCAACTCGTCCAATTTTTTCAAATGTGATTAAGATAGCCTCGCGTCTGGTTACCAGTCCACGTCAGGTATAGGTTAGTTATTTAATTTCTGAAGCATAAACTTGATGGTAGAGGAAGCCGTAACCGATCAGTGGTTACGTGAACCCCCTATGGCAAAGAGGAGTCCAGCAAACTCTTGCAATGTCATTAGAGGTGTGGTGGCGAGAGTATTACTAACGCTTAGCATAATGCGCCCCACCGTCAACAGTGCACTACAATGAAGTATTGCAAGAATTTTGATGTTACTGGTCACAAAATCAATTGGACATACCAGTCAACTAACAAGAAAGTTAAAACTGGGTAGTAACATTCCAAATTTCACGATAATATCTTATGCAGACATTATACAATCTAAGCAAAGCTCTGTTAAGGAAGCTAAAATACTGTTAGAGTAGTAGTAAGTATCCTACATACCTGTAGAATGCGCAACTGCCATTGATTGTATGTTTCCTGCTTTCAATATTTGAATTCCAGTTGGAATTTCCGGAAATTTAGTTTTAATTGTAGTTGTAACTGAAGCCATAGATGCCACAATCTCTGGTCCTATGTTTTCACCACAGATATATGGTAGATCATGCATATTTTCTATGATGATACCATCCTGAAAAAATACAAAATTACATTTTCTATTATAAGAGAAATTCTAGTATTAAATGATAAAGTACTATTATACTTATATGCATAAATGTAAATTAATAATAGATATTGTATAATTTTTTTTAATTTGGTATATTATTCAGCTTTGTCTTGCTATAATTTTAACAAAAACTATTTTTTGCTATTTCAACTTACAATTCCACATTCAGCATAAATATCAACTTCACTCAAAGCAATATCTTTGATCTTCTTCATAGACAACGAATGGCGAGCAGTTCCTTAAAAATCATTTTTTGAAATCTGTGTAGCAGATATTTGAAATTGCATCAGCGATACTGATATATCAAATAATTACATGGCTGTGGACATAAGCGTAATGAGTGCATTGAATAACATCAAATTTTTATTCCCTCTTTCACAACCTTTTTCTCCAACATTAATTAACACAGTGGAATTTGGTATAAAATCGAAAATATTGATAACTCTGCCACTGCAACTATGATCATTATTATTAGAGAGAGAGTGAGATTTATTTTTTCGTCAACCAAAATAAAATAACAGTCATAGTAATAATAAAAATATTAACAAGTAGTCTAGTAAATTAGTTTAGTATAGACAGGAGGAAAATACGATTACAAGATGGTTTTAATACTGGATTAAACAGTAACCAGTTGCCGGTAACTCTAATAGATGTTGAGATGCATGTAGCCTACTTTTGGGCTGCGCCTCAAGGTTGAACAACAAAAACTTTTAAATTACTCACCTGGCAAGGCCCTGACATGAATCATTCCAATGACTAACGAAGGTATTCGCTTGAAAACGTTAAAAAGTTCTCGCCTGCTCATGATGCAGTGTTTCCAGGTTTCAGAGTTAAATTACAGAATTAAGCCACGGCTCGTTAGTTAGAACAGTACGGTAGTCCCGCAACACAGGGCCGTCCCTTCGGTTAATAAAGTTTTCTTTGGACAACACCAAAGTGACTATAACCCTTTTACTTACTACTTACGTCACTTTTTTTATTCAAATGAACTTGATATTGAAATTGCCCCAATTGTTTTTAATTAATCAAAAAGAAGTTACCAACACGTGCTGTTGTTTACCTAGCGAATCAGTGAACCGTGACAACTAAGAGCAAAGTTTGATTTACATAACAAGAGAGCTATGCTCAAATATATGGACACGTAGAATCACATAATTTTGATGACGTCATAGCGAAAAAAAAAGTAATAGCCTTCTGGAGAAAATTTTTATCTTTAACCACTGAAAATTTCAAAGCAATTGGTCCAGTATTCGAAGAGAAAGCGACTTTTTAAAAACGTGTCAAAGAACAAGAACAACAACAACAACAACATAATATTGAAACGATCGTTATGTCCACTACGAGTCCAATTATCTCGGCGAGAGGTAAACCGATAATCAATCAAATCGTTTTTTATTAGCCATCCCGGCAAAACATAACACTCAGTGAAACTCAGTGGCGTATCTAGGGTATGGCAGCCATGGCTCGTGCCATGGGCGCCGTTTAGACGGGGGCGCAAAAAACGCCCGTAAACGTATAATGTCTCGGCCGTTCTAAACGTATAATGTCTCAATAAAACTTGAAAATAAATGAAACTCTTATTTCTAATTAAATCATAACAAATTCAACAAAAGTCAATGCAGTTTGCAGTTTCCAACGATCAATGCAGTTTGTTCCTTCACCTAGCGGCGGGGGGTGGGTGGGAAGGGGGGTTTGGCAAGTTCAATATTTACAGTAAAGCAAAAGTGGAAAACAATTAGTCTCGTGCCAAAACTAAATTTAATCGCAATTTAAACAAATTCCTCGACTTATTTTTCAGCTGAAACATTAAAATTTGGTTTTAGTTTGGTTGCGGAGGCATCAGGCGGGCCAGATTGAATTACCCAACGGGCCGGATTTGGCCCGCGGGATATAGTTTGCCCATGTAAAATATAGACTATGACGAGAAAACAGTGTGTGTCAAAGAGTCTTTTCTAGATTTCCCCAATCTCCGGATAGCTTTGCAAATTTTGCTGACATTGGCAGTAGCCTCCTATCCATAGAAAATTGCGATCGGTCGTTTAGTAAACTAAAATTAATTCTGTCATATCTTCGATTAGCCAGGAAAGCTCTGTGATCTGGCTATATTAAGTATAAAGAGGAGTGAAACAAAGAAAATAAATTTTGATGAAATCATTGGCAAATTTGCATCACGAAACATACTATTCTAAGATCTTGTTATTGCCCGATCGTCTACTGCTTGTTGTTTATTTTATAGTTATTAAATTGCTTGTTACGTTGCGTGGTTGAGAGCAATCAATGTCATGTAAACGAAAGGGGCACACTTTTAAACCTTTGCCATGGGCGCCATTTTACCTAGATACGCCACTGCAAACTGGTAGCTAACGAGAAAAGATATCTTCATGACAGTGAAATTATCTCAATCAACATGTAATTGTATTATAACTAGGGTTGGGCATTTTCGAATACCTGATGATTTCAGAATCGAATCGAATAATTTTTTCGAATCGAATCTCGAATACTTGGAAGGTATGAAATTGGATGTAACTTTCCTATCATTTTAGGTCCTCCAGACACATAAATTACTGAAAACATAGAATACATCACTGACATTAAAAAAAAAAACGTTTTCATCAATACCTCAATACAGAAAAGAGTCATATGTCAGAATTGTGTTGAAAAAATATGGCTTCAATGAAAAAAAAATTGGGAAATTTACCTCGACCATTGGCGAAAAGAGTAAAACAAGATGGCGCGATTCGAAAATTTGCTCTCAACCGATTCGAATAATTTACTATTCGATTCGATTCGAATATTCGATTCGAAATGCCCAGCCCTAATTATAACATGAAAAAATAGGAAAGATCAACAATCATGTCTAGAAGACACTGAACACTGAAATAAAACTATGTTATTCGAAAATGCAATACACATTTATGAAGAATATAAGGATAGTAAAGATAAGATGGGTTAGTATATATTTACGGTTAACCACATGCCGAACTATTGTCTCTTATGCGGTACCTAGTTCACGTCGGGTATGAGAATAGCTAGCCAGGTATTTGTTTCCAGATGCATGAAATTGGTGGTAAAGAGGGATTTTGCCTTTGGTATTTTGCTTTTTTATGTACAGACATACATATTTCTGAAGCAAAAAAACGGGATGGCGCGGATTAGACAAGCAAACCATGTTTCGATTCTAGGGTCGGGTTCAGCTTAGTAATAGTTTGAACGTTTTCCAAACCATTGTGGGTAGATTACGGGGTACTCCCGAAGTATGGGTACCAAGATGTCGCACTTGAACATAGTTCTTGAACAATTGGAGCGCCGGTCTAATCCTAACAACAATAAATCTTAACAAAAGGTTGAGAACCACAGTCTTATATTCGAATTAAAATGCATGCTGTCAACAGATAAGGTGTCATGATGGTGAGAGTGTTCTGAAGTGAGACCCATTAGTTTGATTCTGGGATTGGTCAACCCAAAGCCCTAAAAATTGGTTCCATTGTTTCTCGTTTTCAATTTTTTCGTCTATAAACAAATTTATTTTTTCCACCACCACTAATTAAGATAAATATTATAGAAAAAAGCCGTAGGTGAAATTATTGGCGCTCTCGAAGTATGTGTACCAAGTTGGGCCATAATTTTATTCCAATTTTCCTTATTTTAATTCTATTATGAGTTCGGGGACTAGCCAAGTGACTCCCATAGTATTTGTACCTGAAATTATGGCCTAACCTGGTCCGCTATCTTGGTTCACATACTACGGGAATACCAAATTATTTTGTTCTGCAACCCGCTAACCCCAGGTTGGGACTGATGCAAATGCACTGATTTAAACATATATCCGATTTTGGTTTACAGTACACAATACATTTCTCCGACCGTGCCATTCATGCAAATGTTGTAGTAAATTGTAGACTTCGTATAAATGAATAATTTAAGATTCAATAAGTATATTTAATCAATCAATCAAGTGAATGAAAAAAACAGCACATTTGGCAGAGTAACTTAAAAGGGTAGGCCTAATAGGATGCAACTTTTGATATCACTATGGAAAATGAATACGGACACTTTGAGTATAAGCATTAAATAGAAATGTTTTCACACAGAACTTGTCTTCACAAGTAGCCTACAATTCATTAGTCCCGGCCACTCATGCAAATTTTTGCAATAATTTGTAATCTTTGGATATATTTATCAAGATTGAACATGGAGCTCAATGAAGAAGTATTGATCAGCAGATCAAGGGTTGATGGAAAAAAACTATTAGTTTGGCATAATAACTTTATAAAATAGAAAATCAAAAAAAGAATGTAACATTGTAGTCTATAACACGATTTGGGACACTTTGATTATGAACATTTAAAAATAGTGATAATAATCGAATATAAAGCTCTTGTTGTCGAGGAAGAGTCATGTATAAGTGGCGGACATATCGAGGGCACCGAAAATACTCAGTTGGTGGACTTAAAACAAATGGGATATAAAAGTTAGAAACGGTTCACACTTGAAATGATGGGCAAAGAACGAATAGGACTCGAATAATGTGGACTACGTTGGTAACTGCCATTCCAATTTTTCGACTACATAAGGTGATCAGACATTCAAATGGAAGTACGTTGCACCTACAGCAGTCACGTCGGAGTTCCATACAAAGGCGGTGTGGCGCATCGTGCTAACCGTTGGGAATACGCTCGTCACCGCATCTCTAATTGCCCTTCGTAGGTTCGCAGGTTCGAATCTCATGCGGAGATGATCATGTGCGAGAGGATTGCTGGACTCCTCGCCGTCGCAGGGTGGTTCACGTAACTGCCGTCGATTACGGCTTCCTCCACCATCAAGTTCATGCTTCCGAAAACAATAACTGGCTAACTAATCCCATACTTGACCTGGACTGGTAACCGGACGAGAGGCCGTGGTTCGCCATATGATTAAGCCGTCTTATCGGCTTTCTCGGGGATAAATATGTAAATCTTATCCTATCCTAAGGCAATTAGAACAACATTGCACCCACGACCGGGGGGTGCATCGGGCACGTTAATGTAATAGGTAGGGTTCGATGCTGAATCTTATCTTATCGGATTTCCAAACTCTCCGACGCAAAATACGGCTCTAAACATGCGCAATATCCATTCAAAACTGCTAAAACTAGGCTTGGTCGCGCTTCTCAAGCCGAATGATAAAAAATGGCGTCTTTATGGTTAGTTGCACGGGGTTGTGTTACACAAATTAGACGCCCGAATGATACACGTTCGTGTTTTTTTATTTTTCTTTGTACATGTTTGTGTGTGTAAGATGGGTGAACTGGCACATGTATTTCTGCATGTTTTAAACTTTATTAAAAGTTTTGTGTTTTTATTAACTTTGGTGAATACGCTAGCGAAAGATTGCAAACATAAAAAAACGTGCTTCCGAAGTATGTGCAGAGCCATTATATAACTAGTCTGGAAGGCTGTATACTGACCTGTTGTTCACAGCGTCATCTAGTGTTGGCGTGGGTAATTAATAACCACGGCGTCGTCTGCTGTATATTTTAGGCTGCTCGCTGTTAACGGTATTCAAAGTTCGAATGAAAATGGATTTATCTGAGGAAGAAATGTTTGAATTTTTTGATGACATGAGTTATATGGTACTGATTGCTTATTGAAATAGGTTTTGATCCTGAAAGAATGAATAGTAAGAGTTTATAGTACCGTAGTTTAATATATGCAAGTAGAGACCGTTTTTGTTTTGCTAAAAATTAGAAGTATTTTTACATCACATTTGTTTTGCTTTATTCAAGCACTTAGATACTGTTTTAGACCCGATTTTATATATTTCATAGCTTGATGACGAGATAGAAGAAAAATGGGGCATATCTGTAGTAGAAATCGACTACGGAAGTGTTGATTGCAAGAAGACACTGCAGACTGCATTGAATGATTTGAACATCACATTAAATCAGGAATCACCACTATGGGCAGATGTTATAGCGGATATGATCGAAATCTCTAGGGAAGAATCCAAAAGTAAAATGACAGCTAAATAAATTGAAAAATTGCAAAAGCCATATTCGAACAATTCTGAAATCTCTCATTTGGACCTAAAACGCATATTCAAAACTGCAGCACCAAAAATCATAAAAGAAGCGTTTCAAGTAACTGAGCCATTCATGCAAACGTCAATAACCAAAGGTGACTGGGGGATTGCTAAAATGGGGAATAAAGCGTCTAGGTGGAGAAGGTGCTTTCTGGTGCCAAAACCAAGCTTCGAGGCGTGATCTTCCCAATTGCTTGGAAGAGCGCAATAGAGGCGGTCTCATATCAGCATCCGAAACATTTGTTCTCTTCCTAATCTCTGTGGAACACGAATTCCGGTCTCAAGTATGCAAAAGGGTAATAGATGAACGGCTTATTATCGGAAATATTGACATGGACCCCTTCAGCCCCAGCGAATCCAGTATTCTGACCATTCTTGTAAGAAGATTTATTCGAACAAGGGCTCATATCCATTGCAAGACTGAACTGCAGAACAACGTTTCGAAAAGAAAATATGGACCCAAATCATATGGGCTTCGCGATGGTTTGAATAATTGTTTTTCAAAATAATCTCATTATTACAATATAATAAAAATTAGCCAACAAAACAATTTCTACTTTGTGTTTTTAGCATAAGAAATACAAAAAAAAAAAAAATGAACAGGAATTTTGACTCAAATATGAAGAATCACACAGACCTGGTAGAGAAAAATGACAAATGCACAGACCAATAATTGATAGCTAATTTTAAAACATAGATGCGGTTTCACAAATTTGAATAAAATTATCTGAGAGATAAGGGAAACTTTTCAATTTAAATTCAGCCTTTCAAATAGGAGGCATTTTTGACAAATAACCATCGATTAATATTCATATGAAAATAAAATCTTGGATACATTATGGTAACTATTATTTAAAGCAGAGTAGAGCCAGCCACTAAAATTAGAAACGAGTTTAAGAAAATGGACTAGTACTTGTATATAAATCCGTATGCATGTACTTAAGCAGAAAGAAGTCAGCTTCTAGAAATTTATCAATCATTTTCAATCGCAACATTAGAACCAATAACACTACTACTCGAATTTACAACATCTATTGATCTGGAGTTTGATGTGAATAAACTAAAGATGGGGTTTCCAGTACGGGAACCTCGCTCTCGTTGGTGACCAAAATATGCCTCTAGAGCAGGGGTCTCCAAATCAAAACATGTCGCGGACCCCTTTTTGAAATTTATTGGCCACGAAATTAGGTACAAAAATGAGTATCTGAATGTATTGTGTTGAAATTGCACTTGAATCTTACAGCAAACGAGACAGGAGTTTGCAACTACAGGGTTGCGACCCAAATTTGGGTTGCGAAGCACTTCGCTCTGGGTCGCAAAACAAATTAAATTTGCCATAATTATGAGCATCGTGTCTGTGTAGCGTAGCGAGTTTACACTTCCTATTTACTGCGGTGACATTGGCCAATAATTAGACGTGCAAATTTTGACGTAATAATAAACATTTTAAAAGCGCTCAGATACTTCATTCAGACAGTCTGTGGTGGTTGAATTTTGGATTTCAGTTGCAAAAGAATATCCGGAGTTATTAACTGATGCAATGAATGCCATTCGGAACTACCTACTTATGTGAAAGGACGTTTTCATACATAAAAAACAAATACACAACAAGGCTAGAAGATCTTCGAGTTACCGTCTCCCAAATTAAACCTCGAATTGACATGTTGTGCTCGAAACACAAAGCTTATAATTCGCATTAATCATAATAAACGCTATTATTCATTTTATGTGCTAAGTTTCATATAATTTTATGCATAGTCTTAAAATTGATAACTAATTTTATGCTTACCAAATGCTTGGGTTGCAAGAAATTAGAAAAAGAATTTTTGGGTCGCGCTGAAAAGTGGTTGCGGACCCCTGCTCTAGAGGGTCTTGGTTTATTCGCTGTGGTAAAACATAGCTCGCACCACTGTCCAAAACAATACGAATATTCGCAGCCATAGAGATAGATGCCATTCTCAAGCCATTTTTTGTGGCATCACTGAGCAGCATTTTCTGGCGATTAACTTCTCCCACTAATGGCCGACTGTATGCCTTTTTTTCCCAATATCCAGATTTTTAAAAAATCTTTCTCAAGCCATTCTAATCTTTTATCATAGATGTTGAAAAAAGGCTGAATTTTCTCTTGTCACTGTCTTGATCATGCACATGGAGACGCATACAAGTGTAGCAGATGTTGGGTCGCGTACCAGCATAAAAATACGCTATTTCACATTGAGAGCTGAGATATCTGTATTGATACAATACCAAAAATAAATTCAACAAAAATACAACTAAATAGAAGTATATCTGACTAAATGCAAATATATCTTACCTTAATTTCAAGGAAATTCTGCCATCTTCTATTTCAGGAACACTTCTGGGAATCCATGAACTATTTGTGGAAATAATATCATATTCCAAACACGGGGTGAGATCAACCAAGTTTTTGAGTAGGATTGAAATTGCCGATGATATTGTGGAAGAATAAACTCCAGCGAAAGCGCAAGAAAAGAAAAATTGTTTTTGGTCAAATTGGCAAATTAGAAGGCTTATTTCCGGTGTCGTGATGTGATTAAACTGTGATTAGAATAGTATGTGAAATGAGTTTTGTATGTATTGATTTAATGTATTCTCCAGTTTTTCAAGGTGATACTTTCAAAAGCTGAAATTATTTCATTAATGGAGTTGTAGTTAATAATTGCAGATTGAGATGATGAAGGTGGACAGTCATTTATAGATGAATATTTGGGAACAATTCTTCTTGGTGGGCAGGGAGGTACTTCATATGATTTTCTTGGCAACAATTTTGTGGGTGATGCTCTAAATTTAATCCAACTTTTTTTATTGGCCCTTTGAATATCTTCATCCTTGAAATTATCAGCACAAATTCTAGCTTTTCCATCTTCAACTTTGCTTTTAAAATTAGGAGAGTCGCGATACTTAAACACAATCTGGATGCAATAGAAAATTACTTAGCAATTAATATGTCAAAGTCATAAGTGAGTTAATAAATGGCTAACACTAGAATACAATAAGGCACAAAATAAACAGTGAAAACTCATGACATCACATACAGCGTAAAACGTGATGAAACTTTTGTGTCCATTCTTTTGAAGGCATTTCAAATTTCCTTTTCTTACCATCCGGGACACGATGCTTGCTTGGAACCATAATTAACTCTGTACCGGTAACTAAAAACGAATGTTAACAGCACCGGAGTTACCAGTAGCTTAGGATTCTAGACTACCTTTTCTGCATATACAGTCTATATTTAAGTTTAATAATAATAGTTGCCTTTTTATTTCATTTTTTTTTTATATCTTGCCAACTTCGCGGAACTTGAAATGTGTAAACATGGCCTGAAAACAATCACACATTACCTGCGTCGAACTGCCTGATTCGACTGTCCAGCAGACGACAGGGGTGTAAAACCCACGCCAACACCAGATGTCGCTGTCAACAACTCGGTGTCCTCGGTGTCGCTCGGTGTCATGCAAAAAAGCGAGAGCTTCCAGACTAGTTATATAATGGCTCTGGTATGTGCACCAAGATGGCGCACAACCTGAACCTTAACCTGGTACCCAATACCTATACTATATTCAGGTTGTGCGCCATCTTGGTGCACATACTTCTGGAGGCCCAAAAAACACCTAATACATCAAAAAGGACAACACTAAAAGGCTGAAGGAAGAAACCAACAAAGTGGTTAGGAATGACGTGAAGTAAACGCCGCCACCGCTTGAGTAATCTCATACCGGTGACACGCAGCACTATGAAGTATGAATGTTCGCGAAACATGTGTGACACCATGTCACTCAAATCCAAATGCCTTGAGAAGATTACCGGTATGGCTAATGATTTTGCAAGGAAAATGTGAAGGACAAATTCCAGGTGAACTCTTGAGACTTGAAAAACACTAACAAGCTACCGTATCAATCACAGAACTAAAACTAATCCCATACCCGACATGGACTGGTAACCGGACGAGTCGAGAGGCCGTGGTTCCCCATATGGTACTGCATTGAGTCTTTAGGGTCAGTCAATAGTCACATACGGTACAGACATAGCCTAGTCATTAAATAGTTGCATACCGTACCTTACCTGACAGGAAAACAACGGGAGATGATTTGCTACCGCCTATCGGTGTGCCTCTATACTTGACACAGGCAAACGCTACAGCTACAGGGGTGGTGACTCCACTACGACCCATGGGCCAGGGCCACGGCCCATCTAATTGGGCCACACGGGCCGTGGCCCATCAAGCTATGGGCCGCGGCCCCGTCAGGAAAAATTCAATTATCTTACCAAAATTTTCAATTTTTACAAAATTGTCAATATTCGAACCAAAAAATAAACTCCTGTAGTATGTGTACCAGGTTAGGGTTAGGGCAAAATTTTGTTCAGATTTTTTACATTATAGTTCTATTATGAGTTTGGGGACTGTCTGTGTTAGCCAAGTGAATAGTTCCTTTACACAACTTGATGGGTCGCGGCCCATAGCCTGATGGGCCTAGGCCCAATTTGATGGGCCGTGGCCCCGGCCCATGGGCCGAAGAGGAGTCACCACTTCCACTCGGCAAACGGTACCGGTACGGCCCGCGTATCAAATCCGACCCGTTGGGTAATTCAATCTGGCCAGCCTGATGCTGCCGCAACTAAACTGAGAACAAATTTTGAATGTTTAAGCTATAAAATAGCTCGAGGAATATAGTTTTTGCAAGAGGCCTAGGTATTGTTTTCTACTTTTGCTTGTGTAACACTGTAATGTAAATAGGTTTATAAAATGTACCAACTTTTCACGTCACACTTAGGTACAGTACAGACTTACGGTACATCTTACATGAATCGCCAGTTCAGGGGGCAAAATTTTTGGCTCCTGGTCCTAAAACCTTGCCCACCCATGCTCTATACCAGAAGTGGGCTAGGTTTCTGGACCAGAGGCCAAATCTTTTGTCCATCTAGTCGGGCCATGTGTGACATGAAAAGTTGCATTTTATGAATAATATTTAGTCTACAGTGTTACAAAAGCAAAAGTGGACAACAATAAGCCTTGTGCCAAAACTAAATTCAATCGCAACCTCAACAAATTCTTTGAGCTATTTTTCAGCTGAAATATTGAAATTCGGTTTCAGTTTGCAGGTTTAGTCAGTTGGTTGCGACAGCATCAGGCGGGCCAGATCGAATAACTGTGAGTCTGTGTTACAGTTATTTCTGTCGTTTGCAGTTCGGTGATATATTCAAATATTAAAATTAAGAAATTGAACATCATTGAAATAGCAATGGCACTCGTTGAAAATCTTCAGAAGTTGATCAGATCATTTGCCAAGTCAAAAGGCTTTGACAGATTGTTGCAAGGTGCTCAAGTTTTGTCTGCAAATGATGGGAAAGTTCGGGTAGAAATGATGGTAAAACCTGAACACTTGAATGTACCTGGAACCATGCATGGTGGATTAATTTGCACATTGGTCGATACTATATCTACTTTAGCAATTGCTTCTACAAAAGATAATAAATTTGGTGTTAGTGTTGATTTAAATGTTTCATTTATATCGGCTGCCTCGCCAGGTGAAAAAATTGTGATAGAATCCGAAGTTTTACGAACAGGAAAGAATCTTGCTTTTGCAAATGTCAATATACTAAAAGAGGATGGAAAACTAGTCGCTACTGGTAGACATACAAAGTATTTGGGATTGGGAAACGTGCCTGATGCGAGAACTTTTAAATAAAATTTGAACATAGATAGTACCATTTTGTATACCTGAATAACATAATTTATATATATTCTGAAGAAGTGCCAATTATAATTTTTTATTATTTGACTATGAAAATATCACAGTTCATTATGTTCTATTAGTACTTATGCTGTTTTGATGAATTAATTAATGTATCAAGAATAGCTGGATAGAGTTATACAATATTACACAAATGATATAAAGTGAACTCTAATCAACCTGAAACATTCGTCATTATTTGCTGCCCTTATCACTACATTGTTGCTGTAGAAATAAAAACCCTTTTCCTCAAATTATTAAACTAAATAAATTTTTAGTGGTCCAAGCAGTTGTTTTTTGTAGATTACTAGTACTTTTTGTTTCATATTTCCTCTTGGCTACCTCGTGCATATTTTTTCCTGGTTTTGAAAAATAATCCACAATTATGTGGCTTTTCTGCTAATTGAATAATGTGAGCGTGTGGCCGATAAACATGGTGAACGTAACACTTGACTTCCATGTCAATATACTTGCATGTTTCAAAACAATAATTTGAAAAATAGTAATTTATTATTGTAATACTGTGTATTAATTTCATCGCCATCTGCAAACGTCTTCGACCTTCTGAATTATGAAGGCAAATTATACCTATATTTCCTAATTTTTCAATGTATAGCTGTTGTATGCAATAATTCATTCTATTATTTGCCAACTGGATAACTAGACGTCATATAGAGCAATGTATTTTGGGACAAGAAGCAGAAATTAATGCAAATATATCTCTAATTTGCTATATTTAGTATCTTCTATTCCAAAATGTGCTAAGCTGCTGCTATGTAAATATGTTTATGAGATTGAACATCTTATTTTCCAATGCGAATAAGAACTATTTTTTCTTATAATTCACTGTTCATGTTACAGAGAATAATCTTGAGGGTTAGTTTTATTACTATTCCATCAACTGCTTACTCAACACTGAAAATGGCAGAAGGGGATCCTGGCGAAATAAAACCTACTATTGAAAGTCTGCTTAGCGAAAATCCTAATTTAATTCGTACAGAAGAAAGGGTAATTCTTTTATAGATTTTATATTACACACCCTGGTCATGCCTTTCAATAAACTTCTTTATGACCTACATATGCCTACTACTGTCTCAAGTAGTTTATACCACTACTATTGAAAGCCAAACAACAATAGGAAACTTCCAAGATATGAATCGATTCGCAATTAACTGTGTCCGATATTTTAATTTCTTGATATGATAGACTGATAGTTTCATTTGAACATATATCATTTTGAGTTAGTAAAGTCTTACAATTAAACACAAAAACAGTTATTCAAATTTAAAACTTGAAAAAAAAGATCTATTTATATATTTCAACTTTCCTGTGTTACCAAATCTGTTCAGTCTCTTGTCCATGCTGGAATCATTGAGCAGCTGTAGGCTCATCTAGTTTTGCTCCAATGACTGTATGTTGTTATTTTCTAGGTGAGGTGCATCCTCACTGGACATGAGGTTCCATGTAAACTGCCTGCGATACAACAATATTTAAATGGAAAGAAATATAAACGAATGACAAAGGATTTACATGAAACATTTAAATACAGTGATTATGAACCAATGATTGCGACAAATGTGAAGAAAGGCCATGAGTAAGTTTATATTAATATATACTTTTGTACTCAGATTTGTAGAATATTCATAAAGTTCCCATTTCAATCATTTCGTAATTTAGTAGTCATCAAATTTTTTGACTTTTTGTTCACCCTTTCCAAGCTTTCAAAGTTTTTGTGAACGTTTATTGCTGATGTTTTTGTTTTCCAGGAAGCATTTATTCTGTACTCTCACATTACGACATATAAATAAAACACCATTACATGTGCTGCGTCATGTACAAGGAAAGAAATATATTCGAGCTAAGAAAAGATGTGAGTGTCTCTCTTAAATGTTGGAAGTTTTAAATTCCCAGTATTGAAATTGAGATAACATACGTAGAATTTGATTGATGAAATATGATTAACGTCAGTCATGTAGATGTAGCATAACAGATTTGTTTCTTATGTTAGTGTGCAATACCGATCTTGAAAGATTTACAAAATTTAGCAACTTTTTGTTTGTGCCTGAGAATAATACAACTTAACCAAATTTATTTGCTCGTTAAGGGGATGAGTGTCAGAAGGAGGGTACGAAGTTTGTACCCACACCATACTTAAACAGACAACATGAAGGTAAGTTGAATATTAATTATAGAAACTTGGATACCAAAACTGTGCGATCGTTTTAGATGCCAAATGTATTCTAGAGAAAATTATCCGGAAATCTTGCGTTACGCTATATATCAAAATCCAATTTAATGTTGTGTTTCATACTCTCATGTTAACAACGTTCTACATAGGAATAAATAAAGGTGTCTGACAAATAAACATGATTTAGGTGCTGTACAATGATTTTTAATAAATGCTTCATTCATGACTGAATGAAACTTATAACGTTGGTTAAAATGGATGTTTCATATGTTCTTTTTTCTCTCAGATGCCAATGAATCTACTTCGGATGTCACGGATGAGATGCTTGGTGGTGGTGGTGTTGATGATGATTCAGATAAAGATAGTTTGTCAGATTTGTATCCAGGTAACTTGAAGATGTGGTTAGTTTTGAAAATTTAACAACCAATTTGAATTGTCTCAAAAATGGCATGTCCAACATTTGTCGTCTGATTTCTGGGTTTTCGGGAAAGATAATTTTATGAGGAGGCGTGAAGCTAATTGAAAATAGAATTATTTGTTGGATTTGATCTTGCCCACGTTATTTTTTGATATTTGGATCTCTTTATTTGAGATTGCGATTCCATCCACATGTTTTTTGGATAAAAACATATTTTTCTTTACTCTCTGTTATATGTAGCTTATTGTTAGCTAATTATTTTTGAGGCAGGGCACGAGACTTGGCAAATTCTAAAAAGGAAGCTTGTCTTGAAAAGTTTGAGAAACACTGTGTTAGATCTTCATAAGATTTCGTTTTCTGGAATGACTTTTAAAAATGAATACATGCTTCAATAGTTCGATGTAACTGCTTTCGTGCACTTACTATTCGTTTGGTTCTAATTGAAATTCTTTTGCAGTGAAATATTTAAAAGATCTTTCATTAGATGAGAATGAAAATCAGCCACCTGTTGCGGAAGTTAAACCAGCAGAAACATCAGGAAGAAAACGGACTAAACCCCCAACCAAAAAATCGAAGTTTTCTAAACCAAGCAGTAAAAAAAAGAAAGCTAGTTTAGTGGTTTTCGAATGATGCTCAATCGTGAAATATACAATGGTTATTATAAATACTGCATTCAAAATGGGGTCGAAATAAATATTGTATCACAAATTTGGAGAAATAGTATGAGCATTGTAGTAGAGTCTAGTCACAGTGGAATGCCAACCAGAAAAGCTTAGTTTAGCCGTGACGAGCTGTCCGGTAGACTTAATGTCCTGGTCATGCAGTATGGCAGTCCTATAAGATTGTTCTTTATTCTTGAAGTCAATTTATCACAATTATTCGCAACTCACTTCACTGGCTTAGTAAGATAAAGAGTGAACAGCTATATTGTACGTCATAATTATTATATGTTTTGCTTAGGATGCCAATTTAAACATTTTCTAACGTCAGTCGAACTACCATTAAATTATTCCAAATACCAGAAAAGGGGGAACGTTTTCCGATGATTTGAATATTACAGAGTTGAATAATAGTTTACCACAATTATCTTTTTAGATAGATAATACAGCGATATTGGACGTCTAATATATTTATAGCAAGTATAGGGGTGACGAAATGCGGTCGTTGTGTGTCAAAATGGCGTGACGAAATAGGGTCGTCGAGTCAAGTTAGGAATGGCGAAATACGGTCGGTGCGTGTCAGATTGGGGGTGACGAAATGCGGTCGTTGCGTGGTGTCAGGTTAGGGTTGACAAAATACGGTCGTTGCGTGGTGTCAGATTAGGGGTGGCGAAATACGGTCGAGGCGTGTCAGAATGTAGATGGCAAAATATTACTGAGCGTGTCAAATTTCCGTAAATCTGGCAGTAGGGTGTCGGTACGCAATCAGTGACAGCGAGCTGGATGAAATCAAGGATCACTAAAATTTGAAAATGAAATTCGCCGAGTATTTATATGTTTATTGTAGCAATTGAGCTTCTGTCAATTACTATCAACCTAAATGAAGATGTGAGTGTATACCGGTTGTTACGCCATGAAATATAGATTAAATAAACATTATTTATGAAATCAACGATGACAAACCTTGAAAAGGTATTGGAAGTTATGATTCATGAAATGGTGCTTCTCGGAACTTTGCGCCGTAGATGTAACATTCAATTAAATTCAAAAACGGAGGCACATTTCGGAAGCCAATGTTTTGAAATACATCTGCATATTTAATATCTTGTAGTACAATGTTGCCTGAAATACGTTTGTGTTCGTTCGTCGGAAGCTTTAAAACAGGATATGGAAAACGAATAACAGAATATTTTACAGTTAGTTGAATTTGTTTCAAGAAAATTTCCATGTCCTCGAATAGTGTCAAACAATTTTTTTTCCTATTTCTAACATTTCATGTTACTTAATTATGCATAGAAATGACATGAAAAAACATGTTTTATGTCATCGTGCAAAGTGATTGTGATTTAATTTGAATTTGACGTACGGCTGGGATAACTCTGCTGCATAGAGAGACTAAAATTGAAGAAATCTCTCTACGCAGAGTGATCGAGTCGCATGCCAAATTTAAATTAAATCAAAATCAGCTAATTAAATTTAACTAAACATTGTAAATAATTCTTAAAGTTTCTTTCAAATTTTTTCGATTATAAATTTGAATAAAATTTTTATATTGTGAAGGTATGTTTGACATAATTACGTTTTGCTCTTCAAGTCTTGAACAGCTTGAGTAGAGAGTTTATTTGTTTTGTCAAACAGAAAACAATAACACGACAAAATATATTTGTAGCAGCAAATTCTCGTTATAGACTGTATAGCAACTGGTATCAATACGATCATGTGGACGTCGAGATCAGTTACCAGTACCACTCAATATTTATAACGTGAAAGACAAGGGCTTTAGATGTGAAAGACATCTAGGATGTGATATTGTAGATTTGTCCGAAACCATCGATAACTTTGGAAGAATAATTTAGTTGGTAAGCGTTTGGGATGATATAAATTCAGACAAATTACTTGCTTGATCAATTATGATATTTACAAATTTGGCATTTTTGATTGATGAATAAAATAATAAGAGAAAGTTTTCATGTAAGTGTATGGCATTGGTTACTTAAAAGATGTAAATGGTGAATGACTCGAAGTAACGTCTGTATAGAGGCATTAAAACGTCACTGCAATAGTCATGTTGTTCAATTGTTAAATTTCGGAGCAACAAAGTAGGTATAAAAAAGCAATCATCTTAAAATAGAGCTTAAATGTTTTCGTATGAATAAGGTCTACAAGCATCATGTAAAATACCAGGAAGAATACCATCGTTAGAATGTAATTTACACTGGTTTTTCATTCTTTTAGTTTAGAACCGAATTCTATTCTAGAATGTCTTTAACTACGTGATGACGGACTCACACTCGAATCGAAGCTCGGATGATCTCGACTTGATTCGTGGTTTGATAATTACCAAACAGTGAACTGCGCGGTATTGGTGAGATATCATACTGATTTTACCACTGAGATACTTGGTGAAACGCATGTCCGTGACGTATGTGCATAGTGACACAAGGGATAAAGCTGCCAGAGAAATTCCAAGGGGATGTCATTTTTCGCCAGCACTATTTTGACACCCCCAATATGACTTTTGTGCCTCCACCCCTGTAGGATGAGACAGTGGCGTAGCATCAACCCCCCCGGCAAAACTAAAAGCTGCATTGCAAAACCAGTAATGCACATCTTATAATGTTGATGTTAGTTCTGCTCAAATCGTTTTGTTATGTAACAATTTCAGGGAGTCGTCGATTTTCGGCTTCGTGTGGTTTGATCGTACCGGCACAATTGTGAAGACTGTCAGAATGATGTCGAAAGCAAATCCTTTCAGTAGCGCACAGAAACGCAGAAAAAAAGGCAGAAGAGGAAGAACGTATGAAAAAAATTAAAGTAACCAAGATAAACGAAATATTTAAACCAAAATTGAAACAAGTAGCCTGCTGGGCGGTGACCGTACATTTGAACCCATGTGTATATCCACGGATTCAATCTATATGCGGGTGCTAAAACCCATGGGTTAGGGTTAGTGTGGGGGTTACTATAGCATACAGGTGCAATTGCCATGGGCTCAAATGTACGTGGGTTCAAATGTAATGGAACCAGCCTGGGAATACCGAACGTAACTGAGGAGGAATTAGGCCTAGCGTCGGTGGTATCGGTAGAGAACTCCGGAAAACTAGATACGTGTTCAATCTCCAAACGTGATGGCGCCGGCGCGAATGAATTTCTTCCAAACTTACACGACAATTATCACAGGTAAGCTACTGATTTTTGAAGCAAAATGAAAAGATTGCACATAATTTGGTTTTCGAAACAGAAATTAATAAAAAATTATCTCAAGAGCACGATGTCGCAGGAAAGGCTCTCTGGACTGGCGCTGCTGAGTATTGAATCTGAACGCTTGACCCGACTTGATATGACGAAGATGGTGGATAAGTTTGCTAAAGCGCAAATTTTAGGTTAAGGGGGGGGAGTCTTGCTACGCCACTGGGATGAGATGAGGGTGCTCCAGAAGTGTGTGTATCAGTGATTTTCCTATACGCTATAACCCTAAAATTTCAAACACTTCCCTAATTTTCAGGTGTGATGCCATACTTTAATGCCTAACCTAAATAATATTTGAATATGCAGAAAGTGACTCGTATGCCGTCGAAGATAGATGATCAGTCAAATACATAACACACATATATATATAAGTTACAAATAGTTTTATTGTAAATATATACTACTACGTTTTATCACTAATAGCAAAATATCTACGACACCCTAAATTTGGAAATACTACTCTAAAATAAAAAGTTTGGGAAGATACTGGTGTGTACCAATATGGAGGTAGCTAATTTTGTTCGCCCACTTCACATCAAGTTGTGTAAAGGGACTGAAACCTATGGGCAGGGGGTATATTCACTTGGCCAACACAGACAGTCCCCGAACTCGTAATAGAACTAAAATAAGGAAAATCGAAATAAAATTATGGCTTAACCTGGTACACACTAGAGGTAAGCCCGGAGCAAACCCGAAATTTCATATTTAATTATGGAGTTTTTTGAATTCCACACATAGTTTTAGTATATATTTATTTAAAGATATATTTCGGGTTTCAAATATTAGCTCTAGTACACATTCTGGGGGTACCGAAAATAACATGTAGGCCTACATGGGAATTTTAGGGGGGAAGATTATTTCCAGCGCATATATATAAATGCCATTATTGCCGGCCGATTTATTTAATCAGTATTTTAACTCGAAGCAACACTGTTATTCACGGAATGACGAATGTGCGGAGTTTTCATTACTTATCGATTTTAATCGGTAAGTATGTTTATAGGTATTTTTACTTATCGATTTTAATCGGTGAGTATGTTGATAGGTATTTGTCTGTCTGTTTGTTTGTCTGTTAGATGCACGCGATATCTCACGAAAGCGAGATTGAATCTGCTCCAGATTTTTCATGTGCATTCATCATATGTCGTACCAGAAGCCTATTGATTTTGGATGAATTATGTCGTATAATTAGCGAGTTATTTTTTAATTAGTGATGGGACACAAGGTGTCACTATGGAGTAAGAGCGCTGTTTTGGGGGATCCCCTAACTTCCGATCAATAAGTCTTCAGTCTCTGTGACCGATATTCTCGTTTATTATTTTGGTACTAAAATAACGCAGACTATAGAGAAGTAAAATAAAGAAAAAGTCAACTATCAGATTCGTAAATATCCGGATCCCGGAGTCAGTAACAACAATATTGTTCGCCTAAAATTAGGAACGTACTTTACTAACTGTGCATGATGAGGAAAATTAAAACCGACGCAACAGATAAAAATCGGAATAAAATTAATTCCTTGGACACTGTCTTCAATATCTTCGCCGATGTGAACTCACGGTTTTGACTGAAATATAAAAACCAAACTTCGATATCTGCCAATTGCGCAAAAATTAATACCTGTGAATGAAATGGACCGTTAACAAAGATTACCAAAAGTACGTAGTTGGCTGCCCAAATGACCGCGGTCAAAAAACGATCAGCGATTATGACAGAATTATGAAGTAAAAAATTCTGCGTTTTTACTGGGGATGGGCCGAAATTCAGATTAGAGTCGAGTCCACGCATATTTTGAGACTCTGTTTGGATTTCATGTCCACGCCATTTTTTGCCGAGGTCTTAATCAATAATGATTTTCTCAAAATTAATTTTAACGATTTTTATCGTTTTAATTCTAGGGATGGCGAAATTGACTCTTAGAGTTAAAACGTGAATTGCAAACAGAGTATAACGTTTTGTGACACATACATATACGTATAAACGCCGCAAACTTATTTCCACACTCTCCTCCCACTCGCTCGTTTGCGCGGGTCAAAGTCGCGTGCCACATTTCATCTGTATACATTTTCTCTTGCCTATTGCGTTCATACCTCCTGTTTACTTGAAGCGAGATGCAATAGGAAGAGTGAAACGCCTGTTGCAAATTTAAGTATAAAATGCTTACATCGCAGACCGAAATAGCAAAATAGCTCTTCAATAGAAAGAATGAAGCATATATTGAAAATCTCATCAATAATGATATTGACAGCTTTAAAACCTGCTTTTGTCTACGAGGTTTGAATGACAGGAATTTTTTACGAGACATCGCTTTCAATTTACTTCGGCTGTATCGAGCACTGATATGGGCGATTTGTTTATTTCAGCCTGTTGTATTCAACCTCCCTTTACAACGAGTCGTGAATTTTATATAGGACAAAATGTGTTTCGTGATTTTGTTTTGTTTGTTCCGGCCATCTACATCCCAATATCGGCTCTCCTTATCACGCAAGTACCAAATCATCAATGCTCGAGAAAAATTATAGGAATAAATTTGCAGCCTAAATTTAATTCAATATGATTATTATCTTTCGTGTAGGCTTTGATCAACGTTATCGCCACCGTAGAATAAAAAGCTTTGCTGGCGGTATACGTTGTTTTTTCTGTTTGTATTTTGCTATCGTGATATAAGGATATTTTCATGTTAACTGTGCTTTTAAGCAACAAAATTGGTATTGGACAACCAGATAAAAACACAGGTTCAACTGCAATGCTAATCAGTCTTAACATGATGAAGTGACTTCTGCAACTACCCACCTTTCATTATTCTGGTTCCGCATTCACCACTCTAATAGTATCTTCCCTCAAGGCTACCACTAGACACCACAAGGATTAGTACTTGCCATTAATTCTTCTAACTGATGAAATATGTATTGTCTTGGATTTTAAACACAAACAAATCAATGCTCGTCTCACAGGATTCATTTTTAGACTAAGCCCTCGACAATACAGTTTCGATTTAAAAAGTCACACAAATAATATGAAATTTGTGAATGTGTGTATTTTTGAATTCAACGAATATTAAGAAAAAAAACGTTCATATGGAACAGATCAGCATCTAAGTGAAGTGTTGCAAACATCATAAATATAATAAGGCTTAGCATCCTCTGTGTTTGATCTCTTCCTTGATTTTTTCTCAATTATACATTCTAGAAGAGTTGGCCCATTCACCATTTCGTTTATGCATTCATCAATACTATCAGCAACTTTATTTATGTTCAACAAATAGTCTTGTGGTGTGGTACCACAAAAGAATTCAACCTGTTGCAAACACAAGATAAAGTATTTAATTCTAAACTTTAATCTGTTTGATTTGTAGAATATACCCTATCCGCTTAGTGCAACGAAAGACACTGACGAAGCCACCTTCTTGAAAAGGCAAGTAGAACCTCACCAGTACACAGTAGTTAACATTTTATCATGCTGAAAATACAATATGCATAGAGAATATGCCGATAACCAATTCTGACCTATTTCCCCCACATTATTTGAAGCCATGTCCTCCATAGAGAAATAGGTTGTGCAACAGTGAGCCGGTTTCTGAATTAGCAATGGAGTTTGACATTTCCTGCACTATTAGAATCATAATTTAAATGCCAGCGTGTAGGGTTCAAAATGATAAACATAGAATTAAAAGCAACGCGTTTTCTTTTCCAGACATATCATACAAAATTTTTTCTGAACTTCACCGCAGTCATTCTTATTTTACTTAATATAAATTCATAGATGATAATGTATTGATGAAATTCCCTTACCGCTTTATTAGATGCCAGAGTCACATTCTCAAGCTTTACCTTTCCATCGGCCAGAGTTAGATTAAGACTAAATCGAGGTACAAGAGTGGGGCAATTCATTGTGCTTGATATTCGGCTTTCAATAAAAGATTCTGCTTCTTCTTTCAAAGTTGGTAGACATGGTGGGATGGCATAGGCAGGACAGCTGGTTAGAAAAACACAGTTTCAATGCATAAATATTAAAATGATAAGTAACTACGGTAGTTTATAAAATCCTATTAAAATGGCGGGTGTGCATGTATCATGCTATTATACGTCAACAGCCGATAATTGAAAGTTTATAATTTTTACGCAAATCATATTCTTAATTAGTCAATTATAAACAAGGCTATGAAATTTAATCCAACATACAAGTAACCAAACACAAATTGTTCAGCTAACAGGAACAACAAACAAAATTAGTGAGAACGATCACAATGCAAGAAACAATGTTATAAAAATATTTGGCAAATGATTACAACCTGGTTAAATTACTGTTTAAACTGTGCTAATGCATTGAAACTTATGTCTTAAGACTTCCTGAATAACATTAATGTGTTATGTTGTGGGGACCATAAGGCAGCCTCATAAATGGACACTAGGCACACAAAAAGATTGTCCTGGTAAATCGTTGCTGTTGAGGAAAAATTTTTTCTGAAACTAATGGACCAATAGATCTCAAATATCCAGTACTTAATAATGGCTAAGTCCGCTAGACGGCTATTACTTTCATTATGTTTTTTCGATTCCGACCTGGGACTCGCTAAATCTTGCTGTTTTTTGTATTCATATGGGTTTATTCCGCCATGCTTGACAGACTCTGACACGCTTGCCCGTCAATCTTTCCAGAAAATTTGTACTCTAGTCTTGCCAAGCTCTTGTGCTGCCAGTACCAATGCGAGTCCCTCGGTCAATATATTTGAGCATCGCACTCTTGTTTTTTTAATTCTAACAATAACATTTTTCAGTGGAACTTCCTCAATATAAATGTAGAACAGGCAATTTTGAAACAAGAAAATAATTTCTCGATCCTTGCAACGTAATACCGGTAGCTCAATGTACAGTGTCAATCATGAAAAATAAAAATGTTTTACAACCTGTAATAAAATACTCCATGTTGTATTCCTACTGCTGGAGGTGATGTTGAAAGCATCAACGAAAGAGGTACAGTTTGTATCACACGGTCATATTTAGAACTGTGCTGTATCAGACGATCTGTTCCATAATCTTCTACCTGTTCAGATGAAAATACCTCTATGTAAAAGGCAGCCAACCTCGATACAATTCAGATAAAATAAATAACATTTTGGAAGTGAAAAATTAAAAAAACATGCTTTATAAATTATGAACCTATTTTCATGTTTATTACTTATCGATCTCTATCAGTAAGTATGTTGATAGATATTTGTCTGTTTGTTTCTTATCCATCTTGATCGGTAAGTATGTTGATAGGTATTTTTCTGTTTGTCTGGTAGACACTTTCGTATGTTACGCGATATCTCATGAAAGCGAGATTAAATCTGCTCCCAAGTTTTGAATGTGCATTCATCATATCTCGGACCAGAAGCCTATTGATTTTGAATGAATTATGTCGTATAATTAGCGAGTTATTAATTAGCTGATCAATTTATTTTTCATTTTTTTTATAATTAGCGAGTTAATAATTAACTAACTGATTTTTTTATGCGGGAGATCGATAAGTCGGCGGTCTCCAATCGCTATCTCACAAAAGCGATATTGAATCTGCTCTAAATTTTGCATGTGCATTCATCATATCTCGGACCAGAAGCCTTTTGATTTTGGATGAATTATGTCGTATAATTAGCGAGTTATTAATTAATTAGTGATGGGACATGCGGTGTCAATATTGAGTCTGAGCAAAGGAATCGGAACTGCGGACAGGTAGCGGTCTCCGATCGCTATCTAGTTTATATATTTTTTCAATTTGTAGAATCTAGTGAATTTAAAATAAAGGAGAGATTCAGGAAAGTATTGTTGTTAATAAGCGCCATAAAAAAGAGATGAATTCCTCTATTAATTTCTAACCTTCAACAAATATAAAATCTTGAATGTTTTTCCATTAAGTTTTCTTTTTCTGACAACAAATTTCTCCGCTTCCACACTCTCCCATCTGCTTCCATCTTTTTGACTATCATATTCTCTTATTTTTACTGGGCTGAATGATAAGCAGAATCCAACTTTCTAATATGATCTCTAAGATAATTTTTACAACATTTCATGATGCTTTTCTCTTCGAACTAATCACTTTCAGATTATTAGAAGTTAAGAAGACTTCGTAGAGTCGGAGTTAGGCTCGTTTTTATCGATATTAAAGACAGAGTTGTATTTTAATATTCCTCGTAGTCGGGAGTAGAAGCTGTAGTAAAAATTTCCTTTCTTTCGATTCTTTTTAGTGAGGAATAGGTTCAATATGTGTCCCAGGTTACCGATTTTCCTTATTTTAGTTCCATTACGAGTTCGGGGACTGCTTGTGTTAGCCAAGTGAATATACCCCCTGCCCGTAGGCTTCCATCCCTTTACGCAACTTGATGTAAAGTATGCGAACAAAATTAGTTACCTCCATATTGGTACACATACTTCTGGAGCGCCAGTTTTTCAAAGCCCGACAGCCCTGGGTAAAAGTGGAAGTATCTTCTATATGTCTTATGTATTCTCTCAATAACAGATAACAAATATTATTACTTGGTTCCTTGTGAAGTTGGTAGATCCCACTGCGATGCCGACTGTGAGTCCATACCAACTATGGGACATGAAGATTCAGTGTTTTGAGAATCAAGTCCTCGGACCTAAGATTAGATAAAAAAAGAAAGATTGATTAATGTGAAAAAATGTCTCTTTCCAATATTATTTTGCAATCAATTCTGAATTTGGTATGTTCTAATAAAATGTATTAATTTTGCTGTGAAACCATGATTTCCTGACATTTATAAAATATAAAGTAATTTCCATCATACAAAACCATAAAACAAATTTTCATTTATCATCAATTCCAAATTATATTCAAATGGAATCTTTGATACTTCCGTAGTGTGTGTACCAGGTTAGGGATAGGCTATAATTTTATTCCGATTTTTCTTATTTAAGTTCTATTACGAGTTCGGGGACTGTCTGTGTTAGCCAAGTGAATATACCCCCTACCCATAGGTTTCATTCCCTTCAAACAACTTGATGAAAAATGGGCAAACAAAATTAGTTACCTCCATATTGGTACATACACTCCTGGAGCGCGGAATCTTCTGACCTGCTATTTTACATGATGAACTATATTATAGTAAAGTGGGAATATTGAAAATCCTCGAAATTATACTTTTGCAAACAGTCAGATGACTGTTTCACTGGTACAGTTAATTCTATTTTTGATTAAATATTACCTTTCTCCAGATTTTTACAAATGCTTGCACATCCCCTGTGAAATTGAGAGGTTTTCCTGTATTGGTTGTTGGAAACCTAGAAAAAATAAGATTCAGATTTTATATAAACCCATTTCCGGCAAATTCAAATCTAGTCAAAGGAATACCGGTAATTATTTTGAGCTGAAGGATTAGGTCCAGTTGATTTGAACTAGAAGTATTTAGTTTGATAAAATTGAAATTAATAAGTGTTCTATAAAAATAAAGTATATTTTCTAATTAATGTATTGTAAGTTTTATTGCTGACTATCATCAGATGATTGCCTAACAAGAAATGACTTATGAAAACATTATTTAATTTATCCACTTACATTTATGTATATAGATAATAATATATTTTGTTCCTATGTTTATTTTCCGAATATTATACAATTTACTCCTTTCTCATAGAACATGGCCCTGTACAAGCAGCCACTACTAGTTAAGAGCCTACAAAAGTTTTGGAGGAACAGGTATATTTCCTGTTCTGCATTACCTACCCAATTTATTACACCATGGGTGAGGTAGTGGGTATGGGATTTGAACCCCAGATTTTACCATGCGATGGGGCCATAGTTTATTCTTATGCTTTAACACCTAGGCCACCATGACCAGGAGACCCGAAAAGTTATTAATTCAAAATGAGAAATACAGTTCATCACATGCCCTTGACGATCCATCCTTTGAATCAATTGAAATTTTTCAAGGGAACAAAGTTATTTTAAATAATTATAAATGAATATTCTTACGCTATTCCTGTGATTGGGCAACAATGTACAACAGTTGTACCATTATTTGGTTTGCACGATTCAACATTTGCTCGAACTCTAAAATACTTTGATGTGTTGACAGGAACTTCATACTCGATCACATTCTGCAAGTCAGATATTTCAAGAGGCATTGCTTCACCAGAGACAACTGAAATGAATATAAAAGATATTGAACTACTGTATTTTGGTCGTAAGTTATATTGATTGAAGATGTAACCATTCCTAACCAAATAAACGAATAAATTTACGTCATGAATTGTGATTACTTCAATTATATATAATATAATTTCATTTTTCCACTTTTTACCCTGAGAAGTTCTATATCATTTCGCAAGATCAGAATCTGGTAAATTCCAAATTACTACTAATAGACCTATGTTTCATTGAATTCCTTTTCATCTATATCAGGGGTCGGCAAACTTTTGTCGATCGTGGGCCAAAATTAAAGGTTGCAAGTCATTGGCGGGCCGCACATATTTTAAGAAAGTAAAAACTGAAGGAATGGCCAATGATTCACATTTTTTCACACAGATTTCAGTTAAATTTCAAGCAGTGCGCGAAGACTGATCATTTGAATTTTTTCTGCGTCATTAAACCATTTGCACTCAGCATCAACTTTTTTTCGTTCTGTGGCCATTTGTCTAAATATAATCAATTATACCCTCATTGAACGAGTGATTGTGAATTTTATGTTTGTTAGGTTATAATATAATTTAGTGTCCCAAAACAAATTCTGTCACGTAAAGAATATAATCATCAATACAGCTGTTTTGTTAATATAATTCAGTGGAGCGTTGCGGGCCATAGTTTGCCGACGCCTGATCTATATATTTTACCACAGGCTTTAAACAAGGATGTGGGACTAGAGAAGTGATTCCTAATCTTTTTGAAAAATTATGCATAACGGCCCCTTTACAATTTGTCTGATGACCTGCGATGCACTGGAGAATTTAAAATAGGAAGCATTCATTTATTGCATGTCGTTGGTACAGTCCAATGGGATGGGTGTAATTGCTTGGCTTCCACCAGTTCATCTATTTTGTGATATCATATCTTATTTTCATTATGTTTCAGAATTTTGTTTTAATAGCAAGTAGGGAATCATAGACTGACACACATCAAACAAGCATCAGAGAATTTTTTGTGCACTTCATGTTTTATTTATTGTTGAAAATCGTGTATTTTTTCCATGTGCAGTATATACTAAAACATTTTTCAGTACTTTTCCTCTCGAAAGCCATCTCACGTGTGAGTGCAACAAGATAGTTTCAATTTCAGAATCACTTTCTTTGCATAATTCAGGAAACAGACGAAAGTTTATTGCTCCCCTATGTTATGCGAATTTTCCAATCCAAGACATAGGCTAAATGTCTAAAATCCACACAGCACTGTGGATTGTAATCAATTTACACATGCCTTCGATAAACAATGATCGCCATTCACTTATGGTACCCGTACGTACTTGCTGCACTCACCAACATTCGACTCAGTCCTGAATTAGAGTAATGTTCCGAACTCCAAGCTAATTAAAATAAGACTGCAACTTCTACTTGACGATGCTTTTGACTTAGGCTCACAACTCAAAGTTGACAAAAGTTTCGGCTCCGACCACAGCTCCGAGAAAAACTAACTTGGCCTATGCAAGTTTTTTCAAATTATCTATTGAAAATTTGATTTGATTTTGATGCTTTTAAAGTTTCTTCCAAAAATTCTGACTTTGTTGAAAATTTTGACACTGTTAAAAATCGGAAATTCTTACTCCAACTCCGAAAATCCCATTGCTGTAACACTACTTAGGTCGTTGGTTCTGAAATTGTGGGGCACGCCCCTACAAGGGGGGCGTAGACAATTTTTTGAGGGAGCCTGAAGCTAATTAAAAATAAAAATATTTGTTAGATTTGATCTCGCCCGCCTTATTTTAGATTAATATACGTTTCATTCATGTATTTTCAACTTGCTTTCATAACAAAACATACTTTAACCTTACTATCTGTTATTTGAAGCTAATTGTTAGCTAGCTATTTTTAGAGGGGGGCACGAGACTTGACAAATTCTGGAAATGGAACGCGGCTTTAAAATTTTGAGAACCACTGAATTAGGTTTTAATCCATCATACTTTAAACAGACAAATTTTGTTGTGAAATCTTACCAGTTAACGATTCCTGCAAACACCGAATCACTTGAGAATTGTTTGCATCAGAACTAGACTGTGATTCCTTTTCATTACTTCTGCAACTAGATAAGATCCATGATTGTGAAACTTTATTTTCATTTGAATTATATTGTTTCAAGTTTTCTTTGGCAGATTCACTATCATCCTGGATGACAATTTCTTCTTCCAAATTACTAATTGTTATATTTTCTGTTTGTGACAAAGATCTGGCAGATGGTCCTGGACAACTATCTGAAGGTGCTTGTGAAAAATCATCGTTACAGTCGAAAAATAATTTTGCAGCATCCATGTCACTAAAAAAATGAAAACTAAAATTAACAATATTAATTAAGGGGGGCCACAATATTGATTTTAATGCAATTTCGTTTGCATCTTTTCCCCGTCATAAAAAATTTCCCCGTTTTGTCTAGTTTCGTTACCTAATAAGGCTTTCTCGTGCATTGTTTGATCATAATGAGATTGGCAATCTACCAATCAAAATACCACTTCAAATACCTCTGTTATATGATGACTGAACAGTTTCACAAGACTAATATTTCCAAGAAACAGAAATGAGACAACAATTACATTGCCTTCGGCTTTATTAAGGTAAACCAAGATGGCCCAGAATGTGTGCAATGTGTCAGGAACCACTGATCCAGACCATTTGTAATTTCCTCTTATTCTTTTCATTATATCAAGGGTACTCAACCTTTTTTCTGTCTAGTACCCCCCGAATCATGAAAAATCAATGCGAACCCCCGGTAATTAAGACCGAACAAAGTTGTGATATATATATATTGACTAACAATTTGTTGCAACACCATTTTATTGACCTTATGTAACTAAATTAAATCGTCTTGTTGATAGTATTGTCCTTGTCGTCTGCCTAACTAATGAATTTATAAAATCTCTCCCAAGTTTGGGAGCATAATCACTTGTCCAATGCTCGCAGCACGCTGTCTTTAGAGATTTCACAGTTTGCATGCAAAACCTTTCACATTGTTGTGCCACAACACAACAACGCAACATCAGAGAAAATCTACGTTTCAATCGGCATCTAGTTTCAATGGGCACGCATTTTCCTATGGTGGTAATGAAGGATATTAAAAAAGATTACCACACAAAAACTCGACTGCCATCCAAGTACCCCTGGAAATCTTCTTGTGAACCCCTGGGGGTTCGCGAACCCCTGCATTATATTGTCAAGGGAGCACAAGTGACCTTGCTTAGAAGAACTATAATGAAAAATCTTCAGAGTTCCGTATCTAAGACTATATTCTCTATTTCGCTAAAAGTTGTAAGATCCCATGAATATACGAAAAAATCTCACCCTTTCATGTTTAAACATTCATCATCGTTAGTGATTTCTATACCTCGCCCACAAGATTTTCCTGGATGTACTGATAGTTCACTGCAAGTGATTTTTCGATAATTTGCTGCATTCTGACGATTGGCCCAAGCATGAAGGTTATGAAATTTCAAAAAATTACCTAGAAGTAATAATGAATACAATTTCACTTACCATCTTACCATATGAAATCTATTAAGCTCAGCATTGTCTAGTGCAGGAGTGTGTAGCCTTCAATACAGAAGGGCCGGATAGAAACAACTGGGCGAAAGGGCGGGCCGCAACTTTATATAACATTGCAACAAGAAATTGCAAAAATTTTGGTTATTGATCTTGTGACATATATTGGACTCAGGTATAGGCTTCGTAATGCAAAGGGATTTGAATTACTCCTACATACCAAATTAAATTAAAAACTCGCTTCGGGAGCAGCACATCATGCAAAATTGGAACTCCACCACGGGCCGCTTTTGGCCTGCAGGCCGCACACCCCTGGTCTAGTGAGTATCTAACCACTTCACCCTACCCAATTAGTCACACCTAGACAGAGATGGTGGGCATGGGATTTGAACTCGAGATTTAACCTGCAAATTCATTGTTACCGTAGGCCTAACATTTTAACCACCAGGCAATCGTTCTCAATATATTTTACAAACCTACAACCAGGGTTGGCAGACATTCATTAATTCACTGTTTTCGGGGATATTTGGAATAACGTTATCAAAGAAGGAATATATATTGAAATGGGTTGTGCTAGCATCTAGGATATATAAATTATTTTATTTTTGGAGATTGGATGTAATAACGTAGAAACAATAACCATTCGTTATTTCTATTTTATACAGTTATTACCGTACTAATGAAACCCGTTTTTAGACTGATTATCAATTTTCTAAAAATTATTCTCACATATTCCTAAAATCAAGGAAGTAGTAACTGATCATTATTCAAATTCAAATATAATATTAAATATAGATTGACTGAATGAATCGAAAAAGCCTATATTATATTACTGGTTTGGCATCCGCCCACGCTCATGCTTTTTTCGTTGATAGTGATTTAAATATAAAAAGTTTTTACCTTTGCTAATATTGATATCTCGCCAATGTTCTGCATGATCATCATAAATAGAAATATCGACGACATAACCCTCTGGAATACCTTGAGAGGAGAAGTCCTAAAAACTGTTTCTTTATTTACCTTATATAAATGTTTCAACAGGGTGGTACTTGGGAATATTTTATTGTAATAAATGGATACAATCTCTTTAATTTATTTATTTCAGATAACAGTATATAATATTGATGAACAGGGACTTGATATAGTTATGCCTAACTATTGTACCATTGTCTCTTTTCAATTTACAGAAAAACCATATTGGCTCAGAGATGTATTAATTTAAATATGCCCATATATAGAGACTTCCCAATTCATCTACCCAGTGGTTCTCAAACTTTTTGAAAAATGATGCATAACGGTCATCTTTCAATTTTTCTGATGACCAGCGGTCCACTAAAGAAATGAAAGCAAATAGCAATGCAGTATAACAAGCATTCATCTCTATTGAATGGCATTAAAACAGTTCAATGAGATGGGTGCACCTGCTTGGCTCCCACTAGTTCTTCTACCTTGGGTTCTGTTTTGGATAATGCAACACTGATATCGTGTCTCACGTTCAATCTGTTTCAACATTTTCTTTTATTAGCGAGTAATGTAGAAAAAGCTGCCTCATTACTTATCGATCTTGATCGGTAGGTATGTTGATAGGTATTTGTCTGTCAGATACACGCGATATCTCACGAAAGCGAGCGTTTTATAACTACCTCAAGGAAATTTACAATCAGATACAATCAATAACATCAACAAACTATTCTCCTACCTCGGCATCCGTGAAATGATGAAAAAGAATATTAGGTTTCGTTCCATCCCAAACTTTAGCTACAATGTGTGTGCTGCTAACTTCTTCAAAATTAAGTACCTATAAACACATGGTGTGGCATATACAACACAAACATAAATATCTAATTTTACCATTCATTTCATTGCATGCAATATCTTCTAAACCTACGTAATAGACATTACAGAGTGATTCCAGAGCAGAAGATTTTGTTCGAAGAATTTTAATATGGAGGTCGTTTAAGTTGACAACTGAAGGTCGAATTAAGATGTCCACTGAATATTCACAAAATAAACAAGAGAGCAATGCTTGAATATATGGACTACGACTACCCGACCGTGTATATGAGTACAATAGAACCTTGAAGCACAGATGTTGTGGAAACGATCAGCGAACAAGCAAGATAAAAAATAATAAAGAGTTTTCTCTAATTAAGATAAAATTGCAAATTTCGAGTGAAATATCAGGTTCCATAGGAGCTGAAATAGTTCAGTTCAGGGCTTCCCAAACTTATAAGCTCGGGGCCCCATCCAATATATTAAAATTTTTCATGATCCCTTTCCACGTTTAAAATGCTAACCCATTCGATACAAGCGCGTGGCTTCTAGGGCAGGGCTACTCAACCGGCGGACCACCATCTAAATCCGGACCTTTCGGGTATTAAATTTGGATTGCAGCTGCTTCTTGAATTTGAATGCACCATTTCTTCTTGGGTAGCCCCAGTTTAGTCTATTATTTGCGATAAAAGTGATGTTTTCCCAACAACAACGAAGCAATACAATCCATAGGTTCATTTCAGGTTCAATAAGTTAGTTATAGTAAAAATATCAAAACAAGCTAGACCTGGCACACAAGTGTGAAATGATCATTGTGATTTACTTCCTGGATTCTCATACATTTTTCATCTGCACCTGAACAAGCCTCTGGATGTTCTGCATACCATTGTCGAAGTTTGTCAACGATTTCTCTATCAAAAGCAGTTAAAGTATACGATTCTGAACTTGCTTTTTCAGACGTCAAAATATCATCCTGAAAATTGATTAAAAAGTAATGAAACAATTTTATAGAAGTGATTGCATGAAGATCTTGGGTTTAAACCCCATGCCGTCCACTTTACTAAGTCTAATAAATTTTGTAGAATATATTACAACAAAGATTCTGGTACTACCAATCATTGCGTATCCCTATATATCGAGGTCTGTTTAAAAAAGGGTTGTTAAATAAAGGTGAAAACATGAAATGGCTGTGTATAAAAAGCTTCTATATCACCTTGAGTTCCTATACAATACTGTTATTACATATGCATGATTGGGTCTAAATCAGCAGATTCTTTTCATGTTTAATTCATAATTTCTGTTCAACTTTTAAGAATTCAGTATAACACTTTATTCACATTGTGCTAGGCATTAGGAACGCGCTTTCCATCTCACTTCTTATTATCTCATTTTTAAGAAGATTGCCAGACTCCTCAATGTCATAGGGTGGTTCTCATAAAAGCTGGTCGCTCGTGACTTCCTTCGCAATAAAATCCAGGCATAAGAAAGGAATATTTAGTTGACTATTGCTACACCTGGTAGAAGTTGATATTCGGACAAGCGGTCATGGTTCATCATTTGCATAGAACAAAAATCTTACCCTATAAATAACTACATAAAAGTTTGCAATTTCCAAATTAAAATAGGAAAGATACATTGTTCACCATCTTCATGAAAATAAAATCTAGAAAGTCCTGTTAAACAGCATTCATAATAAGTAACATGTATTTCACTTTGTTTGAGAGGTGTTACCATATTCGGTTACCTTTTTACTCCATTGCACCCATGACCATCCTCTTGTTGAACATAATACTACTTCATCACCTCTATAGACTTTTAGCCGATGCAAACGTATAATGTCACCAACATCAACCTATAAATATATTTGATATTAGATAATAGATTCCACATCCAGAAACAACCATGGAACATGTCCTTTCTAGTTAATATCAATAGCCAAATATAAGAAAGATAAATTTCAGCTGAGCCTCAAATTGAAACTAACTATCGCAATTAATGCTTATTCCATATAGGTAAATGGGATTCTCACAAAGAAAAAGCAACTTTGTACTTTTAATCAATCGGTTTGCGGAATAAGCTTTGAATTCTGTAGGGAGTGATTGGGTGCGAGAAAATTATTGGGACTCTCACTACCGCAGGATGATTGACTCAATCGCTATTAGGATACAGCTTTTTCCACCTTTAATGAAACGTGGATGATTTACTGATTGATTCTATATATTCCATCCCCTTATACAAAATTGTTAGTGGATGAGATGCTATGGTCTACCGTATAACTGAGAGTTTTATTTTTTTCCTCTTCTTCGAGACGATCATGAATTCTTCCTTTCTACTTTTTATCACCAAGAAAAGGGCTTTTTTAATATAAATACAAAATTCCTACGTGAATAAAATAATCATACCTTTGCAAAAAAGTTGATGTCTCTGTGAAACAATCTAATTTTTAGTGGAATCTGACTCGTGTCGTCTATGAGAAATACCAGAGCAAAGTAATCTGAAAAAAAGTTTATAATATTTTTGTGTTAGATATTAATGAGCTTATTTGATTCTAGAATCTTATTCATTATACTGTCATAATATCACTGTGTTGGAGAGAGAGAGATAATGATATATTCCGAATACCATTAAAGTACACATTGCAGCTAAAAAAACAATGATCAGGAAAATATAATCAAGAGGGAGGGGGGCAAGACTGCGAGGTCGATCAGCCCCTAAACAGGATTAAACGGCCCCTAATGACTGAATGAAAGTGAACTGGGGGATCACAAACTTAAACTTCGAAATTTTTTATATTCAATTTCTAAATATACCTGTTCCTCTAGATACTGTTGCCTCTGCGAAATCACATACAATTCCATAAACACAATAAGATGAAGATTGGCAATTTGATTGATTGTCATAAATTTCTTTCAGGGTTGAGTATTTGTATTTTGGAACTTTGCCACGACGTCCATCAGCCCAAGTCATTGGACGGTCATCACACTTAGATTTAGACATTTCAAACTGAGAAAAGTAAACAAATTTTTAACATTTTAATATTCAGCGCATGTTCACTAAACGACGTAGAACCTATATTCAGCTTGGCACGACCACTTTTGCATATGTTAATACTAACCCCCACCTGGCTCTGTCATCCAAAGACTACGTCACTACGACCTCACAAGCACATCAAGGAACTTGCCAAAGTATAGCTAAGATCGCCCGAAATGCCATTTTCGCCATCGATAACGAACTCACTAACGCCAGCGATCTCTCTCACACCGAGATCATTACAATGAAAAAATGAGAAAAATAGCTTGCTCGATTTTGGGTGATCATCACACGTTTTGAATGACAGTTGGTATAGTGAGGAGGGCCTTAATACGTATTACAGTATTACGTTACTGTGACGTTAAATTTGAATAACGTCAGTAGTCAGATAGGGATGGTTGTGCCACACAGCCACGCCAACCAGAAGTAATTACGTCGTGTTGTGAACGTGGCCCCAATATTCAGCAATATTACGGAATACATTATAGATATCATGCATCAGTTCATTCTTAAACTAGTACAATAGTATTTGAATGTGCCACGAGGCACCAACCAGGGATGTAAAAATCAAATATATTCAAATATCATGGCTCTAATTTGGTGACGAAGTGATCTAGTCTACCTTTTCATCCATCCAACTCGAGGAATCAATTATTGCATCGCTAATACAGTGTTATGCAGATTTTAAAGTCAAATAAACTTTTACTTAAAACAGTAAAATATATGTTTCTGGTTACTCATCAAACCACCATTTTTTCTCTTTATCAGCCGTGGGTAAGCCAATACGCAATAGCTTTCAATTAAACTGTTTGAATTTGTTTAATATATTACTTTGCCAAAATTTTCAGTGTATCCGCTTTGTCAAAAACTAAACCTATACTCAGATATTTGCCACACACGTAAAATTATGTACATTTTGATTCTCGCGCAAGGGGAAGTACCTAAAACCAATAGATTTGAGGGTTATTTTTTCCGAAACAAAACATGTGATTACGTACGAGCTCAGTACTAATTAGTGGTAGTTCAGCCGCGAAGAACTAAACAAAATGGGGTTTGAAATTATTTTAATAAGAGCATACCGATATGGTATTAAATTTCAATAGTTTTAAATTAAATAGTTGTTGAACAGGTGAAGGGTTTAAAGGTTAAATGTAGAAGTTTTTAGGACGAAATAACGAGTTAGAATTAGGCCAGTTCCGCAAGTACCGGTACAGTTCCGCGGTTTTGTAAGGGTAGTTTCTAGCTTTAACTCGAAACTGTAGTGGTAGTGAATAAAAAAATCTTAAAACAACCACTTTGGTCTTTTTTGTATTTTTTAATTTTTATTTCAATAATAAAATAATTTCTTCAACGGAAATGTATACCGTAGTTAACTATACGGTAGGCTATACCGTAGCCTAGGGAAAATAAAGGAACCGGATAATATTTACCGTAGGTACGTAACCATACCGTAGTGAATAGATTCAGCTACTCAGGTACCGTACCGTACTGAACTATGGTATCGGTATGGTGTTATAGGCCTACCATATATTAATTGGTAATATTTGAAATTCTGGGGAAACAAAAGTTGTGACCAAAAACGTTTACAATTAATAAACCTCCCGACCTTATTAGCATAGGATTGGAATTTACATATCTATTTATCCTGACGGAGAGGAAAGCGAATAACATATTTATCCCGGCCTAACCATATGGCGAACCACGGCCTCTCGTCGGGTTACCAGTAAAATTCCATTTGGTATTCTGCCTGTCTGGTATTGGAATTTATTTGGCAAAAAAAGTTATTTTTAAATGGTTGTATAGAGTTGTCGGTTGTACCTGTATCGATATATCAATATACTCCTATCCCATTGTTCACGCCACAGTCCTGCAGTCGGTCCGCTCAACAGACGGGTTGAATTATGGATAGGATTTACATATTTATATCGGAAGAAAAATGTGATGAGATGGCTTATCACTTGCCACTGCCTCTCGTTCGGTTGTAGTACCATGTTGTGGATGGATTAGACGGCCACTTATTTTTCTTCAGATGCATGGTCTTGATAGTGAGGAAGTCGTATCCGACTAGCGGTCACGTGAACCACCCTACAGCGGCGGGAAGTCCAACAATCGTCACATCCAATTATTTTCCATTTAATGTGAACCCAGGCAGGGTAATCAGAAGTGTGGTAGCTGCCGATTTTAATTTGAATATCTACCGTATTTCCCGGCGACTAAGTCTACTCGGTAAATAAGACGAGGCCCTTTCTAAGCCTAAAAAATGGGTTTTGCATATAACCGGCCGATAAGACGGTAGTAAAATCCCATCAACATCAAAATCTCAAATTACCATGCAAAGACTTTTAAGCGGTCGCCGTGTTTGCGCATTGGTTAAAATAGCCTATTCAAACTGTCTTTCACTTTCAATCTAATTGTGTTCAATGTAACTCGTGATTGTGTCCACCATATAAAAACATTACCGATCTAAAATAACATGACAATCTGATTATATTTAGTTTTTATAAATAAATATACATGTAAAGTGTATGTATGATAATCACAGCATTGAAATTCCAGATTCACATCGCGAGAATGCCGATTTATTTAAACTAACCTGATGCGGACGTGTGGAATGCCATCGCTGAGGGTATTTTATGGTCCGAATTAAATAATAAGGCGCCACCAAAAATAAGGCGATTCCCCAAAATTCAGGCCAAAAATTTGGGTCTAGAAAAGCGACTTATTCGCCGGGAAATACGAAATGATAAATGATAATAATTTGGCAACTTAAGATCTCCAATATTTATAGGGGGGAAAATAGTCCTGGTATGGTTATTCCGCCAGCAGACAATTTGCATGCTTAAATATTAAATAAAATAGCCTATTCAGCTATTATGCCCTGTTGCTACGTGTAAGAAATCTAGTGTAATATTTTAAAGTGATTTGTTGTCCTAATCTACAATTTCAAGTGAATAGTGTTTCTCAAGTAGTTGAAAATCAGCATTGCTAAAGCTATTTTAAAATTAATATGCTTTCATGCTGGGCTCTACTGTGTTTCCCCGAAAATAAGACTGGATCTTATTCCAATTTTCTTCCGAAAAATAACACTTATTTTCGGGGGATGTCTTTTATTTTCATTTATCAAAAGCAAAGTAGAGAATTACGAGATTTTCAAATATACAAAATATGAAAATCGATATCCATCTACCTATAAATAACACATTTTCCTCTCTCACATGTTTTAGATTAATCATTTAAAACAGTCTCATTTTCGGGGAAACACAGTATATGTTTTTATCTCGATGTAAACAGAGAAGCGAGAATATAATTTGTTTCCCAATGTTAAAAGAGTTTAAGGGATAGCAAAATATACAATCTGACCAAATTTGCTATTTTCTTATATATTGTTTATATTATACTATTTTTCTGAAATTCTGTTTTTACATTGTAATCACCATCAGAGAATGAAAACAACAATATGGACCTTTCGAAGTATCCTAAAAAGCTGGAATTGCATCTTTTATTAAATTATTCTTACTTTGCCATTTTCTTTTGCTTACTATTTTTAATTTTTTTTTTTGTAGGCACTAACATCGAGATATGATTTTATTTTGGAAAGTGTAAATCACTCACTACTTCCCCATGAGGACAATTTATATCAATATGTCACTGCGCTAGGAGTCCAGCAGTAGGCCTACCTTTAATGAAGTGTATCATGTGATTAGTAAGGACAGTGACATTTACACAGTGCTTTTTTGGTTCTAAAATTATTCAACATTCAGACATCAAGGAAGGAATGTGTGTAAATCAGCAATGGAAATTGCATATTTCTGTATGCTGAATAACTTATTTTATTGATGTACTACGCAATAGTTTAGTAGCCTATCTAGTTATATCATTAGCTTTGAGCAATTTGTTCGCTCATCAACTCAAACTCCCACTACTATCAATAACATGGGTACAAGTAATCAAGCTAAATTCTGTCACATGTAATGTTGTTTTCGATCCACAAATTCACTATTTTTGATTCAGATAGATTTTGATTTAGCACAAGGCATGAATTTTCGTGTTCAATTCTAACCATAATTATTCCAGGGAGAGAAATCACTCGACAATTCCAAGGATAATTTGAATAAATTTACATAGTTTAAGTGTTATTTGTACAAGGGCAGCCTTGATGTTGTTTATTTCCTTCTAGTATAGCCTATATGAATATGCAATCAGCTAGTTAATGCTTCAATCTGTGAAGTTGCGTTCCAATATTCCTGCGACATTTTAGGCAGGAGTTCTCAACCTTTACCCTAAAATATGACCGCTGTTGTGTAAACAAATTTTCCTAATGTGACATGAGCGCAATAACATCGATTGCGTAACATCCACTATGTAGTTGATGACATATTTCGGTCGAGTACTTTCTCGCTTGCAAACTCCAATAGTCACATTACAATTACAATAATTTTTATTATGTAGGACATTGGTTATAAGATACATTTCAAACATAATAGTACACATCTATGATTACAGAAGAAACTCTTGTTTTGTAATTGTATTATCAAAAGTTTGGGATATCATTTTCTGTGTTTAAAACTCTTGGCCAAGATTATTTTACACTCACAAAGATGTAAATTTGAATAATGAAAGTTAATTAGACCTAGATTTGGTTTATGGCATTGATATAATATAGAATTGCATAGCATAATTCGCACACTTTAAAAATTCTGCATTCGACAGAAGAAGCTTTATAGATTATAAAAGGCAGCTGTGACATGACAAGATCAAACGTCGTTGATGTTAATTAAATTGAAAAATAACAAAACGAACGTGACTGCTTAATGCTACAGTGGGACGATACACTTGAATTACCGTACTTAAAATCATTGGACAATGGAAGATATATCAATTTGCATAACCCGAAACTCAAATTAACATAATATATATAAAGAGATAAGGTGTAAATGTAAAAAAATCGTGATAATTATATAATAATATGTGGATACACACTACATAGTATATGTAAATTTTCATTATTTATATCCCGTGTCTCTGGGTAATTTTAACGATCATTGACAACAGGAGAGTTTTTTTTTACTATGGTTATACTTCCTCATCTTATTTACAACATTGATTACATAATGATTCCTAATACTGATGCAGAACGCTCATTGCTTCAGCTGATTTTGCACGTACACCTGGTGAAGAGTCCTTCAGTAGTTGAATTAGAGCTAAAACAATAAATTTTGTTAGTTATGTAAACAGTTTGTGGAATAAAGAAGCATATTTCATAGACACAGGTATCTAAAGTGATAGTGTAAGCAAAATAATATTACTATTAATATGTAATTCTGTTGGAATACTTTAGAACAGTGGTTCTTCAATTTTTTAAGCTGCGCCCCCATTTTAGAATTGTCAAGTCTTGCGCCTCAAAAATACCTACCGTAGCTAACAAAAAGCTACAAATACAAGATAATAAGGCAAAAGTTTTTTGTTTTATTCAAAAAAAGTTAAAACACATGGAAGGAACGTAAATATCCAAATAGTTTTATTTTTAATTAGTTTCACGTCCCCATCTAAAATTTGTCTACGAACCATTGGGGCGTGCACCACCGTTTCAGAATCACTGCTTTAGAATATATTGTGCCAGTTAGCTATCTCTTATTTGGAATCTGGATAGTTTTGGATAGTATGAAACATTATATAGTCAAATTTTAAAATGATATCACGCCAGTATGATTGATGAAAATAATAATTTCAAACCTGCACATATCTGTTCTCTTGTCACTGTATGTTGGACATCTTCCGGTGCATTGCTCATTAAGAATCCTATGTTTATAAAATGAACAGATAAAAAAGCTTAGTGCATTTAGTAGCATTGGTTTGAGTGCTATGACCTGAATTATTCAGCAAGTTGACATGATTAATAATTCTTATGAGGTAGATTTATATATAATACAGTAGTATATAGTTAGATTTTAGATAAATATGCCAGTATTTTAAATTCAAGTATAGGCTATGTCTCTTGTTAAATTTCAACATTGAAATCATAACTTTTCTGTATAGTGGATTAGTGGTTAATATTTAGGTCAGGGTGGTCCAAACCCAGGCCCGCCGCTTTATTATCTGTGGCCTGCGTCGCATTTGGTGTTGTTTCGTCATAAAAATATTATAGTAAAATCTTTCGAAATATTGTTACATCATTAATGTTAATGAATTGACTAGTGTTATAGTTAGCTATGGCAACTGGCAAAGTTGAATGATGTGCTCAGCAGTCTAAATTGTTAACTGGATTTCTATTTTTGGGTCGGGAATATATGCTAACAAAATTGACTTCATAATAAACTAAAAATTGAATGAGAAATCTATTAGCCTAGGTTGGCTATGTCTGATAACTAAATATTAATGCAATGACCGAACAATATAATTCCCAGGTGTTTTTAACAACCAGCCTAAACAGTGTTATAAAAACTGCTGCCTGTATGTCAGAAAATTTAGTAATTACCCTCCTGGATCTCAAATTTGGTGAAATTCGGTAATCATCAATCTGCAGTTATTTGTAAGTTAATTTTAACATGAATTTGAAAAGAAAGCTGACCAACAGATTTTTGACTGGATATGGGAGGGAAAATATCACAATGCTTGCTTAATATATCTGCAAGTTGTGTCTTTGACAATCTAAAACGATATTTCCCTTATGACACTTTCTTCGTTATGAAGAGTTTGAAATCTTACACTAAATGTAGATACAGTAAGATTTTTGAGATTGAGTTTTTAGTGGGTTTTAGCTTGGTAAATGACAAATAATGATCAATGTGTTTGAACAATATAAAAGTGTTTGTTTTGTATTGCAGTATTGTGGCCTGCGAACAATACAAAAATAATAGTGTGGCCCGCGAGGCCGACATTCACGCTGATTCAGGTCATTAAAATTGAAATAATTTCATGACATAATTTTAGAATAGTTGAATTAGGTAAGGTATAATCACGGATGAACAAGCTTTATCTTACCTGTAAACATTGCAGCGTTTGAGCGAATCGAGGCCCAGTGACTTTTGAAGAAGGACACACATCCCATTAAATATACATTTGTTTTATCTGGTATGTCTCGCACCTGCACAGATAGTATTAGGACCAGTTAGGTATTATCAAACAGTATGTTATTTGCACAATATGGCATTTTTAGTCCAAGACACTTGAGAATATCATGTGCTGTGTTACAAATTGCAAATCGAAGCGCACTCAACGTTATATTCTGTTACAAATAGGCATACATTATTAAATTGCCTGTTTTTTTAAATTTTCATGACACTTGAAAATCTCATGTGTTACAAATTGCAAATCGAAGCGCACTAAACGTTATATTCTGTTACAAATAGGCATACACTGTTTTTTTTATTTAAAGTCTCTGTATTGTTTTATTTGACATGCTACGAATATTATGTTTGCAGTTGCACCCTGTTTTTTTTTTGAGGTTTTACTGTTGTAACCAGTATTATTTGACGCCGTCTATCGTAGTTTGCTTTCTACTTTGTTACATTTGTTATGTCAATCAAAATAACACTCTGGTATTGAATTCAAATCTGAGACACAAACATCCAGAGTACCATATTATATTATATTCCTTTACAATACCTGAATAGATTATCAATCACTCACCAAGATTTTTGACAAGTCGTTCATGAATTCACCGTAGTGAAGTTCAGCATCCTCATGTAAAAACTTATTGAACATTTCAGTCGCTGCTTTTGAGCCAAGAACGTGACTTACTTTCTGAAGTGTTACTTTACATGCCTAAATGATAGTGAAAAAATAGGTCTACATTAAATGACGCAGGAAGCAATTGATTAAGGAGACATTTTATATTAATAACAATTTTGTCAGAGGACAGAGTTTCAATAGCAGTTAAGTGTGCGCATAAATAATTTGATTGTTTTCATTAGACAAGCTTTGAAAAGTACTGAATAAGAATTTAGGTCATTCTATAGATATTATAATAATTCTTGTTAGTGTGAGCTTTTTTTCCTTTATTTTATTAGGATCGCCCTCTCACCTTTGGTTGAAGGCCAGTAACCATTTTTTGACGAACTTGAGTGTATTAGGCATAATGAAACATTGAAAAGCAATCTTGTTCAAAGCGAGTTCATGTGCACTTGCAGAGAAATATATAAGATTGATCTTTGAGGAAGTTATAGATGACAACGGATAACATACTATAAATCATTATAGTGTAGGATTGCGCAATTTGCACGCTGGTTTAGTAAGTACTGATTAACAAAAGATTTGAAGAGTTCATAGTAATATATCACTGACCTTTCGTACAGACTGATCATCATCATTCAAATGTAGTAGAATAGCTATCAGGTTGTTATGTACTTGCTCTACAAAAGCATTTTCCGAAGGTCCTGTCCCACATCTTGTGAGGCAACCAAATAACCTGATGGCAGTACTTCTGACATCAGGGTTATCCTGTTAAAATTATTTCAGACTAACAGTCACTTAGTCAGAACTCTAATATTTAATATCTAGGCCTACAGTTTAAATTGAGGCGATTGATTATATTTTAGGAATAAAACAATCTCACCTTTTCAAAGCATGGCCTGATACGTAGACATAGATTCACAAATATTGAATGTATATTCGTGTTTTTCACTTCAGTTAAAAACCTAGAAATAAATGTTTATTAATTGATGACTAAAGTAAGATATATGTTGCTTGCATGAAATTCGAAATGTCTCCGGGTTTCAGTAACCTCTGAACAAAATGACCTACTGTGAGATACATACCTATTCTCCAATAAGGATTAATTGAAAGTAAATCATTTTGATAATGACGACTTACCTGGTTTTGATCTACTTATGCTATGCCATATAAATTCTATTTCGACACTGTGGGACATACATTTCAAATAATAATAAATAGCAAATTGAAAACATGTGACCACCTTTCCAGTCCAGTCATTGCCTCAAGGGCGATAGAGTCATCTAAGTCATGTTTATCATCCATTCCCGACATCATTGCACTCAACACACTAGTCCCATACCTCTCCACCTGAAAAAATAATTAATTTGACATTCACTGGGTAATATTAGTAAGTTTTCAAGAACTGTGTATTACAATTATTGATATAATGTTAATATTTTTTGTGACGTATCCTATGAAACTTGATCCGAAGAAGTATATTGACTAAATTCTTTAGAAAAGAAATGTATGACGGGAAGGCGAGACAAAAACAAAAACATTATTTGTAGAGACTACTTCGACTTACTATTCACAGGCATAACACATCGTGATGAACTACAAAGAATACATGGGCATGTTGACACAAGTTAAGCTGAAAGATTTATCGTTGAATAACTACATGAAATATGAGCGAGACGGCATATCGGAAACTGTATGGAAGGCACATTCATAAGTCATGTTACTTACATGGATAGCTTAAATGAGATCATTTTGGTTTTATATTCTCGCTGCGTACTTACGGCGTCATAAATAGCACTAAGTAAAGTAATCCCAACTATATTAGGTTTTATTTGTATGTATACAATACTATGGGTCACCACAAACAAGAAGTCTTTGCTAATCATTGACGAGAGGTTAGCCAAATATCAGATGACTGTGGCAGGATTTATACTATGTGAATGTGAGCTCTGTCTGGCGCAACAATGCTTTTGTTTTGTTCTGGTCAATTGATTACCGTTAGTGAGGCAAAGGTATCAGGCAGTAACAAGAATTTACTTCCCAAAAAATGTTTTGTGTGAATGTAATGAAATCTCGATATTATTTCTCATATAAATGATTATAAAAATGGAATATTTGAAATGTATTTGTATAAGACTATTTAGTGTCGTAAAAACAGGTAATAGTGTTAGTCTACATATCTGTACAGATTTGATGAAAAATTACTGAATTTTTGAATTATGCAACGGCTTGATGTTATTATCCGGATTGATTGATCTATATTATTTAGTGTTGTTAAAACAAGTGCAATTGTTAGTTCATATACCTGTTCAGGTGAGGATCCAACAACATTGGCAAGGCCACGTATACTAAGTCGTCTTACAACACCTGATGGATCAACCAGTCTTCCTCTGATACTATTAACAATCACTTCTAGTAGAATTTCATTGTTGCCGGCAGACTCTGCGATGAGCTGTAATAAATAATTCATCATTCCAGATGTGTAGCGAGCTACATTTTTATAACACTTTTAGTTATTCTACAAAATTTAAATATGAGGAAGAAATATTGAACTATCATTACATCAACGTGTATTAGCACATAAGAAGGATTAATTATCATTGGTTAGTTTTACAGACAACGGTTTACAAATCTCCATTATAATTATTTCGATAGTATATACCTCCCTTTTTCCTCAAATTCAAACAGTATTTAAATTGTTTTCACTTTAAAATCAAAAGTCTCATGTCAGTCTATGTTTAATAGTGCTCAGCCTTAACAAATAATTGTGCAATTTCATGTTCATTACCAAATTTATACTATTTCATTTATTACTCAGGCTTTTATTGTAAGCTTGCTCAAAGCAAATATCTATGTAATAAAGTGAATTTTTATCTGACAGTGTACAAAACAAAGTTAAAATTCCACACTGATTGGGAAATACTGCTAAGTCACGAAGTTAAATTATCATTCTCAAAATACAATTTTTAGGCACTCTTTTTTTATTCTTAGACATTGTTATGGTTTTCAATTCTACTTTATTGATAAAAGGAACTGCATTTGAATATAAGTTTAAAATTCCACTGTCAGGTCTTATACAATGTAGAGTTAGTCATAATATGCGAATAATTTGCATAATAAGAAATGCTTAACAAGCAGTGACCAGACAGACGTTAGTCAGAATTTAGATGAAACTTATCTGAAATATTATTTCTATTGCTAGTCAATGTTTATGTGATGTACAGCTAGCCTTTTATACTAATAATAAGGGGGGAATGGCCAATCCACTATTTACAGTCAAGGTAAATTTTTGGAGTAGTGTGGCAGTTATTAATAAAACTAAACCCATATAAATTTATTTTTCAGTCACTATCTGTTGATATGCGTTACCTCAGCTCTCATCCAATAGGCTTATACATGTTTGAGTTGTAGTACATAGAAGAGTTAATGATATGAATATCAGAACATTGTTAGTGACTTTGATTGTGTCAGTAATTACGGTATCTGGGGATGAAACAGATACCAAGAAAGTGTGGTGTGTGGATGATACTGTGATGCAAAACACTGATCTTGTCAAAGGCATTGATAGAGATGATTTGTGCAAATCAAGTATAAGTAAGTGCTTCCCTTTTTATTGTATTGTTTCTTATGATGGAAGTGCATGTCATCTAAGGTAGCAGTTCCTTTACAGCGATTACAATCAATAGTACATTGTGATAATTTATAACTAGTTTAATCCATAAGCAAAATATGTTTTGTAATAATGCTTATTTTTTTCAAAATGTGCTACCAATCACTGATCTCGGCTAAATGAATATAAATTAAGGATAAGGCTAACCATGTATGTCATATATACTGTTAGTTTTACTCAACTTTTTTCATATGTTCAGTAAATGCCACACCATGGTCAGATGAGGAGGATAAAACACCAGCTAAACCAGAAAATCTCCAACTTCAAGCCCGCACTTATAAAACTGATGATGAAAACTCATCAAGGCAAATAGCTGTGTTTATATCATGGAGACAGAAAAGTAAGAAATTCTTTTCAGCCCTACTTTTATTTGTTTTCAAATTTACACTGGTCAGCCATTGTTTTGTCATTGAGTGGATGCTCTTTCAGTAAAGATAAGTTCATTGCACTGTGACAAATTATCACTGTTGAGTTCAAAAATATGAATTTCCACAGTGGGTGACCTGCCTTCCTCACAAAGTTACTATGTTGAATTGAATTTTATCAATCCTCCTGGTCAACACAAGCAATATACAATGACATGGGATAATGCTCTGTTGAGGGAACTGGAGAATAGTACAGCACATTATGTAAGTTTTTTTAAAATTAAATATCAGGAATTAGTCTAGGGTTTCATATTTACCATGGGGAAAATAAAAGGCAGAGCAAACTGTAACTGATGATCAAAGGAAATTTTTGTATTTTAAAATTATAGGTGAAAAAATATATTTTTATACAAACAGGTTGAATTCAATTTTATCTACTGCAGCAGAATTGAAGGAAGCTACCATATTGGGCCCGGTGATAAATACCGGTTCAAGATACAAGGTTTACCCATGTATCAAGAAGACTCAGATCCCCAACTTGTCGCTGGGAATATAGCAATACCAGGTACAAAAAAATACGAAACTACACTTCCACAAGAAGTCCGTCAAACTTTTGATATTTAATTATTATTTACACTTTCAGGTTGTAGAAAAAGCAAGGAAATTCGAAGATCTGCAGCTTGCCGCAGTCATACAAGAAGAAAGAAACGTCCAAAACCTAGTATTATTATTATTGTTTATTACTATTGATGAGAATGAAATCCTTTGAATCAAAATAAATAAATGTACCGTACATAAAAAATAGAATAATGGACGATGGAAACTGATGCGTATCTGCAATACAATGCAAATCCATTAATTCTGATGATTTGTTTACAGTAAAGCCTATCAATGAACCAGCTGAAACTATCGATAAAGAAGAACAACCGTCTACTGAATCTGCAAAGAATATGAATGAAGCACAAAATCGCTCAGGTATTCAAAGAGTAGTGCTGGAAATAAATTCCTGATAAAGAAATTAATGTTTAATCGAAAAATAATTTACTTGCAGGAGATGATCCAGAAATAGCTGATTTTACCTCAACAAATATTGTTTTCATTATTGTTGGAGCGGTTATCATCGGCGTATTGATTATGGCATTATTATTCATTTTATGTCGTAAGAGGTTGCATGGATGTAAGTTATTTTGTAATACTTCTAAGCCTTTTCATGTTTTGTGCATGACTCGCAAGTCACAATCACAACTTACCATATTTCTTATCTATTATTTAGATATTCTTCCGAAGAAAAGCGTCGCAAAACGACGTGTTCTAATAATCAGCAGTTTAGAAGAAAAATATTCGCAAGCTATTAACATGCTTTTAAAGATTTTTGACAAGATTGAAAGCATCAAACTAACATGTAATCTACGACAGAAAATTGACATAGGAGAGCATGGAATTGTAAAATGGGTGACAAAAAATGTTACTGATGCTGATATTGTAGTTTTTGTCATAGGCAATAAAAGTGAAGTTGCAAAGGATCACTGTTCTGAAAACTCCCCATTAGAAGTAGAAGAAATTGAGAAACATCAAGTTGGGCAATCACTCAATACAGCAGAAACCATCATCAATTCGAATAAGTGCGTAAATTCGCACAAAAAATTTATAGTACTCGACCTACATCATCATGTTAAGAGGGAAGATTTGCCGATTTTCAAGCACTATAGATTGCTATCGGATTTCAAAAAATTCACCCATCATGTTATTGGAGCATCACATATCATGAGCACTAGTGATAAGAAGATTTTCAGTAATCTACTCTCAAATGCACAGCTGGGATATGGAACAAAAATTACAACCGCGGAAATAGATGAAGATGACGTTATTGATCCAAAAAATGCTCCCATTTCTGGCCAAAATAATTTTGATTCTCTACCATTCCCACCTGCAAATATTGAAGAAGGACAATCCCTGGCATTGAATATTGATGATACTTCAGCATATGTTGATGGACCTCCATCGTGTGAAAGTAATCAGTCTCACGAGTATGTAACAACTGATTATAACAATCCAGGACAATCTTACAGATACCTCAAGGCAGGCGCTAGACCAAAAACAAAATGCTGACATTGATAATAATACAACCAAGTCTATATAAAATGTTGGGCACTAGAATCTGACAAGGGCATCCTTATATTTAAATGAGCTAGGAATGGAGTTGGATCTGAACGCTGGCAAAATGTCTCGCATATCATACCATTATGCAATAAACACACTTGAAAGCCATTGATTTTTAAAATCATTTATTCAGCTTCCTATGATTTGTTCTTCCTATTGCCTGATACTGAACATTCGGTTACTTTACTTATTACTTGGGTTTATAATAATATTTTCATGTGATTCTATGTACACTCTGCCACACGAATAATAGCTGATGCAGTTTTTATTTGTCTTTCTATGTATATTACCCTTATCAAAATAAACACCATATTGTTTTTTATTATTATGCTAAAGTGTGCAGAATATTTTCGTTAATGTCCATAGACAGCATCTTATTTTTGGGACATTTAAAACTACTGCTCACATTATAAACTTTTGTGCAATTTTTTCTATGATATAGATCAGCTAAATGAATATCATGCGATGAATAAAGAGATCGAGATCCTAAAACCGCATTGCGAGCGCGGAAAGTTTTTATTAATAGGTACAAATTTTATTTCTCTGGGAATGACCATTACTATAGACCAGTGGTTCTTAAACTTTAAGCCAGATAGGAAGGAAAAAGTATGTTTTATTCAAAAAGTACGTGGATGGAACGTAAATTTTGTAATTATCCCAAATAAGGCGGGCAAAATCAAATCTGAGAAATATTTTTATTTTCAATAGCTTCACACCCCCTAAAGAAATTGTGTATGAGAACCACTGCCATATAACATCTGATGTTTTTAATATACGAATTTAACTCTGAAAAAAAAGGTGATTTTTATTCAAAAGTTTGCAGTTATACTCTGATCAATGTTATTTGCTATTCTTTTCTCCAGAATTGAAGTTATAAAAAATTTCTAACTTCCGTTATTAATGTTTTTTCTTATTATTGTATTCATATTCAGAAAAACTAGTTTGTGATTGTGATTAACTGAACTATAGTACCTATTGTGAAATGTTTGTTCCTTTTTGAGGTGTTATTTTGTTGTATTTGTGAGCCAAAAGTTTCAGAAACCTGATAATGATTTTTTTGTGTTTATATAGATTATATAGGATGTAATGATAGCAAGTCTTATAAAATGCATCCTGCTTTTACTGATGTTGCTGCTACCTTCTTCATTCTCTATGAATTGCATGTCGGGAAAAGGAAATATATGCACATGCAAACAAAGTATGTTGTTTTTACATTTAAGTATGACAATTTGTTCACTGTTTCGAATGTATATATCCAGAGACAACATTTAAGTCCAATCATAAAAGTATTAGCCATGAATATCTTAATGGACAGAATTCATTCAGCTGGGCGGCCTCGGAATTGACTTAAAAAACCAAGTTTGTTTTACTCAATATGGTTTGAGAAATGTGATACATGCTTAAAACTCAAGAATTTGCTGTTCATGTAACTTATTTTAAAGAGGGTGTGTCAAGATAAAAGGGTGATTGTATTGAAATTTTGAAAAAATCAAAAATAGTTTATGACATAAAAATTTACAGAACTCTTATATATTTAAACCTCGCCAAAATTCATGGTTGATTTGATATTAAAAAAGATGGTCGATAAATGAAGGTGTGTTATAGAAAAACGCAGAAATAACAATGATTTATTTACAACAATATTTTGACTGATATTGGTAATTTATTATTACATTTTACAGGACGAGGAATACCGTGGTCAATACCGACAGATAGAACCGCTCCTGCTGTGAATAATGTCAACGCCCGATTTTTTGTTGAATCCGAGAGGATTGGCATTAAAGTAAAATGGAGCTATCGAGGTGAGGCCGTGTGTACGCTAATTTGTTTATTAAGGCCAAACAACGAATTCTATTTGATTTTCGTTTATGAAGTCGTAATGTTATTAAATAAAAACCGAGCCTTACTATATTTGTAACTTATCTTAGGTATAATAAATTGGAGAACATTCAGGACATAGTAGCTCATTACAAAATTTCAGAAAGCCTCATAAATTATAAAATATTTATATCATGGTAGTGGCCAAGATTTCAAATTAGCTCTCTGTCCTGGTTAAATAAAAGCTTGTTAATTTCCATATACAGTTATGTATTTGCCAGACATTTCTGGAGGATTTTTGATTGAAGTACTATATTCTAAAGGTGACCCAAAATATTATCACTGCAATGTGACAGTTCAAAGAACTAGATCAAAGAAACCCGCTGTAAGTATGCTATTAGAATTTGGTTAAGTAATCAATTATTCTACCCAGCTATAGAAATTCGTATAATAAGATTATAATACATTTCAGATTACATTTCAATTCATATATGGAACTGGTACTGTACGACCAAAGGATGAATTTCTGTTTAAAATATCATCACTTCCGCTCTATACTTTTGATAGCAAGCCATCTAGCGAATCAGTTACATTACTTGTTAAAGGTTAGTATTCAGAAAAACATTAGGAATTGAAATTCTATATCATACTCGGTTCTGATGGCATTGTGAATATTACATAAGATCAAATAAAGCCTGAACTCATTGTATTTGATTTCCACAAACAATAGTTCTTCCGAGTATTGTGGAAATGACCATGTTTTTGATTCTATTCTGAAATGAACTAATTCAAAAATTGAGATCAGTTAGATTATGATCAATGACAAGTACAAACTTAAACTAGCATCCCTAGTTTACTCAACACTGTAGGTTCCACATGCTACAGACAATGATTTTTTTTCCGCATACGGCCAGAAAACTGCATCTCATTCGGTGTAATACTAACTAACACATTATTACGCATATATATATCTAACAGGTTGCAAACACAAAGATATATCACGAACTATATACTGTAAAAGAGACAGAAAAAAAGTTTCTATCAGGATAGATGAGAACCCAGTACATGGTGAGCTGGCATTGAATTGTCTTTCTTGGTAACACTAATTGTTATTTGATATGGAGGGTATAGGCTCAATGCACTGAGGCCGACTAGAAATGAAATTTTGAAATACCAATAACATATTTATATTCAATATAGGCTATACTGTATTTCTGTTAGAATTTGAGCATTGACTTTTTTCAGATCAAACAATCTTTGATCAAAGAATCTTTGTTACCCTTTTTGTGTTGTGTGCGATCCTCATCACTCTACTGATATTTTATTTTCTGGCCATCATATGCATATGCAACAAACCAGGTGGGTTCGGTTAATTGACACTAACTTTAGAGATGGCAAGCCTCTTGATTTTGCTGCTTTTTGGTATTGAAAACAAATTTACCAATGACTTTGTAAGTGTCATCTGAAAAGCTATTTGACAAACTACATAGTTTCTGTGTCATAACTTCTATTTACTCAATATGCCAATATTTGTGTTCTGGTCAAAAATATAATTAAGAAGATTCAATTTAGCTGACAGTAAAATTTGCATTATTTTTTTCCAGGATTTCCTACTCTGACTCGTGTTAATCCTAGAACAATATTAATTGTTGGCAATGTTGACAATGAAGGAAAAATATTATTGACTAACGGACTTTATAACGTTTTACGTTCAAATGGAGGAAATAATGTATACACCATCTCCAATGTTCAAAATATGAATGCAATTGGACAAGAAGGAATAACTGTTTGGTTGTCTAAAAAAATGTCGACATCAGATGTTTGTATCTTCCTGACTGACAATGATCTGACAAATGACAATAGTCATGTCAATATCGCAATTGGTTTAGCAAAGAGCATGATATTAAAAAAACACCATATCAGAGCCACGCGCAAAAAGATCATTCTTGCTCACTGGAACAACACTATCCACCATGACAATATTGAAAATCTAGTATTTTGCCAACATTACCATCTCATAACAGACATCAAAAAACTATTGAAACATGCTCTCGGAGAGCATTTTTATTGCACGCCTCAAAATTGTGACGATTCAAAGGAATTATTATGCAGATTATTATCTACTTTACCCCAATCAGAGTCTATAATCAGTAATGTCGCTAATATTAACGACCTCAGTAATACAGATGTCATTGAAATCTGTGAAGAAGAAGAAACAATGAATATACTAAACCTAGATGAATTACCATCTATTGAATGCAACACATGAATTTCCGTCATCTGGTGTCTAATTACTGATCTCTATCTAACCAATCTTGGATATTATATAGTACATAACATAGAAGCATCTGGAGAAAAAAAATTCGTACATTTTTTTTTAAATTAAAGACCTCAATGAAATGTACATACACAATTATGCAACTTGCCCTATCTAACTAAGCACATTTATTACATTACTAAATTTCCACTGTAATACATGAATTTTTTGTATCATATATTTTTCTATTTTGTATTAAAATGAACCTGGTTGTCATTTTTCAATGATTTGTCATCATTGATGTTGACAAGCATTCCCATAATTAATGTTATTTATGTAGAATTTAGGTAGGCCCCATCAATGCTATACATTTATTTATACTACAATTTTCAGGTTTTTGTATTTTCAATACATTATCACTTGTGTTGTTATGCTTAACAAAATATGTGTGTTTATTTTTAGATGGTAGGCTGTAATGCAGAACTATGGGTTAGCTTTATGTTTGTTTCTGATATTACTTGTTTGCTGGAGTAAAGTGGTTGATGGTAAACATATTGAATGCAGGCGAAAGAAGTCAGAAAATTCAAAGTATTTAAATAAAAGAAAATGTTACTGTTATAATGGTAATAATTTTGTACGAATCTAATACTACTTGATATCAGGGCTGTGGAGTTGAAGAAAATTTGCGCTAATCTCGATTCCAACTACAATAACTGCAAAAGTTGTTTATTGGAAATGCTTGGTCAATTCAAATTCTGAATCATGACTACAATATCAATAAAAATATGCAAAACTAAGACACCAATTTCACAGCCTTAGGTAATATTCTTTAGATTATATCTGCACGTTCACGATCAAGATATTCTCTTTAAAGATAGAACAATGGCTTTTTGAAATTAATATGTTGGAACTAGGTGGGTACGAACTTGGATTCTCAACCAAGAAACAACGTGCCCTGTTGATACATTGTTGCGTCACAATAACCTTTCAATTTTGTCATTCTCTTGAAATTTTAGAATGTCCACTACTGAAGGGCTTTTGCTTGTAAACAGTACTCGCCCCTCACTTGAATTCCGGGAGAATTCTTGCTAACATACAGAACCAGCAAATCCCATAGCGCGCTGATGCTGCTTAATTTGAAAATGTCAAGCAAGATAATAAGATATTCGTTCGCTGAGGGAAATATTATTTTGACCAGTAGAATTGCCATTATTGCCGATTATTCAAACTCTAAATATCATGCACAATCTATTAATAGTTTTTTTTATACATAGTTACAGGTCCTGGGTGGAGTAAGAAAGAAGTTAAACCAGCCCCAGCAGTTTACAATCTTTCACTAGTTCAGACTGCCTATAATATCTCAAAGGGTGAAACTCGAATTGGTGTTGATATTACTTGGACACAAAAGAGTAAGTTTATGTCAACACCCATAGCCAAGTATTCAAGCCAAATACTTATGTATTTTGAAATAAATTACGAACAACCTACTAAATTGATATATTTTGCATCAAATAAAGCAAAATCTAGAACAAAATGCTTTTCTTTGAGGGTCACTGATCCATTCGTTTGACTTTTATAATCATTATGTTAAATTTTTCCTCTCTGCAATTGAATGTAAATAAAATAAAATGTTTTTGTATTGTTAGCTTTTAATTTTTTGATATTACAGGTTCTGATATTGAATATATAGACCCAGGATACTTCATTGAAGTTGTAGACAGAAGCAGCAATGAGGATTGGCAATATAAATGTCCTATAAAAGTTAACAATTCAAAAACCGAAATGGTAAGAAATGTGCCTTATTATTAGTGATACAGGATTACAGGGTAACCCTCAAAAAACACAACCGATAATTAATTCCTTCTATGAACATGAAAAAAATATATTCGGAACTTCTGCTTGTGTATGATTGTACCCAAAAAAATATGTGGATGGAACTTAAATATTCAAAATAAAGAAATGTAAATATCCCCAAACTAAGGCGGGCAGAATCAAATCTAACAAATATTTTTATTGTTGCTTAGTTTCACGCCCCCTCAAAAAATTGTCTACGCCTCCACCGTTAGAGAACCGCTATACTAGAATATGACCAAATAACCTGGGTTCTGTTTTGGTTGGTCATCCGGTATCTGTCTTACACATACCAAAGTTTACACTAAAACGCAATGATATCTAAAAAGAGCAGTCCTTTTTTTGTGCGAAATTGTTTTATGAAACGGAATTGCTCATAGATAAATATACTAGCATAAAATGGTTAAACCTACCGGTATGTGGAAATCACACTATGACTTAATCTTCTGTCATTAACAAGCGTTTAATATCTCAGCTATGACCCTAATTCTTGAAAATTGCTTATATTTTTTAGGTGACGTTTCGCTACACTTTTAAAACTATTCAACACCGTGATGAAATAGTACCAGGAAAAACTTTCTACATAAAAATATTTGGACTTCCAATGTACAATAAAGATGACACGCCATCATCTGTTAAAGGCGAAATAAAAATACAAAGTACGCTAACGCTTGAAAGAGACTATGATTTCTAATTTTGGTATATATTTTAAAGCATGAAATACAAAAAGCATGGGTGTTTTTTTTTAATCTGCCTCCAGTATGCCAGAAACGATATTACCCACAAATAACTTTTCCATTGTTTAAACCAATGATTCTGTAGATTATATTTAAACTACGCAGCAGATGCTTTCAGCAATAATAACCAGTGAGAGTTTCACCTTACCACATAGATGTATGATCATTTTGCTTATTATTTACTACAGAATGTGGAAATACTCAATCCCGTATTCGTGATAAGAAGAAAAAAAATGACCAAAAAAACAAGCGAATAAAAGGTTAGCTTAATTTTCAATAAATAATATTTACCGTATATAGTCTCCCACTTCTTAAATGACTTAATATTATTTTTTAGGTTCAAATTTGCGCCCAAGGGATGAAAATAATGTAAAGAATAAAAATAAAGGTATATAAAGAAAAATATTATATTAGCTGAAACCGATTGTTATTTGAATTTATTCTTCAGAGATATCGTACCATTCGAAAATACAATACTTGTTTTTTAGTAACTCAACTTAATTTTCAGTTCAAAACAAATAGCCTGCTTCTGCCTAAATTATTTTTATTTTTTTAGATTCAAATTTACGCCCAAAGACTCCATCCAAAATAAAGAATAATAAAGGTATAGTGATGTCCTATTTACTAAAACAGAACGAAATTGATTGTTATCTGAATTAATTTTATTACAGATAACGTTCCATTCGAACATACAATACTAGTTGCTGTATTCGCCACCGTAGCAGTGATCTCAGTTATTGCCATCATTGTTTATAAAACTTCACAAAGTAAGTGGGATCTATTTCTGAATAATACCATTATGCGTATCTAAATTGCTACTTAATATGGTAAAGTGTGTGAAAACAGAGGTTCAGGAGCACCGTGAAAACTAGTGTCAATGCGTTATTGCTGCAAACAGATAAATATATATCAACCTGATATCGTGGTACTTAAGCTCTGAACAAGGCCCTATATAAGCAACCACTGATATATCATGACACGTAAGAGGTTACTTTACTTTTCAGTTAAGAAATGTCTACCCAATTTATTACACTCTGGGTAAGATGAAGAGCAAGAAATTTTAACCAAGATTTGTAAACTGCAATACTAAATTTTTAACCGGTACTACGCTAGTGATTCTCATTTGGATGTTTATGTTCCATCCACTTATTTTCAACATGATTTTTGAATAAAACATACTTTCGCCTCATTAGCTTACTAGTTGGTGAGGCGCGAGAACCACTGTGCTAGGCCATCGCTCCACGCGATTTGTGTAAAAATGATAATATTCTGGAAATTCCTTACAGGGGAAAGAGAGAAACTACCAAAAGAAGTTCGACATATTTTAGTAATCGGAGATTACATTGAAAGATACACACCGGTGATCAATCGATTAATTGAAATTTTCAGAGAAGATAACGTTGAAATTCATTCAAATATACGACAAGTTTCAGAAGTGGGACAAAATGGTATCATAACATGGACGACAGAAGCACTGGAAAAAGTGGATGTTGCAATATTTGTTGTAAACAGCTTGTCACAACTTAGAAACGAAGATGTAACAGTAATTGAACAAAACGGAAAAGATCAATACTCTCCTGTTAAAATAGCTATTAGAATCGCAGAAAACATTGCACTGAAAAAAGGTTTCAAAAACTCCAGAAAGAAATTCATAGTTGTAGATTTGAACAAATGCATCGTCGAAAATCCCTTAGTAATGTGTGAAGTTTACAACCTGGAAAAAGACTTCAAAAGAATGCTGAAACATGCACTCGGACCTAATTATAAGGATGAAAATATAAAGCAAAAGAAAGAGACGTTAGCTAAGTTAATTTCCGCAAGTCGAAAACCAAGATCAACCAGACCAAAAGAAAGATCTCTTCAACCGGTGATTGATTTTGAAAAGTCAAACAATCTTGATGAATCCATTCCACACGAGTGTGAACAAATACCACTGAATTCTTTAAATATACAACAAGATCAGCCACCGTCTGTAGAATGTAACGTATGTAGGTAGCAGTTTATTTGTGTAAAAAAAAACTCGATTTTATCATCATCTTTAGTAAGATTGTATGTATACCATAGCTCTGTAGTACACAAACTCTTTTTTTTTCTTCTTTATTTCATACTTACCAAAAGCAAGACAGCGATAAGCGAGTGAATGATTTATTAAAATTTTCAGCGAAACTAGCCTTGTATATTTTTCCACTTTAAACGTGATTTTATTTGAGCAATTAAATTCTTCACTTTGATTAATTTTTTTCATTGATGCAATTGTATAATCTTCATATTGTTTTTTTCTTTCTATGTATTATTATACTGTGTCTTATCAGTACCTTCACTATGTCATTTTCATTTTCTAACATGTGTCTGATTTATCAATCACCAAGCTCACTGTCATCAACTGTGTCTGCATATCCGTACAACTTATTTGTTACTAATGAATATTTTGGATTTTAATACAACTAACCAACGAGTACATTTCTTTGATATTATAATTTTTCAAAAATTTTTACTAATTTCTGCAAAAACAAAGCACATCTCTGGTTCATATCTCGCCCATTATTGAATATTTATAAAGGACCTTTTTCAGATTGAAATTCGTTGATAAGAATTTTATAAAAAAGAGCAACTCAATCAGCGACGATTGTCTCCCGGGGAAGTCAAAACATTTATAAGCCAATTTTTATAATTGTTTTTTCAAATTTCTATCGATTTGTTGGATGGCTATTTTTATTTATGCATGGTCATTTTATTTATTCTGGTCTGTTTGAAACTGTATAATATGAGACTTGAGATATCTAGAATTAAGATTTTGACTTACAGTGGCAAAACAAAACAAATTTGCTGGATGACTTTTCATTTATTCATGCATGATCATTTCATTCCTATCCGTTGTGTGTAATGAAATTACTCACGTAAAATGTTTGATACTTTATTGATGGGACTGTAGAAATAGATCTCTAGAAAGGAGAATATGACTGCTGACAGTGGTAAAACTAATTTGTTGGATTACTTTTCATTTATTTATGCATGATCATTTCATTCTTCTCCGTTGGTGTGTAATAAAATTACTTATGAAAAATTTTTGATTCATCTTTAGTTGAGATATCTAGAATGGAGAATATGACTGCTGACAGAGGTAAAACTAATTTGTTGGATTACTTTTATTTATGCATGATCATTTTATTCTTTATCATCTGTTCATGTGTAATAAAATTACTTACGAAAAAATGCGACTCTATAATATTATTCAGATCAGATGGGGAAAGAAAATATATAACTTTTAGTTTCATATTACTTTATGACTGGTTGGTTACCGTACAAGTTATTTTTTCTTATGTACAGATATATGTGAAACTGAACACCTTATATGTAACAAATTTGAGGGAATTGCCATAAGGAAAAAGAATGATAATTTTTTGACCAAGTTTCGATTCCACGTCTGAGCTATCACATCAGGAAGCTAAATTATTTGCATATACAAACAGAGCGTCATCAACAATCTCTCATATTCCATTAAGCAACCAATTGAGTAGATAATTAATCAAGGTTTGAATATTTCGGAAAAGCTGTATTGCACAAATCAGTGGTTCCCAACCTTTTTCGATAAATTTTGGAACCATTATTCCTTTCTTACTGGGCATGTCATACAATCTTCAATAAGGGATCATTGCCTAATAATAGGTGCAACCTACAGTTTGAATAGTTCACGCTTCCATAAATATGTATCACAATAATACTTTATCACAATAATACTTTATAACTAAACATAATTTGTGGAACCACCCTACATACAGAATGACATTTCCTCCCTAGGAAGGAAAACGTTGCATAAAGTATAAACAGATATAGTTTCAATACTAACATTAGATGAAACAACAATAAATTCAGGAGGGAAGTTAGCATATATATCAAATTGATGTACAATGCACATCTGTTGAGATAAAAGCATAAATGTATGAAATTAACGAATGACTAGAAAATATATAATACAAATAAAAATCCAATTACTCAAATGTCTGTATGAAAACCAAACAATAATACATGGTACTTTACTTCCTATATGTGTCTGAATTTGCATACAAGTTGAGCAAACTTTTGTCTATTCTAGTAAACAGTTTCGGAAGATTTTATGAAATGAAAAACGAGAGAAAAATGAAAATTGATCCCATAAATTTAAATAGCAAAATTATGACCTCCGTAAGACTCCATAATGGTTTGAAAAACGCAAATGCTAATTTATCACAACAAAGATTTAGTAAAGTGATCCATAGATCCACTTTGCGTCGAAAAGTGAAATGTTATATTTTCAAAACAAACAGTTTTATACATAAGGTTTCAATACTCGTCATTGTCTGGTCAGTTGAATATAAACCAATTGTGACACTGAATTTTAAATAAGGTAGTAAGTCATTTTGAAATCAAGACTAGTCAATCATCGAAAACAGTATAGGTGTATAATGGTGGTATTCTTAAAATTTATTCAAACATCATAAAACGAAAAATTTATATTTGAAAAACATTATAAAGCTTGATATTTTATTTACAAAATGGTTATCTGAAGCAAAGCAAAATTCGTTTTCCTGCAAAACATCTCTATACGAAAATACATATAATATGAAGATAATTATTTTCGATAGATAAAACAATAGATCCTCATGAATGATGAATCGTATGGCACATGAATGGCACTTTCGACAAAGGCTAAGAAAAATATTATCATAATCAGAGGTGGAGAAGGGTGGGTGGAAGAGTGGGAGGAAACAGGACGCAATCAATATCGACAAACACAAACAGCTCAATTGTTTTCTCCTCGAGACTGACAGCTCAGTAGAGATTCATCGACTAATTATTATACGGGTATAAGTAGATTAAGGAGTGTAGAAAATTAGGAAACAGGAAATCTCAATTCACTTGATTCTAGTATATCCATTATGTGTTTGGGCATATATATGCGAGACGTTCAAAACATGGTTTATGATGGATGAGAAGTAATCAAGTAGCAAGTCTCAATTCTTGAAATCAATGCATGCGCTTGATAGAAACCATTCTCTAGATCACATATCAGAATACCTAATAATTTCAAGTTTCGGTTAGCTTTTCTGGTATCAAATTGTATCTAAAACGTTGCAAGTTACATTGGTTCAAGTAGATTCCCTGCCATGTTCCATCAAGTGAATGCGTAAGTGCGGAGGCTCGGTTTCTCAGAGAGCATGTGATTAGATAGATATATTTCATATCAGAGACTAGTTTTTATTTTGGATATAAGCAATGAAGTTGTTGAAAAAGAAAAGATTGATATATATAGTATTTATAAGCCTAATCGCAAGTTTTTGTGATGCGTACATAACCTGTAGCGAAGAGATTGGTGAACTGTGCAAGAAGAAAGATGTACATAACGGTAAGTCTGTGTTGTAGCTGAAAGATGCTCGTTAATATAGAAAACCCTCTAATTGTAGTTGGAATTTCTCAGCATTCCGTCTTTTATATCATGGTGGTAAAATGTTTATTAGAAAAGGTCTGACCATGATTGGGAAAAAATGTTATGTGGACTTTTATATATGATGCAAACTTTGTTTTCCTTCAAACAGTATCTAAAGGAAGCTTAACACATACTCAATACGCTTAATTGTAATGTTTTTATGTCACTTTAAAAAATAATTTGTTCCATCTGAGTAACGTATATTATATAGTGGGTCACCAACTTTTGGCGGTTACAATAAATGCATATTGAACCATGATAATGAATTCTGTCATCTGTCATTTTCAAATTTCAATCATGCAGCTACAGCTTCCGCAACCTGTCTCCTCTGCAGGTTATTAATGGCAAAACAACAAGCATGTTCTTGAAGCATACCAATTACGGTACATCACCAATCTTCTGGTTTATATTGATTATGTTGTTTCTATACTTTCAACAGATGAAATACCATACAGTAAAGTTGGAGAAATGACAGCACCAACTCCAGAATGCATGACTGTAACCTTACTTGATCAAAATGGCTCAGAACATTTGACAAAAATAACTTGGATGCAAAAGTGTATGTATCCAACTTTTATATGTATGTGTAAACTATTGTCATTCAATGAACCCCGTCCTTAACGGTTTTTATGAAGTTTGCTAATTTCAGAAAAGTCGAAATTTTAGAAAATTTTCAGAAGACCACTAAGAACCCTTTAATTAATACAAAGTTAAAATTCAAGATTGCGATGGTTGCGATTTCAATGGTACACTTTCACATAATTCGGAAATTAAAATATTTTTGATATTTCATTTGTAATGTTTGACTTTGACTATAATCAAAATATATGTACAGGGAATGACTTGCAGTATGTTGATGGATACTATATGTCGATACTTAACAGTGCTTTTATGGATTTTACAACCGCTCAATACCTTTTTCAAATCAATAAAACCGAACTAGAAAAATATAAAGATGAGAGTGGATACGTGAGTGAAATTTTGAGACATTGCTACGATATAAAGGAGAATACTATGAGAAAAAAAAACATAGCAATATAAAAATATACAATAATGAGCAGGTTATTGTTATTTTTTATAGAAGTTGCTCATAAAAAATATCAAAGCACCACATTTATTTTTGTATAGACAATTTTATGATGCTATCGTTATGACAGATGCAAAGGCACTTGTTTCCTCTATCTTTAAACCTCAGTAAAAAATAAATTGATTTTAATAATTATAATCTTTGTTCAATATTAAATGGTACGTCTGAAAATTTCAGCATTTTGTTTGAACCATCTATTCCAGATATTTTTGCAAATATTCTGTCCAACTTATGTCACAGGGTTCCCCATTATTAGATAGTTTCAATCAAAATCTGTAATATATATTATTGTGTAATTTACTTTTTGGTTACCCCTTTCTTCTAATTGATATATATTAGGTTACATTCAGTTTCAATGACCACAAAGAACTGTCAGGAAAAATTGCCATCATTATCTCATCAATGCCAATGTATCAAACTGATGATAATGACCATTTTCTTAAAGTTAATATGGATGGTTAGTTTATTTATTTAATTCACTTTATTGTATATAAAGATGAATAAATATTTTTTAAGTAATTTATAATTATACAATTAGCCATTTATAAGCAACTCATAACAGAGTTGTATTCACTCATATTAAAACAATAAGCTCAATCTATCATTAAATTATAAAGATAACTTATATATAAGAATTGCTATTTATATTTCTCTTTGAACAACTTGACAAGCGCAAATTATGCATGAAAAGAAATATAAACATTTTACATCATTGTTTTATTTCTCACTAATCCTTGCAAATTAAACACAAAATTCCAATGAACATTTTGGAATTTGCATCACCATACATGCCGCCATTATCAATTATAGTTTTACTGATAAACCTTTATGTTTTGATCGTTTTTCAGCCATTTATTCAGATCCATATATCACAAAGACAGAAACTATTTGTTTAAACAACCAAACAGGTAAAGAATTAATTCTAAAAATATTGATGCCAATTCATGAATATCTCACATTTTCATTTTCAAAAGTAACTTGATAAATGTTTAAATATTATCACAACTTTTATATCAGATAACAGTGAAGCCATAAACACTCATATGAAACATAGATATGAAATTGCACAGAGTGCCCTGATGCGATAGTTAAAGCCCATTGTTGCTACAGATAATGAAGGATCAGAATATGGAAGTGAAATGCTCGGTATAGATTCTCAAGAATATGATATTGGTAGCAGCGAAAATTTCCCAACTGATCCTGATGACGTAGAAGTGTCAAGAGATTCACCACTTTGTGACACTACTGGAAGTGAGTGATATTTAAAACAAGGTTGTAATAATTTAACGAGTCAGTTATTGACTTATTCCCAACTCAAATCACTTGGTAGAGTGACTTGGAAGGAATTTTTCTCCACTCATATTGTTTTTTCGAATAACCTCTGACATCAAGTTAATAACTTGAGATAATGATAACACCTAACACTAAGATCGCAACAGTACAAATAGTGAAACGGCCGAAGATTGTAAAATTGTAAAGATGTATAGTTTCACTACATTGGGTATTGTAATAATCAAAAGTGAATAATGCAAAAAAACATGTATCGAATTTCAAATATGAACAGTAGTGTAGAAACATGATTTATTGCCATATATCATTTCAAGCCTAATAATTTTACTGCTTTTTTACAGCATTAATTAAGATTATTGAATCTCTCTGTTTTGCAGTGGTACCTGTAAGTGTTACAATAATAGCATGTGTTATATCTGCACTGATGACTGTGTTTACCATAATCGCAGCTATAGCATTGTACTACGTCATCTGCAGAGCCATAGGTAAGAATATAAAGCTAATTAGATTATAAGAATAGATATAAAATCTATTCTTCTTCAAACTAAATTTTTAGCAGTAAATTTCCTGAAATATTTATCGCACTTTCAATTTTGTTTCAAAACAAGAAAATATGAATATTTACTAAAAAAAAAAGACAAAAATGTTTCCTATCAAAACATAATGTTAACATTGCAGAGAAAGAACACAAAAGAAGAAAGAAAGAAATGTCAAATAGAGGGCGAATAAAGAAGCAAGGTCAGTGGCTAATGTTAGAATCATAACATGTATCGGGCTTGTTCGAAGCAAAAGGGGTGAAAAAAGAGTAATATAAAAAATGCATAATATAAACTAATATCCAGGCTTCAATATCACTATCAATTTGTAAGACAATACTTTACTTTCTATTGCGACAGAATCAAAAATAAAGTCCAAGGTGATGATTATCGCCAACATGATGGATGCTGAAGAACAAGTAAAGGATGAAATATACAAAAAAGCTGCATTGTGTCTTGCAAATATATTATACGAAAGTGGAGAATTCGAAGTTGGTTGCAATCTATGGGTAATGAAAGACATTGCACAAATGGGAATAGCAATGTGGACACACAATATAATCACATCTCAAGACAAAATAGTCTTGGTGTGCAATCCCCACACAGTTGCTGCATTGAAGAAATATTGCCCTAATGAAGGTGTCAGCCAGAATAAAAGTCTCGTTCACAACCCCAATTCCTCCGCTCAGATCATTTATAGGATACTAATGAGCACCCACACTCTTGAGAAAAAACTAGTCATTGTTTGTCTAAATGATGAGGAGCATGACTGCTTAGCAAACCTGATGCTACCTACTTTGAATCATTGCGAAAGATATGACCTCGTTCATCAATTTGCAGGTTTAATACAAGCATTATATAAGAATCCCAATGATGCAAAGCGTATGAAAGCAGAAATAATGGCAACTATGCAGAAAAGTTTATCCCACATATTCCTTGCAAATAAAAATCAAGACGAAATTGATAAAAAGGTTGGAAATGACTTTGATAGATTGAAATCTTCAATACAAGAGCAAATGTGGCTGATGAATGAGAACAAACCGGCACAGAAACTACCAGATAAAAAATTCCCTCATAAAAACAACAATCCTGCGGCAACAACAGAAAAAATCATTCCTGATATGCAATTTGATTCAATGTTTTCTTCACGATGCAACAGTCACAGCACAGAAACTATTTCAAGCTGTGGGGATACGGGATTCCAGGAGACCAATCACATGCATTACCAATCACATTACCATCCCGCTGGAGCCAGACCCAGGACTTATTCAAATAAACTCTAGTCATAAAGGTGAAACTGGTGCAAATAGAAGCAATGCTTGCAAACAGAATATCATAATAATATTAACAATTATGTTGATGTGTAGCAGTATTGTATTCATAGCACCACCCACATAGGAAACACCCACACAACTTCTCTATAGAGAATGTTATTGACTATTGTGTCCTAAAAATAACCACTTGTCCTGCACACCATTTTTTTAAATTTTGTATATTTTTTTCTCTTCAAAGATATCCAGACTATCATGTATTTTGTATAACATCAGATATTTTTTATGAGTTAATGCATTCAATAAAATCAACTAAAACGACAGTGAGTTTTCAAGATAGATCACCGTTGTGCGTGGGCTACAATAGCCCTTCAGTATAATTTTATGAGGCCCACAGGAAGAAAACAGTATCAACTTAACAGTAATAGGGAGAATTACATTCTATGTACCATTGCTGACTTAATTTGACAACATAATCAGACTCATTCTTGACTGTTTTTGCATATAATAATAGACACATTCTTGACTGTTTTTGCATATAATAATAGACACAACATAATAATAAAAGTAAACATCAATTTAGATTGTAAAATCAAAAATCATTTTTTAATAGTATGAATCCTTAGTAATTTATTTCCTAAAGAAGCTACCGCAGATTATATATTTACTATACTACACACAATTTTGGTATATTATTTGAGGGAAGTAAAACTGAAGTATCTTAAGTCACATTTATCAGAAATGAACTTGTTTGATCTGTCGTTATGTACTTGTTACTTATCAATTTTAAGTATGTGGATAGGTATTTGTCTGTCTGTGTGTCTGTCTGTTAGATGCACGCGATAACTCACGAAAGCGAGATTGGATCTGCTGCAGTTGCATGTGCATTCATCATATCTCGTATCAGGAGCCTATTGATTTTGGGCGAATTATGTCGTATAATTAGCGAGTTATCAATTAATTAGTGATGGGACACAAGGTGTCAATATGGAGTAAAAGCGCTGTTTTGGGGGATCCCCTAACTTTTGATGGAAGAGTCTTCCCTCTTTGACCTATTTTCTTGTTTAAGTTTTGATTTGGCCATTAGATCTTAAATTGTCTAGAAATCTTGAGATAAACTAATTTGCTTCTACTGTGCCGATTATGAAAGGTAAACCACTTAATTTCAAGAATGTAATAAAATGGATGGGATTTTCAAATTTATTCGAAAAGAGCTAAAGATAATAAGATTGCATAATCCTATTGCAAACCAAATCCTGTTATGAACAAACACGGGAAAAACATAGAATGAAGTAAACATACAAAACAAACTCAAAGACAAGAGATGATAACAGAATTATTAAGTGTCTCAGTAACGACTAGTTTAGTTTGATAAGTATGTATGATCGTATAATTCATTTCTTATAAAAAGATAAATGTGTCTGTTATGTTGCTAAATGTTGGGAATGACAAATCAGTTTCATTTACTCTGTAAACAGTGTTCTGTTAATAAACAACATATAATAAATGGTACCACAAGAAGTTATCTCGCCACTCAGGCGAGTCTGTCGTATTGAAAGGCACTGAAGCGTAATGTATAGCGTGGGTGGACACGCATTCCCTTAAGGGTTTGGAATTTCCCACTTTTAGGAACAATGTGTCTAAGCGTGTGATTGTGTAAATGCTTGGATTAAAAATACAAAAATTGTAAACTTCTTTACTTTTAAACTTTAGATAATGCTATCAATATGGTTAGCGTATAGCATCATTTTCTACTCAGGAATAACAAGAGCTCAAAATTGTAAGAATCAGCAAAGCTGTTTGTGTAGAAAGCAGCAAAACTGTTTGTGCGATGATTATCAGGAAGTAGCTTGCAGTTCTGAATGTTTGAAAGAAGGTACAGTGGGTTATCTTCAAGATGGCCGTGCTTTTACTTGTTCTGTCCATGGTGCAAATAGAGGTAAGAATAATTTTAACTTTTTAGAAACTTTAGAGTAAGATAATTTTTATGATTTAAAAAGACAAAAATGTTTGATTCATTACTGGTACTTTATTTTGAGAAATTTTCTACCAAAATACTATGCCATATGTATCAAAAGGGCTAAGATAATTTTTATGATTTAAAAAGACAAAAATGTTTGATTCATTACTGGTACTTTATTTTGAGAAATTTTTAACCAAAATACTATGCCATATGTATCAAAAGGGGTGCGTGCATACCACACATTTGTGTTTAGGCCAGTATGCTCTTATGCATGCATCAAGTCTTTAACATTATTGTCAGCTTATTTATCTATTTTGCTAGCATTAAGGGACGAATAAATGTATATACATTACCATGAAAATTAGGTAATAATCAACAATATTACTATAATAATATATTTGTAGACTCTTGCAATAAGTTATAACTTGCCAAAGGATCCAATTATATGAAAACGGATGATTTTTTTTGTAATATTTGTATTAACTAATCATATACAAAAGTGTATGGTTACCAATACATAAAAAACTACCAACTATGGGCTTGTAGTTTTACAAAAAAAATTATGCATTTCTGAAAGAATAAATTATTCACTCGAGATCTAAAGCTATTCATTTAGGATAGCGTTAAAAATGAAACTTTGTATGACATAAAAATTATTTGAAATCACAGACATACCTCGACCAACAAAAAATGACACAACAGCTTGTATGCCAGTTTCATTCAGAATCAGTTGCCACAAAACTTTCATAAGAAGTATTTACGTACCAACACTGAATATGTCATGGGACCAAGAAGGTATGTACCATAGTAATAAATAGTTCCGTATTTCAATAAGTTTTACATTTTATTAGTGAAAAAGTAAACATCAGTTCAATTGATGCAGACTCTGAAATGAAAATTTTATTCAAAAGTAGGTCGTGATTGATGACTGATATACCAAGAGCAAAAATGACATCATAGAATACATGATGGTGAAAAAAACAGAACCCAGGTCATTTGGAACATATTCTAGATAAAAACATAAATTTTGTGCAGAAAATCATAGATTACTGAAACTTTTGCATACAATCATACACAAACATAAATTCAACTGTTGAAGTGGTAAATTTGATAATTATTTCATAATAAAATTTCAAGTAATTAAGATTAAGAAATTCATTAGTTCTTTTTGGGTTATCGTGTATCGGTAGAGGCTGTCATCGAATAGAGATTGATGCTAGACTAGAAGCAATTAATGTTAACAGTATGTATATACCAAATTGATATCCATCTGCATACTTTACTTATGAGAGGAACATAACATTGTAAATATCATTGTAATGATAGATAGATGTTTTGCAATTTAGAAACTTGAATAAATGTAATTACTGGTGAAAAATTTGCATCCTTCGTTTTAACTTTTCAATTGGATTAGCTCAATACCATTAACTATTTTTTGCAAGTTCGTAGACTAAAAATAAGCCAATTAAGAATTCCCATGTCCATATCTATCGGTATATATTATTAGCCTTTACTACATTTATAAAAAAAACTATTATATTTTAAATTATAAGAATACAAAAAATGAATTTGAAATTTTTTTGATATTATAACAGAAAGATTCATTCGAGATGGTGATATCACTGGCTTTTATCTTGTTGAAGGAAACCTGCGTTATAAAGTATCTATTGATATCAAAAATGACAAAAGAAATCATTCTATGCATGTGGTAAGTAATTACAATTAAGATAAAACAGCTTTAACTTCACTATAAAAATACTGTTATCATATGGGAACTTTAATCGAGGACAAGCTAATAGAACAAGCCTCATCATGGGATAAATGTTATTAAGCCTAATGCAGAAAATTCGCGCATAATATTTGGCTTCGAAGCAAGATAAGCATAAGATAAGATTTTCATATTTATCCCGGAAAAGAAGAAGACCAACGGTGAAGCATACCCCAGCCTCACACCCAGTTGCCAGTCCAAGTTGGGTATGGAATTAGTTAGCCAGTTATTTGTTTTAGATGTATGTACTTGATGATGAAGGAAGCCATAACTGCCAAGTTGTCACATGAACCTACCTACAGTGGCCAGGAGCCCATCAATCCTCCCACACATAATTATCCCACATAGAATTTGAACTTGCGAACCCACGTAGAAGAATCAGAGGTGCAAAGGAAGGCATATTCCTAGCACTTAGCATGATGCGCCAACTGACAAGGTCAGGATAAGATTTTCAAAATGATCTTAGAGGAGAGAAAAGGTCTGGTAAGGAACAGGCCAGCCTAATGGAAGTCAATTCTACATTACTAAATAATCTCAAATTGGTTTCGAGCCCATGAGGATACATCACACAGTAATTCTTATTTTTTCACTATACTATAAATCAATCTCTGAAACATCTGTAATCTCATAGCATATCCACAATTTTTCAGCCAAATAATAGCTGCATACGATTTCGATATGATTGTTTTGGAGCACATAACGATCTACTTGAACCAGAAGAAAAAATGCAATTTTGGGTTGCATCATTACCAATGTCACAACCAGACGACCCAAGAAATGGTCTTTGTGCCGAGTTTACTATTCCTAACCAGGATGAATGTATGTTATTATATTTTTAATAATAAGATATTCTGTGGGCATATTGGTCACGTGATTATTTAACACTATATATGTATAGTGCGTAGCTTTTTAAAAATCTCTGGTCCAAGCACGATGCCAATAAGCCCAGGGTGGAGTAGATCCGGTCTGCTATAGATAATTAGAAAGAATGCGGTATCACTTTGTTTATTGCAAAAAAAAGAGAGCATTTCAATGATTATCAACAATTACAAAAGTGAACCTAAATCTGATACCTGGGTAATAAGTAAGATAGAGACAACCTAATATTCAAAGACAGTAATTAAAAATAACATGGCTATTGGCAATACTATTCTGCAACCAGCTTTCTTCACAGATTCAAACAATAAATTTTATTCCTTAACAGGTGGGAAGACATATTTGAGTACCACAACAACTACAACAACCGAAGACCCTACAGAGCAACAAAGTACACCTTCATATACTGGTAATGATCACAGTATTAGCAATTTATAATTTTCACAATAAGTGAAAAGAGACAGTCACTGGAGTTCTTTAACTAAATGTGTTTGATTATTGAGATCCAAAAACAAAAACTTTCTCAGCCATTACACTAATTCTTGCAAACCTTATTAATCAAATTTCCCCCATTCACCTTTTTTGTTAAACTAGTCTGTAAGTCAGTTTGAGCTTAAAAAACCGAAATTTATTTCAATGTTCAATGCAAGTGGTAGGCACATTCGATTTCAGACACACGGCTAATTCTTTTACCATGGACTGAGTTGCTCTTTTCACACTTTTAGTAAGTTCTAAGACATTTAGAGAGTAGCTATTGACAAGTGCAGTTTATAAAACAACAAATGAAGACAGCATGTAATATATTGAAAAACACGTTTATCCTTTTTGCTGTCCTTACACACTGTGTTACACAGACCCTTAATAATTATTTTACAAACTCATAATTATGATATTAATCATTTCAGAAACAATATATTTTATTTAACAAATATTAGAATAGGATTTCATATTTATTAGGGGGAGAGAAAAAACGCAGCCTCCTGTCCACGTTGGATTTAAGACTAGTTAACAGGGTATATGTTTCAGATGCATGGACTTAGAGGTGGTGGAAGCCATAACCATATGCCATCCCATGATACCAAGAAGTCCAGCAGATCCTGCGAACACAATTATTCCCCAGATTTGATTATCCCTAAGATTCGAATCTGCGCGCACCTAATCAGAGGAGGAATGGCAGAGGAGGGATAGCTAAAGATTAGCACAATAAGCCAAACGCCAAGTCTTAAATGTACTATACTTGAATACATATTAATATACTCTTCAATCTCTTCAGAAAATTGGATAACATTCTTCATTGTCATTTTGGGGATATGTTTGGTCATTGTGGCTGCTGTGGTAATATATGTGAAGAAAAAGAAAAAGCAAGGTATTATGCCTATTCACTTAATATGCCAGTAAAGCAGTTGTGATATTTTATTTTTTTCATGTGACACTCACTCATGCCTTTTACTCCAAACAAACCCCTGTACAAGAAGTCACTCATATCTAACAATAGGTAAGGAGCTTACATATATGAAAAAGCAAATCTTTTCAGTTAGGCTTTACACTCTGGGTGAGGTGGGGCCATGCGATTTGAACGTGACACGTTATGTAAACTGTAAAGCCAACACGTTTAAGCCTAACACTTCATCTGCTGCTCATAAATAGGGATAGGGAGTAGCAGCAGATACATGCAATTACAGAAACTTTTATACAAATTGTCATTAAATGACCCTAAATGTTATTAAATGCTAATGTAAATACCCACAAAAAAGGTAAAATTACTTTTCTGGTCTCCCCAGAAAAATATTACTAGCTGCTACCATTTAGTATATACAGATAATATTTTGTTATAGGCCAAAACTTTGAGAAAGAGGAAAATACTGACTTCAAAATAAGAAATATTCTGATGGTAGCTGATAAAAAAAAGAATTGTGATGAAGTGCATGGAATAGCAACAAAAATGAGGGAATATTTCCCAGAAGTACAAGTGATCTGTAACTGGGAAAATCGTAATGAAAAATCAATTAGCAACTGGTATTCAAAAAGAATGGAGGAAGCAAATGTTGTAATATTTGTTGAAGGAGTGGAAATTTTGAAAATGCTGGAAATAAACAATAAGGAAATACAACAACAAACTGATTTTACAATGGCAATCAATCATTTTTTATTTCAAAGTAGAAAAAACATTTTTAAACCAGCAATGTTTTTAGTTAGAAATGAAAGGGACAGTTTTTACATTTTGACTATGCATAAAGCAAAAAACTGTCATGCCTTTCTCATAAAGAATTCAACAGATGAATGGTTTTATAGGTACTTGGAATCCATTGCAGTCGCTACGCCTGCAAAAAATAGTAAAATCAAAAAACAACATCCAAAAAATCAAGCTCAACAAAAACAAAAAATAAGTCTAGAAGAGCAAGAAAAATTCATTGAGCAAGACAATGAACACTACAAAGCAAATAGAGCCAAGTCAAACGTTGTTCATATAGAAATGGAAACAATAGCTGAAGTACATGCTCTTGATAAAGATGAAAATGGTAATACACAGATTGGTGAACGTGACCCAAACAACTGCGTACAAAAAGGAGCAAGACCAAAAGAAAGAACAACTGGCCTATAGAAAACCATTAGCAATTTTTCCATAGTGTTTTAAGATTGGCGACAAAATAATGCGTACATTTGAAATCATTGACAATTATAAATTAATGTTTTTTTACGATAAAGAGCTTCTCACATTTTATATTAGAATAAGACTATAATACAATAATATAATTATGAGAATTCATTCCCACTTGCAATACCCAAGAGAAAATGCACTAGTGAAATTCTCTTATTTACATGGTTCTGTCAGCAGTATTTTATAAAATTTAGGGCAAATCAGAAAGTGTTGAAAAAGCTCAAAGACGAAATTTTAATTTTTGTACAAACCTTTGCTAGTACAACACTTTCATTATCATTTCTTATCCTGATGCAGTATTTTAGCAGAAGTCATTGAGAACAAATACTCAGTATCTAAAATTACTTGCAATTTGGTACATTTTGTTCTTATTTCGACCCCAAATAGACAAGGGGTAAAATTTAATATTCTAATTGAAGTTGTAGGACATGAGAATACAAATTAAACAAACATAAAATATTGAGCATTTGCATTTTTATTTCGCAATATTCATCATTGTTTACCTCATTTAAGTGCTCAAAGCTGCAAGTAAGTCAAGAGTTTGATGACATGGCAACTGGCATTATTATAATCATTTCTCTTTCTATTCCTAGTAGGCCTATAGTTTAGTGTGATGGGTATTGTCAATATATTTTTAATTAAGCACCATTTGACAACATTTGACTTTTTTTTATTAACTTTGTGCTTTTATTCAATTATATTTACCAGAAAAAAAGTTTGACTGATTCAAAACATGTTTAAAGAGTTCAGTCAGCCATGGATGGGTTACAAACAATGCTTTAGGTTGGTACTGAAAACAAACTATCCCACCGAAAACAGAAGAACAAGCCATACAAAGCCAACTATTTGCTTAACAAGAAAATAAAATTCATGGAGCCTAAGAGTCAATAGTACAAATTTTTACAATTTCATTCATGTCTGTTCAGGCTTTTGATGTGCTAAGCGGAAAGCACATTATGATGTACCAGTATGTTTACGATGTATTATAAAAATGATCTTAAAAACAGGCGTCTCTATTGAAAGTAAGGGCAATAACCATTCGAGAAATGGTTATCGACAAGATAGCTTGAGTAAAAATATGAGATTAATATAAAAAGTTAAATTGGTTGGAAATCTTTATAAAATGACTATATATAGGGTTGTTGTTATATTTGTAATAGTATTCATTATAGCCAGACATGCAGATGGTAATACACTGAAATGTACGTCATCATGTTCTAAAAATGGATCTATTGCTGTGCTTAGTAACAGTCAACAATTGACTTGCTCCATACGAGGTAAGACATGATGAACGATGATTTCAATGTACAATATGTCTTTACCAAAAATAATTCTGGGCTGAAATGAAAAATGATGAAAACTAGATCCAAATTTTAAATAGCATTGGACCAAAACTAAATTTTGTAAAAATTGCAAATATATTATGAAAAATCTTTTCAATATTTCCAATACTAATTATATATTACATTTCTTTGTATTCAAAAACAAAACCAGCATTACTTTTAACTAAGTATAAATTTCATGAAATTATATTGAGCAATCATAAATACAAAAACTTGTTTTGATTGGTTAATTCAACTTGAAAATATAGTGTCATACATTTGCTATCTCTCTGCTATCTGTAATGTCACCAATTTGAAATGTATTAAAAAATCATTTGTAATTTGTAGGACAATACTTAACTCCATGGCCAAAAGATGAAGACAAAACAGCACATAAAGCACGCAAGCTTAAGATTCGGTGGTACATATATCAAGAAGCAAGAATTGCACTGGATATAACATGGTCACAGAAAGGTAATCAACAGGCATGGTAATCAGTGTGGTAACTATTAGAAAGCGAAACAAATACTTTTATAAACAAGGCTTATTTATATATATACATATATTCATGTTACTATGACACAAAACCCATGGAATTTTCAAAACTTAACGAGTAGAAAAGCATAAATAAAGACAGCGTTTCTCAACGGGGAAGGGATTCAGTTGTTTTTAGGGAAGAAATACAGAACTATTACCTTGCATTCGATGTAATTTTACCAATATTGTTTAGTACCTAATTCAGTATTATTGTGATACATATTTAGGACACATTATAGACTATTCAAACTGTGCAAAAGCCAGAGTGGCTAAAGCTAAGGATCCTTGCAAAAAAAAAATTGGAATGAATAGTGGAAATATGTGAAGTGAGGGGGGAATAAACAGACCCAGAATAGGCAAATGAAGTAATATATCAACAAAGGTTAAGAGCCATTGTTTCAAAAAAATATGATTGATTGAGCAATTACAAGATAGAACAATTTGCTTAATCATGATGGCCAATATCAATTTAAAAATTAATTCCTATTGCTGTTGCATAATAAAAAACACAATATAGCGATTAAGCTTGATTCTTTATTCTACGTTCAAATAACATACAAAATCCTTTTCTTTGATAATGTATAACGAAAGAGTGTTTGGTAATATTTGACAATGATCGCATCGCCAAATTTAATACAACAGACGCCTGTCCTTTGATAAGATGATAAGATATACAAGCAACTTGTGTACATTGTGCACTTATGTCAATGTGCAAGTTTTACTCGATTATGTATTTCGAGGCAAGTACTCGTAAATAAAAAACTACTTTCTACCGATGTCCCTTAATCAGTCCATTCAAAGATTAACATTACATCACATGGATACTGTAAATCACTAAATCCCATTAAAGTTGTTGAAAAAATACACCATATATTCTCATATATAAGCCGATCTCACATACAAGCAGACTCCATAAAAACAGCCCTTAAAAAGTGACTTTGTAAGAAATATGCATATAAGCCGACTCTACAAATCGCTGTATGCACATATCACAACCAGAGATGTTCAATATGAAATAACCGGTAATATTCGAATATCGTTTTTAGTGTTTATAAGCATATTGGGATGTGTATCATAGAGCCGCCGTCCAAGCTTTGAATGAAAACATTTTACAATTATTATATTTTATGTTTTGTCATAATCGAAGACAGCCCATTGCGGCATGGCAATTAATTGCTGTCGACATGAAAGGATTTAAATCAGCACCGATTTGAATGACTTATAACACATCCAGGATGTTTTTGATTGAAAATATTTTACAATTATTATCGTATATTTGTAACATAGTCGAGATATCATGTGCAACCACGGCAAAAAATATAAATGCAAATTGTGTGTTAATTATTGTTTCCATCCTCAGTTTCGAAAGTGACTGAGCATAATGGGAAATTATTGCACTTCTTGCAATGATAATATCGTTCGGTTTGTGGTTTTAATTTATAAAATGTCATTTTGGTTGAGTGCGATCATAGTTATGTGCGTACAAGTCGACCCCTTAGTTTGGCAACTTTTTTTGGAGTTTCAAACTCAGATTATATGCAAGAATATACGGTATTTCTGGATAGTTTTTTTTTAATAATAGGCATCAAAGTGCAGTGATTGAACAATAAGGCCGAACCCTAAAGCTTTTGCAAGTCACCGAAGTTGGACTTTTCCTTGAAGCCCACAACAATATTCTGATGCATTCTCAGATTAATTTATTAAATCCTCCAGTAACGCCACACCAAAATAATTTGTGTCTAATTCATCAAGAATTCATCATTTAAATACCTTATGATATATGTTTAAATTATGAATATTATTTCCAGTGTCTGATCTACGAACACAAAATATAGAAGGATATTATCTGACAGTTGGAATGTCCAACTACAAAGTACTCCTGAGCTATGAAAATAAAACCCATGGTGAATTTTATAATCATACGAAGGTAGGAAAAAGAAAAATTTTATTTTACTTATGTATATATATTTTTTATTATACCTTGCTCAAAGCAGGGCCACAAGCTCATTAAAACATAAAAAAACTCATCTCTGAGCAAAAGTACTGGTAACCAATTAAATGAGATCATATAGATTTACAATGGTTCTGCATGTGCCAGATATGCATATGGAGGATATGGAACTTGATGCATCACAATCAGAAAATATGATACAGAATTGTTATAGTTATGTGTACCTAGGTTAGTAATAGAGCTTTGTGTGAGATTTTTTTTCTTATTTGTTTACAGACTTTATTATTCATTGTCAGGCTCAAAATATATATTGCCTCTTATTGTATTAAGTAAATCATTTCAAAGTTAATTTTCTTACAGAAATATGTTAATTTTGGCTATCAATGCATTGGTATGAGATACTGGTTCATAAGACCTGGAGATTATATAGAAGTAAAGCTTCATTCACTACCCATGTATCACACAACAACAAATATGCAAGCACTGAAGAGAAATATCACAATTCCAAGTAAGAGGGGAACATAGGTTATCAAATAAATAAATTTTTTACAGAATCAATCTTAAAGTATTACTGATAATCCCCTAGAATAAAGCTTTTGCATTGCAACATAGTTGAAAGTTCGATGAACGCATAATCCTCCATTTTGTTCATTCATTCATGCAAGGTTAAGTACTCATTTTATTTGTATTTGAAAATAGCAAATAATTTGTTGAAATTTATTACAGAATGTATAGAAGATGAAAGACTCGTTAGTGTTAAAAACAAGGAAATTTCAGACAAAGCTTGCAAAGATTTCTGGCGAAGTTTGTGAATTAACTATTTTATTACACATGACATGAGAGTAATGCTCTCATATATGGACATGAAGAGTGTTTATCGGTACCGGTACAGTGAGAGTGTTCTCTTTAATCAGAATAAAAATTTTGGTGATATATTGGGTCCCATAGGACCTGGCGGAAATAAAAAAAAAAACTACCTAATAATCTTCTTTAAAATTCTTCCATCCGACTGAAAATTTGATATCGATTGGACCATTGGAAAAAAGTCATTTATTTCAAACAAAAATTCAGAAAAACTATCCATATACTATCCATACATTCTTAGACATGTCCCTACTACATAATTCCAAATGCCAACTGATATTAGATTATTGATTTTCAGGTATATGGAACATAAGAAGATCAACAACACCAATGCATTCTACCTTTAGTGTAAATGGTAATGAAGCATATTGCAATAGAATATTAATTACAATTAATTACAATTATTAACTTTTTTATTCATAAATGATCATTATATATTAATAATGTTACATTACTGACATATCACATTTAGAATATTTCAGATCATTCTACATAGGTGACACCCCAGCCCCCCCCCCCCCCAAAAAAAAATAGATTACTGTAACTTTTGTGTAAAATCCGACACAAAATTTAAGTGTTACAAAATTTTCTTCATTTTCTCATAGAAGTAATTTAGAACTAAGGTCACCCTGTATGTAGATATCACTATGTTGAATGGATTTCATATTTCGGTTGTATGTTTTGATGAAAGTTAGATTATTTAGACATCTATAATTTGTTTTTGTTTTTCATTCACAGCTTCCACCCATAAGCCGGTCATTGTACACATGAGAAAACCAGGTAAATTTTCATTGTTTACTGAATTTGTTCTATCAAAAGGGATCACTTTAATATTGTGTTAAAAGATAGCAACAAACTGAGGCACATTAAACCTGATTTTGGTACTGTAATAAGAAAGTAAGAATCCTTATTATTTCCATGTTAATAGCAGGAACCAATAACTTGCAACTTTATAGCGATTTACAATTACTATAGAATTTTAGAGATGACTAAATGATAAGAAGGTATAGTATCCGGAGTTAAAACCCTTGTTAGTGCAGCAATCAATCCAAAGTCTCCACTCTCAACCCTATTTCTGGTGTGTGTGGGTAAGCTCAAAATAAATGGCTAATATTTGAGAATTATATAAAAATGTTCTCTGAGATTTCAACATTCATTTATTATATAACATCGACTTATTAAAGACAGCAATATATATAGGATGTTTTATGTGAAACATATGGGTACATATGTACAAATAAATAAATCATTCATTTCAGTTAATATTTTATGTTTCGATCTATATTTCTGTTTACAGATCAAACAATTTACTTCGTGTTAGCATCTGTCATTGGAGCATTTCTCTTCCTGATAATTCTTGCAAGGATGGTTATACAAGAAAAGAGAAATAAAAATAGAAAACATTCAGGTGGGTTAAGCAAACTGATATTATTCTTAACAAGAGAGCGATAGTGATGATTAAGAAAGTCAAACCCCAAGAAGCGTTCCCATTGAATTAAGATAAAGAAAGAACAGCAACATTTTTGGTGACATATCAAGTCACATCAGACTGACTTCCGGAGGCTTCTTCCATCTTTCAGTACTAAAATTTGAAACTGATTGGTCCAGTAGTTGTGATGAAAAGCGATTTTAGCACAACAACAACCCCAAACATCCCAACAAGACTAACAACAACAATATTTGATTGTAAACCAATTACGCCCTCTTCCTGTCTGATAATGTTCAATGAACCTTTAACTGTCTATCATATATGATAGAAGACAAATATATTATGAACAATGTTGTAACATTGATGTTTCTTGCTAATGGACCATTGATTGAACTGTGGGTGTTCACGAACAAGAATCTCACAGGAGAATATTAAATGAAGAGAAAAATTGCTGGATTTATCAAAGTCACATGATGCTCTTAATTGTTAAACTAATTAGTCATTCTCATAAAAAAACTAGTACTGGTACCCTGGCATAAGGCTGGAGTGAATCATATCATTGATTATTTCATACCCTTTCCCATCCGTTAAAATGTAAAAATGAAAAATTATCCCCTGAGCTTAACATTAAAATACAAATAGTATTAAAGAAGTAAATATAATAGAATATTACAGTAAATGTTTGCATTACATCCCTACTTATTATTCTACTTTGTTTTCTAATGCTAAAAGTTCACCTTCCATTACTATTTGGACTAATTTACAAGAATTCAAAGTGGACCAACAGAAATATTCTTATTTCATGTTATTTGCCCAAAATTTTGAGAATGTCTCATTAATACCACAGTCTCCTTACCAATAAATCTCAAAAATTGTTAATACAGGTGAAAGAAGAATTCTTGTTATAGCAGATAACAGCGACAACAGTAGATTGGATGAAATACATTCAATGATTGCGCGACTGAGGCATGAGTTCAATTTACAAATAGCAAGTAACTGGGAAAACAGAGTAATAATTGGTAAAGATTGGATGGATTGGTATCAACAAGCCATGAGCAATTCCAATACTATTCTGTTTATAGTAAGCTATAAAATTTTTTGCGATAGTCTTACTTTGACTAAAACATTGCATTCCGGGCAAGAAATCAAACAGGCATTCAATCAAGCACATTCTTGCAAGATACAAGGAAGAGCAGAAGTTATCATTCTTCTTACTGGTAAAGTGAACAGAATTCGGATGTTGTTAGCGAGACAAAAAACACATTATGTAGTATACAGCATGCAGAACCACTACAAAGATTTTTTGCTGCATATGACGGGCAAAACAGCATCAAAAGACAAAATAAAATATTTGATGAGTGCTATTAAAAACTGTGATCAAAGGAATGAAGAAGCAGACACATTAGTATAAATATGAGAGCATATTCAATATGTAAAAATGTTGAAATCAGCTCATCAAAATCACAAGTTAAGAGGATCAAAAAAGTCAACCAATAATATAGTGAAATATGGAGTAAGATCAAAAAATTTAAATGGTCCTTCTGTCTATTCACACACCATGCAGCTAGTTTTTACGAGCAAATACCAAACGAGAATGACTAGAAAAGCATGTCTGTCAGTTTTATATTGTCTATATTTTTCTTTCTTTGTTTACACATTCATATCCTTATAGGACTTTCATTTTTGTGGAATGCGAATGTGATTTTTCCAGTCTCATTAATGTAAGATACACAATTGCACTGCCAAGCTTATTATTGACTCAATTTTTATTTATTAATGCAAATGACGTGAACACCATTTTTTATAATTTGTTTCATATCTTTGCATCTTACAAACCACCAAGTATTTTTGTATATGAAGAAAGCTACAAAAATTTGAAAAAATTCATTCAATTCGGATCAGCCCCAACTTATTACACTCTGGGTTGATGGGTATTGGAGGACTTCTTAAGAAAGCAAGGACTAAACCTGAAATCTTTCTTGATGTAAACATAAATAAAATGGAAATTAGAAATGATATATCTTCATTGTCAATTGATTTGCTTAATATTATGAAGCATTATCTGTAATATGAAACTGCATTAAATATAAATCTAGACATGTCAGCATTGTTGTATAGTGTTTTTTTAAAATGGGGAAAAAAGATCCTTGCTGATATTGAATACTACACTGAAAATGGAAAAAAATTTTACTTTTCGATTTAATCCAGACACTAGATTTTATACACCACTAACGAATTATAACCCAATTGTCGCCACTCAACAATGAAGGTTTATATGGCCAGGAAGCACTTTTAAGGTGGAACGATTAGTCCAGAACATAACAATCTACCATATGCAATAATATCAGTCCAACTGATATATAGTTAGTGTAATTTTCCCCTAATGAGATTCAAATGTCATACACATAAAGGTATACGTTGAATAATATTATAAGGTGTTAAAGAATGCAGGAGTGGATGAAGAAATTCTTCAGGCAATGTCCAACAAAAATGTGTCTCCATTCTGCGCATATGAAGAACAATAACAGCATTGATACTTAACCTCTGATAGTGGGGTAGCCGAACAAGTAAGTATAAGTGAAAATCATCAATGCAAATACTGTAACACTCCTAGTTGTTAAATTCATTGTAAAATATAACTTTCAAATTGTAAATTCTTTAATCGATCAAGCAGTATTACTTAATTGAAATATTATAAATACAATTACAAATGAAGGGAAAATTAATCTATTGTTTCGTGAAAAATCAAGTCATATTGAAAAAATCAGTTTCTAAAGACAAAAATAGTGTGAAAATGATGTAACAGAATGATAGATATGATTAACCAGGATGTTTATATGAACACTGGCAAGTGTTAGGATAAGCAAGTTTCCGAAACCATCATAAATAATATGATGACCTATTTTGAAGTAGTGTCAATGATGATACCTTCTCAGATTACACCACCGAATCGAAAAATGTAATAAGTTTGTTTATTGTATGCATAAAATTAATGTGAAATAAATCTGTAACCTGTTTCTACTGGTTACAAATACAGCAGTCATGGGGTTGTTATGAAAACGGATTTTGAAGTAGTGAAACCATACAGCAATACACACATAAACAAAGAGAATGTATATTTGAAATTTCGGTCGAGAGGAACATCACACATATATATACAGCATGCACAATAGGATCGTTATCGTTCTTTAGTGGAGCAGTCATTCAGACGACGCAAGAAAATGAAGGAAATCTCATTATGTGTCGTCCTTGCTATATCTGCACTGACAGAGAATGTCCATGCCAGGAAACACTCAGTCAGATGTTTGGATGAGATTGATTCTGAAGACATGCAACCAAACATAACGGATGGAGGTTTGCCTTGCACCGCAGAACTATGTGAGTACAAGTTATTATTTACTGCAGAAAAATACTGTACAAGATCCAAACTAAGTTTAGAATCATCCCACAAAATATACCTACTCAAAATATAATTAAATCAAGTCTCAGGTATTTTAAATCCAGTTTCGTTCTAATTGTCATTTGATATAAAATAGGTGCAAGAAAAATTTGTGATAACAGATTGAAATTTTTGATGTGTGACAAAAAAATATCTGAAAACTAAATTAAATATTTATTGGAACAACGATACGAGTATAAAATAATAAAGATTATTGATAATAAAGATGAAAGTAACAACAATTATGTATCAGTAACAGTTCGTTTGAACAAATTACTGTGGGTTCTATGAGTTTCTTTTTTGCGTACGATGATGTCATCAAAAACTGCACACCTTGTGGCGGTTCCGCTTTCGCTTTAGTCGTGAAAATTGCTGTACTGGTAGTCTACTGTGACAGATTGCATACTACTACTTTGTTCTGGCCTTCTGCCTAGGGTGTTCGAGCACTGAATTTTTGTTCGAGTACCGCAGCATTTTTGACTAGAATTTTTTTGTCGACTACCAACTTTTAAGAGTAACGAGTCGTTCGACTACTGAGGTATCACAGTATATTCTTTGGATGTTTTTATACGAGAATTGGGTCATGGTAACAATAAGTACATTTAACATTGTGCATTGCAAGCTATTGAAAATGTAACAAAATTGTTCATGTAAGCCTGATGTCAATAATTGCATTACATTTTATGTGGGCTACAAAGAACTGTTTTTAAACATTGAAAAATGTTAATACTTTTTACCTAATGTAGTCACAAAAATGGCTTATAAATCTCAAAGTATGCTATATATCTAAGTAGTGTGGTTTCTGTATGGCGAAAAATAAATCACGGATTCCTGAATCATTTTTTTGTTTTTTCGTACACATTTTATTCTTCTTTTATTCGAATAACATATGTAAAGATTTTGTGAGCTTGACAGTTGTCTAATATGACCTTCAATATGTTGTATAAATCTTTTTTTTATCGCTAGCTGAGGATTTGTTTGAGGGTTATTACAAATTCAATCTATTTTTAAGTGACCAATTTTAAAAGAATAGAATTATAAGATTCATCTTACCGATTTAAAGTGAAACAGATGTTTTGTTTTACCAATGCCAAATTTGTTGCGCAAAATGACTATTTCCAATCAAAATTTGTCACTTTCTGTAAATGTCCTCTTCCCCCTATTGTTTCTTTCAAAAAGGTTTTCATAAAATTCACTTGTTTCACTATCAAGTGATTGTTTCACTACAGCATGAACATATTTTTGACTTCATCCTATCATCTCCATATTTTGAGGGGAAGACATTACCACTGTGATTACGCAATCCAATAGACAAATTCCAATGCACAGTATATACGTCACATTTGAGAATTTACGTAACCTTTCCACAGACGAAATATATTCTCTCACGTACCAAATTTCACTTTCGTCTAAAAACAAGCAATCTCTTCCTATTTATCCCAAAATATTTGTTTGAATGTATTATTGTCGGATCCAATCTCGAAATTCATATTTTCACACATTTCGGTTTCACAAAAATTGAGGAAATCTGATATTTTCTGTTTAGGGTGTCCACCTCAATGGAATAGAACACAGAAAATTCCACCGAAGCCACGATTACATAAGCTTCGTTATTACACCTATAAAATTAATGGTAAAAATCAGCGCAATATTGGCCTGAGAATCAAATGGTCAAATACAGGTAAGAAACAAATTCCTCACTATCAACTATTCTAATAATTACTAGAGTTCGACTGTTGATAATAATGCATTTACAAAACTATTTTGAAGAGCAGAATTCCTCTATTACCCATGGTAAATAGAGACCCATTTCCTATATTGCTTAATTTTTCTTATATTACATTTTGTACTCTTTCCACTGGAAGCAAGGCTTTGTTCAAGAATCCACTGCTAGGTAGGAAAATACTTTAGTTTGAAAGGACTGCAGGCGCTCCGGAAGTATTTGTACCAAGATGACGTACAACCTGAACAACTCTAACATGGTAAGCATACTATGTTCAGGTTGTGCACCATCCTGGTACAAATACTTTTGAGAGCACCAGGACTGCATCTGCCAGTTTCCGCATTGCCTACACAATTTATTGCACCACGGACAAGGTGGTGGGCGTGAGCATCAAACCCACTCTCTATAAAATGGCGAAAAACTTATTTTTTTCATTTTCGGTAGCTGCCCCTTACTGTCCCAAAATGAATTTAATTCTAATATATTTCAACTGATTGCATACATATGATTGGTGTGGTAGGAACTTACAGTCCTTCTAATTTGGTATTTATAAATATCCATCTTGTGAAGGTTTGTTTAGGACCAAGGGCAGCGTGGTATATGGTCACTCAAAAGGAGCCATAAATTTCTAATTATTCCTACAAAAATGAAGGAAATTTATTCAGCACTTGTGTTTGTGTATGGCTGTACCCAAATGTTTCAGTAATCTAGGACGCTTTGCAAAAAGTCAGGCCCTCTCCTTTTTGTTAGATCATTGTGAACAGCTATTTTATTTACAAGAGAAAGAGAGAGAGAAAAACATGTTTTAACATTTTGCAGCATCGCATTATCAAAATTACATCAAAGGATATTCTTTGGCAATGTTTAGCATTAATATGATGTATGACTTTCGAATATGCTTCAAGACTACAAATGTGAAAAGCCAAATGGAAAGTAATGAGGTATGGTAAAGGATAGTGCATTTTGATAGATTATTTTATTTGATAGAAATAGGTTTGTTATATAAATGGCTTAGCAGTGTTTAATCACTTTCATTATTTTTTTTAACTCTGGTCAATAGAAGTGAGACCTTACTATCTCTAAAAAGATGTAAACTTGATATTTTCATCATCATAGTTTATTGTTGTTAAAATATTCAAGAAACAATGAAAGCCACAATACTATAAAAAGACTTCACAAATCACGAGAAAAATTTATTATGCATTTTTGAATGTTGATCTGCTAATTACAAGAATTAACGCTAGCAGAGACTTAATGTCAAACTCATGAAATTGTTACATACATGGTAATGTATGAGATACATCTCACACTAACAATATCATGTTTTCAAGAAAGATTAAATCAACATCTCTATTTTATTACAATATTCTAATACATTATGAAGAGTAGTAATATGACATTCCAAGATTCTTGACATTACAATTAAGATTGAGTAATTTGCAACGTAATTTCAAATTTTCAAAGCACTCCTGTGTGCAGAAATCAGTGCAATGTTAAGTAAGTTTTTAATTCAATGTATCATAAAAGTAATAAAATTTGAGATAGGATAGGAATTCCATATCCATCCGAGTGGAGAGGAAAGTCGATTATTTGGCTTAATCATATGAAAAACCATGGCTTTTCGTTTGGTTACCAGTCTAAGTCAAGTGTGGGAATAGCAAACAAATTATTTATTCGAGATTGATGTTACGTAAACCGCCTACGATGGTGAGAAATCCAACAATGCTCTGTAATTATTCTCCACAGGATTCCAACTTGCGAACCCATGCAGGGTGATCAGAGATGCGATGGCAATCTTATTGCCTCTCGCTTAGCACGATGCGTCAATTGCTCTTAATGTAGCTTCGCATCAACTGTTACATATCTTCACCTGCTAAGTTTTACCTCATTTCTATAACTATAAGATTGGAAATTGTTGATCATTTTGATATCTTGAATCTTGAAATTCCCAACAACAAAATGAAACCAACATCTGAATGAAACTTGTTGTTTTTATGTTTTAGATTGAATTTTTATACTGGTACAAATGTAAGGATGAAGGGTGTGTTCAAATTCTACCAGGAAAGACATATTTTCTTGAGTTAGCTCCAAATCCTATGAGTGTATATAAAGAAAATGAGGACGGGATGCATGGCAGACGAAAAATCACCATACCAGGTATGTTAATTATATTATCAAACAACCTTCAAACATGCCTTTCACTCTGAACAAGGTGCTATGCAAGCGGCCAATGATATCTAAAGTTATGTTTGGAGCTACTATCATTTAGGATCGGAATCTTTCATATTTGGGGTTAGGTGGAGGGACCAGAGGGATTTGTGCCAGAGATGTGTAACCTGCAATGTCAACACAGTTACGATAAGTCTAATGCTTTAACTACTAGGCCATCGAGCCTTTCTTATAAATATATCTTGAAAGAACCCCATACGTTTTGACCAAATAAAAGTTTGATTTTTTAACCAAAGCATATTCCATTGAAATAATACACAAAGATTTATTATTTATCAATTTAGGTTGTGATAATGAAAGAATAAGAAAATATCAAGGATGTCCTGGCAATGGTGAGTATTGTATTTCGCAATTTTAAATTTCCGACGACATCAAGCAAAAGATAAGATAAATTGCATTCTTTATCAAGGTGCTTTTGAACGGTAGAAAAAACATTAGAAACTCAAAACATTTCTCAAACACATAAGTGCATATTATTGATCTATTATTGGATTTAGACATCAGTTAAGATAGGATGGCAATAGACAAAGCGTGTAAAGCTATATATTCCAACTATTCAAAGTTGTTCATCAAACAGAGGCAGTGAGAATTGAGTACTAAACGATAACACCCAAACCATTTTTTTACGAAAGTCTAATGATAGGAATAAATTTTAAATAATCCTTGACTTTTATTTATATCCTACGATCCCACAGAAAAAAACAGAAGGAAAAAGGCTAGACAGAACAATATTGAAATGGCCTCTGATGAAAGCACAATTTTGACAGCTGTGCTAGATCCAGGTACAAATGATCTTGTTATGTTTCGAAACCATGCTACCATGCAAATTTCAGTTTTATCGCTAGACCTGGCTTCTAATCTGCTTTTCGATTCATCTTACATATGAGAAGAGTTGAATGAGAAGTTCTTTAAATCTCTCTGCGACAGGGAGAAGTACAGCAATTATTTTACATACAACCCACCCATTTGAAAATGTGAATCTTATTCATTTGTCCAGCCAATTGTACAATTCGTACAGCTTTAATGCCCTATGAAGTGTCGATTACCTTGGTACAATGATTCATTTTTTTTACCAATTAATAAATTATATATAAATTCTAGAGACAATATATTCAGGAGATGGCGAAGAAGATACTTTCAGTTATACAACCACAAAAAAAAAGCACAAAGGTGACCTAAATATAAAAATTTTATATTTCTGAAGCAGTTTCATACCCCATACAACCTCCGGAGGAGGAATGAGGTCAAGTGTAAACCGAATTTTCATTAAGTACTATATGGTATTAGGAAAAAAACTCAATTTCAAATTGGTCATAATATTTTATTTACAATATTGCACATTAATAACAAAATATTGTACATATTATGCATAAGTATATTGTATAGGAAAAATTGGTGTAGTGTTGGGCTTATGAAAAAAAGTACACGATATGATAATCTCTGATTAATGAGAACTGACCTAAGAAACCATTGCAGATTTGGCAAAATGTCAGATAATGAGGAAGTTTACAGTACTTTTGTAAGTATTGTCAAGTGTAAAGAAATTTCAGTAACCATGCTTCAGAAAGCCTTTTTTTGCTTCAAGTATCTCCTAAATAGAAATCTGCCAAACAGAAACTTTTTTCAGTAATTATTATTGCTAAAAATTTTAGCTGCATAACTAAAGAATGAAAATCACTAATGATAAGTATACAATAATATAAATACGGTAATTAGATTTTCATCAATATAAAAAACAATATGATATAAATATGTTCCACACCACCAAGTGAGTTTGCTTTTTCCAGTATTCACTGGAATTTCTTCACAAAATGTTCAGGGCTTGATGCCAGACTTTGAGCAAACTTAGTATAGAATAGGATTTACATATTTGTCCTGGGAGAGAGAATAACCGATAAAACACCTTAATCATATGGTGAAACGCAGCCTCTCGTCCGGTTACCAGTCCATGTCGGGTATGAGAATAGTTAGCCAGTTATTTGTTTCGAATATGTGGACTTAATGGTGGAGAAAACGTAAACCACCCTCCGTAAACTTGCATTTAAAATATCAAAAACATTTTAGGATTAAGGTTCGAACATATTTATATTGTAGGGATATCGATGCAGTGATGCAACCAATGGGATCTAACAACTTTACAGGTACAGACATTAACAAAAGCTATCAAGTTGTCACATTGGTATTGACCTTGAGTGCACTAGCAATTTTCTTGATGTTTATATTGTGGATTGCAGTGAAGAGATGCAATTCAAAAACAGGTAATCACCACTAAAGGATCAGATATATCAACAAATATATCTTCAGATTGTTCATACCAGGGTACTCCCGTAGTGTGCGTGTACCAGGTTAGAGTTAGGCCATAATTAGATTCCGATTTTGGCCCATGGGTTTCAGTTCCTTTACACAACTTGATGTAAAGTTGGCGAACAAAATTAGTTACCTCCATATTGGTACACACGCTACTGGAGTGCCCATACCAGTGTGGTAATGTCTTGTCTGTCTATTTACACAGTGACAATTGTCACAGAACCAGACAATGACATGAAGAATAAAGTGTTTCCATGTTTATTGAATAAGTGATTATATGAAATAAAAGCTGGAAAAGTATGGAACTTGAACTAAAAATTTCCCAGTTTGACATGGTTTACTCGATTTTTATACCTTGATATGTTGGGCAATCCAAGTATCAGAAAAACAATTCGCCAAATAACTTCTGATAATGATAATAATTTCTGACTAACTACTAACTACAAATTAGTACTTTAATAAGAATAATCACAATGTTTCATATGTCTAATACTTTTTACGTTTTTCTACTTTGTTTAAGTACAAACAAATCAGAAGGAAGTTCTTTTTCTTGAAAAGACAAACAACATGAATTCACTGCACTCACTGGCATCACAGTGGCTTGTCTCAGAAATCAAATCACAAGGTCATGTCAAAGTAACATACAGCAAATGGGAAATGCTACAACTTGTAGAAAGTCCTATGCTATGGATGAATGATAAAATAGGAAAAGCTGATATCATTGTTCTTCTTTTTGCTTCAACTGACACTCAGACATTGCCTAAATCGTTCAGAGTCTTGAATGATAAACCAAGTTCAAGCAAAAATATGGATAATTGGCTAGAAAAAAAATTCTATGAAATATCCGCTGCAAAACATCAAAAAAGAAAGTTCTATCAGGCATCGTTTTCTGACAACAACAACATCTCTTACCAGACTGCAACAATGAAAACATATTATTTGATGGAAGATTTAAAAGAGTTCTATACTGCTATCTGTGGAGGTCAAGAATATTCCTTAATCCTGGACAAGACCCATAAATTGTACAAGTTGAGTGAAACTATAAAAAAATCTCAAAATCATGTCATTCACAATGAAGATAGCGGGATACCCAACTTTACAGATCTAAAAAATGAAAGTAGCCTGATACAAAATAATGGAAGTGGAGCAAGAAGAAAAACAATTACAATCAAATGAAGATGAATCTTCGTAATTTCATAAATGGTTTTTCGTTCAAATGATCATCTGATTTATTCATATAGGACTCTTGCTGCATAAAATAACCTGCTTAGTGTGTTGTTTAATCTGCTTTTTTTCAAGTGTTAATCCAAAAGGTGTGCTGTGCAATAAATGCTGTGTGAAAGTGAGACTTATGCTATGTTGTAATCATTGTGGGGTCAATTGAAAGGGAAAGATCGTGAAATCGTTGGTATTAAATACAACGGGAGATGATCGAAGATTAATTTATAGGTATAAAGGCAATAGGCAAAACCCTTCGTCCAGCGGAATTCTTATTCCAGTTGGTGACATATTGGCAACAACAAAGAGAGATAATGTCAGAAATCACGGCCATGGAGCCAAATAAAATTTACAAGATACTTTGTCTTGAAATTCCAAAGCATATAAAAAGCAATGCTGATTACTGGCTCCCAGATTGAGGGAATTTCTGATTCAAGCCAATAACTCTGTGAATTCCAGATTTGACCGCAAAGGCTTTTGAGTATGCAAGCCTTGTTTACTTGTATGCCGACAATTTCTTATTTTTTGAGTTACGAGCTACGTCAAAAATGCTGCAGAGGTCTGAAAGTCAAATTCATTTTATATTTTACATAATTTTAAAACATATTATTGGTGTTGGTTTTCAAATAGCTATATACAGGTTGCAAGCCACATCATACCCAAATTGTAATTGCAGTGAATGGGAAATTCCTGAAGCGATATATATTGCACACGCAATAATGCAAAAAATAACGATACTACATCAAATATTCAATGGCTCTAATTTATTAAAAATCAATGCCATAAACAAAACCCATGGGGATGATTAATAAGATATAGGAAATCCAATAATAGATTTCAGGAAGCCAATATTGCTGGTATCCCCACCTCTTCATAAAACATTAGTTACATTACTTAAAGAATAAACATTTTAGCACAAGACATGATGATATTATGTTTCCGTAATTCCAATGGATGTTTAGACAATGGATATGTATTAAGTTACACTTTTTATTCTAAAACAAAAAAAGTTTAGATGATTGAATGTGGACGAAACTGGCAGGAGCTTGGTAAGGTTATGTTAAAAATTTGAGTTCAATTTTAGAAAAAAAAATTCAGTAATATTAAAATTATGACAATGATTTCCTCATATATGACATAATTTCTTAGATGAAGAGATACTCAATCGATATAATCTACAACTACAATGAGATGTGTTTATTTAGTAAGAATATAAACAGATTACAAACACAGTCAGCTTAAGTTACAGGCTTTACAATGACATACCATTATGTCACCAATGGAAAAGGCCGTTACATTTAGCTTTCTTGATGATATTCATCAAAAGTAAAAGTGGGAATTTATTTTTGAAAGATTTTTTAAATTCAGCATTATCTAGTTCATGTATAGAACCAGTTTTCTACCTTTTTGGAAGCGGAACCCCAAACTAGCATTCCAGAAGCTCGAGAAACCAAAGTGCAATAGTTTAATTGCAAAATATTGTCTGAATTATGTGAGCTACAAATATATGTAAAAGCAAACTTTATACATGTAAAACAAATGATCTCCTTAAGCATCTCGATTACATTTAAACGGTATACATATAAATGTATTATTACAGACTCTCAAATTTGGAAGAAAACTGAGCCCCTGGACTGTATTGGCGGAACTCTAAGGCGCAATAGATTGTTGTTTAACTTTGATTGAAAACAACTTATGTAGAGTATAATACTATTGGCCATCCATCAACTGATGTAGAGTATAGTACTGATAAGTTGTACGTAAATAAAAAATAAAATTTTTGCAGCTGATGATAATTTAATTTGTGTTTACTCAAATAGGTTTAGGATAAAAATGGAGCAATATTTCAATACAAGATTATTAGGTTGCATTTGCATATTGCTTCATTTCATACTGTCTACCGTCAAAGCTGAGAATATACATCATGAGCATTGTCTTCAATGGTGCATGACAAAGTATAATGTTAAGTGTTCTGAAATAGTGGAATGTGAAGCTCATTATAGTAAGTATTCTTTTAACTGAAACTAGTTTGTAGTTTCCCAAAGAACTGTTTCATTGATATTTGAATGAAAGCTAATAAGTTTGTCTGCTTTCAGCTACCAAAATGTGGTTTCTAATAACGTAACATGAAATCAGTCTATGTAATGAATAGTAAATCAGGTCCTGGTATAGTGACTAAATAGTTTTTTGATATTCATTTCAATAAATATTTATTAAAAGTGAAGATCCCAACATCAGTAGACAGATGGCAAGTGCATTAAAAATATACATGGTGTTAATGAAGTTCTAATTTTTTTTTAAATTGCAAAATGAATTCATTGACGGAATATGAAGTTTGTTTGTCTTTATAGGCTTATGAAATTAAGTAAAATATTTAAATAAACACTGACTGAAATTAAACACACATGGTTAAGATATATTGAGAAATGGTCTTCATAACAAAATTATAATTGCAACGGGACATCATCAAAAACCTGTTTATGGATGCCCACTGTATATGATAAAATAATTCAAAGTTTTTGTGATGCAAATGTATACTTGTGACCAGAGCAGAATATTGAAAAGGAGTACAAACAGGGATGCCAAAACAAACTGAATTGTATTTGATATATCGTAAATAATCTTTTGTTATGTGAATAATAAAGATATCTCTTCATTGAAAAAAATGAGACTTAAAGCCATGGAATCGGTATCTGGTAGGCCCATAAAATCATATCTTGAATAAACTTTTAATATCTATAATTTTTTTATATCAATCTTAATATGCATATATTACCGGTAAGTATCATTATATTGTCTTTGAATAGAGCTGAATTAAAAATATAATAGAATTGTATATTTACTAACAATAATTAATAATAAATTATTTTGTTTAATCCATTTCTGATATCAATGTTTATAATTGGTGTCCTATTTTACAGATGAAATAATATTAAAAGAAATAGGGGAGCCTCGTCCCATCGCAAATTACCTTAAGGTCACACCTTATTGCTATGAGCATGACAACAGCAATTACAGCCATATTGGTTTGAAAATTTCATGGGAGATTAATGGTAGGTGCAGTAAAAGTATAAGTAATGCAATTCTGATTAGTCATATTATTACACCCGTAGTATATGTAACAGGCTTAGTGTTAGGCTTTATTAACACTATTCCGATTTTCCTCAATCTTTCCGCTTAAACTGAGAATATTTTAGTTCTATTACGAGTTCGGGGACTGTCTGTGTTAGGCAAGTGAATATACCCAAGTACTTCTGGAGCGCCAGCATATGAGTAAATCCACGATTTCAGTTTAAAATATATGAACCTTATAACAGACCTAACATTGATTATAAAAGAATCAGAAAATGTAATTGATGTTTTGATTCAATTATCAATTAAGACTTGATGGAATCGCTGTCCTAACCTAATTATAATTTTATACAAAATCAAGTTTTTCCTTCCACTATGCAGGTCAGTATATGAGAGATGAGTTGGTGACCGAATTTCATCTGGAAATTCAAGAGTTTGGTGGGCATAGCACAGTATCCAACTTCAATGTTCGCATCACTCCGAACATGTCAATACCCTTCAACAACTACGTGAGTTACAGTATATAATGGTATAGAAAAGTATATAATCTATAACATTATGAATTTTGTTCAATAAGAATTGTTGAGAGTATTTTTAATATGGCGTAAATATACGTCATTTGCTCTGAACAAAGATCAGTAAAAGCAGCAACTGGTAGGTGATGGGATACTAAAGTTTGGAAGAACCAGAATTTTTCAGATTCTGCATTGCTTACTCAATTTACTACACTCCGAGTGAGGTGGTAGGCATGAGACATGAACCTGAGATTGTACCCTGCAATGTCAGCATATTGAAATAGAGATTTTTTTCTTTCAATCATGTGTCATGACATTGATTTAAAGCAATGAAGCTGCATAAAAAAAATAAAAAAGTGCTGGCTGGATTATCTACTATGAAATCCCTTTTATGAGACAACTTACATTTAACACTAAACAAAGCCTTAAGGGGGGCAAACATAATTGGCTTATTTATATTCTCACTTATGGCAACTTTTTTGGATTTCTTCCTTACGTGTTGTCTCATGTACTTTAATTTTTTGTACCATGGCGGAGTTTTAAGTAAATGCAAACAGCAGTATTTATATTATTTTCAAGATTCATTTTGAGTATTTCTATCTTGGATGGGACAGTGATAATGTGCCAGAAATATCAGAGAACGTCAACTATACTGTGGAGCTTGATTCATTGCCACTTTTGGTAGAAAAGAAAAATTCGGAAATGAATATCACTCCTCAAACAATTACAAGGGAATTTAAAATACCAGGTAACACAACATTAATATTTTGATATTCGAACGAACTATAAGATTTTGTACAGCTTCACGATTGATGTAACAAATTTTCAGTCCGGGAAACAGATTTTTTTAAAATGGTATCAACCTGATGCTATCATCATTTGAGCGGGATATGGAAATAACATTAGATGAATCAAATTTGGGCTGAAAACTGCAAACGAAATCATGTTCAAGAGTCGAGACATTATTTTAAGTCATGAATTTTGTAAAACAGTCGTACTTTACTGAAGATGGTGAACTTCTTGATTAATATTTTTTAACTTTTATGCTCATTTCACGACTCCAACTAACAACATATACTGGTTCCAAAGTTCATCAAGTTTGAGTCAGGTTAAATCTTGTTAATTTCAAAAATATTGGTCATTTTATGACTCTTTCCAGAGAAATTTTATTTATTATATTTTCAATTCAACAAAACAGATTTTTATTTTATTTTTTGATTTCTCATAGCAAATTTTCGTAAAATGAATAACTGCACAGCACCCGATGAATCAAGTAAGTCACATTCTTAATGTTTTAAATATTCACAAAAACTTAATCTGAATGAATATGTAAAATATGTTAAAAATGTTCACTACCTACTAGTAATACTTATTCAAAATAAAAATATCACGAGTGAACATTGTTGTTATTACAAACTATATCTTCCTCCAGCCCACTCAGGAATAAGAATTACTGATTTCCATGCCATATTTATCACATGAACACAGTAATAGCAACTTTAATGCTTGCAATGTAACTGCATTCTTTATGTAATATAAAACATGATGTTTGATCATATATGTATGATATAATTTTCCAGTTTGGAATTACATTACATAGATTTTTAGAATACAAGAAATATAGCAATCAAGTTGCAGAAGAAATTTTAGTTTCAAAAAGGGAATTTTATTTAAAGATCTATATAAAATAACATAGAAAGATAAAAAATAATGAAAAAAGTAATATTTATTATAATTATACTTTCTATTACGTAGTTGAACTAGAAAAGGAAGAAACAACAACAATCTCAACAACAACGACAGAGCAAAATGCTGAAATGTTGACAATTGTTGTAACAGTTTCAGTCATCTTTGTGATATTGCTAATCGTCGTAATTGTTGGAATCGTTTCATTTTTGTTTCGAAAGGAGAAAGCAGTCCAAAGTAAGTAGCTATTAATCTCACGATTCAGAATTCAACTATACACAAAGTCTTCTTCTGTCATTCTTTGTCTGATAAGTTCGGTGGCATAGTGGCTTAAACATTAGGCTTAACTATTATAATATGACAGGTTGAAATCTCTGGTTCAATTCCTATACCTACCGCTTCACCCAGAGTGTAATGAATTGTGTATGCATTGTTTAAACTAAAAGATTCTGGTCCTTTCAAACTACAGTTACCTAGCAGTGACTGCTTGTGCAGAGCCTTGTTAGGAGTAAACGACATATAAATATGTCATAAAAAGTATTACCGTGTGCCATCTGCTAGGAGTATACAAATTACCTTGCTCAGGCGACAATCTCATTGGATGAAACTCATTGATTTAATAATAGGTCGTTTTAGGGTGGTTTACACCGCTGATCAATCTCCAATGAATGGGAATTGGTTAACTGATTTCATACGAGGCATTAACTGGTAAGCGAACAAGACTATGCAAATAAAGAAATATCCTCTCTTGAGGCATAATTATGAAATTTTAGATCACTTCAAGTCTTCTTCTAGTTTGGCATCAGAAAAACCTTGAAATCTTTCTACATGCTTAAAATAATAATATTCTTTTTCTTTCGCCATGTCATTGCCAGTGTCATCTCGGCATGAATTACTTCAGTCCCCCCCCCCCCCCCCCCCCCAAGCAGCCACTAATATCTGACAATTCAAACGAAGCAACTATTACCGAAAAGACTGGAATCTTTCACGTTCGCAATTGCCTACACAATTTGGTAAACACTGTCTTGAGGTAAGAGAATGGGATTTGACCCGAAGATGTGTAATCTACGAAGCCATTGTTAAGTCTAACGCCTCAACATTAGGCTATAACATTAAAATCAGAGGACTAACAAGAAATAATATTGTCTTTATTTTTAGATAACCATCGTGCACAGAACATTCTTGTTCTTTTGAATATGGGTGACAGAACAGAAATTGGAAAACAAACAAATTGGATGGCAACAGCTTTAAGCAGAGCTAAAAACCTTGGTCCATTGACCGTGAAATACAATAAGTGGGAAAGCAAATTAGTTGCAGAAAATGGAATTGCTGAATGGATGAGAGAAAGTGTTGCTTGGGCTGACAAAGTGATCATCAGCAGCACACCTGACGAATTGAGAGTGGAGGAAAATGCACTGGCTTTCGAGCGAGCATTTGAGCACACCATGATGACGAGTATTATTGTGGATGATGAAGCATATAAACCCGTATTTGTTGTGCACTTTGAAGACGAAATTTATCACAACAAATGTCCTTTTCTTAAAGACGAAAGATATAAGAAGTTTCACTTAGAGGAAGATTGGCAAGATCTCTGCCGTGATATCACAGACACAGCAACAGGGGAAAAGGAACCATTACAAAATGGAAGTCGTCAAAACTCGTACACAATAAACAAAACAACAGGACAGCTTGAAGAAAAAGTATGACAATATAAAAAAATATAACTTAATCATGCTATTGCAAAATGATCAGGTCATATGAGACGAAAATTTTGTGAAAATAGTCAGAGTGTATTAATCGATGGTATTTATAGAACTTCCGATTGTGTTACAAACTATAAAATGGAGAAGACCACCAACAAGTTGAATCACAACACAAAAATGAACCATGAAAACTTGCTAAAATGCCTTAGTTACACTCTGATCTTCTAGGCAACTTCTAAGTGTAATTACTTATTCTATATTAAACAGAAATATTGAATACTTACCATTACCAACACAATCATGGTCCGTGTGTGTCAAAATATTGAAATAACTGCATATTTCAGTTCCTCTCTTCTCACATTTGTGTGAGCATACATTGAGCAAATCACAAAACTCAGTAAAAACTATCTACATTTTAAATTATTGTTAGTAATTTTTGTATTTCTCTTCAAATGATTACATTCTGAAGAATAGTGATAATTAATCATTAGAAAATTTTTAATCAAACCTGAGAGAAAAATGCTGTGACTGTCACTCTCTGTGGAACATAGACGCTTGATATGAATGGATTCAAGAAGGTGACGATATCTGCAACGTCTGTAGTTTTGTATCTTGCCAATCCACTGTTTAAAAAAATACTCATGATTTCATGTAACATTCAGTGGGCATTCGTGGTTAAAGCATTAAACTATGATGGATCACAGGTTAAAAATTTCGGGCTCAAATACAACCCAACACCTCACCTAGTATGTAATAAATTGGGTAGGCAATGCAGAAATGGAAAGATTCCGCCATTCCAACTTATAGTAGTTTCCCTGCGGGGGGGGGGGGTGCAACCTGCGCCCCACAATGAAAAATTGTGCGGCCGGCGGAGAATTCCAATCTCTCACAATGCCCTAACAGCTTCATAAGATCAATAACCAAAATTTTTGTGCCTGCAATTACCAGAAAGCCTATGTTAAATGAAAGTGCAGCCCGCAGTGTCACCCAGTTATTTGTATCTGGCCATTCTGTATTGAAGGTTGCACACCCCTGGTGTAAATGCCTTGTGAAAAATTTTTGAGTTCAGAATTTTGAGTTTGTTTGTGATGTATATGCAAATGTTTCATAAAACCTTAATCAGCATATTGAAATACAGGAGTTTGCATTCCAATGACTAAGAGCTACTTAGACCTAAATATGTTGATTGTCTATCTTTAGGTGATACCCAACGTTGATTGGGCAACCAGCTTAAACGCCAGAAATAAAAATACAAAATTTCGATTTTAAAAAGGTTGATTTTACATCCGATAACAAAAACTCACATACCTCGCAAATGTTGATATTGCCTCATAAAACTTTTCTTCATCTTCTGATTCAAAGTTGTTCCACATCATTTTTTCCACAAAAAATTGACTGATGTCTCTCCCACATGTAGCAGCTATCAGGCAATAAAGTGAATCTATTGCCTGCCTAGAAAACGGAAAAAGATATTTATTAACTATGAAAAAGGAATGCTAATAATTAGGTGGTAGATATACAGAGTCAAAGTTTCGTATGTTTTAATTAGAATTAAATTTGTAAATTTGAACTTCTCAAAAATCGGGAGCAGGAGTCGAGATTTTGTTTTTCACAGAGTCTGGATTTCTCATTTTTGTTAGAGATATTTAAATATAAAATTTTCCATAGAAACTCAAAATAGAGCATTTATCAATGAAGGTTGCATTTGAAGAAGTTTTTATTATCAAAACTTGATTTGAAATCTCTGAGCTGGAGTCGAGCCGAAATTTTTATCAGCCTTCAATCAGACTCCCCAGCATGCAAGTAACAGTACTCACTCTCTGGGAACAACTCAATGGAGCATGATTGCGGGGTACTCCCGTAGTATGTGAACCAAGATGGTGGATACCCGGAACGTAGTATGTGTACCAGGTTAGGGTTAGGCTATAATTTCAGGTACAAATATTACGGGAGTCATTTGACTAGTCCCCAAACTCGTAATACAACTAAAATAAGGAAAATTGGAATAAAATTATGGCCTACTCTTAACCTGGTACACATACTACGTTCCGGTGTCCGTCATTTTGGTACACATACTTCGAGAGTGTCGATTGCATTGTTGGGATTAAGGCCGAGTACACACAAGTTCAGCCATTTTTGCAATGTTGGGCAATCAGCTACCCATTCTTGATTTAAATGTTAGAGTTAGACAATAGCAGCTAATGACTAGCATTATATATGACGTTTCTAAGGTATATGCACATTTTCTAAAATGAGTGAACCTGTTGTTAGTGTGTTCAATACATTAGAGAACCTGTTATTAAGATTCCGAATCCTGTCACTACATGTATGTGTATGTTGACTTACCGAAAAGGGTTTACTTCAACTTTTGGTGGAGGACCAACAGCTCTCATAGACCCAACTCTGATCAGACATACAGCAACTGTTCTTTGGAAAATACTTCCTGATTTTGAATTTTTTTTCACTACTTTATCTTTACCATTATCATTAGATGATGCCTCTAACACTTCACGAAGGGCGCAAGATGCCTTAAAAAGGTAATAATAATTGTAATTTGAAAAATATAGAGAAATTCAAGAGCACTCACTCAGAGGTGAAAGAGACTGAGTGAGTATGTAAAATCATGAGCAACTGCTGAAACTATATATAACCATAACAGTGCATTACGTGTTAGAAAGTATCGATTGGCGAGAGAATGAAAATAGTTATGTTCATGAGTGGTGATGAGGTAGTGAATTTTACATGGATTTCTTGAATAAAAAGTTGTCCTGCAAAAGCTTTTCGTACTGATGGCACAGAAGCCGTTGATTCCACAGCCAAATTGAGGCAGTGGTCACCAGTAACCCATAACAATGGATTACACAATCCTAGTAAAACACAATTTTATCATTGTGACTTTTGTAGTTTTATATTTTTTTTTCTTCATGTGTATAGCAGATCTATACTGATAAAAGCATTCCCTCAACACAGGTACTCACAGCAATCAACTGAGTGGTTGCCGTTCTTGTGAATTCTTTTGATTTCTTCATGAATCCTTTATGTTTTTCATCATATGGAAGACCCTTGCTCAACAGATTCAACAAATATTCAGTGACAGGTTCACACAGATTATCATCAGATCCTAATGCTCTCCAACAAGCAACAATTTGCCTGAAACAGGAATAAAATGGTTAGCTTTTTATTTCCAGTTATTCAATAAAATCTTCATATACAAAAAGAATTGTTCAATGATAAAATGAATGTAAAATCAGTTTTGAAGTAAATAATCAAGTTTAAATCAACAGAAATAAATCAAATATAACAGTTCTTAAACAAATTACTGAATGAGATTAAAGACATCATAGTCTTGACATGGGCAAACTACAGCCCGCGGGCCAAATCCGGCTCTTGGGTAATTCAATCTGGCCCGCCTGATACTGCGACAACCAAACTAAAACCAAATTTTGATGTTTTAGCTAAAAATAATTTTTGTTGAAATTGCGATTAGGTTTAGTTTTGTTATAAGGCTCATTGTTTTCCACTTTTGCTTTTGTAACACTGTAAATATTGTTCATAGAATGTAACTGTTTACGTTATACTTAAATGGCCGCCAGTCTAGGTGGGCAAAATTTTTGGCCCCTGGTTTAAATACCTTGCTCACCCCTGTCATAGTCAGTTGAAACAAGGCAGTTTGAGGTAAAAAAATATTTAAGTGCGCCTAATCCTCAATTCTAACATGGGATGCTAATTTTAGTATAGTTTGGTATTTAACATTTCAAAATAAATTTCAAATTTGAAAATTATTAATGTAAGTATTACCCAAAAAAACGTTTACAATTCATGAATCCTTGCAGTCTGTATTTTTAATTTTTATTACTTTTATTATAAGTTTGCCAAAGCTGAATTAAATGGCTTTTCCTGGTTCTAACAGAAAACTATATAATTTCAATTTTCAACAAAATAAAGGTTTAAGATAATGGTTTAGATCTAATATACCTAGATCGGATTTCATCTCATTGGATAAAAAAGTGCTTCTAAATCTGACATTTTTTTTGTAGTTACTACAGCCAAACAGATGGCAATTTGTCTCTCAATAACATTTTGTTGCCTCTGAAGTTTTACTCCAATTTGAATTGACAGAGATACTTACTCAGTGTAAGGAAGTGGGTTCGACAAGAGTGAGTTCAATGTTGCTTGTAAATGATGAGCCGTAAGCAGGGACATAAGTTTTAAAATTCCAACTCTAGTTGTCCCATCTGTCACTGATTTTAATGTCGTCTGAATAGTTTCCACTATTTGATTTACCTAATTAAAAAAGTAAACCACAAAGATATAAGTAATTAACATTACTTTAGCAAGCACAATTGGTTTTAAACAGTTGAGGTTGATTCTATTTCGAATTTTAACAAACCTGGTTGCCACAACTGAACAATTTGAATCAGCGTTAGCTGTAGATGTATTGACAACAACAAAATAAAACCATAAAGTATTCAGAATACAACAATTCATTAATTCTTTACTTTGGATACATTTTAAAAAAATGATGTAAATTTTTTTAAGGCTATATCAGATGATCTTAATTAGAATACTTAGTGAATAATTACGAGTTGACCCAAAAACAGAACACAGGTCATACAAAACATACTAGAGAGACGTAGAGCGAACCCATGTGTAAGCTTCCTAAAATAGTGAAACTTCAGAACTTCACAACATACAGTCATACACAACCAGAATTTAAAAATTTTTTGTTACGTAGACATAATTGGGAAATTTGTGGGTTTCGTTCCTAGTCACCCTGTAATATTAATATTTAACTATAGATATATTCAAAAACTACTTGCTGTAATATAACTAAATTTGGATTGATTAAACAAAATGTAAATTGAGCTATTAGAATATCATATATACCAATCAAGATACCTGTTTTCCAAAACCTGTTCCTCTTGTTTTGAATATATGATGAAGAGTCAAGCAAGCTCCATTAGCACAGCTAGGATGAGGATCCAACAGACAATTCATCAGTGCAGTTGTTAGAGAACCATCAACAAAATATGTCAACTCATTGGGCATTTTGGTCATGATAACCTGAAAATAAAAAACAATGAAAAACTTGGAAGTTTTGTGTCAACCACTATCTACTGGCATTTAAGTGGCATCGGTGGCTTTGTATGTAATAAGTTCTTCCAACTTTTTCAATACTTCAATTTTTTCATAATCTTTTCAGAATATGACAAGATAATTTTAACAGGAACAAAAAGAATTGGTACTCTCGTAGTATGTGAACCAAGATGGCGGACGCTGGAACGTGGCATGTGTACCCGGTTAGAGTTAGACCATAATTTCAGATACAAATACTACAGGAGTTACTTGGCTCGTCCCGAACTCGCAATAGAACTAAAATAAGAAAAATTGGAATAAAATTATGACCTAACCTTAACCTGGTACACATACCACGGAAGTATCAAAGAATCAACCATTAAAAATTTGTCTGGTTATTCCAATTATGTTGGACACACCAGTTGCTTTAGTGTAAAAACTCAACTTTTTCCACAGGTCATACATATGCCATTGTGCAAATGATTACAAGTGATATGGGAGCCAAGATTTGAATATATGCTGTTATATAATTTCCTTCAATATAAACTTGACTGCCTAATGTGTCTATAAAGATGTTTTTGTAGGACTTTATTAATATACAGCCGCCCAATTGAAAAAACTTGATAATGAAATATTACTTTTGCTATATCTCTCATTGTTTGATACATTTCGTTTGGTTCAGTTGATTGTAATCTTTCAGCAAGATTTCCCAGAGTTTCAATTGCATCATCGTTGCTACCAGCTTTAGCTCCTGAGAAATATCAAAGACAGCATAATTTACTTGCATTTTATAGTCAGCTGAATTTAATATACATTCAGTGTCGTTTTTTAAACTCCCTGAATCAATATTTTGAATTGTTCAGAATTAAAATTTCAAACTTTAAATGATGATCATTTAAGTTGAACTTTCTGACAAAGTCTCAAAAATCATTAAGGAACATGCCCAAAGTTTTTTACACCAAAATTTTTATCATCAAAACTGATTTTCTTTGAGTGATTCATGGTCAAATTTTCATAACCAGGAGTTGGGAGCCACAATCAAAATTTTTGTCAAACCAAGTGGGGTCATTTCTTAAATTGCTCAGAGTTTGGAGTCGAGTTCATGAGTGCAAATTTTTATTGACTCCACTGCCCCAAAACAGACAATTGGTATAGACATATATTGTATAGCATGACAAAAATTCAGAAAATTTAATTACGTCTTGTATTTTATTACTTAATTCCATTGTTGCAATGATGTTAAAATTGATGTTGTTCACAGCATCATCTTTCACAGCAAAACGTCAATTTGACCCCCATATTAGAAATGCCTAATTTGCCTCAAATTTCATCGTAACTTACCATTATATTTATTCTGAATCTTGAGCAATTGTTTGACACATTCAACAGCATCTTTTCTCAAATCAGGTACAGGATCGCAACATCTTGCAATCACTCGAGACATCAAAACACCCATTGTATTCAGAGAGGTGTTAGACTGAAATACATAATTTCCTATGACAGACCAACATTGAAATATAATATTTTGGTATTGAAATACATAAGATTTATTTTGGTATAGTCTAGCCAATTATTAGCTAAACTGCACCAAAAGAAATGAGATGTATTTCAATACTAAATACACAAATCTAAATTTTTTTCAGATTTTCTCGCATTTTAAGTTCTTTTTAAAAACAATTAAAGTGCTGGGTTCAATTATACGACAAATTTCAACTGTCACACATATCATTACTTTGTTAATCATTTTCATATCCAATTATTAGATGCTAAAATTTACTACTATTGTTAATTCAGATATAAAGTATTTCCAAAGAGACCAATTGTATAACAAATTCACGATACAAACCAAAATCAGGAATGCAATACGATTAAACCCTTATTTCATGGAAAAAATGCTAGATTCTACAAAAAACACAAGTATCTGAATTTCTTTTATGGATCTTATTTGTATACATCAAATTTTGAACTTGTTAAGACTTAGTTTTTTGGACATTTTGAACAGTTTTTGTCATCGAAAAATAAATATATCTTCACCAAACAAAACAAGACATAACTTTCAAAAACAGCAAAACAACAACAATAATCTAACAAAAACTTATGAATACTTTTACTATCTTGTCGAATGAGATTATGCTATTCTTTGAAATACACATCGAATCAACAACAAGCAAAATACAATGATAAGTGTTACCTTAGTAACCACAAAGGCATCAAAATAAACATCAAAGACTTGAGATGCAACACGTAACCCTCTTTCTCTCTCGTGGGCATGCTCTGAAGTCAACCAGTTGTGAAGATGCTGAAGGTTATAAAAAATCTAATGTATCATAAGATGTAACACAAAAAAGTACTCAAACTATAAAAAGATATGACTGATGGCTATTATCCTTTTTGTTGGTTGAATTTCAAAATATACTTAAGCCAAATTGAGTTCTATAATCAAATATCACAATGGACAACCCAAAACTGGCAATTCAATGTACCATATAAAACATTCAATTGCTCAAAAAAGGAGCCAAGTTGTGAAATAAACCAAGTTTTGCTCTGTAAATCAGAGTAATCAATGTAATTACATGTATGCAAATACTGAAACATTAAAGCAAAGCAACAATCATCCAATTATTATCATCCAAGTACAAAATTATGACATAAAAATTTACCTTTGAAACAGGACAAATTAGCATCAAATTAAGAAAAAAGGCAATTACACCATTCAATTGCCACTGTTTAATGCCAGCAAGAACAATTATCATTTGAACCAAGAATTTTTGTAACATGAAGAGTAATTCATAATTTCACAGTGAATTCTAATCTCAAGTTACCTTGAAGACGGAATCCAATCCATTTGGTGTTGGGCATTTTACTATTATCTCTCTGAGCACAGAATGAAGTCCAACATTACATTGTTCCTGAAGAAGCTGTAATAAACATTTTGTATATCTCAATTGCTATGTAGTCAGTTGAAGTATTGTGCAACCAAAGACTTCGTCTATGCTCTTATATTTGTGTGCTCACTTATCCACTTGCGTGGTTTATAAAATTATAAGAATAAAATACAAGAATAAAATAGCTATCCTTAGTGGCTCAGAAAACTCACAGCACAAATCAAAAATTTGATTCTGATCTTCAAAAATAGCAACAATTGCTGTAACCAGTACGGTACTTATTATTCAGTTGCAGGTAAGCAGGTGAAAATTTTGGAAATCCTAATTTGGTACAAATTGATAGTATTTTGCTTGTAAGGTCTGAATAAACAGGCCTAATTAATAGGTTGATTTTTTTTATCTGAGTTGAGTTTTTTTATTGTCTTTTATTCATAAATATGGTTCCACCCGAAACGCTATTGCCTCAGATAATGGACTTTGACATAAAAAAATAACTTGGCCAAAACGCTTTGACTGTTAACCAGACAAAATTGACCAGCTAACTGCCATAGTTGTAAATTAAAGTATCAGAGATTGATTTACAAATACATTAATATGCTTATATGCCAACAATAATAATTTCAATAACCTTTGTAATATATTTTTATGGATTCAAGGTTAGATGCTGCACAAGATATTTCATTGCAGTGTTCAGATTACCAGCATTGTCGTACTTTTTGGGTTTCATACATTTTTTCCCCAAGATATTAATATACTGATAACTTTTAAATTGCAGGTGATAGAGATAAAATTACAAAATTTTAATTGAGACCATCAACTGTCCAATATCATTACCAGCCCTAATTGGAGTTTTCACTGAATATCTCAAAAAACAAGATCATGATTCCATTCTATCACTTGTTATTCACGACTAGTTATGCAAAAAAGTTTTCAAAAATGTATATTACTGTACTGACTTACATGATGTAGACAAAAACAAAATTTCAACAAATGATGAAGTAGTTCTATCATAATAAATGATTTCAAGTGACATTTAAATCAGCTTTCACCTTCTGTGGTACTGGCCATGCAGCCTCCTCTCTATTTTGTGGAATATCTGGTAGTTTAATCACATATTCCGAGCATATTTTAATCAACTGAAACAAATCAGCATCATTCAACAATGGATCCAGCTTACTGTTATCAAGTTGATTGAGTCAAGAAATTTAAAGAAAAATGAAGATAATTCTTTAGACTAAACATTTGCTAATATAAGGTGAAGCTCATTTAGTCATGTCTCGAGGACCTGCTTGATTGTGCAATAGCCAGTTCATATTCATTATATGAATATACTTAGGAATAATAGAAAATTCAATATGTCAAGATGCCTTAATTATTACGATGTGTTTATGTTGAATCCAAATAAAGCATGAAAATACCTTTTATCTGAGTTACTTCCACAACTGAACAAAAAGGATGGAATTAGGAACTAATTAATTTCGAATGAGTCATATGAAAAAGTCAAAGAGTAGTGAACCAAGCCAAGGAATATTTTTCCTCCGGCATTTTAGGTTTCATTCTAAGAAGTGACTAAAAAAAACAAAATGCATTTTTATGCTCAAAAAATCTAAAATTAAATCACATTTTTGGATCCAATTTGGGCCTCTATATCAATTTGCTAAAATACTGCTGTTGAGACAAAACCGCTGATTTTTTGGTGCTTGAAGGTGGAACTGTTTCTAAAAAAACTTCTTATTTTTCCTCAAATCATAAGTTTCCTTCGAATTTTGCAATGTAAAAAGTTGTGACATGTGGTCATTTGACCGTTGACTGCTTATATATTCTCATGAATAAAAGGATACACTAGTTCTGTTATAGCCGACAAAACAGCAGCTTTAACAGAGCTTGGTCTTTCCAATCCATCTTCTTTCAAATATGCTTGGAGATGACTTAGCAGTTCTCCTCTCGATGGTAGGGCTTGTTTCTTTTTGTCTTTGCTGGGCATTTGTCTTTCAGATGGTGGTGCAGCTTGATGAACGGGGTGATTTGTCATGTGATTTGGATGAACAGCACAAGCCACCAATTCCACAGCATACACTAGATTTTCTTTCACTCCTGCATCCTAAAACCAAGTACCATATATTGACAAACAGATTACTCAGCGGTGTGACGCATCGTGCTAAGCGTTAGGATTAGGCTCGCCACCGCACCTATGATTACCTCTTGTGGGTTTGCAGGTTTAAATCCCATGCAGAGAAGGTTATGTGCGAGAGGATTGCTGGGACTCCTCGCCGCCGTAGGGTGTAAATCCCATGCAAGGATGGTTATGTGCGAGAGGATTGCTGGGACTCCTCGCCGCAGTAGGGTGTGAATCCCATGCAGGGATGGTTATGTGCAAGAGGATTGCTGGAACTCCTCGCCGCCGTAGGGTGGTTCACGTAACCGCTGCTTGGTTACGGCTTCTTTCAAGTCCATGCTTCCGACGAGATGTCGTGGTTCGCCATTTGATTGAGTCATCTTATCAGCTTTCCTTGCCCCTGGAATAAATATGTAAATCCTATCCTACTAGATTAGATTAGGTAGATTAGGTTTGTATGAGAGTTATATAGAAAAATTTTCATCAAACAGTGTGATTTTAATTGCTAAGATTTAAAACTGTCTGAGAGTTTTTCCTTCTGGATAAAAAGATCACAAATTTAGGATAAAATTTTTTGCTCAAAAATTTGCATACTCAATATTCATACTTCATAATGTTTGTAAAAAATGTACCTTTATTCCTTTGAACATAGGTAGAAGCAATTTCACAATGACTGCATCGACACGAGATGGAACAAGTTCAGGTGGAGCATAGTAAGCAGCATATCCACAACATAATCCTGCAGTTCCTTTCAACCATTCAGACTCTTGTATTGCTTTATCACTCTAAATGTGAAAAAATTGACACTGATTAGTAGAAATCAGGTGTGTGCAAACTGCAACCCGCAAACCAAATAAGGCACACACGGAAAAAATTGTGCGGCCTGCAGAGAAGTGCCAATTTTGAATGATGTGCGGTAAAATAAGTTTTTAATTCAATTCAATCTGATACGTGCAAGTAATTCCAATCCATTGCATTGCAAACCCTATACCCAAGTCCAATTGATTGTCTGTGGCTATGATGTTGCAATGCCCTAACAGCATTGCAAAGCCCTAACTTGTGCGAAGTGAACAACGCATGTCATAAAATCAATAACCAAAATTTCTGTGTGTGCAACTACTAGAAAGCCTATGTTAAACAAAGGTGCGGGCCAGGGGTTCACTGAGCTATTTGTATCTGGCCTTCCTGTATTAAAGGTTGCACATTCCTTGTATGAATCTTTGAGAGGATGTGGACATGTACTCAAAAAAAATAATACCTTGAAAAATCCACTCAAAAATGAGCTATCCTTCTTCATTACTTGATTTTTGACATATGAACTCAGTTTTGACAATGTCAGGTCTAGATGTGATGATGCAGCATATCCAAGACAAATTCCTGCACCCTGAATTTAAAAGTTATTTCAATTAACAAGATTTGTATCTCTATTTAAAACATTTTTCTGCATGATAAGTCACAAGAAAAAACTTTTTAAGATATTTTCCCCTTTTAATTTTTGTTCATTTAATATTATATATTATCATTATATATTCAAAACTTTGAAAAGAAAGAATTTACTTGAATTCTCAACAAATCACCTATTTGAATTCATTCAATTTTCATTTAAATTTGGCTAAATTTGTACATAAGATAAGAAACAATGTATTGAATGATAAAAACTTGTACCTCTCTTTCAGCTAATTCAGATTGCTTTATAGATTGAAACAATGAAGTCAAAGACACTTCAACAAATTCTTTGTTTGTAGACAGACGTAGCAACACACCCATGCATTTGAATGAGAAATTCTAAAATCAATAATATAAAATTTAGTAAATATAATAAAGTCTTCAATAATATTGTGGGCATGGTCAGGGGCGCGTGGCCAGGAATTTTTAAAGGAGGGGATTCTGAAAATTTCTAATTGCCAAGTTATACCGTAACAGCTAGCGAGTCTTGAGATTCTGAAAAGCGAGTCGATCTACGAAAAATTATTATGTATGATACAGAAAAATGCCCTTATTTTACATTTTAAAAGTGGAGTTCAAACCAAGTAAAGTTGACAAAGAAACAAATCCCAATTTTCTTTTTTTGTCATACAAGAAAAATTCAACAATTTAAAAAACAGTTAAATCAATAATTAAAGTGCAATTGACGAGGGTCAGTTGGGCTTATGTTATTATCCTTGAAGTTCGTTAAAAAGTGACGCATCACATGAGGATATGATGTGTTAATTGTATACCATAGAACATTTGACACTTTTCTTTTTTTTCTAACTAATTCATCCAACACAACGATATAACAGAACAAACCATTCAAACTGACCTTATGTTGTGGCATTTGATTATACAATGACCACTGGTTTGCAAGCTCAACTCCCAATAAGCAAGTCCATTCTTCATCAGCTACTGCTTCAATACTGCTTGATAACAGCTGAGAACAAAATAAAAAAATTGAAGAAGTAAAACCTGTGAGAGACACCTCAAAAATGCATTTCTCAATGATTAATCTAGTCAAGATAATTTGAGCAACAGCGAAATTCAGCTTGGCCCTAGTATTTCAATTATTGAACTAAATGATGAGGTTGAAAACTCAACAAATGACGCTTGATCAAATGATTTTAGTATAATATACACTACATAGAGACAAAACATAAACACATAAGGACAAAAATAATTTTAGAAGTATACCTGGAATATTTGCTCCTCCCAGCCTCTTTGCGACCACATTCCACTGGCAACGGCATCTTAAGAGAAAATGAAAACATTAGTTACAATTACTTTTATGGTGACCACAAATCATCTTTCTACATGTCATTTTTCATGCAATATATGCTCCGAATCAACACCCTAACCCGATAATTTAAAATTGTCTGTCATTGAGAATTCTGCTGCTGCTTAGCGCCAAAACAAGAATTGCTTATTTATCGCAAGGAAAAGAATGCAGATAAATTAGGAAAACTATATGGTAAAACATTGAACCACAAGTCCAACTTCAATAGGAACAGTTTGTGAAGGACCTCAGTAAGACTTGGACTTGAAAAAAACTGGAACTGCATTGTCCAGCAATCTTATCTTAAATAGCTATCCCGCACAGTATTGATCATCTGTGCAGAGTGCTCAAGAGGCTTAGAGTGCTCAAGAGGCTTCTATCAATTCAAGCAAGCAAAAAAGTCTTTTTTGAAATATTTAATTGATAATTGTCAATAGAAAATTTCTTGATTCGAACATTATGGAATCATCCCTAATCTTGTTCATTGAGTATGATTGATATGATCAGCTATAAACATATAACGCATACATCTCGATTTTGAGCACAACCAGATATCCAAATTAGTATTAAGAGTATTTGAAACAAAATTAGCATATTTGCAAATATATGATTTTAAAAATTAATTGGATTTCTAAAATAATTATTTCCATTTGAAAACTCACCATCATGAGCATTTGAAATTTGATGGCCTGACATAAAATAAACTTCATATAAACACGTAAAGATTGAATATCAATCAAGTACATTGTTCCTTTAACTATTCTGCATAACCCAATTCAATTTTTCAAACTGTCTTGTGTAAATATTACCCAATTCGGATTATACTCAATACTCTGTACTCCCGTAGTGTGTGTACCAGGTTAGGCCATAACTTTATTCCGATTTTTTTTATTTTATTTAGTTTGGGACTATCTGTGTTAGCCAAGTGAATATCCCCCTGCCCATAGGTTTCAGTTCCTTTACACAACTTGATATAAAATTTGGCGAACAAAATTAGTTACCTCCATATTTGTACACACACTTCTGGAGCGCCCAATACTCAGTATTCAATAGTCATTTGAAACATAACTTTTGTGCTAAGCGTCCCAGATAAGTAAAGCTTTTGGTACATTAATACATTAAAGTGTTACAAAGTGGTGCATAAATTCAATTTCGAAAAGGAAAATACAAAATTTATGGGTCACCCTGCATTAAATTATTCTGCAACCCGTGATCACAACCACGCATTATGCCTATGTAAATCACTGACCCTCAAGAAATTTCTTAATTTCAGGTATCATCGAATCCCATAATTCCGTCAATTTGTGATGAATAATCGGTCCAAGGTTGACAAGGAGATCAAGAAGATAATCGGCAAGACACCGAGATTGTCTGGGTTGAGACAGCAAGACAAGAAGACGAACAAATATTGCAAATGAAGACGGAACATTTACTGTGGAAAAACGGTGGAACCATGTAAGTATTTGCAAAAAAAAAATTTAATAAAAAAAATAAACTTTTAATACAGTTTAGGTTATGAAAGTCAGACCAAACTATTTTGGTTAATCCTACTTAGATACTAGTACACCTTTCACCACAAATTAAAAGCGAAATGTATTTTTTATTCTCTATTTCAATTTAAAATAATACCTTTCATTTTTACTTGGGGGAATTAAATGATGAAAAATGTTCGATTTTCATAAAAATTGAACTGCCGGCGTGCCAAATAATTTCATTTTTTAGATAAAATATTGTTCATTAGGTTAATGAAGAATCAATGCGCCAGAAGAATACTTTTTATTTCCACAAAATACTGGGTATTACGTTCTACATAAACTACAATTATGTATGATATTGCAACTAGAAAAGCATTAAAAATGATTTAAAACAATTTATGTAGCCTAAAAGAATATACCAACCTGTTTCATTGAAATTGATAAGATAATCTTTGGCATGATTTTCTCTTTTCGTTTTCGCAATGTAAGATAAGCAACGACATATGACACCAACTGCTGATGTCATTTCTTCAGTTTTTAGAAATTCAAACAAAAACGGCCACAAAACCTGAAATTCAAAAATTGTATCAAAGATGAGTAGTGACGTATAAATTGCATTTTCAATACAGGGAATTTAATTCAAATAAAAAAGCCTTTCGAGCTTCAAATTTAAAGAGAATTATGACTCTGGCCACGTCTCTAATAATAGCGAGAAACGCCAAACAAAACTTTGTCAATTTGGATCTTAATATGGGATAACTCTGGACTCAGAATTGAGTTAGCAATAAATGTAATGATTTTCATTACTGCGATCCCACAAGAGATAACACAGATTACCACCAAGCGTTCAAAATGTAAATGCATACATGGCATTGTTCAGAGATTTGTCCATTGATAAGATAATAAACACCGCTTCATAAGAATAGGGCCGTTTGTTGTTATACAATATTGCAATGTCAGGGGCTATGAATTACATACTAACAAACATTACTTTAATACAATCTGGCTTAGTGGTTATAATGTAGACCTAGGCAACATGACGTATCACATTGAATATTGCCTACAAACAATAGTTTGCGACATGGACATGCATTTATGTTTGAATGTAAACAAGTTGTACACACAGTATCCATTCCATCAATAGTTGTTGTCATCAAGTACAAAACATTGTCACACATCGCTTGAAGAGTAACATCATTGACCGTTTCTTTTTCTACAATCTGACCATTACCACCTAGGTTAAAATAAAACAAAGTTTATGGATTTTCAAGTTATCCTAATCCTAATGGGTTAAAAATTATTTGTAAGAAAACAAAGTCCTCCAATTTTTTTTATGATTATTATTCTATCACAAAAATCATCAACAAGAAGTCTTTTGGAATAAGGATGGCTAAAACAGTATATTCTACTATAATGTTTCTGAATATTAAATACCAAATATATTTTCTAAATTAAACCGCGTTTAACAGAGAAGTCAATATTTAACAAGTTTGAATTTGGAAATTTGAAGAAAAGTTAAGATCAACACTGATTTGACAGGCTCTTTATTATTACTTTTTAAAATTTCTATGAAAGCCTTTTTGATCTTACTGTTGAGATTTCAATTTTTTAAAATGACAATGACAAAAACGAAAAATTAGTAACTCAGAAAGTCATGTGCACCATGCCTCTAATCCACTGGTTCTCAACCAGTGGGCCATGGCCCACTGCTAGGCCATAGAGTCTTTTCAAGTGAGCCACAAGCCTACTAAAAATTACTACGGTTATTGAAATGTTTGGTTTCATTTGTGTCATAGTCAAATTTTTATTGTAGTAGCAATGAATGATGCTGCTGCTTTTCAGTCTAATTTTAAACTGGAAGTATTTATTTTTGCAAACAAAAGTCTTGTTTTTCTTGTAGTTTTTCTCTTGCATGAGAAAGTTAGTGGGCCTCGGAATTTTCATGCAACGAAAGTGGGCCACAAAAGAAAAAAGGTTGAGAACCACTGCAGTCTAATCAGTCTCAACGTTAAAAAAAATTTTGTTCAAATTAATATTGTCATAAATTCATTCTGACCTGTTGCACTTTCAGAAGCTTGATAAGCACATTGCTTAGCTATGAATTCAACAAATTTATCTCCTCCTTCTTGAAGCAAAAATCCATGGCTTGCCATCGCAGATATCAGCTAATAAATGGAAGAGTTGACTTATTTAAGAAAATTGATTTCAATTAAATTTTGGCTAAAAAACAGTGTGTATATATGATTAATGTAATATGCGAAGACTGCCGATGATAAAATATAGCAAAATACATTTCAAAATTGCTGTCTGATTTGTGTATAAAATTACATTGTACAACAGCCATTAAAAAGAAATTTTGTATGCATCTATATAAAAAACATATGACATCCAGAAATACAAACATTCATTGATAATCATCTCCTCTAGTCCAAAAAATGTCCAGTTTTAGATAGTTGTTGAAAAGAAACTATTTTTTACAGGTTTGAACTGTTTGAATACCAAAAGAGACAAATTCTCCATACGCTGGCAGGGCTTCCAAAATATTATTTTTTTTATCCCCAGTTTAATCAATCATTAACATTGATGTGTTGTTTCCCCAAATTTATCATGTCTGATTTATCCTTTCCATAATGAAACTAAAAAATGTTATCATATTAGGTCATTCTGCTCAAACATGACATGGAAATCTATTCCTCATGTAAACACTTATTCTAAAATGTTACATAAATATTTTTATGTAATGGGATTGCTAAAGAATGAAAACTAGGACTGGATAGCTGGAGCCGTGGCGTTTTGTTGGTCCCTTGAAGATGGAGCTGGAGCCAAAGCTACCAGAAAGTTCAGTGGCTCCAGCTCGACTGAACCTACCCCGTTCCTGTTATTTTCAAAACCAATTCACTGATCTTGTCATTGGTCTTGTTAATAGAAAAGATACAAAACACCAAATAAAAATTAACTCCAATTAATATCAAGCAATTCAATGAGAGATTATCACTCACTCTGGTTAAGTTCTGCTTTACTTTGTTACTTGTTTCAATCAATATTTTGGTCAAACCGATCACAATCACATCTTTTCTTTCTTCAATATGTATTGCTGAAATTGAAAAACAAAATATATCATCTATACCAGGGTGGTCCAAGGTTGCCGGCTCCGCAGGCCAGAAAATTATTTTTGCATTGTTCGCGGGCCACAATAGTGCCGAGAATAGGTAAACGGTGCAATACAAAACAAACTCTTTTACCGTGCAAACACATAGTTATCAGACATAGCCATCTCAGGCTATTAGAATCTGCATTTTATTTTTAGTTTTCTATGATGCCTATATTGTAAGCTTATATTCCCGACCAAAAAGATAGAAAGCCAGATAGTAATTTAGACTGCCAAGCACCTCATTCAACTTCACTAGTTGCCTCAGCTAGCCATAACACTTGTCAATTTAGTGATATTAGTGTTGTAACAATATGTCAAAAATTGTTTTTCTGATTCATTTTAATACGAAACAACACGAAATGCCGTTTTTTGATTATACTCTCCGAATGTGACGCGGGCACAGATAATTACGCTGTGGGCCACATGTGGCTCGCGGGCCTGGGTTTGGACCACCCTGATCTATACCAATAGGATTGTGCCTTCCACTTCGAAGCAGGCCGTGTCACTACCAGGTAAAGAACTATTCTATATTAGAAAAAAGGGGATCTTTCTGATTCAGAATTGGCTACCCGAATAATACACCCCAGGTGAGCTGGTGGGAATGAGATTTGATTTTTAACCTCCAATGCAAACATAGTCACTTGCAACACCTTACCACTAAGCCACAGGTTCTCAAAGTGCTTCATACAGAGTCCCAGGGGTTCGTGAGAAAAACATAGGGATATATTCGTTTAATTATTAAAATACTGACTTGGCCAAATTTTGTAATTGTCCAAAGAAGTTATACCAGCATTAATAAAATTTGACAACGGCAATTACATCCGATTGAATGAAGTAATTTTAATTTCCTCAAAACATTAAATTGGTAAGTAACAATGTTTTATTTTTTTTTTATTTTGATAAATTAATTGTGGAGCTTTGTAAATAACAGTCAACCTTTTCACGGGCTCCCTAACACTGAAAGTTATGAGTCAGTTATTATAACAGTCAACCCCAGCACTAGGCCATTCAATTGTTATTTTTATTAGTACATGAAACTGGAATACCCAAAGAATTCATATTAAATAAAATTGCCTCAATATAAGAATTCTAACTCAGATCACCAACCAATCAACCAATCGAACAAAACAAAAACTTACATGAAGAATTAATCAAGTGTCTCAATATAACGAGACATCCAATTCTGATTCTTTCATCTTTTGAGTCAACTCTTGTCAACATAAAATTCACCAAGACCTCACTGTATTGTGATGCTGAAGAAAAACATACGAGTCTAAATAACCTATATTTATAGTCAAATTCCAAAGTATTGTTTACCAAGAAGAAATGGATATGATAAGATTTTCTGTATTTATTCTGGGGGGGACACGAAAGTCGATAAGACAGCTAATCATATATTTAATCATGACCTTTCGCCAAATAATGGAATGCTATATCAATAAATAATTCCATATACATACATGCCAAGTACTTTGTGAATGAGGAATAAATAATGCATGAGTAGATATAGTGCACGTAAAGTGAGTGATTATTAGTGATTGGTATAAATTTCGTGATACCAGAAAGCAGTGTAGAAAATATTATACTCAGCATTTCAAAGGGTTCCTTCAAACCCAGTTATCATGCCAATTAACAGCAACAAGAACAATTACACTGCGCAAGTTGACTTGTGAGACCTGCTAATAAAGAGAAAGAATAATGAAACTGAATAATGAATTTAATATTTAAAAGCTTACCAAGAATGCTGAAACATCTCAACACTTCATTATAATTTTTAGTTGCAGCAGGATTTATACCATCATTGCTTCCACTGCATATCTGGAAACAAATTAAGTATAGAATCAACTGCTCCAGTAGTGTGTGTACAAATATGGAGGTAACTAATTTTGTTCGACTACTTTACATCAAGTTGTGTGAAGGGACTGAAACCTATGGGCAGGGGGTATATTCACTTGGCTAACACAGACTGTCCCCAAACTCGTAGTAGAACTAAAATAGGGAAATTCGAGAGCTAAGATCTGAAGCCCGAGCCCGACCCGAAATTCGGGTCGGGTCAGGTCGGGCCTGAAATATCAATCATCACTGTAGGTTGGGCCTGAAATGTCAATCATTACGTTCAGGTCCGGTTGGGCTTCTCTATCGCTGACTTTTTTTTAAATAAATATATGTTTATAAAAAAAATATATACTAAAACTATGTGTGGATACTAAACTAAGTAATACTTGTTATAAAAGAAATAATTTGAATAACACAGAGAAGAAGCTGCAATGGACCTTTCCCCAATCTTTGACCCTCGAAAATATTTTTTCATTGCAAAACTTTCGCTTTCAAGAACTTCTTGTTTGCTATGGGCTCGGGCCTGTGCATCCAGTTAATTAGTCGTGCTCAGGTCGGGTTTGATACCCACGAGCCCGGGTCGGGTCGGGCTTGAATTTTTGGGCCCGATCTTACCTCTAGTACCCAATCAATACATTCAACAGCTATTCCACTAAATGAAATATAAATCAAACTTAGTAACATAGAGTTCATGATGTACCCTAACGATGGAAGTGTTAGACTCTACCAAGTTGGCATCGAAGATTACACATCTCGGGTTAAAATCCCATGCCCCCAAGTTGTAATAATATTGCCTAATCTAGAAGATCCCAAAGTAGAAGAAGATCTATAAATAACTCCTAACCCAGTGGTTCTCATTGGGGCGATTTGCTAATGCGTCCCGAAAATTAACAGAATTGTGTTAAACATAACTAATATATGATTAAATATTTGAAAGTATGTGTTCACAGCAGCAGCAGCACATATCTCATTGGATGAATAGGTGTAAATGTTGTGACGTTATGCTGTTTTGTTCACTAACTTTAAACGGCCTAAAATATACATTGACGATCACAAAATTGAGTTTTATTTGAAGCCAGCAATTTTTTTTTCGTGTTAGGTGCGCTGTGAGTTTTTTCTCTGATAATTTGAGGCCACAAAAACAAAAAGTTTGAGATCCGCCATCCTGACCTATTGTGAGATATCTGTGGCTGCTTGTATGGGGTCTTATTCAGAGCGAGAGAGACATGAATAAGTGTCATATAAAGAATCAATTATTAGACTCATCTTATTGTGCGATATAAATACTCTCAGTGAATTTGCCCTAATCATGTATTATTCTAGTGAATAACAAGGTAGGCTTATAAACATTAGTCCCAAACTCAAAAATATAAGCAGGGAAACAAAACATTTATTTTCTGACAAATTATATGAACGGGAAATAAAGCGTATTGCACAAGGACATAACAGACAGTGATTGATTATATTGTGCACAAGGAAACAGGATGTCTCTGCAATGCCTCATGTTAGCTAGTAATTACAGTTACATTATCACCAAATACTAAGACACACTACCATACACTTAGTGGGATGAAATTTTGTCAATGTGAACTGTATAATATAAAAAACAAACCATTGTAAATTTTAAATTATGATTTAAGTTTCGACAATCTCAGTTCAAAAATGTGGAAAATACTTACATGGCCATGTAAAACAGTAACAAGGCCTTCCAAATTTAATTCCAGAGCTCTACATTGAGCATCTGATGTAGCGGTGATCACATCACAAATAGCTTTGGTGATTGGATATGGGTCCCCAGGTTGCCTGGATTAGAAAACATTTATGAAAACATCTATCGAAAAATTGGTGAACACAAGAGTATATATATGTTTGTTTATGATAGACCGATGATCAATTACTGTTAATGCTTGCTTGTTTAAAACTATTATACCCTATTTTGATTGAGAGAGCAAAACTAAAGGTTGTAAAAATTATTGCATGGGTTGAAAATTGAGTACATTTCACAATCGCCACATTAAATTTTGGATTACGACAAACCCCCAAAAGCATCAGGTTTAGTGAGTATTCTCAAAAATAATTGAAAGAAGGCTTGCATATAACAAGGTCCTGGTGGTCAGATTCGGCTTTCTTGAATGGGGAACAGAGTAAAAAAAATTTTCTATGAATGGAATATAAAGTTGTGCCAAACTGGAATCGAGAGTCAGAGTCGTTACGCGAATAGATCAGAGTTTGGAGTCAGAAACCGATGTCTCATACCCACTACCTGACTGATAATGAAACTCTATACCTCGTATCTAATATGATTCTAACCTTCTATACAGAGACACTAGCATCGACATCAACTTTGAAGCTTGTTCTTCTAATTTTTCAAGACTCAGCAGCATCGTCATTTTACCAAGAGCATCAACAACAGCACAACGAAGCTGTAAGAAAATTGAAAAAGATATTATGGATTTTGAATATCACCGATTTTATTTTGACTCCATGACAGAGAAATACGCTGAGAACTCTACATGCAGTGGCATTTTTTATATGTTGTATTTATATGCCTTTTGCTCTAAACGGGGCTGTGAATTTATTATATCCACTTGTGATTTGAACCAGAAATTTCAACTTGTGATGCCATCTTAGGTACCGTAAGTCTAACGCTTTTAACTGCTCAGCCACTGTGCCCACAAATTTTGTTTTGGATTTCTTAACAATTATCACCAAGCAGGTGTAACAGATGATATTCAGTTTTTCTTAGTTTATGGCAATACCCAATCCAATTTCAGGTCATATTCAAACAGTAGGAGCCTAAAAACCTCCAAGTTTTGAAAGAAATAAAATGCAGACAATTTTTAAATTAATTATACTTGAGGCAAGCAAGGCTTAACCCACAAGTAGATTTGGATGATACCCTTTTATTATCAGCACACTTAACTACAAATTCAGTAGGAAATCCTATATCGAACGTATTTTGTCACATGATTATAGTATTATTTCAGGATACATTTTTCAAATGATGCTAAACAAATATAGTTGTTCTATTTAGTAGCCAAACAAGAAATACATATTTTCAGTCCGGCATTAGAAATAAATAATGATGAAATTGTCAGAAGAATATGACGTGATTATTAATATGTAACTGATAAACACATGACATACCGAATACTCGACCGTTAGTTGGGTAAATATGTCTGTATTTATAAAATTAACAGAATTCTGAGTCTTATTATTCAGAATTGTTATCTATTTTGTGTTTAGTAAATTACTTTCACATGTGCCACATATTTGTACATATGAAATTTGATAATAATTTTACATAAAAAAACATTCTGAAAGAATTAAGATCGCATTTTATACTATTTTGTAGTAAAATCATCATTTAATCAAGCCTAATATGATGAGACTAAAATAAAGAAGGATTCTATAAGTCAGTGGTTCTTAAAGTATGGGTCGCAACCCATGGAATGCCTAAAATTGGTCGCGCCAAGGTCGTCAAAGCAAGGGCGATCCAAGAGTAAGTGGCCGAACATTTGAGCTGGTCCAATGTCTCAATTCATAAATTTCAGATTTGGGTCGCGCTCAAAAAAGTTTAATGACCACTGCTATAAGCAAATGAACATTTAAACTTTAAAGTGATGGTACATAAGAAATCATTACATTTTTTATAATTTCAAGATAAAGGACAAATGTTGAAATTTCAAAATTTCATTTGGAAAAATGAAAAGAAATTAATGCTCTTTGAACTGGTTTTGTAATTGAAGTTTGAAGCAATGTTCACCTAAGTTTTTCAATATAAAGCTTAAGGATTTTCAAAGTTCAAAATATATGTTTTCCCCTTTTTCTGAAGAAAGTTTTTTCTAAGTTTCGCCCTCTTGGGTTGAGACCTTCAATTCAATTTTCTATTTATACGACTATACAGCTGCATACAATACAAATCAATGGAAAACTTGTAAGTAGGGCAAAACGTAAAAGCAAGTAACTATATAAACTCAAATTTATCATGAACTAGATGAAAATCCTATCCAATGAAAATGAAAAAAATACCAAATAACCTTTGTCTCCTTTGTCAGAATCCACACACTGTACAAAATATTGTATGCACCAAATATTTCATTTGAAAATGTATTTCTTGTTATACTTGGATCTGGAGCTTTGTCAATATTCATGACATATTCCAGAATTGCTTCAGCAAATTGTCCAAGACATTTAGCGAACACCCATCTAGAATTGTATATATATACATATATTTACTAAATATTATTACAAATACAAAAAGGTAAATTTAAACGTGTAGAAACGAATTAAAAAGGATGCCGGAAGCAATAAAAAATAAACTAAATATGTGGAAAGATATTTTTAAATAACATTGTACTATTTTACCAAAAATTTTAATATCAGTACAGAAAATTCAGATTCTGTAGTGTTTGCGAAAGTCTGACATCGGTCAGACAAATCAGTAAAGAGACGTTTCTCAAACTTTTGGTGGATGGAGCCCGTGAAGAGGTTGACTATTATATTCGAAGCCCCACAACAAATTTATAGAATTACAAATTATCTATTGGAACTTATAGATAATGTCATATTTTAATTACCGCATTGTCGCCCCATTTACCGCACTGTCATTGTTAAATTTTTTTAATGCCTTCATTGCTTTTTTGAACAGTTACAAAATTAGCCAAGTCAGAATTCTGATAATTTACAAAAACAGTATATCTTGAACAGCAATTTTTTTTCAATATTCAAGCAGTACCAGCATTGATATATCTGTCCATGTCAAAAATATTGCATTCATAATAAATCTAATTTATACAAACCTCATGTTGTCATGTTTTGCAAGTCCAAGAACAGGCATAAAACTTGTCAGCAAATGGTTGAGATAAGGAACCATCTTGAAGGCTTAAAACAAGATAATGTTGATGTGTTATCAAAAACCTCCCATGCTGTACAGGAGGTGGAATGAAACCTACTCTATATCTATTCAGCAAGTTATGAAAATATACCTATGGCAGAAGATCCTTTATTTAAATAAATAATTGAGGAAAGTTACAGGTAATTTATTCTGATGGAATTTTCCCTTCTTTCAATTCATGTGGGTTGGTACTTGGTGTACACAAAAATACCAATTTTGTAAATTTTGTCATTGAAAAAATGATAGATTTTAACGTAAAAATTTATTTTAAATTTAAACAATCATTAAGCATGATCAATTGATAAATTATACTACCATGTGAAGAAAGCAGTTGGCCTCATTGCATGCTTGGGTAACTTACAGATTCACACAAACTATATCTGAATGTTATACCCACCATTTGCAACAGCCAAATTTCCAAGGGTCTGAACAACAAAGAAATGAGGAAGAATTCCAGCTGGAAGTTTTTTGAGCAAATCTTCCATGACTTCATTCACAAAAACAGTACCCAGTGTTACTACAACATCACTTGCAGCAGATTGCCATTCTGGTTGAGGTTTCTGAAATAATAAAATGGAAAATCATGCTAGACTTAGCTGTCAGCTCTACATTGTATATTTCAGGAAACAGTATTGCCATAATGCAACAATGACATTTTTGACATTTGACAATGCAATGTTCGTGATATTGAGTTGGATGTTTTACTTATATTTTGCGATCCCGCATATAAGTTGGCCCCCTAAAAACGGCACTAAAACGATGAGTTTATAAAAATTCGCATATAAGCCAACCCTACAAATCGTAGCCTCTCATAGTGAGAACTTAACATGGTTATGTTATGCTCGTATCAGGCGACCCCTTAGTTTGGCACCTTTTTGAGTTTTGAACTCAGCTTATATGCAAGAACATACGTACATTGGAAACAGCAAAAAGCTACAATGCACCAATGGTTACGTAAATCCCCTGAGAAGATGGTGAAAGCTGCAATGCTTTCTAACATAAATATCCTTATTAAAATGATTTCAACCTGCAAACCCACTCAAAGTAATCAGCAGGAACACTGCTGAATGTACAACTGTCGAGCCAAAATATGAAACATGCTTATGCCAGGTATGACAAAATTTGCTAAGCAGAAGTGGATCCTTGTTGATGCAATATAAATTGATTTATCATTCATTCTATATATATATCAATATCCACACACAGATAGTTTCATACAATTTAATGTCTCCTAAGATCTTTCACCAGCTATGTTTAACTGGTTAGTCATCAACATACCAGATTCGAACAGGGGACTGAAGGGAGTGATTCATGCATATGAATAGGTGGATTTATTAGCATTCCACTCCTCCAGAATAAAATATGAAATCTGATTTCACCATCAACTACCACTTTCATAACATGATACCTTTGATTTTGTCATATCTTCAGATGCCATTCCAATCAGTTCTCTTGCCAAAGTAATATTGATTTCAGTATTTGCCAAGACTTCTTTTAAAATGCTATTCATAGCACGAAGCAATATAACACGATGATTGAGATCCAGCTAAAATTTGAGAATGAGAAAGTGGAAAAATAGGACACGCTTTTAGAATATTATAAAATCAAGTGTTTCATAGGATGATCTAAGCTACTATTATTAGAAAGAACCAGAATCTTTATGGTTTGGCATTGCCTAAATAATTTATTACAACCTGGGTAAGTGATGGGCATGGTTTTTAAACCAGGGATTTTAACTGTGGCCAAAACGGTTAAGTCTAAACCTCTCGGCCATCAGATAGAAAAAAATTGAAAGCTGTGAAACTTCACATCAAGAAAATAGAGAGCCTCTCATACATAGAAGTCAAATTCAGTAATTCAGGATAATTTAGATAAACATTGTTTTGATTAGTTATTTTATTTTGTTGGACTAGTTTTTTATCTATCATAATTATCTTATAAATGCTTTAGTATTCGCTTTGTTTTTGACATTCCTACGAGTCATGTTATGTGGTTATATGGATTATTAATTAATTATTATTAATCTGATCACATTTTTAGATAACAAGAAATACAGAGTGATCCCCCATAAACAAAACTCATACATTTCTTAACTACCCCCAAGAAAATTAATTTACCACATTCATTTAATTATTATTAATCTAATCAAATTTTCAGATAACAAGAAATAGGAAGTGATCCCCCATAAATTTCTTGATTACCCCCAAGAAAATTCATTTAACACATGAACATCAGCTTGTGTATGACCCATAAGTTTCAGCAATCTAGGGCACTCCGTACATGTTCTCGCTAGAATATGTTTCAAATGATCTGGGTTCTGTTTTTTTGGGGTCACACTGATATAAAATATTTAGATTACAAATTGCCTTTCAAAAATGTAGATTCAATACCTTCTGAGTATTGACAATATAGTTACGAAGGGCTCCCAAAACTACAGCATGTTGATGTCTCCCAAGTTTTGTCAAAGCAGTAATGACAGTATCTTGTACATTTTTATCCTTATCAGCAGCTGAACTGATCAATGCCCCTGCCATGGCTATAAAAGAATAGATATAGTAGAAGCAAGCAACCGCAGAAAATAGTCTTTTTGGTTACGATACAATGGGTGATATAATTTCATTAAATTCATCCCAAGAGGGAAATCAATAAATAAGACGTCTTAATTAATGAAACATATTGTAGTGAACCACACTGGATCATGATCTGTCCCCAGGGTTAGGTAAGAAGATAGTCAACCAGTGAATCATCCGAGATGCATACAACTTCATGATGTACAACCTTCTCTCCCAACCTCTTATGGCTCGTGGCCCCCTTCCGAAGTTTTAGCACTCATGGCCTGATGTTTATCATAGTATCAGCACTGTATTTATAGTGTCATTATGATTGGCAGATTCCAAATCCCATTATGTTCAAACAATTTATGCTCGAAAAAGTGAAAACACCCTGTGAAATAAAGCAATGAAACTACAAAGGGAGTTTTTTTGTAGTGAAAAGTAAAATCAGTTTTGCACCTAGCATTGTGGCCTCTGGCTGGGAACCGCCGGTGTACAACACGTACAGTACAACCCTGGAAAGACGAAGAAAACCATTTTAATGGCATTTGCACTTGTGAACACATGAGTGATAATCAAGGGTATGATAGGATCCATTTCCATACAGTAAGCAACCATAAAACCATGAGCGGAACACATGGCAAGACGAGGAACAGCTTTACTTCAAATATTTCACAGTTCTAAAGATGACAAACAAAATATCGCACACTCATCTTACCACTAACTTGACTTGGAGAAGCAATGTCTCCCTCCATTGTTATCTTTTCGAACTACTTCCAGAAGCAAAATTACAATAATTTTATTCTGATTTTATTTTAAGTTTTATTAATAATAACTAGCAGAAAATTCAAAAAAGACAACTCATTAAAACACCAAAACACAATAAGTTGGCATAGAACAATAATTTAGCTTCATATATCATGCACTTATATCACAAAAACAAAACTACACCATTCAACAATAAAATTCAATAAATGATATATTTAAAAAATATCAGTCAAGTTAATACAATTGCTTTCTATATCTGTATTACAAACAAAATGGCTAAACATAATAGGTTTGGAATCGTTTTACGCCCACATGCCTCCCAAAAGAATCAAAAGGTAGTGGAGACGTGGTAGAAATTTTGAGGGGCGTAACCACATAGCAGGTTGCTATCGAAAAATGTTTTCGACGTCCAAAATCATGATGATTACTGTCAGTCGTAAACAAAGAAAATATGACAAATAGGTACTTATTTAAAAGACCCTTTGACAATAAAACTATAACTACAAGAATCACCAATATTGTTATTGTACCCATTTGCAAAATTACCCCTATTATGGATAAAATATAATTATTCAGATGGAGTATTATTGTACTAAGACGATGAAGCTTTAGTACAAAATTACAGTTTATTATGTTTTGAAGTAATTTTCTTACCATTTGATGACATTATAAAATAAACTACCATGTTTCAGTAATAAGTAGAAAAGTTGATTGGCAGTAATAATCAATATCCCTCAACCCACAAATGGGATAAAACATTCATTCTACCACTCCCTATATTGAGATTTATCATATAAAGGGTGAATGTTGAAATTTAAAAAAAATTTAATTTGAGAACATTACAAAAGGAATAAACAATTTTTAAGCTGATTTTTAATCGAATATTTCAATAAAAAGTTAAGATGTCAAAAATTGAAAATTTATGTTTTCCTCATTTTTAGTGTTTCGTCTTTTGGGGTGAAGCTCTCGATAATTTATATCATAAATTTTACAACCTGATTGGCTATTTTTTCCATATAGGGTAGCTATTCTAAGGTTTATCTACGCTGTACCCAAACTGCAGTAACAGACTATAATAACACAATTACAAGTCATTGAATGGTGGAATTTTATTTATCAAGGAAGGCATATATTGAGATTTGACAATTGACATTATATACTGATACAAATTTTTTTTAAATCAATCAACATGATTTTAAAAGCATAAAAGGCAATATTCAAAAAATCAGACACAGTTCATTAATAACAGTAAAAACTCTTCAAATAGGAAAATTTATTTTCTTATGTAAAGGGAAATCTAGCTTTGAATGCTGGTACATTAAAAACAAATTAGTTCGAACCAAAATAAGCCAGGCAAAAGTAATGTTGTTCGAAGGGCAAGTTGTGCAAATAAAGAAAAGATAAGAAACAACAAATAATAGCAAGCATACACAGTTCAAAAAACAATTGAACTGAGCCTAATTTTAATTCTTCCCCGAAAAATTGAAACGTTAATAACAATCTTGAGCCATGTTACAATATCAGTATAGTACCATACAACAAAATTCAAACAAACAAAAATTACTGATTACTGAAGTTCAAATGAGATTTTAAAACCAAAAAAGGTTTTTGATCAATATACTAGCGGTGGATAGTTCTCATTCTCAATAATTCAAAACGCATAAGTTTCTAGTTGGGGGAAAATTTACATAGTAAATGTGTACACTTAACCAATGTGGTTTAACATAAGAGGAAGTAATAAATATCTTAGCATTTCAGCTGTCACTCCAGACTCCTGTACCAGTGATCTTTCAACTTTTTGAAAAATATTGGGAGAAATCTACATGAAAAATAAGGTACTCAAGTAGTATGTGTACCAGGGCATGGTTAGGCCATGATTTCATTCCGATTTTCTTTTTTAAATCTATTACAAGTTCGGGGACAGTTTGTGTTAGCCAAGTGAATATACCCCCTGCTCATAGGCTTCCGTCCTTTACACAACTTGATGTAAAGTAGGCGAACAAAATTAGTTACCTCCACATTGGTACATATACTTCTGGAGCACCAAAAATAATTGGTACATAGGCTAAACTTGGTACAAGGTAATACTCAGGTAAGACACAATGATGCAATACATCTTATTTCATTTCATATTTGTACTAAAAATAGATACAAGGTAAAAACAGCTCACAAAAAATCCTTCAACAATTTCAACTGTGCAAATTGACAATATTTTTAAAAAATCATACAACAAAAAAATTATAAATCTTTCTCTATTATTACACTATTTGGTTCATAAAATTGATATGACATATTTTCAATACTTTCAACCCCAAAAATAGTGCAGTTGGCAAAAAGTGTGTAGGCCTATTATAAAAACAGGAACATTCAACAACTTTATTTAGTCAAAGATCTAAAGATGATAATGAATAAAAAGCAGAAAACAAAACATATAGTATACCATACATGTTATGTTAATTAGAATAGATTGGCAATATCGTTCACCACAGTAAATTCATTGCACTAAAACAAAAATAAAGTAGGGATGTGAGTTTAGTACTAAAACTTGTTCACATTATTCGATAGGGACGGCGAACATCTTTTACTGAATGGCTCACACATTATATCTTTATTATTAAAAAAATGTGGCTCATAGTAGATTTATTCAAATTATGTAACAATGAGTGAACTTGATATTGCTCATTTTTCTAAGTATTATAATCTTGGGTTGATATTGTGTAGTTGTGATATTGCATGAGCTTTACAAATGCAGCACTTGTATCTGGAAAATAATACATGAATAGATGGATTCACATGTATATGATGATTCGAGAAGCGTTAACAGCAAAAGATCAACTGTAATATCATGTCATAAATATTGTAACAACTTGTTGCCAATAGTTCCACACTGGTATACCAGAACTAGTACAGTATATTATTATGAAATATTTTCAAATTAAAATGTATTGTTTTGCTAATAAAGCAAATGCAGATATCTCAAATAGCGCATCTGTCTCAAATTTAGCTTGCAAAATTATTAAACCAAGTAAAGATGTAATACCGACAAATAAAAAAAACATATAGAAAAGTTGTGGGAACTACAAAAAAAATGAAATATCAATCATTTAAAAAAATTGGAATTACTAAGTATTTTGCACCATCCCCAGCAACCAAGACACAGAAACTGACATGATAATCACGATTCTAGATTTCCGAATCCGCTATATTTTTATCTAACCACTCAAATACTTGTGGCTGATACGTTTCGATCCAATGCACATTAAATTTTGCTTTTTCAAGAGCTCGTTTGAAATATCTTATTCCAGTCAAATTATGCATTTCCATAAATTTTTCAGCACCAGCTATTTCACTTTCATCTGTAAAAGTCTGAAAAATGTTTTCGGCCATTCGTTGAACTGTAAAACTACTTATTAGAAATATGGAAGTAATTTCTTCCCACTTACTACGAACAAACTTCCAAGCCATCATACTACCTACTCTACCACTATACGTTAGGTAATGTACCACGGTGTCAGCATCTTGATGTCTAATATTTTCTCCCTTTATTGCCTCATCGAGTAAGAATTCCACCGTTTTTTCATCCGTACGATGGCAAAGAGCTTTCAAAAGTTTATTTTTTTCTGAAGCGTCAAGAGTCAGATCCTTTGTATATTTATTCCACATATATTTCCAATCTTCGGGCAACCCTAGTCTGATTCCAGTACTGTAAACAATGTCTTTGTAATCTACCTCTAACTGAGTGTTATTATCCATCCATTTCCTGAAATGAATCAGTGCTTGATTAGTACAATTCTCATTGTCATAAGCGCACATTAATTTAATCGCTGATCGTCGAAGTTTTATTTCCGGATGAGTCAATGTTGATTGCGTTGAAGCAACAGTCGGCCACCCATATTTAGAATAAATGTGACTCAGCAAGTTTTTTGAAAAATGTTTCATCTTTTTATGATGATTTGTATGGAATTGCATTTTCAATATTTTCTTGAAGTCACTCAAGATGAGTAAAGCACTATACAATGGTCCATATTCTTCTTCCTTTTCGAGATAGGTCATAAGGTCTAATAGTCTATCATAACCAATTAAACCGGCTTTGGCAGATTTGGCAACATTGAACAGAATACCGGACCGATCCAAAGCCGATATTGCCGTATGATCTGTTTTCAATTGCAATATTAGGCTTTCTAACATTTTTATACTATAATTAATCAAATAGTACCCACGCCTATTAGCGTTTAGGATCATCCATTTTGGGTAGTCCTGTAAGGTAAAAGTGTATGTTCTGTTTTCAATAAATTCCCATGCGGAATCCTTCGATTTATCTGTCATATAAGAAAGTGGAATTTGCCATAAAGATTCACTTTTATTGTTACATTTATTTGCATTTGTATATGAAGCTGGTAACTCTAGCATATATCTCATTTGGGATATGATAACTGTTTTTCCATCAAGCGATACATTTAAAACAGGAAATCCTGGTTCAACTGTCCATGATTCTAACATCCGCAAAACGTTTTTACGTTGATTGGCGGTAGACGTATGTTGAACAACAGCATTAGTCAAGTCTTTGTTGTTAGCGTTACTATAAGCAAATTTACTTAGGTAATCTGTGATGCCAGCATAAAAATTGTCTTCACCAAGATAACTTATCATCATGGATATTAGACAAGCACCTTTTTTATATGTGATATCATCAAAGAGCTCTTCAATTTGAATAGCACTATTAACAGGCACTGAAATTGGATGTGTATTTTCATTTTCATCCACTGTCATTGCATCTGCAGTAGTAAGACTATGAAAAGTTTCCATTAGGTTCCATTCAGGGTAAATATGATTCACCCCAAAAAATTCAACATAGCTTGCAAATCCTTCGTTTAACCATAAATCATTCCACCATTCCATTGTTACGAGATTTCCAAACCATTGATGAGCAAGTTCATGGGCAACAACAATTGCGACCCATTCTTTGTCTGAAATGGAAGATGTTTTCTCATCCCAGAGTATTGCAGTTTCACGATAAGTGACAAGACCCCAGTTCTCCATTGCCCCAGCGGCAAAATCAGGAATTGCAATGAGATCAAGTTTAGGTAATGGGTATGAAATTTTGAAAGTCTTCTCATATTGAATTAGCACTTTGGATGCAACTTCTAATGCAAATTGCGCACTTTTAATTTTATCTTTTGGGGAATAGACCGAAACAGGAGTGCTACCCCGCCGTAATTGAACCTCGTTTGTGATATTATCAAAGTCAGGAACAATAATAAAAGCAAGAAGATAAGTACTCATAGCTACAGATGTTTGAAATTTGACCAACTTCAAATCATCCCCAAAATCGGATGTAATTTCCACTGGCATATTCGATAAAGCAGAATTTGTATTATCTCTGACGATGTTGACTGAAAAGTTCGCTTTCATCGCTGGTTCATCAAAGCATGGGAATGCTTTTCGGGCCGATAAGGCTTCAAATTGCGTTGTAGCCAATGTTTTGTTAACACCTGTTTTCGTTTTATATTTACTCAAATAAAATCCATTAAGAGACATTGTCAAGCTGCCGATAAATTCAATATGAATTGTATATTGTTTCTGTGTTTGAAGCCTGTCAGATAACTGAATTGCAACAAAATCAAGCTCTGTGCAAACCTGATACTCCCTTTGTTGGGGTACCTCGTATTCCGCAGGAATTTTATCACCTCGTTTATGCCAACCGCTGTATACCTTGAGAGCAGATATATTTAATTCTTTACTGTGGATAACAATTAAGTCTGTAGCTTGAGAGACAGACACTACAATATCAACTTCACCGGAATAGTTCCCAAGAGTGAGATTTGGATGTAAAAAAATGGAGTAAAATTCTGGATGAATGTACGATGGAAGACGATACATTTGCCATGGAAACGATGAATTACATCTCAGTGAATTACTCTCTTTTTTCACAGGGCATTTCAATGTTGATGATGGTTGCACTGATGAAGACACCGATTTGTCAGGGTAACCATGCATATTCTTCAATTTAATACCCAAACCAATATTTATAATAATAATAAGAATAACTCCGACAACAAGAATACTGAGTGCAGCAGCTCTTGACTTTTTTTCCTCTTTAAACTTAGTCGATGAATGTTGACTCTGGCGAAAATTAAGATGTGGTAGGCCAGCATCTTGTGGTGATACACTAGCTTGTTCTTCATCTTCGCTGACTGAAAGCAACCTCACATGACTTCCATCGTCTCTCATTCTACTTGATGACATTTGGAACATTTCATTATCGCTATCGCATGCTTCTTGGTTCGCAGACCAATTCATTTCTATAGATGCCAATTTTGGATTTGATGAATACTGGTGCCGACGATACGCCAGCTTGGAGTGTGCAAGCAATTGATTACAGTAAATTAAATATAATTACAACTTTTCAATTCATTAACATTATCAGGATTCCAAAGATTTGTCGGAATTAAAAAGACTGCACAAATGGATGGAAAACAGAAAAGGATTTCAACGTCTGCATCAGTATCTAAGGCTATAGTCTACATGTTCCTCAGACATGGAATACAGGAATACGGAAATGCCACAGACATACTGACATAAAAAAGTAGGATATTGATAGTTATTAAGAAAAAGAAACAAGGAATAGGACATAAAAGATAGATTTTACCAGTGGAAACAAAAATGATTTTTTTTCTGGACTGGTAATCTAACTACCTTTAATTTCTAAACTCGGGAACTGGCAAGTCGGAAAGTCTAATTTTTGCGCATTTTGCTAATAAATGCAAATTATATCTATCTACTGATCGAAGGATCTACTGTATCTAATTTCTATTCTCCATCTACGCGACTTATTAAATCACACGGCCATGTCTGTATAAAAGATGCGGGAAACAAACCTCACACACAGGTGCAATAGTGCAAAGAGGAACTTGCACAAGCCGTTGCCGGATACGTAATACGGAAATGGATGTAGCGTTGAAGTCTGTACAGCCTGCCGAATGGGAACTGTTCACAGAACGGCGACAGGCAAACGAGCGATGGCGTCGGAGAGGATTATTTCACGTGATGCTTTAGCAAGAAAACTTCCATTTATCAACGTTTTATACCCAAATTGAATAAATTTATCATTCCTATCCATCCATGCTTTATTAGGGAACATCCACAGAGCTAGCACAGTCTTCATATTCGACATGGAGAGAGAAAAGTCGATAAAAATCTAAGGATACCTGGTATCTTGAAGCATCCTAAACACGAACTTTCGGTTAATTGAAATTTAGTATTTATTTACGATTTAACCCAGCAAGAACAAGTTCCCTCTTACTCAGTGAGGACCAACGACTAACATACCGTGAGGACAGAGCTTTAGCCAGTACCGGTATTCAACGAATATATATATAACAAAAAAGTTAGCAGAGGTTTAGCCCAGCAAAACGACTTCCCTCTTACTCAGTTAGGCCAGAGCTTTAGCCCACCAAAACGAGTTCCCTCTTACTCAGTTAGGCCAGAGCTTTAGCTGGTAGTCAACGAATATATAACGAAATTAGCAGCCCTTCATTTGCTGTATTGTAAAACCACACAAATAGGAATTGAACATGAAGAATATCGACGAAGTTGATTGATAATACCACAGAGAGAAAAACACGCATAATTTTACGTATATATCAGGGTGTGCAACATTTTTGTCGGGTGCCATATATCCAATTTAAACATCCAACTGGACCACATAAAAAATTTTCCATGTATACAGCGAATTGAAAACACTGCGGGGAAAAGCAAGAAAAGATATTGTCATACCGGTTAATCTTGCAGTAACAGGCTCTGCGTAAGAAGTCAATAATTTGACGCAGCGACAAAAGTAGAACAACACTATGTATTTTTAGTTATACCCATGTGAGTGCATTTTTGAACACGAACACAAACTGTCGGAATGAGATTTTTCAGTTGGCAAGGGACAGTCCGAGTACTGACAATGGCCACACTAAATGGCGAGGCTCTTTTATCAAATATAACGATCCCAGTTGTTTCTATTAACTTGAAATTTATGGGTGGGCTACTTTAAGATCACAAAAATTCTTCGGGGCGAAAGCAAAAAAAGTAATACAAATTTAATATAATATTAATGAGTGAAATTTTGCTGTCGGTTCTGTCGGGCAGAACTATCGGGACCCATTGTTGTTGGCGGTTCAGGTCTGTCAATACATATTACAGTTTGTGGATTACCGTTAATGTCTATTTTTTATATTTTGAATGCTTTTCCAAAACTTTTATGAAGATCACCATCTTAATGTCAAAGGGGGCAGTATATTCCAAGCTGATTAGATCCAGTTTCATCAGATTACTTCTATATTCTTTACGTTCTAAAACAAGCTGCAATTGAAGTAGGACAACGCACGGATTCCTCTTTCTTTATATCTAGGCCGCTTGAATACCCACAAGTGTAGATGTGCCTATAGTCTAAGTTTATCTTGCAGGAACTTCTATCAGTGCGCACATTCCATAATAAAAACTGCTTTTTCAACCAAGACTGTTTTTTATGCAAGAAACAAATTTATTTCCAATATTTAAATTCAAAATAGTTTAAGATTACAAAAATACTGAAACACAAGAGGCTTTGAAGCCAACCTATCGACTTATATTACATATAAAATCGGACAAGAGCGAACAATGCATGCATTCTAACATGATAGAAGCGAGGTTATAATCGCAATGTTAAGATGGTATTACTCTCATTTGAGTATGGACACAAAATACAGTTAGAAAGTATGCCAAGGGGTCATTTATCCTCTCTATTTAGTCTGCTAAACAGGAAAAACCTCATATTAATATTTATAAAAAAAATTGTTTATATATGTTGATGCATATAGTATAATTCGACAACACCGTAAAAAATCAACAGTTAAGGTATCATGACAACTAGCAATAAAATATGTCATGTGTAAGTATTCCCACATCCCACTATTCCATAAATTATTTTGACAATTACTTCAGTATATTTTGCTCAAAATTGATCTATTATGTGATGAAATTCACTAAAAAGCTCATGTATTGTTGATTGTTCGAATTTTTTTAGATATTTTGGTTCAGATATTCCACATATATGATACTGGTGACAGTAATAATACTTCTCTGGCAAAAAAAAACAAAGCAAATTTGAATTGTGCATTTCATGGCAAAAAAAAATACAAAACAGAAAGTTTGCAAATCAGAAAGAAAGCGCATCCTGACATGACGAAACAGAAAAACTATTTTCGTTGCTCACATTCACCAAAACATTAGCTTGTTCCACAGCAATTCCATCATCAAAGTCATCATGAGAAGGTATTGGTGTGTAATGCTGAGGTTTTATTTTACGAAAAAGACTGCTCTTCGTCTGAGATTTGTGTTCATGTGGTTGTTGATTGATGTTGACGGACTCATAGTTAAGTATTCGTATTGCAGATTGTCGTGTAATGTGATAGAGTCTTGAAAAATTCACACCAAGAACCCTATAACGAAAATAAAAACCTTTTCTAAATACCAGATTTCTACTGTTGACGAAGGTTTATTGTAAACAGGAAATAGAGATCAAATGCACACTGACAATTACCCTAACTCGATGATCTGATTAAATACATTCACAATGACTGATGAGGACTATTTGCTATACTACTCTTACACAGATTTTGGGAAGAATTAATAATGTGGTAAAGGCATAACCAATCAAAGGTGTTTCAATTCTTATAAATAAAGTATGTTGTCAAATTTGACCATTTTCTGTGCATGTCACTCAGGGCATAGTCATCGCTATTTGCCGCCATCATTACCTCACAAGTGCGAAAGAATCGCTCAAAAAATAAGTTGACAAAAGAGCGATAACAAATACATGGACAAGAATATGACAAAGTATAATATGACCATAAATTTGCAATATTTTGAGTGGAGGACTATAGGATATTTCAAAATAAAATTAAGACTCCCAGCGAATTCTTCCACCTTTAAGTAATGAGAATTTGTAATTAATTGGTCCATTAGTTATGATGAAAAGCAATTTTTTCACACAACACCACCACCTAGCAAGACGGCCCAATACGTTCGAAAATCAGTATCAGGCTAAATTATAATACGACATTACTAACCTTAAGCAAACAAGTTCCATAAGGATGGAAAAACCTAAAATAACGACTTTAATGGGTGTTGACAGTTGTGGTTGGTTCCGAAATACATAGACTGAAAGATAAGGAGCTGCACCACATAGCACCAGAGTTGGGATGATGATTACAATTCTTCTCCAGCTCTGTGACCAAGACAGCATTCTTACAGGTTCTTCATGGATCGCATATCTATGAACAGAACATAGAAAGGTGCATATTGTATATGTAAAGCATATGTCTATCATCCCAATCATATGTTGGTTATTGCTAGCATTTGTTGCTTGAAAACGATATTCTAGACTTGCAAAAATTTGTGACCAACATGTATTTCCTTGTAATAATTGCATTTGTTTTAATTTAAGGCTATTTTGAGGATATCCACACTCCAGTAAATACACTTTGTAGTTTTCTCAAATCACGAATATTGTCAATTATTTTTGTACTGTGACTTAGCCTACCAAATAGATTTTTGATTTCAACGATTACCTGTACTTGCAAATATTGCATGATGGACTTTCTCCATTCGTTGTATTTTCCATCAACCATCTTTGCAAACAACTATGATGAACCTTGGCCATTCCACCTTATATTTACAACAAATAAAATGATAAGTTCATGTAATTGTTTTTTTCATACAACAATACAAATGATGAAATCGTGATTTATCCACATTGGGGCACAAAGTATTCCCCAAACCAATAAGTCCTATTATTTATACAAACTCAAGGATTAAATTAAATATTACATCAATGAAATAGCCCAATATATACGATAGATCAAATTTCATCGTCTTGTAAGGAGTTAAATGACCGGTGATAGAATGATTCAGAATTTCCAGTTAACTGAGGTAGGAACCGATAACAATGGTTGGTTATATTGTAAATCCCCCTTTTTACTGAACAATATAGAGCAATCAAAACAAATTTCCCAAATGTTTCTTGTTCCATCACTGAGAGAAATATGATAATGGGTGCAACTTTACCTTTGCAGAGACATGGACTGATGAATGTTTCAGAATTGTCATGATCATAGCATATCCAACACTCTAAATAAAAAAATATATGCTAAGGAATGTCGTAACAAATTATTTTACTAATGCTGTCTAACTTTGATACATATACCACTCAAGTGATACTATGTTTCGTATTAATTCAATATCAATGCTATCCAGATCATTGATGTGTTCAAATGTGACAAATATTACGGTAGTTATAATAACCTGATTCTTCATCATCGTTATCTAATTTTTCATCGGGAATGTTGAAAGTACTATATCCAGGCCTTCTTCTTGCATGAGAGTTGAGAAGCCTCTCTACAACTAAAATGAAAAAATCAAGAAATGATATTCATGAACATTTGTCTATTCAGAAAATGCATAAGCTTATATTTAAAAGTGGATAGCTATGAAAGAAGCTAAGGATCACTAAATTTTCAGATTTATAGCAGATGTAAAGAGTGGAATATCATTATTCAATCATAAAAAATGTTTTTTTAGGAGAATAGGAACCAAATAGGAGAAAGCACTCAATTGTCATGTTTAGAGACATAAATCCGGAAATAGTAAAATTTTCGACCCCATGGGAAAATAATCTTAAGTTCTGACTAAAACATATCATAGTTCAGTACATGGGCGTGAAACCTTTAATACAGGAGGGCCAGTTACATATAATTGGGTGAAACCGCAGTCACCCCTTTATTTAACATAAGCTTTCTAGTAATCGCAAACACAAAAATTTTGGTTATTAATCTGATGTCATGCCTTGTTCGCTTCGCCCAAGCTCAGGTACAACCTTTGCAGCGCAAAGGAATTGGAATTATTCGCACATACTAGATCAAACTAAATAAAAAACTCATTTATTAACGGCCTGCACACCATTCAAAATGGCACTTCTCCGCAGGCCACACAATTTTTCCTCGCAGGTCGCATTTGGCCCACAGGCCGTAGGTTGCACACCCCTGGTTTAGTACATGAGCAATAATTACCGATTATTAGGAAAAAATCTTCATTATTTAAGAACAATTTTACCTCGATTTTCTCCAAAGCTTAGCAATCTTCTTGGATTCAAAAACCACAATTGCTCAGGCCGTGATGAATTCCATAATACACATGGAAACCACAGTACAACAAGAACCTCAGCCATTCTAAATGATAAAATAAAATAGTTTGCCATTTGCAACAGTTCAATGCTATTATACAAAGCATCAACATGCAAACTTGTAAGGGAGTGGTATGAGCATCCACACTGACAAATATAAGTAAATCGGCATCGCATGTTAACATGCCCACAACTTGGATCAGGATGTAATAAATTGGGTAGGCAATGCTGAACGGGACTCCCAATATATAATTAATTGCTTCTTACCTAGCAGTAGGCGCTTGTGTAAAGCCTTGTTCAGGGTGAAAGATGGGTATTCCAGTAGTATGTGTAACAGGTTAGGGTTAGGCCATAATTTTATTCCAGTTTTCCCTATTTTAGATCTATTACAAGTTAGAGGACTGTTTATGTTAGCTAATTGAAAATACCCCCATGGACTTCCGTCCTTTTCCACAACTTGATGTAAAGTAGGCGAACAAATTCAGTTACCTCCATATTGATACACATACGGTACTTCTGGAGCACCGAAAGACATATAAATTATTGTATATAAACACCAGATATGTTTGCACCCATAAACATTACTCTGTAGAATATTACAACCATGATCATATGCCCAAAGCAAAACTAACAGAAGTACAGAACACATTCATACTAACAGGTCTATGTTTCTTCAATATCTTACACCTATTAAAGTTATTATAAATCTTCATAAGAAGCTTGGGCAAAGACTAATGTTCTGATACAACATGAGAAAAGTTGAGTAAGGCTCAGAATATTTATTGATTTTTTTGAATTACTGTAGTTTAACAAACTCATTGATACAAGTGGGTATATGTATTGACCGAGCGTAAATAGAATGGTTTGAGAGTATTGATTTCATAGCGCTCCAGTAGCGTGTGTACCAATATGGAGGTAACTAATTTTGTTCGCCTTCTTTACATCAAGTTGTGTAAAGGAAAGGAAGCCTATGGGCAGGGGGTATATTCACTTGTCTTACACAGACAGTCTCTGAACTCGTAATAGAACTAAAATAAGGAAATTCAGAATAAGATTATGGCCTAACTCTAACCTCGTACACACACTACGGGAGTACCAATTTCAACACCATAGTATAAAAAAACAATTTCCTGTTTATAATGTTATTGTCTCATACGTACTGCTCAAGTAGTAAATAATACGAAATGCCTCTGCTTGGTATTGCCTTTTTGTTTGCTAACGAAGTGCTGCTTAGCTTAAGACTGACCCTAAAATCTATAATGTTAAATATATTAGAAGATAAGTCTGATCAAATTGCTTTAAAAAAAATTGCCCAATATAGATCTTTGTAGACCAGGGGTTGGCAACCTGCGGCCCATTTCACTGAAATTCAGTGACAAAATGGCGGCTGGGAATTTTAACCATATTTTATTGTATAATCTACGCTCGAGGAGCAGATTATTGAACACGGAGTGGACCTCTGGATCGTTTTGTTATTATGTTGTTGTTGTTCATGTTCTTCATTAATCATTCTTCTTCCTGTCGTTTTGAAAAAGTATCTTCTTGAAGGAAATCTCAAACCATTAATTTGGAGACTGATCCAAGTGTATAATTGTTATTTCCCCGCCAAATCCCGTTATTCTCCCTCCAAGTTATGAAAATCTACAAACCTGTGCAAAACCGTATGAATGCTTCTTGTTTTGATATCAACTTTATCTCTCCACATTGTTTCAACAGCTTTAGACACAATGCATACGACCATCAATAAGAGAAAGAGGGCCTGTAATGAATAAGGAAACTCTCTTGAAACAAGAGCATACACACACTATTTTTCTTCAATGTAAAAGGAGTCATAGGAATAGTGTGCAAAATTTTATACCAGTATTACTATATCTTGACTCACGAATAATACATTAAAACCAAGTTCTTGCATTGGTAAGGCCTTAGCTGAGCGTCAAGTTTGCTGAAAAGATCAGTGGACACTGGACAGATATGATGGAATGAAGTGTTTCCATATGTGTTATAAAGTGTTCCAATGAATTATACAGGGGTGTGTAACCTTTAATACAGGAGGGCCAGATACAAATAACAGGGTAAATCCGCCGGCAGCACCTTTATTTAACATAGGCTTTCTAATAGTTGCAGGCGCAAAAATTTTGGTTATCGATTTTATGGTATAGGCTTTGCAACGCACAGGAATTGGAATTGATTGGAAAAAATAGAAATTCTTTTATCTTTATCTGAAAATTTGTAATCTGTCAGCCCATTAGTTGCTTTTTTCTCTAACAACAATAACAATTTAGCAAAATAATCCACATGTACACTTAATGGTAAATGGAGTATATTTTATTAACTCTATCATATCGCGTATGCTCAAATATCTCAGTGACATATGTAGCAGTGAAAGCACCAAAATCTAAACAGTGACATCACAATCAAGCAAGTATTATGAAACCTAAAAATGTATTGTCAAAAAAAGGAAAACTCGAGCTTTTATTAACCTAAAAAATATTATTTTGGATAAATTTAACACCAACATAATATGACAGTCACCTGAAAAACGATTGCTAATCTTGATTTAACAACTTCTCTCCAATTAATATTCTGTGTGGTTTGCGAACTTGACGTTGACGTAGTTGGTTGATCTTCTTGTCTGTTGAATGCACCTCTTACCTGAATAAGAATGTCAAATGAATTTAGTTTAGTCAAAACTTCATTAAACTCGGAATCATTGAAAAAACTATTTAAAATAGAGTGTGTTGTTAAAGTTTCTGAATTTTAAAGGAATCATGACATTTATCTAATTTGAAACTATGAATTTTTAAGCTTTATTTGTTCTATCGGCTAAATCATATCCCACAAGTAAAATGAATAGCAATAAATGTTAGGGTGGACTAAGCAAGTATAGTAATCGATTAGCATATCAGCATATAACATTTTATTTGTGTCATATATTATTTAGTATAGTTACTAGATTCATTGATCTTATCTAATGTATCTTTATCAATGCAGCATGCCAGCCTGTAAGTCTGTGGTCAAAATTCTGCATGTTTTCTTTCAAGTCAGATCCGGTGTCGGAAACACCACAGAGTCTAATTTTGAATTCCTGTGGGACGTGATCGAGAGAAGGAATTTCAGACTTTCAATAGCAATAATTCTAATTCAAAATTTTCCATAAAAACTCATAAAAATTAAGATTGCAGAGCGTTCTTAACAGTATATCAAAGAAGGCTTGCATAGCGAAAGTTTTTATCATCAAAACTTGATTTTATTGATAGTTCAGAGATGAAGTCAAGATTTTTTCAACTGAATCACAGTCATTTTTTTTTCAACTCCAAAGCTCTGAACCATACATACTCAGTGTTTTAGGATGTCAAAAATGTATTGATGGACAAGGAATTTGCAGTTATACACAAACACCTTGGCTGAAACTTGACTACTCATAATCAACAAAAAAACAAACTTACCTTGAAAAAGATTTCCACTCCAACAGTCATAAAAATAATAAATACGATGAACAGTATAATTGCAAAAAATGACTGGAAGGCACCATTAGTCCAATGATCTGAAATAATATTTGAAATTTTAGTATCAGATATAATAAAATAACACATAGATGAGGATAGAAATATAAAATAGAAATGCATTTCAAGACCCTTATTTGCATCACATTTCGAATCTTTTAGAATATATTATGCACCAATTACTGTTACATCTCGGAATCCAGTCAAATTCCTTTTATTTTCAACCAGTAAAAAAATTAATTGTACACAAATTACGATAAAATGATAATTCCATAGTTTTACAGGGGGAGAGAATCGAAGTGGATTTACTGTAGTATGACAAAATAAGATAATATGAAAAAGGTTTGCAGGGTTGGCTTATGTGTGAATTTTCATAAATCCATAGTTTTAGGGGGTCAGCTTATATGTGCGGATATATGGTAATTGTTACCGGTATTGAAAATAAAAGTTTGGCAATTTTACAGATATCTTGAAAAGTTGAATTTGAAAACGAATTAGACATTTATCATGTACATATCACAAAATATCGAATTTAATTTAAATGAGACTATTCTGTAAAATCAACAGTGTCCAGGGGCAAGAATTTTTGTACAAAAACAAATTCATGCTTAGTTCAAATAATGATTCAGATGAAAAGATTTATTTTATTGCTGCAAACATGTTGACGCTGAAAGAGCTGCTTTATTTCAGAATTCGTTGGTATAGGGAATTAAATAAATATTTTGTCCAACTATTGTATATTCAAACATTATAAGTGTTTTGAGGCACAGACTTGCTGTGTTTGTAGTCACGTAGGGTGAAGGCAATTTATTATATTGACGATCACATGACATTTATAAATTTATACTTATAAGAGTTGAATGCATTAATAATTTACAGATAATATATTGTTGGTCTACATTAATATTATGGAGTAAATTTAGTAAACAAGTACTTGTAAACACAAAAAATATAAAATTTGAACTGAGAACTAGATTTTTTGCAGATTCTTTATAGCTTGAATGCCCGGTATTTCTGAACAGTAAAAATCACCAAAAAACGATATATAACACAATTTCCTACTCATGATAACGGTCAAATTCAAATATTCAATATTTGTTTAATACCAGACAGCAGACATAATGACAATTGTATGAAGACATGATGAATATAATATACATGACTGAAAGAGGTCAAATAACATTGATCCGACCTTTACAACCCTACTGGCAAAAACTTTATTAAATAAGTACAGCTAATCAAATAATACAGATTCATGACTTGTAATTTATATCAATTCTAGATAATATAAATGGATTTACATCGTTGTAATATAATGATACTATGATTATAACACCCTTGCATTTGCACCACCAGTGCAAAAGCATAAAAGAAAGAGTAAGCATAGGATGAGTAGTGGGCTCTACAGAAACCCAATCAATCAATAGTGCAAAACAAATAATGGTATACTGAGATCATTTTAAATGAATTATTGTGTCATTAAAAAAATGGTAAACTTTACAGAAATTTCTGAAATTATAAAAAAAAAAATCTTTGAATAGAATTTTGAAGTTCGTATCAGATCAATAAACTTGTTTAACATCTCTAATTTGAACATGGGATTCATTAAAAATTTTTGTTTTCATGGAACTTTCGAAAAAAAAAAATTGTTTACAGTATGATGCATATTATTTTGGCAATTTGCATCAGTTCAATTTTACAAACTTTTTGAATTATGTCATGTTTCCTTCCACTCAACTATGACGAGAAATAAAGTAATTCAAGCACTGGTGCAGCATTGTTTCGGCTTTTGGCTCTGTTAATTTAGTTTGAACGATATTCGAAATGTTTTTTAGTGTAACTCCAGAATAGTTCAGTAGGATAGGATTTACATATTAATCCCAAACCACAGTCTCTCGTTCGGTTACCAGTCCATGTCGGGTATAGCGCAGGGATGGCCAATACCGAATAGTTCACTATTTCGAATACATTCAAAATTATTATTTTCGAATATGAAATTTCGAATACTTCGAAAATAAATTCCAAGTAAAAAAGCATATTTTAGAGCATGAAGGAATTTGCATACAATAACCAGGGGAATAACTGTTATCTACAACCTGCCTATTTACTAGACATTTTATTTATTTTTTTGCAAGTAGGAAAATGCAAAACAAAGATTAGGTATAATCGGGCAGTTTACCACACATTTTATGTCCACAGATTGTCATGATATTTTAATATACGATAGCAACGCTTTTATTTTTTCATAAGTCGAACCAACCACAGGTTATGTTAAACAGAATTAAATTAATACGGCAAGGCATTTTTATTGCTGGTATCTAAATATTTTCTGGACTTTTAACTATCATAATTAAAATCGGTTGCCAAAAAGCGAAAAAAAGTATAAACTACATTTCTTAATAATTCCGACTAATTTATTGGGTATCATAACAATTGTGGCTTTGAATAATTTTAAATTTTTCGACGTAATGGAAATAAATGTATAAATTAGAAGCCTTGCAGGGTAATAGTGTCGATGCCAATCACGCAATTGTGCAACAGTATGAGGCTCACGCTCGCACAGAAGATCACAAACAAATAAAGTGCCGATTCTATTTTATTGTGATTACAATATGTTATAAAGTGCGTAGAATCGTTCGTAGATTTTGCTTAGAAGCGAAACACCTTGCTGGCGGCGAAAAGTAGCTACTATTCGGAATTATTCGAAAATCAGCCAAAAAGGTATTCGAATTCTTTGATATTCGAATGTTTTCGAATATTCGATTCGTTTTGAACAACCCTGGGTATAGGATTAGTTATTTGCTTTCGGAAGCATGGACTTGATAGTGGAGGAAGTCGTAACCGACCAGAGGTTGCGTGAACCACCCTACGACGGCGAGGAGTCCAGCGAAACTCTCGCACATAACTATCCCCGCATGGGATTCGAACCTGCACACCCACGCAGGGTAATCAGAGGTGCGGTGGCGAGCATATTCCTAACACCTAGCACTATACACCACACCGCTGGGCCATCCAGATACGATCATCCCTACTCACTACCCAGTAATCTTTACAAAAACAAACCTCAATGTATAATACAATACTCACCAACTGAGATGATTCCTTGAGCCCCAGTTACAACAACTATAAATTGTGCAATCACAGTGAGATAAAGAATCAAATTAAAAGCAGAGAAAGCAAGCCATGATTTGGAGAGAAAACGAGCTCTTCTTGCAGCAGACATACTCACATCCTCCAAAAAGAAAGCCTGTAAATTTAATTAGAAATTTAGATCAGGAAAGAATAATGACGCTCCAGAAGTGTGTGTATCAATATGAAGGTGACTAATTTCATTCGCCTACTTCACATCAAGATGTGTAAATGGACTGAAACCTATGGGCAGGGGGTATATTCACTAGGCTAACACAGACGGTCCACGAACTCATAATAGAACTAAATAAGGAAAATCGGAATAAAGTTATGGCCTAACCCTAATCTGGTACAGTGGTACACATGCTACGGAAGTACCAAAATATTAAAGCAACTAGTGTAGTGTGATGAACAAACTGTGTGAAAAGCTAGTCAAGAGGAAGTGAAATCTAACAACATATTATAAACGATAATCCAAATAAGGCAAAAAAACCTCTGATTCACTATTAGATCACTCCGATCACTAAGGGGATTTTGATTTGATATAACAACTTTATTCATATATTGTTGCAGTAAAACCAAAGTAACTTACGTCACCTTTTTTTAGAAATGGAATTTTTTGATTTCTGACACTATCAACCATGGACCATCTTTTGGTCTGGGTTTCTAACATGTACGGTACCTATTTTAGTTATGATTCTGGTAGTGCCTTTCCAACTATTCCAAATTCCAACTATTACTATTACAAAAATACGTTTTTATCAAAATCTTAAAATGTGACATGAGCTTTGGTTTTTCTGCAGCGATATGCATATTACGCAATTCAACACAATAATATTCAGCCCATGAATGAGTAAGCTTTTTCTTTTCATAAAAAATAATTCAAACTGTTTAAGTGCACAAAGAAAACACACAGTGTTAACCTGGGTGCAATAAATAATCTGGAAGACATTCCAAAATAAGATAAACAGTTTAATTCACATAGCTAATCTATACCATGTCTGGAGAATATAATAACATCTGATATTGTAATAAATAACTTCATAAACTAATGAACATGGGAGGCATAGCATTTAATGTGTTAAGCAATGACATCAATGTCAATAACTGTTAACGAATTGATAGCATGACTCGAATCCGTACTCCCGTAGTGTGTTTACCAGGTTAGGGTAAGACCATAATTTTATTCTGATTTTCCTTATTTTAATTCTATCAGGCTACGAGTTCGAGGGCTGTCTGTGTTAGCCAAGTGAATATATCCCCTGCCTATAGTCCTCCGTCCCTTTACACAACTTGATGTAAAGTAGGTGAACAAAATTAGTTACCTGGAGCGCCTTCGAACTTATATAGAAACTCTAGTCTCTTATTCAATTGGCCTACATACATTTTATTAATATTATAATGGTATTCATTTCAATATGTATATATACATTTTTAGAGCTTTGGTCAATTTTCCAACATTTGACAGGCAGGACATAAGATTTTAGGCCTATACTTGTTTTGCATAATATAACATACATAAGCATCTCTCTAACTCTCAATTTGGTGAAAGTGGGCTATGAAAATTTATATCCAAGAAGTTAAATAAAAGTCCCGGAACTAATATTAATTATCATAGAAAGATTTCCATACATACTACAGTAAACCCTTGACAATGAGCAATTTTTTGAAAATGAGTTTAAACCAACAAGGATGAATCTATTTTAAAGGCAATGAATTAGACATGGTACTGTGATAAGTAGAAAGTAAAAAAGTTATTATAACTTCTCAAGTCGCCATCAATACCATACATAAGTTATTGAAATCAATAGTCACACACAATATATTTAGTTCAAACAATATTCATAATAGATTATATTTGGAAAAATTGTTTTTATTAGGAATTCAAATATACGCCACATACTATAACATTTTGACAATATGAACACAATTGGAAGAATTACTTATATAGCCTACAAATTTTTTGCTTTCTTTTGATTTAAACTCTACTCTTAGAAGAATATAGCATTGTTGTTCAGATACTTGAAATCAATTGTGTCTCACACTTTCTAAAATAGGATTACTTACACTGACAAATGAATGAATAAGAGTAACTGATAAAGCATTCTTTATATATAACTCGTTTAATAAAGATAAATTTGCCATGCAAAAGAATGTCAATGCTCATATGTACTGATTTCCGGTGCTTTGGGATATTTTAAGATTATTACATAGTGAATATAAATACTGAAAAAAATGTCCGCAAATATCTTCAATTACTTTGACTATATGAAACAAGAGCCGCACATGCCAAATAATACACATACTGGTAATTATATTTCAAGAACCATGTTAATAATCAATTTTAGCTCACAGGATGACGCTTTTCACGTTCAACTTTCATTTGCTATGACATAACTTGAGCAAATTAATATTTGAGAAAAATTCACAATATCAGTTTCACACTAATATGATATAGATGTCACCACTTACCTCACTCCAATAACAGACAACAAGAGACATTCCAGTTATTAAAAGAGGTTGATATGCTAATTCCATGGTATTCAACCATTTGTCAGGAATAACTCCCTGTAAATAGAATATGAACATCAATTCCGAACACCTCACCTGCAATACTTGGGATCAAGCCTTGATAATCAATATAATAGATCATATTATGTAAAATTGACCAAATATAAATACATGGAAATAGGGAATTTATAAAAATTCACATATAAGCCTCCACTACAAATCGTAACACACTGTACGAGTTGTAGCTGTTGGAATTAAGTGAAATTAGGCATAATGTCATTCAATTTGTCATGATATTACATAATTTTCAAATTGACGTCAAAACTACAGAAATAGCGCATATTCTCATATTAATCAAATGAAAGATTTCAACTATCAACCTTTTTTTATTAAATTATTCTTCACGTTTCCAATTTTCATAATGTTTGAATAAAACAATTTTAACAGTTTTTAGATTAAAAAAAGAATTTAAAATAAATCCATTCTGATCCAATTCAAAATCAGCTACTAAACATCCTGATATTATTTACATGAAAAAGTTTGGAAGTAAAGCAAAAACATTTACAAAAATGAAATTGGAATTTTTCACTTTGAGGGAATAATATAAGATTTCTAGTTTAATAAAAATGACAGTTTGATTGTCCTTCAATGCTAGGGTGATGAAATCTCATTTAAAGCATAAGTACAGGTTGGTGATAGGATTATACAAAGCAATGTATGATACAATTACTTATTGATCGATATTGTCATGACAATGGTTTAAGATGGTAGGCTACTATTCATATTCAATCACTCTATTATACAAGCAGGAAAACTGAATATATAAAAAATATTGCCAAATTGGATTGTATATAACTTATGAAAATCTTGATAAATAGATCTCATTACATTGAAATCAAACGTACCAACATGACATGACACCAACCACCTAAGGCCAGAAAACTACTAAAAATAAACACTACTTATGTTAAGCTGTGAGCAAGAATGCCCAAACAATTGATTCAAACCTAGTTGAACTCCCTTAGTTGAAAGTAATTTTAAAATGAAAATAGTTTGGAAATTGACTAAGGAGGAACCCAAATCTTCTTTAATTATCATAAGCTATAAAATCGAAACCAGAGAAATTATATATATTAATATACTGGATTCTAAGAGAGAAATACACTATGATATTGAACCACTGAAATCAACAGCACAGATATTAAATAAAAACAAAATACTGATCCCTTACCATCAATGAAAAATAAAGCACCCTTGTTAAAGCAGCACTCAATGCTAAAAGATAAAGTAACTTTTGAGTTGTGATGCGACATGCCGACCATAATGATGGATGCTTCAGCTTTTTATATTCAGCTTGTATACAGAGAATCTAAATAGAGGGAAAAACTTAAAACTATATGATTATCTATTCGTAATGCTGACTTTCCTTATTTTAGTGCCTTTCGCTTTATTAGAACAAAATATTGATCAAATTACAAAGCTCTTTGTAATTATTGCTAAATATATATAAGAGAATGTGAAATTGACTTAACTATGGAAAATTTCTTCCTAACCTCCATTATTAGGCTTTTGTAATTTATTTTTTAATGCCATATTCTTTGGATATGTTTCACAATTTTTAGGATGAAACTTTCTGGATGCCATCAGGTTGGAAAATTTTCCTACCAAAAGAATACTCACCAATTGAATGAAGCTAACAAGAACAAGCAGGCTGTAAAGACTGCTGAACGCAGCTACAAAACCAACATTTGTTTGCGAACACTGATCACCTAAAAGAAATTATGGCGAAAGTTTAATAGACTACCTAATGAATCATATTTAACCCAAGTAGTTGACCTAATTTGCAAAGCTGTTTGGAAACAATTTGAGGCTAGCCTTTTTCATTCTATGCAATAGGCTACAGACCTTGCATTTCTTTTAACAAAATAAACAATATTTAACCATTGTGGGTGAGTAGAATTGACTGAAAAGCTAAAACATAAGCGTGGAAATAATGAAAAAATAATTTGAAAAATTGGATGATTTGATTTAACAAAATTAATTTTAAAATTACTGGTAAATTTTTATTAAAATCACCCCAAAGTAAAGAAATATTATTTGAAACGTTGATCTATGCTGGTGTTTAAAATGATTCCAAATGAAAAATGTGGCGCAATAACACATCCCAAAAAATCTAAAAACATATAATTATGATGCTCTAAGTACAACCAGATTAGTAATGATATGTCATCATTTAGTCACCAACGAATGTTCATACTTTGTATTGTTCCTATTACATAATAGGTATAAAGCGAATGACTGCAGCATGCATAATGGTATACGATACTGCAAATCGTATAAATTACTCACCAGCAAACTGAACAGAACAAACACATACTCCTTCCAAACAACTACCCCGACTAGAACAATTGAAACTTGTATCACAGGCCATACGGTGAAAGAACATTTTAGTAAGAAATCTAATATCCTGCCGATATTACAAAAAATATATAACAAGATATTATCACAAATATACATTAACACCAAGGCATTATGTTGGACCATAAAAATCCTATAATACAATCAGTAATATAGCGTTAATAGTAGTTTAACACACACATAAACACAGATTAATATAATAGACAGCAGCTTGTCACCAGTTATTCATGACTCAAAAAAATTTTTCTTTCCAATTTACAATGATCATGATTCATGATCCATGAACCACGTTGAGATAATGAATATTGCTGAATTGTACCTCATAGAAATTGGCACAAAAAAATAGAATTTATGGAATATTAAACTACAGACAACCATATATAAAAATACCGTATTTCCCGGCAAATAAGTCGCTTTTCTAGACCCAAATTTTTGGCCTGATTTTGGGGGGATCGTCTTATTAGGCTAGTATGATACTTTTCATTTTTTTTGGTGATGCCTTATTATGTATTAGGTAATGTTCTTTTAGGGTGGACGCAATCGCGAGTTGAACACAATTAGATTAAAATTTAAAGACAGTTTGAATTCCCGTAGTTATTATGGATTGAATATCACACAAGAAAACATCATTATAGGCTATTTTAACCAATGCGCAAACGCGGCAACCGCTCAAAAGGCATTGCATGGTAATTTGAGATTCCGATGTTGATGCGATTTTACTACCCCGACTTATTGGCAGGTTATATGCGAAAACCCATTTTTTCAGGCTTAAAAAACGGGCCTCGTCCTATTTGCCAGGTAGACTTATTCGCCGTGAAATAGGGAAATACGGTATATAATAAAAGAAAATTTCAGTTATTTATAGGATTATTTATGCCTGTCTGCCTGTAACAATAAAGCTTATACCGGTAATTATATGTCAGTGTACAATTTGGAAAGGCATCAAAAAATATAGGTTGGTTTCAAACATGGCCAACACATCAAACTCCTAAAATGAAGTGTCTGAGTTTGGGATATTTTGATTGATATTGAAATCAGAGTATTTTTAACCCTTCTTTTCTGATAGTACTGAGCAACATGTGCCGAAGTTTTGATTTCTTTGGAGTCAGAATTACAGTTTTTAATGATGATATTCGAAGTCAGAATTTCAGCTAGAATAAACTAAGTTGACTATACATGTTCAACAATCAATTACAGCAGGCTTATTTATGCCACCTTTTGTGATCAAAATTTGGTTTTCTCAGAGTTTCTGGAGAATTAGTCGCAATGTTAAGGTTAACTTAAATTAACCAGCTCAATATAACAGATTACTATTATTCTAAATACAGTGATATCTCGGTAGTCCAACCATTAGACACACAAACAATTCGGTAGCCGACAACTATACCAAGCATCCCAACCATTCAACAAGCATCAGTTTAGGTCAGAAAATTAGCGGGATAACACATCTTGAAAAATTTTGTGATTTAGCGCTTCCTTGCCTTTTTTGCAGTTGATCATGGCTACAAAGAAAAGTAGTGTTAAGGCAAGGAGAAAAGGTGAGAACAACTATCGAGTTGAAATATAAAACTTCTGTGAAATAGGATATTGATAGAGTTAGAGTTTCTTATCTTGCCTTACAGTATTGCATGACAAAGTCTATCATTTCCAAGTGTTTGAAAAAAAGGAAATGATAAAGAAAGCTAAGTCATTCATAAGATAGAATGTGTTATCAATGTGAATGAAAAATTAGACTGATCGCAGGATGTCACAGGAGATTCGAGAAAATTGAAAATTCAAATACATAAATTATATGAAAATAATAGCATCTCATGCACACATTGAACTTGACTACATCCTGATGTCGATGACTATTCGCATACTTCTAAGACGACGTAATGTTGCGACACCGTTCTGCCGTTTCAGATTTGACGCCAGACATTAAAGCGCCGACGAGTTAGTGTAGATTTATTTAAAATAGCAACAAAATTCCGAACAAAATACCGAACAATATTAACTACTGTTAGACCGTACGGTAACAGAAGCCGACATTTTATGTCTGTATGTGGTACGTTTAAAGATACCGGTATTCATTAAAATTACTACTGTCAGACTGTAGTCTAGGCCTACTACAGTGCTATGGCTGTTTTCCTGAGTCCATTGGTCATGTGGTTACCGTAGCAGGAACCTTGTTGTCTTGTTCCGTACCTTTACGGTACCGGTACCCAGTTACCGTACGATGTACTAGGCCTATACCGGTACCTACCGTACCAAAACTCAGAAACTGCCAAGCGCTGAAGTGAACGTGGGTTACGGTACGGTACCAACTCGCCGAAATTCTGAAATTATTCTTTTTTAGGTATAACGAAAGAAGATGAAAAATGTTCCTTATCAAAATCAATCCGATACAATCAATCTAACGTGAACTTTCTGGCGCATTCATTCCATAGTGACTATAGGCTGGTCACTTCGATTCCTAACTGTACTGTCGTTGTAATCCCAGCCTGCTGACATGAGCGGGTTGTTTACACTCACGATGGCTTACTTTGCCATTGCGTCATAAAGTCGACAAAATGATTAAAACCGTTCAGATTTTAGAGGTGGCTGAAATTTCTTCTGGCGGAACAGAGCCACTGGGCGGAATGTAAGATGGACCGTAATATTGAAAACTAAAATTAAGTAAGTACATAAATTTCAATGGAAGGTTGTTGAAGTCAATAAAAGGCGTAAAGCCCGTAGGAATAATTGACCAGAATTCCTTCCTTTCGGATGTGCGGTCACTGAAAGGCTGAAATCCGAAAAAAGGGGCAGAAAATCTAAAATCAAGAAATGACAAGTTTATTTCGACGACGTGGATATTTTTTATTTTCCCGTATTTTAAGGTGCCTGTTATTTTTTATGTCTGAAACCAAGGGTTACAATGTATTTTCTTCCCTCGTTTCTAGTGAACGCATAACTTTCGCAAAATTTGAACGCGAAGAAAAGGAAGATAAAATTGCTAGAAGGGTTAGCCTAAAGCAGTGGTTCACAACCCGGCGGTCGCAATCTACAGGTCGTGAATAAATATATCAGTGGTGGAAAAATATAAATTTGTATATAAGCAGAAAAATTATAAACCAGAAACATTGGATACCTATTTTTAAGGCTTTGCTTTGACAAGTCCTAGAATCGATCTGAAATCTACCACTTCGCTGCCGAACACACCATTAAATCCCGTCTGCTTACGGCACCCAATTTCAATTTAGCGTTGAATTTTAACACTTCGTTTCAATATTATGTTGTTGTTCTTGTTAGTAGTATTCTTTTCTTTCGTCATGATGAAATCGCTTTTCTCTTCGAATACTGGACCAATTGCTTTGAAATTTTCAGTGGTCAAAGAATGATTTTTTTGCCAGAAGGCTATTACTTTACTTATTTCAAAAAATTTTGTGGACTTCAAGAGATTCGTTGTTTGTGTCAGAATAAAAAATAGCGACATATTGTGACGTGCCATATATTTGAGAACAGCTCTTTTGTTTTTTATTATTGTGCCGTGATAGAATGGTTACACCTGCCGCAATTGTGAGATCGAATGTGTGATTTTGAGACCAATTTTGATCTCCGATACTTTCTAATCCAAAGGTACTCCGACCACTAAGTCGACCCCAACTAATAGGTCGAAAATATCAGTTCATTGAAATATAAAAGTAAATAGTAGCGATAGTCCACTCACAAGACTGTTATAGAAATTTTACATTTTGAGATAACGGGATAATAAAACAATCCCATTTGAATTGGTTCAAGATAACGGTTCGTATTATTCCGTAGACAAAGCATTTAAGCTTGAGATAATTTATTTTGTAGTACCTTTCAATTAAAATTTAGCACATATCGTGAAAGGGATCGAGGTATGTTAGAAAATATCCAAAGAGGGTCGCGACGCAAAAACGGTTGAGAACCACTGGCTCTGGCGGCTTGGCTCTTTTTCGATGTGACATCAAAGACGATAAAAAGTCAATATGAAATGGTGAGCAATTGTAATTTTCATCAATATATATATATATATATATATACAGTAGTGGGATTCAAATTTTTTGTCAGCCGGTTCCATCACAAAAGTCGTAGTTTTTCAGCCGGTTCTGTTACAAACAGAACATTGACAGTAACCACCACTGTATATATATATATATAGGAAAATAAAAATACTTACTATAAGTATCAATTCTAAAAAACAGGCGGAATTCTATTCGATGTTGCATGATGTCAGGAATCTCTAGAAAAAATATGCGGCTGAATTTTATTAGATAAGACATCAATATTCCCAAAAAATAGCATATATATATATATAACTGATATCAACGTTTCCCGAAGGGGGAGGATTTTTTTTTTTATTATCAAAGAATTCTTTTCAACTACCGAAACAGTTGCTTTGAAATTTTCAGTGGTTAAGCTTACATATTGAAATATCTGGGTACAAGCCCCTAAACTTCAAGTCGAGTCGCGGGCTATCCGAGTCAAGTCCCGGTCTTAACAAATTCCAGTCACTACATTCCCGAGTGTCAAGTCGAGTCACTGCTATATCGAGACACAAGTAGAGACCGAGTCATTGTCGGTTTCATAAGCAATGGTGAAGTAGATACTGAAACTTCCATTTGCACGTTTTTCCGCACTCGAAATAGATTTAGTTATTTTAATCGCCATTCCACTGTTGGTGCTACGAGCGTTAGTAACACGTTTGCAAACACTCATTCAAGATCAAATAAATTGCACAAAACATGCCGAGGCTGCAAAGTCAGTCTTCATCAGTCATGTATGTCTGTTTTCAAAGAAATGAGATAAAGGTGAAAACTCTCCCTGAATTGGACAACGAATCTTCCAATCTCATTATGCGTTTCCGTGTTTATGGCTATATTGGCAAAATTGTTGTGCCTGAGGCAATACTTGTAATTATTTCTTTTGCGTAAATTCTTTCTATATATATATATGTTCTCTTTAACTGTGGTACGTAGAGATTGGTGGAATATATTGGAGATTCAGTTGATAACATCAAAGTAGGTAGTTCAGAGCATAAATATTAACGACTGACCAGTGTATAGCTATGGACATGTATTGTCAGCTTATTTGGAAGTACTTGATTATGATTATAAAGAGCTACTTAATAGCCGAATTGAACACAGCTGATAAGTGAAGTTTTTTTACTCACTACAATATTTTGTCGTAACAGTTTACCAATACTAATAGCAGCGAAATGCTGGGATTGTACAGGCTGAGATGTTTTTGTGTGGTGTTTTTCATGATTTGCAATTCGGTAAATCTGGAGGCAATAAATGAAGCATCATCTTCAACTCATTCCCGTTCTCTGAAATTATTTAAACGTGAAATTATGAGAAGAATCACTACTTGTCCAGAGGATTGTACCTGTGAAGTTTACGAAAATGGTAAGTAAATGCCAATTTTCCTGCATTTCATTACGATTTTAAATTGATATCCTTGATGAATAAATTTATCATGGCCGTTTGTAATTCCTCTATCGTTGTAATCTTTCCTCCATGGAGCGCAAGTTGAATTTCTTGCTTCAAAAACAATTTTAAACGATATTTCCTCTGCACACCTGAGGTAGCGTTTACAAACATTTTAATTAAAAATATACATGTTGATGAGGGCATATGTTTTGTGAGCAATACATTTTAATTGTTAACTTTATTCGGCCATACATTTCATTGTATTGTTCACCAGACTAGTTTTACGACTTACGACACGTTATTTTGCCCGAGGATATATTTCGCTTTTAAACCTGTCATTTGATATAAATTAAATATATGCCGTAGTTACGTATTCGACCATGTTCTGTTCTGTTTTTTAAATTTATTTGAATATGTATTTTTTGGCAATAATTATTACTTCAATTTGTAAAAAGTACAGTATTCAAAAGAATCTCGCCATACTGATTTAAAATATCGAGAGAAGAAATGTAACTTCATAACACGATATACAAAAACACGCCTTTCTATATTTTCTCTGCTTTGCTAATTTTAAAATGTTTTGTTAAATTAAAGTTTCTTTGAAGCAACCCAAATATGCCTCATTTTCATGAGTGCCATAGCCGACAAAGAGTCTTTCTGATCCAAAACATTGCACACCCTGTATTTTCAGCATAAGTGTCATTGGTTATAATTTTAGAAATTCTTTGGCGCTTTTGAATCATCTGAATTAAAATCACGGTTTCTTCTGTGTGATCAAAACATTACGTCAAGTTAGTTTTATTGACACGCGAGATTTTCCCGATTCCAATACGCCTCATACTTGCGATAATGTGCCAATGGATACATCTAAGACAGGACTCAGCAATCTTTCGTCACCCGCGGGCCAGAATTTAAGGTTGCAAGTCATTGGCGGGCGCACATATTTTTAGAAAGTTAAAAACCGAACGAGTGGCTGATGAATCACATTTTTTCACACAGGTCAGAAGTTGAATTTTAAGCAGCGCGCGAAGATTGACCATTTGAATATTTTCTGCGCCGTTAAACCATTTGCACTTAGCATCATCTTTTTTCTCATTTTGTTGCCATTTGTTCAATTATAATTACATTATAGGCTCATTAAACGAGTAATTGTGGATTATATACTTGTTAGGTTATAATATAATTTAGTCTAGACTTGTCTCACAATAAATTCGGTTACGTGAAGAATATAATCGTCAAAACAGCTGCTTTGTTCCTATAATTTAGCGAAGCGTCGCGGGCCTGATTCTATTGCTCCGTGGGCCGTAGGTTGCCGACCCCTGATTCAAGATTTAACAAGAGGCGCAACAATTTTAACAACAAACCTTACAGACTTTGAATTTTTGAAGTCTCCATAATAATATCTTTAATGCATTTGAAATGATTTATTCAGATCACAAAATTGTCGATTGCATCAACACCGAAATGGTTGATATTCCCCAGGATATACCTGGAGATGTCGTTGTTCTAAATATGAGCAGAAATATGGTGATGACTATAAAATCGGGTTTGCTTGACAACTTGCGTGACCTCGAAATTGTTGATTTTTCTCACAACAAAATTAAGGTAAAGTGATAGAATATGAATCTTTAACAACTCGAGGAAACTGTTATTAGCTTTAACCCCACCAAACCTCGAATACTGGGAAAGGACTTTAAAATTCAAACCAAATTTTCCTTCTTTTTTATTGGATTACCATAATTAATTTGTAAACTGCCGAGTATCCACCTTATTCTGAGTTGAGTCATAAATTCCAAGGGTTGTCCTGAATTTTAAAGTAAGGCCTAGGAATATCATCTAATCTAATTCAAACATATTATTAAAAACTAGGTTTCGTGTATTTTACTTCCAGTGATCTGAATACCAATTTTCTCCCAACTCCCAGTCATTCGATCCTCAATGGGGTATATTTGCGACACTCTCATATAATTTTATAAAGGTTTATACCAGACTTTTCCAATGTATTGATAAGGATGATGTAGACATCTGGGGACAAAATAAAATATGTTCTATCACCAATATTCAGATGGAATTTGTAATCTTGATGCTATTGTAACTTTATGTGTATTATGAAAATAGCTTTTAATTCTTTTGCGAAATAGTCATTAAATATTTTTTTTTATTTATTTCAACGATTAGGAAATACAAAGAACTGCATTGGAAGATTTAAATGGAATGCGAGTCTTAGATTTATCATACAATAAAATAAAGAACATATCTCTCAATGATCTGCGGCAAAGTGCACTCAACTTGGAAGTTTTAAATATTTCGTCCACTGAAATACGTGAAGTTCCTGAGCTCTATGATCCGTCAGGTAGGGAAATATGCCGATTTAAAGATTATATAGAATATAATTTACATAATAGTAAAAACGGTAAAAAAGGTGTATTTTAGGCTAGTTGATATCCTTTTAATTTTTGTGCGCTTCAAGGTAATAGGTTATATCGTTACGAGTACGAATTAATTAAAAGTATTCACTTTTTTAATTTAGAAATTTACATGACAAAGTTAACTCATCTGTCGATGGGTCAAAACTTTTTTACAACCATACCTCCGTCCCACATACCAACTTCAGTAAAATATCTTGATATTTCGTGTCTGAACATGAAGATGTTGAAGAATACAGGATTGTCAGGTCTGAACCAATTAGAAGAGCTCATAATACGTGGTTGTCCAAGAGCTAAAGTAAGTGAATTCTATGATATTTTTTTGTTATCACTCATAATTTTTAACTCCCAATCATTTAATCATTTAATTTGGGTTTTAATACCAATTCAATAATAATATTGAGTTGGATATCCTCAGTTCTGTATCTTATATTAAGGGATAATTGAATTAGATGGCACTATGCTTGATAGTGAAGGCATATGTATATGGTATACCTATTTTATATTTCCAACGGAAGAAGTGGAAATCGGTTAAGGGCGATACACAACCTCTTTTCCGGTTAGGAAACCGTAACCGAAGGTGATAGGTGCGTTAACGTCAACCATTATTTGACGGTAGTTATCCAGTCATCTTATTGCGCACAATCACAATCCGCCGAATCGCAGAGTATTGCAAGGGCAATGGTAATATTGTGACTGTATGCAATAATAAACTATTTTGTATCGCCATTAATGCTTCGTACCAAATTTACATTTTTTTATTTCAGGGGCGAATAAAATCAGTTGAACACAAAGCATTCGCAACATCAATTCGCCTGAAACACCTTGATTTGAGTTTGAACGACTTGACAAGCGTACCTACTGGTCTTCCACCAAGTTTGGAAGTCTTGAATCTTGCGAACAACAAGTATGATTTTTTATGCTGATAACTATGATCAATTTATTTATTATGCTCCTAATTACGCAACAATTTCTGTGATATCATAACATTGTAAAGTTTCTTAGCGTTGGCTCGTGTCTCAAGTTTATATTTCGGCAAATTTAAAGCAATGGGTCAGGAAGTTAAAAACCATTTTAGAGTTTAAAACTTCTGTATGGCGAGTGCTATTTCGTTGTCATCTCATCAACTATTTTTTTTCTCTAAATGTATATTCGAATGTACGTATTATCTGATTTGTCCATGTCCACATTATCTAATATATTCTAAAATTTAGAATAACAACAATCAAGAAAACAGAATGCGCGAAGGAATCTGATATGCGGGGGAGGTTATACGTCACTGCCAACAACGAATACGACGAATTCGGAGACGGTACTGTTGATATAAAAAATAGAGTCATCATTGATTTCATCATTCTATTTTCAAGTCTGTAAAAATCACGTTTATTTTATTCTCTTTTTTTCATAATCTCAGGTCGACTGACCCGTCCTGTTGGAACTGCTTTGTCAGGACTGGATAAACTGCGCGTGTTGACTTTAAGTGGAAACCCTATTGCTAGTTTGTGTATGGATGAATTTGTAAATATGGAAAATCTACAAGTGAGCAACCCATTATAAGATTTGATATGGCATTGATTCCAGCTATTTCAACGACATTTCTTTCGAACTTCGCCATACATTTTGTCGCCTCGGATCAGTCTACTCCACTATTTCTAGTACATCGTGTTGAATATATGGTACTCCCGTAGTATGTGAACCAAGATGGCGGACACCGGAACGTAATATGTGTACCAGGTTAGGCCATAATTTCAGGTACAAATACTACGAGAGTCACTTGGCTAGTACTCGAACTCGTATTAGAACTGAAATAAGCAAAATTGGAATAAAATTATGGCCCAACCCTAAACTGATACATATACTACGTTCCGGTGTCCACCATCTTGGTTCCCATACTCCATGAGTAACGAATATATAATTATTGATACTGCTTTTGTTTAACTGTGTCGCCACAATTGTAATCGAAACGAGTTATTTTATGTGATTTTATCACAGGTTTTGAACATGTCTGGTTGCAGTTTGTCTTCGTTTCATCCTCACACTTTCGTATATCCTCGTGTATTGCAAGTTTTAGATCTCAGTGACAATAACATGATGCACTTTGTAACCGAAGAATTATCCATGCTTGAAGGTAAGGATTTGATATACCATAATCCAGCAGGCGCGTCGTGATTTGGTTATTCAGTTTATTTATATATGTTTAAATTTTGAAGATTTATTTATTTAGTTTGAAATCTTTGGCGTTCGCTCCTTGAATAATATTTGTTTAGCCATTGTGTCAAGTGCGGACTTAACAGTCATAGCATTAATTTGTTTTATATATTTCACGGCCTTCTGTCTCCCCGAACCTTGATGCTATAAAAATCATCATATGCTATACAGGTATGCTATACATTGCAGGATTTTCCATTTTGAAAGTAGTTGAGACTGAGAGTAATTTTCGCGAGTTGGCTCTTGCAAACTGGTTTACATGTTTTTTAACCATCCTGTTGATTCTGTATTTGAACATTTGCCATTCGGAAGTATTGATGTCCAATTTAAGTCTAGTCTAACGCACATTTTTCGACTACAACTAACTTTTTTATAACGGCAACTAACTAGAACTCACCGGTGAACAAAATGACTATTAAAAGGTTCGGTTTATGAATATCACAATTTCGAATAAATAACGAAAAACTGACCAATAGCCAGCGAAAACCATACATACGAGCTAATATCTCAGTTTCGGAAAAATAGCGAAAAACTGACGAGATAGCATAATCATGGTGTCTGAGCGGCTAAACATTCTATTGTTACGTCACGTTTGAAACTTTCCTCAATTTTATGAAAATATGCAAGGAACTCGATGCCCGGGGAAACATTTATTTTAAACTGTTATTCTTATACTTGTAACAGAGTTGTATCTTCAATACAATGTTCTCGAGAATGTCGGAAAAATAAGTCGTCGTAAGTTGCCATCTCTAGAAAAAGCAGATTTCTCTGGAAATCCGTGGAGATGTAACTGTGATATCAAACCTCTTTTACAACTTCTTGGATATCATTCGAACGAAGTCGATTTTATCAACCTGCATGCTTACTCAGGTAAATCATCAGTCTTTTTTATCACATATACAAGAAGGCATAATGATAATGGTGAAGGTTGTCCCTAACCAAGTTGACGTCTTTCACAGGTTGAGGGTCATAGATGCGCTTCATTAAATTATCTTATGTGTAATGAATTGGGCCCACCAAATCTTCTTACCTAATAGGAACTGCTTAGTCAGCGTTGTGAGTTGTTTTGAGCTTAAATGGAATTCCTTCGTAACAATTCACGATAAATCAGAATCTTTAACTTGACTCCAGGAAATGTCATAATGAAAAATCACATTTCAACCATACTTTTGTTTTCAGTTTACTACGCATGCACTTTCCCGCTCAAACTCAAAGGAAAACCTCTGATGACATTGGATTTGGATGAAGTTGTTTGCGGCGAAGACGGTTCAATAAACATCTGGGCAATTGCTGCTCCGGCAAGTCTTGGTCTTATAATCATATTAATAGTGATCGTTATCGTAGTGGCATTCAGAAGAGATGCAAAGAAACGAGCAAAATTAAGAGCCGAGAGAGGGATTGTTGATGATGAAAGCGACAAAGAATCTTGTTCATGTTGTTGTAAATGCTGCTGCCGAAAAAAAGAAGGAAATTATACGAGGCACGTAACAAAAGACTCCAGAAGAAATTTTGATTATGCGAGTGATACACTTGTCCGGGTGGGTCCAGAAATTATGCATTTGTTTGTTGTGGATCTCACACATATATTATCAGTGTTTTTGTGCCATGAACTAATGAAGGCTATGTGCAAATATCTCAGTATTTTCATACCTTTGCTGCCAAAGAGGCTCTACTAAGACTTTAAAATTTGGTCAACCAAATTCGTAGTCCGAAATTTATACACACATCAAAATGATTTGTATTTTCTATGTAATTGAAGGAGCTTTAAAAATTAATCCCATATCTTCCAAATTTTGTTTGTTTTTTAAAGAAAAACGCTCTCCTCAATGATGCTGCGATACTGTGTAATACTAAAGATCAAAAATGGATAATAAACAAAATGATACCGGAGGTTCATCGTTATCGAGAAGAAGGTTTCAGTCAATCAAGCAAGAAAAAACTTAACGTACCACCTAGAAAACTTAACATGAACGTTTTTACCATTGGACAGAGCATCAAGGTAGGAGGAGCTTGGCATGCCATGTAATAACAAATTATTAGATATGAGGTCCGTTTCTCAAATGACATTTCATGACAATTGATAAGAAAAAGTTTACCATACAAGCGCTGCTATAGTTGAATAATATTGCCTACCAGTAATTTCCCATCATGTTGTTTCTGTGGGTTGTGTTGATTTTGATGTATATACTATAACATCATGATTCGAACCCTACTTAACTCGCGGAGTTACTTACATTGAAACTTGATTTTCACGAATACCCGTACAATCGTTGATTGCTGCAGTCAAACCGGCAATATTTCTTGGTTTGTTGTGTAATTTGTATGTGTTTGTTGCCGAAATGGCTATTAAAACGGGCTATGAGATGATTCTTCACATGTGGCCCACAATGTTATAAAACACTGCTCTTGATTGATAGCACGCAAAAATAATTATTTTCATTTAATACAGATTGAACGTTTGTCAAAATGTATAGATTCAAACAGAAAAATTGTTCTCGTCATCACACACAATTTTGTTGAAGAAGAACCTTGCATACTAGTTTTGAATGTAAGGATATTTACTTATTGTCTTGTGAATGAGGTTTGATATACTTGTAAAACACGGATACAGTTTCGTAAACATTTGTCCTGTGGATTTAGAAGGTTAAATGAGTACATTTTTCATATTGTTTTTCTATGTGTTTACTAAATTTTGACTGTAAAATTACTTGCATAATCAGAATAAAATCAAAACTACTTTTAGTTTTAGTGCAATGTTGAACATCTGCAAACATTTTTAGTGTAGGCACAGATTCCATACTATTCGGAAATGTTTATTTCGTACCACTAAAAGATTTTAGTACTCATTGCTTAAAGTTATAAGTGCAACAACTTGTGACAAAGTATAAATGTCTGACTTAACTTTTCCAAAATATACATCCCGTATGGTGTATGGGCCTATAGGCAAAAACCCCATCTTGGGTATTTTACAAAGCCTATACAAGTAAACGCGCTCATTTATACCAATATAATGTGTGGATTCAAAACACAGGATTGAAAAATACCAGAACTCAGACCAGAGTCATGACTGCTATAAACATTCTAGCTATTTCGGCAATATATGATTAATAAGACGGTGTTTTAAAAACGCCGTGATTCACGTGTTCAACACATGTTCTACTTGCCTCACATGTCCCACTCGTCCCGTTTGCCTTACGCTTCTCTCAAGTGGGGCACGCGAGACAAGTTACACAATCGGGGCACGTGGGACAAGTGGTACACGTGGGGTATGACATTTTGAGACATCCTTAATACAATATCCAATTGTCGTTTTATACTCCTGTGTGAATGAAATTTCCAATTATTATTCAGATCATTCGGGAACGCATGGTTCGAGATCCAAAAGATTCTGTCATTTTATTAATTCTTGATGCCATAGCTTGGTCAACTATGCCTCAGTGCCTACAATTTCTGATGGTGGAAAAAACGTTTGTTCAATTTCCTCAAGACGGTCGCGGGAGACAAGAATATTATTTCTGGGATAGTGTTTGCTCAAATATGTACAGGTACATCACGAATTACGGCTGTGATTTCTTCAAGTCTATTCTATTTTCATTTACAAATGTGACCATTTTGCGGGATTTCATAATAGACCATATTTAATAAATGAATATTGAGTAAATGGGTTTCAGGAAATAGCCAAGTAAAATAATACGTTATTATATATTATTTTGAATTTAATTTTTTTTTATAATGATTGCGTTTCGTCCAATTCCAAGTAACTGTGGATAAATTGATCAACATATGCTGAGGTGATACCTTGTGATAGCTAGTCTGATCTAGAAAAATCTGGTTTCCCTGTCCGCAGTATATCTTTAAGCAAGTCTTGATTGAATTAGATCGTTTTGAGAATAAGTGCGCGGAGGTATTCAAAATTTTTAAATGGGTAACAAGTGCTAATTTTAATAATTTACTACACAGCAATAGTTTGCGAATGCTTCTACCACCCGTAAACGAAGAGACAGATAATTTGGCTTTCGAAGAGGAAGATACTGTTGGTAGATTACCTATAGTCAATCAACCCTTGCCAGGATTTAACGAAGACGAAGCTCCACCAATGAGACCGTCAGGCTGGAATACTGGAGGCCGGCGAATGGAAGGACTCAGCATGAAAAAGTATGACATCAAAGTTCTAATGTCTACATCGGTACTTTACACCTGTCGATTGTTTGATGCGAAATATTAGCTTTTGATTCTATTTCGTAAAAATAACAATACAATGTTCACATCAACAAAGTCAAAAATCTAAATTTCAACAGAATGAATGATGACACTATATTAAGCCCAACTACAGAAACAGCTATGGAGGCTCGAGCGTTGAGTCTTGTGGCATTTTTGTATGGTATCACATATTCATGTTGCCACACGCTTTCTTTGATGCCCATCATTAAGGCTACATATTGATATTATTATATTGATATTTATTACATTTTGATACTTTCATTCAAATTTCATCATTCTATTTGTATTCAGTATGTATATGAGCCCGGAACGACAAGCTAAATTAAGGCGACTCGGATTGCAAAACGATGGACATCTTATGGATCAAATGTATGGAGGGATTGAGGAGGTAAAATAACGCCTTGGATTTTTATTCCAATAGGTTTATTTGTGTACAAATACATTTACAAAACGATTACCTTGATTTAACATCTTGTTTTCTTATAGGCAAGAAACTTAGGTCGTGAGCAAAAGAAAAGTTACGAAGAAGGCCAACAAGTCAGAGATAATTTGGCAACAAATTTTCCACTTCATAATATGGGTAAAAAACCGCTGTTACTACTATAATTTTCTAAAGAGTGGCACATATTCTGTCCAAATTTTATAAACACATAAGAGTTCTCATTGTAAGAAATTGCGAGTCGAAAATAGGTTCGAATTCAGTCATAATTCCTTCTTCTTAAGGTAAATATCATTTCATAGTTAGACTTGATTGTTACTTGTTTAATTTTCGTTGCTTTTATTGATATTTCTTCGATTTTGAAATTATCAACTTTTATTAGCGGTTTTTACACATTAGAGTACACATCTCTAAAGATTTCGCAGAACATCACTTTTGAGCAATGTTTTCACGTTTCATACTTAATTTTAAGACTTTCTCCGCCAAGCACAGATGGATGATATTGCATCAGTTCACAAAGATATTGATGATCTGTATTCTACACGCGGCTCTAGTGCTTTACCACGGTAATATTATACAGTTAATTATATATAAAAACTTGATTTTTAACTGAATTTTACCGAGAAGCATTGTTTGGCGCAATAGCCGAGTGACATTGGAGCGTTGTACTTGAACTATGTTGGTATCGCAGGTTAATCACATGCGCACTACTTCACCCTGGGTGTCTTAACTCGCTAGGCCATACCGAACCCGGGAAATTCCATCTCTTCCCAACAAACATTATAGCTTCTCACCACGGTTGCATGAAAACCTTGTAAAACAAAATGATTATCGTGTGTAAATTGGGAACAAATCCTTCATAGTTCATTTTATTGGAGAGCGTGATATCTCAAAAGTTATTGTATGTCGAGACATACCCAATTATTGATCCCATTATTACAATGCAAGTTATTTGGCGCATGTTGAATTTTGCATAAACAGATTGTTATCTTGCTCAATTAATATTATATATTCCAGTCCTCCGTCATCTGGAAGAACTCGTACTATATTGCCTCCTAATGCAGGAGACGCAGATAGTATATATTCAGAAGATTTGGAAATCGCTTCTCAGATGATAAGAGCGCCAGAGAGACAACGTTCAGCACCTCGAATAAAACCATCTCATCTATTCCCAGCAGTAGGAGTAGATCCGTCCGGTGCTTCACATCATGGTAACGTACCTGGTGACCAGTTACACGGAACGGATAAGACGTTTCAAGAAGCAACTCTCCCAAATTCAATGAATACTCTAGAAAATGTTAATTTACCAGAACCGATTCCGACAATGGACGAAAGAGAGGAAGATGAGAGAAGTGATGTTGAAGAAGATTCAAAGCGAAAAAAGAAAAAAGAGAAGAAGAAAAATAAAAAGAAATCGAAAAAGAAAGGAAAATGAAGACGTATTTAAAATTTTTTTCAATGAACGTTATTTCACTATAGTGCACTTTTATTGATATATATAGAGTGGACCAAAGTAGGGAAGCAGTTTAAAATAACTGTTTTTCTACTTTTAGCCCACACTGTATAATTAGTTACAGCGTTCGTTTTCAATCTTTTTGTTGGAGCAGAACCACATTGAAACATTCCAGAGGATCGAGAAACCTCTGTGCATAGGATTTAATTGTCTTTTATTTTATGAATTGTAATAATCACAAATATATATAAGAGCAAACATAATATTGCAAAAACAGAATGGAATGATCACGCAACCGGCGTGAAATAAGGGGAAAACTTAAATAATTATCAAATTTGCGTGACAGTAGAATGACCAGCAGGTTTTTAATCCGATAAAGCTTCTGTGTTACTTTATTTCATACGAAGTGTTATTACCTTCCACGTATATCTGCTTCCTCATCTTACACGATCAACAGTTTCTGAATCTGGTGATCAAACTTATTTTGAGTCTTCCGCTACTGAAGACAATCATATGAAATAAAAATTGTAAGAAATTTTTAAGTTGATACGAATATTTTTGAAAAAGTAATATTATACTATTGTATGAAGATAAAATTGTGTTGAGTAGAATAACGATAATGAATGAATAGCGGTGTTTTGAACCTTGGATTCGCTTTATTATATGAAGATAAAATTGTAGCTTTTACGTTATGCATTTTGTAAATATTGTATTGTGCAATTGGACTTTCAAGTCTTCCATGATTTCCAAGATTTTTTTCTGAGAATACAGAAATAATACTTTGTATTCGACATATTTTTAATAATATAGAGTTATTTAGAATTATTGGAAAACGTATTCATGCATACTATTCAAACTTTGTAAACGCCACAGCGGTAATTTTGCGTAGTGCTGGCTATTGATGCTCTGCAATTTGAAATAACAAAAACAAAAATAGTGAGGAAGAAATAAAGAGATCCAAAATAAACAGGGAGAAGAATATATCGAAAAAGATTGGGTACCATTGGTCTACCGCCTTTTATTTCCAAGACTCAGTTTAATGATTACAGATTTTTAGTGGAAATCTTTAATCATTATCAGCTGTAGTGGATTGCGTCTTCAATATATGTATATTTTAATATTATTGCAGAAGAATGGATCCTAATCTAGTCGTTTCGGTTAGGTCAGTTATATACTTGTTACTTGCTTAGGAATTATATTTCTATCAAGTCTCCTTCACGCTTTGCATACTAATTCAAGCTATTCTTTCTTGAAAACCCTTCTTTCCATTTATTCCTTGCCTTTTCAATTACGTATAGGCTACACCTTATTTAGACTAATAATTGACCCAAGTTGATTCATAACTTTTGTTTTCCGGACTTGATGCGTTAATGGCAAATAAGACTGGCTTACACTCAACTTAATTAAAAGTGCTATGGGACAATATAAAGTTTCGAAGCAATTGAGTAAAGTTGAAAGTAAGAACAATTTTGGTGAAACAATTTTGACAAAAAACTAATGATCATGGCAATAAAAAAAAAACATAGCTTCGTTGAACTACAATTACGTATTTAATATGAACGTGTTTATATGCCTGATATGCCGTTTATATCGCGATATAAATGCAAACCTTTGCAATGGAGCTAACGAAAGCACCACACATTCGCATAATAGCGCACGATCTAGTGTTATAACGACCTGTATTATTCATGTATATGCATGTTATGTCGGGTTGGCAATATCTAGAATCGGTGACCGTACATTTAAACCCATGTTTATATCCGCGGGTTCAATCTGTATGCGGGTGCTAAAACTCATGGGTTAGGGTTAGTATGGGTCAAATATCCGTAAAACAAAAAAAAATTCCATAGGTGCAATAGTATGCAGGCGCAATTGTCATTGGTTCAAATGTAATGGAACCTCTAGAATCAAATGTTGACAATTGTTGTAGATGTTGTACAAAAGCATTCATGTAATGGCCTTTACATTCTGGTAAACATAATAGTGTTACTAAATCGTAGGCTTGTTCAACAAACTATCGCATCAATATTTTAAAATTTATTCAATCGGCAATAAGCAAAAATCTTGCGTGAATCTTAACAAATTTCATAGCCTTGCAGTGTAATATATAATATGCTATTCATTTAGTTTGAGCACTTCTTGTTTATCAGGCCAGATATTTTAAATTCTACAAAGGATTCACTTTGTAGAAGAAGAACATTTGAATCCAATGGCAGTACTCGGTATAATGTCATTGGTTTATTAGAAAAATACATCTGGCATTGATTATATCATTTGAAGATAACAATGCAGTTGTACCTAGAACGGTGCAATTATCGATTCATTTTTGTGAACTTAAGGCGTTGAGATTGTTTGAAATATCTGTCGATTGGGCTATTTGTGTTTCAATGCTTGGTGTTAAGCGAGAATAAATATTTTGTGCCTCTCGTCAACCATTGGTGCTATGTATTTAATCAGGTCACGGAGTTGAATACATTTAAACCTCAATAGAAAAGAATGTATTTTAGTTTATAGCAAACGCTTGTTAAATTATTACATTCTTGTTGTATATATGTTCTACAACATGTAATGCGTTATTTTTATGTGTCGGTGATAAATATACATCACAGCTCGCAAATAGAGGGTCTCTTTCGTGGTAAAAGATAATCTTACATTGAGAATTTGCAAAGTTGTGAACATTGGGTTGCTGATCAATGTTCAGAAGAATTAAATGGATCACTCCAATGAAAACTTGAAACCGGTTTCGAAATTTCTCGAATTCATTTGCACACGCAGGATCTTTTTTTTGTCTTGATATACTTTACCTCCGAAAAATTTACGAGATAAATTATACAATCAACATACCATGTTTCACTTCATTTGTAAAACATAATATATATGAAAGCTTCTTGGGTTGAATGCCTCGCGATTTCACCTGTGGAAAATTTTTAAGAACGAATCGTTCAGATCTATTTCGCAAATCATTCAATAGATGAATCAGATTTTGTCAATCATAGTTGCAGTTTAATTCTGATTCAACTGAATGTTTGTTCATTTTTGAATAATGTTTGAATTCAATTCAAACAACAAGCAATTACTTTTATTAAGCATTAAAGCTACCGGGTACGCGCATCATCACAGGCAAATAGTTAACATTTTATAGTCACAAATGACTGAGTGCATTCATTCACAAAAACATGATAAAAAAGGGGTAGTTGCTTTTTTATATTCTATTGTCAGAATTTTATAACAGAGCGGTGCAATGATTTTTATTTGAATTTAGAGTAGTGAGAAATTTGGCATGAATTGCTGCAACAATCTGACCTATCCATTTCAGCAACAATTTTCCTTCCTATTCGAGGTAAACGTATAAAAAATGACTGATTTTATGTCGTCAATTTGCCTTTTTATATGGTTAAATTTTTTTATATATGATTGCTGGTTGTAATTTTGTTAAAACATAATATTCATGCAACCCTATGTTTAGCTTCAATAGTTTCATAAATTAAATATTGGACAGAATAATGGACAGAATAAAATGGCTCTTATCTCAAATTGCATTCGTCAGCTTCTTTATCGTAGCAATCAATGGAAAGTTGGATGTCTCGATGAGTAAAGACGGATATCACGTTGCTGATGTGTATGAATACTTGGAGAATCCTCTCTCAAAAATGACGGATCGTACAAAGTCATCCGATAAACTTGTTGGCTACACGGGGAGTGAATTCTTGAAAAGAGAAGTTCTAAAAGTCGGTTCAAATGTTTACGTAGCTATTGGGTTTGCGCTAGCGAATTCAATAATGATTGAAGGTAAATAATTATTTATCCTCCGCTCATTATTTATCGAATGTTAATTTAAAATCAAGAAATCTGCACACGGGATTGTTTCATGAACTTAAACAAAACGACAGAGATACTTTTAAATGAGATTTATATTCCTAATTAATATTGATGTTCTTGTTCTATATTCAATTCTTCTACGTTTTAGAAATGTTCGTCTACGTTTTCCACTTTGAATGATGATCACAACTTATGATATTGTGTTATTTTAGGTGATGACGGAATAATCATTGTTGATACAACGGAAAGTACGGACAGTATGCAGGAAATTTTAACAGAGTTTCGAAAAATTACTACAAAACCTGTTGAAGCGGTTATTTATACACATTTTCATGGGGGTATAAACTTTATTATTTATTAAAGATACTGCAAAAAATATTAACGATATATATAAATTCGGTTACACGTAGGCTAGTTTAAAACAAGAATACACGCTGGTCATAAAAAGCATATTATGTTGTGAATGAATGTAAAAACTTCATCAGTTCAAGTACAACAAACTTCGAACATGAGAAAGATTTTTGGATAATGTGGGAGAACATATTACTTGCAACACCAGAGTAAGTAAAAATTACTAATATTTCTATTTATACAGCTACAGTTTCTATATAATTTTATAGATCATTATCGAGGCACTCTTGTTATTGTTGAAGAAAGGGACAAATTGTATCCAAATGCAACCATAAATATTTATGCTCATGATACAACAGAATCATTCATTATCCAAAGGAGTAAGTATTTAATTCGAGTACGTAATTTAGTGAGTACAGCATTTAAATACTTTTATGGTGCTAATAAGACACACCTATTTAAATGAAATCAAAAACAGGATCTTTTTGCTATCGAGCCCATCCTTGGCTGATCTTCTTCTTATGTCTGACTGAAAAATTCAAAATGCTCATGTCGCACCTTACTACAGTCTCAAGTCTCATGAGCGAGAGCTTGCCCCGTTGTCGGAACACAGAACAGACGACCAACACATAGCTATTTGCTATGCTAAATATCATGCACAAATTTGGTTTCCTCGGTGTTTTGGTTCTTGTTTGTTTACGTGTTCAGATCTAAATGTTGGAGTCTATATTTATGTGAGTAATTGATTGTAAGATTGAAAAAAAAATGACCAATAAAATCTGGAATACATACATTTTCTGACTATTTTTTTTACCATTTAGTTGATCCGATGTTTGAGATTACTATGAAACGAGCTCTAAGGCAGCTTGGACATCTACTTCCTAAGTTTGAAGGCGCCAGAACCGGATCCGGATTAGGACCAGAGTTCAGATCGGACTCATCTAATGCTCGATACACAGGAAGACCGACGATTACATTTTCTGACCGGGAGAAATTTATAGAAGCGGGTGAATTCTTGAGTTGTATATATGCCGTTCTTTGCAAATAAATTAAAAAGTCTTATAAAAAATTAACTTATTTCATAGTTGTTCAGTTAAGACAATGTTTCATACAATAAGTTATACCATTGCAGATCAAAACAGACTATACTCTGACCAAATATATTTATATATACTCAGGGATTGGAAATTTTGAAATGATTCTAGTACTAAACTATATCTTTTGATGGTGGTTTATTTAAGGCATTGAATTTGAGTTGCTTTTCACACCTGGTGAGACAGATGATCAGATCACAGTATGGCTTCCAAATGAAGGAGTTGCAATGCCGGGCGATAACATCTACAAAACGTTTCCAAACCTGTATGCAATCAGGGGCAGTCCAGCACGAGATTGCAAGCAGTGGTATCAAAGTTTGGACAGAACACGAGCCCTAGGAGCGAAATATTTGGTTATGTCTCACACTAGACCGATTGTAGGAAGAAAAGAAGTTTATGATACCTTGTTGGTATATAGAGACGCTATAAAATATGTGAATGACCAGACGATACGGCTCATAAACAAAGGATACCTGCCTGGGGAAATTGTCGAAGAAGTTCAACTACCTGATAAATTGTTTGAACACCCTTTCTTACAGCAACATTACGGAACTGTCGAATGGTCCATTAAAGGAGTTTTCACCAACATGATGGGATGGTTTAGTGGTGACCCCAAGGACTTGCATCCGATGAGCGAGATTGATCGTTCTGTACGACTTGTACGTTTACTAGTAAACGCCCAAACAAACAAAGCCTGTCCTATTGAAGTTATGCTTCAAGAAGCCGAAATATCTCATAAAAACTCACACAGCCATTACATTTCGACAGGAAAGCATTTAGTCACTGAAGACAAATGGGCGTTAGAGCTTGTAGACTCCATTCTTGTTCTAGATGGCCTGGAAGACTCCGTCATTGAAACCGCTCGCCGAATTAAAATTAGTGCTTTAACAGCCCTTGGAGTTGAAGAAGTTAGTGCAAATGGAAGAAATTACTATCTCACATACGCGATGGAAATAGAGAAAAACTTATCGCTTGTGCGGTCGAAGGAATCCAGAGCATTTTCTATAAAAAGATCTCCGATTGACAAAATTCTGGAGTTACAATGCTTAAAAGTGAAAGGTTTAGAATGTCAACACGAAAATTACGTCATCGTATTAGTATTCACTGATATGGAGAAAACTTTTGTAGTGACATTACGCAACAGCGTTTGTGACATCACGGAGACTGTGTTAGATGAAGTCATCGGAGATGTTTCGTTATCCACCACATCCGATGTATATCGTAATATACAAGCTGAATATACGGAATTGAATGATGAGATTGTACGCGGTAATGTGAAAGTAACGAAAGGCAATGTGGATGCATATATCAATTTTGTGAAGTGTTTTGATCCAGTTAATTCTATATAACTGGTATGAAGAAAATAATATTTCCATGCCATATAAAACTGTAAACAAAAATTGGATATTTCACTTGAAATCAATTATGTCATATAAATAGCAAATACATTTATATTTGAGCTCAATGATTTCATTTAACTAACATGATCAAATCAAAAGAGAAAATTGCTCTATGCCTCAATTCAAATATTGAAGTTACTTTGCAAACGGTGAATTCATCTTGATATTTAATAAAGTAATAATAATATATTAAGATTGTACATTAATTTCTAAATGGACCTACAAAGGGAGGAACAAAAAAATAAAGCGGGGCCCCTACTTCGAGTCAAATTATGAAATAGGCCTCTGATTTAGGAATGCTAAAGGTGCTTCCCACAGAATTAGTATTACCGCTATTGTAAACCAACCGATAGTGTTTCTCTCTTGCTGTTAAGAAATTGAAATGTTGATTGCCTACACTGTAAAAAATGGTAAAGGTGATTTACAAAAAAATATGCGTCAGCACCGATGCCATGCACTTGATTGTAAATACTTTATACAACTTCAGTTGTACTGAACCAGAGCGTTTGTAATTCGACAACCAAGTAAGTATATGTACTCGACAAAAGCAGTTTATTGGATGTCTCCGATCTTTACAGGAGCACAGATGCTAACCTCAACTACAACAAGACAAGTTGTAACACTAAAGATCATCCTAAACTTACTTGCCTAATTAACCCTCACACCACCACTCTGAGTAATGCGAATTGAACCAATGATATGCACGTTTATTGAAAATAACGAAGATTAAAAAAAAAACAGGTGAAACTTAAAAGGAACCGAACGAAATAAATAACGTAGTCAGTAGCTAATTTAACAAATTTAATTTCAAGTTGACAAGAAAAAAGCTAAATTTAAAACGATATTAATAAATAGAGCAAAGACATTCAAAAATCATTTTTTGTGACTTAGGGGAGAGTGGGGCACGGTGGCCCATGGGGCACAGTGGCCCAATCCACTCACTAGCGACACCGGTGGTCGTACCGGGCACGTGACCAAACTGAAAAAAGTCACGGTCAAGCCTGTCCTCTAGGAAATTTATTTGCGCCGGTAGGTCGTATTGGAAAAAGTTAGGAGACTTTCGTTGTTTTTAGGGGGCCAAAGTAAAAATAAATTGCCGGAGTTTTTTCTTCTAAACTGCAGCCCGCATGACTTTTGTCGCCCATATTGGCATGCCTGGTAGGTGCCCCACAGTGGCTTATGACGGGGTATAAGATAGATCGGCACTCTAGCCTACTTGTCGTGAGAGGGTCAATTATCCCAAAATGGTGGGCTTGGGCACAGTGGGACATCAACCACGAGTACACACTGGGACGTGTCCCACTAAACCCCTCCACAGCTCTGTAAGGTTTGAGGGACCTAGAGTAGCCTACCTTCTGTCCCCGCTCCTGCTTGCTAGTTGCAATGTTGGATTGGCTTCCTATTTCAGAGCAATCCTAATTGATTTAAATAAACAACTAGCAAAATGCCACGTAAAAGGAAAAGAAAAACCTCCATAGGACAGATCGATCCATTGGTAATGAAGAGAGCAGCGGAGCAGGTGATTCATGAAGGCAAAAAACTGCGTACAACTGCAAGAGAAAATGCCATTCCCAAAACAACCCTATCAAGGTACGTCGAAAAACTGAAGTTTATGTCAGAAAGTTCTGTGTCCGACTCAGCGCCCTCAGATAGCCTCGAGTATTTTCGTCCTAACTACACGGTAAGAAGAATATTTTCGGATGAGGAAGAAGGTGAGCTTTCGAGTTATCTGCTACAGGCATCCAGACACCACTACGGGCTTCGAAAAGACGAGGTTCGAGAGCTAGCGTATAAAATGGCAGTTAAAAATGGAACAAACATTCCGCGGTCATGGGTTGAGAACAGTAGGGCAGGAAGCGACTGGCTGTACGGATTCATGCAGCGTCATCCTAAACTCTCTCTGCGCAAACCAGAAGCCACAAGTTTGTCGAGAGCTACCAGTTTCAACAGGAAAAATGTTGGCGAATTCTTTGATAACCTTGATTCCGTAATGAAGCGTAACAAGTTTGAGCCAAATTCCATATATAACATGGACGAAACCGGGTTAACTACCGTTCAAGATCATTGCCGAAACAGGTATAAAGCAAGTGGGAAAGATTACTTCGGCCGAAGGGGGACTTCTTGTGACAATGATAGGAGCAGTCAATGCACTAGGAAACTCCATACCTCCGTGCTTCATTTTTCCTAGAGTCAACTTCAGAGAACATATGCTGAGAGGTGCGCCACTTGGTGCAGCTCGGTTTGCAAACAAATCTGGTTGGATAAATTCAGAAATCTTTCTTTCATGGATGAAACATTTCGTAAAACATGCAAACTGCACACCTTCAACTCCCGCACTATTACTAATGGACAACCACAAGAGTCACATCACGATTGATTCTCTCAATTACGCAAAGGAAAATGGTCTGGTTCTCCTCACATTTCCACCCCACTGTAGTCACAAACTACAGCCTCTGGACAGGTCAGTATACGGGCCGCTGAAACATTACTACAATAACGCCGTTGATGGGTGGCTAACTCTTCCAGAACATGCAGGCAAAACTCTAACGATATCGCCGGAGTTGCTAAAACAGCATACATTCGCGCGTTCACGCCTGAAAATATTCAGTCGGGATTTCGGGTGTCTGGAATATTTCCGTTCGATCGAGATATATTTGGCGACCATGAGTTCTTGTCTTCCTTTGTTACAGATCGCCCAGAACCAAAAGAAGATGATAGCGAAGAGTGTCAGGCTGCGCCAATCAACGCCGATGTAAGCTCTTTGCCTGGGACCTCCGGCACTACTGCACATTTCCCACCAGAAGAAAACAAAGCCTGTCCACGAAGAAAAAAGTGTGGGAGAAAGAGCTCAAAGACGCTTGTTCTCACGGATACGCCGGTGAAAGAGGCTTTAACAGCTAAATTGACTAACTGACAATCCAAAATCAAAAGCTCTAAGAAGAACCCCAAGCGAAAGAAGGCTGCGGCACCTGCTGAAACGAGCAGTTGTGAATCATCTGTCCCCTTGAATGACGATAGCGATCTGGAAAGTAAAGTTGATTCGCGTGTAGGCGATAGTGTAGATCGGGTGGCAGCTGTGGGGGATTTTGCCATTATTAAATTCAGTAGAAGGCGTGGTGGAAACGCGTTGCATTACGTCGGTAAAATTCTTGACAAGGACGACGACGAGAAGGAATTTGAAGTTATATTTATGCAAAGAATCCCGTCGAAAGCAACAAATTCCGCTTTTGTTTTCCCCGAAGATGAAGAAAGCACATTCGGGCTGGATGAAGAAGATGTAGTCTGTCGCCTTGAAGCTCCAGTTAAAGTTGGCGGCACGGTAAGAGCTTCCAGACACTACCGATTTAGTGAAGATCTCACACAATGGAATATCCAGTAGCTTTGAAGGACGAATAAGGGCTCGATATTTTAGCAAAATTTATTTCCTGATGGTGTTTTGTTCTTTATAAATTATTTCCTCCTCAGTGTCCCACTGTGACCCAACCACCGTCCCACTGTATACCGACGTCGGGGCACAGTGGGACAAAATTTTTTTTTTAAAAAACCTGGCTCACAGGAAAAATATTCCCATTGAGCAAATTCTTTGGCAAGAAATAAAAAGTTCGTCTCTCTTACAATGTATTCATATGCTTTAGAAGTTGAAATAGCGTAGTAAATAGTTCGAAAATCGCCAAAGAAAAAATGAGGGCCACTGTGCCCCACTCTCCCCTACATCTGTTGAAGTATGAGAAATTAATTCTTTCTTTTAATATTAAAAACAAAAAAAAAATCATGTTTGATTTGTTTGTATACTATATAACTAAGTGTCATTATGTCTTTCAGGGATTATTAGTTGCAATAATCATAAAGATGCGATGGACTGTGCTAAAATTAGCTATCAGTACCTGTAGCCTAAGCGACATGTTGTTAAATGTTTTTAACAAAAATAATGGTTCTGAACATTTATACCAGTTTATAAGCGCCAACTGACCAAAACGCTCTCGAAATAAGCGTCATAATTTTGCAATAGTAAAGTACGGATAGACTTTTTTGTGGATCAAGGGTCGGGGAAACATCCATAGACTCTATATACTATGTTTATTATATTTTCTAAATTGGATTCAATCAGCACGTCATGTTGTTATAACCTAATTCTTATTATCGAAGTTTGTGTAACGTCTTCTTTTCAACTCAGCAAACACAGTGTCACTGATACGATCTGTTACTGGAATGAAATGAGATATTTGCTCAAAGGTGTTAAATGGCATTCTGGTACCAGTATTCATTTCGGTACACTGATGGCATACGTAGAACATAGACAGAGTTAATCTTGATTAGGTCTATTTCCATCTACCATGGTTATTTACTAACGTACTTTCATCACGTTCAGTTCGTTAGTAGAGCAATGTTCTAAATCATAGAAATATAAAGGGAGAGCAGTCGCGAAGGTCGCGCTCGAGGAAATAATGTATGTATGTATGTTTATTTGCTTCAAAAACGTAACAGTATCTGCATAATAATTAAACGGTAAAACAGAGACGGGATACATGTTCAAGACCTTACTGGCCTAAGACACAGATGTGCGACATGTACCCCTAACAATAATAACAGCAGTTTAGGACTGCTGCGTTATACTAGGACAACATGCATGAAATTGACAATTAAAATAAAACTCCAGTAACTACACAAGACAAAGAGGTACGGCACAACGGCTATATGTACAATAGTCAGTTTATGGCACGTCCATATCCCAGGTTCCGGTGTGAAAAGATGGAGATAGGGTATGGGTCGCTGAATTGATATGTTTTTACACTAAGTCTCACGAAACACGTAAAAATTTGTTCTGTTTAAAAACAGTATTACGGTGAATTGAAATGAAACAGCAAAGTTTGAAGTTTGATTCTGATAGTCTCATTTCACAACTCCAGTTTTAGGGTTTGGCGCTGTTGCATATTAGTCAAACCGTAGTAGTATATATTTACGGCCAAACTAACTATTCAAATACCTGGCCCGCCGGTTAACCAGTCGATATAGCCAGAAGATATGCTCATACTTTAGGAACGATTGCCTGGATAGCTACTGGCGTTTCAAGTTTTTTATGACAATCTATATTCCTCCGCGCGAGATGAGTTTATAATGACTAAGGCACAATAAAAAACTGTTCCAAGTGAATACATGAATCTCGGTGATCGGCTACCAACAATTTCATTTTATTTTTTGTTATTAGCATAACATTATGTGTGTCAATTTAGTAAACCATTAACAAATACGCTGGTTCAAATGCGCTCGCCGACCTAGTAACACCGCATCGTGAAGTACCACAGCAGCAACAATTTAGCTACGATTGCAAATAAATATTACTGGTACGTGTGTTGGCTGGTAAATTTAGTCAGGTGTCCTATCAGGAATATTATTGGACACGAAATGTACATATGGATCGTTTAGTTGTTATGTTATTATTATTCTTGTTACGATTTTAATTATTACTCATTACTTTTGTCTTCAAGCATAACAAAATAGGATGGTAAATCCTTTGTTCTCGGAGAATAGCTTTGTCTTTTTACAACTGACTGATTGAATTTCTCGGTGATAATTGCGATATATTACATTTGTTTTGTATTCAATGTTAAGAGTCGGATTTGCCTTTATCTTAGGTATGTTTCACCACATGTTCCGCACGAAGTATTCTACCTTCTTTGTATTTTGCAAAGTTTCATCCAATATTATGCTTTTCGCCAGAGCTCAGTGAATTATATAAGAACAAAATTTGTGAGTATGCTGGTATTGACAGTGACAGGAACTTTAGCAGCCATGTTAGCGCTCATTAGTTACTTCAAGTTGAAGTCTATGAGACTCGTCGACAGAGTAAAATTACGTAAGTGTTTTATTGATAATACAACAGTGCTAACATCGCTCTCAAAAAGTTAATCATAAATTTCAATAATTGTCCTATACCGTCAAACTTTACATAAGATACTTTACCTTTTTAATGATATCTATTTTGATAATATTACTTTTAGCAAATAGTCAAAGCCCTTCTTCTTTCCTATTTTTATTGATTTCCGGACAGGCCTTATACCTATTGATCGTTTTACAAAATTGCTGTTGATCTGATTGGAGTAAGTTCAGAGTGTCAGTACTTAAATATGGAAAATACTAACTAAATAAATGACTTTTTTTTAAAGTTCTTTGTGTCCTACGGGGCCATATATTTCACCTTAACTTTTCATGGTTTTTATATTTCACGGGCTACTTCCTGTCTTGTATTTAAGAAATGGCGATACATACAAAGCTGAGGATTCCACAATTACTTCAAATAACCGGACTAGATACACGGATGAAGCCTAAACTAACCCAATTCACGGCTTCGAATGGTTTTAAAATTTTACTGCCTGCATCGTTTACTGTTGCAGTTAATGAAGTTTTGAAATTCAAAGTAAGAGAAGACGACGTTTTCATCGTTACTTATCCCAAGGCAGGTGAGGAAGAAAAGTAAGATAACAGCATCGCGTGATTTAATAACAACAAATCACAAAACTGGACATGCCTAATTATCAAGTAGCAATAGGACCAAATATTCCACCCCAAACTCTGGCGTTTTTTATTGTTAACGGGTATATGACATTCGATACAAATATTTTATAAATTACCAGAAATTTTACTGGCATTGTGATTGTCATTTGACTTCTTGTCGATATATTTGAGCATTTCTTGTTTGTCGAACACGAAGTGGACCTATAGATCCTTTTGTTGACATTGCTGTTTATTTTGTTGTTGTAATAAAAAATGCTTTTCTCCTCAATTACTCTACCAATTGCTTTCAAATTTACAGTGGTTGAAGATTGTTGTTGTCGCTAGAATGCTATTACTTTTAGTTAATTCAAATATTTCTGTGGTCTCTACGGGATTTGTTTTTGCTATAGATTCTTTTGTTGTCGTTAGAATTTATTTTTTTTTTGTAATGAAAAAATTGTCTTTCTCTTTAATTATTTGACCAATTGCTTTCGAATATTTCTGTGGTGTCTACGGGATTCGTTTTTTTGTGCGTGACGACATGATAAAAAATTAAAAATGGCGCACCTCCAGGCGAAGACGTACTACTTGGTTTTGGTCTTCGTGTCCATATATTTGAACATTGCTTTCTTGTTGTTATAGTATTCGAACTTATTCCACATAAATTCATAAAGTTTATACGTATTGGCATTAGCTATGGGTAATTTTTGTATTTTGCAGGAACGACTTGGACGCAAGAAATTGTGTGGTTGATATGCAATGATGGAAATATAGAAGGAGCAAATAAACAATTGCTTACATTGAGAAGTCCGTTTCTGGAGATAGTGGATTGTCACCTTCGCAATGGAATTCAATCTTTAGAAAATTGGTCAAAAAGTAGCCAAAGGTATAATTCCTTTATTAGTTGATTCACTCGATTCTAATGATGAATCTAAAACAAACGAATACAATCAAATTGTGGAAATTGTATCACTGTCACTTTCCATGTAAATTTCGACAGTGAATAGTTTTAGTGAAATAAGGATAATTATGATGCTCTCTCTCTGTATCGCATTTAATGCACTACCAAAGGGTAAGATGTGCACTCGATTCATATACGGCCAAACTGACAATTTGTAACCTTTATTATATTTTTGTTATTTAAAAAATAGCCGGTGATTTTTTATTACATTATGAGATAATAAACAATTTCTCATTACTTATCAACGACTTGCCCACGGCGTGAAAAAACACAGCTTAGTTTTAATGTACTGTTCAATAACGCAATTAATCATTTTATTCTGCTTCAATTAGTTAAATAATATACAGCAAATAAATATGTCACAAGAACTTTAATTTACAGAGTGATAAAGACTCATCTTCCGTACGAACTGCTACCAGAAGACATTAGGAAGGGGAAGAAATGCAAAATTATTTATGTAGCAAGAAATCCAAAGGACCTATGCGTTTCATATTATCATTTTCATCGCTTGGCCAAAAGAATGCCAGACCCTGGAACGTGGCCAGAATTCTTCACAAATTTCTGCTCACGCAAAGTAGGATTTGGAGATTGGTTTGACCATACGCTGAAATTTTGGGAGGTTGGTTTGTAATTAATTTTTTTGGAAATTATTATCTAATAATCAATTTAGCTTAGGGGATTTTAACCTTTTTGACAGAGCGGAAACCCAGAAAAAAGTTTATTTTAAACTAAATACTCACGTTGCTGATTCATGTTTTAGAAATATCAAGAAGACAAGGAAAGAATATATTTCGTAACTTACGAGGATTTGAAGAAAGATCTTAGAAAAGTAGTTGAATCAATATCAAAATTTCTTGAAAAAAAATTTTCGGAACAACAACTTGACGCTATTTCTGAACATTGTACATTTGACAGCATGAGCAAAAATAAAAGTATAAATATGTCAAGCCACCCAAATTTCATGGATTTGACAAAGTCAAAATTTATGAGAAAGGGACAAGTTGGTGATTGGAAAAATCATTTCACAATAAATCAAAGTTTGGCTTTTGATGAGTTGTATCAAGAAAAAATCAAAGGAACAAGATTCAATATTTTCTTCGGAAATTGAATTTTAAGTAATGATTATTATTCGTTGTTATTGGACACGTAGTGGACATAACGATCATTTTGCATTTTATGCTGGCACTCTTCTTATTGTTTCTTCGTCATTTTCATTATAGAATCGCTTTTCTCTCCGAATACTGGACCAATTGCTCTGAAATTTTTAGTGCTTAGAGATAACATTTTTCTTTAGACGGCTATTACCGTATTTCCCGGCGAATAAGTCTACCCGGTAAATAAGAGGAGGCCGTTTTTAAGACTGAAAAAAAATTGGTTTTTGCATTTTACCTGCCAATAAGACGGGGTAGTATAATCGCATCAACTCAAGTTATCATGCAATAATTTTTGTGCGGTCGTCGCGTTTGCGCATTGGTTAAAATAGCCTATAATGACTTTTCTTGTGTCATAATATTCAATCCGCAACGATTACGGGAATTCAAACTGTCTTTCAATTTCAATCAAATTATGTTCAACGTAACTCGCGATTGCGTCCACCATTTATGAACTTCACCGATCTAAAATAACACGGCAATCTTCGGACATAATAACGTGGGATAAACTACCTGATTATATTTAGTTTTTATAAATAAATATACATATTAAGTGTACATATAAAACATCCATATTCATCACCTCGACATCTCCAGGAAACGAAATGTGTTGCTTCATTTAATTGTGATCAATTTATTCTGTGATTGCTACAATATAAATACTATCACTGCTGCAAATTACCAGCGCAATCCGTGGACATAAACATGTACGATTATATGTTGTTTTGATTTGGATTTTCACAAATTGCAATCCCACGTGTATCGGTATTTGCCCTTCACTCGTGATGCACACACTAATGCGGCAACTTTAAATATGATAATCACAGCATTGAAATTCCAGATTCTATTTGAACTAACCTGATGAGGACGTGGAGCATGCTATCGCCGAAAGTATTTTATGGTCCGAATTGAATAATAAGGAACCCCAAAAAATATAAATTATCATACTCGCCTGATATGACGACCCCCCTCCCCCCAAAAAAAAATCAGGCCAAAATTTGGGTCTAGGAAAGCGACTTATTCGCCGGGAAATACGGTACTTTCATTTACTTTAAACGTGTTCATATATTTGAGCATAGCTCTCTTGTTATTTGTAAATAAATATAAAAGTTAAAATATTTACACATCATTGTAGGCATGTCTTGTAACCCGTGAAGATAGAAGAGGCTACATCCAAGGCGTGAGCCGCATGCATTAATAAGAAAGGCAATTGCTAGATAATGGTATAATCTAAGAATGTCAAAATCATTATCATGTCTTGTTGTACCCGTAATAAAGGAGAGTGGTTCTCTGATAATTACAGATTTTTGAACGATGTTACAGTTAAGCAAAATACATTCCTACCTAGAATTGATGATGTTTTGGATGCCCTGGGTGGTGCTAAATATTTTTGTTGTCCAGAGTTCACACACATCTGAATGTCTTCAAATTTCCATAGCAGAGAAAGATGAATACAAGACCAGTTTTGTTACATCTACTTCGCAGTAGTCTACTTATTTAATGTACTAATGGTTTAACGTCTGCTCCTGCTGTTTTTGTTAACTAATGAGGCGTATGTTGAAAGGATTATAAACATCGTGTATAACCTAACTTCGATTATAGCTATTAGAGTCGTTTTGAGTTAAAAACAAAATGGTGAATTGCGTATTATTCTGTATGGGAGTTTAGCTCTTGATAAGGCCCAGAGAAATTATTCCACAACCGAGCAAATACTGTATGGCGTATGCTATTTTATGCTATCTCCAACATTTTCGAACTCACTTGCTTTGACGGACATTTATCATACGAACAGAGACCCTGCTCCATTACAATGGTTAAAATCTCTAGGTTCACGTAGATTGCTTTGTAGGCTGCGAGATATTCTTGCAGAATATATTTGTGATGTTATTGTTAGTCTAGGCATGGCAATGCTGATGCCTTGTCTAGAATTCACCCAAACTGAAATTTCAGTTGCAGATGATAATGATACAGCTATTTCTAATTGATTTCAAGTAAATGATTAGGTAATGCTTTATAATCCTTCTGTACCTATTGACAAAGTTATTAAGTTTGCTCATTTATGGAATGGCCTTTACAACATTATTGAACTTGTTGATGAAAATATTTAGAAATCACATCTTAGTATTCGATGTAATTTCAATCAACCCCATCGTGATCAGATGTCGTAAATTGTATTTATTTCACGTTGAATATTATTTTTTTTCAGGTTGAATAACTTATGCGGATATATCACACCCATATTTGATGTGAAAGAAATTGACCACGTAAATTTCGGCGATGGGCATGCACCACCATAGATGACATATATATATATATATTTATATTAGTTTTATACAGCTCGCCTATATTTTCCAATTTTAATCAGTTTTTTCATTTCTTTCACAGGGATTATTTATTTGATCAATTCGATTTATTAACAAAGTTTTCTAATTTAAAATGTTTGAAATTTCATTAGTAATTATATTCAGATTTTTTTCTTTCATATTTAGAACTCATCACCGAGCAGGCAGCCTGTCGCAATATTTTTTCTTTGCTTGTATAGGTGTTCTTTTTTATTATTATTTTCATTTGATTTGCTCGGCGGATTAGCTCAGTTAGAGTCTGAGTGGCGGGGGCAAGGGTTACTGGCGAATGTGCCATTTTTATAAGAATAAAAGAATAAACTCATGTATTGTAACTATAGACAGATATAAAAGCAAAGCTAATCCTTCACACAGTGGCAAACTTAATAGGTATTTAATTTGATTTGAAAACTATATGCCTATATATAAAAGAATAGACTTCAGATTCTACTGGAAACTTGCGGAACGCCCGAGTTAAATAGTATAGATTCATAATTCAGTTGGAAATGAAATATTCTTAGCGCGCATTGCTTCTCGAAGACTTCAATGTACATGCTATAAGTCCGTGTATTCATAAATAATTTTGAAACCAGAAATTCTGAATAAAATAAATAAACTTTAAAACAATGGATCTTTCCCATATTATTGACACTTACGATTTACGATATACATTTTGTGCTAATTTATCAACTGATATCAGGTTTTCAAACATAAATCATTCCTGTACAAATTTAGTAAGGTCTCCAGCATCTTTACATTCGGAGAGAACAAGGGGAACCGAATTCCACCCATTTTTCATTGATGCCATTCTGTTAATAGCAATCAGTAGGGTTTCTACGTTTGGATTTTGATCAGGAGTCAATACCCAGACAGCTCTCTCCTCCTCGTGTTCCCCACATCTCAATAAAATAAGATAGTTTTTGTAGTCGGTGAAGACAGCGTGATCTTCATATTCAGCCATTTTATTATAATATTTAGACATATTTTCATCATTCTTTGTGGCATCTTTCATGTCCTTTTTCAATTCTGCTTCCCAGTTGTGGAAAATTCGATAGTGCCCGTCGTTAATCCATTGAAAGTAGCTTGGTATTATTCCGTAGCTTCCATTTTCTAAATGATAATCGACGGACAGCACGATACCCCCATCGTCTGTTGTTCTTAATTCATTCATTCCGTAACATCCAGGAAGAATTGTGCTTGCGGATTTGACTGTTTCATACCAATGACCATTCAAACGATTCCAGTCAATGTCGGGGTCAGATTTTATCAGGTTACAGTCGTTGAGGCTCACTGGCACAGAATTTATGCTCGGTGCGAAAAATAACATCAACGCGACTATATATTTCGAGTTGAACATTGCTGTCTCTCTCCTTAGCTCAAAAATTAGGATACCACATCAATACGAACGAGAAGAACACATACAGTGCGATTGCGGGCGCGCAAACGCAACACTTTAACTTCTGTTTGTTTATTTATTGATTTAAATCATATTGATTTAGATCTAAATCAACCCTTATATTACGCTGTAACTGCAGTTGACAATTTCTGCCCCGACGCTTAATGGCTATAGCCTTGAAACCATATTTCATTTTCAACGTATACATCTGACACCGAAGTGGTTGGATATGTTTTATGACTGATTCGTAATTATTTAGGTAAAAAATTCCACTCTAAATTTTAATAATATTCTAACCCGAAAAAAATGACTTTTGTGGTTTCGATTTGAAATTTCTTTAGCAAGCACGAAATCGGTAAGTATACCAAATAAATGTCTCATTGTGTAAACTTGACGCTGCAAATAAATGCATTCTGCAGCACCGCACACATCGATTCCGTGGTTGTTTAGAATCTAAACATTCAAACATATAAATGAATAAAAAACAATACCTTTCTGTTAGTTGCGGGTGTACGGGAGAATGGCTTCGTGTTTGCATCCTTGTCGTAGTTATTCGACTTTCGTGTTCATAGCGCTTTTGTTTTATATATATCCATTCAAACAAATCATCGCGTTAGTAATATCGAAAAAGAACCTGATTATTAATAATTATTAACGATGATAAAAATACTGATTCGATAGTTAGATCCATTTTTCAATTGTGATTTATACATGTTGGTAGAATACAATTTTCGAGGGTTTGTCTTAGTTGAGAGCTTGATAAAACTTGCATCAAAAATTACGCCTGTGCTTGATTGTAAACATATAAAATCAAAGAATCAATCAGATCTTAACGACATCTATGCGATAGCATTATTTCACGTGACGAAAACCGGATGAGCTAAATTCGATTTGAAAAACGTCATACATCATGGTAATGTTATAAACTTTAGGCCCTCTCGAATTTTTAATAAATATAAATGATCTGTCGAACTCCTCAAATTTTCTAGGCAAACAGTTCGCTGTGTAGATTCTTGCTCACTCAATAGTGCGAAAGATTAGATTGCTCTCCAAACCAACATGAACAATGAATAAAATATACAATTCGATGATTTGCAACAACTCACAATTAACGGTGTTATGGGAAGTTTACTCCCAACGTAGATTTTTCAAGGAAGTTAACTATACCCCGCTGATCGACACCATTTTATAGTTCTCTGTGTGATTGGCAACTATATATATATATATATTTCGTTAAGATTCACCTTACTTCCCAAACATTCACATCAGCAATCAGCTCATATATGCAAGTATCCTATTAATATTTACTTGCATCTTTACCGAGTTTCACCCAGATTTCATCGATGCCAACCGTTTGCAATAAGCAATATGCTTGCTACACTCAGATTCTGATCAGGAGCTGAGAGCCAGACAGCTTTTTTGTTGTGTGGCCCGGATCTTAAGAAGGAGGTAGTTTTCGTAGTAGGTGAAGACAGTAGGATCTCTATAGGTTGCCATTTTACTTTAATATTTAGACATATTTTCAGCATTAGTTGTGGAATTTTCCACATCTTTTCTCAATTTGTAATCTCAGTTATTGAAATTTAATATTGACTTTCTCTATTCCATTAAAAGTAGTTTAGTATTACTCCATACATTTTATTTTTTAAATGATAATCGTTGGACAACGCGATACCCGGGTATTTTGTTGATTTCACCTCATCTATTCCATACCCTCCAGGATAGGGTTACCATATCTGAAAAGACAAAATCCCTGACAAAATTTTAATATGACACGTTGACCAATTTTGCAACCAAAACACTCATATTATGGTATAAATTCTCCATAAATCCAAAGGCACAAGCTGCCGTCGCTTTCTCGTTAGAATAGAATAAATACATAACAAGACGAAAGGAGCAAAATTGTTGCGTTTTGCTAAATCAAATGCAGGTTGTTTCTGTGAAAAATACTAGTTATGAAAATAGCACAGAGTATCTGTAATACAACCAAAATACCGATTACAAAATGCTGACAATTCAGAATATAGGTGACATCACAATAATCCGAACGCGAGGCAATCTGTGTTGCACAACAATGACTTCATACAATGACATTAAACATGTCATTGCTTCATGTGACACATCTCTGAAAAAATCAATTTTGTTGATGCGTAATATCTGAAAACTCTAAGATTTGTAGCGGGGATACATTGTATTCAAAATCCCTTGCATTTAAGCATTTTTTAACATTCCTCACTGACGCAAATTTGACCACTAAAATTCCGGACATGTCCGGGAAAAATCTGGCGTATGGCAACCCTAATTCAAGAAAAATGATGCTTGACGAATAACATCAAGGCGAGTACTTATTTCGAGTCAAACATTGCTTTCTTCTTTGTTCGAAAATTAAGTTACCTATTGATAGGCTTACCCTTACCATATTTCTGAACCAAAAAACCGGGACGGCGCGGATTGGAGAAGTCAACCTTGGTTTGATTCCAGGGGCTTAGTAATAGTTTAAACGTTTTCATTACCATTGTGGGTAGATTAAGGGCATCAAAATTAGTTGTAAATCCTATTAAAATATCCTCTATTAGTCCTTGCTTCGAATTATGGAAATCTGATTTAATCTCATTAGAAAACTTGCACTTTGTTTCCGGCATTTTGATGATTCAACGACAGTACAGTTAGATTATAAATTATACCATAATTCAAATTATTCATAATTCATATCATAACAATGACATAAAAATTTTTCTTTCTATCTGAACTAGTGAAGTGAGACGCAAATCAGTGAAAAATCGGCTGCCTACGTTTACAAAACAAAAACACTTTTGTGATAGTATCAAATAGAAAAATTATTTATACCTTTCATACTGCAAAACCGGGAAATTTAAGTCTATCGCCGGAACGGCATAAAAACATGCTAAAACCGGACTGTCCCGGTTGAACCGGGACGTATGGTGAGCCTACCTATTGAGTACTGATGAGAATAACGCAGAGCAAATGAGGGATAGAAATGCTACACAATATTTAACGTTGTTTTTTTTAACCTATATCGATCTACAGCTAAATCACTCCTTTTATGTTGTTATGTTATGTTTCACAGTTGGCAGTTTCCACCTCGGCGCTTGATTGCTAATGGTGATTAAACAGATATTTTGTTTCGATCATATAGGCCTACGCCCAATAGATGGATGAATATTTTTATTGTCTTTGTGTAATAGTGTGCCTAAAAACATGCTAAAACCGGACTGTCCCGGTTGAACCGGGACGTATGGTAAGCCTACCTATTGAGTACTGATGAGAATAACGCAGAGCAAATGAGGGATAGAAATGCTACACGATATTTAACGTTGTTTTTTTAACCTATATCGATCTACAGCTAAATCACTCCTTTTATGTTGTTATGTTATGTTTCACAGTTGGCAGTTTCCACCTCGGCGCTTGATTGCTAATGGTGATTGATCAGATATTTTGTTTCGATCATATAGGCCTACGCCCAATAGATGGATGAATATTTTTATTGTCTTTGTGCAATAGTGTGCCTTTCCTGAATAGAAGTTTCTTTTTCAATTTCTCATTTCATCTCGGGAACATGGGTTCTGTTATTTCTTTTCACTTCATCACAACTCGAAAGGTTTACGCCGCTATCACTAATTTTAGATTTTGTGGGAGACGCTCTCATACCGAGAAAAACTTCCGGAAATACAAGTAGCCCATGGCAATCATGCCGATGTGGAAAACTAAATCAATAAGGGGCTATGTTTTGAAACACGCTGCGAGTATGAAAAAACATTTTGCAGACGAAAGTGAAGGATGTATTGTTTTGCAGAAACCTAACGGAAGATATTGAGATAAAATACGTATTATTCTGCTCAAATTCGCTAATCCCCACCAAATTAAACGCTTGTTTTCATGCCCCAAAAGCTACGCCTATGCATTATTACTACGAAATCCGGCACTCCTGTAGTATGTGAACCAAGATGGCCATAATTTCAGGTACGAATACTACGGGAGTCACTTGGCTATTCCCCGAACTTGCAATAGAACTAAAACAGAGAAAATTATGTCCTAACCGTAACCTGGTACACACACCACGTTCCGGTGTCCGCCATCTTGATGCACACAGTACGCATTTTAAAGTATAGTAGGGCGGGGGAAGATAGACACACGGGGTTAGATGGACACTTTTTTTCAAATTGACCTATTGGCGACATCTTATGGGCTTGATTCTACAAATGCCATTGGTGAGTTCGTTGCTAAGGAGGGAATTCGTTCCAGCCATTTCGGTTTAGCGCTTGGCGTAGTTCGTCAGTTGTGTATCTTTCCACGTGGCTTGTGATTTTTGAAGGGTGAAAAAAGGGCATTTAGTAAGAACACATTTTTCTTGGAGGCACTATATGCTCATTTTCAGTCAAGGAACTCGGAATCGCGCCTTTGTTGGTAAGTTTGTACTTATGCACTATGATTTAGGACTTACTGTGCGACTGGTGCCAGCTAGCAACTAACTACAGCCCTCAGCAAGGTATCATGTAGAAAAGGGGGGTTATTATGGGGTAATAATTTTTTTGCGTTTTTTGGTTTTGTTATTCAATCTGATCACTCAAGCCCCTTCTTTGTGATAATATACCTGAAAGTCTTCTCTTTTATTTTGTAATTGCTTTTACTTGTCAAAACACTTTTGGGAGAATTTCAATAATCTTATCAAATTATGGGAGGTGGCCATCTTACCCCAATGTACTGTCATGTTTTTTCCAGATGCAATTTTTTAATGCATGGGGAGAAGGAAATCTAAAAGAATGCCAAGAAAATACCAAAGAATATCAAACAGAGGCTCCTGGTCAGAATCTGACATGAGAATGGCAGTGGAAGCTGTCCAAAAAGGGGAGGGATTGAAGAGTGCAGCACGTACTCATAGCGTTCCCAGAACAACTCTACGGAGGCATGTGTTCAGCTCGGTCAAGAAGATGGTGGCATCAAAACATCTTGGTCCTAGTTCTATACTTCCAAGAAATACAGAAGAAAATCTTGTTAAGCATATTCTAGATTTCGAGAGGAGAGGATTTCCACTAACAGTAAAGGACATAAGGCAATTGGCTTACGAGTTTGCTATACGCAATGGAATCAAAAACAACTTTTCAAAGTCTCTGGAAATGGCCGGTAAAGATTGGTGGGCCGGCTTCAGAACTCGGCACAATGATATTATAACAATAAGAAAACCTCAGCCACTTTCTATTCAGAGAGCAATCCACCTGAACAAACCGATCGTTCAAAGGTATTTTGACATGTTAGAAAGTGTCATGAATGACCTCTGTCTTTTCGATCAGCCCAGCAAAATTCATAACGTTGATGAAACTGGCCTTAGCCTCGTTCCTGGTGTCAAAAATATTGTTGGAGAAAAGGGATCAAAGTCATCAAGCCAAATAACCGCCGGAGAGCGTGGGCTGTCTCAAACTATCGTTGTGGGTGTGAATGCTATTGGAGATTATATCCCTTTAATGGTTATATATAAAGGAAAGAGAGTGAACCCAGCACTGGATCGTGGCTTACCTGCTGGTTCAATAGTGAAGTACAGTGAATCCGGATACATAAATAAAGATTTATTCCTTGCGTGGATGGAACATTTTTGCACAAGCAAGAGAAGTGACTGCGATAAAACACTTCTTGTAGTGGATGGGCATCACTCCCACACTCACAGCCTTGAAGTATTGGAATATGCTAGAAGCCACAATGTTGAGATAGTCAGTATGCCGCCTCATACGAGTCACTATTTACAACCTCTGGACAAAGTACATTTTAAACCACTAAAGGATCATTTCAAAGAAGCAGTTCGAGTTCATCACCGAAACAACCCCGGAGCAGGGATATCCAGAATTGATTTCCCTGCACTCTTCAGCAAGGCTTATTACAAAATTGCCACAGTCGGCAACGCAGTAACATCTTTCCGTGCTACCGGCCTGTATCCACTTGATATTGAGCAGATTCCAGAGCATGCATTCGCGCCTTCTCAGACAACAGCAATAGTGAGATCTGGTGAGTCAGATAATATAACGAATAGAGACTACGACGTACCATCTCATGAGGTTAACACCACGACAGAGGTAGAAAGTGTCACAGGTGAACCATGCTGCTCTCTACCGAATTTAAGTAGAACTTCATCAGGAGTTCAGTTAGCTTCTGAGAAAGTCCGTGATTCTTTGAGGCAGGAAAATAGCAGGGAACCTGATAGCACCAGTTTATGAGATGAATCATTTGAAGATATTTTGCCTCTTCCAGTGGCCACTCAGAGAGCCAAGAAGCAGAGGAAGAAAGCCATTCAGACAGGAATTAGAGTATTAACTAGTGAAAAATATGTAGCCGAACTGTCAGCTCTCGCAGAAACAATGCCATCTAGCTCGTCGAAGAAGGCTACAGCGCTTGTAGAAATAATTTCATCTAGCTCGTCTAAGAAAGTTGCAGCTCCTAGGAGGAAAAAAGAAAATAAACGTAAGAATGAGAGACAAGAAAGAAATTGTTTGAGCAACCTCTGCGCTGTCTGCAACGGCAATTTTTTTGACGACGAAGAGGACGAGGGATGGATTCAGTGCCAGAAATGCCAAAAGTGGCTTCACGATATTTGCGCCGGGGTTTATGGAAAACGTATTGTGTCCTTCCAATGTGATGACTGCTCTGCTTGAAGCTTTTTTTGTATAAATATTTTCTTTCGCATGTACATGTCGATAGCTTTCACGCTATCCTAGGAGTTTTTTTGGTGTTATGTTTGAGAATTTGTGTGAGGGTGTAAGCAAAATAAAATTGTTTCCTGTTTTCCTAGGGGGTGTCTTATCATACTTTCGTGGACGATTCTATGGGCTCACAACTTCAAACATTCATGGGGTAAGATGGACATGAGAGAAATTTTCAAATTAGCCAAAAAAATTGAAAATACATTGTTTAGTTTGATATTCTGCTAGGAAACAGAAAGCATTTTCAGTATTTTAATGCGATTTTAGCACATGTCCGTCATATCCGACCATATGTCCAACTTCCCCTCAATTTTTTTTTGCATAAAAACGTTTCTGCTGTTGCGATGGTTGGCGACCGGCGGACGCCGGCGTGTGGCTTAAGAGTTTAGCCCTTTATGTATGTACTGGCTAAGTTTTAGGAATATTCGAAGAAAGGTTTTCGAAATATAGATAATTTTCAATAAGGGGGGCCATCTTTCCCCGCCCTACTATATATCACAATTCAAACAGTCTTTTCTCGATGATTCTAGAGAAATTTCTGTAAAACAGGAGTGATTCATCATATCATATATATGAGAATTATTCATTTTTGCATACGGCTATGTATGGAAATATTATATTAGAATGTTCTAGAATAATCCACAATATTTTATGACGTTGAAACTATTTTTATATTTGATGTCAATATTTCCAAAATTATTGGTTAATTTGTTACACATTCCGGAGACCATATGCGAAATATTTAAAGAGGACATACTAAATTAACCGATAATTGTATAAGTCTTAAAATTCGTTGCAATATAGTGATGAAATTGAAATTAAAAACTCAATAATGCACGAATATTCAAATTTAAAATCTCGAAAAATTGATAACGATAAAATTGAAATGTAAATATAAGTTGTTTGGAAACTACCTGATAAAATAATAATAATCAATGATATAAGGCCCAAAAGATAAAATAACGGAACAAATTCCATAATTTATATCACTTAAACAGCAATTGATAGGTTTATATACAAGAAAATAAAACAATAAAACGTTACTTGCACACTATTTGTAATAAATTGAAAACAAAATCAAGCTTGGGATTGAAAATTGATAAAGACACGACAAGAGGTTGCAATTTAGCTACACATAATTTTGTTTATATAATTTACTTCAAGTAATTTATTTCTGGGATGTAAAAATGTGTTGAACAGTAAGAGTAATGTATTTCTTCCTTTCACTCACACGACTTCAAATTTGTTTGTGAGTTGTACGATTATATCAATTTAGGCATTACTGAAATCTATAAAAAATGATAAAATTACTTCTGAACGAATTTTTCAATATATTTATATGACAACTGTTTATAGCTCTTTGCGTTATCATTGATAATGCCTGGTAAAACCTCGGGTTCTAATATTTCAGTGATTGTAATAGGGGGGATTGTGAGAAAAATTTGTTCATAATAACCGGACTGTATTTTAAAAAACAAATAGGATGGACAATAAGATGTTGGGGAATGGGCACTACAATAAAATTGGCAAGAAATAAGACACTATAAATTGGGCGAAAGAGAGGCGAGAATATATAAGACACTGAAAATTGGGCGAACAAAAAAAAGGAGAGAAAAAGGCGAGAATGAGACAATAAAATGATGGGAAATCGATACTGCAATATTTTCTTGATTACGTATGACACAATTAACCGACGAGAAAATAAATCGATACACTGGCGAAAAATAGACGGTAAATTGACGAAAAATTGACACTGCATTTGACGGAAATTGGGCACTTCAATATTTATGACGTTGGAAGTATTTTTAGATTTGATGTCATTATTTCCAAAATTATTGGTTAATTTGTTACACAAGTTACAATGTACATTTTTTGATAATTTAACAAACAGTACTAAAGTAATGTTTTATGATTTATGCACAAATCATTCCATTACAAATTTGGTGAGATCGCCGGCATCTTTACATTCGGAGAGAACAAGAGGAACCGTGTTCCATCCATATTCCATCGATGCCAATCTGTTTGTAGCAAGCACTATGCTTTCTACAGTTGGGTGTTGATAAGGAGTTGATAACCAGACGACTTTATCGTTGTGTTCTCCACATCTTAAAAAAATGAGATGATTTTCATAGTCGGTGAAGACAGCATGATCTTCATGGGTTGCCATTTTACTGTAATATTTGGGCATATTTTCAGCATTCGTTGTGGAATCTTTCACGTCCTTTGCCAATTCGGAATCCCAGTTATTGAAAACTCGATAAAGACCTTCACTATTCCATTGTAAGTAGGTTGGTATTATTCCTTACGTTTTATATTCTAAATGATAATCGATGGTCAATATGATACCCCCCTCTTTCATTGATCTTAATTCATTGATTCCATAACATCCAGGAAGAATGTTATTTGCTGATTTAACTGTTCCAAACCAACGACTATTCAAGCGATTCCAGTCTATCTCGTGGTCAGATTTTACCAGGTTACAATCGCTGAGACCCGCTGGCACAGAAGTTATGGAAGTTACTTTTTATGGAATAGTGAAAGTCATAACTATATTTTCAGTAACTGGGTTTCCGAATTGAGAAAAGACGTGAAAGATTGCACAACGAATGCTGAAAATATGTCTAAATATTGAAGTAAAATGTCAACGTATAAAGATCATACTGTCTTCACCGACAACGAAAATTTCATCTCTTTTTAGGGTGTGGGCCACACAACTAAAAAGCTGTATGGTTATCGGCTTCTGATCAAAATCTAACTGTAGCAAGCATACTGTTTACTACAAAAAGTTTGGCATCGATGAAATTTGGGTGAAACTCGGTTCCCCTCGTTCTGTCAGAATGTAAAGATGCAAGTAAATGTTATTAGGATACTTACTTATATGAGGTGATTGCTGGTGTGGATGCGTGGGAAGTAAGATGCCTCTTAATTGGGCTTACCATACGTCCCGCTTTAGGCGGGACAGTCCCGCTTTTTAGCTCCTTGTCCCGCCGTCCCGACAAGTCAGCCGAAAGTCCCGCTTTGGCTTTCAGCCATCCAGCATATTATACGAACATTACTAATTAACATGTTCTCGTTACTGTTGAATGAGTTCTGTTTGTTTCGTTGTTTTCCGTAAGATATTTACAATAGCCTACAACTGTATGGTCAGAGGAAGGTGTTGGTTTGAATTGCTGCTCATTAAATATTCACTTATGCCAAGAAAACGAACAGACTACTTATATATATATATTATATAGATAAAAAAATAGTAAAATCAAACAGTCCTAGCACAACTAATTAGCTTCATGAAACAGATATGAACACAGACTAAAGTTCGTAACAGTAAATCACAACAAGGGGAAATCAAGTAATAAACTAATTATAGCGATATTAGTGTACTATCTATGAATAGGCATATATATATATATATATATATACAGAAAATTTGAGCAATGCGAATAAAATATATTTCATTCAAACTAGTTCATTCAAATGTTACTGAATCAGGATATTTTATGTGGAACTGCCACAGATTTGTATCGTCACAACATGAATTGATTTTTTGCGTGTATCCTGTGCGTCCTCTGACTCAGAGAATCTTCACCCAAATTATAAACAGTTCATTTTGACGTAAAGTAAACATAGAAGGATAGAACAAAACAATGAGTAAGATTCTACTCAAGAACTATGAAATGAAAAAGGGCCTTGGGAGGCATAAAAGCAGCACAATAGAATATAGACTATAGCAGCATTCACATTGCAGCTATGTGAACAACAGTTCATTCTATTTTTGGTTGTTTCATTGAAATAAACTTCTAATTTTTGATAATATAGTTGAGATGTTTTGAATAAGGCGTTTTAAAGAACCTTTGTTTGATACATATAATACAGATGAACTTTTATACAAAGCAAACCCATATACGAACAACACGTTTTCCTATTTGTTACAGGTAAATTAGAAAAATCACGAAGCGTTTAGGGTCATAATGAGCATGATTTCAATTGTTGAATTACTCTTACTATTGTCATCAATTGCACTGATAACAAATGCAAGTCAGTTACAGAAAAGCTGTATTTCAGAGGGCATGGAAATCGATGCTGGAAAGGTACGGTGGAGATGAAGATAACAACTCAAATTGAGACTAAATTATAGAAGTGTGTTGAACCCACTTGTTTTTGCTGATTTTAATGAAAAACATGACTCTTTAAGTTAATATTAAAGTAATTACCTCCAATCCGTTATTAGTCAGAACCATTTTTGTGTAACTAGTATTAAATTCTAATCAACCAATGCTAACATACACCGTGTTTCCCAAATATAAGACAGGGTCTTATTTTAATTTTTTTTCGAAAATAACACTAGGGCTTATATGGGAGGATGCCATTTATCAAAAACAAAATTACGAAGTAGAAAATTACGAGATTTTCAAATATACAAAATATGAAACCCGATATCCATTTACTTAAAAATAACACGTTTTTATTAAACAAAGAACTGCCATTATTCAAAATTGACCATATCATCATCCTCTGGAATGTCATGCCAGTCACTAGATTCATAAATTCCAATGAAGATTTTACTCATTGAACCTTTTCCTTTCTCACGCGTTTTAGTTTAACCATTTGAAACGTGTAAGAGAGATTTCTTGCCTTCGATTAGGTCAAAACAAATTTCACGCTATCGGCTAGATCTTATTTTAAGGTTAGGGCTTGGATTAAAATCATTTTTTAATTTGGGCTAGGTCCTATTTTCAGGCTATAGGACTTATTTTCGGGGAAACACCGTAATTTAGGTTTTTCCCATTTTGTAGTTATCAAAAACTACGTGGTATTCTGGACTGATGAAACAACGTCTAAGGTCTCTTGTGCCTGATTCACCAATATCACGTCTACAGAAACTGGATTCCAAGCTGTTTCAAAGGAAAATGGGTCCAGGTAAATATATGAAAACAAAAAGCAAAATCTACAGAGTATAAATGTGTTACAATAAGTAAAATATTGTTGAAAATAGCTAAAATTAAAAATAAACTATTTACCTATAGTGATTCTTCTACATTTTCATATGTTGTTTAAATTATCAAATCTACCTGAGAACTCGTCCAAGAGTTGCGAGTCTATTTCCTCGGATCTGATAGAATACTAATTAATAATGCTTTCCAATAAATTCTCGAAAACACAATTATAAAATTAGATAACAGGTTGCATAGAAGGACAATTTTTGTAACACCGTTTTATTTGCCAGATATGTTGAATTTGAATTTCATGTTGACTATGAAGGAGATGGAACTTATCATATTAGGAAATCAGACGATGGTATGTTGTGTACACAAAATGTATCCCAATTGAATGCTTTCAAAACGTCGTGGAAAGTTATTGATTAGCATAACAAGGAAAAGTACTAGTAAACTCTTTTATTATTTTTCTTCTAATTTAAGACATTTGTTAATTTTTTGACACAAATTGAACGTTTGCAGAATTTATTCACCTCGAGCACGGAGAGGAAATGAACGGACTTGCGAATGAAGCGGTGTCAAATATGGGTAAAATTACTAATACATGTACATATATAATATGATATTCGATATATAGATAAATTATTATTCTTTTGTTGGTCTGCAGTTAAACTCATTTAATTCTATTTGTTTTAATCAGACAACCTTTTAGACAATGCAGCTATAGTTTTTCTTTCTGACTATGAAAGTTATTTTGCGGCTTTGTTATGTCCACTCGACAAAGGTATGAAAACTTATATCAAACTTTTTAAGTACTGGAAGATATTGTAAATTAAATTACCAAGTCGAAGTATTTGTTGTTGCATCATGAACTAGTACAAATACCGGAATATAAATACTCCTTCCATTGAGTTTCAAACGTTTGTTCTCTACCCATGGTGGACATGAACAGCAGTCTCGTTTTGCCTTAGCTATATATATATATATATGCAAGGTCTGGTGATATCAGAATCTTATCGAAAAAACTTGTGTGCTTTACTTTGTTCAGATCATCAGGTGATTCGTGGATTTTTTCCAAGTCCAAATCCAACTTTGTGACAGGTTGCAGCCTTCATTAACGTCTTGCATGATGTCGCAATATCTGCAAAATTTTCTCTTTCAACATGTCCAGAAACTGACTGAAGTCATTGTTTGAGCTAACCAACTATTATTTATCAATGTTAGCTACATATCTATATATATAAATATATATACTAATTTCATCAACAGTCCTCGATGTTTGCTATTATTCAGAATATTGTATTTTAAAAAATAACGCTGATTACGTTGTTTTATAATTATCTAAATATATTTTATCACAACCGTATATGAATGAAAATAATGACTAACTCCTAACCTGTAAGATAATATCACTATTTGACAATTTAGCAATTGATAAAAAAAATGCTAAAAAATACGTTAAATATAATTACTATGACCAAATTTATTGTTAATTAGGTTTTGATTTGGGTATTTTGAGAATTTCGAAAAGTATTGATATTACGTAAAGCGAACTCGCCACGAATTAGCTTGGCTTGGGACAAGATTGTGTTGTCAGTTTAGTTCATGCGATGTGACTGCTATACGTTTCTTAATATAGACGCCGTCGGTAAAAAGTAATGGTCACTAAAAGGAAGAAGTGGATGAAATTTCTTCCGACGAATAATGAGGTGGTTGAAGTCACTAAAAAGCTGAACACTAAAAGGAAGAAATTTCTTCCGACGAATAATGAGGTGGCGTAGGTCACTGAAAAGCTCAACACTAACAGAAAGAAGTGGATGGAATTCCTTCCGACGGGTGGTGAGGTGGCTGAGGTCACTAAAAAGCTAAACACTATAAGGAAGAAGTACGTTAGGGTTAGATGATATTTTGTCCTATCGATTTTGAGGCGGTTGAAATCACTACAATACCGAACATTAGAAGAGTTAAATAGCCAAAACATATCCCGACGGAAGTGAGATTGGATGAAGACCCTGAAAGCGGACTGATGAGTAGGCATGCCACTTTTAGATTTATGAATTGAATCGATTCAAATCGCAATTTTTTTCGAATCTGATTTACGCGATTCGAAAGAAAGAGAGCCGTTTAGCGAAGAAAAACAAACACTCCAAATAACACCAATTGCCAGACGGGAATGTAAATAAATTTTTCGTTATTTACTTTTATTGATCTGTCTTCATTCATTTTCATGTTCAGCGCAACACACCCTGATCATCACTCGAGATGTTGACGTGCTGTGTGGGTAATTAATTTCCTTCAATCTGTCAGTTGAGTATTCCACTGAATGATCTAAGTTTCTATCACACGCAAATTTAAATGGATCGTATACCCAAAAGTTCGTTGCAATTTTGTTAAAAATATGCAACAGCACATCTTCTCTGCGACTAAGTTATGATACGCCTTGACATGAATTGATAAACGATCAGATACCGACTTCTAGAAAACATTTAATTTTGATTGAAATTCAATTTAAACTCCGTTGAAATTGAAATATTGGTACTACTCTGAAGTACGCGCACCAAGATGTCGCACAACCTGATCCCTAACCTCGTACACCAGTGATTTTCAACCTTTTTTGTATCGCGGAACACTTTTTTTATTCTAAAATTGTGACGGAACAACAAATGAGATTTTCGGAAATAAACTATATTATGCAATTAACTGACATCGATCATTTCGGAATAAAATAAATTAACGAAATTAATAATAGCTTGTCAACTTCAGCTGGAAAAGACGTTACACATATTCCGATTCGGAGCTAGGAACAGAAATGGTATTTTAATGTAATATCTGGGCCTGTTTCGAAAAGTTTCAATATTTTATTCTGTCTGAAATTTAATTGAGAGAGACAAACACGCAGCTCTTTCTCGATGACTCTCAATTTTTCGTGTTTTTTATACTCTTATGGCGGCCAAGAAAAGGGTGGGCAAAATCGAATATTTTTTTCGAATCAAATAATTCGAATATTCTTAACAAATACCGAATAGTCCAATACCGAATATTTTTTATACGCAGCAGGTCCAGAACGTCGCCGCCATGGATCGCCGTTGTATTTTGTAAATACGAAAATAGGAATCAAAAATTAATAATAATCGCGCAGTTGACCACACATATGTACATAGATTGCCGTGGTATTGTGCCCGAATATAATTAATTTTTGATTCCGTTTTTCATTCCTTGAACTTAATATATGTTTTTATAAATTTTGCAAGCAGTTCACGCACGAAGACTTTGAATAATGATGTATTAGTCAAATCGAAGTCCTGTTAGACCACTGGTTTTCAACCAATGGGCCATGGGCCACTGGTAAGCCTCAGAGGCATTTTGAGGTGGGCCACAAACATATTATAAATTACAAGGTTTGTTGATTAAAAAAATTGATTTGATAACAAAATCAGCTTCACGCGTCATGAAAAACAAGATATCTATTTGCAAAACATGCCTCGCCGTAACCCACCCATTGTGGCGCAACATACCCATTATACGGCAGGAACAGCTAGATATGAATATATATATAGTAATTTGTTTGCACATTACATCAAAATTAAAAAGAATATAACGAGAATGTCATGGCCTTCAATATTCGCCAGGCTCGAATTGAGCATAACATATAAAAAGTAAACAAAAAACGAATCCACGAAGATATTGTCTCATAAGTATGAACAGAACAAACATTAAATTACCCAATTCCTAATATATTAAATTTTCAAGTATTCCTCACTATCCGTCGGAAGAAATTTCATCCACTTCTTCCTTTTACTGTTCAGCTTTTTAGTGACTTCAAACACCTCATTATTCGTCGGAAGAAATTTCATCCACTTCTTCCTTTTACTGTTCATCTTTTTAGTGACTTCAAACACCTCATTATTCGTCGGAGAAAACTTCATTCACTTCTTCCTTTTAGTATACAGTTTTTAGTGACTTCAAACACCTCATTATTCGTCGAAAATTTTTTTATCCACTTCTTTTAGTGTTTAGTGTCCTTTTAGTGTTCAGCTTTCTAGTGACTTCAACCACCTCATTATTCGTCGGAAGAAATTTCATCTACTTCTTCCTTTTAGTGTTCATCTTTTCAGTGACTTCAACCACCTCATTATTCGTCGGAAAAAATTTCATCCCCTTTTTCCTTTTAGTGTTCATCTTTTCAGTGACTTCAACCACCTCATTATTCGTCGGAATAAATTTCATCCACTTCTTCCTTTTCGTGTTCAGCTTTTTCGTGACTTCGACCACCTCATTATTCGTCGGAAAAAATTTCATCCACTTCTTCCTTTTAGTGTTCAGCTTTTTAGTGACTTCAACTACCTCATTATTCGTCGGAAAAAATTTCATCCACTTTTTCCTTTTAGTGTTCAGCTTTTTAGTGACTTCAACCACCTCATTATTTGCCGGAAGAAATTTCATTCACTTCTTCTTTTTAGTGTTCAGCTTTTTAGTGACTTCAACCACCTCATTATTCGTCGGAAAAAATTTCATCCACTTTTTCCTTTTGGTGTTCAGCTTTTTAGTGACTTCAACTACCTCATTATTCGTCGGAAAAAATTTCATCCACTTTTTCCTTTTAGTGTTCAGCTTTTTAGTGACTTCAACCACCTCATTATTCGCCGGAAGAAATTTCATCCACTTCTTCTTTTTAGTGTTCAGCTTTTTAGTGACTTCAACCACCTCATTATTCGTCGGAAAAAATTTCATCCACTTTTTCCTTTTGGTGTTCAGCTTTTTAGTGACTTCAACTACCTCATTATTCGTCGGAAAAAATTTCATCCACTTTTTCCTTTTAGTGTTCAGCTTTTTAGTGACTTCAACCACCTCATTATTCGCCGGAAGAAATTTCATCCACTTCTTCTTTTTAGTGTTCAGCTTTTTAGTGACTTCAACCACCTCATTATTCGTCGGAAAAAATTTCATCCACTTCTTCCTTTTAGTCTTCAGCTTTTTTGTGACTTCAACCACCTCATTATTCGCCGGAAGAAATTTCATCCACTTTTTCCTTTTAGTGTTCAGCGTTTTAGTGACTTCAACCACCTCATTATTCGCCGGAAGAAATTTCATCCACTTCTTCCTTTTAGTGTTCAGCATTTTAGTGACTTCAACCACCTCATTATTCGCCGGAAGAAAATTCATCCACTTCTTCCTTTTAGTGTTCAGCTTTTTAGTGACTTCAACCACCTCATTATTCGCCGGAAGAAAATTCATCCACTTCTTCCTTTTAGTGTTCAGCTTTTTTGTGACTTCAACCACCTCATTATTCGCCGGAAGAAATTTCATCCACTTTTTCCTTTTAGTGTTCAGCGTTTTAGTGACTTCAACCACCTCATTATTCGCCGGAAGAAATTTCATCCACTTCTTCCTTTTAGTGTTCAGCATTTTAGTGACTTCAACCACCTCATTATTCGCCGGAAGAAAATTCATCCACTTCTTCCTTTTAGTGTTCAGCATTTTAGTGACTTCAACCACCTCATTATTCGCCGGAAGAAATTTCATCAACTTCTTCCTTTTAGTGTTCAGCTTTTTAGTGACTTCAACCACCTCATTATTCGTCGGAAGAAATCCACTTTTTCCTTTTAGTGTTCAGATTTTTAGTGACTTCAACCACCTCATTATTCGTCGGAAGAAAATTCATACACTTCTTACTTTTAGTGTTCAGCTTTTTAGTGACTTCAACCACCTCAATATTCGTCGGAAAAAAATCCATCAGCTTTTTAGTGACTTCAACCACCTCATTATTAGTCGGAAAAAATTTCATCCACCTCTTCCTTTTAGTGTTCAGCTTTTTAGTGACTTCAGCCACCTAACTACCCGTCGGAAGAAATTTCATCCACTTCTTACTTTTAGTGTTCAGCCATTTAGTGTTTTTTAATTTTTCGCCTTTGGGAACACTTCAACTTCCGTTTTCCCTCCACTTCATCCGTTTCTTCCTTCAGCCTTTTAGTGTTGTCCCCGACAGCTCGGACAAGCTGTTCTTGAGCAGGAAAGCATGCATTGAACTTGTTTAATTTTTCAAAGATTGGCGGAGTCAACAGGGAAATGACATCAATTAACATGACGGACAAAACTTTGACAGGGACTAAAAATGGTGACATATAAATATGCACATGTCCCCGCCGCAAACTTCCCCCACCAATCCCAACGTCGTTACCATACTCGCCGAATGGGGAAAACCGACAGAAGCTACAGGAGTATCTAATCGAATAATACAAATCTAGCACTTTCAACACCTGCGAACACCAACCGCTCCCTATATGATGGACGGGCCGCCAATAAAACTTATGATAGACCCTGAAGCAAAGCCTGTCGTTCATCACACACCAGTACCAGTACCCCTCCACTGGAAAGAAGAGGTAAAAGCCGGCCTAGACAGGGACACTTATAGGACTATAGGATATTGGGTAAACTATCTGCTTTTGGTTAATAGATTACGTGTTTAAACTTAGTCACTCTAATCTTAAAATTAGAAGTAATATCTTAGTCATAAAATACGTAACAATTAGACGTACTGTAGGCAGGGGTCCGCAACTACGGGGTCGCGACCCAAATTTGGGACGCGAAACCCCCCGATCTGGATCGCGAAACAATTTAAATTTTCCATAAATATGAGCATTGCGTCTTTGTAGCGTATTTATGTATAACAACTTTATAAATCACTGATTATAATTATAAATGTTTCCCCGAGTATACACTTCCTTATTTACTGTCGTAACATTGGCCAATCAGCATAATTGCAAAAATGAAGCAACAATAAACGTTTCAGAAGCGCTCAGATACTTTTTTCATTCAGACAGTCTTTCGTGGTTGTGGATATTATCTCGTTTTGGCAATTTTCGCGTGTTGTTTGTTAGTTTTTAGTTGTGTTTTGGTAAATATACGTCCCAATCAAATAACTAAGTCCTAATTCTTGAAATAAGAACCAATAATTTTGCAATGGTAGAGTGTAGATCCAAGAGGAAGAATTCAAGAGATAAAAGTCGAGGAAACATTCGTTACTTAGTTGTTCGCATTGTTACATCCTACTACGTAGACTTTAGGTTTTCAAAATGCTCCGTACGCACCCTCAGGACTCCGTTAAAGACACTTAGACCTCCGCGAGCTATTCGTTCACTTGAAAACTGTCCTCGACCCACTGCCCTACATCAATCTACTTATCTATCCTCGACCCACTGCCCGACCTCCCTCAACTTTCCCCTCTCGACCTACTGCCCTATCTCCCTCAACCTACCTATCCTCGACCCACTGCCCTATCTGCTACAACCTACCTATCTTTGACCTACGGTGCTATACCATTCAGTACTATTATTTACTACCCGATCGCCACACTGAACTTTACTATCTTGCGACCAACTTCCATGGGTTAAACTGGTCGTGTATGCCAATGAGATGATTTAATCGTACGTCGACAAAACAGGATTGACGGCATTCGTATAATATGTAGGCTGGAATCTCAAATGGTAAACAATAACCATAATTGACAGTTTAAAAATGTGTTACTAATTGGGCTACTGATGGTTTCTTGCTGGGAATGTCAGTTTTCTAAATTTTAACAAGCCGTTTTATGCCCTTAATAATTGGCCATGTCGTGAGTCTTGTGACAATATGATGCCGATCCGAAATGAGCAATAGTGCTCCTGTTCGTATAAAGTATTTTTCTTTGACATTTTATAGTAAAAGCTGCGTCCTTTGCAGCTTCATAAGTTTCAGATAAGATAATCTCAATTTTGGGACTACACGCTGGATTGGAGGGCAGTTGGCAACGCTAGCTACGACAAAACATTTCATGTCTTAAAAATAGTTTGGAAGGAATTACACTCACTAAGCGACTTATATTTTTGACTGTTTTTGACTATTCAGCCTCCTCAACCACGTAAAAAAAATTTGTATATACAACAAGGATATGGCAGAACATTCGTTGAAAAAGACTAAGCGTGCAAATATTCGATTACTTCCTCGTCGTTTTGCCCTGCACGGAAATACAGGCGACATTGAATGAGTTTCTGAAAAGGAACTCAGATATTTCGATATCGAAAGGCCTGTTAAAATTTTAAAAACAGTGACTCCAAGCCCGATGCCATCAGTAGCCTAATTAGTAGCACATTTTTAATCCACTAATTATGGTTATTGACTACCAATTGAGATTCCAGCCTACATTTACGAATGCCGTCAATCATGTTTTGTCGACGTACGATTGAATCATCTCATTGGCATACTCGACCAGTATAACACATGGGAGTTGGTCGCAAGGTGGTAAAGTTCATTTTGACGGTCGAGTCGTAATTTTAGCGCCGTTAGGTTAGGTACTCAGTGGTATAGCGACGTGGGTCAAAGATAAGTAAGTTGAGGGAGGTCGGACAGTGGGTCGAGGGTGGGAAGTTTGAGGCAGATAGTGCAGGGGATTGAGGGTAGAAAAGTTGAGGAAGATAGGGCAATGAGTCGAGGATAAAAAAAGTCGGAGGGGATAGGAAGGTTGGGGAAATAGGAAAGTGGGTCGAGGATAAGAAGGTTAAGAGAGATTGGGCGGTGCGTCGAGGATAGGAAGGTTGAGGGAGGTGGAGCAGTTGGCCGAGGCGAGGGAGACAGGGCAGCGGATCGAGGATAGGAAAGTGGAGGGAGATAGGGCAGTGGGTCGAGGATTTGAGTTGGAATGACTGTATAACTTCACTGGCTCTAAAGTCTAAATCAGAGGTTGGCAATCTTCTGTCGTTCGCGGGCCAAAATAAAGGTTGCAAGTCATTGGCGGGCCGCACGTATTTTAGAAAGTTAAAAACCAAAGGAATGACCAATAAATCACATTTTTTCACCCAGAAATTTCAAGCAGTGCGCGAAGACTGATTATTTGAGTATTTTCAGCGTCATTAAACCGTTTGCGCTTAGCATCAACTTTTTTACGTTCTGTTGCCATTTCTCTAATTATAATCAATTATAGGCTCAATAAACGAGTGAATGTGAATTATATACTTGTTAGGTTATAGTATAATTTAGTATTATTTTCTCAAAACAAATTTTGACACGTAAAGAATATATTCGTCAATAAAGCTGTTTTGTTAATATAATTCAGTGAAGCGTCGCGGGCCGAATCCGAATGTGGTTTGCCGACCCCATATTTAAACCCTCCAATGAAAGTTTGATCATTTTACTGTGTCGGTCGATATTTGTCTCATTACTGCATCTAGAAATCACTGATACATTTATGCATAGACCGAATTCGATATGAAAGTATCAAATATAATTGGCTTCATAACTGCAAACTCTCCCTTAAGAACGAAACATTGCGATAATCCTAAGTGCTGAAAGAGCAACTCAAAAATACGATTTCAATCCATTCCTTGCTAGTAGACGGTTAAAAAAGTATTCCATGGTTGCCGTAGTGTAGTATATTAGTCAACTCAAAGGCGAGCAACGATGAACACAATTGAATTGATATGACAAGACATTTTAAATTCACGGGTCGGCCATGGATTGAGCGATGAGTGTTGCTCGGGAATTGTCTATTCTGAACCCCCTCCCTTATAGACAGGGTTGCCATACCGTGCTTATTTCTAAGATTTTTGCTTATTTTCTAGCCCGCGTCTTATAAAGTAACGATGTGCTTATTTCTAAGTAAAGTGCTTATTTTTGAGTCGCGTGCTTATTTGGTCTTAGAAACGTGGATGACCAATACTTGTTTTGCGTACAAAGCTTGCGTGGAAACGACGGACGAACTTTTTCTGTCAACAATGGGGTTTGCGGTATTTCCAGGCATACTGTGACACCCACAATAGTTGCTGCTAGTTGGACACGAAATGGACATAACGATCGTTTCAATATTATGTTGTTGTTGTTGTTCTTGTTCTTTGACACGTTTTTAAAAAGTCGCTTTTCCCTTCGAATACTGGACCAATTGCTTTGAAATTTTCAGTGGTTAAAGATTAATTTTTTCGCTAGAAGGCTATTACTTTTATTTATTTCAAAATTTTGCGTGAATTCTATGAAATTTGATATTTCGTCTAAAATTTTGCTGTATTATTTTTTATCCATGGGAACACGGATTTTAGTCAGTGTCATGACTGGCTGTACGTTTTGATTCTGCAAAATTCTTGCTACTGGAAATTCAGAACTTTTTTGAGGGTACCGGTAGCGTCAAAGGTACCGGTAAGGACTGATTCGCTCTGGTCTAACGTGTCCATATATTTGTGCGTAGCTCTCTTGTTTTTAGGAATACCGTTTTTAGGGACAAACTGCAATTTAGAGTAAGCCTAACCATGAGTTCTGTTTCGAACATGAAAAGAATTTTTTTTATTAACTACTGCTATTGCGACATCGAGCAAGGTGGAAAACAGTAATCGGTACCCACAATTCTACCATAAAAACACAAGAGGCATTGTGGGAAACCAAAGTATGAGGACTTTAGGTTAGAGGTCGGCCGCCTGCGGGCCATATCCGCCGCACGGAGTAAAATAATCCGGCCCACAGTGCTCACTTAAACATACGGATCGTTGTTATGTTATTCTTGTTCTTCATTAATAATTCGTTTTCCAATCTTTATGAAAAAAAATCGCTTTTGTTTACAATTACTTAACCAAAATAATATTTTCCTTGCGAAGAACTAGGATTAGTGATAGACATTTAGAAAATTTTGATTTTATCTAGTGTGTCACCTAGTGTCGCATTAAATATTATTTGTAAATATTTTTTATAATAAGACGACTTGAGTCAACGAGTTGTCGCTCGCTATTAAAGTCCGAAATTTGAATTTCTAATCTGTATGAATAATGTGGTTCATCAGTCACCCGTTCAGTTTTTAACTTTCTTGAAAAAATATGTGCGGCCCGCCAAGATTCGTAACACTTGGATTTGGCTCGGGAGCGACAAAAGTTGCCGACCCTTGTCTTAGAGATTGCGTGTGGCAGTGACTTCGTCTCTTTCCATAGCTTTTTGCAATTTTAGAGCTGCGTACAACGTAGTAGTATATATTTACAGTACAACCATATTCGAAGCGACTTCTAATGATAAAAAGTGGGAGACTCGTGTATGATTTCATGCCTATTTTTGGCTCTGGGTAGATGGCAACCCTGCTTATAGAAAACCATGGCTGCTGCGCCCTTAGTTATAGATAATGTTATATTTGAATCACTACCACATTTTGAAACCACCGTCGTCAAATTTTATTAGTGATGGTAATGCTTCTTCACAGATACAAAATTAAACAAGTCAGTTTTCCAAGTGAAAGAATAGCTCGCGGAGCCCTGAGGCTCCGTAGGGAGCACTTATAGCAGTGGGGATCAACGCCCGACAAATAACTCATCTTCTCACCCTCATCGGATAGAAATACATCACTCAAACCCTAAATATAAGCGGAATAACAGCGAATATTGTATAAAGATTGGTTCCACGTGTATCTTACAGCAAAGCATCCAAAATTCATTAATAAACCAATACATTTTCCCGCCTATCAGCGTTTTCATACATAAAATACAATTACAGATCAAGGCTAGAGGTAGAAAAATATCTTCGAGTTGCTGTCTCCAAAATTAAACCTCGATTTGATATGTTGTGTATTATACACAAAGCTTATAATTTGCATTAGTCATAATAAACGCTATTATTCACAATTTTATGTGATAAGTTTCATATAATTTTGTGCAAAAAAATGCTAGTGTCGACAATAGTCTTAAAATCGATAACTAATTACATGTTTACCAAATGCTTGGGTCGCGAGAAGTTGAAATTTTTTTTGGTCGCGCTAAAATGTAGTTGCGGACCCTTGCTGTAGGGTACGATGACGATAATGCGTCATGCCCTAAGGATACCAAAACCAGCATAAACGCGACCATTCGTTAGGAGAGAAAAAGGGGATAACGATAGACAAGTAATTAACGAACTCGGGCTTGCAGTGAAACTTAGATTTAACAGTCATGACTTGAACTGATCTTTGTATTTGTAAATATACAATTGCAATGCATGTATTCAGAACCAGGAGTATGGCTTCATAAGATCAGATCAGAGAGCAACAGAAATAGCTAGAAACAACCGCAAATACAAAAACAATAGCAAATACTCATTTGTTCCCTAAACACTCAACTAGGAGTAATCGAACCTGTCCCTATCGATCACATGGTGCCACGAAATGGTTATATGCGCAAAGAAAAATGGTAAGCCTCGACGAACTGTTGATCTACAGCCCCTGAACAAGTTTGCTACTCGCGAAACACATCACACTTTATCACCTTTCTACCAAGCTCACCAGCTTTCCAAGCTGTTCAGTGGCTCGAGCTTAACCGATGCCCGGTCCTGGTTTGGCATGGTGAACCAGGTATCATACGCTTTTGCATCAGATGAAAAGATGTTATCATTCTGCCAATAGCTCCAGCCGTCGACCAAATTTGTCTGGACGGAAGAACTCAACCAGCTCTTTGAGGAATCCAAAAAAACAATCATCAGAGAAATTGAATCGAAATCTATGACAAAGATAGACCCACATGCCTAACACTGATTGGAGCAAAACCGGGATAGGATTCCGGCTTCTTCAAAAACACTGTTCATGTCCCACACAAAACCCATTCTGCTGAAAATCAGGATGGAAAATAACACTTGTCGGTATCACGCTATGCGTCAGTAGAAGGCGAGGCCCTAGCTGTTGTTGACGCCCCTGAGAGAGCGCGTTATTTTGTTCTTGGGTGCGAGAACCTTACAGTTGCTGTTGATCACAAACCACTCTTGAAAATATTTGGAGACAGATCACTGGAGAACATTTCGAACCCTCACCTAATGAACTTAAAAGAAAAGTTGCTACGCTACCATTTCAAAATGATACACGTTCCAGGCCTAAAAAACCTAGCGGCTGACAGCATGTCAAGACATCCAGTTGGTAAAGCAACAAAGATGACATTGATTGATGACATATCTGCATTAGATAACGCAATCGAGCATTCTAATGATCATAATTCGATACCCTTTCTACCTGGCTCTTTCATTGCTAACATCTGCATATCTAATGAATCAGAGAAGTTTCTCACATCCTGCGAAAATGCCACCACAATCCATGCTCTCAACAGCCTACAATCAGTTACATGGGACGACGTAAAAGTAGCCACTAATAGCGACCCAGGCATGTCAAAACTCATGACTATGATCAAAGATGGCATCCCAGAATTCCGTATGAACTCCCCGTGGAACTACGCGAAAATCATAGATTTCGTAACGACCTCCACACTTACAACGGGATAATACTCTACAACAGGGGTGGGCAACCCCTGGCACGCGTGCCAAAATTGACTACAAAGAATTATATTATGACGTAACAAAAGAGTGAGGTCCCGAGAAATTTTGTCGAGAAGACCGCAGCATTCATTTGGCTACATTCTTACGTACTATAGTTCGTCTGTGCTGCCCTTTTTCTTCATTTCTGCCTGATTTATGAAGTATAGCTCATGTTGGTTGGAGTTACTATTTGCTACCTTACTGTTATAAATTGATTTCGAAAGAACTATAAGAGATTAGGGAAGGGAATACAAGAGAGAAGTGCAGAAAACGAATTATTGCGTGATTGGAATGCCATTGCCAAAAATATATCGTGTCTTAAAAACTTTGCAACTGCATTACTCATGTATGTTTTAATTTACATATGCTTGTGAATCTCTGTTCTCAGTTATGAACTTTATTAAGTCTCGTAACAGGAGTATTCCAAAAGATGAAACGAGTAGTTTGTCTATTTTTTTGAAAGTTACCAAATATAAAACCAATGTAAAATCTCCATCAGCGGTAATGCAGCAGCAGAAGGCTCACTGATATAGAATAAGAAAAGTAATCAAATCTATTTGCCGGACTGATATTTTACCGAATAGTGGATCTGTCTGTACATGTTTAAAAAGTTTTTTGTTTTGACAGTAGCAAAGCATTGTTTCTATATTGGTAGGCACGCGGAAGAATTATGTCGTTAAGTTTAGCCGATTTTGGCACCCGAGCCGAAAAAGGCCCACCCTGCTCTACAAGAACCGGATTGTGGTTCCACCGTACCTCAGGGAACGCATCCTAAAATCCACTCATTCTGCCCATCAAGGGTATCTTCTATGTCATGACATCACGAGCAGAGACATCCGTTTTCTGGCCAGGTATCCCAAATGGTATCACAGCTGCGAGGACAAGATGCAAGCACTGCAATCGTATGGCACCATCTCAGCCAAGCAACCCACCTACGCCCACAATCCAACCAGTATATCCATTCCAATTTATATGTGCAGACTATTTTCACTATAAAGTGTTTGACTACTCTGTCATAGTCGACAGATATTCACAAATTGAGAATTAAACACGGATGCATTCCAGCGAGCGATGCTACAATATCGCAACATCCCAGATCAGGATACTAAAATGTCTCCGGCCATGCAGGTATTTGGTAGGCCAATTCGGGACTTTATTCCTATTCCACTCGGAAAATACGTACCTCAACAGACATGGCGAGAAACAAGAACAGCCAGAGAGGAAGCCTTGAGGAATCTTCACATGAAGGCTGCGGAACGCTGGACTGAACACATGCGACAACTCCCTGCCTTGGAAATCATGTCCGAATCCAAAATCGAACTGGCACAAATCCGAATAAATGGGATAAGACTGGAATTATCATAGAGGTGAAACAGTTTGACCAATACGTGGTTAAAGTTGACGGATCTGGTCGAATTATCATGAGGAACAGAAAATTTCTTAGGCGATATGTACCAATGTATCCTAGGAGCCCAATTATCGACCTCTTTCAAAATATGGCATCCCCATACATGCCACAAATTCAACATGGCCACACGTCCAAAAGCGTTGACCGGTCACGAACAATACCACCTGATGATGAAGCAAAAATCCGTACTCCAGAAGAATAAACACCAGAGAGCAAACCCAACCACCCGCAGAAACCAACAACTGAGTCCCCGATGACACCAACATTTTTAAACTATAAGAAACTACCTAGAGCAGGGTGGTCCGAACCCAGCCCCGCCGCCGCTTCATTATCTGTGGCCCGCGTCACATTCGGAGAGTAATCAATAAATCGCATTTCGTGTTGTTTTGTAATCAAATTAATCAGAAAAACATATTGTTACATATTAATGATACATATATTTGACACTAATGTCACTGAATTGACTATAGTGTTATGGCTAGCTGAGGCAATTGGCGAAATTGAATGATGTGCTTGGTAGTCTAAATTATTATCTGGCTTTCTATCTTTTTGGTCGGGAATATATGCTAACAATATAGGCATCATAGAAAACTGAAAATCAAATGCGGATTCTATTAGCCTGGGATGGCTATGTCTGATAACTATGTGTTTGCACAATAAAAAAAAGCGTTTGTTTTGTATTGCACTGTTTACCTATTCTTGGCACTATTGTGGCCCGCAAACAATAAAAAAATAAATTTGTGGCCCGCGGAACCGACAACCTTGGAGCACCATGACCTAGAGCGTTATCCAGGCTTCAACCTTATAACAACCCTGGTCTACACGAATAGCCACGAATAACTTCACACAGGCCTAATACCTTGCAAAATCAAGATCTACCACTTCGGTCATTAAGACACAAGAAAACCGACTAATGACACAAATTTAAAATAATTTGCAATTATTGATATTGCAAAATAGTGTCAAACATTTATTTGTCACAATGCTCATTTATATATCAGTCTTTGTCTAAACTGGAACGCTATCCAAAAACTTGGGAGCGCATAGTGGATTATCAGTAGAATTATGCATTTCTTTTTGTATATATATTTATTGGTATTCGTTATTCACCATATACTTTCTGTTCATACATTGTTTACTGATAGCCTAATAAACAAATAGTGATTTATACTTATCTAGTTATAGTCGTCAAACATCATAACTTTACTTGAAGCAAAGATAAAAAATATTCCGTAAGAGACATATTGTCAGACAAGCCAACTCAATTTGAAAACCTGCATACATTTTGTGATTTTCATTCAATGCTTCGGTAAGATTATGGGTTGATGCGACAGAATGTGCAAAGAAGTTGACAAAATAACAAAAGTAAATTACCTTAGATAATTAGGTCCTCATAATTAGCGCCTATATAAACAGACACGAGTTATTTGTATTCATGTCAAATAGCTATGAGGCGAATTTTATCCCATAATAGACGATGCCCACAATGAACGAATTCATGAATATAAATTTCGAAAATCGAATGAGGCCGCAAAATGTAAAACACTGACCAGGTGAGCTACTGGTGCCACCATGTCTTTCACGTTCGCATTTTTTTTTTAATTTTCATGATATCCAAAGGTGAAGAATTAATTAGCCTTGGTGTTTCTGGCGGAACCTTATACATGCATGAGAATCAAATATTTCACTTTGGCCATTCATTTGCGTCCCATATTCAGATAATAAACATATATAGAATGGCCTTTAAATTTTTAGCAATTTTATCTATGTTCGATCAAGATTCGTCTGAATATAGAGGTTTCATCTGCGTCCGAGGATATTTTACTGATGCAATAATGGCACAATCTGAACTCAAGCTGTGAACAACCAAATGCGCAATTGCGCAATCTACCTTACGCAAAGCGTTACGCACGAAACGTCGCGTGAACGTTATCACGACAATGTCGTCGTCGCCCTTTGCGTTGTTACGCAAACTTGGCGTCAAAATAGTTGATCAATTTTGTTCACAAACCATTGGAATCGATAGCACAAATTCTGCAACAAAATGAGTTATGCGTAATTTAAGAAAGGCATCCGTATATCTCCTGATAGGTAATTGAGTATACATTTCAAAATTTGACTTATATTGATGATACATTTCTAAAGTTGTCAAATCTTACCAAAATACAAAAAATTAGTAGATGGGGCTAAAAATAGGCTTACACATCTCATTAAAACATCTCGCAAGAAATGATGCCAGTTATAAATAAAAGACTAGATTAGCTTTATAAGACATATTACATACCATCTGATATTTAATGGTTTAAAAGTTACATTGATTTAAAATTAGGGATATTACAAATTTTTAACGCGTCGAATTGATGAGACGCCGTGGGATGTCAGGATGAGAGAGTAGCGTCGTTCTGGGGATTCAGAGTTCAAGGAGTTAATATACCGCACCAATCTGCACCAGTCTCTCTCGACTTTGGCCAGTACAAGGTTAGAAAGAGACCATTTAGTAGCAAGAATACCGTTTATCAGACTTAACAAAAACGCCTAAAATCAAGATGATCGTACACAAAATCATCTTCATCCACAAATATTTTGCTATATGGCGCATATTCATCAAACTTCAAAGATATGTGTTTTTATGTTGTTTACAGTCGGTTCATGTTCAAGAAGTCGGCAATTGCTTGTTTAAACTTGTGGTTGTATCGCGCGAAATATATGTAGTATTATCAAAAACATAAAACTAAATCTCTCAACATGCGACTGCGACTAATGATTCAACGTGTTACTTCAATACAAACTCAAACCAGAATTTGAGCTAATATCTGTGTTTTTATCTATACTAATTTTATTACATTTAATTGGAAATACATAGCATACTAATATATATATATTTTGAGTTTTAAACTGCACCAGAGTATAAACGTTGTATTCATGATTTGAATATATTTTAACGCTCCAGATAATGAATATATTCGAGAGGGTAATATTAGCCATCAATTTAATTCTTTGGTATAATTGTCTAAGTTATCAACATAAACACATTTGGAAAAATGCAATTTCACAATTTCCCATCCATTCCCTATTTCAATCATTTTGTTGAAGACTCGCAACAAATCTTCTGCTGTCAGGTGCCGATTGCGCATTTGTAACCAAACACTTCTCGAGCTTGCTTCGATATCATTGTTAATAAGATTTCCCGTGTATATTATATAATTTTCGTAATCATTATGCATAGAACACATCAGCGTCGGAAAATCCTCTGCGACTTTTTCATCAGTTGTTTGCTGTTCCGACGAAGATGCGTCGATGTCTTTTGTTTGTTTGTTCACTTTCAAACCTGTTCCGATCACCATTCATAATTCGATATCTGTCGTCTCCTATATAATCAGAGATTAAGGGAATCTTTTTAAATCTTATCTTTTTGATATTGTAATCTAACTGATAAAAGAATCTACCACGTTCGGTTGATTTATATTCGTTTGCTGCAACACACCCTGAGATGCTGTCGATCCTTAGGTTAGCATTCAGAACATCGAACCATTTACCGTCCAATCTGCCCCAGTTTATTTGATACGCAGTATCATGTCCCTGAACACGTTCCTCATTGCCACACGTTGCTTTTCTTACAAAAAAATTACAAAGTCCTGTGTTACTTCAAGACAAACTCACCCCGAATTCGAGCAAATAGCTGTGATTTACTTATATCCGTTTCATTGCATTCACATGGAATATATATAGAGTTACCATATTTTAATGACTTCAAAGCGGGACGCCTCCAAAGACCAAGACCCGTTAGCTGTGATTTTTTTGACTTCACATTTTCCGATTTTACCACATAAGCCTACATTTAAAGCCATCCCGGCAGTCTTCATTGACCATATTGTAAACGAGAGTTCATGCGCATATTCTCTGTCTAAATATCGGGTTCAGTTCGAAAATAGCAAGGAATTGACTTTAACGATACAAAATAATTTGAATTTAGATATTTTTTATGTACAGCAAAAAGAAAAAGAATAATAAAATTGCCTGCCGCTTTCAAGCAATGAGAATTTACTTATTATACTCCATATTACTGTTTACTAACGATACAAAATAATTCGAATTTAGAATTTTTTATGTACGCTTTCAAGCAATGATAATTTACTTATTCGCCCAACCATATTGTTCTGTAGATAACACCTTTTTAAAAAGACGTTGTTCGATGTTACATTCTTGCGTACGACTTTTACGTCCTGCTGACTAGCAACGTACAGGGCTTACACGTAACAAATTGTACCAATGAACCGCCAACAATGTTAGCGGAAAACAACGGAACAAACAAAACCGCCTTCAGTAAGTATAGGCTTCCGGCACGCTACACAGCAACAACAGTACCAAGAACATGCTAATTGGTAATGTTCGTGTATTATGCTGACTTAACGCCAAACCGGAACTTTTGGCTGAACTGTCGGGACGCCGGGACAAGACGTGAAAAGTGGGAATGTCCCGCTTAAAACGGGACGTAAGCCTAAACATAAAGCATATATATATACAGGGTGTCTCAAAAGTAAGTATACACTTTTAATTATGATTTTCTTTTCAGGTACTCATCATAGAGCGTTCATTTCATCAGGAAACATCCTAAAAGTAAAATTTAGATATTGTTTGCATTTTTCATCAACCCACAGAATGACAAGGAGATTGACCCAAGAAATGAGGTGAAAAATTGCTGTTTGGCAAGAAGCATATAAAGTAGGAAGGCAAAGTATTATTAACTAAGAAATTCCCTAGCGACACACATCTTTTTACCAAAATGCTTTTAAAAACGTCTGTCAAGTGTTCCACTTGTGGGACACATTCGGACAGGCCCTGGGGACATTCAAAAAGAACAAAAAACAATGATGTAATATTTAAAATAAAACCGGCATTTATATATTACCAAGCAAAATTTCTAATTCCGGCCAAAGGCAAGTTATTTACTTTTTCGAACCTGCATCAAAACAAATTGAATCTGGTCCAATTTCATATTGAGCTATGGGTCAAAAGGTAACCTAATAGTGCTCAAAACATAACGAATTTCTAGACTTCCAGGCACTTGATGAATCAAAAACTGTCGAATTGTGCCCAGTGGAGCATGTCCCACTAAACCCCGGTCCATTGTTCCCCACAGGGAACAAATATTTTCACTACCCCACGTCGAGATTAGGAATGCACATCGAAACGCCAACGTTTTGAATGTTTTACAGCGGACTGAAGCTGAAAAATATCAGACGTTGGTTTGTCATGTTGGAAAGGCTATGGTAGAAAAACAATAAAACTTCAATGCTAAAATTTTAGTTTCAACCCTCCAAACAAATTTTATCCCATAACTTACGTCGCTCACAGCCGTTGTCCGTTTGCGAGGACGCTGTAACTCAACGAAGGGCGGATTCAAAAATTGAACCGCAGACCTGATTTCGGGTATAGTATGAGTGTGAGAGTTGATTTTCTGTTGTGCCCCGTGGCCCACCTTCCCTTACTTACTTTGAGGCACCCTGTATAATATATATATCAAGTATTTAACTACTCATCAAAGATAAAAGTTGACTTGAATATATTTTAACACTCCACTGAATATTTTAGAAAGAGTAATGTCATACAACACATCGTTCTTCGGAAAAATTATTTTTATTAGTTTTCTACATATACAAATTTAAAATACAATATTATACGGCATTCCATCCATTTCCTATTTCAATCATTTTGTTGAAGACTCGCAAAAAATCTTCTGCAGTCGGATATCGATTGCGCATGCCTACCCAACCCCTCTCGAGTTTCCTTCGATGTTTTTGTCAATATATTTTGCATTCATTATGTAATTTTTATAATCAGTATAGATAAATCTATATCTTATCTTTGAATAATTTTCGACAAGTTCTTCTTCAATTTTACGTTGTTTTGGTAAGATTACATCAATGTCGCCTTCAAAGCCTGTTTCCAATTTCTCCAAATTTTTATGCATAATCCGATATTTTCCGGCGTCTATATATTTGTAATGAACTTAAACTTTTTTTATTTCCTTTTTCGATGTTATAGTCAACCTCATACGCAAATCCTTCGCGCTTGTAATCGTTTTGTAATGCATCCAGTAATGCAAAATCCATGATGCCTCTTCCAATCCATTTCTCAAGATTGAGAGTGTGTGCACTAATTAGATTCGTTCAGATTTCAGAATAAAAATTTATATTTGTAGTGCAAATTCCCGTGGTTTGCATGGATGACATAGATTACCCTATAGTTGCTGTGAGCAGGGGCTGCGTGTCAATTGATTAGCTACATACAAAATTATGCGATGATAGTGTATGTTTTTTGAGATTATAGACCCTGTACGAAAAAATGTTGCCGACAAATCATTTCACGTTTCTTTTGCAATCAATAAAACGCGCAAACAAGGAACATATCATGCTTATGCCCTTCTTGTCGTAGCGACAGACGCAAGGATTCAACAATTTAACGTTGGTTGCTAAAGATGAAAATAGATATATCATTCACAAGTTTGCTGCTATTTATCCTTTGCATTTGTCTGGATGGTACCCCTGTCCCCTGCATTACTAAGGATAAAAGTATGTATGGCAATGGGCAATTACAAATCACCCAAGCGCGGAGGATTTGCTGATACGATTGGCACAACATCGAACGAAAAAAATACAAAAAAATTCCAGTTTATTATAAATATATAGATGACGGAAAATATCGTTGATAAATAGAAATTTAGAAAAAATGGAAATTGGCTTTGAAGGCGGTATAGTTGCAATTTTACCAAAACAACGAGATATTGAAAAATAACTTGTCGAAACTTTTTCTAAGATAAGATATAGATTTATTTATACTGATTATAGAAACTACATAATATACGCAAAATACGTTTGAAATATGCATTCAAGATATGCCCAAAATTGGTTCTATCATATATATGCCTAGAAAACATACATTATGGTCGTGTGAATTCACGGTATATCGATATACATTCCTTGCTTGAAAACGTTTCATCCATGCTTGAATCGCACATAAAAAGCGAGATGTACTGTTTACCCTTAAGTACGTCTTCAATGTCATTACAATCGGAATGAAAAAACACATAAGGCAAAACGACATGTTATTCTCTTGCATCCAGCAGCATTGAGTTTTCACAGGTTGCCCTGGCAAACAACTGTATCCGAATAATTTTATTGTTGGTTGGTGAAGATGGGAAGGAACATTTTATTTTTTGGCTTCATGTTCTCTCATGTTCTCATATTTTTAACTGCAACGTATGGCAGCAATGAGTAAAGTGTTCAGGGACATGATTCGGCGCATCAGCTGAACGGAGACATATCAAACGGAGAATAGTTCAATGTTCTAAATACTAACATAACGATCGACAGTATCGCAGGATGTGCTGTAAACATCGACTATAAATCAACCGAACGTGGAGTATCATCACATTTGTACCATTACAATATCGAAAAAAGCAGTTTTAAAACGTTTCTTCTACATTCTGATTACATAGACGGAAAAAAAAATCGATTCATGAATAGAGATAGGAAGAAATATGAAAGTGACTTAACAAAAGATATTGACCGGATATCTTCACCGGAACAGCAAAAAAATGATAAAAGTTGTTGAGAACTTTCCGACGCTGACGTTTTCTATATACACCGGCAGTGGCGGCGCGTCAATAGGGCCAACCGGGGCAATGCCCCGGTTGTTTTTTCGGTATAATAAAAAATATTCGAAAAATACCTCAATATCGGTTGCACAGACTGTCTACACTAGCCATATTCTCCCGACATGGTTCATTTTTCGCTCGCAAAGCCTTCGCCGAACGTCGACGGGGCGACGCCGATTTTGCCCCGGTTGCTCATTGTATATCGTATTCTCTCTTTTATCTTCCACTCGCCGCGTTTGTCTCGTTTGTTTTCTGTTTCTTTTACTAAATCATCGGGGCCGATCGGGGCTATCCCCGAAATTATGACGACACAATGCCGACGTTTCTTACAACAACGTGTTGACATATCTCGTCCGTTGGTTGCTTGAAGAGTTGATAGTTTCCTCGCCTTCGTTTTTGTCGCTTGTTTCGCTATTTGAATCAGTTAGAGACCTTTAGTCCAGTGGTCAGCAACCACCGGGCAGCGGCCCATCGCCGGTCCGCGGAAAGGTTACTATCGGTCGCAGAAGCGTGGCACAAACGACGGAAATGTCCTAATAACGTGTTTAGTTGAGTAACAACTCAAACAATAATTAGTTGAAAAGAGTCTTTGCGTTTATAGGGTATTTCGGCAGTATTTTGGGCAATATTACTAACTGAATACACCGGCATTTCAAAAAAGCTTTACAAGCATTTTTACATCTATGTGAAGTCGGGTTTTTAAAATTGACAACTACAAAATCGCAGTAGCCTGAACGTAAGAAAACACATTACTTGAATAACATCACATTTATTCTCTGAATTTAATACCAACCTATTTATCCTAACACATATAATTTATTACATAAGCTTATTCCGTCTGTACAAGGTGGTGATCCAAAATTTTGGTCAGGCTTTGCCGGTCCGTCACCGAAAAAAGGTTGCCGACCACTGCTTTAGTACATTTGCTCTCGATTTTCCACATTCCTTTTGAGCTCCTCACTTCTTTCAGGCTTCGCATTTCTTAGCCTTATACCTCATAATGAATAAGGTTGATGCACTACTTCGCACTCCGTTTTCGCAGCTGCAGCTGGAACAAAAATTAGAGGTACAACGTCTTGGGCCTTATCAACCAAAAAACTGTTCACTGGAACAATCCCATGACGGAGGAAAGCGTCGGCGTACATTCTGCGCAGAAACTTGGTATAAAAAACACGAATGGTTGTGTTACAGCGAGGACAAAAATGCACTTTTTTGTTTTTATTGCCTACTTTTTGCTACCGCCCGTGACTCACGTTGGTGTAAATTTGGTTTTAGAGATCTTAAACATCTTTCCGAGCGTGCCAGGGATCATCAATCTTTTATGGAGCATCTGGACAATGCAGTAAAATACCGAACATTCGGAAATGTTAATATTGCAGCACAGTTGGATGAAGGACGCGCGGTTTCTATTCGTCGGCACAACCAAAACGTCGAGAAAAACCGCCATGTTCTCGGTCGATTGATAGATGTTTTGAAGTTCATTGGTGCCCCCTCCGTGGGCACGATGAACGGGCTGGATCTTCTAATAGAGGGGTATTTTTGAATATGGTGGAATACACCGCATCCCTAGATACAGTATTGAGAGATTATCTTGATGCCGCAACTGTTTCGAAAGGGACATCTAAGGATATCCAAAATGATTTGCTCGACTCAATGTATAAAATTTATTTACAACATTTGGCTCTGGAAATTGAGAATTGCCAGTTCCTTTCGATTCAGTCTGACGAGACATCTGACATCACGTGCGTTTCCCAACTGGCTGTGATTTTTCGGTTTGTGAAAGATGGTAAACCTACCGAGAGATTTCACAGCTTTGTACCAATCGTTGATCGCACGGCTTGCGGGATATCGGTTGTACTGAAAGAAGTGTTACAGCCTTACAACGCGAAGTCAAAATTGATAGCTCAAACTTATGACGGCGCGGCAGTCATGAGTGAGTCGAAACATGGTGTTCAAGTTTATATAAAAGAAGATTTTCCTCATGCGCATTTTTTACATTGTTATGCACACCAATTTAACCACGTTATTAAAAATATGTGTCTTGATACCCCTCTCGTCCGTATATTTTTTGCAAATGTTTCGGGGTTTTCTTCATTTTTTTCCGTTTCGCGGAAGCGCTCTGACCTCCTTCGCCAGATATGTAGCCGCCGTCTCCCAGCTTGTGCACCAACACGTTGGAACTTTCAATCACGCGTGGTGCAGGGCGTGTCCAAAATTAGGTCTGAGCTCATTGAGTGTTTCAATGGCATTCAGAGCTCTCCGGTTTGGGACGAACGCTCTGTGAGGGAGGCGGCAGGTCTAAAGCGTCTGCTAGAAGATGGTGAGTTTTTGTTTTTTCTCGCTTTTTTCTCCACAATATTCTATCACGTGGATGTATTATACGGCGCATTGCAGTCAAGGCTAATGGATGGAGCGTCTGTGCAGTCGTGTATTTCAGACTTCTGCGATGCTGTATCTCGTTTCCGAGAAACAATAAAATACGACGACACATGGAGTGCTTCTTTACGCCGCGGGCAAACAACGCAGCGTTTGATTTTGTCTGCAAAGGAATGCTGTGACATTCTCGTGAATTAAACAGGCGATCGTCTGCGCACTGAACATCTTGCCGCGTTCTCTTTGATGAACCCCAAAAATTTTTCAAAATTTGCACGTCAATTTCCCATCCATTTGTTGGCTACTGTCTCCAAATTTTACCCCATGATAAACGTGGGTAAATTGGAAAATGAATTGCGATGTATATACACCAATCAAACTTTTTTGAACATCACATCAACTTGCGCGCTCTATGGGTTCCTCATAGATAACACTCTAGTAACTACCTTTGCGGCGTCTGCAAAATTTCTGGACATCATTTTGACGACGCCTATTTCTTCCGCCGACGCAGAGCGAACATTCAGCACGCTGAAGCGTATTAAAACGTATTTCAGAAACACAATGAAGCAAGATAGATTAAATTCCTTGGCTGTTTTATCCATTCACAGAGACGTTATTTCTGGGATGCATGACTTTAATCAGCGCGTTATTGAGCATTTTGCTTCCAAGAAACCGCGGCGTGTTGCATATATGTTCAAGCAGTAGAAGTCTAGCAGCATATATATATCTATGAGTGAGCGACGCATGTCCTTATCTTTGCATTAGCTTTCCTTTCTTCATAGTAACGTTTTAAACCTTATTTTAGGTTTTGTCTGCTTTCCCGAAGTTTCTGTTAATATGTCATTGTATTTATCTGGGTAAATATTGCCTTTCCTTTTGAAAGAGGTTTCAAAATAAACTATGTCTATATTTATAAATTCCTTGACTTGGACCGGTTTTAAAGACACTTTCTTATCGTTAAAAATTGTCGCTTTTGCCGATTGGTTGTTACCGATGGAATGGTTTTTATACTCATAAAATGATGGGAGAACTTACAGCGCTCATCCTGTCCCCGTAGATGGGGGTGACTTGGTCCCGCCGTAGCTTTCCCCGGTTGTCAAAATGACCACGCGCCGCCACGGGTACACGCGGGCCCCACAATTATTTTTGTATTGTTTGCGGGCCACAATAGTGTCAAGTATAGGTAAACAGTGCAAGCACTTTTATTGTCCAAACACATTGATCGTTATTTGTCATTTATCAAGCTAAAACATGCAAAAACTACTAAAAAACTCACTAAAACGTACAAAAATCTCACTATATCTACATTTATTTAATCCGGCCAATATCGAGATATATGTCGTTTGACTGGTTCGAATCTGCCAATTAGTCTAATTCTAAACACTGAGCCCATTGAAAAATCGTCTATGGAAATTACTAAAGTGCAGATATTTCTGTGGTGCCCATTTTCATTATTGCCAGAAGCACCTGATTCTATTACTTAATTCAGTGGTTCCCAATCATTTACGGTAACACGTCCTAGCAGCCACAGCCTGTCGGTACTGGACTATATACGCTGGGTTGGTCGTAAACTTTAGCAACTCTCAACAATACTATCCATTTATTGGGCCCTCTACATTGCAAAAATTATTCACACGTCTATATCTACGATACTGGAATAATTTGTTTTTATCACCACACAATTTTGTTGTTTCATTCATCACATTTACTTGTCGGTATTTCATCGACTGCAATATATTTCAATCATATTCAAAGTGGTGGAGTTTTTAATTATCGAGAAATCTGGCAGGTTATACATCAAAGGAAGTTAATAGTGCAAAATATCACCGCCCAACACGTTATAGGCTTCTTGTAGAATGTAGATCCTCATCATAAGTACTAAGTCGCTTATACCCTACATATCATATTGACACACTCTGTTGTATTGCTCAACATATATGTACAAAACTGCGTGTCGAAATTGGTTGGTATAAATTGTCACGTTTCTGGTTTAAACATGGAGATCGTCGCCAAAGTGACCCTAGAAAGAAAATTTTCTATAGAAATGATCACTTGCACAAGTGTACATGCAGAATGAGATATACTTATGGTGGTGTCTCTCTTTTGTCAAATATAAATTTTATTGGGTCTCCTCAAGCACGACTCTCTCGTCAATGATTTATTTTATCTGATTCTTCCCAAGCACGAAAAACGAATCCCCCCTTTATGGTTTTTAACTTGCTATACTCCGTCATGCTAGTCAGCAATTTCTTTGGTGTATCTACGTTCACCCATGCATGAAGTTACAAAGTAAAACTGACTACGCTCACTCATGCATGGCGTTACAAAGTAAAACTGACCATGCTCACTTATGCATGACGTTACAAAGTAAACTGACTTAGTGCACTCATGCATGACGTTAGAAAGTGAAACTGGTCACGCTCACTCATGCATGACGTTAAAAATGTGAACTGACTTCGCTCACTCATACATGACGTTACAAAGTGAAACTGACTAAGCTCACTCATGCATGAATGACGTTACAAAGTAAAACTGAATACGCTCACCGACGCATGAAGTTTTATATTAAAACTGAGTATGTTACAAGGTAAAATTGACTAAGCTCACTCATGCATGATGTTACAAAGTATAACTGACTATGCTCACCCACGCATGAAGCTACAAAGTACGCTCACCCCATGCATGAAGTTACAAAGTACAACCCCATGATTGAAGTTCCAAAGTAAAACTGACTATGCTCACTCATGCATGAAGTTACAAAATGCGTGAAGTTACAAAGTAAAACTGACTATTTTCACTCATGCATGAAGTTACAAAGTAAAACTGACCACGCTCACCCATGCATGAAGTTACAAAGTAAAACTGACTATGCTCACTCATGCATGAAGTTACAAAGTAAAACTGAATATGCTCACTCATGCATGAAGTTCCAAAGTAAAACTGACTACGCTCTCCCATGCACGAAGTTACAAAGTAAAACTGACTACGCTCTCCCATGCATGAAGTTCCAAAGTAAAACTGACTACGCCCTCCCAAGCATGAAGTTACAAAGTAAAACTGACTATGCTCACTCATGCATGAAGTTACAAAGTGAAACTGACTATGCTCACTCATGCATGAAGTTACTAAGTAAAACTGATTCGCTGACCCATGCATGAAGTTACAAAGTAAAACTGACTATGCTCACTCATGCATGTAGTTACTAAGTAAAACTGATTCGCTGACCCATGCATGAAGTTACTAAGTAAAACTGACTATGCTCACTCATGCATGAAGTTACAAAGTAAAACTGACTATACTCACTCATGCATGAATTTACAGAGTAAAACTGACTATGCTCTCTCATGCATGAGACTACTAAGTAAAACTGATTCGCTGACCCATGCATAAAGCTTCAAAGTAAAATGACTATATGCTCAATCATGCATGAAGTTACAAAGTAAAAAAGGACTATGCTCACTCATGCATGAAGTTACAAAGTAAAACTGACTATGCTCACTCATGCATGAAGTTACAAAGTAAAACTGACTACGCTCGCCCATGCAAGAAGTTACAAAGTAAAACTGACTACGCTCACCCATGCATGAAATTACAAAGTAAAAGTGCCTATGCTCACCCATGCATAAAGTTACAAAGTAAAACTGACTATGCTCACTCATGCATGTAGTTACAAAGTAAAACTGACTACGCTCGCCCATGCAAGAAGTTACAAAGTAAAACTGTCTACGCTCACTCGTGCATGAAGTTACAAAGTAAAACTGACTTGCTCACTTATGCATGAAGTTACAAAGTTAAACTAATTGAACCTAATACGCTTACTTACTCATGCATGACGTTACAAAGTAAAACTGACTACGCTGACTCACGCATGACGCTATAAAGTAAAACTGACTTTGCTCACTCATGCATGAAGTAACGAAGTAGAACCGACTACGCTCACCCATGCATGAAGTTCCAAAGTAAAACTAACTACGCCCTCCCATGCATGACGTTACAAAGTAAAACTGACTATGCTCACTCATGCATGAAGTTACAAAGTAAAACGGCTATGCTCACTCATGCATGAAGTTACAAAGTGAAACTGATTCGCTGACCCATGCATGAAGTTACAAAGTAAAACTGACTATGCTCACTCATGCATGAAGTTGCTAAGTAAAACTGATTCGCTGACCCATGCATGAAGTTACTAAGTAAAACTGACTATGCTCACCCATGCATGAAGTTACAAAGTAAAACTGACTATGCTCACTCATGCATGAAGTTACAAAGTAAAACTGACTACGCTCGCCCATGTATGAAGTTACAAAGTAAAACTGACTATGCTCACTCATGCATGAAGTCACAAAGTAAAACTGACTTCGCTCGCCCATGCAAGAAGTTACAAAGTAAAACTGACTACGCTCACCAAGTTACGAAGTAAAACTGACTTGCTCACCTATGCATGAAGTTACAAAGTAAAACTGATTGAACCTAATACGCTTACTTACTCATGCATGACGTTACAAAGTAAAACTGACTACGCTGATTCGCGCATGGCGCTATAAAGTAAAACTGACTACGCTCACTCATGCATGAAGTTACAAAGTAGAACCGGCTACGCTCACCCATGAATGACATAACATTGTAAAACTGACTACGCTCAGCTATTCATGACGTTACAAAGTAAAAATGACTATGCTCATCCATGCACTCATGCATGACGTTACAAAGTAAAACTGACTACGCTCACTATATGTTACAAAGTAAAATTGACGAAATCTGACTACATTCATCTATGCATGAAGTGATGTTCACTCATGCATGAAGTTACATAGTAAAACTCTCACCCATTCATGAAGTTGCAAAACTGCTATGCATGAAGTTGCAAAGTAAAACTAACTATGCTCACCCACGTTTCAAAGTAACACTGACTATGCTCACCACCCATGCATGAAGTTGCAAAGTAAAATTCACCCATTTTCTTGGAGACCTTTCAATACATTTCTTTTTGTAGTCTTTCGGGAACCCTCATCAATTGCGAATTTATAATATTTGTCTAATACAGACAATTGCTGGGTAGATTTATATAATTCAATAGCCCGACTAGATCTGCCATTTCGATACGGAATAGAACAAAACAGTCAAAATCGTTATTTTATTAAACAGATCTATTTTTTCATTTATTATATATTTGCAAAATACAACTAAAACATATTGCAAAGTAAGTGCAGTAGTCACATATTTAATGAAATAATAAGTAATATATATTCATTGCAAATAGTAACATTGTATTTTTTATTAATAAAAATAAAAAAGTATTTTCTAAATTGTCAAAATAAAATACCGATCTTCCATGTGGACCCAAGAGGTGTCGGTTTTCCCACTCGTTAGGACTTGTTGATGGGGTCCTATCGCGCTCCAGAAAAATCTGAAACGCCCTATGCCCATATTTAAATTCCAAACGAATTAACTAATTTGGGAAACAAGACTTCACCAATATTATAAAAACCCAGTCATTAATGCATTATATTATACCTTATCGTGATTGTCTTCACAGATATTGTTCGGCTTCTTCTATTTCTTGGTAAGTAATCTTCTGAAAAAAATATCATTTAATAAAATATTCAATAAAATCGAACTTATTAATAAAATTCACCTAATTGAACTTCTTATCATAAAAAATATCTAACCCTAATAAATTTGGTAAAAATATTTACATGTAATTTGTAGAATTTCCTTGTATCCGTTTTTTCTTAATTTTCCCAGTCCCTTCATAGTTCTGTGCCTGAGAAGCTAGAATAACATTAAAAATATCTAAGCCTAATAGAAACCCTATTTTTCCTAATGGCGGGAATGGGTCTAAATCTATCTATAACAAATAAAATGTTAATAGTGAAAAACCCATGGCGATCCCTGTTAATACTTTTCTTCTTTTGTCGGTGTCACAATATCTTGTTTCCTGTTGAAAATATATCTAAAATAGAAGAGAAAATAATGATTATGACAAATGAGATAGGCAAATATGGATACAGTATGTTATCAAAAAAAACTTTATTAATAAATATTCAATAACAATTATAACATATTTACCGGTATTTTAGATTTGTCTCTGGTTCCGTCTTTTTTCAATTTCTTCAGTGCCTTCAAAATTCTGTGCCTGAGAAGCTGAGATAATATTAACAATATCTAAGCCTAATAAAATTAGTAAAAATAATTACATGTAATTTGTAGATTTTCCTTGTATCCGTCTTTTCTTAATTTTTCCATTCCCTTCATAGTTCTGTGCCTGAGAAGCTAGAATAACATTAAAAATATCTAAGCCTAATAAAAACCCTATTTTTCCTAATGGCGGGAATGGGTCTGAATCTATCTATAACAAATAAAATGTTAATAGTGAAAAAGCCATGGCGATCCTTGTTAATACTTTTCTTCTTTTGTCGGTGTCACAATATCTTGTTTCCTGTTGAAAATATCTCTAAAATAGAAGAGAAAATAATGATTATGACAAATAAGATAGGCAAATATGGATACAGCATATTACTAAAAAAGCTTTAATAATAAATATTCAATAATAATAATAACATATTTACTGGTATTTTAGATTTGTCTCAGGTTCCGTCTTTTTTCAATTTCTTCAGTGCCTTCAAAATTCTATGCCTGAGAAGCTAAGATAATATTAACAATATCTAAGCCTAATAAAATTGGTAAAAAATATTTACATGTGATTTGTAGATTTTCCTTGTATCCGTCTTTTCTTAATTTTTCCAGTCCCTTCATAGTTCTGTGCCTGAGAAGCTAGAATAACATTAAAAATATCTAAGCCTAATAAAAACCCTATTTTTCCTAATGGCGGGAATGGGTCTAAATCTATCTATAACAAATAAAATGTTAATAGTGAAAAAGCCATGGCGATCCCTGTTATAACTTTTCTTCTTTTGTCGGTGTCACAATATCTTGTTTCCTGTTGAAAATATCTCTAAAATAGAAGAGAAAATAATGATTATGATAAATAAGATAGGCAAATATGGATACAGCATATTACCAAAAAAAACTTTATTAATAAATATTCAATAATAATAATAACATATTTACCGGTATATTAGATTTGTCTCTGGTTCCGTCTTTTTTCAATTTCTTCAGTGCCTTCAAAATTCTGTGCCTGAGAAGCTAAGATAATATTAACAATATCTAAGCCTAATAAAATTGGTAAAAAATATTTACATGTAATTTGTAGATTTTCCTTGTATCCGTCTTTTCTTAATTTTTCCAGTCCCTTCATAGTTCTGTGCCTGAGAAGCTAGAATAACATTAAAAATATCTAAGCCTAATAAAAACCCTATTTTTCCTAATGGCGGGAATGGGTCTAAATCTATCTATAACAAATAAAATGTTAACAGAGAAAAAGCCATGGCGATCCCTGTTAATACTTTTCTTCTTTTGTCGGTGTCACAATATCTTGTTTCCTGTTGAAAATATCTCTAAAATAGAAGAGAAAATAATGATTATGACAAATAAGATAGGCAAATATGGATACAGCATATTATCAAAAAAAGCTTTATTAATAAATATTCAATAATAATAATAACATATTTACCGGTATTTTAGATTTGTCTCAAGTTCCGTCTTTTTTCAATTTCTTCAGTGCCTTCAAAATTCTGTGCCTGAGAAGCTAAGATAATATTTACAATATCTAAGCCTAATAAAATTGGAAAAAATATTTACATGTAATTTGTAGATTTTCCTTGTATCCGTCTTTTCTTAATTTTTCCAGTCACTTCATAGTTCTGTGCCTGAGAAGCTAAAATAACATTAAAAATATCTAAGCCTAATAAAAACCCTATTTTTTCTAATGGCGGGAATGGGTCTAAATCTATCTATAACAAATAAAATGTTAATAGTGAAAAAGCCATGGCGATCCCTGTTAATACTTTTCTTCTTTTGTCGGTGTCACAATATCTTGTTTCCTGTTGAAAATATCTCTAAAATAGAAGAGAAAATAATGATTATGACAAATAAGATAGGCAAATATGGATACAGCATATTATCAAAAAAAGCTTCATTAATAAATATTCAATAATAATAACATATTTACCGGTATTTTAGATTTGTCTCTGGTTCCGTCTTTTTTCAATTTTTTCAGTGCCTTTAAAATTCTGTGCCTGAGAAGCTAAGATAATATTAACAATATCTAAGCCTAATAAAATTAGTAAAAATATTTACATGTAATTTGTAGATTTTCCTTGTATCCGTCTTTTCTTAATTTTTCCAGTCCCTTCATAGTTATGTGCCTGAGAAGCTAGAATAACATTAAAAATATCTAAACCTAATAAAAACCCTATTTTTCCTAATGGCGGGAATGGGTCTAAATCTATCTATAACAAATAAAATATTGAAAACAAAACAAAAAACATGGCAAGCCCTGATAATACTTTTCTTCTTCTGTCGGTGTCACAATATCTTGTTTCCTGTTGAAAATATCTCTAAAATAGAAGAGAAAATAATGATTATGACGAATAAGATAGGCAAATATGGATACAGCATATTATCAAGAAAAGCTTTATTAATAAATATTCAATAATAATAATAACATATTTACCGGTATTTTAGATTTGTCTCAGGTTCCATCTTTTTTCAATTTCTTCAGTGCCTTCAAAATTCTGTGCCTGAGAAGCTAAGATAATATTTACAATATCTAAGCCTAATAAAATTGGTAAAAATATTTACATGTAATTTGTAGATTTTCCTTGTATCCGTCTTTTCTTAATTTTTCCAGTCCCTTCATAGTTCTGTGCCTGAGAAGCTAGAATAACATTAAAAATATCTAAGCCTAATAAAAACCCTATTTTTCCTAATGGCGGGAATGGGTCTAAATCTATCTATAACAAATAAAATGTTAATAGTGAAAAAGCCATGGCGATCCCTGTTAATACTTTTCTTCTTTTGTCGGTGTCACAATATCTTGTTTCCTGTTGAAAATATCTTTAAAATAGAAGAGAAAATAATGATTATGACAAATAAGATAGGAAAATATGGATACAGCATATTATCAAAAAAATATTTATTGATAAATATTCAATAATAATAATAACATATTTACCGGTATTTTAGATTTGTCTCAGGTTCCGTCTTTTTTCAATTTTTTCAGTGCCTTCAAAATTCTGTTCCTGAGAAGCTAAGATAATATTAACAATATCTAAGCCTAATAAAATTAGTAAAAATATTTACATGTAATTTGTAGATTTTCCTTGTATCCGTCTTTTCCTAATTTTGCTAGTCCCTTCATAGTTCTGTGCCTGAGAAGCTAGAATAACATTAAAAATATCTAAACCTAATATAAACCCTATTTTTCCTAATGGCGGGAATGGGTCTAAATCTATCTATAACAAATAAAATGTTTATAGTAAAAAAGCCATGGCGATCCCTGTTAATACTTTTCTTCTTTTGTCGGTGTCACAATATCTTGTTTCCTGTTGAAAATATCTCTAAAATAGAAGAGAAAATAATGATTATGACAAATAAGATAGGCAAATATGGATACAGCATATTATCAAAAAAAGCTTTATTAATAAATATTCAATAATAATAATAACATATTTACCAGTATATTAGATTTGTCTCTGGTTCCGTCTTTTTTCAATTTCTTCAGTGCCTTTAAAATTCTGGGCCTGACAAGCTAAGATAATATTAACAATATCTAAGCCTAATAAAACTAGTAAAAATAATTACATGTAATTTGTAGATTTTCCTTGTATCCGTCTTTTCTTAATTTTTCCAGTCCCTTCATAGTTCTGTGCCTGAGAAGCTAGAATAACATTAAAAATATCTAAGCCTAATAAAAACCCTATTTTTCCTAATGGCGGGAATGGGTCTAAATCTATCTATAACATATAAAATGTTTATAGTAAAAAAGCCATGGCGATCCCTGATAATACTTTTCTTCTTCTGTCGGTGTCACAATATCTTGTTTCCTGTTGAAAATATCTCTAAAATAGAAGAGAAAATAATGATTATGACGAATAAGATAGGCAAATATGGATACAGCATATTATCAAGAAAAGCTTTATTAATAAATATTCAATAATAATAATAACATATTTACCGGTATTTTAGATTTGTCTCAGGTTCCATCTTTTTTCAATTTCTTCAGTGCCTTCAAAATTCTGTGCCTGAGAAGCTAAGATAATATTTACAATATCTAAGCCTAATAAAATTGGTAAAAATATTTACATGTAATTTGTAGATTTTCCTTGTATCCGTCTTTTCTTAATTTTTCCAGTCCCTTCATAGTTCTGTGCCTGAGAAGCTAGAATAACATTAAAAATATCTAAACCTAATATAAACCCTATTTTTCCTAATGGCGGGAATGGGTCTAAATCTATCTATAACAAATAAAATGTTTATAGTAAAAAAGCCATGGCGATCCCTGTTAATACTTTTCTTCTTTTGTCGGTGTCACAATATCTTGTTTCCTGTTGAAAATATCTCTAAAATAGAAGAGAAAATAATGATTATGACAAATAAGATAGGCAAATATGAATACAGCATATTATCAAAAAAAGCTTTATTAATAAATATTCAATAATAATAATAACATATTTACCAGTATATTAGATTTGTCTCTGGTTCCGTCTTTTTTCAATTTCTTCAGTGCCTTTAAAATTCTGGGCCTGAGAAGCTAAGATAATATTAACAATATCTAAGCCTAATAAAACTAGTAAAAATAATTACATGTAATTTGTAGATTTTCCTTGTATCCGTCTTTTCTTAATTTTTCCAGTCCCTTCATAGTTCTGTGCCTGAGAAGCTAGAATAACATTAAAAATATCTAAGCCTAATAAAAACCCTATTTTTCCTAATGGCGGGAATGGGTCTAAATCTATCTATAACATATAAAATGTTTATAGTAAAAAAGCCATGGCGATCCCTGTTAATACTTTTCTTCTTTTGTCGGTGTCACAATAATCTTGTTTCCTGTTGAAAATATCTCTAAAATAGAAGAGAAAATAATGAATATGACAAATAAGATAGGCAAATATGGATGTAGCATATTACTAAAAAAGCTTTAATAATAAATATTCAATAATAATAATAACATATCTACCGGTATTTTAGATTTGTTTCAGGTTCCGTCTTTTTTCAATTTCTTCAGTGCCTTCAAAATTCTGTGCCTGAGAAGCTAAGATAATATTAACAATATCTAAGCCTAATAAAATTGGTAAAAATATTTACATGTAATTTGTAGATTTTCCTTGTATCCGTCTTTTCTTAATATTTCCAGTCCCTTCATAGTTCTGTGCCTGAGAAGCTAGAATAACATTAAAAATATCTAAGCCTAATAGAAACCCTATTTTTCCTAATGGCGGGAATGGGTCTAAATCTATCTATAACAAATAAAATGTTAATAGTGAAAAAGCCATGGCGATCCCTGTTAATACTTTTCTTCTTTTGTCGGTGTCACAATATCTTGTTTCCTGTTGAAAATATCTCTAAAATAGGAGAGAAAATAATGATTATGACAAATAAGATAAGCAAATATGGATACAGCATATTATCGAAAAAAGCTTTATTAATAAATATTCAATAATAATAATAACATATTTACCGGTATTTTAGATTTGTCTCTGGTTCCGTCTTTTTTCAATTTCTTCAGTGCTCTCAAAATTCTGTGCCTGAGATGCTAAGATAATATTAACAATATCTAAGCCTAATAAAATTAGTAAAAATATTTACATGTAATTTGTAGATTTTCCTTGGATCCGTCTTCTCTTAGTTTTTCCAGTCTCTTTATAGTTGTGTGCCTGAGAAGCTAGAATAACATTAAAAATATCTAAGCCTAAAAAAAACCTATTTTTCCTAATGGCGGGAATGGGTCTAAATCTATCTATACCGAAACAAATATTTAAAAAAAAGCCATGGCAATCCCTGTCAATACTTTTCCTTTGTCTTCACGATATCTTGTTTTCCTGTTAAAAAATATCTAAAAATACTATAGAAAATAATGATTATAACAAATAAGATAGCCAAACATGGAAGTAGCATATTTTCAAAAAAAGCTTAAAACAATAATATAAATAACAAATCAGTAATATACAATAACAGTAATAAAAATATAAGTATAACGTAAAACGAAAGAAATATTTTAATTTTTTCATACCAGGACGTCAAATAAACGATTGCATTACAGGGTGTTAAAATACAAATAACAATTGTATTCAGTTTTCTGAGCTATAATTCAATTTATTAATGAATATATAATCAAGAATTTGTTTGCAATTATTCAAATTACATAAATAGTTCTTCACGGGTCGAGCCATGTTGAACTTCCGCTTATAATCCTTTTACAGTGCGTATGGCATTTTTGTATAGTTTTAAACAACAGTCTTATTTGATATAAATACATTCGTGTGTACTGCCCAGTGCATTTGTTTGCGACCACATATTGGTAATCAGTGCACATGCATACGATCTCAAAGTACGTATGACAATGGGATACAGTTTCAAACCAACAGTCAATTTTTCTATATCAAAGTCTTGTGTGTGGACTCAACGCATTTGTTGGCTAGCACATCTTAGTTATCTTCAATAAAACTCTTCTTCCTATTTGAATAATTGAGTTTCATTTTCTTTTGAAAAACAGAAAGAGTCGTCAAGTTTCATAATTGAGTAATCCTGAAAAAATATATATACATTTAGTTATTATTTATATTTAGTTATTATTATGCCTTTTTATAGTAGAGGAAGTAAATTATGAGAAACTTATTACGTATGATGAGGCTCTACAAGGCGCCTATAACGTGTTGGGCGGTGACGCTGCGCGTCATCAACTCCCTCAGACTTATAGCCAAGCTTTTCAAGCTTTTTGTTATGGCGGAGATATAGTGTGGGGAATCTTGTATAAATAAAACATGGTATTAGGAACAAGAATTAAGCAGTCCATTTTCATCTCTTCACCACGTAGCTTAAGATTTTTGCAAAATACCATTGTGTAATAAAGCATTGTTCTGCAAAAGTACTCGCAAGCTCTAATGAAAAACAAACTGATCAGTATCAATACGACAAAATCAGAAAATTCTAGAAAAATAAAGAAAAGTCCTCATGTTGCGTGTTTTTAAATCTACCAATTTATTACGCTTTATCAGAGAATTAGAAGTGACCATTTCATTTCTTTCTTAAATTCGTGGAAACGTTCAGCGCTTTTTTGTTGATACGTTTGCTTGCATTTCTCCAATATTTAGCTTAACATTATTACTTTCCATCTTTACTGTTTTACTTAAGTAAGAACAATAAACATCATTGGGAATTTTCCAATGTATTTTTGTACGGCTAAGACATCCATGCGACAATGCCTTAGAAATAAATTATTATTTATCAGAATTTTTTCCTATTTAAATAAAAATTCAAATTCACCAAACACAAATCTGAGTCGGGCATTTAAGTTACGACAGATTTAAATTCAATTCAATGGAAGAATTAATTTCAGAAAAAAAAAAACATCCCTGAATAAGATTTTAAATTTTTGAATCATTCCTAACCCGAACCCAAGCTGAACAACTACTAATTTGTTATGCCGGGAAAGCACTTAGGTGCTCATAAAAATGTGACCCTAATATGTTTGTTGAGTAAGAGGTAATATCCTTTACGTATACGTCTCATCGTGCACTAAGTCAAAAGAGTAAATCAAAACAAAAGCAATAAGAAACTTTTGCGTCGTTTTCAAGCATGATTTGTGGCCACGGTAGCACGTAATTTTTCTTCATCATATTTTCAATTCTTCGAGTTTTATGTCCGTAAGTATTTCAAAGTTAGAAATATACAGAGGAATATGTTATTACTTGAAAGAAAGTAATTTGAGCTAGCGAGCAATCGTTTTCAGCGCGTATATAAGCTAGTAATCCTTACCCGCACAATAATAAACAAACATTAAATGCGCTCGCTCGAAATTACTCGCGAAAACATGCGCCCTTTGTTAATTGAATATTCACTTTGCTTCAAAAGCAAGGTTTGGGCTTGCCAGAACGGTGACGTAATTTTTTCTTCCGTGAGAGACTTTGTTGTCGAGTCGATATCGCTTGTATTTATCAGAGCGGTACCAAAACAAAACTTTCAAAAAAAATAAAAAATTTCTCTTATTTTCAACGCGACACGACTGAGCGAAAGGCACACGCGTATCGGGAAGCGTCTGGCACAAAGCGCCCTAATCAAGTTTTCCGATGAGATTTGGCTCAAATGGAGGGCGGGTAGATTGAGTTAAGTTAATGACAGATTTAAATTCAATCCAATGGAAGCATCAACTTCAAAAAAAAACACCCGAATGCAGATTTCAAATTTTCAAATCATTCCTAACCCGAACCATATAACTCAAGCTGAACAACTATTAATTTGTTATTTTAAAGCGAGCGGGGGTGTTTTCCGAAATCTCATTTTTCCAAAGAAACATTTTCAACTGTGGTAATATACTTAAATATTTAATATACAGTGCAAACGAAATTGAGAATGAAACACAATAGCGGGGGAAAATTTGAATATTTCATTAAATCGAGCACTAATATAAAAAACTTGATTCAACAAAAAGTTGTGGTGGCTCAATGTGATTAATTTAAAAAAAAAATTTAATTAATTTGATCTAATTTCGGCTGGGGGGTAAAAATTTGAATGTACCAATAATTTTTCGAACTATGTCATTATGTGAACTATATGAACTATTTCAAGTTTTGGGTTTATGAATGACAGAAAATGTAATTTGATAAATTAGATATGAATTGGATATATTGGAATTGGATATATTAACAAAGCAGAAAAATTTATTGCATACCGGCTAAAACTGCACACCTGCCCGTGAACGTAGTGGCGTAGCCCGGGGGTGGTTTTGCGGGTCGACCCCCTCCCCTCTTTTAAAAAGAAAAAAAAGGATTTTTCTGTATCATAGATGGCAATCTTCCGTACCTTGAAACGCTTTTTAGACTCCAAAGACTGCTGAAACACGCGTATTCTAGCGTTCGATCAGACTCGCTAGCTGTTTCGATCTAACTTGGCGAAAAAAAAAAAATCAAAACTCCCCCCCCCCTCTTGAAATTTTCTGGCTACGCCCCTGCCACCGCATTACATAACTTTACAAAATTATATAAATAAAATTGGGAGAAATATTTTGGACATCTTGTGAGGATAATTCGAATAATTGCAGATCTTCCTGAATAGCGGAATTTAACATGATATATGTATCTGATGCATATATCGGATATCTGATACATATAAAATGCTGTTTGGCATAGATAAAGCAAAGATAAACTGTGATATTCGAAGATGGTAAATTTTACAAAACTGATAAATTTCGGAAGAATATTTAATTATTTCGATCTAATTTCGCTTGAGGGTTAAAATTTCAATGTACCAATAATTTTTCGAACTATGTCATTATGTAAACTATGTCAAGTTTTGGGTTTATGGATGACAGAAAATATAATTCGATATGAATTGGATATATATTTCAAATAATTTATTTGTACCTGTCTGTTTCTGCACTCGCGAAATGGCAACATAAAAAAGAATAATACTACGTAACGCTGTGTGATTTTTTAAATCCTAGTTAACCTTCTAGTTAAATTCTAGTTAACCTTTCCAAGCCTGTCGAATCCCTGCGCTATCATGAAAGCTTTCGCCAAACCCCATTGTATCGAACAGTTAATATTAGGAGCCCAATCCAAACTTCATAAAAGCCCAATTTCGTGCAAGGGTATAAAACATGAAAAGTTTCATCTTGAAAATCCTAGGTTTTCGATAACAACCCAAGATGTTTCAAAGTCATAGGCAGAAAGCATCTAAGGGCACTATCATATAAGCACAAACACCAAAGCGCGCGACATCCCTGGAGATGACGGGTTCACTAAAACTTACAGCTGCGCAACGCTATACAAACAGCAACGCTAATTTATTACACACTAACACAAATATATTTCTGTAACGTTTCGTCTGACCAAAATCAGACTTCCTCAGACAAGCAGTTTACAACAATGACAAGAAAAGAGCAATCATGCAGTTTAAATATGGCGATAAATAAACTTGTTTGAAATTAATTGTGACCAAACAATGAAAAAACATTTATTGATATTCAGAAACAGATTGCGAAATAAAAAAATGCGATCGGTTCTCAGCATGGAATAATTGTTCCGCGGCGTGCTTGATTTCACAATAAGTTTTACTAGAACATTTATCAATGTGTTCTTCTTCTGAAAACTTATTGTGAAATCAAGCACGCCGCTGAACAATTATTCCATGTCGCAATCTGTTTCTGAATATCAATAATTGTTTTTTCATTGTTTGGTCACAATTAATTTCAAACAAATTTATTTATCGCCATGTTTAAACTGCATGATTGCTCTTTTCTTGTCATTGTTGTAAACTGCTTGTCTGAGGAAGTCTGATTTTGGTCAGACGAAACGTTACAGAAATATATTTGTGTTAGTGTGCACAGCAGACTCTTGAATTGTATATTATAGTATTTTATTCTTGCTACAGCATCCTTGCATTACATGCATACGGATCCACTAGCGCAAAGGCATAGAGAAAGGATTGGGAGTTAGTCTGGCGCAACCTCTACTGATCGTTATATTAGCCTTTTTGCGTGACTTCTGTATCCGAATGGATCCTGCCAAACTCCGGACTCGACACCTACCACAAGAAAAGAATTTAGAAGCAATACTAAAAAGAATTCAACGCCTTTAAAAGAATCACATTAAAAGGACCCTGGCTATCAAGATCTGAGCCTAGAACACATTGATAAATGTTAAACACATTGGTAAATTCCACTAGCGCAAAGGCATAGAGAAAGGATAGGGAGTTAGTCTCGCGCAACCTCTACTGATCGCTAATTTATCAGTTGTTGAACGTGTAAGTTCTAATATCTGAGATGAACTGTAGCTAAATTTGCATAATTTGTAGACGATGTGATAGAAAAGTGCCATAATATAAAACTGTGTTAATTTGAAGGACCCTCGTCGAACCCCTGGAACAGCTCCAACGAACACCAAAAATTCGATTGAACCCAGGTAAAAAAAAACTACTGTTCTAGACCAGCGTTTCCCAAACTTTTTCGGCCACGGAACTTTTACACTTTTTATCTCGCCTCGCGAAACAAAAATGAAAGGGTAAAATTGATAAAGGAAAACGGTCTAATGTAGTGGTTCCCAATGGATAATATTTTGGACATCTTGTGCGATAATTGAAATACTTGCAGCTCTTCCTGACTAGCGGGATTGAAAATGATATATATATCAGTTTATACGTGACAAAATATGAATTGAAAGATTATAAGATTACATATATACTTGCTCTTTACTCTTTAGACTATATAGGCGTCAATCTCACTCCGTGATGCACCAGACTATTAACAATGTCGATTCTGTTTGATGCAATGACTCTTTCAAGCAGTGTTTTAGAAAACTGAAAATAAATATATAGTTTCATTATCAAGTTTGGGATTTATAAATCACAAAAAGTGCTGTTTGGCAGAGGTAAAGCAAAGGTAAACTTATATTAAAAATACATAAAAAAAAAAATCAATCCAATGTTATGTTCATGTGTATACCGAGTCCATCTTACTTTAGGTGAAACTATATTTCGTTGACCTAAGGCACTATCAAGTTATTTAAATCACAAAAAATGCTATTTAACAGAAATACAGAAAAGAGATTTGGTTAAAGACATAGTCTTTCAAACTATGTCCTTATCAATCTTTGGAGTTGTAAACTCTCTTCCAGCTGTTGACCCAATTTATTTGACATGGTCTTTCTAAAGTTATTTTTTTTGTCAACCACTAAGCCCTAAAGCTTCTCTTATGGATTTTTAAAAGCGTGTGCTAGAGTTCTATTCAGCAATATATCTTTAAAACACACTCCGAAAAAAAAAATTTTTTGCAAAAATATCTCAAAATTTCTTAAAAAAAAATTGGACCTTGAGAAATTCTGTGTACAGTAGAGGGTTAATAATTAATTCCTAATTAATTAATTTTTTTTTTCAACGTTTTTGTCAAGTTTTTCCTAACACAACATCACCGAAACGCCTATTATAGCATAAATGGTTATTACTCTGAAATTCACAATTGTATTTACAGGTGTATCAAGTTCAAGGCTAAAATTACTGATTTTGATGACGTCACAGCTCTGATTATTACTGCACAGACCACCCCCAACGCAAAAAAATTGAATTTTTTTGACGGAAATGCGCGTAGAACGGCGTAAACAATCCCATACGCGCATTTACGCGTTAAAATTACCAGTAATTTTACGTTTTTTTTAACTACAAAAAATCTCCATACTTCTGCCAACTATGGAGCAGTCGAAATCATATTTATCAAAACAACACAGCGCCAGGGATGGTCAGGGATAGTATATATGACTGAAAATACATGCTAAACCAACAATAAGTCATTATAAAGAAGTATTTCCTGTCTGAGCTGAGTCGACATTTTCAGACGTCTGACAGGCGAGTTTGAAATCCACGCTATTTATAGAATTCGCACTTTGCGTCACGGCTGGAAGGTTCTATCGCTCTCTCATATCAGGCGATAACGTCAACAAAGAGCTGAGAGCGATATTAACAGTAGTTTACCGAGCACAAAATTAAGCGTAAATATTCTCTCATATGAGCTTAGCCGCTGTAAGAGGAAGTTAACAGGGACACAGAGTAGCTAAGCTTAAACTAGAAGTTCAAAAAAATATAAATATTGATTTTTCGTTCAAATAAAATTATTTGCTGATTTGCTGCGTTACAGTATCGCCACTGGAAACGATATTTTATTTTGGGGCTTGCATGGCGTTGTTAACCAATGCCAAATCGTATAGAATTCACATTGATACACTCGGTTGGAATTACTTATTAGCCAGAAAAAAAACGATAGTTGTCCGAATCATGATATTATACAGTATTTAGACTAGAGGATTTTCCAAAATAAATTCCTTTTGACAGACAAACCAAAGCTGAGCTTATACTCAATATAATAAAAATAATACTTTGTCAGCAGGTTTCCCGAAAATTGCAGATATTATTTATTGATAGATACACAAGTAATTTACACGAGACGCGAGATATTCCAAACTTGAACGGCTTAAAATGTTTGTGTACCACAGGCATTGTGCGTTATATTTACCTAATATTGAGGTCCTCTAAATTAGCCACAGGGATTGTAGACATTCTACATTCATTATAAGAACATAACATATTAATACTCGAAATAAACTATGAAGAAATAGGGAATATATTTCTAGATTTGAAAACTTATGGACATGAGGGGCATGGGTTCTAGGAACACTACCAATGAAGGTCTATACTGGTTATAAGGTATTTGCGGCTATAGTATATCATAGGAAATTTAATTTTAGGACACGAATTTTGAGAGAAGGGGTTAACAACTACATTAATACCCTCTGGTGAAAACGGGTTCCAAGATTAATAAAAAAAAAATGGTATATGGTATGCAGAATGATAAGGACATGTTAGCTTTGGTACCTCATGATAAACGATTTTAGAGTCGTAATATTTGCAATAATAAAGCGTCATACATATTACATACACGCATGAATATAAGATATGAATACTCGCACTTAATAACAGCGCATTAGGAATATTGTCAGCTTCGAACACTTATCAACCTACTTCGAACACTTGAATCAATATGAATCGTATGGTTACTTGGACTACCAAGGATTGTAGGCTTCGAACACTCATCAATATGAACCGTATGGTTACTTGGACTAACAAGAATTGCCAGATTCGAACACTTATCAGTATGAACCGTATGGTTACTTGGACTACCAAGGAATGCCAGCTTCGAACACCTATCAATATGAATCGTATGGTTACTTGGACTACCAAGGATTGTCAGCTTCGAACACTTATCAATATGAATTGTATGGTTACTGGTAGTACCGAGGATTGCCAGCTTCGAACACATATCAACATGAAACGTATGGGTATTGGCTACTAGGACTACCAATGGAAGTATAAGTCGGGTGTGTAGGATTTACGGCTACATTTGTGCAATTGGCCTAATTTATATATTATCCTTATTGAAAATTTCAGTTTGGGACACAAATTACATGGTTAACCAGTACCGAAGTTAGTAATATTCACGGTTATATTAATGTACTTGATTAAACTCACTCCAATATTACCACTATTGAAAATTTATTGCGATTCTGGATTGGAACATGAATGGCATGGTTATAAACTGTTTACTACCAGGTGGTATAAACCAGTGATTCCCAGAGTGGGCGGTTATAATTATATTAAAACTTGATAATTTAGTGAACAGTTAACCGTTTAACGATCCTACAATTTAAATATAATTAGACGAATGGGAACACGCTGCACAGGGCAGGGTTCCAACAGCGCAGAAAATATTTAATTCAAATGGAGCTCCATGAAATGCAAAGAAATGAGGAAATAAAATCCATATGTTATATTTGAGATATGCATCGATACGTGATTTTTATTAAGATGTTTCTTTTTAATGAAAATCTCTCATAATTTGAGAGATTCTCACAAACCATGCGAAAAAGGCAGAAGTCAGAAACCTGGATTCTTTCATTTACGAACTCGTTTGTAACAATGATACAAGTGCTATCAAAAAAAAATTGCCATTCAATTAGTAAACGGGTTGAGTTGAGATTGTGGCTGACGAAAATGTCACCAAAAATTAAAGAAAAAAATACTCTCTGGAACAGTGATTTTTCAACCTTTTTTGTACCGCGGAACACTTTTTTCAATTTAAAATTGTGGCGGAACTCCAAACGAGATTTTTGAAAATAAACTATATTATGCAATTAACTGACGTCGATCATTTCGGCATGAAAATAAAATACCGAAATCAATAATATAGCTTGTCAACTTTAGCTGAGAAAGACGTGACACATTCCGATTCAGAGCTACAAATGAATGTTTTTGCAAGTTTGCTCATGAATACTATGATTATGGTAGCTAGAAACAGTAATGGTATTTTATTGTGATATTTAGGTCTGTTTCGATGATTTTCAAATATTTTATTCTGTAATTGTGGAGAGACAAACACGCAGCTCCTTCTCAACACCTCTCAATCTCTCGCGTTTTTTTTTTTATACGCAACAGGAGTTCAGAAAGAAGGTCGGAGGTCGATTTGGAAACTATTAGAAACAATAAAAATTGGCAGCAAAGCGATTTTTACTGTTTAATTTTGTCATTATCGCTACTTTTTTTGCCCCCTGAACGTTTTCATATTACCACCTTTGTTGTTCTTGTGCGCACGTATTAATTCTTGCCGATCGGCGGAGATCGAAGTTTCAAATTTTTGTAGAATTATATGCGTTCACATCGGCGACAGATGTTAATGACATTAGGGAGCGCTTTTAAATTCCAATTTTATTCTAACTTTTATCTTTTGCGCTGGCTTGGATCTAACTCATCGCGGTTGGCAAATTAAACGTCCCAGTTTTAAGCGAATAATATTATCGCACACATTTATTGAGACGGTAATTGAGTTTCTTATGGTCCTGGTCCTACTGGTGTCAGTGTTATTTCCGGAATAAATCAATTAGATACTGTGATAAGATAAATCTGTGATTACGTGAATCCTGAATGTTGATTTAAAAGCTGAAATAAAGGCATTTCTACGTGGTCATTAGGCGAGATGACGATGAAGAGCACTTCTTTAACGATATCTTACATGCGCGACCTGATGCCAAAAAAATTGCTTGGTGCTGAATTGCCCAATTGCTTTTGTGCTGATTAGAATTAATCACCTCTAGTTTTAACGTTTTGTTTTCCAACAAAACAATACCGCGACCATTATCATAGGTAAAATCGTTACCGAGAAATTCACAATTTTATTTACGGAATTTGCTAATTCAACACTTCACTTGACTATTTTGATGATGCCACGCCCTAATTATTACAGCAAGAAAAGCTTCAAAATGCAACGAATGTAATCTACTCCGATGATGACGCAATCCATAGTCGAGTATAACGGTCACATTTTTGAAACATTATTTGGTCAAGAATGGAATGGATCACTAAAAAAAGGGAAGAAGATAAAGTCCATTAAAAGGGAATATGGCCTGTCATTTCTTATCTGGTTACAAGTTTTTTATACCGACTTTCCAAAACTCTGACTCCCCGTTTTCAAATCGACGCTATTTATATTATTCAAATGACGTCATAATACCTCGAAAGAGCAATTTTTCGCGGAACATCTGGATGTCCCTCGCGGAACACCAGTTGAAAATCACTGCTCTGGAAGACCAATAAGCTAAAATATCTCGTTGAAAAAAACACTATAAACTATGATTTACCTTGTTTATTTGTTATCTGACCTCAAATGTTTTTGTAAACTGGGTGGGTATATATTACTGCGAATAAAAAGTTTAGGAACCACTGATATAGACCATGATAATTTACAGATACATTTCTGCGCTTAGTCGGATTCTTTTTTTAGTATGATACTATTTTGTGGAAAAAAGCAAGTGAATTCTACGTAGAATAATCAGAACCATGTTATCAATAACGTAATACCCGTATAAATAAAACGTAAGAAATATAGACAAACCCGTGTATTTATACTATTGCATCATTTATATAGATGTATACACATAATAACCTAACATATTAGTACCTGCAATCAACGATATAGCAATAGGAAATATATTTCTAGATTCAGACAGTTATGAACATGAACGAAGTATTACCAATAGGATTTACGGTTATATTGATACGTTACAGCAGTGGTTTTCTAAGTGCATGGCGTGGTTAACCAGTGGCAAATGGTATAGAATTCACATTGATACACTCGGTTGGAATTACTTATATAACATCGTTATTGGAAAGCTAAAGTATTTCTAGCTTGGAACACGAATGACACGGTTAACTGGTTACTACCATGGTCATAGACCATTATACTTTCAAATTACATACATAAGATTAGCCAGATTGGCCCATAACATTAAATCAATAATTCTATGCCAGATAATAATGACTATGCTATCAATGAAAGAAGGCAATATACATATAAATATGACACAGGATATATAGACATCCTTGTATCCGCAAAACTCAGTGTGTACTCAATTTAATTCATTATAAATAGAAATGAGTTTCAATGTTTTAGAATTAATGATTTCCTCTCTATATTATTATTGATACAATGCTGTTCTAGCAGTTAGGTAGACGTTTTCGAGGGAGGATTCAAGAAGAAATCGATAAAGTAGTACTGGTACTTTTATCTTGAGTACAATTTTTTTTCATAAGTATAGTATAGCTATGAAAATATTTTACGAATTGTGGTAATTACAATGTAACCCCTATTATGAAAATGCTCGCCACACCTCAAAAATACCTAGCTAGCAATAAGCTACATATAACAAATATTATGTTTCATTCAAAAATACCTTGAAAATACGGGGATGGAATGTAAATATCCAGAAAATGCACGAATAAGTCCAACAAACAAAAATAGATTTAATTAGCTACATGCCCCCTCAAAATTGTCTACGCCCCTTTTGCAAAGCGCGCCCCACCCTTTGAGAACCATTGCCCCAGTGAATAATTGCTGATACCATTAAATTTCATGCCAACGATACTAAGAAATGAACACCGGTCCGGTTCTAAAGACTTTGCCATATAAAATTATTAGCGCGCATTGGTGCCTAAACTAACAGTATTACTGCAAACACAAGAGAAAAAGTCCCTTCTTACCAATGACGAAAATTTGACAAAATTTGGAACAAAGTAATGCAAGTTTTATTCCGAATATTAGGCGGTAATATGACGAAAACACGGTTTTTTATTGCTAAAATTCATTCTTGTCTCATTCGCTTATTAGCCAGAAAAAAAAAGATAGTTGTCCGAATCATGATATTACAAAGTATTTGGGGGGTTTTCCAAAAAAAATTCCATTCGACAGACAATTTCCATTTACGTATCCATATTAAGTTTTTGGCCATTCGGAAGCGTTGCCACAAAATCCTAATATGATGAGCTGGAGTGAATATTTAATTATTAGATGCAAACAGCTAATTTTCAAAGAGATGCTAAAATTGCACAATATTCTGCCTAAAACTCAGCTATTAAACATGTACAACGATACTTCAAACACTTTTACGAAAATTTCTTTCCTGGTCTATTAAGGCATAGGTTCTCAAAGTGCTCCGTGGGAAAAACTTAGGCGCTCCGATTACTTAATAAAATACTGACTTGTCCAATTTTGTGACTGTCCAAAGAAGTAATAACACTAATAAAATTTGACATCAGTAGTGTCGAAATATGACAACGAGCGCAAATTCAAATGTGACATTATATATAAGTAAGATCGCAGAGGATAAAAAGTTATCTCTCGACTAAAATATTCAATTCATAGCCGGTGCGAGCATTCAAAATACCTTGTCATAGTAATTTATTTGTGTTCTTCGTTACTCGAATTTTAGTCGGGAAAACTTTTACGATTATTTAATAAATGAAAAATCACTATTTGAAAATTGCACGAAATACGTCCCAAACTGCCAACTATAAGTAGACCGGAATCGTATTTTGAAGTTAATCAAATTTGATTTGTTTTTTTCGGCACTCAAAATTATTTTAAAGATATCGACAAAATACGAACGATTGTAATTTAAAATATTGCAAAAAAAAATGTTCGATATATTTTGCATTAATTATCTTATATATCGTCACATACAGAGAAAAAGTCGTATTGGGCTCCATCGGTAGTTTCAAAATAGACAAAAGGTACATCGCGCGAACAATTTACTGTGTTTCCATTTCAGTTCCTATATGGTATACATTTTAAAGAAATCCTAACATAACACAAATTTACAATGTCTGAAAAGCGTTTTCAATCTGCTGTGAGACTGCTAGAACAAAACTTATGGTGATATCTTCCGTTTTAGATTTTAGTTTTAATATTTTATAATGCCGAAATTGGGTTGCAAATTCACCTGGTATCAAGCTTATTAAAATGTTTAGCATTTAAATTAAGTAAAGTAATTTTAACTTATTTAGGAATAGTAATAGATACCAATTTTAAAATTGATTGTGGGGATCCGTGAATAGTGGTGATGAATGTAAATTAGAAAGATTCAAAAGATTTTAATAACATACTTGCTCTTTAGACTCGAGGCAGCCACGTCTCTCAGTGATGCATAATCGGACACAGAGTAGCTAAGCTTATACTCGAAGTTTAAAAAAATAAAAATATTAATTTTTCGTTTAAATAAAATTATTTGCTGATTTGCTGCGTTACAGTATTGCCACTGGAAACGATATTTTATTTTGGGGCTTGCATGGCGTAGTTAACCAATGCCAAATCGTATAGAATTCACATTGATACGCTCGGTTGGAATTACTTATTAGCCAGAAAAAAAAAACGATAGTTGTCCTAATCATGATACTATACAGTATTTAGACTAGAGGATTTTCCAAAATAAATTCCATTTGACAGACAAACCAAAGCTGAGCTTATACTCAATATAATAAAAATAATACTTTGTCAGCAGGTTTCCCGAAAAAATTGCAGATATTATTTATTGATAGATATACAAGTAATTTACACGAGACGCGAGATATTCCAAACTTGAACGGCTTAAAATGTTTGTGTACCGCAGGCATTGTGCGTTATATTTACCTAATATTGAGGTCCTCTAAATTAGCCACAGGTATTGTAGACATTCTACATTCATTATAAGAACATAACATATTAATACTCGAAATAAACTATGAAGAAATAGGGAATATATTTCTAGATTTGAAAACTTATGGACATGAGGGGCATGGGTTCTAGGAACACTACCAATGAAGGTCTATACTGGTTATAAGGTATTTGCGGCTATAGTATATCATAGGAAACTTAATTTTAGGACACGAATTTTGGGAGAGGGGATTAACAACTACATTAATACCCTCTGGTGAAAACGGGTTCCAAGATTAATAAAAAAAATGATATATGGTATGCAGAATGATAAGGACATGTTAGCTTTGGTACCTCATGATAAACGATTTTAGAGTCGTAATATTTGCAATAATAAAGCGTCATACATATTACATACACGCATGAATATAAGATATGAATACTCGCACTTAATAACAGCGCATTAGGAATATTGCCAGCTCCGAACACTTATCAACCTACTTCGAACACTTGAATCAATATGAATCGTATGGTTACTTGGACTACCAAGGATTGTCAGCTTCGAACACTTATCAATATGAACCGTATGGTTACTTGGACTAACAAGAATTGCCAGATTCGAACACTTATCAGTATGAACCGTATGGTTACTTGGACTAACAAGAATTGTCAGCTTCGAACACTTATCAATATGAACCGTATGGTTACTTGGACTACCAAGGATTGTCAGCTTCGAACACTTATCAATATGAACCGTATGGTTACTTGGACTAACAAGAATTGCCAGATTCGAACACTTATCAGTATGAACCTTATGGTTACTTGGACTACCAAGGAATGCCAGCTTCGAACACCTATCAATATGAATCGTATGGTTACTTGGACTACCAAGGATTGTCAGCTTCGAACACTTATCAATATGAATTGTATGGTTACTGGTAGTACCGAGGATTGCCAGCTTCGAACACATATCAACATGAAACGTATGGGTATTGGCTACTAGGACTACCAAGGGAAGTATATGTCGGGTGTGTAGGATTTACGGCTACATTTGTGCAATTGGCCTAATTTATATATTATCCTTATTGAAAATTTCAGTTTGGGACACAAATTACATGGTTAACCAGTACCGAAGTTAGTAATATTCACGGTTATATTAATGTACTTGATTAAACTCACTCCAATATTACCAGTATTGAAAATTTATTGCGATTCTGGATTGGAACATGAATGGCATGGTTATTAACTGTTTACTACCAGGTGGTATAAACCAGTGATTCCCAGAGTGGGCGGTTATAATTATATTATAACTTGATAATTTAGTGAACAGTTAATCGTTTAACGATCCTACAATTTAAATATAATTAGACGAATGGGAACACGCTGCACAGGGCAGGGTTCCAACAGCGCAGAAAATATTTAATTCAAATGGAGCTCCATGAAATGCAATGAAATGAGGAAATAAAATCCATATGTTATATTTGAGATATGCATCGATACGTGATTTTTATAAAGATGTTTCTTTTTAATGAAAATCTCTCATAATTTGAGAGATTCTCACAAACCATGCAAAAAAGGCAGAAGTCAGAAACCTGGTCATAATTTGAGAGATTCTCACAAACCATGCAAAAAAGGCAGAAGTCAGAAACCTGGATTCTTTCATTTACGAACTCGTTTGTAACAATGATACAAGTGCTATCAAAAAAAAATTGCCATTCAATTAGTAAACGGGTTGAGTTGAGATTGTGGCTGACGAAAATGTCACCAAAAATTAAAGAAAAAAATACTCTCTGGAACAGTGATTTTTCAACCTTTTTTGTACCGCGGAACACTTTTCTCAATTTAAAATTGTGGCGGAACTCCAAACGAGATTTTTGAAAATAAACTATATTATGCAATTAACTAACGTCGATCATTTCGGCATGAAAATAAAATACCGAAATCAATAATATAGCTTGTCAACTTTAGCTGAGAAAGACGTGACACATTCCGATTCAGAGCTACAAATGAATGTTTTTGCAAGTTTGCTCATGAATACTATGATTATGGTAGCTAGAAACAGTAATGGTATTTTATTGTGATATTTAGGTCTGTTTCGATGATTTTCAAATATTTTATTCTGTAATTGTGGAGAGACAAACACGCAGCTCTTTCTCAACAGCTCTCAATCTCTCGCGTTTTTTTTTTTTATACGCAACAGGAGTTCAGAAAGAAGGTCGGAGGTCGATTTGGAAACTATTAGAAACAATAAAAATTGGCAGCAAAGCGATTTTTACTGTTTAATTTTGTCATTATCGCTACTTTTTTTGCCCCCTGAACGTTTTCATATTACCACCTTTGTTGTTCTTGTGCGCACGTATTAATTCTTGCCGATCGGCGGAGATCGAAGTTTCAAATTTTTGTAGAATTATATGCGTTCACATCGGCGACAGATGTTAATGACATTAGGGAGCGCTTTTAAATTCCAATTTTATTCTAACTTTTATCTTTTGCGCTGGCTTGGATCTAACTCATCGCCGTTGGCAAATTAAACGTCCCAGTTTTAAGCGAATAATATTATCGCACACATTTATTGAGACGGTAATTGAGTTTCTTATGGTCCATACTGGTGTCAGTGTTATTTCCGGAATAAATCAATTAGATACTGTGATAAGATAAATCTGTGATTACGTGAATCCTGAATGTTGATTTAAAAGCTGAAATAAAGGCATTTCTACGTGGTCATTAGGCGAGATGACGATGAAGAGCACTTCTTTAACGATATCTTACATGCGCGACCTGATGCCAAAAAAATTGCTTGGTGCTGAATTGCCCAATTGCTTTTGTGCTGATTAGAATTAATCACCTCGAGTTTTAACGTTTTGTTTTCCAACAGAACAATACCGCGACCATTATCATAGGTAAAATCGTTACCGAGAAATTCACAATTTTATTTACGGAATTTGCTAATTCAACACTTCACTTGACTATTTTGATGATGCCACGCCCTAATTATTACAGCAAGAAAAGCTTCAAAATGCAACGAATGTAATCTACTCCGATGATGACGCAATCCATAGTCGAGTATAATGGTCACATTTTTGAAACATTATTTGGTCAAGAATGGAATGGATCACTAAAAAAAGGGAAGAAGATAAAGTCCATTAAAAGGGAATATGGCCTGTCATTTCTTATCTGGTTACAAGTTTTTTATACCGACTTTCCAAAACTCTGACTCCCCGTTTTCAAATCGACGCTATTTATATTATTCAAATGACGTCATAATACCTCGAAAGAGCAATTTTTCGCGGAACATCTGGATGTCCCTCGCGGAACACCAGTTGAAAATCACTGCTCTGGAAGACCAATAAGCTAAAATATCTCGTTGAAAAAAACACTATAAACTATGATTTACCTTGTTTATTTGTTATCTGACCTCAAATGTTTTTGTAAACTGGGTGGGTATATATTACTGCGAATAAAAAGTTTAGGAACCACTGATATAGACCATGATAATTTACAGATACATTTCTGCGCTTAGTCGAATTCTTTTTTTAGTATGATACTATTTTGTGGAAAAAAGCAAGTGAATTCTACGTAGAATAATCAGAACCATGTTATCAATAACGTAATACCCGTATAAATAAAACGTAAGAAATATAGACAAACCCGTGTATTTATACTATTGCATCATTTATATAGATGTATACACATAATAACCTAACATATTAGTACCTGCAATCAACGATATAGCAATAGGAAATATATTTCTAGATTCAGACAGTTATGAACATGAACGAAGTATTACCAATAGGATTTACGGCTATATTGATACGTTACAGCAGTGGTTTTCCAAGTGCATGGCGTGGTTAACCAGTGGCAAATGGTATAGAATTCACATTGATACACTCGGTTGGAATTACTTATATAACATCGTTATTGGAAAGCTAAAGTATTTCTAGCTTGGAACACGAATGACACGGTTAACTGGTTACTACCATGGTCATAGACCATTATACCTTCAAATTACATACATAAGATTAGCCAGATTGGCCCATAACATTAAATCAATAATTCTATGCCAGATAATAATGACTATGCTATCAATGAAAGAAGGCAATATACATATAAATATGACACAGGATATATAGACATCCTTGTATCCGCAAAACTCAGTGTGTACTCAATTTAATTCATTATAAATAGAAATGAGTTTCAATGTTTTAGAATTAATGATTTCCTCTCTATATTATTATTGATACAATGCTGTTCTAGCAGTTAGGTAGACGTTTTCGAGGGAGGATTCAAGAAGAAATCGATAAAGTAGTACTGGTACTTTTATCTTGAGTAGGATTTTTTTTCATAAGTATAGTATAGCTATGAAAATATGGTAATTACAATGTAACTCTTATTATGAAAATGCTCGCCACACCTCAAAAATACCTAGCTAGCAATAAGCTACATATAACAAATATTATGTTTCATTCAAAAACGTGTATGGAATGTAAATATCCAGAAAATGCACGAATAAGTCCAACAAACAAAAATAGATTTAATTAGCTACATGCCCCCTCAAAATTGTCTACGCCCCTTTTGCAAAGCGCGCCCCACCCTTTGAGAACCATTGCCCCAGTGAATAATTGCTGATACCATTAAATTTCATGCCAACGATACTAAGAAATGAACACCGGTCCGGTTCTAAAGACTTTGCCATATAAAATTATTAGCGCGCATTGGTGCCTAAACTAACAGTATTACTGCAAACACAAGAGAAAAAGGCCCTTCTTACCAATGACGAAAATTTGACAAAATTTGGAACAAAGTAATGCAAGTTTTATTCCGAATATTAGGTGGTAATATGACGAAAACACGGTTTTTTATTGCTAAAATTCATTCTTGTCTCATTCGCCTATTAGCCAGAAAAAAAAAGATAGTTGTCCGAATCATGATATTACAAAGTATTTGGGGGGTTTTCCAAAAAAAATTCCATTCGACAGACAATTTCCATTTACGTATCCATATTAAGTTTTTGGCCATTCGGAAGCGTTGCCACAAAATCCTAATATGGTGAGCTGGAGTGAATATTTAATTATTAGATGCAAACAGCTAATTTTCAAAGAGATGCTAAAATTGCACAATATTCTGCCTAAAACTCAGCTATTAAACATGTACAACGATACTTCAAACACTTTTACGAAAATTTCTTTCCTGGTCTATTAAGGCATAGGTTCTCAAAGTGCTCCGTGGGAAAAACTTAGGCGCTCCGATTACTTAATAAAATACTGACTTGTCCAATTTTGTGACTGTCCAAAGAAGTAATAACACTAATAAAATTTGACATCAGTAGTGTCGAAATATGACAACGAGCGCAAATTCAAATGTGACATTATATATAAGTAAGATCGCAGAGGATAAAAAGTTATCTCTCGAGTAAAATATTCAATTCATAGCCGGTGCGAGCATTCAAAATACCTTGTCATAGTAATTTATTTGTGTTCTTCGTTACTCGAATTTTAGTCGGGAAAACTTTTACGATTATTTAATAAATGAAAAATCACTATTTGAAAATTGCACGGAATACGTCCCAAACTGCCAACTATAAGTAGACCGGAATCGTATTTTGAAGTTAATCAAATTTGATTTGTTTTTTCGGCACTCAAAATTATTTTAAAGATATCGACAAAATACGAACGATTGTAATTTAAAATATTGCAAAAAAAAAATGTTTGATATATTTTGCATTAATTATCTTATATATCGTCACATACAGAGAAAAAGTCGTATTGGGCTCCATCGGTAGTTTCAAAATAGACAAAAGGTACATCGCGCGAACAATTTACTGTGTTTCCATTTCATTTCCTATATGGTATACATTTTAAAGAAATCCTAACATAACACAAATTTACAATGTCTGAAAAGCGTTTTCAATCTGCTGTGAGACTGCTAGAACAAAACTTATGGTGATATCTTCCGTTTTAGATTTTAGTTTTAATATTTTATAATGCCGAAATTGGGTTGCAAATTCACCTGGTATCAAGCTTATTAAAATGTTTAGCATTTAAATTAAGTAAAGTAATTTTAACTTATTTAGGAATAGTAATAGATACCAATTTTAAAATTGATTGTGGGGATCCGTGAATAGTGGTGATGAATGTAAATTAGAAAGATTCAAAAGATTTTAATAACATACTTGCTCTTTAGACTCGAGGCAGCCACGTCTCTCAGTGATGCATAATCGGACACAGAGTAGCTAAGCTTATACTCGAAGTTTAAAAAAATAAAAATATTAATTTTTCGTTTAAATAAAATTATTTGCTGATTTGCTGCGTTACAGTATTGCCACTGGAAACGATATTTTATTTTGGGGCTTGCATGGCGTAGTTAACCAATGCCAAATCGTATAGAATTCACATTGATACGCTCGGTTGGAATTACTTATTAGCCAGAAAAAAAACGATAGTTGTCCGAATCATGATGCTATACAGTATTTAGACTAGAGGATTTTCCAAAATAAATTCCATTTGACAGACAAACCAAAGCTGAGCTTATACTCAATATAATAAAAATAATACTTTGTCAGCAGGTTTCCCGAAAAAATTGCAGATATTATTTATTGATAGATATACAAGTAATTTACACGAGACGCGAGATATTCCAAACTTGAACGGCTTAAAATGTTTGTGTACCGCAGGCATTGTGCGTTATATTTACCTAATATTGAGGTCCTCTAAATTAGCCACAGGTATTGTAGACATTCTACATTCATTATAAGAACATAACATATTAATACTCGAAATAAACTATGAAGAAATAGGGAATATATTTCTAGATTTGAAAACTTATGGACATGAGGGGCATGGGTTCTAGGAACACTACCAATGAAGGTCTATACTGGTTATAAGGTATTTGCGGCTATAGTATATCATAGGAAACTTAATTTTAGGACACGAATTTTGGGAGAGGGGATTAACAACTACATTAATACCCTCTGGTGAAAACGGGTTCCAAGATTAATAAAAAAAATGATATATGGTATGCAGAATGATAAGGACATGTTAGCTTTGGTACCTCATGATAAACGATTTTAGAGTCGTAATATTTGCAATAATAAAGCGTCATACATATTACATACACGCATGAATATAAGATATGAATACTCGCACTTAATAACAGCGCATTAGGAATATTGCCAGCTCCGAACACTTATCAACCTACTTCGAACACTTGAATCAATATGAATCGTATGGTTACTTGGACTACCAAGGATTGTCAGCTTCGAACACTTATCAATATGAACCGTATGGTTACTTGGACTAACAAGAATTGCCAGATTCGAACACTTATCAGTATGAACCGTATGGTTACTTGGACTAACAAGAATTGTCAGCTTCGAACACTTATCAATATGAACCGTATGGTTACTTGGACTACCAAGGATTGTCAGCTTCGAACACTTATCAATATGAACCGTATGGTTACTTGGACTAACAAGAATTGCCAGATTCGAACACTTATCAGTATGAACCTTATGGTTACTTGGACTACCAAGGAATGCCAGCTTCGAACACCTATCAATATGAATCGTATGGTTACTTGGACTACCAAGGATTGTCAGCTTCGAACACTTATCAATATGAATTGTATGGTTACTGGTAGTACCGAGGATTGCCAGCTTCGAACACATATCAACATGAAACGTATGGGTATTGGCTACTAGGACTACCAAGGGAAGTATAAGTCGGGTGTGTAGGATTTACGGCTACATTTGTGCAATTGGCCTAATTTATATATTATCCTTATTGAAAATTTCAGTTTGGGACACAAATTACATGGTTAACCAGTACCGAAGTTAGTAATATTCACGGTTATATTAATGTACTTGATTAAACTCTCTCCAATATTACCAGTATTGAAAATTTATTGCGATTCTGGATTGGAACATGAATGGCATGGTTATTAACTGTTTACTACCAGGTGGTATAAACCAGTGATTCCCACAGAGTGGGCGGTTATAATTATATTATAACTTGATAATTTAGTGAACAGTTAATCGTTTAACGATACTACAATTTAAATATAATTAGACGAATGGGAACACGCTGCACAGGGCAGGGTTCCAACAGCGCAGAAAATATTTAATTCAAATGGAGCTCCATGAAATGCAATGAAATGAGGAAATAAAATCCATATGTTATATTTGAGATATGCATCGATACGTGATTTTTATAAAGATGTTTCTTTTTAATGAAAATCTCTCATAATTTGAGAGATTCTCACAAACCATGCAAAAAAGGCAGAAGTCAGAAACCTGGATTCTTTCATTTACGAACTCGTTTGTAACAATGATACAAGTGCTATCAAAAAAAAATTGCCATTCAATTAGTAAACGGGTTGAGTTGAGATTGTGGCTGACGAAAATGTCACCAAAAATTAAAGAAAAAAATACTCTCTGGAACAGTGATTTTTCAACCTTTTTTGTACCGCGGAACACTTTTCTCAATTTAAAATTGTGGCGGAACTCCAAACGAGATTTTTGAAAATAAACTATATTATGCAATTAACTAACGTCGATCATTTCGGCATGAAAATAAAATACCGAAATCAATAATATAGCTTGTCAACTTTAGCTGAGAAAGACGTGACACATTCCGATTCAGAGCTACAAATGAATGTTTTTGCAAGTTTGCTCATGAATACTATGATTATGGTAGCTAGAAACAGTAATGGTATTTTATTGTGATATTTAGGTCTGTTTCGATGATTTTCAAATATTTTATTCTGTAATTGTGGAGAGACAAACACGCAGCTCTTTCTCAACAGCTCTCAATCTCTCGCGTTTTTTTTTTTTATACGCAACAGGAGTTCAGAAAGAAGGTCGGAGGTCGATTTGGAAACTATTAGAAACAATAAAAATTGGCAGCAAAGCGATTTTTACTGTTTAATTTTGTCATTATCGCTACTTTTTTTGCCCCCTGAACGTTTTCATATTACCACCTTTGTTGTTCTTGTGCGCACGTATTAATTCTTGCCGATCGGCGGAGATCGAAGTTTCAAATTTTTGTAGAATTATATGCGTTCACATCGGCGACAGATGTTAATGACATTAGGGAGCGCTTTTAAATTCCAATTTTATTCTAACTTTTATCTTTTGCGCTGGCTTGGATCTAACTCATCGCCGTTGGCAAATTAAACGTCCCAGTTTTAAGCGAATAATATTATCGCACACATTTATTGAGACGGTAATTGAGTTTCTTATGGTCCATACTGGTGTCAGTGTTATTTCCGAAATAAATCAATTAGATACTGTGATAAGATAAATCTGTGATTACGTGAATCCTGAATGTTGATTTAAAAGCTGAAATAAAGGCATTTCTACGTGGTCATTAGGCGAGATGACGATGAAGAGCACTTCTTTAACGATATCTTACATGCGCGACCTGATGCCAAAAAAATTGCTTGGTGCTGAATTGCCCAATTGCTTTTGTGCTGATTAGAATTAATCACCTCGAGTTTTAACGTTTTCTTTTCCAACAAAACAATACCGCGACCATTATCATAGGTAAAATCGTTACCGAGAAATTCACAATTTTATTTACGGAATTTGCTAATTCAACACTTCACTTGACTATTTTGATGATGCCACGCCCTAATTATTACAGCAAGAAAAGCTTCAAAATGCAACGAATGTAATCTACTCCGATGATGACGCAATCCATAGTCGAGTATAATGGTCACATTTTTGAAACATTATTTGGTCAAGAATGGAATGGATCACTAAAAAAAGGGAAGAAGATAAAGTCCATTAAAAGGGAATATGGCCTGTCATTTCTTATCTGGTTACAAGTTTTTTATACCGACTTTCCAAAACTCTGACTCCCCGTTTTCAAATCGACGCTATTTATATTATTCAAATGACGTCATAATACCTCGAAAGAGCAATTTTTCGCGGAACATCTGGATGTCCCTCGCGGAACACCAGTTGAAAATCACTGCTCTGGAAGACCAATAAGCTAAAATATCTCGTTGAAAAAAACACTATAAACTATGATTTACCTTGTTTATTTGTTATCTGACCTCAAATGTTTTTGTAAACTGGGTGGGTATATATTACTGCGAATAAAAAGTTTAGGAACCACTGATATAGACCATGATAATTTACAGTTACATTTCTGCGCTTAGTCGGATTCTTTTTTTAGTATGATACTATTTTGTGGAAAAAAGCAAGTGAATTCTACGTAGAATAATCAGAAACATGTTATCAATAACGTAATACCCGTATAAATAAAACGTAAGAAATATAGACAAACCCGTGTATTTATACTATTGCGTCATTTATATAGATGTATACACATAATAACCTAACATATTAGTACCTGCAATCAACGATATAGCAATAGGAAATATATTTCTAGATTCAGACAGTTATGAACATGAACGAAGTATTACCAATAGGATTTACGGCTATATTGATACGTTACAGCAATGGTTTTCCAAGTGCATGGCGTGGTTAACCAGTGGCAAATGGTATAGAATTCACATTGATACACTCGGTTGGAATTACTTATATAACATCGTTATTGGAAAGCTAAAGTATTTCTAGCTTGGAACACGAATGACACGGTTAACTGGTTACTACCATGGTCATAGACCATTATACTTTCAAATTACATACATAAGATTAGCCAGATTGGCCCATAACATTAAATCAATAATTCTATGCCAGATAATAATGACTATGCTATCAATGAAAGAAGGCAATATACATATAAATATGACACAGGATATATAGACATCCTTGTATCCGCAAAACTCAGTGTGTACTCAATTTAATTCATTATAAATAGAAATGAGTTTCAATGTTTTAGAATTAATGATTTCCTCTCCATATTATTATTGATACAATGCTGTTCTAGCAGTTAGGTAGACGTTTTCGAGGGAGGATTCAAGAAGAAATCGATAAAGTAGTACTGGTACTTTTATCTTGAGTAGAATTTTTTTTCATAAGTATAGTATAGCTATGAAAATATTTTACGAATTGTGGTAATTACAATGTAACTCTTATTATGAAAATGCTCGCCACACCTCAAAAATACCTAGCTAGCAATAAGCTACATATAACAAATATTATGTTTCATTCAAAAATACCTTGAAAATACGGGGATGGAATGTAAATATCCAGAAAATGCACGAATAAGTCCAACAAACAAAAATAGATTTAATTAGCTACATGCCCCCTCAAAATTGTCTACGCCCCTTTTGCAAAGCGCGCCCCACCCTTTGAGAACCATTGCCCCAGTGAATAATTGCTGATACCATTAAATTTCATGCCACCGATACTAAGAAATGAACACCGGTCCGGTTCTAAAGACTTTGCCATATAAAATTATTAGCGCGCATTGGTGCCTAAACTAACAGTATTACTGCAAACACAAGAGAAAAAGTCCCTTCTTACCAATGACGAAAATTTGACAAAATTTGGAACAAAGTAATGCAAGTTTTATTCCGAATATTAGGCGGTAATATGACAAAAACACGGTTTTTTATTGCTAAAATTCATTCTTGTCTTATTCGCTTATTAGCCAGAAAAAAAAAAGATAGTTGTCCGAATCATGATATTACAAAGTATTTGGGGGGTTTTCCAAAAAAAATTCCATTCGACAGACAATTTCCATTTACGTATCCATATTAAGTTTTTGGCCATTCGGAAGCGTTGCCACAAAATCCTTATATGGTGAGCTGGAGTGAATATTTAATTATTAGATGCAAACAGCTAATTTTCAAAGAGATGCTAAAATTGCACAATATTCTGCCTAAAACTCAGCTATTAAACATGTACAACGATACTTCAAACACTTTTACGAAAATTTCTTTCCTGGTCTATTAAGGCATAGGTTCTCAAAGTGCTCCGTGGGAAAAACTTAGGCGCTCCGATTACTTAATAAAATACTGACTTGTCCAATTTTGTGACTGTCCAAATAAGTAATAACACTAATAAAATTTGACATCAGTAGTGTCGAAATATGACAACGAGCGCAAATTCAAATGTGACATTATATATAAGTAAGATCGCAGAGGATAAAAAGTTATCTCTCGAGTAAAATATTCAATTCATAGCCGGTGCGAGCATTCAAAATACCTTGTCATAGTAATTTATTTGTGTTCTTCGTTACTCGAATTTTAGTCGGGAAAACTTTCACGATTATTAAATAAATGAAAAATCACTATTTGAAAATTGCACGAAATACGTCCCAAACTGCCAACTATAAGTAGACCGGAATCGTATTTTGAAGTTAATCAAATTTGATTTGTTTTTTCGGCACTCAAAAATATTTTAAAGATATCGACAAAATACGAACGATTGTAATTTAAAATATTGCAAAAAAAAAAATGTTCGATATATTTTGCATTAATTATCTTATATATCGTCACATACAGAGAAAAAGTCGTATTGGGCTCCATCGGTAGTTTCAAAATAGACAAAAGGTACATCGCGCGAACAATTTACTGTGCTTCCATTTCAGTTCCTATATGGTATACATTTTGAAGAAATCCTAACATAACACAAATTTACAATGTCTGAAAAGCGTTTTCAATCTGCTGTGAGACTGCTAGAACAAAATTTATGGTGATATCTTCCGTTTTAGATTTTAGTTTTAATATTTTATAATGCCGGTTTTCAATTAAGAAATTGGGTTGCAAATTCACCTGGTATTAAGCTTATTAAAATGTTTAGCATTTAAATCGAGTAAAGTAATTTTAACTTATTTAGGAATAGTAATAGATACCAATTTTAAAATTGATTGTGGGGATCCGTGAATGGTGGTGATGAATGTAAATTAGAAAGATTCAAAAGATTTTAATAACATACTTGCTCTTTAGACTCGGTCTCTCAGTGATGCATAATCGGACACAGAGTATCTAAGCTTATACTCGAAGTTTAAAAAAATAAAAATATTAATTTTTCGTTTAAATAAAATTATTTGCTGATTTGCTGCGTTACAGTATTGCCACTGGAAACGATATTTTATTTTGGGGCTTGCATGGCGTAGTCAACCAATGCCAAATCGTATAGAATTCACATTGATACGCTCGGTTGGAATTACTTATTAGCCAGAAAAAAAAACGATAGTTGTCCGAATCAGGATATTATACAGTATTTAGACTAGAGGATTTTCCAAAATAAATTCCATTTGACAGACAAACCAAAGCTGAGCTTATACTCAATATAATAAAAATAATACTTTGTCAGCAGGTTTCCCGCAAAAAATTGCAGATATTATTTATTGATAGATATACAAGTAATTTACACGAGACGCGAGATATTCCAAACTTGAACGGCTTAAAATGTTTGTGTACCACAGGCATTGTGCGTTATATTTACCTAATATTGAGGTCCTCTAAATTAGCCACAAGGATTGTAGACATTCTACATTCATTATAAGAACATAACATATTAATACTCGAAATAAACTATGAAGAAATAGGGAATATTATTCTAGATTTGAAAACTTATGGACATGAGGGGCATGGGTTCTAGGAACACTACCAATGAAGGTCTATACTGGTTAAAAGGTATTTGCGGCTATAGTATATCATAGGAAACTTAATTTTAGGACACGAATTTTGGGAGAGGGGATTAACAACTACATTAATACCCTCTGGTGAAAACGGGTTCCAAGATTAATAATGAAAAAAATGGTATATGGTATGCAGAATGATAAGGACATGTTAGCTTTGGTACCTCATGATAAACGATTTTAGAGTCGTAATATTTGCAATAATAAAGCGTCATACATATTACATACACGCATGAATATAAGATATGAATACTCGCACTTAATAACAGCGCATTAGGAATATTGCCAGCTTCAAACACTTATCAACCTACTTCGAACACTTGAATCAATATGAATCGTATGGTTACTTGGACTACCAAGGATTGTCAGCTTCGAACACTTATCAATATGAACCGTATGGTTACTTGGACTAACAAGAATTGCCAGATTCGAACACTTATCAGTATGAACCGTATGGTTACTTGGACTAACAAGAATTGTCAGCTTCGAACACTCATCAATATGAACCGTATGGTTACTTGGACTACCAAGGATTGCCAGCTTCGAACACTTATCAATATGAACCGTATGGTTACTTGGACTAACAAGAATTGCCAGATTCGAACACTTATCAGTATGAACCGTATGGTTACTTGGACTACCAAGGAATGCCAGCTTCGAACACCTATCAATATGAATCGTATGGTTACTTGGACTACCAAGGATTGTCAGCTTCGAACACTTATCAATATGAATTGTATGGTTACTGGTAGTACCGAGGATTGCCAGCTTCGAACACATATCAACATGAAACGTATGGGTATTGGCTACTAGGACTACCAAGGGAAGTATAAGTCGGGTGTGTAGGATTTACGGCTACATTTGTGCAATTGGCCTAATTTATATATTATCCTTATTGAAAATTTCAGTTTGGGACACAAATTACATGGTTAACCAGTACCGAAGTTAGTAATATTCACGGTTATATTAATGTACTTGATTAAACTCACTCCAATATTACCAGTATTGAAAATTTATTGCGATTCTGGATTGGAACATGAATGGCATGGTTATTAACTGTTTACTACCAGGTGGTATAAACCAGTGATTCCCAGAGTGGGCGGTTATAATTATATTATAACTTGATAATTTAGTGAACAGTTAATCGTTTAACGATCCTACAATTTAAATATAATTAGACGAATGGGAACACGCTGCACAGGGCAGGGTTCCAACAGCGCAGAAAATATTTAATTTAAATGGAGCTCCATGAAATGCAATGAAATGAGGAAATAAAATCCATATGTTATATTTGAGATATGCATCGATACGTGATTTTTATAAAGATGTTTCTTTTTAATGAAAATCTCTCATAATTTGAGAGATAATTTGAGAGATTCTCACAAACCATGCAAAAAAGGCAGAAGTCAGAAACCTGGATTCTTTCATTTACGAACTCGTTTGTAACAATGATACAAGTGCTATCAAAAAAAAATTGCCATTCAATTAGTAAACGGGTTGAGTTGAGATTGTGGCTGACGAAAATGTCACCTAAAATTAAAGAAAAAAATACTCTCTGGAACAGTGATTTTTCATCCTTTTTTGTACCGCGGAACACTTTTTTCAATTTAAAATTGTGGCGGAACTCCAAACGAGATTTTTGAAAATAAACTATATTATGCAATTAACTGACGTCGATCATTTCGGCATGAAAATATAATACCGAAATCAATAATATAGTCAACTTGTCAACTTTAGCTGGGAAAGACGTGACACATTCCGATTCAGAGCTACAAATAAATGTTTTTGCAAGTTTGCTCATGAATCCTATGATTACGGTAGCTAGAAACAGAAATGGTATTTTATTGTGATATTTAGGTCTGTTTCGATGATTTTCAAATATTTTATTCTGTAATTGTGGAGAGACAAACACGCAGCTCTTTCTCAACAGCTCTCAATCTCTCGCGTTTTTTTTTTATACGCAACAGGAGTTCAGAAAGAAGGTCGGAGGTCGATTTGGAAATTATTAGAAACAATGAAAATTGGCAGCAAAGCGATTTTTACTGTTTGATTTCGTCATTATCGCTACTTTTTTTGCCCCGAACGTTTTCATATTACCACCTTTGTTGTTCTTGTGCGCACGTATTCATTCTTGCCGATCGGCGGAGATCGAAGTTTCAAATTTTTGTAGAATTATATGCGTTCACATCGGCGACAGATGTTAATGACATTAAGGAGCGCTTTTAAATTCCAATTTCATTCTAACTTTTATCTTTTGCGCTGTCTTGGATCTAACTCATCGCCGTTGGCAAATTAAACGTCCCAGTTTTAAGCGAATAATATTATCGCACACATTTATTGAGACGGTAATTGAGTTTCTTATGGTCCATACTGGTGTCAGTGTTATTTCCGGAATAAATCAATTAGATACTGTGATGAGATAAATCTGTGATTACGTGAATCCTGAATGTTGATTTAAAAGCTGAAATAAAGGCATTTCTACGTGGTCATTAGGCGAGATGACGATGAAGAGCACTTCTTTAACGATATCTTACATGCGCGACCTGATGCCAAAAAAATTGCTTGGTGCTGAATTGCCCAATTGCTTTTGTGCTGATTAGAATTAATCACCTCGAGTTAACGTTTTCTTTTCCAACAAAACAATACCGCGACCATTATCATAGATAAAATCGTTACCGAGAAATTCACAATTTTATTTACGGAATTTGCTAATTCAACACTTCACTTGACGATTTTGATGATGCCACGCCTAATTATTACAGCAAGAAAAGCTTCAAAATGCAACGAATGTAATCTACTCCGATGATGACGCAATCCATAGTCGAGTATAGTGGTCACATTTTTGAAACATTATTTGGTCAAGAATGGAATGGAACACTAAAAAAAGGGAAGAAGATAAAGTCCATTAAAAGGGAATATGGCCTGTCATTTCTTATCTGGTTACAAGTTTTTTATACCGACTTTCCAAAACTCTGACTCCCCGTTTTCAAATCGACGCTATTTATATTATTCAAATGACGTCATAATACCTCGAAAGAGCGATTTTTCGCAGAACACCTGGATGTCTCTCGCGGAACACCAGTTGAAAATCACTGCTCTGGAGGACCAATAAGCTAAAATATCTCGTTGAAAAAAACACTATAAACTATGATTTACCTTGTTTATTTGTTATCTGACCTCAAATGTTTTTGTAAACTGGGTGGGTATATATTACTGCGAATAAAAAGTTTAGGGACCACTGATATAGACCATGATAATTTACAGATACATTTCTGCGCTTAGTCGGATTCTTTTTTTAGTATGATACTATTTTGTGGAAAAAAACAAGTGAATTCTACGCAGAATAATCAGAACCATGTTATCAATAACGTAATACCCGTATAAATAAAACGTAAGAAATATAGACAAACCCGTGTATTTATACTATTGCGTCATTTATATAGATGTATACACATAATAACCTAACATATTAGTACCTGCAATCAACGATATAGCAATAGGAAATATATTTCTAGATTCAGACAGTTATGAACATGAACGAAGTATTACCAATAGGATTTACGGCTATATTGATACGTTACAGCAGTGGTTTTCAAAGTGGGCGTCGTAATTTTTTTTTTTGCGGAATCTCTTTTGCGGCGCGTAGAAAAAGTAATAATACAAGCGTGAAAATGATACTAAACAAGAAAAGGCTAAAAACGCAAGTATGACGTAGGCTACATTGACTTTGGATCGTTCAACAAGTAAAGCTACGTGATTTTTGTTGCAACTGGGAATGCGATGATACTAAATGCCGTTTGGGCTTATTAGATAAAATGTTTCACTGGCCAACATCTTGCTTCAACAATACATTGCTGCTTTTCTTCGCCGTTTTTGAATGGAATCGATGTAAAAAGAAATTTGGATTTTCTTCAATAAGGATTATCCTTCATTGGTAAAAAAAGCGTTGCGCACTCTGATCCCTTTTGCGACTTCGTATTCATGCGAATCAGGTTTTGCGACCATTGTCGTAATACGCACAAAATATCGATCTCGAGTGAGAGAGAAATTCGTGCGGCTCTCACAAATCTTACCAAGTAACAGTTGTAAAAAGACGCAAGTATTCCCATTCCATTAAATGCAATTTCACTGACTTTGGTTTAGTTTTCTTTGATCGTTTAAAAAACTCATTGCAAAAAAGGTCCTTTATTGGAAGGTATTAATACGGTTTCCACGAAGAGTCGCAACTTGAGCATATTTTTTGGAGGGTGTCACAATACGAAGAAGTTTGAGAACCACTGCGTTACAGTAGCGCCACTGGAAACGATATTTTAGTTCGGGGCTTGCATGGCGTGGTTAACCAGTGGCAAATGGTATAGAATTCACATTGATACACTCGGTTGAAATTACTTATATAACATCGTTATTGAAAAGGTAAAGTAATTCTAGCTTGGAACACGAATGACACGGTTAACTGGTTACTACCATGGTCATAGACCATTATACTTTCAAATTACATATATAAGATTAGCCAGATTGGCCCATAAAATTAAATCAATAATTCTATGCAAGATAATAATGACTATGCTATCAATAAAAGAAGGCAATATACATATAAATATGACACAGGATATATAGACATCCTTGTATCCGCAAAACTCAGTGTGTACTCAATTTAATTCATTATACATAGAAATGAGTTTCAATGTTTTAGAATTAATGATTTCCTCTCTATATTATTATTGATACAATGCTGTTCTAGCAGTTAGGTAGACGTTTTCGAAGGAGGATTCAAGGATAAATTGATAAAAAAGTACTGGTACTTATATCTTGAGTAGAATTTTTTTTCATAAGTATAGTATAGCTATGAAAATATTTTTACGAATTGTGGTAATTACAATGTAACTCTTGTTATGAAAATGCTCGCCACACCTCAAAAATACCTAGCTAGCAATAAGCTACATATAACAAATATTATGTTTCATTCAAAAATACCTTGAAAATACGGGGATGGAATGTAAATATCCAAAAAATGCACGAATAAGTCCAACAAACAAAAAATAGATTTAATTAGCTACATGCCCCTTCAAAATTGTCTACGCCCCTTTTGCAAATCGCGCCCCACCCTTTGAGAACCATTGCCCCAGTGAATAATTGCTGATACCATTAAATTTCATGCCAACGATACTAAGAAATGAACACCGGTCCGGTTCTAAAGACTTTGTCATATAAAATTATTAGCGCGCATTGGTGCCTAAACTAACAGTATTACTGCAAACACAAGGGAAAAAGTTCCTTCTCAACAATGACGAAAATTTGACAAAATTTGGAACAAAGTAATGCAAGTTTTATTCCGAATATTAGGCGGTAAAATGACAAAAACACGGTTTTTTATTGCTAAAATTCATTCTTGTCTTATTCGCTTATTAGCCAGAAAAAAAAACGATAGTTGTCCGAATCATGATATTATAAAGTATTTGGGGGGGTTTCCAAAAAAAATTCCATTTGACAGACAATTTCCATTTACGTATCCATATTTAGTTTTTGGCCATTCGGAAGCGTTGCCACAAAATCTTAATATGGTGAGCTGGAGTGAATATTTAATTATTAGATGCAAACAGCTAATTTTCAAAGAGATGCTAAAATTGTACAATATTCTGCCTAAAACTCAGCTATTAAACATGTACAACGATACTTCAAACACTTTTACGAAAATTTCTTCCCTGGTCTATTAAGGCATAGGTTCTCAAAGTGCTCCGTGGGAGAAACTTAGGCGCTCCGATTACTTAATAAAATACTGACTCGTCCAATTTTGTGACTGTCCAAAGAAGTAATAACACTAATAAAATTTGACATCAGTAGTGTCGAAATATGACAACGAGCGCAAATTCAAATGTGACATTATATATAAGTAAGATCGCAGAGGATAAAAAGTTATCTCTCGAGTAAAATATTCAATTCATAGCCGGTGCGAGCATTCAAAATACCTTGTCATAGTAATTTATTTGTGTTCTTCGTTACTCGAATTTTAGTCGGGAAAACTTTTACGATTATTTAATAAATGAAAAATCGCTATTTGAAAATTGCACGAAATACGTTCCAAACTGCCAACTATAAGTAGACCGGAATCGTATTTTGAAGTTAATCAAATTTGATTTGTTTTTTCGGCACTCAAAATTATTTTAAAGATATCGACAAAATACGAACGATTGTAATTTAAAATATTGCAAAAAAAAAAATGTTCGATATATTTTGCATTAATTATCTTATATATCGTCACATACAGAGAAAAAGTCGTATTGGCTCCATCGGTAGTTTCAAAATAGACAAAAGGTACATCGCGCGAACAATTTACTGTGTTTCCATTTCAGTTCCTATATGGTATACATTTTGAAGAAATCCTAACATAACACAAATTTACAATGTCTGAAAAGCGTTTTCAATCTGCTGTGAGACTGCTAGAACAAAACTTATGGTGATATCTTCCGTTTATATTTTAGTTTTAATATTGTATAATGCCGGTTTTCAATTAAGAAATTGGGTTGCAAATTCACCTGGTATTAAGCCTATTAAAATGTTTAGCATTTAAATTAAGTAAAGTAATTTTAACTTATTTAGGAATAGTAATAGATACCAATTTTAAAATTGATTGTGGGGATCCGTGAATAGTGGTGATGAATGTAAATTAGAAAGATTCAAAAGATTTTAATAACATACTTGCTCTTTAGACTCGAGGCAGCCACGTCTCTCAGTGATGCATAATCGGACGAATAACCCCGCATGTCTTTAGATATAATGATGAATTGTCTTTCCCTCTTTCAAGAAGTGTTTCAGAAAGCTGAAATTTATTTGAGATAATGAAATGTAGGTAAATTTTGTATGATATTGATTTGAATTATATATAGATGTTCGAACTACGTCATTATTAAGTTTTGGGTTTATAAGTTACAGAAAATGTAATTTGACAGGAGCACAGAGAAACTATGCTTATACTTTAGAGTTTAGATACATAAAAATGAAAATATTAATTTTCAGTTCATTAACAAATTATTCACAGATTTCCCCCTAAATTATAAATATTACTTTGGAATGATTTGTCAGCGTATAATATTGCAACACATCATATAAAATATATTTATATTCATGAAGAGCACGTTGAAAATACGGCTACATATTCAAGAAATGAAAATATCAAAAATAAGGCGGTAAGATAAAATCTAACAAATTTTTCCTTTACGCCCCTCAAAAAATCAATAAATATTACTTATTTTGAATGATCTGTCAGTGTGCTATGTGGTATCTCATTATCTAAATCTTAAATAGGTAATAGTTTATTAGTGTGTTATATTTTACCTTCAAGTTCTCTATAGTCTTTCCCTCCCAGCAACTTCCTGAAAATATAGGTCAATAAATAACTTCAGCCACAGACATTGTAGACATATATTTATATATATATATAAATAAGAACAGGACAGATTATTACTACGGAATAAACGATAAGGAAATAAGAATTATATTTCCAGATTCGAAAACTTATGAACATGGGACGGTATGATTACTGAGACTACTAGCAACGGATATATAGGCTGACTATAGTAGATTTACAATTTGGTGGGATCTCATGTATATAGTGATCTTTAAACTGGTTATCGAGCAGCGACACCCAAGTTTCTAATATCTAATTAAAAAAGTAAGAATTCCAGAGATTTGAAACTACTATATCTTATATATTATATATATTGACGGTGTGTGCCGTATAAACGATTCAACTAACACCATTTAGTAGAGATTATAAACGAGAGTTTATATGAATTAAGCTCTTCACACGTGATTAGGCATAACACGACGTGACCTGCACCAACAATAGGGAAAATATGACATATATTTCCATGTCTCTAAATTTAAACAGTCATGAACCTATGAATACTTTTACCAAGGGGATATGGACCAAAAAAATGTTTACACTTGGTTGAATATAATTTACACAGTATCGTTTTTGAAAATTTTAGTTGGGATACGAGTTCTTTAAGGTGTAAGATTAACGGCTATCTTAATACACTTAGTATGACTCACTCTTATAATATCATTATTGGAAATTTGCGGCGATTTCAGTTTGAAGTATAGTTGGGAACATCAATGACATGGTTATCAACTGTTTACTACCAGAGCGTGCAGGTCACGATGAGCTACAGTTAAATTTAAGAAATTAGTCTTGATTACCTTTACCATTTGTGGCAAAAACGCTCATCAGATTAATAAAAAAGGCCAGGACTACGATTTCAACAAATTAGGCATATTAGTGTGTATATAGGCACCCTATTATAAACAACAAGGTAAACAATGAGTTTTAATATTTGCATGGTTATTAAGTTGGGGTTGTGTTTTAACCGAATTGCACTCAACGAGGCATAGTTCAAATCCTTTCAGTATCTCTGCAGATATACACTGCTGGATTAACTTATAGTATCACTTTAAAAAAATTCACTGTTTGTAGTAATCACAACGTGACGCCCTATTGCGATGAAACGCCTTTTATTTATGCTGACCCAATGAACTTTACCTAAACTGACATTACAAGATAGTAATTGGTCTTTCGGTTTGGACGATTAAACGAAACAACAGCAGATGGGACAACACAGCAGTTAGCCCCTGAACGTGCAGCGCTATACTGACTACGCCATTTTTCACCGGATATTGCTACAGTTAAATTGTAGTACAGAATAGTTAATTTCGCGATTATACTCAAAATATTTTAAAAGTAATAATTTGTCTGTCGATTTCCCGAAAAAAAAATACAACATATTATTTATTTATAGACATGTATATTGAAAGATTTCAAATGATATGATTACATACTTGCTCTTCAGACTTGATAGGCCTCCATCTCACTCAGTGATGAAAATCTGACACTTGACGAATTTCTTTTGGTGCAATGATAAATTGTTCTGTCGACTTTCAAGCAGTGTTTTAAAACGCTGAAAATCAATATATAGATCGTGATTTTGTGTAAGCCAATTCTAAATTTGAATTAAACTAAATTTCGTTGAGCCAACTATGCCATTTTCAGGTAGTTAATTCCCACAAATGTTATTTGACAGAGACACTACAAAGCTATGCTTATGCTAAAGATACAAAAAACCAACTATGTAATTCAATTGAGGTCATTTTCAACTATGTCGCTGATTTCACCAAAATTACATCCTTCAGTTAAAATGATATGTTAGTGTATCATATTGTACCTCATTTTGTATTGTTAAAGTGAGACTCTTTTCTGAATATTTTCTTCTAAAAATATACGTAAGTTTTAATAAAATACGTAACGGGTAAATTTCGACATTTGATTTCATAAAATTTAAAATTTAGAAAATTTAGACGGATAGACGAATAAAATTTATTCAGCGATTGACATTAAATTTCAAATATAAACTCTATAACATATCAGGTGTAGTCTTCAAACTGCACAAATTGCAAATATTACAATACCAATAAAATACCCAATGAATTTATTTAACTCTTTCATGGAGTATATGACTAATTAATTACCTCTGATCAGTAATTTGTAGCATTATCACATTGTTCACGGTATAGAGATCGCAAACTGGGGATCGCTATCCAGCAGGGAAGCGCGCAACGAATTTTAGGGGTCGCAAAGAGTACACCAATTTGATACAAGATACTATATTTATAGTACTTTTTTGGACTTCTGCTTCGAAACAAAATTATTAAAGCTTGTGCAAAATCTAAATCTTACAATTTCGATAGAATGCACAGGATCAAAAAAGCGGCATAACAATGTTCGGACCTCCTGAAGTATGCGCACCAAGATGGCGCACAACCTGAACTCAGGTCGTGTACCTGGTTAGGGTTCAGGTTATGCGACATTTTGGTGCGCATACATCAGGAGCACCCAATGTTGGCTCGCATCGAACTATTTAGCATTTTAAACCCAGTAGTATCTGACTTTTTTGGAATTTTGAATCGAAATACAATTAAACTTGTGAAAATATAAATCTTACAATTTCTAGAGAAAACACATGATCAGATAAGTGGCATAACAATGCTGACTCTGATCGCAAGACCAGAGACGCGGTGCGCTCGCATCGAATTTTTTAGCATTTTGCTAAACAGGAATCAATAGGCGTCGGAAGTCAAATAAAATGTTCAAATAATACGTACTTGTAATATTCCTCGTCCGTTAGTTCGTGTCTTTGAATCTTTAACTTTCAATATTTCTTCATCTGAAAAAAGTTAAGATATTAATAAATAAACTGTCGCAGAAATGTAGCTAGCATAATCAATGGACAGTGGGACTGAATCTATCGGATCTTTTGCACAAAGCTCCCGCCACGTTTTAAAATGACATATTAGTAATTATCCATTTGGGGTTAGGAATGATTTAGAAATTTGAATTTCCAGTGCAATCTGCATTTCTAACTTAAACTGGATAATTACTAATTCTCCTATTTTGATCGTTGGTAGGGTCTTTGTACAAAGATCCAATCCATACACAATAATATATTAAAGTAAAAAGGCTATGGCGAATCTCTATTAAACCATGGATTTTGCGCTGCATTTGCAAAAGTTTTGAAAGTAATGCATTACATTCATGTTAAGCGTACTATGTTGAATGCAGCTTACGTAGTTACGTAGATCAATGTGTTACGTTTGAGTTTCTTCATGATAAGCTTATGTATTGTCATATAGGTTTTAAGTTTGGCCTATTTGTGAGAAAACGATGGAACCCGCTGTTAGTGAGTTGGATGCAGAAGAGAATCATCCATCAATCTAGACTTCTGTATTAGTTAATAAGTCCAAGTCGTATAGGCCCAAAAACCTCTAATTTACCACTTATACAATAGTAAATTGAAAGCAATATAATAGCAATGAAAACAATGAGTATAAAGAACATTTAGCTCACCTCAATATTGTTTCGAACTCGCTGTCCTAACCCAACAGTCAGCCTATCCATACATCCTAAACAAAATCAAATCTTATCCTATCACGAACATTTGTGACTGACTGAAAGCGATGTCGCTTGTGGCTTCCCGCGCAAAAATATCTGACGAAAAAAGCTATCCGATTGTTGGTAATCAAATGTTTTTACCTGATTACTTTAATTACTCCAGGTTGTCGTTACGAGCCGGATCACGCTTCTGACGCGTGATCTCAAAGTTGCAGAATGCAAATGGCGGTTGGATTTGCTTTATTCATAGTATAATACCTAGTTCACAGTAATATTCTCAGGATCTTTTGTAACAAGCCCCGCCCCAAAACAACACCCCGCCAACGCTCGAATTAAATAAAAATAGTACTTATTCAGTTAAGGTGAGGGATGCAGATTCAGCCGGAAATTCAAATTTTCGAATCGTTCTAACCCAAAACCCTAAATGCATAATTCCTCATTTTTAATTTTAAAACTTGACAGGGGTGTTTAGCTCAGATCACACATTTTAGCATCAGTGACGGGAGCTTAGTACAGAGAATCCAGCAATTCCATTACATTTGTCTGTTTACATTTGTCGAGTTAAACGCGCACGTGAATGCCATCAAAAATGTAACCGTCCTACAACTCAATGAAAGAATAACGGCGTGTACAGGTTCAGCGTTATATCAATGCATTCTCTGCATTGGCGTACAAATCTTAGCTCATTAACTGGCGCAGCCAAGAATACTTTTAAGTTTTCTTACTATAACGTGCGGGCGATGTCGTTAAAATGGAGGTCATAATGTGACGTTGTTTCGATGCCTACTATATAGTAATTTCTTCGCCCAAACCAAACGGCGGAGACATAACATCAGCAACAGGATTAATCACGGTTCTATGTGAAGTAAATAATTGACTGCTCAAGACAAGAGCATACCGACGACAACAACTGATGATATATAGATCAACTATTCGAGACCATTCAAATATTTGGTGTTATGGAGCTCGTGAAAAGGTGGACTGTTATTGACGTAGCCCCACAATAAGAACGTAACAAAAACAAATTGTTACTTAGCGATCAATATTGATGGGTGAATTGAAATTACTCTATTTAATACCTCGGATGTATTTGCTGCTGCTTAAATTTTATTAATGCCATTTTGAGTAGACGAATAGATCGCGGAGACCTTAGGTCCGTTTAAAGCACTTTGAGTCTGTCTCTAGATTAGACCTCTTGGTAAAGAACGATCATGATACAGGTATGTAAGGCCGTGAAGAACAATCCTGAGATTTCAACACCCAGGGGAAGGGTATACACGTATTATAATGTATTTAGTATCTATGTCAGCCAGTGCACTGCAGCTGACTACGTTTGCGTTGAGTGGCGCATCGTGCTAAGCCCTAGGAATGCGCTTGATTTCTAACCTAAGACTACCCCGCTTAGATTCGCAGGTTCAAATCCCGTAGGGGATAATTTAGTACCAGAGGATTGCTGGCGGCTTCCTCCCGCCACCCCTACCCCAAGCCACAGAACACTTGCACTTTTTAGGTCGCTTCGCGGAACACCAAAAATGAAATTGATAAAGAAAAATGATTGCTAAATGCGCCGCGAATACCTAAAATATGATTGGATATTTTTGTTTTGTTTTTTAATTTAAATGCTGGGTATATGAATTAATAAATTTTTTCACCTTTCTATGTCGATTACTTTTCATTACGTAGTGTGTGCCTTTAATGTTACGTAATAATGGAGTACTTTTATTTATCTGCTCAATCTATTATTATTTATCCACTGAATCGAGTTTAGCAAACATAAGTAATTTTTTCCGCATTTTAAAGTGTAACCAGGCAGAGGTGGAGGAAGAAAAGTTGACCTTTTGCCATTATCCTTTAGGCATACATGTTTACCTACAGCAAAACCAAAGCTGTAAACTTGATATTGAACTTGACAATCAAAAAGCTAGGCCGACGGTTAACGAAAATGCCACCACCCGCAAAAAGTTTGTCAGCTTTAGGCCGACGGTGACGCGATATTCAACAGGCGTTGGGCGACAACTTTACGATGACGTGATTGACATGGCGACCAATTTAGCCCTAAGCGAACGCCATATAAAAAAGATGTTTTCTTGTAGGCTTTCCCACTACCGGAGGAAAAAATCTCATTATGTATAATTTTTGCAGCCATAGATTAAACATTTACATAAAGTCATCAGCTGCACGAAACTAGGGCTCAAAGTCTTAACTTCATAACTTTGGCCGCGAGTAGGGCTAGCCTAAATTTTACTGGTTGGCAAAATTGGCCCGACTTCGCTCAGTTGGATGATTCGTGTCAACCATAACATCGACTGATGGATTTCATTAATCATCTTGCACAATTTCATTGATCATTTGAAGGCTCTTTCCCAACTTTCCAAGCTAAGGAAGAACGCAAGAGAATCGATTCCGGCTCATTACAAGTTGAAGCAGTGAGGAAAGCTTACTTGTGCTTTTATGGGTTTCGCTTTGGGTAGGATCTTCATATAAGCGCGACAATGGATAATGTATATTTAATACACTGACTTGTAAAGATCCATTTGTACACTCAGTGTCCAATGAAAGGATGAGCTGAAAAAGCCTAACTTGGTAACATCACGCGCACTCACTCAGAAATACAGAAGACCGATATCTGAGCAAAGTTACAGGCCAACACACTAAACTGCCAAGAAAGACTATAAAAATACATGATATACTCGACATAGTCGACCACATGTTGGAAGTACAGTAAGTTGGTCTCGCGCAATCCAACTCGTAATCCATTTAGATTCGCCAATATTATAAAACTTACGACACTTGCATAAATATAATTTTGTGTCTACAGTATTAGATTTTCTATATGTAGCCTACTATTCAAACAACTGAACTATCGCACTATTGAATTCCTCGGGCCCCTTAAATGTTCCACTGGGATTATGCTTCACCAAAAAAAAAAAAAAATTCAAAACCACTGGGTTGCATCAATAAATGATTCCATGTTTGATAACTTGACTAACTGGACAGCATAACCGATTTTTAATCGCATAACCCACACGAACTGGTAACCTGGAAAAAGGGCGTGGTACTCAGGTTTGATTACGCAGTCATTTCGGCTTTCATCACCCCCACCGGATTGTGTGTGGAAATGCTTTTTATTAAATTTTATATTTTATTTTTTTTTGGAACTTCATCGCTTTTGGCAGAACCCAAAAATCAAAAATACCCTAGAAGAGTGAGTAATTTGATACATAACATTATCACATTGCACCAAAACTTGTAGGGTCACATTTTTGCCAGTACAGCCATAGACCACTTGTAACACTATCACCCTTGTGTGGTGCATACCATATATGTACACACCCTTTAAACTTGACCATTTCCCCGTTTTATAGTATATATGTGGTATCATCACTCAATGGTATTGTACTTAGATCCAAATTCTTAAACTTATTACTATATTTACATGCAGTGTGTTTCATGTTGTGTTGTGTCTGTATTTATATAGATGTTGTTTTGTTATACAAACTCCTTTGTACACACAGTTTTGGATACTCCACCCTTACCTCTGTTACCAAAACCACCCACCCTCCTTGCACAACTGTCTGTATAAAGGACCATATTATACGTATTTGATGTACCGTAATATAATTCATACATATCAAAAAGGGGGTATGACGCACATTCGTGTTTTAGGCCAGTATGATCTTGTGCATACATACCGTATTCAGTATTTATAATTACTAATTCTTTTATATTGCTTTTACGAGACGAATAAACATACATACATACACCGGACCAATATGTGGATCCTATCCCTTTCTTACAAACTTTTAGTAATAATACACAATAAACATATATAACCGCACGAACAAACGCAGCATGTTAATTACCGAATTTGCCTCGACGAAAATCTGCCTATAAGTAATATTTTGACGGCGGTGTCCTCGTCAGTCACCGTAGCGCAGGGGTAGCGACTAGGTGCCGCTGAGCGTAAGTCTTTGGAGGATGAATTGATAGTAAGCCCCAAAACAGCCAAATATCAATGAATAGCTCTAGAATAGAGCAAAATAGTATTGAAAAAGACGTTCTTACCACTTTGTGTCTAACTTTAAATGACATGAAATCGTTTGTTTCAAAATTTCGGATCTTAGGGCATAAAATAAACACACTCGCTACCACTCAAAATTAAAAAAAAAGATTGCGCAAGAAATTCCAATTTTCAAATCATTCCTAACACTAACTAGATAAATACCAATTTTCAAACGATGCGGACCGTTTGCGTGTAAAGCGAACGTGATGACCACTACACTACAGAAACGCATACGCCGGAGGGTCATATTAAAATGAACAATACTCTTGGGAGACTTCTTATAGGGAAACGTATACACCCGTGGTTCGTGAAATCGGCTTGAAACCGACCCTGATGTCTTTCCGTAGTGTAGTGGTCATCGCGTTTGCAAACGGTCCTTCCAAAGTGAGAAACATGTTTTCCTGTTAACATTTCGCTCTAGCCTAAAATCTTTGACGGATCTCGTTCATCGCCGTAAGAAATAGTGCATATTATGAACTTGGGTATCCTTTTTAAAGTATAAATTAAACCTTCGTGGTAAATTTTTACTTCCTCCTAATATCTCGAAATACTTTTAAGATGAAATGAATATTTACTCGAACAATCGATAATAACCGAATGTGTTTTTATCATAATTATCACACATTTAAGAAAAATGGGTTGAAATGCTGAAAGGAATCAGTTGTTAAAAACATCTCAAATACAATGAGTAATTAAAGTTTACCTTCAGTGGGAAGTATTGCGGTAAACTTATAAATGAATATAGTTGTCAAATCACCGACTTTTTTTTTAATTCTAGATAAGTAATTTTATCCGTTGCTAAAACGTGGAGATAATGAAGATAGACATTTCAAATGTCAAGTTGCTCAATTTAAAGCGTAAAAGTGTGGAATCGAGTAATATATGAACCGATTAAAATGAACAGGAGACGGATTAAAATATGCAGTGGATCTTGAGAAGACTTCGAAGTTTTTTAAAAACTCAAATAACACGCATATGTAGTTACCACACACCCTGCCTCTATACACAGCTGTTGTGAATTAAGTATTTTAGGTTCGAAACCTGCTTGGTCTAGCAGTATATTCCTACCAAGCCGCAAGTTTCAGATTTTTACGTAAGAGTTACAGTTTCCGTGAAGCTTCGTTCTGAGTGGAAATACGAAACACCGTGAGAAAATGACCGCGGAGACTTATCATAACTACATTCTCATTCGTCACATATACAAATCGTTACGTTGTAAACGACCCATCCAACGTGAATCTAGACCGCTAGGGTTGATATCTAACTTTTAAGTGTTTCCTCTTTCATGTCATTTATTTTGCCGTCGTATCTATTGTGCAAGGCTGGCTGCATTCTGCATTATTAAACACGTTAGTGGACATAACGATCGTTTTGTTATTATGTTGTTGTTGTACTTGTTCTTTGTAACAGAAAATTCAGTGCTGTATGGGATTCGTTTCTTCATGTGATATGATGTCATCACAATTTTGCCACTATGTTGCGCTATGTGCTCATAAATTTGAGCATAACTCTCTTGTTTATCGCCATTTGATTTTTCACAGCATACTCAATTATAAATTTTTACCCACTGTCTAATGAACACAATTGCTACGACACCGTCACTCCCACCACTTCAAGGCAAACCATATGCTTATTTTGTCTCATATTCTTTTGAACGATGTATAGGACTGAAAAAGTGCAGAAACGAAACATTTAGTGAACTTGCAAACAGCTGTGAAGTTAATATCTCATGTTCGGTAAACAAAGGTTTAGAATTCGAAGTTTTATAAATATTTTCATATTCAGCAAAAGAATAATTCGGATTTTACAATTGCGGTAAATTTCGTATTTGACAAACAAACATTTCAAAATCTAAGTTTTGTGATGAAGTTTTTATTTCGTGTTGCAGTCCTAACCAATTACAATTCTTATTTCTACGCCGTGATTATCTTGTTAAAACGTGTAAAAACAATAAAAAACCGTCAAAAAGCACTAGAAACCTTGCTAAAAAGGCCAAAAATGTATCAGAAGTTCGCTCAACTTCATTTGTCTCTTGTAACTTTGCTCAGAGATCATTGTTCTATATTTTTTAGTGATGCGCGTAACTTTGCTTTCAGTAAATTTGCTTATACAAACACACACACTTTGCTCTGATTGCATATAGAAGGAATGCACAAACTTCATGTGCGGCAAGCACCCTAATTATCATACACGAGTAGCAGACGTAAACTAACTCTTCGCTATATTTATCTCGGGAACTGAATGCCAAGCCCTGTATTATCCCCAAGATTAACAACTGAATAAAAAAAAATATGGCTATGTACTGATTTATATTCTTCGACTAAAGTTGTAAATTGATGATGTTTTAGTCTTTCTTGATATAATTCCTACACTTTACCACAATTTTCACATTACTTGAATTTCGAATACAATTTATTGGAATGGTCATGATCACAAATGTACTGATTGACTCGACATGGTTTGCAATACGTTAATCATTGTTATCAGATTTCCTATTTCCAGAGGTAAATAGTATCTTGTGCTACTATAATAGAAACCAGTCGAACTTTACATATATTATTGCGATTTTGAGAAAATCCATAAAATGCACTGCGATTAATACTTCAGCCTTCTCCTCTTATGGAATTAGTTTGAAACGAGCACGCCAAAACCTGACAAAAATAGCACGTGGTGACTCAGTATTCTAAATTACCAAAATTATGTTGAAACCAATGCACCCATCGAAAATATTCATAACGATCGGTTGTAAAATAGCAAATATGCAATTTATATATATGTATTCCTATTTTATTGATTTGATCGACAACACGGGGTTATTTTCGCTGTACTTGGGCGACGGTAATATTTGGGCCACATTTTGCTGTCGCACAAATAGATTGGACTTTATTTTCTTTATGAGCAGAAAGTGTGAAAATTTTTGTGATTCTGGTTCTTGTCGACAGTTTCTAGGCCCAGCTATCTATCTTGTAGTTGTTTTTGCTAAGTTGGGGCTACAAATATATATCATGATTTCTCTTTTTAGACCCGGTTATCTTTTGACAAGATTTTGAGGATTAACAGGGAAATTTTTTCGCTATCGTATTGTATTCCAATAATTCGCTGGAAACTTATCTGGAACTTGGAGTACTGTTATGGTAAATTTCACCCTAAATGTGCAAACTTGCAGACTGGACCTATTACGTCATATATAGTATGTATCTGCTTAGTCAGGAGCGATGAGAAGTCGGTATTAGTTATCGATTCAAATAAAGGATAAATTCAGTCGGATCTTGCTCGCCTTACCGTACTTGGTAAGGATTTCCCATAATTAATCGAATTGATGGGGATATCACTTCAAGTGTGCTAAGTATCTCACTATCTAATTATGGCAGCCATGAGAATATATGGAGCAAACATAATAATCCTCTCCAGAGTGACAGAATAGAGTCTTTTCGTGATATTATTAGGAGTGTTTATAGAGTTTCTTTTCAGGGTTTTGCTGATATATCAATTCAATGGACCATATATAAAAAACTTCATTATGTTGTTTTGTTCTGCCAGCTAATATTTAGTAAGTTGCATAATAATAGTTTTATTTCAACTCCTGGATATGAATCACTGTTTGCCACAACTTGTGAATGAAGTTGCCAAAGTTCAATTCGTTACTTGAAGGTGAATATAATTTATTGAACAACTATCATAATGTCAAATATTCATTAGTTTCATAGACACCCTATTAGTTTTTGTTTTGAGCATTAAAGATTAAGTTTTTCAAACCAATCAATTCTGTACATTCTAGCATTGCTCAATCAGAAAATGAACTAATAATACATATGATAACAATTTTTGATTTGGCAACATATTCCATATTCTTAACAACATGCAACAAAAAGCGGCGACGTCGTCCCATAAACTGGTACCTATCTATATCGATAAATGAATATGAAACATTCAGTACTCCTGAAGTATGTGAACCAAGATGGCGGACACCGGAACATTCTATGTGTACAACGTTAGGGTTAGGCCATAATTTCAGGAACAAATACTACGGGACTCACTTGGGTATTCCCCGACCTTGTAATAGAACTAAGGAAAATTAGAATGCAATTATGGCCTAATCCTAACCTGGTACACATACTACGTACCGGTGTCCGCCATCTTGGTTCACATATTTCTGGAGCGCCAAACATTCATACCGGTACATTATTATATTTTCCCAAACCAAATCAACAAAATCATTTTTTTGCTGAAGATGCATTTTAGATCAAATAACGTTAGCGTGGTTTTCCTAATCGCAGATGTGGTGAATTACGATGCTAACAAGAAAACAGACAAAAAACAAAGCGCTTTGCTTCCATTTCGAGGGTTTAATAAATGAAAGACGTTAAAGCGGTTCAATAGATGATTGAAGAAATATGTGCTTCATTGTACAGTATATAAGATAATTCGGAGTCATTCAAAAACATGTGGAAGGAAAGATTAGAATTCGGTGAGAATAAAACTAGTAAATATCGCAAGAAAAATCATATGGTTGATCTGAAAAAAGAAGTTGTTCAGCAAATATCGGAAAAAAGACATATTGGCCGAATATCCACAAACCGTTGGTATGATTGGAAAGTTATTTATCAGCCAAACCCCTCTTGTGCACTATAAAAGTTTATCTATTACCATTCATGAATATAAGTGATATAGCATTGTAAGCTGGCCTCTAAGTGAGTGTTGATTCTGAGTATGCCAACAAAACTACAATCGAAATCGGTGCGAGCCTGGTAAAATATGTTGGTGATCGACAAGGAATGTCTTTTTTTAACATCTGTATCTAATTCTCAAACTCAAAATTTATGTACCTATACATGTACCTTATGCTTTATGAGGAAGTGAATAAGCGATTGGTGTGGAACTAAAAGTAATTGAGAAATAAATTTACTCTTACATTCTCTTTTAAAGATACTCAGGTTATTTTCTAATATGTAATATCGCCCCTCTTACCTAAGTTTCTGATAATGCATCTTTCAATTGGTTTTTAAATTCTTTAAAATTTCGGCACGAAACACGCGCACCAATTTTTGATCTACATATTGATTTTCCCTTGTCTTAAAAATGAAACTGGATTCTGAAACCATGCCCATTTTGGCAAATGAATATAGGTTATTTTTATTCATTTTGTAAAAATTGTTCGAAATACCTTCATAACGTTTCTGAACTTTGAATCGCCGACAACGAAATACTAGAAAAAGTGTGGTGCGTGATATATAGCGGTCATCGTGATATTTATTCTTGATTACTGTGTACTTTTACTGGGATTTTTCAGCATTGTTGTAAACACATAATATTAATTACATTAACTGGCGTAACTATTTTCCGACTATTAAATAAGCAAATCAGTTAATGGCCTATACACTGTGGACTAATTCGGACGCATCCCACTCAGATATATATATTGCCTGAAATTGAAATTCAGATTAAAAAGATCTACTTAGCTCTTGAAATTTTTCTAACGAACTGGAACTCTGGCATATTTAAAAGCTCATGTTATTCTTTTAGCGACAGCATTCCTAATTAAACAAATGGGGTACAATTTGTTGCTGAGACTTGTGGCAACGCAGGAATTAGGACACGTCTATGTACGGAAAGTCTGAATTGCTCCTGACGATGCCGAGTTATTTCGTTTTCCACCCCCATTCCCTCTGTTCTCCCGTTTTAAATATATAATTATGCAACTTACGGTCATCAGAACACGAAATATTGCATTTATTAGGAAAAGTTTCTTGTAATGGTAAAAGTTTTCTGGAAATGGTAACTATATTTGAAAGAATATATTTTATTTCAAAGAACGGGTAATTATTCAGGTGATGGTTCGATTTAATGGTGGGAGGTACCAAAATACAACGTGTAGTTTTAACTTGCTCATATAAATACTTTCAATTGTTAATACAATAAATTATCGCAAAACAACTTAATAATTATGGCGATTTCAAGACCCTCAACATCATGAATCGATATTTTCTAGTTCTTTTGCCTAAAAGTGATGTAAAGCACGTGTAATGCACTTATTATAGACAAATACATTTGAAATCAACAAAAAACGACATCGAACGCACAAAATTGAGATAATCGATGAAACCCTATAGTAACTTCGATATGCGATAATTAGTTTTCTAATCCCATTTATTTGCGAATTTAATGCGTCTCTGAAATACCAAGTGATTGGTATTGACATCATTGGTTTTCATCAAATATATCAAAAGTGATGGCCGAAAAAAACGATAAAAAAATAAATTTAAAATCCAATTTTTTCGAATTTTATTGATGATAACATTTTTAGCTTTCTTATGTTGAAATATATCCGAATATACTAAAAATTTTAATCCAAATGCACTAGAACAAATTTTCCATTTTGTGGTCCGAGGTCATATAGGTAATTGAACCCTTTCCCTTAAGATATAATTATAAAATTCTCACATCGACTAATGCAAAAAAAAATTAAGTTTGACTGAAAATTTGCTCATTTATATGTGTTTGAAGTTTACCTCACGACTTCGTAACTTTCAGCAATAAGTCATTTAACAGATAATCCAATTTATGAAATTATGGAAATTTTGTCATGTGGTATTCAAAACTCCACTATGAACAACTTTCAAAATATTGCTATTAGATCTCTTTTCAGGTTACACTTTGACCTCAATAAAATAGTCTATTCTATTTTTGAAATTGCAATTACTTCGCAAAATATAATTTTGTAGACGATGAGATTTTAGTTCTGAACAATTCCTGAACAATACTTTTCAGTATGTATACTGTCAATTTATTATTTTTCCATGTGTGTCATCTATTACGAGTATAAAAATAATTAAATGAGTAGTCCCATATTTTCATGTGCATGGTCTAATATCGTCTGTTACACGAGAAACTCATTTGTGATTAGGCAACCGAGAGCACTTCAGTTCGAAAGCGCAGTCGGAGTCAGATGTCGTTACGCACGACGAAACTTGATACGAAAGTATATTCGGGGTTTCGGGAACAAACGAACATTTTACAGGGAACTAATCCGTGCCAAACTTGGCAAGAAGGTCTGTCACGATGTCTACAAAACCCACAAAAGTGATCAGGCCAAAGAAAGAGGTTTATTTTTTGCAAAATCGGGTTTTTGGGTCTCGGATGCGAGTACCCGTCAATCTAGTCACACTCGAGTGATTTCAATGTTTACAGGTCATTGAGCTCTGTTTCCGGGCAGAGCGTTTTGCAGACTATATTTTTACAAATATATTCAACAGGTGGGCAGTGGCTTACAAGCAAAGCATTTAGGGGAAGCGTGAACGTTTTTAATGATTGACTATGATTAAATAGCCAGCTCGCGGTGTCGACCATATCCAATGATGTTCCTCATTCCAGCAAATAGGCTAAATAACGTAGTCCCTCGGAATTGGGCGACGACGATTGGGCACCAACTCCACTATATTTAAAACGAACTGTATTACTTGGTGAAATTTTGTCATACCATTTTTTATTGAAAACCGCTAAAAATAACGCTGTGAGTGGCTCACCATATGCCACAGAAAACGAGTAGCCCAACTGCAGCAAAAATAACATGTGACCGAAATGCAGCAAATAGATGTATATATATATATATATATATATATATATATATATATACTAAAAGTAAATAGTACCAAGGTAAATCGATTCAAGTTCAAACAGAGAATAAATTCCTGAAATATATCCTAGTTACTTATAGTAAAGATAAACACTTCACTTATAACGTTTAAGGTTGGGGGGTCGCAACCTGAAACTCGACTTTAAAAAGATCTATAGGTCACGTCGTGTTCAATTAGGATCCACACGTCAAGGGTCGTGGCAGAAATTGTCAGTTGCAGTTACAGAGATCTAGATCAATATAGAATAAACAAAATACTTTAAATGTCATGAAACATTTACATCCACTCATTCGCTTTGCTACGTTTTTCTCATTCGCATTCATTGGGTGACTTGATTTTTGAACAAAGAGGAAAGCAATGTTTGACTCGAAATATGTATTCGCCTTTGTGTTATTCTTCCCAGCGAGCATGAATTCTGTCTCAACAAGTCACTGCGATTGTAACCTGGTAAAATCTGACCATGAGATAGACTGGAATCGCTTGAATGGTCGTTGGTTTGAAACAGTTAAATCCGTAAGCATCATTCTTCCTGGATGTTATGGAATCAGTGAATTAAGATCAATGAAAGACGGGGGTATCATGTTGGACATCGATTATCATTTAGAAAATAAAACGTATGGAGTTATACCAACCTACTTGCAGAGGAATAGTGAAGGTCATTATCGAGTTTTCAATAACTGGGATTCCGAATTGGCAAAGGACGTGAAAGATTCCACAACGAATGCTGAAAATATGCCCAAATATTACAGTAAAATGGCAACCCACGAAGATCATGCTGTCTTCACCGACTACGAAAATTATCTCATTTTTTTAAGATGTGGAGAACACAACGAGAAAGCCGTCTGGATATCAACTCCTGATCAACACCCAAATGTAGAAAGCATAGTGCTTGCTACAAACAGATTGGCATCGATGGGAAACGGATGGAACTCAGTACCTCTTGTTCTATCCGAATGCAAAGATGCCGGCGACCTCAACAAATTTGTAAAGGAATGATTTGTGCATAAATCACAAAAAATATTACCTTAGTATTGATAAATTACTAAAAAATGTACAAGTGTAAGTAAGTTTTAACACTTATAAAACATAAAATTTAGATGATAATTTAATGCCCCTAGTACTCAGTATTTCCGAAATATTTTGATTCCCATACTGTAAGTCCATAAATACTTAATTCTTTTTTTTCATAAATTCTGCATACAACAAATAAATTTTGTAACTATTTATGCATATTTTCTCAACTGTTAACACTAGCAAGTTACAATGTACATTTTTGGTATGGCAACTGGCAACAGAATGTAGTTCTTTTGAAACCTACGAGCAGTTGACATTTTTTTTTAACAAGATATAGAACGTATTTTTCTTTTTTAAAAACCTACGGGCTTTTACATTTTTTATCTATATCACGATGCTGATGAATAAAATAAAACATCTGTTCTTTGTAAATTTACATGCGGCAGTGAAGTTAGCTCGTATTCTTGTTAATTTCCTTTGCGGTTAGCTCGTGTTATTTTGATAACTGTCATCGTATGTATTATGTGTGACATGATGTACCGTATTAATTTATAAGAAGCGGCGTTTAGTGGTGAAGCGCTGAATTGTTAATCTGCGGACTTCGGAATGAAATCAGTTCGGTTAAAAAGGAAATTTGTCTCAAAATTGAAAGATACGAGTTATTAGTTACTTCGCGGTTTTGTATAGGCTTCAAGCTTTTCAAATACCTTTTCCAACTTTATATTATAACCCTCCTCTGACCAAACAGATGTTTTGTAAATTTCAAAACTTTTGTTAGGATTCAGAGTAATAACATTCTCACCTTGTAGGCTTCAGGTTTCTCAACAAGTTACCCGTTGAAGATGAGTTCGCACTTTTGTCTGAATAACTCAAACCGCTTATAGGCTACATATAAACATATCACATGCACTCGTCCAGTGTTTTAAATTCATCTGCCGTCCGCAAGCATCATTTTTCCTGGATGTTATGGAATAAATGAGGTAACATCAACAAAATACTGGGGTATGGCGTTGGCCAACGATTATTTATCATTTAAAAAATAAAACGTATGGAGTAATACCAAATTACTTTTTATGGAATAGGGAAGGTCATTATTAAATTTTCTGTAACTGGGTTTCCGAATTGAGAAAAGACGTGAAAGATTCCACAACAAATGCTAAAATTATGTCTAAATATTGAAGTAAAATGGCAACGTATAAAGTACTGTCTTCACCGACAACGGAAATTGCATTCCTAGGGTGCGGGCCACACAACTAAAAAGCTGTAGGCGATGGTTATCAGCCTCTGATCAAAATCTATTGATGCCTACTACGAAAAGATCGACGAAATTTAGGTGAAACTCGGTTCCCCTCATACTGTCATAATGTAAAGATGCAAGTAAATGGTAATAGGATACTTGCATACATGAGCTGATTGCTGGTGTGGATGCGTGGGAAGTAAGATGCCTCTCAATTATATATTTAGCTGACGATCACACGGAGGACTATAAAATGGTGTCGATCAATGGGGTATAATTACGCTTTTCCAAGGCAAAACAGGCTTACAGAGTTTTATACCCAACGGTGATTTTTCAAGGTAGTAAATTATACCACACTGATAGACACCATTTTATTGTGCTCCGTGTGATTGGAAACTATATTTACGAGGCACCTTACTTCCCAAACACCCACACCAGAAATCAGCTCATATATGCAAGTATAGCATATTCACATTTACTTGCATCTACACATTCTGACAGAACAAGGGGACCCGAGTTTCACCCAAATTTCATCGATGCCAATCTTTTTTGTAGTAAGCAGTATGCTTGCTACATTTAGATTTTGACCAGGAGCTGATAACCAGACAGATTTCTCGTTGTATGCACTATGGCCCACTTCTTAAAAAGGAAGTAATTTGCGCAATCGGTGAAGACATTATGATCTTCATAGGTTCCAATTTTACTGATAAAAATATAATATTCAGACATATTTTCAGCATTCGTGTTGGAATCTTTCATGTTCTTTCTCAATTCGGAATCCCAGTTATTAAAAATATAAATTTTTAGGTTCCATTACATTTGAACCCACGTACATTTGAACCCATGACAATTGCACCTGTATGCTATTGCACCTATGGAATTTTTTTTGTTTCACGGATAGTTAAACCCATACTAACCCTAACCCATGGGTTTTAGCACCCGCATATAGATTGAACCCGTGGATATACGCATGGGTTCAAATGTACATGGGTTCAAATGTACGGTCACCAAATTTTCAATATGACACGTTGACAAATTTTGCAACCAAAACACTTATATTATGGTATAAATTCTCCATAAATCCAAAGGCACAAGCTGCCGTCGCTTTCTGGTTAGAATAGAATAAATACAGAACAAGACGAAAGAAGCAAAATTGTTGCGTTTTGCTAAATCAAATGCACGTTGTTTCTGTGAGAAATACAAGTTACGAAAATAGCACAGAGTATCGTTGATACAACCAAAATACCGATTACAAAATGCTGACAATTCAGATTATATGTGACATCACGATTATCTGAATGCGACGCAATCTGTGCTGCACAACAATGACTTCATAAAATGGCATTAAACATGTCAATGCTTCATGTGACAAATCTATGAAAAAATCAATTTTGTTGATGCGTAATATCTGAAAACTCTAGGATTTGTAGCGAGGATACACAGTATTCAAAAATCCCTGACATTTAAGCACTTTTTAACATTCCTCACTGACGCAAATCTGACCACTAAAATCATGTCCGGGAAAAACCTGGCGTATGGCAACCCTAATCCAAGAAAAATGATGCTTGACGAATAACATTAGGGCGAATAATTATTTCGTGTCAAACATTGCTATCTTCTTTGTTCAAAAATTAGGTTACCTATTGAGTACTGATGAGAATAACGCGAAGCAAATGAGGGATAGAAATGCTACACGATATTTAACGTTTTATTTTAATCTATCGATCTAGAGCCAAATTGCGCCTTTTATGTTGTTGTGTTATGTTTTACAGTTGGCAGTTTCTACCTCGACTCTTGATTGCTGGTGGTGATTGAACATATATTTTGTTTTGATCATATAGGCCTACGCCCAATAGATAGATGAATATTTCTATTGCCTTTGTGTAATAGTGTGCCTTTCTTAGAAGTTTCTTTTTTAATTTCTCATTTTATCTCGGTAACATGGGTTCTGTTATTCTCTTTCACTTCATCACAATTCGAAAGGTTTACGCCGCTATCAAGATGTCCATAGTTTCAGGTACAAATACTACGGTCATTTGGCTAGTCCCCGAACTTGCAATAGAACTAAAACAGGAAAATTATGATCTAACCATAACCGGGTACACATACTACGTTCCGGTGTCCGCCATCTTGATGCACATAGTACAGGCCCAAAATCCGATTATGAAAGGGGATGCGATTGCAATCATTTGAGGTAAAAAAGGGTATGTGACGGTATTTGAATAATATTGATTAAAAATCTAGTGGAAAATTTATTGCATCGAGTACTCAGAAATTTCAGAAATACTTTGATACTCATACTGTAAGTCCATATATTCTTGAATATTTTTTTTTTATAAATTCTGCATACAATGAATAAATTTTATGCGAATTTTCTCAACTGTTAATACCTGCAAGTGAAACGTCTTGTCTTCTAACTACTAATAAAACTAGTTAGATATGAATCTGACTCCAAACAGAATAGATAATAGTTTACGTGTTCGTCTGAGATGTCTGTTAATTTGATATAACAGCAAAAGTATCCAAAGAGTTGCCTGTAAAGATTTTATTTCCGTGATAATATATTAGTATTACAATAACTTAAATCAAATAAACCAACTCACTATTAGAGATTATCAGATTAATATTACTTAATGAATGATCTCTTTGTTTGTTGAGATCGCATTTTAACGTATATCACAACTCAGTTTTTTCTCGATGATTCTAGAAAAATCCCTGTAAAACAGGGGTGATTCATCATATCATTTGAAAATTATTCAATTTTGCATACGGCTATGTGTGGAAGTATTATGTTAGAATGTTCTAGAATAATCTTCAATATTTCATGGCGTTGAAACTATTTTTAGATTTGATGTCAATATTTCCAAAATTATTGGTTAATTTGTTACACAAGTTACAATGTACATTTTTGATAATTTAACAAACAATACTAAAGTAATGTTTCATGATTTATGCACAAATCATTCCATTACAAATTTCGTGAGGTCGCCGGCATCTTTACATTCGCAGAGAACAAGAGGAACCGAGTTCCATCCATATTCCATCGATGTCAATCTGTTTGTAGCAAGCACTATGCTTTCTACAGTTGGGTGTTGATAAGGAGTTGATAACCAGACGGCTTTCTCGTTGTGTTCCCCACATCTTAAAAAAATGAGATAATTTTCGTAGTCGGTGAAGACAGCATGATCTTCATGGGTTGCCATTTTACTGTAATATTTGGACATATTTTCAGCATTCGTTGTGGAATCTTTCACGTCCTTTGCCAATTCGGATTCCCAGTTAATGAAAACTCGATAATAACCTTCATTATTCCATTGTAAGTAGGTTGGTATTATTCCGTACGTTTTATATACTAAATGATAATCGATGGCCAACATGATACCCCCCTCTTTCATTGATCTTAATTCACTGATTCCATAACATCCAGGAAGAATGTTATTTGCTGATTTAACTGTTCCAAACCAACGACCATTCAAGCGATTCCAGTCTATCTCATGGTCAGATTTTACCAGGTTACAATCGCTGTGACCCGCTGGTACAGAATTTATGCTCTCTGTGACGAATACTACAAAGGCGAATACAAATTTCGAGTCAAGCATTGCTTTCTTCTTTGTTGAAAAATCAAGTTACCTACTGAATGCGAGTGAGAAGAACGCCGCGAAGCAAATGAGGGAATGGGAATGTTTCACGACATTTAAAGTTATTTGTTTATTCTATATTGATCTGGAACTCTGTAATTGCAATTGACAATTTCTGCCGCGAACGTTGCTGTCTGGTGGCTTGCAATTATATTTCGCTTTGATGGTATACCCCTAACAACCGGAAGCATATTTTTACGGTTTATAAAAATAAAAACTTCTGGAAATATAAGTATGTCATCTAGCTGGCGTGTAGATCGTAATTGGACACGAAATGAGCCTATATATCGTTTTAATATTATATTGCTTGTTGTAACAGTTTATTTATTATAATCAAAATTATGATTTTAAGAAACCCAAAACACATCTTAACCTTAACACAAGAACATGTAATATATTTACATTGAGTCACTAAGTATAGCCAAAGAATAAAGAAAAGAATAAATTATATGCACTTACAGTATGAGCATCAAAATATTTCGGAAATACTGCGTATACTAGGGACATTCAATTTTTATCTGGATTTTGAATCTAGATTATTTAAATACCGCTACATACCTCTTTATCTTTATCACGTTTTCAAAACATAGCACCCTAATGATTTAATTACACACATCTGCATGATTGCCATATGTTGGCTTCCGGATGTTTTTCTCGTTATGAGAGCGTCTCGCACAAAAATCGGAAAAGAGAGAAAGCGGCGTACACCTTTCCAGTTGCGATAAAGTGGAGAAAATATACCCATATATTAAAATAGGAATAACAGAACCCATGTTTCCGAGATGAAATAAGAAATTTAAATTACATACACAAAGGCAATAAAAAATATTCATCCACCGAAACATACCATACCTTCGCGTTTATTCTCATTAGCATTAAATAGCTTGATTTTTGAACCAAGAAAAAAGCAATGATCGACCAGGAATGTGTATTTGTTTTCATGTTATTCGTCGTAACGAGCATAAATTCTGCGTCACTGATCCCCAGCGACTCTAACCCAGTAAAATCTGACGATGAGATGGTCTTGAATCGCTTGAATGATCGTTGGTTTGAAACAGTTAAATCCGTAAGCATCATTCTTCCTGGATGTTATGGAATCAGTGAATTAAGATCAATGAAAGACGGGGGTATCATGTTGGACATCGATTATCATCTAGAAAATAAAACGTATGGAGTTATACCAACCTACTTGCAGAGGAATAGTGAAGGTCATTATCGAGTTTTCAATAACTGGGATTCAGAATTGGCAAAGGACGTGAAAGATTACACAACGAATGCTGAAAATATGCCCAAATATTACAGTAAAATGGCAACCAACGAAGATCATGCTGTCTTCACCGACTACGAAAGTTATCTCATTTTTTTAAGATGTGGGGAACACAACGAGAAAGCCGTCTGGATATCAACTCCTGATCAACACCCAAATGAAGAAAGCATAGTGCTTGCTACAAACAGATTGGCGTCGATGGGGAACGGATGGAACTCGGTACCTTTTGTTCTCTCCGAATGTAAAGATGCCGGCGACCTCAACAAATTTGTAAAGGAATGATTTGTGCATAAATCATAAAACAATACATTAGTATTGTTAAATTACTAAAATATGTACAAGTGTAACTAAGTTTTAACAGTTAAGAACATAAAATTTAGATGAAAATTTAATGTCCCTAGTACTCAGTATTTCCGAAATATTTTGATTCCCATACTGTAAGTCCATAAATACTTAATTATTTTTTTTATAAATTCTGCATACAATGAATAAATTTTATAACTATTTATGTTTATTTTTATCAACTGTTAACACTAGCAAGTTACAATGTACATTTTTGGTATGGAAACTGGCAACAGGATACAGAATGTGGTTCTTTTAAAACCTACGGGCAGTTAAAATTTATATTTTAACAGGATATAAAACGTATTTTTCTTTTTTGAAAACCTACGGGCTTTTACAATTTTTATCTATATCACGATGTTGATGAACAAAATAAAACATCTGTTCTTTGTTAATTTACATGCGGCAGTGCAGTTAGCTCGTATCCTTGTTAATTTTCGTATTAATTTATAAGAAACGGCGTTTAGTGATAAAGCGCTAAATTGTTAATCTGCGGACTTCGGAATGAAATCAGTTCGATTAAAAAGGAAATTGATCTCAAAATTGGAAGATACGAGTTACTAGTTACTTCGCGGTTTTGTATAGGCTTCAAGCTTTTCAAATACCTTTTCCAACTTTATATTATAACCCTCCTCTGACCAAACAGATGTTTTGTAAATTTCAAAACTTTTGTTATGATTCAGAGTAATAACATTCTCACCTTGTAGGCTTTAGGTTCCTCAACAACAGGCCTGCACAACTCAAATTACCACGAGGGCCACAAGCATGAATCTGAAGGCCCAGCGGGCCGCAAACTTTGCCACATGTATATTTCACAAGATGAACTACAAATCAAAATAATATTGTGAAACAGTTAAATTTAATGAAACACTTTCATTACTGGGGAGCTTGAAAATATGAAGAATCTTATTTTCTGGAGTAAAAACAAGGTACAGTATTTTTGCATATGAGATGGCAAATATGTATTTAGTGGTTCATCTACATTGAAACCAACCCTTCATTTTCAATATTTCTTTTTTATTAGAATTAGGTATTGCGTGTTGCAGTATAAACTGACTGCAGTAAAATATTTTACTCGGGTTCTCAGGTAGTTCTAGTAGATCAGACATGGGCAAAGTACAGCCCGCGGGCCAAATCCGGCCCGCTAGGTAATTCAATCTGACCCACCTGATGATGCCACGACCAAACTGAAACCAAATTGTGATGTTTTAGTTAAAAATAACCCGAGGAATTTGTTGGGATTGCGGGTAAATTTCGTTGTTTTGACACGAGGTTGTAACATTGTTCATAAAATGTAACTCTTTACGTCATACTTACATGATTAGTTTAGGTGGGCAAAATTTTTGGCCCCTGATTCAAAAACCGTGCCCACCTCTGATCTATTTCAATATAGAATAGACAAACAACTTTAAATATCGTGTAGTATTTTTATCCCTTCATTTGCTCTTCGTTATTCTCGATTCGATTTTGTAAGTAAAATGGCAACGTATGAAGATCATACTGTCTTCAACGACAACTAAAATTGCATCATTTTTAAAAGCTGTACATATGACTATCAGCTCCTGATCAAAATCTAAGCGTAGCAAGCATACTGCTTAGTACAAAAAGATTGGCATCAATGAAATTTGGGTGAAACTCGGTTCCCCTCGTTCTGTCAGAATGTAAAGATGCAAGTAAATGTTAATAGGATACTTACTCATATGAGCTGATTGCTGGTGTGGATGTTTGGGAATTAAGATGCCTCTTAATTATATATTAAGTTGACAATCACACGGAGAACTATAAAATGGTGTCGATCAGTGGGTTATATTTTACTTCCTTGAAAAATAACCGTTAGGTATAAAACTTCGTAAGCCTACTTTGCATTGACAAAGCATAATGGCGGATGAATTCGAAACACCTGGACCGGACAGGTGCATGTGATATGTATAAGCGGTTTGAGTTATTCGGAAGTGCGACCTTATCTTCGACGGGTAACTTGTTGAGTAACCTGAAGCCTACAAGGTGAGAATGTTATTACTCTGAATCGACGATAAAGGTCTTGAAAATTACATTACCCTACAACTGTATGGTCAGAGGAGGGTGTTGGTCCGAATTGCTGCTAATTAAATGTTCACTTATGACAAGAAAACGAACAGCCTACTTATATATAGATATAATAGACAAACCAAACAATCCCAGCACAATTAATTAGCTTCATGAATCAGATATGAACACAGACTAAAGTTCGTAACAGTAAATCACAACAAGGGGAAATCAAGTAATAAACTAATTATAGCGATATTAGTGTACTATCTATGAATAGGCATATATATATATACTAAAGGTATATAGTACCAAGGTAAATCGATTCAAGTTCAAACAGAGAATAAATTCCTGAAATAGATCCCAGTTACTTATAGTAAAGATAATCACTTCACTTATAACGTTTAAAGTTGGGGGGTCGCAAACGGAAAACTCGACTATCAAAATCTATAGGTCACGTCGTGTTCAATTAGGATCCACACGTCATTCTTATATTTCCAGAAGTTTTTATTGTTGTAGGCCATGTAAATGTACATCCGCCTGTTGGGTGTATACCATCGAAACGGAATATATTTGCAAGCCTCCAGTTATCAAGGGTCGTGGCAGAAATTGTCAGTTGCAATTACAGAGATCTGGATCAATAAAGAATAAACAAAATACTTTAAATGTCATTAACATTTACATCCGCTCATTCGCTTCGCTGCGTTCGTCGCATTCGCAGTCATCGGGTGACTTAATTTTTGAACAAAGAAGAAAGCAATGTTTGACTCGAAATATGTATTCGCCTTTGTGTTATTCTTTTCAGGGAGCATAAATTCTGCCCCAGCGAGTCACAGCGATTGTAACCTGGTAAAATCTGACCATGAGATAGACTGGAATCGCTTGAATGGTCGTTGGTTTGAAACAGTTAAATCTACAAGCATCATTCTTCCTGGATGTTATGGAATTAACGGATTAAGATCAATAAAAAACGGGGGTATCATGTTGCTCATCGATTATCATCTAAAAAATAAAACTTATGGAGTTATACCAGCCTACTTGCAAAGGAATAGTGAAGGTCAATATCGAGTTTTTGATAACTGGGATTCCGAATTAGCAAAGGACGTGAAAGATATCACAACGAACGCTGAAAATATGTCCAAATATTACAGTAAAATGACAACCTATGAACATCATGCTGTCTTCACCGACTACGAAAATTATCTCCTTCTTTTAAGATGTGGAGAACACAACGAGAAAGCCGTCTGGTTATCAACTCCTGATCAACACCCAAGCGTAGAAAGCATATTGCTTGCTAGAAACAGATTGGCATCGATGGAATATGGATGGAACTCGGTACCTCTTGTTCTCTCCGAATGTAAAGATGCCGGCGACCTCACCAAATTTGTAATGGAATGATTTGTGCATAAATCATGAAATATTACTTTAGTATTGTTAAATTACCAAAGAATATATATTGTAACTTGCAAGTGTTACCAGTTTGAAAAATAGGCATATATATTTATCAAACTTATTTATTGCATGTAGAATTTATAAAAATATATTCGAGAATATATGCACTTACAGTATAAGCATCGAAATATTTCGGAAATACTGCGTACTAGGGACATTACATTTTCGGTACTCCTGAAGTATACGCACCAAAATGTCGCACAACCTGAACCCTAACCAGGTACACAACCTGAGTTAAGCTTGTGCGCCATCTTGGTGCGCATACTTCGAGAGGTCCAAATTTTCATCTGGATTTTGAATCTAGATTATCTAAATACTGCTACATACCTCTTTACCTCAAATGCTTACAGCGTTCTCCATCGCATTTCTTCCAAAATTGAATTTTGTAGTACCAAGGCATAGTCGTAGGTATGAATACAAGCGTTTTAAGTTCGGTATGGGTTAGCGAATTTAACGCAGAATATTACGTATTTTTATCTCAATATCTTCCGTTAGGTTTCTGCACAACAATACGTACTTCCCTTTCCCCCTGCAAAATGTTTTGTCATATCCGCAACGTGTTTCAAAGCATATCACCCTATTGAATTAATTACACACATCGGCATGATTGCCATGGTGACCGTACATTTGAACCCATGTACATTTGAACCCATGCGTATATCCACGGGTTCAATCTATATGCGGGTGCTAAAACCCATGGGTTAGTGTTAATATGGGTTTAACTATCCGTGAAACAAAAAAAATTCCATAGGTGCAATAGCATACAGGTGCAATTGTCATGGGTTCAAATGTACGTGGGTTCAAATGTAATGGAACCGATTGCCATATGTGTGCTTTCGAATGTTTTTCTGTTATGAGAGCGTCTCGCACAGAAATCGGAAAATAGAGAAAGCGGCGTAAACCTTTGCAGTTGCGATGAAGTGGAGAAAATATACTCATATATAAATATAGGAATAACAGAACCCACGTTTCCAGGATGAAATAAGAAATATAAATTACATACACAAAGGCAATAAAAAATATCATAGAAACAAAATATATATCTGTTTTTTCGCCACTAGCAATCAAGTGTCGAGGTAAAAACAGCCAACTGCATTGACACTTGACAGCGCGATAAAAATGGGTAATGTAGCTTTAGTAGATCAGACATGGGCTAAGTACGGCCCGCGGGGCAAATCCGGCCCGCTAGGTAATTCAATCTGACCCACCTGATGATGCCATGACCAAACTGAAAACAAATTTTGATGTTTTAGTTAAAAATAACTCAAGAAATTTGTTGGGATTGCGGGTAAATTTCGTTTTGACACGAAGTTAATTGTTTTCCACTGTTGCTTTTGTAACATTGTTCATAAAATGTAACTCTTTACGTCATACTTACATGACCAGCCTTTTCAGGTGGGCAAAATTTTTGACCCCTGATTCAAAAACCGTGCCCATCCCCGATCTATTTCAATATAGAATAAACAAACAACTTTGAATATCGTGTAGCATTTTTATCCCTTCATTTGCTGCGCGTTATTCTCATTAGCATTGAATAGCTCGATTTTTGAACCAAGAAAAAAGCAATGATCGACTCGGAATATGTATTCGCTTTCATGTTATTCGTCGTAACGAGCATAAATTCTGCGTCACTGAGCCATAGCGACTGCAACTCCGTAAAATCTGACCATGAGATATACTGGAATCGCTTGAATGGTCGTTGGTTTGAAACAGTTAAATCTGCAAGCATCAGTCTTCCTGGATGTTATGGAATTAACGGATTAAGATCAATAAAAGACGGGGGTATCATGTTGCTCATCGATTATCATCTAAAAAATAAAACTTATGGAGTTATACCAGCCTATTTGCAAAGGAATAGTGAAGGTCAATATCGAGTTCTTGATAACTGGGATTCCGAATTAGCAAAGGACGTGAAAGATACCACAACGGACGCTGAAAATATGGCCAAATATTACAGTAAATTGGCAACCTATGAACATCATGCTGTCTTCACCGACTACGAAAATTATCTCCTTCTTTTAAGATGTGGAGAACACAACGAGAAAGCCGTCTGGTTATCAACTCCTGATCAACACCCAAGCGTAGAAAGCATATTGCTTGCTAGAAACAGATTGGCATCGATGGAATATGGATGGAACTCGGTACCTCTTGTTTCTCCGAATGTAAAGATGCCGGCGACCTCACCAAATTTGTAATGGAATGATTTGTGCATAAATCATGAAATATTACTTTGGTATTGTTAAATTACCAAAGAATATACATTGTGACTTGCAAGTGTTACCAGTTTGAAAAATAGGCATATATATTTATCAAACTTATTTATTGCATGCAGAATTTATAAAAATATATTCGAGAATATATGCACTTACAGTATGAGCATCGAAATATTTCGGAAATACTGCGTTCTAGGGACATTACATTTTCGGTACTCCTGAAGTATACGCACCAAGATGTCGCACAACCTGAAACCTAACCAGGTACACAACCGGCGTAAACTTTTCCAGTTGCGATGAAGTGGAGAAAATATATTCATATTTATATATATAAATATAGGAATAACAAAACCCACGTTACCAGGATGAAATAGGAAAATTTAAATTACATACACAAAGGCAATATAAAATATTCATCAATATATTGGGTCTATACTCTATACCATCGAAACAAAATATATATCTGTTTAATCGCCACTACCAATCAAGCGTCGAGGTAGAAACTGCCAACTGCATTGACACTTGACAGCCCGAAAAAATGGGTAACGTAGTTCTAGTAGATCAGATCTCGGGCAAAGTACAGCCCGCGGGCCAAATCTGGCCCGCTAGGTAATTCAATCTGACCCACCTGATGATGCCACGACCAAACTGAAACCAAATTTTGATGTTTTAGTTAAAGATAACTCAAGGAATTTGTTGGGATTGCGGGTAAATTTCGTTTTGACGCGAGGTTGTAACATTGTTCATAAAATCGTCACGCTAATAACCGAATTGCTTAAGTCATTTTTAGCAGTTTTGAGAAAAACGTAAAAAAATTTCTAATGATATGCCATTGAGAGTCAATAATTTGCCATGGTTCAATTTTTTGATCGTAGGCGGATTTAAGTTAATTTGTATGACGCACTTAAGTGACGTCATAATGGCGCACTGTGACTTAGGCAGAAATGTGTCTATGACTTAGGGACATACGCAATTTGCAACTTTACTATATGCATCAGTCCTGAAAACTAAACATTCCAAAAACGAATGTAATTCTCAGTTTCTACAATGTCTAATCCCCAAAATAGCAATCAGTTTCAATTACATTATTTTTTATGTTTGAAAATATATATTTCATCAATATAACACGTTCTGCACACCCACCGAAATAAGACTAAGATTAAATATAAAGAATAAAATAGCAATGCACCCAATATAAAAGGCAACCAAGGTGAATTGGACTCGGACAGTGAATATCACAAGTGCACGTCTTCCTATACTGTAGTATAAATTCAAATTAATACGCGCTAAGATAGAATCCGAGATGCAAAAACTCGAAAATACTTCGCCGAGGTTATTTTGCCTTTGTGACGTCACAATAGTTCTGCGGTAGCAATGATAATTCATTATGACAGAACAATAGCACAAATGTGCATGTCATACTAAATCTTCATTTTGATGGGTTTCGGAATTCTTAAAATAAAATCTGAGTTAACAGACAGGTGCCCAGCATTACATAAATACTTATTTTAAAAAAAACTCAAAATCGCCAAAAATGACTTACGCAATTCGGTTTTTAGCGTGACGAATGTAACTCTTTACGTCACGTCATACTTACATGACCAGCCAGTCTTGGTGGGCAAAATTTTTGGCCCCTGATCCAAAAACCCTGATCTATTTCAATATAGAATAGACAAACAACTTTGAATATCGTGTAGTATTTTTATCCCTTCATTTTCTTCGCGGTATTGGACACGTAGTGGACATAGCGATCGTTTCAATATTATGTTGTTGTTGCTGTTGTTCTTGTTCTTTGACACTTTTTAGACACCTAGTGAAAAATCTAAAAAGTCGCTTTTCTCTTTGATTACTGGACCAATTGCTCTGCAATTTTCAGTGGTTACAGATAAAATTTTTATCCAGAAGGCTATTACTTTTATTTATTTCAAATATTTCTGTTAGCTCTGTGAAATTTGTTTTTGTTTGCTATGACGTCACCGAACGTTTTGCGGATATCGGACGCCATTTTGTGTCCGACTGTACTGCTTCGCTAGGTGTGAATATATTTGTAGACTGTGATCTGTCCATATATTTGGGCGTAGCTCTCTTGTTCTCATTAGCATTAAATAGCTTGATTTTGTAAGTAAAATGGCAACGTATAAAGATCATACTGTCTTCAACGACAACGAAAATTGCATCCTTTTTTAGGATGTGGGCCACACAACTAAAAAGCTGTATGACTATCAGCTCCTGATCAAAATCTAAGTGTAGCAAGCATATTGCTTAGTACACAAAGATTGGCATCGATGAAATTTGGGTGAAACTCGGTTCCCCTCGTTCAGTCAGAATGTAAAGATGCAAGTAAATGTTAATAGGATACTTACTTATATGAGCTGATTGCTGGTGTGGATGTGTAGGGAGAAAGATGCCTCTTGATTATATATTTAGTTGACAACCACACGGAGAACTATAAAATGATGTCGATCAGTGGGGTATAATTTACTTCCCTGAAAAACAACCGGGTATAAAACTTCGTAAGCCTACTTTGCATTGACAAAGCATAATGGCGAATGAATTCGAAACACCTGGACCGGAAAGGTGCATGTGATATGTATAAGCGGTTTGAGTTATTCGGAAGTGCGACCTTATCTTCAACGGGTAACTTGTTGAGTAACCTGAAGCCTACAAGGTGAGAATGTTCTTACTCTGAATCAACGATAAAGGTTTTGAAATTTACAATAGCCTACAACTGTATGCTCAGAGGAAAGTGTTGATTTGGATTGCTGCTCATTAAATATTCCCTTATGCCGAGAAAACGAGCAGAATACTTATATATATATATAGAGATAAAGAAATAGTCAAACCAAACAATCCCAGCACAAATAATTAGCTTCATGAAACAGATATGAACACAGACTAAATTTAGTAACAGTAAATCACAACAAGGGGAAATCAAGTAATAAACTAATTATAGCGATATTAGTGTACTATCTATGAATAGGCATATATATATATATATACTCAAAGTAAATAGTACCAAGGTAAATCGATTCAATTTCAAATAGAGAATAAATTACTGAAATAGATCCCAGTTACTTATAGTAAAGTTAATCACTTCACTTAGAACGTTTAAAGTTGGGGGGTCACAAACGGAAAACTCGACTATCAAAAAGATCTATAGTTTTTATTGCTGTAGGCCATGTAGATGTACATCCGCCTGTTAGGTGTATATCATCGAAACGGAATATAATTGCAAGCCTCCAGCAATCAAGGGTCGTGGCAGAAATTGTCAGTTGCAGTTTCAAAGATCTAGATCAATATAGTATAAACAAACAAACTTTAAATGTCATGAAACATTTACATCCGCTCATTCGCTTCGTCGCGTTCTTCTCATTCGCATTCATCGGGTGACTTGATTTTTGAACAAAAAAGAAAGCAATGTTTGACTCGAAATATGTATTCGCCTTTGTGTTATTCTTCCCAGGGAGCATAAATTCTGCCCCAGCGAGTCACAGCGATTGTAACCTGGTAAAATCTGACCATGAGATAGACTGGAATCGTTTGAATGGTCGTTGGTTTGAAACAGTTAAATCCGCAAGCATCAGTCTTCCTGGATGTTATGGAATCAACGAAGTAAGATCAATGAAAGACGGGGGTATCATGTTGCTCATTGATTATCATTTAGAAAATAAAACTTATGGAGTTATACCAGCCTACTTGCAAAGGAATAGTGAAGGTCAATATCGAGTTTTTGATAACTGGGATTCCGAATTAGCAAAGGACGTGAAAGATACCACAACGGACGCTGAAAATATGTCCAAATATTACAGTAAAATGACGACCTATGAAGATCATGCTGTCTTCACCGACTACGAAAATTATATCCTTCTTTTAAGATGTGGAGAACACAACGAGAAAGCCGTCTGGTTATCAACTCCTGATCAACATCCAAGCGTAGAAAGCATAGTGCTTGCTAGAAACAGATTGGCATCGATGGAATATGGATGGAACTCGGTACCTCTTGTTCTCTCCGAATGTAAAGATGCCGGCGACCTCACCAAATTTGTAATGGAATGATTTGTGCATAAATCACGAAACATTACTTTGGTATTGTTAAATTACCAAAGAATATATTGTAACTTGCAAGTGTTACCAGTTTAAAATATAGGCATATATATTTATCAAACCTATTTATTTCATGCAGAATTTATAAAAGTATATTCGAGAATATATGCACTTAAAGTATGAGGATCAAAATATTTCGGAAATACTGCGTACTAGGGACATTAAATTTTCATCTGAATTTTGCATCTAGATTATTTAAATTTTCTTTATCTTAATCACGTTTTCAAAACATAGCACCCTAATGATTTAATTACACACATCGGCATGATTGCCATATGTGTGCTTCCGGTTGTTTTTCTCGTTATGAGAGTGTCTCGCACAAAAATCGGAAAATAGAGAAAGCGGCGTGAACCTTTCCTGTTGCGACGAAGTGGAGAAAATATACTCATATATAAATATAGGAAAAACAGAACCCATGTTTCCAGGATGAAATAGGAAATTTAAATTACATACACAAAAGCAATAAAAAATATTCACCCACCGAAACATACCATCGAAACAAAATATATATCTGTTTACTCGCCATTAGCAATCAAGCGTCGAGGCAGAAACTGCCAACTGCATTGACACTTGACAGCGCGATAAAAATGGGTAATGTAGCTCTAGGACGGGGGTGGGCAACCCCTGGCACGCGTGCCGAACTTGGCACGCGAGCCCATTTATTCGGCACGCGAGCGAGGCTTCAGAAACGAAATCATTTTCAAGACACTGAATTAATCTGTTGAAACTCTGTCCTGAAATAGATCCCATTTACTTATAGTGAAGGAGATCGACGTCGAGAAACATTTTTCTTCCAATTCCCATAATGTTATTAGTGGTATGGCAATGTTTCAAATACCAGTGCATTTTGGAGAATCTCCTGTTTTCGAAATAAATGTTCAATAGTATAACCATACAACAACTTCGTTATCGACGATATTAAATCATAAAGTATTAACAGGCAGTCGCAGTATGTTAGTTGTCATATTTATTCTATGGCTAAGCTCTGAATTTAACAATATTCTAACTTGTTGGCCATTTGCTTGGGTTGAATCAAATAAACTTATCGGCAGCGATAGTGTCATTTTATATCTACCACTAGAGAGCGAGATCGGACAGTGTAGAATCTCGGGCGTGAAATTCATATTAGACATTAATATGATAAAATATTTATATCTTCACAATGACGGAATTTGAGTATACTCTCCAGCTTTATTATTCCACATGTTTATGCATACGGAAAAATCTATAGTGTCAATTATTAAATTTTCACGACATTACGTCATGTTGTTGGCGCGCAACCGGTAGTTAAATCTACGGATTGTATTGTTTTGGTGTAAACTTCACCGACAATGCTTGCCAAACAAACCGGGCTTTCTTGCAGATTACAGTCAGATTTCATCTAGAAAATAAAAATAATATATTTTAATTTTTTTGTCATGCTGTCAGTAAAATTATTGTTCAAAAAAATATGACTGAGATAATCACAAATAAATTAGCTTACAACTTGTACGCTTTGATGAATTTAACAAAGTGAGAGGCAAGCGATTATTCACATTCCAATATTTTGGAACAACTGTTCGAAAATCTCGCTGAAGCAAGCAAATCTTTCTCGAGGAAATCAAGAATTTAATCAACTCCAGAAACGAACAATACGAAATCGATATTTATTGTTTTCCTCAGTGAATTGAGATCATTTTTCATTGTTCTTTGTTGTACCTGATAAAATGAGCATCGATATCGCCGATAGGGGCTTATACCTGAAGTCCATCGACCAAAAGCTTATTTAAAATCTGATCATTTCTGAGACACAAACAAATGTCGATAAGCTGTCATTTAGGACGCCATTTCTATTGTATTTAAATATTTATAATCTGTTTCTACCACGCCCAACTGTACCACTAAAACGACGATTAGCTGCTAATAGGATTTTGGCATACTAAAACACATATTCGCATAAATACCTATGAAATTGTCAACACTTATAATGATAAAAGTAGAATCAAATATATATTTCTGGTCGTCCAATTTCCGAAACGCTCCCAAATTCAGATGACGTTTCATTTCCAAGCAGTCTCACACTACATGCAACAACAACAAAAATACGTTTGAAATTATGAGATATCGCTGTTAAATGCAGATAAAAATTTTCCTTTCAATCTTAATTATAATAATATGTATTGTATCATAATTCTCATATATCCCTCATATTTGTTTTATTTAGAAATAGAAAACCTCAATTTGTATCGGACAAGTATTAGCTTTTCTGTATAATGGTCAAATAGGTGGCAATTTGCAAAGCTGAATAAAGAAATATTTTTACAATCTGTTATATATTGTTAATAAGTTTTCATGTCGTTTCATCAAATACCTCAAAAAAATTTTTTAGTAATTTTTTTTAGCTTTCAGTTATATTGAAACTTTAATTCCCCGTTACGCGCACATATGAAATATGCTGCAGCCGAATAAATGTAATAAATAAGAACTAATAATTCACGACCAACTATAAACTCAAACTGAGTCATCCACCTACAAAAAGTTTTTGATATCAAATCCGCATTTAATTCGATCTTTTCGCCTTTGTTTTTTTATATCTTAGTCCACAATCGTTCCAAAATGGTATTATTCGAGCCATGATGATTCATCGAAACTTTGTTTAAAATTTCTAGTTTAGATTTTCTGTGTTAACTACATAATCATGTTGATTTTGAGCGATAAAAATAAATATAACATGATTGGTCCCATTGTTTTAGTGTGATTTATTAACCAACGATTTTATCACATAATGTCAATCTGTCACGACGTTATTTCACCACACAGACTTCGCGAAAAATATGAATCGTCCATTCGTGGTTGGATTTAATAGCTTTTGTGTATAATTTATATTTCTTTTTATATCATTACTATCTTTGTCTTATTGTTTCTCTTAGCCTTTCAAATTGTGATAAAATCCGCAGAGATTTCTCAATAATTCAGCAAAGTAATATAGTTAGAATTCATTCATATGCATATTTAATTGAAGATAATTACTAAAATGTGATGGAACTCGTTTCAGCCTTGCCGTAATTATTGTATCTTGCGTTAAGGTTTTTGAAAACCGTTATTGAATCGGCAGTGTTGTACTTTGTTTGAAATGACATAAAATCGTTTATAGCTTATTGTAAACTATATATAATATGCCTGCCTGCGGGGTATAATATCGGATAAAGCAGGGCGTTGTGGTAGCATATACACTTTGGTAAATAAAGAAATTATCATATTTTTGACCTTTTATGAAAGATTTGATTTGTAGATGTCTGGCTGTTTTACAACCATTTTTACATAATTATTAATTTTGATATTCAACATCTGGTTATTGTGATACATTTTGATTTGAGTTACTCTTTAGCGGCTGGCCATACATTTCTAATCGCACATTGAAAAGCGCCCAAAAGATGATTATATAAAGTTCTTTTATGGCGTCTTATCTCCCAATATTTCCAATTTGACGAAAAACCAAACAATAACTGATAACCAAGCCAAAAATGTGTGTCTGGTATTCGTTTTATCAAATCGATCTAGTGATTTTCGAGATTTCGAATCAAATATTTGTTGTTGTGCAATTTTGTAACATTTAAACGTACTGGATACGGATACAGTCCAAGAAAATACGGAAATTGTCGCGACAATTGCAATTCATTTATGGCTCTAACGCACGTGCGTGATGTCTCGAGTAGGATCATTTTTTTGACTTTCTATCAATTAATATACGTTGATGTAGTTGTGTATGGTAGCAAATGTCACCATATCACGAAATAATCATGACGGTATAAATTATCAATCTGATTAATATCTAAAATGATAAGCATCAGGAAAACTTGGACGTAATTTCCGTTTAAAAACATCCGTCAGTGATAGTGCTTAACTATTTATGACATTGCAATTTAGTAATTGCTGCTGTATGTCATACGTGCGTCAGCTTTACAATTTTCCTGTGGGTTTTCCGACAATATAAGTATATTCGTTATCAATTTTATAAATTGATTATAAATATCGATAAGACCTTTTGACGTAATTTCGTCAACTTCTAAATTTCTAATGGGCTGGGTTTGCATTTGTCATGCATTATTAGCAATCGAGATATAATAAATAAAAATACGTTATATTGTCTTCTTCGTATATGTGTTTTCTGCAATCTCCTATTTAAATTTGAATAACACCGCATAACGTCATATATCGTGTGACTTCAAGGAAGTATAGCATTGAATGGCCTTCCTGTTCAAAAATGAAATCTGCAAAATTGTCATCTTGCTAATGTAATTTAGTTTTGGTGATTCGCTTATTTTTGATATCTTTCCAGTCTGGTTGTTTTTCACGTGATAGACATGCGTTGGCTGGTCTTATCACCACAATTTTGAAGAAAAATTTGCCAATCAAGAAGTCTCAATATTACTGATATAATATTATTAAAGTTACTGGGAATAAATTTAGATATATTCTTTTGAACTTTACCACATCAAACATTATAGTTTCTTGTTAACTCTAATTTTTTTTAACATACGGGTAATACTGCTATGTTTACCAATTTATGTTACGTAAAAATGCGGTGCATAAGATATAAATTTAGATTGTTGCGGTATAGGTTCCACCAAATAAAATGAAAAAGTTTTTGACATGATAAGAGCCGATTAATTGTGATGGCGCTCTTGAAATGAAAAACACTATTTTCTAAAAAAAACTCTTTTGAGTACATGTTCGCTACATTTTTGCTTTACGAAGGTTACAAGATATTGGATGACAGAATTTATACGCTATTTTTCCCAAGCATAAAAATAGAAACCTATTTATCACTTCTTACAAATTATCTTTTACAAACTAACAGCTTCTTGCATAAAAGGTTTTATCATGTTTTATCATAAACATAAATGTGGAAAATTTAACATTAAAGCTTAAAATACTAGAAAAGAATCAGAAACAGTCTTGTCTGTTTTATTGCGCGTGTGAATAACTTCAGTTTCAAGAACAAAATAGATAAAATCTTTCTCATTCACGTAGGTGTTTCGCATATATTAAACTATAGTACATCTCGTTATCGAACGTGTTCGAGTAAACTGCAAATATGCAGCATATAAAGGCGATGCATTGATTCGGCGGAAATTGCAACGACGTCATGACATATTAATAACCTTTCACTCCCAGGAAATAACTTATCTTTTTCATGCTTGCAAGTTGAAAGCCTTTTGAATTGAATATTACGCTGTTTTGTGTTGTGTAAATCTGGATTTGGGTGGATTATATTTTTATTCTGTTTAGATGTATATGCTCAGCATTGCTTACTATGTTTACTATCTGGAAGTAATGACTGAAACCACGAAATCATCTTCAGGCTGCTCAAAGAAAATGCCAACTATTCATTATAGGCGTATTGACTACAAAAATAGATATTTCAAGTAAAATATTCAAGTATGTTCTATCATGAACTCTTTTTGAATAAAAGTTTTGTTTTATTTTTTATTCACTTTTTAAATTGACACATCTTTTTTTCTCTTTCTTCCTACCTCTTGATTTTTGTTTCGTTTTATCGTCTCTTCATAAAAGGCTAACAAATACATAACTACTCTGAGTGATGAGACTCACAGACGCTTATCAGTTTAAACGATAAACAATGAACCATTTGTATCCTCATTTGGCGAGCATCAAATTCAAATTTAGGCAATAAACAAATGCTAGATTTAAAGCGTGTCATTTAATTTGATCAAATGAACTTGAACTACAAATAACATTATTAATATCAAATATTATCTAAGAAGTTGCTGTGTGGCTCTATTATAATTTCCCTGTTTTTGATATTAGATTGAAATCCTAAACTCCCTCTTGTTTCTCATGATTTTCTAGTTACTCGCTATTTTACAGATTTTTTAATACATAAATGTGTGTAACAATAATATTCCGCACTGATTTGATATTTTTGAATACAGGGATTGCGGATTACAAAGCCTACCGCAAGCTAATAAATTTTTGCTCTTCAAAAAAATAAGAAAAAGTGGTTTTGTATAAAACCTAATATCCATTTTTGGCAAAAAATAACAAAATTCCACGAAAAAAGTAATTCTTATTGTTTTAACACTGTTGGAATAGTTTACCTTTCATATTTTTGCATATCACTACGAAAATGTCCTACAATTTTGACTTCCGTTTTACGAGTATATACGTTTACTGTCATTCGTGTCATTTTCCATCATTAATCCGTGCCGAAAGAATCTTACATTTTCTCGAATTTATCTTAAAAACTCCATTAAATATTTATAATACGATTCTGGACTATTGAAAGAAAATTTTTACCTCATTGTCTATTGACTTACCAAAATAAACAAGCTCTCGTTTTAAAATTAATCATCAGTTTTTGGTCGATAGTGCCAAAATGATCGAGGTGATTACAACTATATCTCCATAGAAAATATCAAGATGTCATTCAAAGTCATATAACTTATCATGACTTTGGCATACGCGCCATTATCTCCCTTCCTAACCTGTATTATTTACACACATATATATATGTGTGTGTGCGTTTCAATTGTATCTTGAGTTTTGTGAGTTAAGGCCCTTCCCATCGCGAGTCATATCGTATCAAGGCGATAAAGTTTTGGTAACCCCGGTTCCACACTTTTTTCAATTTGTATTAAACTAACCCCATCATAATGGAGATTTTGTTTGGCTATTGACTACAGAAATTATGTTGCCAATAACTTGAAACAATACTTATAGAATAGCTCTTTTAAGCTGGGGAATTTAACAAATCAGATAAACGATCTTGAGAAATATGTTTATTTTTTTTGTCAAAATTGATACAATAATTATTGAAACAGGGCAGTAGAATTAGTTTATGACCTAAACAAATGCGGTTAGACAGCTTATGTCGATCCTTTGACATCGAAAATGGAGAAAATCTCTGATGAATGAATATTTTATCAACACCGACATTCTTTCAATTAATTCGGAACGTAATCTATGATCAAACTTGAAAAATAAAATATATAAATATAAAATGAATACAAACTATGTCATATGCTTGTTTTATATTTTTCTGGCCAACAAGATGTAATATAATTTTTATTGTGGAGTGACAAATTTATTCTATCTATTTTATTTCAAATTAAACGTTAAGCTCTGCTTGTACCACAAAACTTGGTTTTAACATGTTGCCAAAGTGCACTTTTAACTCTTCATTCTGGGATCATTAGGGGGGACTTGAAACCATGTAAGTATAAGCGTATAGGTCAACGTGACGACTTCTACATGCAAAATGGTTATTGCCAAATTTCATTCGTGAGTAGACCCAAAAAAATTAATGACTAGGATATTAGATTTAATTCATACAATCAATATCAGAGAAAAGTTACATCCGTTCTTATAAGCGAAAATGAGCAACGTATTCCGCGACTAGCATTATTATGACGCAAATTTTTATGACCCCTTTCCCTCGAACAAAAGACCTAGTCACTAATACGTAAAGAGCTACCTATTAGACGGGCGGAAATCGGCATTTCTTATTCAATTTTGACGATCCCAGTGAAGGACATGGGATTGTTTGAAAATGAGATATTTAAACCGCGATGCCAAAATAATTCGGTTCAACACTAACCATCAGCCCACCAAGTTTAGATATAACAATCTATATTATGCTATTTAACGAACGAAATTTTGAAAACACTTCATTTAATATCACATTTATCTGGAATCTTTTGCAATGTCAAACTCGTCGCTCGTTAACTCAATTAGAATCCCACTTAGTTTGTATTAAATTAGAATCGTGTGTATCAAAAGCTGCATATAGATTTGTTGGTTCGATAGATATGGAAGGATTACACAGAAGTTAATGCAATACCTGAAGTAGCGCACTACACCCCTATACTAACAAGCAAACGGTTAAACAAAATTGCAGTAGATTTATTCGTTTATACCAAAAAGCTCACAATCAGTGTTCAGGCATAGATTAAATAATATGAAGTACATCAAAAGAGTATAATCCAATTAAAACTCAATGCACCTGTAAAAACGTTATTGTCATTCATCAATCTGACTATTGATAATTTATCACGCCTTATTCCAAATATTTATGTTATCGGACAATCGAACAACAATCTTTTACATTTGCTAATGTTAGACTTGAACAAAAAATTGTTAAATCTATAGAAATAAAACCTTAAGTAAGCACTTCTTAGTTTTGTTTCAAACAGGTCATATTTGAAAAGAAATGTGAGATTTCAATATATCAGTTGCCACTTCTATATTTAATAATAGTGATTGAAAATTTGGTTTGCTTCTAATAAACTTCTCTTTATATTTAAAAACTTGAATTCATAGTATTATTTTCAAAAAGCATTAACTACAGACTTTTGCGTAGCAGTTCAAAATTATTGGTTATGTTCAAGTAGCACTGGTCCATTGAAAAAATTCAAAAAATAATTTTAATCTTTATCAATTGACGTGAGGTTTCAAGAATGAGGGTCTAAAAAGCGTTTCAAGCTACAAAAAATGCTAGATATGATACAGAATTTTTAATTTTGAAGAAGGGGGGGGGGGCTGGCTTCGCCCCTGACCAAATGTGTCAATGGCAAAAACCCATGGTAACAAATTGCACGCGTTATTAATTGCCCATGAGAGGACCAATCGTTATTAATGTATACCCGTATACCCGTGGCGGTACAAAGGGTATACAAAGTATTTGAATTCATGACGTCAGAAGTTGAGAATGAGATTTTGCAATCATCAAAATTGTGAACGTTATATTAGGCAATATACCAAAAATTTGCCTTCAAACTTCAATGTCTAGAAATTATTTATCTTTCATTTAAATCTCGTCACGATCTGTACCAGCCAATGTCTCGTCCAAGAACTTCAAGAATATTTTTATGTGCTTCCACGATCCCCGATCACAAGAGATCGAATATAATACCAACATGCCTTCTATTAATTATCTAAGACGTGATCCAGTAAAAGGCACTTGATCATAGAAAATACTTATATGGAAATACGTTTTAAAGCGCAATGGAGTATGAATGATAAAATACCCATTTAAGGGTGCGTCACGTCAATGGTCGTGATTACACCGAGTTGATGTAGATTATACAGTTTTCGTAAATTCGCGAAACTTCTATAATCCATGACGCATGTCATGTTATCGTTTCTTCGACTCTATGCGCAATATAATAACGATATAAAGTGATTTTGTTTTTATGATATTCATACATTTTTTCGAGATTGCATCGTAATTTTTATCATGAAGATTCATCAGAAGACAGACTAAAATATAGGTTTTACAAACGGGCACATTTTTGAAATCTATTTTCTACGCTTACAAACGAATTGAAACAAAATTCTAATTCGAATGATGAGTTCACATTCATGAGTATATACATATCTTCATAGCAAAACAAACACCTTCCCTAAGAATTGGAAACTTGTATTTTAAGGAATTTGTCAACTAAACGCGATTTGAAATAACTTTCAGTTTCGCGTATTGTTTTTGTCAATTTAATAATTTTTGAATACTTGTATAACACGTATTCTCATGATGTCACCATATACTACATATACGCCGTTCCTTTTGGAAGTTCCTATTTAATTTCTATAGATCCAAACTTTAAGAATTAAAAAAAATCCTGAAAAGGTATAGATGGTATCTAGAATTGTCATTACTGTTTTGTATTTTTGTGTTTGTATATAGTCTTGATCTTCTTTCATCTCTCAAAGAAAGAGTTGGTTAAAACAGAACGTCAAATTACAACAATCTTACACCATATAACGCAAATATACCCAAATAAAATTCATTCTAAACACCATACAGTCTTATGATCTAATACAGTGTTTTCTCAACCTTAGTTTTAGTCTTAATGTCAGTTTTTAACGTCAAAAAATCTTAGGTCCACAAAACTTTAAAAAATATTTTCCAGTATCTAAGTGTCAATGAACAAATCAATCCTTATGCCTATTTATTAACAGCTTGTCAAGTTCATTTTCAGCAATATATTTTTCTTGGAATCCGCTGTAGGCCCAATGAAAACTCCATGCCATTTCAAAAAACCTGAAGAAACACTGATCTAATGCAATACAATATTATCTTCTGAACTACGTCGGTGTCCAAACCATCCGGGGTGGCGTTAGCATGCTAGATCTCGGATGAAATGCTGTTCGAAAAAAATGCAAGGAACTTTACAAATACGTATTTGACGAGAATCATTTATGAAGCTTTTATTGCGTACCGAAATTAGTGAAAATACCACTGCCGTTTAAACTCTTAATTATGGGCGTTTTCAGTTTTAATTTGGTAAAGGTCGGTGAAAAATTAATGAATTGGTAAGTTAGTTAATAAATGTCTGGTTATTTTATAATCCTGAAAAAATGTAAACATTTATGGATAAACAGTAAAAATTTACTCGTTGTATAAATATAATCTTCTGTGATATTTAACTAGAAAACAGTAAAACAAATAAAACGTATTCTTATATTAATAAAAACTGGATAAAAAGTATGATCAATAAAAAATTTGAACTAAGCAAACAGGAAATTCTTATTTTATTCTTAAAATGCGTAGATGGATATGCGCCAGAATTATTTGAATATAATAGAACAAATGTCGCCGATATACTGCTGGAAACTTTCAGTAATTTCCTATTGTTTTGTTAAGATTTTTGAGTTCATTAAAATTTTTTATTTTTGATTCTAGTAAGACTAGAATAAAAACGAACCTCAGGCTTTACAAAGGTGATTTGCGATAGAAAACGACAATGGAAATTTACTCCTTGCCCGGAAATTTTCCAAATAAATTTGATATTATGTGAAGTCAGTTTCGATTACTATAATATATTTTCAACGTGTAAAAGATTAGAGATCACCTAATATTCTCTGTGAGTTTCCTGGTCGTGAAACTAATACTTTAAAATTATTTCTTATCTAGGATGATGAGTCAAAAAATTATAATGATTATTCATTTAATTGATAATTGATATTTCATTTACATTGTTTACATCTGAAGTAGATGTACCAAAATATTAGGAGAGAACATCGGAAATTTAGTCTTCCAACAAGGTGCTGATGAATAATAGGCAACTGACAACAGTGTATCGATCGATATCTGTAGAATTTGGCAATATCAGACATCGGATATGCATCGGTTAGGGCGACACGCGGTTGAACCCATAAAGTTCAATATACCTCACGGTGAAAAACTGATTATATTTCGCTATACGAGTATATATGTCTGGGCATTCAATGAATGGCGTGAAAGGAATTTAAGAAAGGTCCAAAAAGCGCTTTTCGTGGTACATGATTACGTTTCTTGTACAATCGCTGAAAAAATTGGTTTTCTATCTTGTTTAAAATCGGATTTTTATGGATTAGCCATTATATAGACAATTTCTTTCGTGTTTACCGTTGGTTGGGTGTCGCATTCTCGCTTGTCATCTTGGCATTGGTATCTGATAAATCATGGATGAAATTACGAGAAATTTTCTTTTATTTTCGTTAGTCAAACACAAAACTTTCGGAGGCGCAAGTGAAGCAATTCGTTTGATTCATGCGTATCGTAGATAATTCGTATTGACAAAATTTCGTTGAGATTTATTCCACACCCTTACGTACCTGGAAAAGAATACAAAAATTATGCTCAATATGTTAAAACTGATGTATCTAAGATAAAAGTCAAATTACAAAACGCGCCATTTTGCCACAACAAGTACAAATTTGAGAACACAATAATTTGGATTCTTTAAGTTCAGTTGAATTGTATCCGGACTTTGAACCTATTTGATTCCATTGCTGTTAGGTAAGTGAGAAAATTGTGAGCTATAAGAGAAAATAATGTTTCCAGATTAGATACTGACGACATCGCTTAATTAGAATAGCCCCATGGGAAGCAATCTATTGCTGAATGCTGATTATAAACCGTTGTGGCGTCAAGGTTATTCTAGTCTTAATAATATTAATTATCACATGTACCCGCGTTGGCAAAGTATTGCAGTATTAAGATATGTTTTATCAACAGTTACATTCATTTGACACTTTCTATTAAAAACGTGATAAAAAATTTGGGCCTAAGAAAAATCGAAACAAATTGGAAAAATCTGATATTATTGTTCAAATGTTTTTTCATAGGAGTATATGATTTTCATTTCACTTTTGCTCCGAATGCAAAAATAAAAACATATACAACTTTATTTCAATACCAAATGCAAAATTTACTTTATTTAGGGTAGCTCATGGCTATGCTAAATCAGAATTAGTTTGTCTTTTTTTTGATGAACAATAAGAGAGCAGAAAACCAAATACCAGCGCGTTTCACTGTTTGTGAAGAATTTTCCAACAAAATATCGCCAAATTTGTACCGATCACCAAATAAATGAATATAACAGGAAGGAAGTTGTACGTTTTTTGCAACACATCTACTGCTCATCGCGTGGTCTGGTAGTTCACATATCGATACTAATATTCCAACAAAATCGCATATGAATGAATATTTTGCTAATTCACAATGATATTGCAAGTTGTATTTGGTTTCAAAACGTCCGCTGGGATTTTCCTTCGAGTCGATGACAAGTTAAATTCGATAAACTCTCCTGAACGTCACATATTTAAGAGACAATTGCGATTCCGGCATTGCTGAGCTGAATCATTAAGTGTCACCACAAATAACTTCAAATAATAAACGATAATATCGAAGATTCATTGGAATCATTATTGAAGTGAATCATTTAATTTGCATCCGAAAGGAATTATCAACCATCTTTCAACTTTTGGGAGTTCATATTGGAATAATTCGTCCAAATTGTGCAACTAATAAAAATAAGAACAAATACATAAACAAAAACTGCAGATAAACCTTATATCAACTATATAACCCAATTGCCTTATCATTACTGTATTCGCTTCGCACGCTTTGTATACTTAACTCCAAGTAGCGCTTTGTGCAATCACGATAATATACTTCGACTCAAGGATGTGATCTTTTGAATTTATTACATTCTGATTGAGATGGTTTGAACGCAAGTTTCCAATTTTTTACGTGACCCGATTGACTCCTTATTGTAAGGGTTTTCAAAATAGTATTTTACAACTCTGTGGTCAGATAGATCTCTTAGATGTCCTGCATAGAGGGTCATGCGGAGATATGCATACAATAACAAGCACCCGTCGAGTTCAGTGTTTTTTCTCTTACTAAATCTCAAGGGACTCATGAATAACAGACTGCCATTAACACATGACAATTATGATTTGACGTCTGTAAATATATTAGAAAATGTTGACTAACTTCGTTATTTGATCAGATTCTCCTTTATTCAGGATGTGATATATGAAAGATCAAACGACGTTATCATGCTATATTCTTCAATTTTAAATAAGCGAATAAACCCAAGAGAATTTGAGTAAATGTAAACAAAGGTGTTATGCAAATACAAAAAATTAAATTATTTTTCCTAATATGAAGTCACCGTGGATGATTCAGGTATTCTACCTTTAAAGTTCCTATGTCATAAAAAGTCATAAAAGTCTATGCCATTAAAGTCTCAGTTACGGTCAGCCCGCGCATCTTCCTCAATATTAAACTCATTTTGCAGGCAATGTATATTTTGAACTCCAAAAAAAACAAAAAACAAAACAATGTAAAGTAATGTGCTTATATATGGTTTGTTATAAAAGCTGCATTAATTTGGAATTAAAAAAAATTAAATTGAAAAATAAATTTTCCTTCGTCTTATTACATTACTCGGCGCAATTGTGTTGTAGAGCATATACATCCTCAATAAACAACACAACTTTACAGATTTATAACACACGAAATAGCACCAACTTGATGCCTCAGAGGTATGTACTACCCTCGACTTCAACCGCGAAATTTTTTGTTATTTTTTTTTTCAAATCATAAATGTTCTGTGTTTATGACATTCTCAATACTAAAACCAGACTATACATAATTTGACAAGAAAATTGGTATTTGTAATTTCGATGTGCATTTAGATATTTATCAGCAGTTAGTTCTCTCTTACAGAGCGATGGCAATCTCAGATTCAAGACAATAATATTTAAATAGAAAGTTAGATTACCCCATGTGAGTACGTGCGATTGAGCATTGTTGCCACATAATTCTGCTGTTGTGAGGTATCATCAAAAAGATATATTGTACCCAGTATAGAGTGCTTAGGCACATTTTTAATAAATTATATATAAATTCCGCTTCATCTTTTTGTATTTTTATCATTTTTTTAGGTTATGTCGGGTCAAAATTTAAAAAAAATCAAAAATAGGAAATGTGATTCAGGAAATCTCAATTAAAGTATATATATAAAATGAAAGATTAAGCTTGACTAGTACAAAAAATTTCAATTGAACTCAAATCCTAAAGGGCAATTGATTCTGGCAACAGTGGCGCGATTGACGATACGCAGAAATAATGCAATTTTGCTGCCAATTGCATTTACGACGAAATTGTATATACAGTGATCAGTGATAAAAACGGCATTATACTGTGTTAGGCAAGTCATTTTTTATGTCTTCATCAATATCTCTTTAAATAAAATTATGGACCTTTGCAGATATTGGGTTTTGTTCTAGTAATAATTTATTGTTTATATCAAATAAATTTACTTACTTTTCTATAGTATATTTGCAGCACGTTTACGATTGAAATTAACTCATTTATAGCGAATTTCGATTGAAGCACAATAGACTCTTCCGGACATTAACTAGTTGCCTTTATCTTTTAAAGTAAACCTAATCACCCATTGTTTTAGAATTGAAGAAGTCAGAAAATGGTCATATTTATCCCGTCATTTCGCGGGAAATATCGATTGATAATTCCAGTCTTAGGCTTTACGCATATTTTTAAATACTTGTTAGAGTATTGGCAAAAGGGAGCAGTTTGAGGTATTTTTACTTCCATCGCTCCGAGCTCGACATGAACTTGACAAAGCAGACGCACCGTATAATGCCTTTAGTCCAAATTGTTATAAACGTGGCTCCTTAATGAGTAATCCAGGCTTGAACTGGGAATTTATATGACTAAACCTAATTCAGGTTCAACATTTATTACCAATATGGAAAAGCTGGGTATTCGGATTGTATTCTTTTGCATATATCGAAGCGAAAATTCTTTTTGTTTGTTTATATCTAGTTATGGGAAATTATGCCATGAGCCTCACTAATTACCGTACCTAATGTGTGCCAAAACAATCACTAAAATTACTGCCAATAAGTATTGCCAACATCGTATCATTACGCAATCATGCAATAGGATTTGAGGATATGATATTTGGGGAAACCTACGAACGACAACATAATCAAATCAGAATTAAATATTTTGAATTGATAATCATTTCATATAGTCAATATAAAGCATCGATGATTTACATTTACAATACAAGCACGTTTCGGTCTTATTTTCAAAATTTATTTGCTCATATCGAGGTCACCGTATTGACTCAGGAAAAAGAGCAAAATTACGGACAGGCGACTACACTGAAATATCCAACAAGGTTCAGTGAATTGATATAGCTTTATAGTGGTGCATCACGCGCCATCGATTGCCGATTGGTGCGAAACTATGTTCAGGTCAATATGACCATGCGGGAAAGAAAATGGGAAGACTAAAACATAAACTCAAATTCCTTATGCACCAGTAAACAGGAAACAGCTATGGCGCAAAGAATTTTACAAAAGTTTTCAATAACTGCTACAAATAATAAAAATCAGACACGGGTTTATTACTCAATTTTTCGCAACTATGTGACTGAAAGCAGGATGACATACACATAAATTATACAAATATAGATTAATTTATTTTGCATTTTTCACGATATCAAACCTAAAAAAAATCATGCTTGACATCTTAGAGCCAGGAAAACTTGTTTATAAATATGCAATTTGCTATATATGGTCGCATCATTTGCGATTCGTGATTGGCAAGTTTGAATACGATTAAGGATCCCTGTAGTATCAATTAGAAAATTGTCGTTTAAGTTTCGTTCTTGCTGAATTCAGTTAAAAATAGAATATCCATTTATATTAAAATAACGCTATATAAATATAGTTCCATTTATGAAAGTTTTCAAAGGATTCGTGCACTTAATCTTAAGCAATTTTGTTTGCAGTGAATGTTCATAACTGCTCTAAATATTTGCAAAATTTTAGTCAAATGTTATGTGAATTGTATTGAATATCACGAGAATAAGTGAATTATAAAACTCAGTGAATTCGAAATGAAATATCGAACCTGGTAGGACTTGAAAAAAAATAAGAAAGTAATAGTTTCATAAAGACTGCTTATTGTCTTCGAGTACGGAAAATGTAAAACGAATTAGTCTATGAGTTGCTAAGAAAATCGATTTTTCAATAACAACAACTCAAACAAAAACAACAACAACAATTCAGCATAGGTCATGGTAGAGAGACCAGGACATTAAAATTAAATCCTTTTTGCACTAGTAAATATTTTTGCATAGCGAAAGTTCCTGCTGACGTATTCGAAATTGGCAGAAACGGAAGTTCACGTGAAATTCCAAAAAAATCTAATAATTCAATATTTTTATAGAAATGTATATAAAAAGGTAATTTGTCCTCTTCGCGAATTTCGAAACTCCATTTTAAGTTTAGGACATTCACTATACACACAAATATACAAGTCTGGAATAAATTTGACATTAACAATGATCACGATGCAATGTATTAATTTGCATATTTTTCGCCAGAATTGGTCACGTATAATCTTGTGATTTATAGCCCATCAGCACTGCGGAAAAGGTCTGTATTTTAAACCTGCGATAAAATGTCAGAAATGTCTTTATCTTATATGCAAACATAACCACAATAAATTTATGTTTCTTTATTTTTCATATTCCACCCACAAGGATAACATTTTAATAGTCATGTATGACAATAAATTCTTTTGAGATTAACTTAGTCATCGCATAGTTGTAATAGGGGAATCAGAACGAGCTCAAAAGGGCAATCTCGAACTCGCTCTTTGCTCAGGGGAATAAGAGAGTAAACAAATGAATAAATTAACTTTTGTTATCCGTTGTAGAAAATAGCAATGTTGTATAAAAATTTGGTGTTTTGATGTCATGCATTGCCAATTTTGTGCTAAATACTAAACTCTATTCTAATGTCATTTGTGTATTTTGCTATGAAACAATTTCAACATCTAATGAGCTGCTGAAAAACAAGTTTTATTGAGATAAGTGGAGAATTAATTGAATTCAAATCCTTCACAACATACTAACACTGTTACCAAGAAGAAAAGATTTAACCGAGATTATAGGAACGGCAGACGATTTACATGATATATGATGAGAATAGGATACGTGGTATCAATCAAAGTTATGAAACACTATTGACAAATAACATTGTCTAACTCTAGGACAATGACCTATGTAGTCTGATAGACCTTTTTTCTACATTTTTCACTTTCATAATTGACCATCGCCATTCCAAAAAATATACTATATATGAAGTATAATGACTAGACGTGGAAGTATCAATTTCGAAGTGCCTGTCGGAAATGTAGTCGGACAACTCCACGATCCAGACAAAATAATTTGTTTCATGTCTCATAATCAGTCATATTATTGACATATTGGGTCAGAACAAAGCAATACGTAATTTGCTTTCGACCTAAAATTTGTTTGTTTTCCAATTTTCAGTGATAAACAATCGGCAACTTCAATTCCTGTTTCCAAAAATGTTGTATTTCAACACTGGCTTGCAAGCTTATTTACTGATGATATTTATTAATAATTCGTTTCAAATTGATGGGGTCTCTTTTCGGTGGGGATGACTTATTTTATTGCTGTGGATTCATAGATATGCCTAACTTCGAAGAACTTTCCCTTTTCTCAACGGTACCACAATAACTTTTTTATCCCATATCATATAAAATTTTAGTGGTATTAAATGGGGGTTAAATTTCGCCACAAAGGAGGTAATAAGCGCCTAAAACATTGACATCTGTAACCTAATACAGCGATAAAGTGAAAATGTGTGATCATATTTTATATATCTGGTGGATAGGCGTGTCAGTTGAGACAATAACAATACCTAAACGTGAAAAGTAATATTGTGTACTACACCGACAACGTATATATAATCTCTTCGTTGGAGAACTGTTATCTATATCGCCTCACACCAACAACATGTCATAAAAGTTTATTAACCGAAATTTATGTAACATGCGACCCTGTTTAACGAGTTATAAATCTGTTATTCATAGATGTTTTTTGATGTTTACGACCAGTCGCTGTATATGGCTGTAGTAGGAAATCCGAATCTCAACCTCCGTAAATGTGCTGACTGAATTCACAACCCCTTGTCATAATGAAAGCAATAAATTCGGTAATGCAAAGTGAATCAGAAATTTGAAATTTTGAAACTGCGCGTTATCGATACCTCCGTGATCTTGCCTGGATTAACGTTTCAAAGCAAACGTCCAACTGAAACACTGGTAAAACGCAAAAAAAAGTTTAACAAAAATAATGTGTGAAAGCGGAAAGTATTGGGAACACATAATCACTAACAAAGACTGTAAATTATAGACTGTGATTTTACCAAAAAATATGAAGGAAAACCGCGCAGACAACCTGGAGCGACATATATTGCAATCCTAAAATGCCTTCGTCCTTTTGCCTTTTCAAGGTGGAGCAATTTGTCCTAGTGCAAATAAGACGATAATCATCTTAACAAAACAAGTTCTATAGAATTACACAAGAGTCGTGATATATATTTGGATCTGAAATTATGAATAATATGACAGTTAAAAAGCATTTTGTGGGCCAGCGTTACCACAATTGATACCACGTGATTTTATCTGGAAATATGAAATTGGCTGATTTTTCAGTACTAGTAACAGCACAACGATGAGCATACGACTATAGCCCATGCTTTAATAATAATAAAAAGAGCGGTGTTTTCATATCAATCTCAAAAATTGACTGTGAATTTGGATTTATGAAAATTCATTTCAAATCGTGTGAAATCAGCACCCCTAAAACGTTTACCTGTAAAAATCTTTGTAAAAAATTGAAACTGTGATTTAGATTTTATGATTGCTACTTTGATTGATATCGAAGAACTTCGACCGACAACAAGATTGATATTGAATTTTTACGCTGTTAAAAAGGTGGAAATGCTCTAATGATTTACTCACTGAAGAACCATTTATTTTAAACAAAATTTGTGCATAGGGATCGTTTTGTTAAATTATTGTTGTTTTTGTTCTTGTTGCTGTTTTATTTGATGCGGTTTTGCTGAAAAATTGCTTTTCTCCTCAATTAAGGAATCAATCTATTTCAAATCTTCATTACTTTAAGATGGCTGAATTTGCTAGAGGGCTTTTTCTTTTAGTTTCCTTTTTCGAATTTCACTGAGCCCATGGAGATCGATATTCACCCAATATTTTGCTGTTTTTCATTTTATTTCCTGAAAACCCATTTTTCATAGGAAACAATGGAACATATTATTTCATCACATTTTTCCGTCTGTCTTTCCAGCAGATTTAGTGCTAAGATACAGCTAAGCTACAGCTCTTATTTTTTCGTAATAACAAGGCGGAGAATAAAAAACTAAAAATGGGTCTTTGGCCAATATTACTATTGAAAAATTAAATTTTGACCTTACACTTTATACATAGTCTCACATTCTATTTTGTATAAATTGATGATATTTGAGACTGGTTATCGCTTATTAATCAGTCGGTGTTGCTATACATATTCTTGACAAAATATACAAACCACAAGATAATTTGTATTGTACAATGATATTTTATAGAAAAGTTCATGCAGTTGAATATGATCGGTTATGCAAATTATAGCCAAGATTCTGCGAGACGATATTTCATGTTTAAAAGTTGCAAAATTTCACTATTACAAAATATTCTAATATCTCGTAGCCCTACCTACGATGATATATTGATTTTATATGGACTTGTCCTATTTTTAAATTCACAATATATAAGTGAATAAATAAAAAAGAAAACAAGTGCAATTTTATAACAATATTGATGGATTAGAATATATTTTTTGATAGTTGATAATGAATATTTGACAAATTCATTCATCAGATACCATTTTTAGAACTGAAAAGTAAGGAGATCACGTGTCCCAAGTCCCAATGGAACTATGTAAATTAGGGGAAGAAAATTAGACTATACTTCAATCCAGTAATTTTAACAAATGTGGGGACTGAAGTAAATTGTTTTGTGTGCCTTCCAGGATCCGGCATGCCGAAATGGGTATATCTAATACCGGATATCTGGATAAACTTTGGCTCATTTTGTCAGAGTCCAACTTCGTGAAATGAATTGGATACGCAATACTTTTCACATGACTGTTACCTAAATTCCACAAAAATCAATTTAATAATAACGGACATGAAAACGCAATGCGTTGTGGCGTCACACGATGGACTATGAACGATGATGAGATGTCATTCATATGAGGAATATCAATATTGCAAAATCAAATTCAGGTAATGTCAACAAGAGGTCATGAAATAATTAGATATGTATTGGATTATAGTATAAATGTAATGATATTGCCATGAATTGTCCGCATTAGACTTTTAAATAAATGATTTTCTTGTTTGGGATGAAATTGAATTTAATGTTTTTAGATTCTAGTCCGATTTAGAATCAAAAAGTGATTCTTCTGAATACTTCGAATAAGTCGACTATAGAAATAGCATTCTGTTGATTGTTCATTCTTGGCAGCACCAATGGGATTCCTTTATTCTGTGATTATTTTTTATCACGATATTTAACTTTTGAATTCACTCCAATATTGATTTATATAGCAATCTTTGTAATTTTTCTTTATCTGATATACCATGTGCTATTTTGCAATTGCAAAATTATGCAATATTGATATTGCAACATAATGCATAATAATTATATATGAAATGCAGTATATAGTTTTACACATTACCTTCCATTTTACCATAAAGTATAGATTCGGACGCAGTGTCGCAACGGGTACGAATGTGATTCGCAGACATTCGACTGAAAGCCATGCAGGAATCGAGCTCTATCAAATTAGCTTGTCTGTTAACCATGAAGAACTCTTAATAACGAACCAAATAAAATGTATATTGCCATTCGACACATTCTACATATTAATATTAACGAGAGCGATATAAAGTTTTATTCGTATTTTCAGAGTGATTCTATAATCATACTGTTACCGGAGTAAACAGGGTGGGCTCAAAGTAGAAGTCCGAAATTGGAGTATTTTTACTCGGCAAAGTCAGGTATAATTCATTCTGCTCGCCTACTTAATTACAAATGTTGCAACTTGTCATAAAGCATAAATCAATAAAAAGCTACAACGCCCACCTAGACATACGTACGTAAACATTATCAAAGCCAAAGCACTAATAAAATATTATTAATATGTTTGTGTAACATAGACGAGACAATTCTTGTTAATAGTGATTATGAAACAATAACAATCGAAAGTTTGTCAATGTAAAGTCTAGACTAGCGAAAGTAACATTGGCCAAGTTGTAATTATCATCGTTTTAAGCGTGATCGATTTCGAGCTTGGCTAGATTTTTTTCTGAGTCACGTTTAACACGTAAGCGATTTATTAACTATATTAAAATAAAATAATAAATAGAAAAATGCCTTTTTAAATTTTTCATGGCAAATTTTCAAATTAATGAATTAAAAAGTGTGTACAGAAGTTTTAATTATCACTCCAAAAATGAAAATTCGGCGTAGTACTGGCACGTATACAGTACGCTGATAAAGATGTAATATTACTAATGTTGCAAAGTAGTTGTCACAACATGGTAGCTATTTTACACTTCTCTTTTTAGCATACGCAGGAACTGGACTTCTCTCAAAAAAAAGAATATCGAACTACTGAGAAACTGCAGTAATTTTATTTTCATATAGTTTTTTTTTACAATATATCCATCTTATTTCAACACCAGGTATGACAACAACCTTTTCTTTTGTTTTATTTGCTTCTTTATAACGGATATATCAAAATACGTGACAATTAATTACATATAAAGAGTAAAATATCTTAAAATAAACGATTCCGTGTTTCAACAGATCAAAAATTAAATATAGATAAAGGTTGCATACTAAGAAGGACCTTTGATATAGTTGCGTATTTACGTCAGCGTACAGGAGTGACAAATGATGCGTGTTCACGCTTTTACGCTTCCAGTAACATACCGGATACAGATGTCAACAAAATATGCTCACGATTATTTCCAACATAAAAATGAATATTTATTAGTATATTATGTAAATCCTACTAAATTTGAAAGGATAGGACGTTTAATTTCTAAAAACTTGTGATTTAAATTTTAAATAAGGTTCTTAAATCGGAAATCTGTCTATTTTGTCCGGATTTATCCACAAATGTTCCTTTTCATTCGATTGACACTCACACAATAAATCTATTGATGAATAATACTATATTAGATGAGTACTTTGAATGCATTCTATTCAACATTAAACAAAAACGCACACGGAGAATAATCGACATTTACTCAAAGCCTGTTTTTGTTCGCCAATTTTTTACGCACTACTACAAAACGCGTAAAAATAATTTATTTTATACATTCATTTAGTTGTTTTTTCTATAAAACATATTACACTAAATAGGTTCTCTTAGCTAAGTATGGTATGTTATTGAAAGGTGATATTTTGATTGAATAGACTTACATTGATAAATTAGCAAAATTTAGATAAGATTATTGCATACTTTTATCTATTTCTATAATTACTGTTATTGTACAGTTAAATTACTGATGTTCTTCAAAGCTTCCAATTCTGGTTTCGCTATTTACGTTGATTGACCCCAGGCAAGCTTGATATTGGATCAACAATAATCACTTATTGCAGGGTGGAGTAAGGCCAAGAATAAATAACATCATCGAATGGTTACCTATGCATGGTCCATTCTTGATTAATGAAACAAGTTAGTGTCTTGAATATGAACAAGAATACCATATAAACCATGATAATGAGTAAGGGGGAGGATTGTGTTGTATACCAAAATAAATAAATTCTAGCGATAAAATCAGTGTTTTCTGTATTCATATACAACTCAATAATTTGAGAGTGAACAATGCGGGTAAATGGGCATTTGTGATGTCGATAAAACAATAGAATCATGTTTTTGTAGCGGACAAAAAGACTTTTATGATATGTTGCAAAATATTTGAATATTCGAAAACAGCACTGTTAGATTTTTATCAATTCCCAATGTCAGTAACTTGATATTTTTATGAAATAATTTGAGAATATTATCAATCATTTGTAACGTTTTAAACGTTAACGTTTTTTTGAAAGTGAAACGAAGAAACGTATTTTTATATTTTTTTGCCGCGAATCTGTTTTATTAAACATTTTTCTTTCTAAACTTGAAGTTCTTTTTTCTTTTAACAGCATATGTATGCGGTATGCCGTAATTGGATTAGAAAATAAAGTGAAATTTAATCCCCAAAATGCAACATGGTGGTTTTATATTCGACTAACTAAGACACAAAAATGCTTTAGGAAGCTACTTTTTGCATTTATTCTTCACTCAGGGTATAAACTGATAAATACTGACCTAAGAAACCTGCGAACTGAATGCATAAATCCACACAGAGAAAAAGTAATGACGACCAATCGAAACAAAATTTTCCACGCGGAAAAAGTGGTGTGTTCCCTCTGTCCTATTGTTGTCATATCTCATAGCCGAGGTATCTTAAACAGCGCTATAAACTATTTGCAAAATAGTAAACAGAGCAATTAGTGTTTTTGTAAAATTTTATTGAATTATAAAACGAAAATCAACTTTAAATAAAAACAATAAAAATTGGAACAATTGCAAAAAATGATTATAGCTTAAAAACTACATTTCATTTTATTAATTAATCAATGTGATTTTTAATACTCTGCATTATACTAATACATTGCTAACCAAAAAGCTGGCAATAGGCGATATTTATGACTACGATAAATCAGAAATCATGATTTTCCGGAAGCCTAGAAGCTCAAACCTTGCATGGTCCACTATTTTATAGATGCCGTATATAATATCGGTGAAGATGGGATATATTCGGAATAAGTTTAAAATGCGTATCATTCCAATGCATTGAGAAATCATTATAATTCATATGATTAATTGCATGACATATTAATATTTTAAATAACTTCCAAGAAAAAAAGTAAATGTATTTTGAATATTTGATTTTTTAGGAGTCCTAACTCAATGCAAATAATACAAATACTTCATTAACAATTGCTTTCTGATTTTGTTTAAAATTAGCACAAAAATATATTAAAAATGTGGATATTAATTTCAACGTGGTTCATGGCAAATGTGTAGTAATGAGATAAATCCGACAATATTATAAATTTTATTCAATACAATTGGAAAACAAAAAATAGATAATATATCGTTTGTGAACTTGACAAATATTATTGAATCAAATTGGCCGGTTTATAGCAAAACCAGATACCAAGTCAAAATGAAAATCAACATCGTTACTTTCATTCATAAATTTGAAAAGGTATAAATATAACGAACGTTCCATTTACTAAAACTGAGTAGGTTGCAGATTCGTTGAACGGTTCCCAACAATTTTTCAAAAAAATATAAGCCGTGATTGAATCGATAGAATTTCATTCGAGTTGAAGGAGTCTTTCATCGCATATTTGGTTTTCTGTTGCAGGCGAACATCGGCCTGCGTCGTTTCACCTTTTGGTGTTTATACATGAATGTATTTTTTGTTTGACTCAGTTGAACATACCAACAATAACACCTTCTTGGCATACTCTTCTTCGATAACGACAGAAATAACAAAGATTGTATTGATCTGAAAAGTAAGTTATTTAGTTAGTTTTACTCGTTTTTTAAAGTTCAACGTAACAAGAAGTTGCTATAGAACAAGACGTATTTAGTATACCTACACTATACGCAAGGTGGTGTGCCTACTTTGATTGTCACAAGACAATACTCGTTGCAAACAGTTCCTAATTGTACCTACCTAAGTAAAGGGTAATTTATATGAAACGTGCAGGTTGCAAGCTGCAAAAATCATTGACTTTGCGGTTGCCTTGATAAATAAAAGGCTTTAGAAAAATATTTGTTAATGAGATTTGAAAACCCATAAAGTATTTTAATTAGGCTCTTCATCTACCGCTTCCAGCTTAAAGGTTCGGGGTCAATTGGCAGCTTGCGCGTGGAGGAATTAGTGGACCAAATATTTTGGTATACAAGCTTTTCTCGAACCAATTTCAAAGCGTTCGTAAAGTCTATAAAATTTTTTACAAAACCAATTCAGTATAAACAACTGCTGTAAATAAACTTACTTATTTTCTTGAATGCTAGGCACGTATACGCGTACTTCTTTGTGGATTTATTTCTTTGACAGGCGAGATTACAACGCTTGGATAATTTAGTAGACACCACAGGTTTCGCAGTTTCTGATGCCGTGGTAACAGGCTCGGCGGTTGTCGTCTTCGTGTTCCTATCATCTTCGTTGTCTTCGGCAGAAATCGGCGGTCTAACCAATTCAGTACCCCACTGGGATTTGGAAGTAGAATTAGTCGAATTTGCTGCGGCTGCGGTGGGTTTATGTAATATTCCAAGTGTTCCCCAAACATTTCTTGGTTGACGATGTGTAGTGAGTGGTGTCGGATCCGGTGTCGGATTAGCCTCGGTAATAACCACTAATTTAAACTTTCTGAATAATGGAAACTTGTGCTTGAAGCTTTTGTGAAATTTTGAAACACCTGGAAATTTAAATGTTCGACTTATAAATATAAAAACACTTGAAGCAAAAATAATATTTTAAAATTTAATGAAGTTGAAAATAGCAAGATCGTCTGAATATTTTCATGAGAAAATCATTTGTAAATTTATATTGATATCGTCAATATTTATTATTATCATTTCGTGTAGAGTGAGATAGGTAGACAATTTTTTCATAATTATTTCATTCTAAGCGATAAGTACCGGTTGCAGAATGCTTGTTACCAAACTGTAACAGTTAATAAACACATAAAATATAATTATTGAACATATGGAGATTACATGAACAATTAGTTATGATTGATATCAATTAATTGGTACTTCAAAAACAGTTGCTGATAGGAAGTGTAACATTACAAACGAATGCAGTAATAGGTGAAATTTAAATTTGAATTTAATTATTCGGCATTGGAGAAGCAATCGTCAACAATACGTTTTAAATCCCGGGATATACGGCACAATTATCTAGAAGTCTAATACAATGACGAATATGGTGTTGCAGAATAATTATACTACCGTTAAAAATAATAGTACAGAACTTGTAAACACGACCGCTGCCATGTCACAAACCAAATAAATAGATATAAATTAGATTTCAAAGGTGTAACACAGTTTCGGTACATTACCAAACGTAATCCATGTGATAATTAACGTTCATTAAACATGCTGTCATTAAACCAAACCGCTCGACATGTCGCTAAAAATGATATATTTTCCAATTTCCACGACTAAAGGTTCTCAAGATGAACTCTTAATCCGTTTCGATCACAATACACGAAGATGTTTACAACGAATATAACTCGAAAGCTATTTGTACACGTACTTGTTCAATGCGTCAGAATTTGTTCAAGTAATTCTACTCAAATCTAAGCCTTCTTACCTGAACTACAGTTTCCAGTGGTGTATAAGATGAACAGTCCAACCAAAATTTGAAGCCATATTCTTTGAGTCGACATTGTTAATTTATAATATGCAAGTATTTTTAGATTTGTAAATAATCTATTTAAAAATGAAAGTAATTCTTAATTTGATGATTTGTAATAAAGGGAATTTATAGATAAATATTCGGAATCTGACGGTGTCACACAATGTAGTCGATGATTTGTAATAAAGGGAATTTATAGATAAATATTCGGAATCTGACGGTGTCACACAATGTAGTCTGCGTAACAAATATTTATCGAACTTTGACCTTGAAATTTTAAGCTCAATTCTTAAATTAATAGGCATCAACGTTATAGGTGTTTACGTTTAACTATATATACGAGTATATATATGTATTAAAACAAGCGAGTTAAGGGTTCAAATATTTTCATCGTATGAGTCCTTAAATCAAATTAATTGAATTATTATTACATTGCAGCGAAATATATACCTTACCTTCCGTTTGTCTGTAAATAATTGACACTAATATAACTTCAGGTAGGAGGAATAACAAGATAGATACGCAATATTCCATGAAATTATAGAATCAGCGAAAGTAGATATTCCTTCTCGAATAAAATTCACAACTAAATGAAAACGTTATTATAGTATCGGTATATTGGTGTTCATCCGACGTTGTTAATTTGCAAATTCCCTGCTCGATATTTTATGTAATGCTTTACAACTTTTTTTTTCGTGTTTATCGTCCAATACCTCACGTTGTAAAAAAAGTATGCTGCTATGATCAACAAATAACCAACCACATACAGCTTTGCATCTCGAATCGCCGCTCGCCTCAGCGTAACTGAGCTAAGTTTATCTTGCGAGTATTTCTTCTGTATTATAGAATCAAATATAATATATTACAAAATTCTCTCAACGGTTAGTTTCAAGTCACGTCGTGCAACCACGGCACCACCAACCAAACGCATGACTGTCGACGCGGAGCCTGCCTTTTCAATACCCTCGAGATACGCTCTTTTTTCTTTTAGTCGATGATTCAATTTATTCGAAATGCAATAAAAAAGTGAAGGTAAATGCAAAACGTTACTGCTTATTTGTTGCGCTGATCAAAGTGTTTGAAAATTTCTCATTAGAACTACAGTATATATAAGTTTAATGACGTCATAGTATTTTCTAATAAGGTTATCTACGTAATTAGTGTTACATCACGCAACGAATTATTGGTAAGGAATATTAGGCAGTGATAAAAAAAAATCCTGTTATAAATTTCTTCTAAAAATTAGATTTACATTGTATATCACCAGTTCCACGGATCAAATATATTACAACTATTGTTGACATGAAAGAGCGTTTTTCTTCTTATAAATTGCATTCGTATTCAAATTTATATACAATTATTACACTCCATGATTAAAAGTACTTTGTCTATGACCCCTGACCGCACCCAGAATTCCGGTTAGAAATTTGAAGTTTTGCTTTTTGGAAAAAAAATACAAATAATAGTTTTTTATTTCTGGTAATAAAAAGGAAATTTACTATCCTAACCACGCAAGGCACTTAGGCGTCTTACTGGTACCGCGCCAATAAGGTTAAACGCGAGGTCATTCGCAGGTACTCAATTATCGAATTTTCCTACAACAATTTATCACTTTCCGTTCTCCGTTTACATTCATAAAATGCCGCAAATCGCTACCCACACATTATTAAATTTCTGACAAAACTTCGAGTTACAACATAAAATTGCTTGAAATCTGATATTGAATTCGTACGTGGGCTATAATGGTCACTCAGATATGAATCATTTAAGATGGTTTTTATCGAAAATTTGCCAACTGCCAACCGTGTGAACTTTGTAAAGAAGATGCATAAATGTAATCTATTAAACACGATATCGGAAAACAAATTTTAAGATTTGTTGATATATTTATATCTCGTGTAGTTGTATTAATTTATGTTTCAAGCGACGAATTGTGAACACCGCCGCGTATCACTCAAGCTATGAATGTTTTACGCTTTCATTTCCTTTTGTCGTGTGACCATCAATAAAAAACCATGTATATGAAAGGTATTTCCATGGCGGTTTTACCATCTAATATTCATAGGATGTAAATCGGTGTAAATAGTCCGCCAAGAGCGTCACATACATTACGGCCGACTTGCAACCCGGTGCTGAAATATTGAAGTCAATCCGTGGATAGTATATGGACTGAAGAAATTTTAAAATGAGGAGGTTATCAATTCTCTCGCACGTAATTAAAACCACGGGATCCGTACCCCAAATTTCCAACACATGGAAAAAGCGCTCCATTTCTAACGCTCAGCAGGAAGCGTTAACTGTCGAGTCCATTGGCTAGTGACAACGATAACCAAAGCAACCCCTGCACACGATCATTTTCTATATAAAACAAAACGATATTCGTTTAAAGATTATTGTATTCATATCGTTAAAACGTACTTACGTTGGAAATTATTATACAAAATAAAGAACTCTGATAGGAACACAAAAAGTTTCACACTCCGCCTGCAATCAACCATTTCGTGAGACATCCGGTGAGAGTAGTGAATAAATTAAAGCAAATAGGCAAAAACCTACCGCCGCAATATATTATATATATATACAGATAAGTCTTCAATTGCAAAGTTCGTTTACCTACTAACGAAATGCATACCGCAAAGATAGATTGGAAGATATTCGTATTATGTTTCACAAATTGGTGGGCTACAATCACTAGTTCCCCTGGTACATTAATTTCTGCCAAAAATGAAAATGTTACTACTCAACACCATAAAACTATTCCGCGCCATGAAATAGCGTGCAAACTTATATCAAACTACACTGATGGATTTGCAGGACAACGTTCTTGGAATTACCTGATAACCAGCGAAATCGTACTTTTTGTGTTCTTGGATTCATATACTTATCCCGGGGGAGAGGAAAACAGATAAGGCGGTTTAACCATATGGTGTACCACGGCCTCTCGTCCGTGCCAGGTATGGAATTAGCTAGCCAGTTAACTGTTTTCGAAAGCATGGGGTTTATCGTGGAGGAAGCCGTAACCGATCAGGGGTTACGTGAACAACCCTACGGCGGCGAGGAGTCCAGCAATCTTCTCGCCCATAACTATCCCCGCATGGGGTGCCAACCCACGCAGGTGCGGTGGCGAGCTTATTCCTAACGCCCCTAGCACGATGCGCCATACCGCCGAGTATAAGTAGATAGGACTTGTTCTTATCATGGAATCTTACGTTACGTTCTTGTATCGTTTATAGAGATCTACTCTTGACATGGTTTTGTTAAACTGGGTACCTTGCTATTACCGAGTTCATTTCACCGCCTCCAAAGAAATCTTCATCAACCATCGAGAATGATTACCAGGTCCTAATTCATCTCTACCGAAGACGAAAGTGAAACTTGAATAATGTTTCTATAGTGCAATGTATCTATCACCCAGACGTCAAAATTGAATAACACGACTTTATTTAAACAGCGGTTCATTAAATTACAGTAAAATATTGAAGCATGAAAATTGCATAGGCAAAAAAATCCAAAAATATCTACAATTAACAAACGGATGAACAAAATGTCTACATTTGAAAATTTTTACAATTTTACATCCTAATTTATCCTCCAGTAATTGGAATAATAAGCCATGCATGAATAAAATTGATAAAAAATAATTAGGAACTAAATAAAAATAACTACATCTTCACAATAGCGATGCTCATTGTCAAATACTTTTAAATCTTGAACTTCAAATGTGCAAATAAACCGATTTTTGAAAATTTACATATAGATGTTTGATAAAACTCATGATACGATAACATGATAAGAAAAAACGACGATTTCTATTTCGAATTTTAACCGACGCCATTGAAAGTGACACATTAAATGACGAAAGTATTCATAATAAAGGACACCTGCATGAAAAGGTTGCAAAAAATAGTCGTTCAGGATAAATTTCCTATTTGGCTACTGAAGTTTTGAAAGAAATTGTTCCGGTAGTTATTTGGCGCAACATCAGGAATAAAAACAATTTATAAATAATAAACGATCCACTGATCTACTTCATGTCCAACGATTCAACTTTTGAATGGATCGATCAATAACAAGCTCAATGTGAGTATTGAAATGTTGAGTAAAAATCTATGAAATAAAAAAAGGTCGAAATGAAATGGCAATCTGCTACGAATAAGTGTAGAATGTATGTCATCATCGTATATGCATCGCTTGTATTCGTGGTGCGTTTTCCACATTCATGGTTTACAGAGCAAACCTGGAAAATAATTTGAGAGAATACTAAAATAAAAGCAACATCAAAGCATCAAATCGATTGAAAATGTTGGTTGTGCTCGTAACTGCTTCAGGTAAGACACCAGCATAAAGAATTTAATTGGTGACACAAACACCAATGTTCTACTGCCCTTTAGGTATACCAGTATTTTGGCTTTTCCTGTTGCCCAAGAGGCCGAAAATTCTTGTCAATCAACTTGGACTGTTGTTTGTTGTGATAGAGTTAGTAACAAAGCTATTATGTCTTGATGGCAGTTTTCTCAAGACCCTTGGACAACAAAGGTGAAGCAGATATGATATATCTCATATGCATCAAGAACTACATTTTTTGATACTGCTCAGTGTTCAGTTGTGTGACCAACTCTGAAAGAATAAAATGAAAACTTGCAGCATACCATACATTCTGCATGAGATCATCTCATTGAGGAACTTAATTTCTCTCGTCATCAGGTACTGTGATACGTTCAACTGTTACGTGGCTCTGTGTCGAGGAGGAGCGAGAATGTGGAAATCTTGCCATTATTAAAGCTGGTGTATCTTCGTGGACCAGGAAGCAAAGCTAAAAAATAAACATAATTTTAAATTAGGAAATACCATATAGGATAAGATTTTCAGTCTCATGAAAAAAAAAGTCAATTTCAAGATGATTTTGTTATATTATGAACGAAAGCCCAGACCCAGTTAGCCAATTTTTAGCCAATGTTTTTGATAAATGGAAAACATACATCTTGAACTGAAAATCTCAGTCAGTGAAGTCCTACAAAAATTCTGCTTTTGACTTGTTCCAGGTTTTTGGTGAAAAACAAAATAAAGTTTTAATTAAACAATTTACATTGATTGTATTGCATAAAAAATATTAAACAAATAAAATATTACATAGAAAAACCCCAGAAAACAAAATGATCCAAAACTATATTTATACAATATTTCTATATTACCCATATTTCCTTATTATTGTTCTTTTGAAGTACATCCTTGATGATATCAATGTGTTCTAATGCAATGTGAAACCTTGCAATATTCAGAGTTATGTTGTCACATTTTGGCACAATTCTTGACAGAAGATGGTTGAATTCACGCAGGTTGATATCTTCTCCAAGACAAAGATCAACTTTTTGAAGCTAGAAGGGACAAAAAAATAGACTATAAATATATATTGTGCACTATTTGGTCACCCAAGAAGTGTGTGTACCAATATGATATGGAGGTAACTAATTTTGTTCGCCTACTTTAATCAAGTTGTGTAAAGGGACTGAAGCTTATTGGCAGGGGGTATATTCACTTGGCTAACACTGACATTCCCTGAACTCGAAATAGAACTAAAATCGGAATGAAATTATGGCCTAACTCTAAGCTGGTACACACACTACACTATTTTGTGCCTTTATGACAAAACACACAGAAAACTCAATTATCAACTGGGTTCAAAAGCTGGCCCATCAGTACAAGATTAACTAATAGGATTTAGGTAATTTAGTCACCCAGAAACATGTGAATGACGCTCGTACAAAGATTTATATGGAGAATATTATATCCGGTACTGAAGTTTGGGTGGGATAGGTGGGATATTCTAGTAAAGATAACTTCAATACTTTCACAATAGGTGGTTCTATAGAGCCCTATTTTAAGCAAAAGCATAGAAAAATTCATTCAAAAAAATCTTCATCATACTTCTTCAGTAATTTCTGCTATTTGTGAAATGATGTACAAGTCACTCGGAGATAACGAAATATCCGGTAGTGATATTATTTTTACAAAGGATTTGACAATATCTTGAACAGACTCTCCACATTCATGCAATGATGCAAGGAGTTCAAAGCGTTGAGGTTGAGTTAATCCCTTTATTTGCAGTTGCTCTGTTAAACTTGATTTTAAGGATGATATAAGATCATTATGGTGCTGTTGTGCTGAAATAATAAAAAAAAACATTATAAGGCTTAAATTTATTATGATACTAGTATATTTTCAGCATGGCGAAGTAATAAATTACCGACCGATAATACAATCCCAGTGCTGAGGAATGGTTTCAGCACAATCGGATAAATATGAAAATCCTATCCTATGATCTATTGAGTTAGAATAATCAATATTGAAAAAAATTGTGATTTGTGAGACATAATTTTATAGAACTAACTATGTGGGTATTGTCACCTCAACCATGATGTTTGTTGTAGGCTACATAACAAACACAAAAATGACACCGGGGTTATGCGATCAGAGTTTGGCATGGTATTACTGATATTGGAATACGTTTTTCAAATTCCGAGAGTTGTATTTGAAATATTTAATTATTTTGAGTTTGGAGTTGCAACTTCAGACATATAATGATGATAAACAAAGTGAAAACTTTGGATAGAAAAACAAAGTGAAAATTTTGGACAGAAACACAAAAAGTATCGAGATGACTGTGCCTTCTTAATTAACAAAAGTTGAAGAAGGCTTGCATATGCCAAAGTATTTGTTATCGAAATTGGTTTTCTTAGAGTTTGAAGATGTAACCGGAATCATAATTTCCTTAATCAGAAGGTGAGAGTCAAAATTCTAGTCAAACTGTGATCGAAAGTTGGAGTTGAAAGAGCTATTTTTAGATGTCCGGTCTTAATCGAGTGTGATTACACAGTAATGAATTGTACAACTTAACAACAAATTTTCGTCACATTGTATCAATGAGTATAATAAACTTACATTTAACATAGTAAGCTAAATTTTTCCTTGTTTTCTCATTCAGTAAAAACCCACAAAGAAATTTTCTAACAACAATCCATTCATCTGTATGAAGCTTAGTTGAAAGTAATTCTTTGAATTCCTAGAAAAATAAAAGAGCAATGCCAAAATATATGACATGAAACTGCTTATTGCTATCGCATGTGCTCCCATACTTTGTTCCTTACAGGGCACAAGTTGTTATGATGCAACAAAGAATCATGGCGCCAAAATCAAATGCCGGATGCAAAAGTACTTAGATAAGTTATGAGAGTGGGCATCTTGGCTGTTATTTGAATTAGAAATTTGAACATTTAAAATCATTCATTAAGAAGTAAGTTATAATTGTTCTTTAGCAGTAGTCACATTTTGTATACATGAATAAATTTTTCACATCACATCACATAAAAATCTTTATAAAGTATGCCACATGCGGCCCATGGAAAGTATGTTGTGCAGGCCTGTCCTATTCTATCCAGTATTTACCTCCAAACTCAGAGTTGTTGTGGCTGCAGCGGCAAAAAAATCAAATATAACTTGGTTTGAAAAATGGTAGGAAAAATCACAAGGAAATAATCGAAAAATAACACCATGTCTATGCTGTGGTGCCATTGTTATGAAATCTGCCATGTGGATGTCTTCTATTGCATGACTTTTGATCTCTTTATCTCCGAACCTTAAAAATAACAGTCATTAAAATGTTTAGTAATAAGGCAAATTGATAAATGAATGATTTTGTTATGAAGACAAATATTTTGTCAAAATAATTTTGTTTGAAATTCACAAAAACTTGTTAAATATACTCTAGAATTTTTTTTTCTACAATTTTCCTTATTAAAAGAACAAAAATCTTAAGACTATGCTTATTATTATTTCTACTCAATTTTCAATAAAAACATAACTTTTCGAAAGAGTATGAATACATTAGTATTTAATAGTTAAAATTCTGAAATTAGAATCCTTTTTAGATGAGATTCTTAAGATTAAAAATATTAGTGAGACTATATATTTCCTAAAACTTTAAAAATATTTTTTTAGCGGGAATTTTATTACATATGGTATTATTGCAATAATGAAGATGAAATATTCATTTTTGGTTTTCAGATTTTTGGCCCCAAGATATAACCACACTCAAAAAATCGGGATTAAATTTAAATTGAAGACCCCTCCAATCAACAAAGATCATAACTTGTGATACTTTATAAATTGAAGTTCACATTTCATAATAAATATAAATAGCTAAAAGTTGATACTTTGGCCCGTTTTTATCCCCTTGCATAGTATATTCTCAAAAATATTTATAGGCTAAGCTGATACTCAATTTAAAAACATTTCAAACTAACTTTTGGGAAATTGATGTCTCTTATCATACAAAAACACAACTGCAGTACTAGTAACACATATATTTGGCACCAAACTGGATATGTCACCTCATAATGCCACGTTTCATCAAATCAAGTGCCAGTGGTTTGAGTTTCCTTATGCTTTCGATTACATCGTTGGAAGAATGCGAAGATCTGAGGAATAGTTGCATCATTTGTGAGACGAGCAAAACATCAGAGGCGATTTCTTTCTGTTTGTAATGGTTTGCTTCCATTAAAGCAGACAGAGCAAAATACTGGAACAAAACGTCATCAAAAAGTTGAAAAGCCATTGGAAATCGCCTCGCGAATAATAAATTGAATTCCTCTCCTAAATATAAAACAAATAACAATGGAATACATATATGTATTATTACATTCTCATTGATCTGGTAAATAAGGGCAGATCTTTGAGACAAACAAAGCTTGAAATATTCATTACAAATGATAAAAATGAGTGGTGACGTGATGGAAAACCGAAAAGATTTTGGAGCCTCCAAATGAAAGCAACTCCTTTCATATCGTGAGTCGTGTCATATCAATGGCTGTCTGTATAGAGCATTGTATAGATCATGACAAAATATTCATATAAACATAGGCATGCATAGTCAATCCTGAGCTATTTAGCGGCAGAACCGTATAATTGTGCAAAGGCGTTCACTGTTGACAAAAGCTAATTTGGACGCCTAAACAAATTTCAAACCTTGCAAGCCTGGAACTGGAAGTAATGATTTTGTCACTGAAACCTTCTGATTTTCAGTCATTGGCTTTACAACAACGAATTTCTGAGGCCTGGAGTCACCTGAATATTAGAAAGTATTAGGAATAACATACGGTATGCTACTGTGGTTTCTTTCAATCACCACATTATAAATGGGAATCAATTATCAAACAGCAAGGAAATGATTATGATGGACAGAATTGCAGCAATCCTCGATAATTGAGGTCGTTTCACATACCCGCTGGTTGTTATGGTTTCTGTGGCCCTCCAAGCTTTAGGAATTGCCAAAAAAAATAACTACTGCCAAACCTGACTTGATAATTAGATAAAATGGCACGATTCACCACATATTAATAAATCATATCAGCCTTTCTCTGGGATAATTACAAAAATGCAGAGTCATTAGACCAGTTCATGCGTTAGTAAACATCGATCATTGGATCAAAACATAAAGATGAAGGAAAATTTTGAAAAATTACCAGTTAAAAATGCACAGGCAGACATGAGGTTTAGAATTAAAATAGAATCCTGAATTGCCCAACAGAAATTGAAGTAAAATGTACAGATTTAGGGTGTTTTAGACGCTAAAATTTTTTTCTCAATTCTGCAACTGTCATTAAAAAATAAACTTGATTCCAATATTTATGTCTCTTACTCAAAAATGAATTTTACAATTTTGAAATTAGGTTGAAAATAAAAATATGTAAGATTAATTGTATTTGTGTGAAATTGAAAAAATGAAAGCTTTTTTCAGAAATATTCAAAGCCATTTAATAGTTAATCTGTGGTTCCACACATAATATGTAAACTTATGACCTTCTACCTTTTAGATTTTTCCATGCCCACTCTCTTGCAGATATCAGTGTCCTGCATCCTGGCAACAAATAACCCGCGATGAAATTTTGAAGAACGACTTCAATTGTTGTTTCAGATTGGTTATTAATTCGACTCTGAAAAGCAGAAATCTTTCGCACTTTTTCTTTGTATTATTCAATAAAAACTATTCATACTTACAATAGGGTAATGGAAATTTTTTATCACATCCGCGACACCATCAAATATGAATAGTATTTTTTCTTCGTTTTCAGTAATCCATTTCATTCCATATTTGTAAATCTTTTCGTCCTTGTTTTGGAACAACATAAAAATATGGATGGATATATAAATTTAAAATTCGTGGTTACCCCAAACGAGGTAAGTGATAAGAGATAAAAGGTCTTTCTGGCAAGGAAATTTTTAACTTACATTATTGCAATACATATTTAGGTATACCTAATAAACTGTTCAATCTGTACAAAAGCCAGAGTGCAAGTTGAGTGCATCATTAGCTATGATCAATTGAAGATTGAATAACAAACGGACAACAGGTTTTTATAAATAGTGACATAACAAAAGAGCTATGAACGTAATATGTGTACCAAGTTGGGGTTGGGCCATAATTTTATTCCAATTTTCCTTCTTTTAGTTCTACTACCATTTCGGGGACTAGCCAAATGACTACTGTAGTATTTGTATCTGAAATTATGGCCTTACCTTAACCTGGTACACATACTACGTTCCGGTGTTCGCCATCTTGGTTCACATACTCAGGAGTACCCAAACTACAGCAGCTCAATTGTGAAAATTGTACATATAATGGGTTAGTAATAGTAAGTCACAAGGTAATTTTTAATGTGCTAGAACAGTGATTCCCAAACTTTTTGGAGTTGGGACCGACTATTTATTACCACAGCTTATGGCACCCATCTCGTGATTTTCTACGATGTAATTATATTTTTGATAAATGAACACAAAAGACCTCTTTCAAAAAAAAACATAGTGCATAGCTATTCTTCAAAAGAAAATAAATCTAAATCCTATCTAAATTTCGGGGAAACACGGTACGAAGTGCTGTACAGTGTACAAAACTGCTATGCGTATAAAAGCCACATAGTCATTCTTTGTTTAGCAAATTTTTTGTTCCTTCAAGAAGATCGTAAAAAGGAAACTTTCACAGATTGGAATTTAGATCCAATTTAATTTCTTTTGTTTTTTTGAAGATTTACGTATTCAAGTCGCCACCGATCCGAATAACCACTAACCAGTATAATTAATCAAAGCTTTCTACATCTTTTCATGACCCACTAAGATTCCTTTTGCGACCCACCAGTGGGTCGCGACCCATAGTTTGGGAACCGCTGTGCTAGAGTATATCAATCCATTTCCATAAAAGATATTTGTTATTTGGCCATAAATAGACACAGTTATAAATGACCTTGCGAACAAAGTAGGACGGCAATATTGAACATTCTGCCATGCGCATAACAACAAGGACATTTATCACGTTGATTAAATGTGCATATATCAAAAAACTTTTTCTTACAGTAATTCATTGCCACTAAAGTGAAATATTTTTCACAATGGATCGTAATTTTCATTGAAAAAAATTAATGAGTATTAGGCTTGAGAACCTGTTCTAAATTAATTTAAAAATTATATAATTCGTCTGTTGTAAAATCAAAATATATACCACAAAGCATGATTTAACTCCAAAAATTGATAAAAGTCATTTCCAATATGAAAATTTCTCACAACAGGATCTGGATATCAGATTACATTTTAACTAAATTTAAAACTAATAAGAAATTACAATGACAATTTTTTTCTTGGAATACATTAACATACCGTAAGAACAATCATTCTTTCCAGCAGCATATTTGCAAAAGTAGTTGGATTTCTTTCTTGATAAAGTTTAGATACATCTACGTAATGAACAACTTCAATGTGATGTAAAGCAGGAACTTGTCTATTAAGCACCATCTTGGCATATCTGAGAGGAAATACATTAGAAATAAAGATGGCATCAGCATGTGAGCATATGAGTTTATGTGTTATGATCCGTTTTGAAGATTTACCGGAAGGCGAAAACATTTGGCCTTTCTGTAAACAGAAGCTGTAAATACTGTATGTAGAACAGGTCGTTTAATTAAACAAATTTCACACAGAAACTATCTTGAAGGATTGAGAAAGAATTTGGAGGACAATGGCTACTATAGTTTGAAAGATGTCTACTCAATTTATTCGACTCTGGGTGGGCATCGAATTTCAACCAGAGATTTCAACCTGCGATGCCATCATAGATAAGTCTAACACTTAATAAACCACCAGCGAGGCATAATATTATATTACATGGAGTTAAAAAATTAGATCAACAAGATCAACAAAATTGATTTTTCGTTATTTAGATGTAATTTTATTGCCTACACTCTAGTATTATTGTCTATATGATTATTTGCCTGAGTCCTATGCTATATTAGGAATGGATGTTATCTTCTGTTAAGTAGGATAATTGGTACTCCCCTAATATGTGAAACAAGATGGCGGACACCGGAATGTAGTACGTGTACCAGGTTAGGGTTAGGCCATAATTTCAGGTACAAATACTACGGGAGTCACTTCGCTAGTCCCCAACTCATAATAGAACTAAAATAAAGAAAAATTGGAATAAAATTATCGCCTAACCCTAACCTGGTGGGATAATTACTAACAAAGGGGAAAGTTGTTGAACAATTCCTTTTAAAAAATAATAACTAATTATAATCATGTTTGCCTCATGAATTTACATGTACAAAGATTGTTTGGTCATACATTTTTAACAGTACTGTTTTTCCACATCCAGGCGGGCCCACCAATGCGACATGGTTACATTCACTTCTAAGTAATCTGAAATGTAAATCTTCCAATGTGATCGCATTTCCTTTTACTTCACGTCTGTAATGTTTGATATATTTTGCGTCCGGAATGTACTTTTGATTACCTGCAAGAAATAAAATAGACATTTTAAGTGAAATAGAAATCATTCCAGCAAAAAATACAATAGGATTGCAAGAAACTTGGGAGTTCTTTAGCCTTGTATCAATAATGCTGGTGCCCCAAAAAACCAGAACCCATGAATTTCTTAGTTACTTTTACGTGGATGAATTTCTACAACACTTGTCAACTTAAATTGACAATCATAATTCAAGTCAAAGCAAGTAGAGCACAAGATGCAACAATGCTTTATTGGCTTTAATGCAATAGAATCAATCAAAAGAATGTTGTTTAAAAGCATAGAATCCTAGTCCAATATTATATTTCATCTGCGTATGACTGATTAATACTTCAGGTTGCAGTAGTGCTGTGTGAGGAGAAAGATACCAGACAAAATCCTAGCAATTAACAGTCCTGATTATAGTGTGAGAGTTGCAGATGACTTAAAATTCCTAATTTATATAGACTGCATTTTTTTGCTAATTCAGTGTTCCATCCATCAAAAAAAACGTTACCGGTAACTGCAGGGATGGCCAATTCGAATAAAGTATTCGAATGTATTCGAATATCTCGTCATTCGAATATCGGAATTAGCGTTCATAAGAATATCGGATATTTGTGTGACGTCACACATTTTCGACGCCGCTCTCAAGACGTTTCCGTTGAATGAAAACATTCTCGATAGAAACTTGCGCGTAATTATTTTCATCACTCATCAGCGTAACGTGTTATTTAGGCCGTAAACGCCTTTACGTTTGTGTTATTTTCTCTAAAACGAAAATTTTTCACAAATTTTTTCCACGTAAGGAAGACAATTATTTTATTTTTGTACGCGCACGGAATGGTGAATCTGGTAAATACGTTCATCGGCGGCGAGTTTCTAAAGACTACGCAACTTTTTGATTGAAAAGCGGCAATTTAAAATACTGAAAATAAAACCGTAAACAATATAAGTTTTATTGAGGCCCGCGAAAATTTGAAAAACGCTTTTCTAGGCAGTGAAAATCGCAGAATTTTGTGTGCATCTGGCACACATTATGTTTGGTTGGCGTTTAGAAACATATCGTCACGAATTGAAGGCGGGATTTGCCTGATTATCCATTACTTTAAATTGCCGTCGATTATTTTCAAAGTATATTTAATCAATTTTATTTTGATGAAATAAATTTCACTCCGAGATGTTACAGAAGATTTACGGATTTTTAAACGGTTCTATCCAAAAATAATCAGAGTGGCGGCATTTCGATTGAGCGAAGACACTGTTAACAAGTACATTCGCAAGCCGAATTCGCAAAATACGCATCAAAACATTATTTAATCGGGCAGTTTACCACACGTTTTTATTTTTATGACCGCGGATTGCAATGGTATATAAGAGTGGTGAGGATTTTATTTTGTCGACGCAACCGCAGGTTAAGTTGAAGACAATTAAATTAATAATGAAGCAAGACATTTTGAATATGCCCGTATCGGTCACGAATTCATCACTTTGCACAACAGAAAAATATATTGTTATATTATTTGTTGTAAAAGTCGACTCTTTTAACAGGTGGCATAATCGCGGCGATGAATACGTATTTTCAATTCACTGCTAAACTTTATATTTATATTCATTGTATGAAATGAATTATACTCTACAATTAACAGGATTTTATATCATTATTTGAGATTTTTCTAACGGCGATAACGAGTTAGCAAGATTGCAAAAATACGTATTAAAATTAAATACATCAGGCAGTTTATCTCGTACTTTTAGGTCACAGATCGCCGTGGACCGAATAGTAATGTTTTTTTTTGACGTAAGAAGAAGCAACCGCGAGTTACGTTGGACACTTTAAATTAATATATAAAGATATTTTAGAAACTCATAGTTGTCATGGATTGAATTTTTTACGTAACAGGATGATCATTATACGCTGAAAAGACGGCTCTTTTAACGAGCGCGGAATCGCGGTGGGTGTTACCAAAGTCACTTCGGGTGTTACAGGCGGCAATGGGAATTTCCGATTTCGAAAATCCTGGCTGCGCGGCTGGCAGTGGTGGTCATTTATCCTCTACTAATTTATTTCTAATTTCAAACACAACAATATGTTACACATAATAACAATATGGTGCACATAAATTAATATACAAATACACTGATAGGTAGTAGAATACTCTATGCTTAAATATTAGAATTTTTAAAGGCATAATGGATTTTCGATTGTTGTTGCTTGTTTCAGTTGCCTGTATTGCCAATAAATTTTATTACTCCCAGAAAATATTACACAATTATCTGAATACAAGTAGTATTTTTGTCAACAGACTTGACTATTATCATAATATCATGGTACCTGTGATAGAAAGCGTCAGACAACTCCTTGGCTATCTTTTCATATGGTCATTTGTACAAAGTGAATAATTTTAATAAACTGGCTGTGTCACAAGTTGCTATTATTTTTTATTGATAGGTATAAACTATCAATTATCTTGTGTACATATATTGTTGGTTTGTGGCGCTATTCTGATATTTTTATTGAAGCTTATTTCCTAATTTAATGGGTTTTAATAAACTAAACAAAAATGTGTTATTTTCGATTTTAGAATGTTTAGAATGTATTCGGAATAGTTTAGTATTCGGAAATGGCCATCCCTGCCGGTAAGTTGGATAGACATAAAATGTATTTAAAACATATAATATATATGGAAAAAATAACAGATAACGATATAATATTAACAATGCCATCTGCTCATAATATGTTCATGCTTACGTTCTACTCCAGCCATTCCGGAGAAGTATCTAGTCTCAATTAGTTCTGGTATTTCTCGGACAACTGGTTGAGAAGGAAGCTCGATGGGTGGTGTAATTTCAGTTTCAATTTCATCTAATGTTCTTTTATTGATTTCTCGCACAAATAGTTGTCCATAGTATTCAACTAGAAGATTAGGAATCATTTTTTAACTTAGCTATAGGAATGATGAGATTGGCAATTGGAATTTACTAATATCATATATAAGTCTGTACAAAATATGGCTGATAAGTGGCGTACAAAAATATTGAGATGTCTGATATTGACTGTTAGGAAAACAGCCAGATGGAACGGGTATTGATTCTCAAACGCAGACGTTCTTGAGAAATACTTTCAGTATAGAATTTTTATCGAAAGTTTGAACCTTTAGCAGCTAGTACAACAAATAAGTTTAAACAGGATTTAAAATGCTATTCAGAAATTGCATTTTTCATGTCAAAATCAGATATTTATAATTAAAGCTAATACTTTTATGATGCTTACTCGTAACTTTCGCTCTGAATAAGGCCCTGTATAAGCACCCACTGAGATCTCATAATGTGTACAGAGCAGGGGTCGGCGAACTTTTGTCATTCACAAGCCAAAATTAAAGGTTGCAAGTCATTGGCGGGCCGCATATATTTTTGGAACGTTAAAAACCGAGGGAATGGCCAATGAATTACATTTTGTCACACAGATCGTAGTTAAATTTCAAGCAGCGCGCAAAGACTGATCATTTGAATATTTTCTGCGCCATTTAACCATTTGCACTCAGCAGTCAGCATTAACTTTTTTACGTTCTGTTGCCATTTGTCTAATTATAATCAATTTATAGGCTCATTAAACGAGTGATTGTGAATTATATACTTGTTCAAAACAAATCCTGTTACCTGAAAAATATAATCGTCATTACAGTTGTTTTGTTAATATAATTCAGTGAAGTGCAAGGGCCGGATTATATTGTTCCGCGGGCCGGTCTGGCCCACGGGCCGTAATTTGCCAACCCCTGGTATAGAGCTACTGTTATTTCTTATCATTTATTCCTCTCCCCGGAATAAATATATAAATCTCACATCTTATCTGAATCTAATGTAGCATATGATTATAACACAATGAATATGTCATTTTCTTTTCATGCGTGTTCTCTCAATTTACTCGTTCCTCTTGATTCCCTTTTTACTACGGTAAATTTAAAAATATGAGAGTAAATTTTTCAATCTTCTGTGACAAAAATCCTATTTCTTACCTGCCCTGTCATCGACCAGTAGCTCCTCTAAAAGAAAGTTACAGAAATATTAGAGAAAATTCTGATCTTCCATTTAGGGGGAAGGAATATTTTAGTCAAAGATATTGCATGATTGATTTTTGACTGATTTTTGTTAAAATTTATCTTTTTAAATTTAGTTAAATTTAGTTTTTTTTATTTTACTTTTATATTTGACTCAGTTTTTGTCATTTGAGTAAAACATCGCTGAAATGTTGAAGTAATCTAGTGTAATTAAGCATAGATTTTACAAAACTAATTTTAAAAATAAATAAAGAACTTTTATTTTGAAATCATCATTTTTTGGCAAAATTTCTTTTTCTGCATTAAAATTATTGTAAGTTTCATGAATATCCTTTATGATAAATTAATTAAAGATATAACTGAAATTAATCACAGAAAAAAAAAAATGGGACAAACATATATTCTCATACTTGATCACCATGATAAATGCTGTAGTAATAAATCCAGCAATGTTTCAGATGTATTTAAACAGGATTCCAACTTGCCAGGACACAAGGTATAATCAGCGGCTTGGGTGCATTAAAATATTTTTTTGAATATTTGAATCAGAAAAATAATGAACTAACCTGGATAATGTATGTTATAAGTATGATTAACTGCGATCAGAAATCGCCCTCGTAATAGCTGATTTAAGTCTGGCACAAGCACTTGATTTTCTGGAAAAAAATATCAAAATAATTTACTCATATTGACTTCAGATAAGCCAAAAATGAAGAAAATATTTAAACATATTATATACAATAGATTACATTTGGAATAGTAAAGCAATTGGTTTTAGTCGTACCTACTTCATCTAAATTTCAAAATATGTTACTCCAACAGTTTGCATGAACTTGCATAATCATAAAGTAAAACAATTCAAACTGATATAAATTTGATATATAAAATAATATATAAAATGGAACTAATTCGTTGAAATCATATGAAAATGCCTTATCCACTTCCTGGGTATAACTTCCGTAACTTAAACAAATTCTAATCAGAATTATTGATGCACAAAATAGTAGCATCAGGGTCTTTATCGGAAAGATGAGATTATTCTGATCAGTTAATTACCATTCATTATTAATAATTGTCATTGACTCATAGCTGTGGATATGAATGGTAACATGACAGGTTCTTCACTGTTCCATACATGCTTTAAGAGTTAATACATAATCATTGTATAGAAACCATAATTTTTTATTTCAACCGCAATTTTGCACAATCAAAACATAAGAAATCAAGTATAGTGCTTTATTCTTATGCTGAATTTACTAAATGTGTTGTCTACTGACCGGTTTGTGCAAATAATTGTTCATTGTTAGATGTTGTTACTTGACTGGTATGGTCCACGACTGGTGTCCGCAAAAATGCTTCAGCGTTGATGGCTGAAGACATAGCAATATTATGAATTAAACAATAGCAAGTGAGGCTATTGGGGGGGAGATCAGTCATTATAGATTATCAGAACTCTTGGAAAACTATTAATAGAGAAATAGGAGTAATGATTATTACAGAGATAGTATTATTAATCAACAAAAAGATTGATGGTTATTTTCAAAATTTTCTGCTGACTGATAAAAATAATCTTCAATAGGCTATACATTTTGCATTTATCTTGCATATGCTTGGACATTATTACACATCAGCATCGGGATATTATATATAAATGGCGATTTATTTATTTATCCCTTGGATAAAAAAGACGATAAGAAGGTCTGTTTGGCAACTAACATTTCTCCGATTTGGTTCCAGAGTCTGGTCGGGTATGGCATTAGGTAATCATCAATCATTCAGAATGCATGAAAATGGTTGGCAGGGAATATGGGACTGACCAGAAGATACATGAGCAACCTTCTAACAATTAATAGACAAAAACAAATTGCACAAAATGACTACTCAAGAAATTCAAGCCTGATATTCCATGCACTGATGTGCCAGTGGTAGAAGTAGTTCAGTGTCAAGTACAGAAATAATAACATTCATCATGATATAATTGATAGTTTTACCAAATAAATAGTTTTCAATAAAAAAAACAGTAATCTCAATAAAATATACAACCATTTTTGCAATGAAAAAAATCAAATTTTGTAAGTAAATTCTCCCAAAAATATCACCTTCATTTTCTGGCATCTCGTCAGTCTGCATATTTGACTGGCCTTCTCCAGGATTATCTTGTACTGAAAGTATGTAGTATAATATTAATTACAGAACAGCTTTGATATGTATAGCCATGATAACAACAAGTTTATTACAGTACAAATGTAGGGTCTCATGTAGTTTCGTACCTAACATACTTCCAGTGGGCGTAGCATAACAATTTTTTCACGTGTCAATCCTAACCCCCACCTGACCATACCATCCAAAAATTACGTCACTACGACGTCACAGTGACGTAATAGAGCCCTTCAAACTATGCGATTTGTCATCCAAGACGCGCAGACGAGAACCCGAAATCGAACAGCTATTTCTTCGTTTTCTCGTCGCAACGATCCCGATAGGAGAGAGATCGCTGACGTTAGTCAGTTCTTTATCGTCGGCGCCGATGCCATTTCGGGCGATCGTACGAGAATTTGGCAAGCTCTATGACGTGATTGTGATGTCGTAGTGACGTAATTTTTGGATGGCGTAGTCAGGTGAGAGTTAGGATTGGCATGTCAAAAAATTGTTATGCTACGCCTACTAGAAGTACGTTAGGTAAGAAACTACACGAGACCCCAAATGTATATGATGCATTCAAGTCACTTTAAATACTTTTGAGACTGAGAAGTTTCTCATATCTTTTTTTAGAAAACCGTATATACAGATATAATACACACAAATTAAAAATGGAGAATTTTGGACAGCGAGCAAACCTTTGAAAATGTTTAAAACCTGAAAAATATCATCACCAGCACAGGCAAAAAAAAATAACAAAAAATACTATCCTAGTCAAGAGAGGTTTGAGCCAGTAATATATAAACAAAAATGTGCAAATGCATTATACGTTCAGGCTGTTTTACATTTAAAACTGACTTAGGCAAATAATGACCAATTCAATCCGATACAAAGGTGACTTGTGAAATGAAATGTGATAAAGTGACAAAGACAGTAAAAGCCATGAAAAACTACACAGTTACGGTAACTGCTGAATTGAGAAGGCTACTAAAGCAAAGCTTCGATTATTGCAATTACTGAATTATTTTGACTAAATTGAATAAAGCGTATGAATCTTTGGTGACAAAAATCAATCATGAAAGAAATTTAACATACTGACATACAGAGTAATCTGTAAATAAATTTTCCATAATACTATATTACCTGTACAAGAAGCAATTTGAGACACATTTTGCAATAATTGAAAAAATAGATTTACCATTTTCCCCATCAATCGATTGATTCTCTGTTGTTTCCATCACTCAATCAACATTGGACACGCTAGTGTTTAAACACTGATTGGTATCAGAGTACAGGAGTAGAATGGTGACAAGGGTTGCCACTTTTGCCTGACTGAAAGAATCTAGTTTGACCTCAAAAAACTTCTAAAATCATCTAGACACAAAATAAAACAATCAAAATAGTCTATAATACAGTAATAACTAGCCTACATATTATATCCAAGTACTGCTGTACTGTAGTTCTTAGACTAAATTTAATAAAGCATACAAACAGTCTATTACGGTATAACGTTACGGTACCGGTATCTGTATATTGCATCATATTACAGTATTGGTACTAGTCTATTAGAGGTCAAACTTTTGTTTCTGTGTTCTTATTCCAGCTTACCGCCTTACAAGATTAACGTTTTGTTTGTTTCTGGCTGAATTTCTGCCCTGCTGCCCTGCCAATAATGTTTTCAAAAATAGATAAATATTTCTTGACTCCACAAAATTTTAGGTCTGGTACAGTTTAGTACCACATCCACTTCTACTTACAGTACAGCAGTACGGACTTAGTTGGTTAGGAATAACATATGCAAAATTCGCTAAGCTATGTCCCCACTGGAACTTGGAAGTACTTGCAACTTGAGACCCCAAAATAGGCTATTACACTGGCCATCTGGCTGACTGGCTGGAGTACGGTACCGGTACTGGTACTGTCATGCATTTCAAAAAATTTCAGGTAGTCTGTGTTCTGACTGTTCAGTTGTTTGTAAAGACGCTTGGATTTTATATCAGATATAAAAAGTCTTGGGATCGTGTTTGTTTGATCACAAAATAATATCCGTCGGAGACCGAAGAATTATCGAATCGAAACTCAGGATTCTTTAGTGACACCCAGTGTCCCATCACTAATTAGGATTTACAGGAGAGGATAGGATTTACATATTTATCCCGGGGGAGAGGAAAGCCGATAAGACGGCTTATCCATGATCCATATGGCAAACCACGGCCTCTCGTCCGGTTATCATTCCAAGTCGGTTATGGGGTTAGTTCAGTGGCGGCGCGTCAATAGGGCCAACCGGGGCAATGCCCCGGTTGTTTTTTCGGTATAATGGAAAATATTCGAAAAATACCTCAATATCGGCTGCACAGACTGTCTACACTAGCCATATTCTCCCGACATGGTTCATTTTTCGCTCGCAAAGCCTTCGCCGAACGTCGACGGGGCGACGCCGATTTTGTCCCGGTTGCTCATTGTATATCGTATTCTCTCTTTTATCTTCCACTCGCCGCGATTGTCTCGCTTGTTTTCTGTTTCTTTTACTAAATCATCGGGGCTAGCCCCGAAATTATGACGACACAATGCCGACGTTTCTTACAACAACGTGTTGACATATTCACGCATTCCTTCTCGTTCGTTGGTTGCTTGAAGAGTTGATAGTTTCCTCGCCTTCGTTTTTGTCGCTTGTTTCGCTATTTGAATCAGTTAGAGACCTTTAGTTCATTTGCTTTCGATTTTCCACATTCCTTTTGAGCTCCTCACTTCTTTCCGGCTTCGCATTTCTTATCCTTAGACCTCATAATGAATAAGGTTGATGCACTACTTCGCACTCCGTTTTCGCAGCTGCCGCTGGAACAAAAATTGGAGGTACAACGTCTTGGGCCTTATCAACCAAAAAATTGTTCACTGGAACAATCCCACGACGGAGGAAAGCGTCGGCGTACATTCTGCGCAGAAACTTGGTATAAAAAACACGAATGGTTGTGTTACAGCGAGGACAAAATGCACTTTTTTGTTTTTATTGCCTACTTTTTGCTACCGCCCGTGACTCACGTTGGTGTAAATTTGGTTTTAGAGATCTTAAACATCTTTCCGAGCGTGCCAGAGATCATCAATCTTCTATGGAGCATCTGGACAATGCAGTAAAATACCGAACATTCGGAAATGTTAATATTGCAGCACAGTTGGATGAAGGACGCGCGGTTTCTATTCGTCGGCACAACCAAAACGTCGAGAAAAACCGCCATGTTCTCGGTCAATTGATAGATGTTTTGAAGTTCATTGGTTGTCACGAGCTGTCCCTCCGTGGGCACGATGAACGGGCTGGCTCTTCTAATAGAGGGGTATTTTTGGATATGGTGGAATACACCGCATCCCTAGATACAGTATTGGAAGATCATCTTGATGCCGCAACTGTTTCGAAAGGGACATCTAAGGATATCCAAAATGATTTGCTCGACTCAATGTATAAAATTTATTTACAACATTTGGCTCTGGAAATTGAGAATGCCAGTTCCTTTCGATTCAGTCTGACGAGACAACTGACATCACGTGCGTTTCCCAACTGGCTGTAATTTTTCGGTTTGTGAAAGATGGCAAACCTACCGAGAGATTTCACAGCTTTGTACCAATCGTTGATCGCACGGCTTGCGGGATATCGGCTGTACTGAAAGAAGTGTTACAGCCTTACAACGCGAATTCAAAATTGATAGCTCAAACTTATGACGGCGCGGCAGTCATGAGTGGGTCGAAACATGGTGTTCAAGTTTATATAAAAGAAGATTTTCCTCATGCGCATTTTTTACATTGTTATGCACACCAATTTAACCTCGTTATTAAAAATATGTGTCTTGATACCCCTCTCGTCCGTATATTTTTTGCAAATGTTTCGGGGTTTTCTTCAATTTTTTCCGTTTCGCCGAAGCGCTCTGACCTCCTTCGCCAGATATGTAGCCGCCGTCTCCCAGCTTGTGCACCAACACGTTGGAACTTCCAATCACGCGTGGTGCAGGGCGTGTCCGAAATTAGGTCTGAGCTCATTGAGTGTTTCAATGGCATTCAGAGCTCTCCGGGTTGGGACGAACGCTCTGTGAGGGAGGCGGCAGGTCTAAAGCGTCTGCTAGAAGATGGTGAGTTTTCATTTTTTCTCCACAATATTCTATCACGTGGATGTATTATACGGCGCATTGCAGTCAAGGCTAATGGATGGAGCGTCTGTGCAGTTGTGTATTTCAGACTTCTGCGATGCTGTATCTCGTATCCGGGAAACAATAAAATACGACGACACATGGAGTGCTTCTTTACGCCGCGGGCAAACAACGCAGCGTTTGATTTTGTCTGCAAAGGAATGCTGTGACATTCTGGTGAATCAAATAGGCGATCGTCTGCGCACTGAACACCTTGCCGCGTTCTCTTTGATGAACCCCAAAAATTTTTCAAAATTTGCACGTCAATTTCCCATCCATTTGTTGGCTACTGTCTCCAAATTTTACCCCATGATAAACGTGGGTAAATTGGAAAATGAATTGCGATGTATATACACCAATCAAACTTTTTTGAACATCACATCAACTTGCGCGCTCTATGGGTTCCTCATAGATAACACTCCAGTAACTACCTTTCCGGCGTCTGCAAAATTTCTGGACATCATTTTGACGACGCCTATTTCTTCCGCCGACGCGGAGCAAACATTCAGCACGCTGAAGCGTATTAAAACGTATCTCAGAAACACAATGAAGCAAGATAGATTAAATTCCTTGGCTGTTTTATCCATTCACAGAGACGTTATTTCTGGGATGCATGACTTTAATCAGCGCGTTATTGAGCAGTTTGCTTCCAAGAAACCGCGCGTGTTGCCTACATGTTCAAGCAGTAGAAGTCTAGCAGCATATATATCTATGAGTGAGCGACGCATGTCCTTATCTTTGCATTACCGTTCCTTTCTTCATAGTAACGTTTTAAACCTTATTTAAGGTTTTGTCTGCTTTCCCGAAGTTTCTGTTAATATGTCATTGTATTTATCGAAGCATGGACTTGGTGGTGGCGTAAGATCGATAAGTAATAATATGATGCTGTAATCTGGCAATGGCGTTACGTTTCAAGTTTGACAAATATGAATAACATTGATGATTTAAATCTAGTAATATACAAGTAATATAATATGAATATTTTTCAAAACACAATGATTTAAATCGTAATTTTATGCCTCCATTCTGCCATTAGCCATTTTGATTAGTCAAGTATCCAGATTCGAGTATTGGCCCTGATCTAGTGAACCGTCAGTTATGCACCTGAATCTCACGCAATCATATTTTATCATGTTCCTATATATATATCAGTTTTTTAAGTCGAAATAATGTTCGCATACAACTAATTATCCTGCCCGCCCCGTACACTCAAGATGATAATTACTATTAAAGGAATATTTGCATTTTTCTCATCAGATAAAATAATCGCTCGATTTATGTTGCATATGACAATAGATAAAAATATGACAATAGATAAAATATTTAATCGCTGCTATTGTTCAGAAGTACAGCTGAATGATATGGTGAATTATTTTTATAATTACTGTATATCAATTGAATTTCCCCGACTTTTATTTCTACATTCTCTTCCAAATCATATATGATGATTCATATCAATCTTGTTGGTTAATTATTGAATGAATAAGTTTCTCTTTGTGCTTATTGCTTTCATTTGTTTCAATTTTTATTAACTCGTTTTTAATCTTGGTGTCGCAGACTTATGATGACTATCTCTGGTCCTTCGCGACCTCCAGTCAATTGCAATGAAATCCATTACTGTAACGCATAATTACTTTTTCCTATTTTGAATTTGTGTTGTGATTTCTTGCACGACGAAATAAACTTATTGTCTATTTTGAAATATTGGAATTGGCATTTTTTCGATGGTATCGATACATCTCTAGTAACTATCAAAAGCAATATTAATGTTTCGTATGACACCCACTGACAATAACATCTGCTAGATATAGCTACCATTGTTGTGTTTTTATTGTAAGTACTCGAACATAGCTCAGCAGCGACTGCTCGGACAGTTTTAGCTGTTTGGCAAAAAATGCGAACAAACTTTGTCAAACGAAAGAAATACACAAAACAGATTTTCTGACTAGAAAATTTTATTGAAAAAATTAAAGTTTCATCGTTAAAATCTTTTGAATTCACGGAGGTGGAGGTTCCTCTAATTGTGAATATTTCATCTGTAAATGAAAGTAGAGAAATGGTTTCAACGCTCGTTACCAAATAAATTTCATTAAGCAGCAATTTGTAATCAATATAACTCGAAAACAGAAATGGATATTTATAGATTAATAAATAAAATATTTAAATTGAGTATTATTGCGATTAACAAAAAACAATATGCATATATATGTTATATGCTTTACATGCATTGTATGCTTCCTAAAACCCTCATGTATTCTTTTATTAATGAAGCGAAATTTGAATTTTGGTATCTGATGTTTTCAAATGTCAACTTTCTCCCTGAACTAATCAGTGTCATAAATATTCGCAAATCAGCATAAAGTTATTGGGCCGACGCCGCATGGTAACGAATACCATTCAAACAAATGTAAAAAAAATATGATGACAGTACATTTGCACCTGTAAATATTTGAGCCCACGGGTCATTTAAACCTAAGGTCATTTTCACCCGAGATATATCTGTATAGGGCAGCATATGTACAATTGTCCCTGGTTACAAATGTGCGTGGGTGCGAATGTCTTGCTAATATATAATAGCTCAATAGTCGTATATCATATATATATATAGATACCTTGTCTTCGCCGTCCAAAACAGAATTTACATTTTCGGACAGAAGACTAAGAATATCATCATCTCCAAATGAAACATCTTCTTCTTCCTATTAAATTCAGACTTTTTATTCAACACAAAACAAACTAAAATTTAATAAATGACATTTCATACTGCCTACTTAGATTATTTTCTAAATCTCCGTTTATGCATCTTTTAGATGTACGATAAAAAATTACAAACCACTGAAGCCAAATCAATTTTGTCCGGAAGGGAAATGAGAACATCTTTCGAAAGAAGTATTTCATCTAAAAGCTGTGGTAAGAAAATTAAACGTTTGTTAACAAGAAGAATCAAACGCTGTAACAATTCCAGTTGACGGTTTATATATAAAGTTATTAAGCAAACGTCTCATTGTTGTAAATGTCATTCAAACAGATGTAAAATAAACTTAGTGACAAGACATGTGCACTTGTGGACGCATGCGGCCCGCAGTTTGGACCACCCTGACATAGATTGTTTATATTTATATGATCATCAAGGTTTCATTGAACAAAATGAGGCATTCACTACTTTTGGGGAGCAAATAAATAAAGTTTGTCTCTAAATCTTTTGAAGTTATTCCTTTCCACGAGCAATTTAAACTCAACGTCATTTTCAACTACAATAACTCAATAGTCGTAAATTTTATAGTTACCTTGTCTCCACCTTCCAAAGCAGAATTGGCCTTTTCTGGAATAAGACTAAGAATATCACAGTCTTCAAATAAAACATCTTCTTCGTCCTGTCAAATTTAAATATTGTAGTTTACAAAAAACAAGAACCTAGCTATACTATAATTCAACAGACATTTTGAAACATGATTCTTGTACAGTACTGTATATATTTAACTGTAGAATTGCGTTTGTTGAAGAAAAAATAAGTGAAAGAAACCCAATCAAAACTTCGAGTTCCACGTTTCCCAATAGTCCCACGTGTCTCATTTGTCTCACGTATCTAAATTAATATTTATACGCTATACAAGTAAATTTATATAATCAAACCTTGTCCCCAATGTCCAATGCATTTTCTGACAGATGACTAGGGATATCATCGTTTTCAAATGTTGTACGAACCATTCGGAAAGCGTCGCATTCAGCATTTTTTACTGGTGTTTGATATTTGTTTGATGTGGTACCATCCTGGAAATAAAGATGCCTCTCGAAATAACTATATGGCATTTTCTTTAAATATATATAGATGATGAATTAATGAACAAGCTAAAAAACAAACCTTGTCTTCACAATCCAAGGCAGCCTTGACCTTTTCTGACAGAAGGCTAAGTACATCATCGTCTTCAGATGTAACATCCTCTTTGTCCTGGTAAATTTATATTTTGTAGTTTACACAAAACAAAGACCTAACTATAATTTAACTGACTTTTGAAACGAAGAATTAATCCAGTCTAAATGAATTCTAACACTGTATATATTTTCTTGGAAAGTTGCCGTTGGTGAGGAAAAAATAGGTGAAATGAACCCAATGTATAGGCTAAACGGTGTAAATTTCGTTACGACTCGCTCTACGTATCCCACCTAACATTCTATATTACAGGTTAATTTACTTATACAGACCTTGTCTTCACTGTCCGATGCAGAATTGACATTTTCTGACAGAAGACTAAGGACATCATCGTCTTCGAATGTAACATCCTCTTTGTCCTGTTCAATTCATATTTCGTAGTTTACACAAAACATGGACCTAACTATTTTATAATTCAACCGACTTTCGTAAGACGAGGAATTATTAATCTTGCTTATCTATACTCTTAGCTACTCTAAGAATTTGTAAATAATTAGATGAAGAATTTTGCTTGTTAAAGAAAAAATAGGTAGAATGGACTCAATATGCAAATAATTACGTAGATCAATTAACTAACTAATATTGTTTCATTCAACGAAATAATCCCACTCATGTATTTATTTATTGTAGTTCTTATATTTGGCAGGATGAAAAATTTACAAACCTTTGGAAGCAAATCAATATTGTCGAGAAAGGAAATGACAACAGCTTTGAAAAAAAGTATTTCATCTGAGATCTGTGGCAGAAAAATTTTGTTAGTAAGGTGAATAGAACGATTGACAAGTCCAGTTGACGTTTTTGGAAACTTTATATATAAATTATATTGATTGCTACCTCATTAAATTCAAATTTTTCATATGTTTTCACGATCATACAAAACAGGCTTTTATTCTATTGCCTCGTTTTTTTCATTTTATAACGAATCATTTAATGTCGATAATTACTCGGTACGATATTCTTGACCTCGAAAGCAAATATTTACGAAAAGCAGTGCATTCCTTTGTTGCAGAAAAATGCAAATTCCACTTGTTTTGTTAAATATTATTACGCTTTGGGAATATAGAACAACATTAGATATGGATAGATAACATTCCGGAAATAGATGCGTGAATCGTACATGGTGCATCACTTGTACCACGTTTCCAAATTAATTATTATATATTACAGGTAAATTTATTTAAACAAACCTTGTCTCCACCGCCCAATGCAGAATTTACATTTTCGGACAGGAGACTAGGAATACATTCGTTTTCAAACGTTGAACGAACTTTTCTGATGCCGTCACATTCAGCAATATTGACTGGAGTTTGGTATTTCTTAGATGTGCCATCCTGAAAATATAGATGCGTCTCGAAATACCTACTTCGTAATTTTTTCAAATATAAAAAATGAATTCAATTTGATTCTATTTAATATTGAGTTAATATTAAACAATCTTTGTCTTCGCCGTTCAAAGCAAAATTTGCCTTTTCCGACAGAAGACTGAGGACATAATCGTCTTCCAATGTAACGTCCTCTCCGTCCTGTTAAATTCATCTTTCGAAGTTTACACAAAACAAAGACCTAACTAAAATTTGCCCTACTGTTTGAGACGAGTGAATAATCCTATCTTTTCAAATTTAAGTACTGTATATATATAGCTGAAGAAGTGCGTTTGGTGGAAAAAAAATAGGTGAAAAAACCCAATAAAGAATGTCTCAAAAATTTCGTGTACGAATTGTTCCACGTGTCCGAAAAGTCCAACGTGTCTCATTTGTTCCACGTATCCCACTTAACATTCATATATTACAGGTTAATTTAATCAAACAAACCTTGTTTTTACCGACCAATGCAGAATTGACCTTTTCTGACAGAAGACTAAGGACATCATCGTCTTCAAATGTAACATCTTCTTCGTCCTGTTTAATTCATATTTTGTAGTTTACACAAAACAAAGACCTAACTATAATTTAACGAACTTTTTAAAGACGAACAATTAATCCAGTCTATTCGAATTCTTGCGTTGGGTAAAAAAAAAAAGTGAAAGCAACCCAATGGAGGGTGTCTCGAAAATTTCGAGTACGACTTGTTTCACGTGTCTCAGTAGTACATGGTGCATCCCTTGTACCACGTTTCAAAATCAATATTTAAATATTACAGGTTAATTTAGTTAAACAAACCTTGTTTTCACTGTCCAATGCAGAATTCACATTTTCTGACAGAAGACCAAGGATATCATCGTCTTCAAAGGTAACATCCTCTTCGTCCTGTTAAATTAATATTTTGTAGTTCACACAAATCAAAGACCTAACAAAAATTGCCCTACTTTATTAGACGAGTGAATAATCTTCTCTTTTCAAATTTTTGCAATGTATATACTTAAATGGAGAATTGCGTTTGGTGAAAAAAAAAATGAAAGGAACCCAATGTAGGGTGTCTCGAAAATTTCGAGTAGCCTACGACTTGTTCCACGTGTCCCAGCAGTACATGGTGCATCACTTGTACCACGTTTCAAATTAATATTTATATATTACAGGTTAATTTACCCAAAAACTTTCTCTTCGTCCTGTTAAATTTATTATATTTTGTAGTTTACACAAAACAAACACCCAACTATACTATAATTTGAAAGACATTTCAAGACGAAGAATAAATCCAGTCTATTTATACTCCTGTACTGTATATATATATATTTAGCTGGAGAATTGCGTTTGACAAAGAATAATGAAGTAAAAGGAATCCAATGTAGAGGGTATCTAGAAAATATCGTGTCCCACTAGTTCCATGTGCCCCAATAGTCCCACGTGTCTCACTTGTCCCACGCATCCCACTCAGTATTTAAATATTACAATTTAATTTACTTAAACAAACCTTGTCTTTAACGTCCAATGCAGAATTGCTATTTTCTGACAGGAGACTAAGAATGTCATCGTTTCCAAATGAAGCATCTCCGCCGTTCTGTTAAATTTTGTTATTTAACTCAAAACACAGACCTAACTGTTTTAAAATTTAATTTGTAAGACGAGGGATTAATCTTGCCGAACTACATTCTTAGCAACACTTCGAATTTGTAAATAATTAGCTGAAGAATTCCACTTGTTGAAGAAAAAAAAAGTAGAATGAACTCAATATGCAAATAATTATGTAGATCAATTAACAAACCACTAATATTTCATTCAACGAAATAATCCACTCCTGTGTTTATTTATTGTAGTTCATATATTTGTCAAGATGAAAAATTCACAAACCTTTGGAAGCAAATCAATATTGTCGAGAATAGAAATGACAACAGCCTCAAAAATTAGCATTTCATCTGAGATCTGTGGCAGAAAAATTAAACTTTTGTTAGCAAGGTGAATAAAACGATATAACAAATACAGTTGAAGCTTCTGGAAACTTTATATATGAATTTTAATGATTGCCAACTCGTTAAATTTGAATTTCCCATTCATTTTCACGATCATACAAAACAGGTTTTTATTCTATTGAGTTGTTTCTTCATTTTAAATCGAATGATTTAATATCGATGCTCGGTTATCGATGCTCAGTTACTCGGTTTAATATTCTTGACATCAAAAACAAATATTTATGGAAGACAGTGCATTCTTTTGCTTCCAGGAGATTGACAATTGTACTCGTTTTGTTAGATATTAAACAGTTTGGAAAAGTATAAGGCAACATAGAATATGGATAGATATTCTTGAGCATCATTCACCACTAACTGGTTTGAAGTTAGGTATATAAAATTGTACTTTAAAAATGTTGTACGAACTTTTCTGATGACGTCGCATTCAGCATTTTTCACTGAAGTTTGATATTTCTTTGATGCGGTGTCATCCTGGAAATAGATGCGTAAATAGTACATGGTGCATTACTTGTACCACGTTTCCAAATAAATATTTATATATTTAAGGGTAATTTACTCAAACAAACCTTGTCTCCACCGCCCAATGCAGAATTTACATTTTCAGACAGGAGACTAGGAAAATATTCATTTTCAAATGTCGAAGGAACTTTTTTGATGCCGACACATTCAGCAATATTCACTGGAATTTGGTATTTCTTTAATGTGATGCCATCCTGAAAATATAAATGCGTCTTGAAATAACTACTTCGTAATTTCATTCAATATAAGAAATGAATCCAATTTCATTCTACTTAATATTGAGTTATTAATAAACAAACCTTGTCTTCGCCGTTCAAAGCAGAATTTGCCTTTTCCGACAGAAGACTGAGTATATCATCGTCTTCAAATGTAACATCCTCTTCGTCCTGTTAAATTCATATTTTGAAGTTCACACAAAACAAAGACCTAACTAAAATTTGCCCTACTTTTTGAGACAATTGAATAATCCTATATTTTCAAATTCTTGCACTGTATATATTTAGCTAGAGAAGTGGGTTTGGCGGAAAAAAAAATAAGTGAAAGAAACCCAATGTAGGATGTCTCGAAAATTCCATGTACGTCTTGTTCCACGTGTCCCAGCAGTACATGGTGCATTACTTGTACCACGTTTCCAAATCAATGTTTAAATATCACAGGTCAATTTACTTAAACAAACCTTGTCTTCACCGTCCAATGCAGAATTTACAGTTTCGGACAGGAGACTAGGAAAATATTCTTTTCCAAATGTTGAAGGAACTTTTCTGATGGCGTCACATTCAGCAATATTTACTGGAGTTTGGTATTTCTTTGATGTGATGCCATCCTGAAAAAATAGATGCGTCTCGAAATAACTATTACGTAACTTCTTCAAATATATAAAAAATGAATAAATGAACAAGCTGGTAAACAAACCATTTCTTCAATATCCAAAGCACAATTGGCCTTTTCTGACAGAAGATGAAGGACATCATCGTCTTCAAATGTAACATCCTCTTCGTCCTGTTAAATTCATTTTTTATAGTTTACACAGAACAAACACCCAACTATACTATAATTTGAACGACTTTTTTGTGACGAAAAATAATCCAGTCTATTTATACTTTTCTACTGTATATATCTAGCTGGAGAATTGTGTTTGGCAAAGAAAAATGAAGTAAAAGGAATCCAAAGTGGGGTGTCTCGAAAATGTCGTGTCCCACTAGTTCCATGTTTCCCAATAGTCTTACGTGTCTCACTTGTCGCACGCATCCCACTCAGTATCCATATATTACAGTTTAATTTACTTGAACAAACCTTGTATTCAACGTCCAAAGCATAATTTACATTTCCTGACAGGAGACTAGGGATATATTCGCTTTCAAATGTTGAACGAACTTTTCTGATGGCGTCACATTCAGCAATATTCAATGGAGTTTGGTATTTCTTTGATGTTATGCCATCCTTAAAATATACATGCGTCTTGAAATAACTTTTTCGTAATTTGTTGAAATATAAGAAAATAATTCAATTTCATTTTACTTAATATTGAGTTAATGATAAACAAACCTTGTCTTCGCCGCTTGAAGCAGAATTTGCCTTTTCCGATAGAAGACCAAGGATATCATCGTCTTCAAAGGTAACATCCTCGTCCTCCTGTTTAATTAATATTTTGTAGTTCACACAAATCAAAGACCTAACAAAAATTGCCCTACTTTATTAGACGAGTAAATAATCTTCTCTTTTCAAATTTTTGCAATGTATATACTTAGTTGGAGAATTGCGTTTGGTGAAAAAAAATGAAAGGAACCCAATGTAGGGTGTCTCGAAAATTTCGAGTAGCCTACGACTTGTTCCACGTGTCTCAGCAGTACATGGTGCATCACTTGTACCGCGTTTCAAATTAATATTTATATATTACAGGTTAATTTACCCAAAAACTTCCTCTTCGTCCCGTTAAATTTATATTTTGTAGTTTACACAAAACAAACACCCAACTATACTATAATTTGAAAGACATTTCAAGACGAAGAATAAATCCAGTCTATTTATACTCCTGTACTGTATATATATATATTTAGCTGGAATTTGCGTTTGACAAAGAAAAATGAAGTAAAAGGAATCCAATGTAGAGGGTATCTAGAAAATATCGTGTCCCACTAGTTCCATGTGCCCCAATAGTCCCACGTGTCTCACTTGTCCCACGCATCCCACTCAGTATTTAAATATTACAATTTAATTTACTTAAACAAACCTTGTCTTTAACGTCCAATGCAGAATTGCTATTTTCTGACAGGAGACTAAGAATATCATCGTTTTCAAATGAAGCATCTCCGCCGTTCTGTTAAATTTTGTTATTTAACTCAAAACACAGACCTAACTGTTTTAAAATTTAATTTGTAAGACGAGGGATTAATCTTGCCTAACTACATTCTTAGCAACACTTCGAATTTGTAAATAATTAGCTGAAGAATTTCACTTGTTAAAGAAAAAAAAAGTAGAATGAACTCAATATGCAAATAATTATGTAGATCAATTAACAAACCACTAATATTTCATTCAACGAAATAATCCACTCCTGTGTTTATTTATTGTAGTTCTTATATTTGTCAAGATAAAAAATTCACAAACCTTTGGAAGCAAATCAATATTGTCGAGAATAGAAATGACAACAGCCTCAAAAATTAGCATTTCATCTGAGATCTGTGGCAGAAAAATTAAACTTTTGTTAGCAAGGTGAATAAAACGATATATCAAATACAGTTGAAGCTTCTGGAAACTTTATATATGAATTTTAATGATTGCCAACTCGTTAAATTTGATGTTCCCATTCATTTTCACGATCATACAAAACAGGTTTTTATTCTATTGAGTTGTTTCTTCATTTTAAATCGAATGATTTAATATCGATGCTCGGTTATCGATGCTCAGTTACTCGGTTTAATATTCTTGACATCAAAAACAAATATTTATGGAAGACAGTGCATTCTTTTGCTTCCAGGAGATTGACAATTGTACTCGTTTTGTTAGATATTAAACAGTTTGGAAAAATATAAGGCAACATAGAATATGGATAGATATTCTTGAGCATCATTCACCACTAACTGGTTTGAAGTTAGGTATATAAAAATGTACTTTAAAAATGTTGTACGAACTTTTCTGATGACGTCGCATTCAGCATTTTTCACTGAAGTTTGGTATTTCTTTGATGCGGTGTCATCCTGGAAATAGATGCGTAAATAGTACATGGTGCATTACTTGTACCACGTTTCCAAATAAATATTTATATATCGAAGGGTAATTTACTCAAACAAACCTTGTCTCCACCGCCCAATGCAGAACTTACATTTTCAGACAGGAGACTAGGAAAATATTCATTTTCAAATGTCGAAGGAACTTTTTTGATGCCGACACATTCAGCAATATTCACTGGAATTTGGTATTTCTTTAATGTGATGCCATCCTGAAAATATAAATGCGTCTTGAAATAACTACTTCGTAATTTCATTCAATATAAGAAATGAATCCAATTTCATTCTACTTAATATTGAGTTATTAATAAACAAACCTTGTCTTCGCCGTTCAAAGCAGAATTTGCCTTTTCCGACAGAAGACTGAGTATATCATCGTCTTCAAATGTAACATCCTCTTCGTCCTGTTAAATTCATATTTTGAAGTTTACACAAAACAAAGACCTAACTAAAATTTGCCCTACTTTTTGAGACAATTGAATAATCCTATATTTTTAAATTCTTGCACTGTATATATTTAGCTAGAGAAGTGGGTTTGGCGGAAAAATAAATAAGTGAAAGAAACCCAATGTAGGATGTCTTGAAAATTTCATGTACGTCTTGTTCCACGTGTCCCAGCAGTACATGGTGCATTACTTGTACCACGTTTCCAAATCAATGTTTAAATATCACAGGTCAATTTACTTAAACAAACCTTGTCTTCACCGTCCAATGCAGAATTTACAGTTTCTGACAGGAGACTAGGGATATATTCTTTTCCAAATGTTGAAGGAACTTTTCTGATGGCGTCACATTCAGCAATATTTACTGGAGTTTGGTATTTCTTTGATGTGATGCCATCCTGAAAAAATAGATGCGTCTCGAAATAACTATTACGTAACTTCATCAAATATATAAAAAATGAATAAATGAACAAACTGGTAAACAAACCATGTCTTCAATATCCAAAGCACAATTGGCCTTTTCTGACAGAAGATGAAGGACATCATCGTCTTCAAATGTAACATCCTCTTCGTCCTGTTAAATTCATTTTTTATAGTTTACACAGAACAAACACCCAACTATACTATAATTTGAACGACTTTTTTGTGACGAAAAATTAATCCAGTCTATTTATACTTTTCTACTGTATATATCTAGCTGGAGAATTGTGTTTGGCAAAGAAAAATGAAGTAAAAGGAAAACAATGTGGGGTGTCTCGAAAATGTCGTGTCCCACTAGTTCCATGTTTCCCAATAGTCTTACGTGTCTCACTTGTCGCACGCATCCCACTCAGTATCCATATATTACAGTTTAATTTACTTGAACAAACCTTGTATTCAACGTCCAAAGCATAATTTACATTTCCTGACAGGAGACTAGGGATATATTCGCTTTTAAATGTTGAACGAACTTTTCTGATGGCGTCACATTCAGCAATATGCACTGGAGTTTGGTATTTCTTTGATGTTCTGCCATCCTTAAAATATACATGCGTCTCGAAATAACTCTTTCGTAATTTGTTCAAATATAAGAAAAGAATTCAATTTCATTTTACTTAATATTGAGTTAATAATAAACAAACCTTGTCTTCGCCGCTTGAAGCAGCATTTGCCTTTTCCGACTGAAGACGAAGGATATCATCGTCTTCAAATGTAACATCCTCTTCGTCCTGTTAAATTAATATTTTGTAGTTTACACAAAACAAAGGTCTAACAAAAATTGCCCTACTTTTTGAGACGTGAATAATCCTATCTTTTTAAATTCTTGCACTGTATATATTTAGCTGGAGAAATGCGTTTGGTGAAAAAATAGGTGAAAGGAGCCCAATGTAAGGTGTCTCGAAAATTTCGTGTACGACTTGTTCCACGTGTCCAAAAAGTCCAACGTGTCTCATTTGTCCCACGTATCCCACTTAACATTCATATATTACAGGTTAATTTACTCAAACAAACCTTGTCTTCACCGTCCAATGCAGAATTAGCCTTCTCTGACAGAAGACTAAGGATATCATCGTCTTCGAATGTAACATCTTCTTCGTCCTAACAAATTCATATTTTGTAGTTTACACAAAACAAGAACCTAACTATACTATATTATAACGAACTTTTCAAAGACGAAAAATTAATCCAGTCTATTTGAATTCGTGTACTGTTTATATTTAGCTGGAGAATTGCGTTTGGTAAAAAAAATCAAGTGAAAGGAATCCAATGTAGGTTGTCTCGAAGGTTTTTTGTACGACTTATTGCACGTGTCCAAGTAGTACATAGTACATCACTTATAGTATACCACATTTCCAAATTAATATTTATATATTACCGGTTAATTTACTTAAACAAACCTTGTCTTCACCGCCCAAAGCAGAATTTGACAGGAGATTAGGGATATATTCGTTTTCAAACGTTGAACGAACTTTTCCGATGGCGTCACATTCAGCAATATTCACTGGAGTTTGATATTTCTTTGATGTGATGCCGTACTGAAAAAAATAGATGCGTCTCGAAATACCTACTTCGTAATTTCTTCAAATATATAAAAATTGGATTAATGAACAATCTGGTAAACAAACCATGTCTTCAATATCCAAAGCAGAATTGCTCTTTGCTGATAGAAGACTAAGGACATCATCGTCTTCAAATGTAACATCCTCTTCGTCCTGTTAAATTTATATTTTGTGTTTAACACAAAACGAACACCCAACTATACTATAATTTAAACGACTTTTTGAGATGAAGGATTAATCCAGTCTATTTATACTCTGATACTTTATATATAAGCTGAAGAACTGTGTTTGGCAAATAAAAATGAAGTGAAAGGAATCCAATGTGGGGTGTCTCGAAAATGTCGTGTCCCACTAGTTTCATGTTTCCCAATAGCCCCACGTGTCTCACTTGTCCCACGCATTCCACTCAGTATTTAAAGATTAGTTTAATTTACATTAGACAAACCTTGTCTTCAACGTCCAAAACAGAATTGGCTTTTTCTGACAGGGGACTAAGAATATCATCGTTTTCAAATGAAACATCTCCGCCGTTCTGTTAAATTCCAATTGTTATTTATCTCAAAAAACAGACCTAACTATTTTAAAATTTAACAGTATTTTGTAAGGCAAGGGATTATTCTTGACTAATTACGTTCTTAGCTACACTTCAAATTTGTAAATAATTACCCGGAGAACTTTTCTTGGTGAAGAAAAAATAAATAGAATGCAATCAATATGCAAATAACTATGTAGATCAATAAACTAACAACTCATATTTCATTCACCAAAATAATCCCACTTCTGTGTTTATTTATTGTAGTTCTTATATTTGTCAAGATGAAAAAATTCACAGACCTTTGGAAGCAAATCAATATTGTTGAGAAAGGAAACGACAACAGCCTTGAAAAATAGCATTTCATCTGAGTTCTGTGGCAGGAAAATTAAACTTCTGTTAGCAAGGTGAATAAAACGATATAACAACTTCAGTTGAATTTTCTGGAAACTTTATATATCAATTTCAATGATTTCCAACTCGTTGAATTTAAATTTCCTATTTATTTCTACGATCATACAATACAGCCTTTCATTTCTATTGAGTTGTTTCTTCATTTCATATCGAATGATTTAATATCGATTCTTACTCGGTTTAATATTCTTGACCTCAGAAACAAATATTTGTGGAAGACAGTGCATTCTTTTGCTTCCAGAAGAATGACAATTGTACTCGTTTTGTTAGATAGTAACATAGGATATGGATGGATGCGTTTGAGCATTATACACCACTAACTGGTTTGAAGTTAGGTTTATAAAAATGTACTTATAAAAATGTTGTACGAACTTTTCTGAAGACGTCGCATTCAGCATTTTTCAATGAAGTTTGGTATTTCTTTGATGCGATGTCATCCTGGAAATAGATGCGTAAACAGTAAATGGTGGTGCATCACTTGTACTACGTTCCCAAATAAATATTTATATATTAAAGGTTAATTTACTCAAACGAACCTTGTCTCCACCGCCCAATGCAGAATTTACATTTTCAGACAGGAGACTAGGAAAATATTCATTTTCAAATGTAGAAGGAACGTTTTTGATGCCGACACATTCAGCAATATTCACTGGAATTTGGTATTTCTTTGATGTGATGCCACCCTGAAAATATAAATGTGTCTTGAAATAACTACTTCGTAATTTTATTCAATATAAGAAATGAATCCAATTTCATTCAACTCACTATTGAATTAATAATAAACAAACCTTGTCTTCGCCGTTCGAAGCAGGATTTGCCCTTTTCGACAGAAGACCAGGGATATCATCGTCTTCAAATGTAACATCCTCTCCGTCCTGTTAAATTCATATTTCCTAGTTTACACAAAACAAAGACCAAACTAAAATTTGCCCTACTTTTTTGAGACGAGTGAATAATCCCATCTTTTTAAATTCTTGTACTGTATATTTTTTAGCTGAACAAGTGCATTTGGTGAAAAAAAAATAAGCAAAAAAACCCAATGTAGGATGTCTTGAAAATTCATGTATGTCTTGTTCCACGTGTCCGAATAGTCCAACGTGTCTCATTTGTCTCACTTATCCCACTCAACATTCCTATATTACAGGTTAATTTACTCAAACAAACCTTGTCTTCACCGTCCAATGCAGAATTGACCTTTTCTGACAGAAGACCAAGGACATCATCGTCTTCAAATGTAACATCCTCTTCGTCCTGTTAATAGTTTACACAAAACAAGGACCTAAATATACTATAATTCAACCATCTTTTAAAAGAGGAAAAATAATCCAGTTTATTTGAACGCTTGTACTGTTTATATTTAACCGGAGAACTGCGTTTGGTGAAAACAAAATTAGTGAAAGGAACCCAATGCAGGGTGTCTCGGAAATTTCGTGTACAACGTGTTCCACGTGTTCCAGTAGTACATAGCGCATCACTTGTACCACGTATCCACATTCATATATTACAGGTTAATTTACTTAAACAAACCTTGTCTTCACCGCCCAATGCAGAATTTACATTTTCGGACAGGAGACTAGGGATATATTCGTTTTCAAATGTTGAACGAACTTTTCTGATGGCGTCACATTTAGCAATATTCACTGGAGTTTGGTATTTCTTTGATGTGATGCCATTCTGAAAAAATATAGATGCGTCTCGAACTACTCGTAATTTTTTCAAATATAAATAAAATGAATTCAATTTCATTCTACTTAATATTGATTTATTAATAAACAAACCTTGTCTTCGCCGCTTGAGGCAGAATATGCCTTTTCCGACAGAAGACGAAGAATATCATCGTTATCAAATGTAACATCTTCTTCGTCCTGTTAAATAATTTTTTTGTAGTTTACACAAAACAAATACCTAACAAAAATTACCCTATTTTTTGAGACGAGTGAATAATCCTATCTTTTGTAATTCTTGCACTGTATATATTAAGCTGGAGAAATACGTTTGATGAAAAAAAAATAAGTGAAAGGAACCCAATGTAGGGCGTCTCGAAAATTTCGTGTAAGACTTGTTCCACGTTTCCGAATAGTCAACGTGTATCATTTGTCCAACGTATCCCACTTAACATTTATATAGTACAGGTCTACTTAAACAAACCTTGTCTTCACCGTCCAATACGGAATTGATCTTTTCTGACAGAAGACTAAGGATATCATCGTTTCCAAATGAAACATCTTCTTCGTCCTGTTAAATTCATATTTTGTATTTTACATGAAACAAGGACCTAACTATGCTATAATTTAACCGACTTTTGTAAGACAAGGGAATAATTCAGTCTATTTGAATTCTTGTTCTGTGTATATTTAGCTGGAGAATTGCGCTTGGTAAATGAAAGGAACGGAGCCCTATTAGGGTGTCTCGAAAATTTCGTATCCCACTTGTTCCATGTTTCCCGATAGTCCAACGTGTCTCACTTATCACACGTATTCATATTCATATCTATATATTACCGGTTAATTTACTTAAACAAACCTTGTCTTCACCGTCCAATGCAGAATTTACATTTTCGGACAGGAGACTAGGGATATATTCTTTTCCAAATGTTGAAGAAACTTTTCTGATGCCGTCACATTCAGCAATATTTACTGGAGTTTCGTATTTCTTTGATGTGGTGCCATCCTGAAAAAATAGATGCGTCACAAAATAATTACTTCGTAATTTCATTAAATATATAAAAAATGAATTATTGCACAAGCTGGTAAACAAACCATATCTTCAATATCCAAAGCAGAATTCGCCTTTTCTGACAGAGGACTAAGGACATCATCGTCTTCAAATGTAACATCATCTTCGTCCTGTCAAATTTATATTTTGTAGTTTACACAAAACAAACACCCAGCTATACTATAATTTAAACGACTTTTTGAGACGAAAAATTCATCCAGTCCATTTATGCTCTTGTACAGTTTATATTTAGCTGGAGATTTGTGTTTGTCAAAAAAAATGAAGTAAAAGGAATCCAATGTGGGGTGTCTCGAAAATGTCGTGTCCCACTAGTTTCATGTATCCCAATAGTCCCACGTGCCTCACTTGGCCCACGCACCTCACTCAGTATTTAAATATTACAGTTTCATTTACTTAAATAAACAAACCTTGTCTTTACCGCCCAAAGCAGAATTTTCTGACACGAGACTTAGAATATCATCGTTTTCAAATGAAGCATCTCCGCCGTTCTGTTAAATTTTAATTTTTATTTAACTCAAAACACAGACCTAACTATTCTAAAATTTAACAGACCTTTGTAAGACAGGGAATCTTGCCTAACTACATTCTTAGCTACACTTCGAATTTGTAAATAATTAGATGAAGAATTTCACTTGTTAAAAAAAAAAGTAGAATGAGTTTAATATGCAAATAATTATGTAGATTAATTAACTAATCACTAATATTTCATTCAACGAAATAATCCCACTCCTGTGTTTATTTATTGTAGTTATTATATTTGTCAAGATGAAAAATTTACAAACCTTTGGGAGCAAATCAATATTGTCGAGAAAGGAAATGACAACAGCCTTGAAAAAGAGCATTTCATCTGAGGTCTGTTGCAGGAAAATTAAACTTTTGTTAGCAAGGTGAATAAAACGATATAACAATTTTAGTTGAAGTTTCTGGATACCTTATATATAAATTTAAATGATTGCTAACTCATTAAATTTAAATTTTCAATTTATTTTCACGATCATACAAAACAGGCTTTTATTCTATTGAGTTGTTTCTTCATTTTAAATCGAATGATTTAACATCGATGCTTACCTGGTTTAATATTCTTGACCTCAAAAACAAATATTTATGAAAGACAGTGCATTCTTTTGTTTACAGGAGAATGACAATTGTACTCGTTTTGTTAGATTTAAACGGTTTGGGAATAGATAAGGTAACATAGAATATGAATAGATAATCTTGAGTATTATTCACCACTAACTGGTTTGAAATTAGGTATATAAAATTGTACTTATAAAAATGTTGTACGAACTTTTCTGATGACGTCGCATTCAGCATTTTTCACTGAAGTTTGGTATTTCTTTGATGCGGTGTCATCCTGGAAATAGATGCGTAAATAGTACATGGTGCATTACTTGTACCACGTTTCCAAATAAATATTTATATATTGAAGGGTAATTTACTCAAACAAACCTTGTCTCCACCGCCCAATGCAGAATTTACATTTTCAGACAGGAGACTAGGAAAATATTCATTTTCAAATGTCGAAGGAACTTTTTTGATGCCGACACATTCAGCAATATTCACTGGAATTTGGTATTTCTTTAATGTGATGCCATCCTGAAAATATAAATGTGTCTTGAAATAACTACTTCGTAATTTCATTCAATATAAGAAAAGAATCCAATTTCATTCTACTCAATATTGAGTTATTAACAAACAAACCTTGTCTTCGCCGTTCAAAGCAGAATTTGCCTTTTCCGACAGAAGACTGAGTATATCATCGTCTTCAAATGTAACATCCTCTTCGTCCTGTTAAATTCATATTTTGAAGTTCACACAAAACAAAGACCTAACTAAAATTTGCCCTACTTTTTGAGACAATTGAATAATCCTATATTTTTAAATTCTTGCACTGTATATATTTAGCTAGAGAAGTGGGTTTGGCGGAAAAAAAAATAAGTGAAAGAAACCCAATGTAGGATGTCTTGAAAATTTCATGTACGTCTTGTTCCACGTGTCCCAGCAGTACATGGTGCATTACTTGTACCACGTTTCCAAATCAATGTTTAAATATTACAGGTAAATTTACTTAAACAAACCTTGTCTTCACCGTCCAATGCAGAATTTACATTTTCTGACAGGAGACTAGGGATATATTCTTTTCCAAATGTTGAAGGAACTTTTCTGATGGCGTCACATTCAGCAATATGCACTGGAGTTTGGTATTTCTTTGATGTTCTGCCATCCTTAAAATATACATGCGTCTTGAAATTACTCTTTCGTAATTTGTTCAAATATAAGAAAAGAATTCAATTTCATTTTACTTAATATTGAGTTAATAATAAACAAACCTTGTCTTCGCCGCTTGAAGCAGCATTTGCCTTTTCCGACAGAAGACGAAGAATATCATCGTCTTCAAATGTAACATCCTCTTCGTCCTGTTAAATTAATATTTTGTAGTTTACACAAAACAAAGGCCTAACAAAAATTGCCCTACTTTTTGAGACGAGTGAATAATCCTATCTTTTTTAAATTCTTGCACTGTATATATTTAGCTGAAGAAATGCCTTTGGTGAAAAAAAATAGGTGAAAGGAACCCAATGTAGGGTGTCTCGAAAATTTCGTGTACGACTCGTTCCACGTGTCCAAAAAGTCCAACGTGTCTCATTTGTCCCACGTATCCCACTTAACATTAATATATTACAAGTTAATCTACTCAAACAAACCTTGTCTTCACCGTCCAATGCAGAATTAGCCTTCTCTGACAGAAGACTAAGGATATCATCGTCTTCAAATGTAACATCTTCTTCGTTCTAACAAATTCATATTTTGTAGTTTACACAAAACAAGAACATAACTATACTATATTATAACGAAATTTTCAAAGACGAAAAATTAATCCAGTCTATTTGAATTCTTGTACTGTTTATATTTAGCTGGAGAATTGCGTTTGATAAAAAAAATCAAGTGAAAGGAACCCAATGTAGGTTGTCTCGAAGGTTTTGTGTACGACTTGTTCAGTACATGGTACATCACTTATACCACGTTTCCAAATCAATATTTACATATTACAGGTTAATTTACTTAAACAAACCTTGTCTTCACCGACCAGTGCAAAATTTACATTTTTTGATAGGAGGCTAGAGATATATTCGTTTTCAAATGTTGAACGAACTTTTCTTATGGCGTCACATTCAGCAATATTCACTGGAGTTTGATATTTCTTTGATGTGATGCCATCCTGAAAATATAGATGCGTCTCGAAATAACTACTTCGTAATTCCTCAAATAAAGAAAATATATTAATAAACAAGCTGATAAACAAACCATGTCTTCAATATCTAAAGCAGAATTGACCTTTTCTGACAGAAGACTGAGGACATCATCGTCTTCAAATGTAACATCCTCTTCGTCCTAACAAATTCATATTTTGTAGTTTACCAAAACAAGGACCTAAATATACTATAATTCAACCATCTTTTAAAAGACTAAAAATTAATCCAGTTTCTTTGAATTCTTGTACTGTTTATATTTAACCGGAGAACTGTGTTTGGTGAAAAAAAAAATAAGTGAAAGGAACCCAATGTAGGGTGTCTCGGAAATTTCGTGTACAACGTGTCCCACGTGTCCCAGTAGTACATAGCGCATCACTTGTACCACGTATCCACATTAATATTTATATATTACAGGTTACTTTACTTAAACAAACCTTGTCTTCACCGCCCAAAGCAGAATTCACATTTTTTGACAGGAGACTAGGGATATATTCGTTTTCAAATGTTGAACGAACTTTTCTGATGGCGTCACATTTAGCAATATTCACTGGAGTTTGGTATTTCATTGATGTGATGCCATTCTGAAAAAATATAGATGCGTCTCGAAATAACTACTTCGTAATTTCTTCAAATATAAATGAAATGAATTCAATTTCATTCTACTTAATATTGAGTTATTAGTAAACAAACCTTGTCTTCGCCGTTCAAACCAGAGTTTGCCTTTTCCGACAGAAGACTGAGGATATCATCGTTTTCAAATGTAACATCCTCTTCGTCCTGTTAAATTCATTTTTCGTAGTTTACACAAAACAAAGACCTAAGTAAAATTTGCCCTAATTTTTGAGACAATTGAATAATCCCTTATTTTTAAATTCTTGCACTGTATATATTTAGCTGGCGAAGTGGGTTTGGCAAAAAAAATATGTGAAAGGAGCCCAATGTGGGGCGTCTCGAAAATTTCCTGTACGTGTTGTTCCACGTGTCCGAATAGTCCGAAGTGTCTCATTTGTCCCATGTATCCCACTTAACATTCATATATTACAGGTTAATTTACTCAAACAAACCTTGTCTTCACCGTCCAATGCAGAATTGATCTTTTGTGAGAGTAGACTAAGGATATCATCGTTTCCAAATGAAACATCTTCTTCGTCCTGTTAAATTCATATTTTGTAGTTTACATGAAACAAGGACCTAACTATGCTATAATTTAACCGACGTTAGTAAGACGAGGGATTAATCCAGTCTATTTGAATTCTTGTTATGTGTATATTTAGCTGATGAATTGCGTTTGGTAAATGAAAGGAACGGAACCCTATGTAGGTTGTCTCGAAAATTTCGTATCCCACTTGTTCCACGTTTCCTAATAGTCCAACGTGTCTCAATTATCACACGTATCCATAATAATTTTTACATATTACAGGTTAATTTAAACAAACCTTGTCTTCACCGCACAATGCAGAATTCACATTTTCTGATAATAAACTAGAGATATATTCGCTTTCAAATGTTGAACGAACTTTTCTGATAGCGTCGCATTCAACATTTTTCACTGGAGTTAGGTATTTATTTGATGTGGTGCCATCCTGAAAATTTTGATGCGTCTCGGAATAACTATATCTTAATTTCTTCAAATATAGCAAATGAATTAATAAACATGCTGACAAACAAACCTTGTCTCCACAATCTAAAGCAGAGTTGTTCTTTTCTGACAGAAGACTAAGGACATCATCGTCATCAAATGTAACATCATCTTCGTCCTGTTAAACTCATATTTTGTAGTTTACACAAAACACAAACCTAACTATATTTTACCCGAAAAAATCAAAGACGAAAAATTAATCCAGTCTATTTGAATTCTTGTACTTTTTATATCTAGTTGGACTCAAACAAACCTCGTCTTCACCGTCCAATGCAGAATTGACATTTTCTGACGGAAGACTAAGGACATCATCGTTTTCGAATGTTGTACGAACTTTTCTGATGACGTCGCATTCAACATTTTTCACTGGAGTTATGTATTTGTTTGATGTGGTGCCATCCTGAAAATTTTAATGCGTCTCGGAATAACTATATCGTAATTTCTTCAAATATAGAAAATGAGTTAATAAACATGCTGATAAACAAACCTTGTCTTCATAATCCAAAGAAGAATTGCCCTTTTCTGACAGAAGACTAGGGATATCATCGTCTTCAAATGAAACATCGTCGTCGTACTGATAAATTTAGACTTTTTATTCCATACAAAACAAAGACCTAATTATATCATAATTTGAGATTTCGATACATGAGATTAATTTTGTCTATTAAACGTCTTGTACATATTTGACTTGAGAATTGCGTTTATTTCTTAAAAATAAATTAAATAAACCTAATGAACAGATAATTACATAGAACAATGAAATTGCGTCTAATCATTTATTCAACAAAATTCTTGATTTTTGAAATAGACGTATGATTTTTATTACAGATCCTATATTATATCAAAATAATAATTTACATACCTGTGGAGGCAAATCAATTTTGGCAGGAAAAGAAATGAGAACATCCTTGGGGGAGAGTATTTCATCAGAAAGCTGAGGAAGAATAAACTATTGTTAAAATCAAATAGAGCAATTGCAATTTCCGAAACAATTTATGAGTGTTACCCCTGGTAATTCCGCAGTGTCGATGAAGTTTTGCAGTTACACAAAACAGGTCTCTAATGCAATTTATAGGTTTACTGGTTTCCAGCAGAATGAAAATTCGACTCGTTTCGTTAAATATTACAAGAATAAATAATATTATTGGTATACTATTTGTAGGGCAACATTAGATATTGATATATATATATATATATACAAGACTACATATTTTACACAAGTAACTTGTTGAAAATAGTCTACAAAAATGTGTTTAAGCGAAAAATGTTGTACGAACTTTTTTGATAGCGCCGCATTCATCATTTTTCACTGAAGTTTGGGATTTGTTGAATGTGGTGCCAATCTGAAAATAAATGCGTCTCAAAATTTTTCTTTAAAGTTTAGCAAATTAAAAAAAAAATAGAAAAATGCAATTTCATTCTATTCAATTAATCAGCATTCATTAACGAACATAAATATTGAAGAGATTTGATTCATGGGGATGAAAATGTGTATCTTTTATACTCCATCATCAAGCAAATGGAAAAAGAGTTACCTTCTACAAAATTGAAATTAGTGGAAATTTTAACACCAAAATCATCAAATATTCGGAACCAACAGTTATTAAAAACAAGGCCTGCAATTGCCTCAATTGTGGGTACAATTTGCGCGTTTTGCTCGGTAAAATAGAGCCGCAGACTGAAAATATGATAGAAGGTAAATTTCAGCATGATAATTGATGGATCGATAATTGGACACGTTAGTTGGACCTATGGATCGTTTCAATATGATGTTGTTGTTGTTCTTGTTCTTTGACACGCTATGAATAAGTGGACAAATTGCTTTGAAATTTTCAGTGGTTAAAGATTGATTTTTTTGCCAGAGCTATTACTTCAATTTTTTATTATTGAACACGAAGTGGACCTGTGGATCGTTTTACTTTTTCTTTGGACACCTAGTGGAAAACCTAAAAAGTCGATTTTATGCTAGCACTCTTCTTCTTGTTTTTAATCACGTGCTTATCGAACGTCGGCGGTGTGTAACAAAGTTCTTGCTTTCCCAACGGGGAATGGCGTACAGCGCCGTAGGTAAGAACTGCTTCTCCCTGATTAACGTGTCCCTATATTTTAGCATTGCTCTCTTGTTCCTAATATATTTCTGTTCTGAGGTTATAATTGGTTGTCTGTGACTTGTCTATTTCATATTCTAGCAAAATAGTGATCGCTAACATTGGAAATTCGATTTTTGAAATTTGGGTCGTGATATGTTTATAAAACTCAGATTTGGGCCCCGCTCAAAAAGTTCAAGAACCCCTGATCTAAAATAAAAAAGGTAAGAAAGAAAACTATAACTCACATTGTTATTTGGAACTACACTCCTGATTTTATCATCAACCATGCAGCCAGGTAAGTTCTGTGCAAAGAAATAAAAAATAGTTCAATATAAACTTGTGATTCACCAATGTTAGCAGAGCATATTCGTGATATAAAACTCACCGGATATGAGATCGCACGAGGGAGCTCAACTATCGATTTTTGTATCTGAAAATATTTATTTCAAATTAATCAATTGAAATAAAATGTGTGAATAATAGAATAAAATCAATCAATTACAATTTGGTCTGCCAAAGCATCGTTATCCAGTGAAGGTATCGTATCAACATTGTTGAAGGAACTTTTGACATAAGACACAGTAGTTTGCTGTTAAAAATATATATTGGTGAACATAAGTTATTTTCTAAAACAAAATGCATTCCGAGTTTATATTATAACTCTGCAAAGTAATAACCACCACATTTGTATAAAATATACATAAGTGCATTTTCAAATATGGAAGCTGTCAATCAAATTGAGATATTTTTTTTGAAATTCGCTCACCGTTCTATATCGTTTTTCCCTTTTTGGAATGCGGCAACAGCAGCACAGCTGAAATATAAATGACTTGTTTCAATGGCAAGAAAACTTCTGCCTTGTGTTAGTAGTAATGGAACTATAAAACGGAGCGACGCAACAAAGCATATAATAGATATTATTTTGTAGCCAAGTGTTAATTAAGTATAATAATGGTATCTTACATAAAATACGATAAACTAATTTAATATAAAAACCAATAATTTGAAATTAGTATTATATTTACCTTTTTGATATGGCCTGTGAACGATCGGAATATACTCTCATTCTATGAAATAAAATAAAAATATTTAGTTGAGAATAAATAAAAGGACGTAGCTTGATAATAATTCTTTCTTCTACGTAGGAAGAAGTATGGAAGTAAACATTGGTTTGTCAAGATCTAGTTTGTAATCGACCTAAGTTCCCCGCTTGATTAACAATTCCAAGACGAATGAGTCATAAGTGCAACAAGGCATTCTCAAACAAGTATCGTCATATGCTATATTTCAAATTCTATTGGATTGCGCCAATCTCAATGAATACCGCTAAAAATTTACGTCAACATGCTACTTTAATCCAAATTTACATAATATGTAAACAACAAAACTCTAACGAGAATATCGGTCGGACCGAAGACTTATCGATCGAAACTGCGGTTTCGATTCATGACTCTATGGTGACACCGCGTGCCACACCACTAATTAATTAATAACTCGCTTATTATACGACATAATTCATCCAAAATCGATAGGCTTCTGGTCCGAGATATGATGAATGCACATGCGAAATTTGGAGCAGATTCAACCACGCTTTCATGAGATACTGCGTGCATCTAACAGACATACAGACAAATACCTATCAACATACTTACAGATCTAAAGATCGACTCGTATATTTCCTTTCCATGTGGGTACTAGTATATATAAAGCTTTCTCCGTTGCGAATAGGAAAAATACCTTATTGAAAACAATATGCCTTGCATAGGCTACTCTATTTTACGGAAGAAATCTAAAAAAAAATTAAAATTTCCCCATTGTCATCTCAAATACTGTCCGACTACCAACACTACCCCTCAAAGTTTGTTAGAAGCGTGGTCTAGCACAGAGAATGAAAAGTCCGCAATCACCCCTAACCAGATTTAAAAAAGACCCGATATTTCTTTATTACATTACCTTTGGATCACGTCCGTTATGAGAAATCATTCTTCAATTGAAAGACATTACTCCGAAAGAAATTTTGACTCATTTCTAATCAACAAAATATGTCCGAGCAATCGTCTGCCAAACATATATACCACACGAGAGCTACGTACCGACCAATTTTTATTTAGTACAGGGTATCAGCCCCCCAAAATATAATTTCGAACCATTTTATATCGTAAGCTACCCTTGTGGTTTAAAGATACGAACTAAAAACAATTCATTTAATTTTTTGGTTCAACGTTTTGTGACGTAACAGTAGAAAAAGCGATTGTGAACTGCAAAGTACTCACAAGCTTGTGAAGAGCAAACAATCAGAGTCAAGCGAGAATGTCTCTAATGAGATAGTTGCGAGTGGGCAGTGGCGGGCCTAGGGGAGGGCCATAGAGGCAGCCGTACTGGGCAGCACGTTATATGAGGGCAGCAGATCCAAGCTGTATAATTTTAGATGTGTAGGTGAAAGCTGACTTTTATTTATATATAACAACATTTATAATTTGTTTATCCCTCGAATTAAATATCAACAATATCAGAAATTCGCCCTGGGCAGTAGAAAAGTTTGGCAAGCCCCTGTGAGTGGGGTTTTAGATAGCAGAAGATCCCTGGATTTCATGAAGGAAGTTAATGCTTTTATCATAAACATTTTCTGTGGTGCTAAACTAATTTAAATGTCTGAATTTATGGATTGAAATTTGTTTCTTGATTCGATTTAGATACCATTTACTTCATCGTACTTCGCGTTCAACCTTCGTTGTGCGTTTGCCTCTGAGACTTTGATCACGCCCGATTGTACACGGATACTTACATCTCCCTTTTTCGCAATCAGGTCGTACAAATGCATTAAGCGCGTTTTAAAATAAGGAATCCAACTTTCTAAACGCCGACATCATACGACTTCCCCTGGTACTACGCGAATGGGAAACTTCGAAAATGAAAGTTGATGAAATTAGATGGGTCAAAGAGGTAGAATTATACATGGGGTATTCGGTAAGGTTAAACGGGGTGGGCAAGATTTTTGGACCAGGGGCTAATAATATTGCCCAACTAGACTGGCGGAACATGTAAATGTGACGTGAAAAGTTACATTTTATGAACAATAATTACAGTGTTGCAAAAGTGGGAAACCATAAGCATCGTGCCAAAACTAAATTTAATCGCAATCTCAAAAACCCATTGAGCTTATTTTTTAGTCAAAACACCAAAATTTGATTTTAGTTTGATTGCGGCTGCATCGTGTGGGTCAGATTGAATTACTCAACGGGTCGGATTTGGTCCGCGGGCAGTATTTTGCCCATGTCATGAATAGAAGGTGGGGTTATACATGAGGAGTTCAGGGAAATTTAGCGGGTCTGGATCGACATGGCGGTGGAGTAGAGAAGAGTATCTGGACCAAAGCTGAATTGAGCTGGAGGCACGCTGTGAATTATCACCAGTTCTGCATTTTCACCAACAATTGTTGGTCTCGGGTCTCGAAGAGGGTTACTCGTACCCAGCAGAGCTAATGCGTCGGACGATTCAGCATATCCACTTATCGAAAAAGATCGCGCGGAGACGTCGCACGTTTTGCACACTATGAATTGCGGTCAACCAAAATTGGAAGAAGCTATTCGAATACAGCTCTAAACGAAAACGGGAAACGATAGGGACATCCCTAATATCGCTAGGCGGTAAGGGCGTTAAAAACGAGTAAATCCGCTTAGAAAAATAATTTCATTACATGGTTAACAGGAATAGACAAAGTAATTTTCTCTGACGTTGAGCCCATTTTTGGCATACTTCTGCCGCAAAATCACAAAAGATTTATGATGCCTGGCTACCAATAACGTATATTGACAACCATGATAAATAGAATAGATTGTTAAGTCAAGATTAGAATACGCAATTTACTTTATTTTACTTCAATTCCTATTGGTTTTATCATAACGTTGTGTTTTACCTCAACCAAAATAATGGCCCCAAATTTTTCTTCGACGTTGAGCCTCTTTCAGCTTCTTTGGCTTATTTTTACCTTTGTCAAATAAGCAGTGACGTCCCCAAATGGGACAAAAGGGGCAGCCGCCCCGGGCAGCACGTCGTAGGGGGTAGCAAAATCAAGCTGTAGAGTTGGCGTTATTACAAATGTTTTTCTCGATGCGTTTTTTTTTAAATAAAAGCTTACATTATGTGTTTAGTGTGACTGACCGTGGTGATGATGAGTCAACAATGTATGTTTCCCCGACTATTGACCCCAGAAAAATTCTTCTTATCCTATTTCATAATTGCAACATTTTTGGTGCTCATTTTAGGGGTTGTTTCGCGAGTTAACGCCTTAAAATGGTTTATATGTTTCAAACGATCAGTCCAATTCAAAATATTCAGCTCTGTTATTTAAAAGAACCAGTAGAAAAACATATTTGAAGTCTTCGATGTCAAATAAGCGCCTGTAAATTTTATCTTTGATCAGTATCGAAAAAAAATCCTGACGAGCAAGGTGAAAGAGGCTGTCGTTCAGACATTTATTGCCAGCAAAGTAGCAATTGGACAAAGAAATAAGCGTCTTGCTCATTGTTAATAAATGAGTTTTATCTTATACATGTGAGTTTGTATAACGACATCTATAATCTGTTTATCTCCCGAAATATTTTTGAAGTTAGGGATAAGGGGCATCATTATTAAAAACTCGCCCCGGGCAGCAGAAAATTTGGCACGCCCCGGCAAATAAGTTGCGTGGATCTCAATAGTTAATAGTTGTATGAAAATTTACCGTGGTTAAATGCTTTTTTATGAGATTTGCATTAAATCATTCTTTCTTGATGTTGGTTTTATACAATGTCACAGAACTTTAAATGACAATTATTTAGCATTTTATAAGTGGAAAAATATTTTTTCCAGATGGTTCAATATTTATTTTTTACTCCACGTGACATGGTTGTTGAAATTAAGGTATCGGATTTAAAGCCATTCAAAAATTTCTGTAACTGTATAACTGTTTATGTGTTACCATCATAAATTACGGCTAGGTACTCAGTTTGAATTATCCGGGTTCTGGTGTATGAACTTATAAAACATGACGCAATAATATTGCCCAAACAGCTGCATGATTTAAAGCATATTCCACGTAGGCTTACGTAAATTGGATTTAATGCTTCAAGCTAGGATAGGTACGAACTTTTTGTCAGTTTTGAATTGAACGTAATGGGGGAGGCGCACCCTGGATACTCACACATACTGGGGTGTATGATATTTGCAAGACGATAGTAGGAACCATTCTGCTGTTTTTTTTATTACATGTTGTCAAGTACCAGTATTCGATCTGCAAGGACGGAAGAATGCTACATAGCTCAAATTTGCATTCGATATGCATAATTCGACCCGCCTTAATTCTACCATTCGTTTAATTAATCTGTTGATTAGGGTTAATATTTTTTTCGATCGTTTAATAACGAATATGTGACATTCAGAAGTGTTGTTTCACTACAAGAGAAAAGTTAGGTTTCACCAAATATATATGTCAAGTCAAGTAGCAGATGACGGGGTTTTGACAAATTATATATCTATCATTTCATTTTCGTGATAACGTTAGCGGACATAAACTGGTCGGAATGGGCTAATATATTGCAAGATAACCACAATTCCTTTGGCGATCAAAACTGCATTTTGTTTGTCCGTTTGTTGTTGGTTTGTTTCTTTCAGTGTGACCAAAATAAAATATATTGATTGAACTGAGTGATCCAGCACCGAAGCTACCTATAGGCTTAATTCGATCCGAACTATATCCAATTATAAATTGTCAGTCATCAAAAGGTCAAGATAAGTTAATATTAAAATACCTTCAAGTCACGTCTCTGGCACTGACTGGATTTCATCCGTCGCTTCGATGACATTACTTCACCACACATACCGATTCGACCGTCATATTCGACCAAATATGAACTGGCCAATATCTACTGATCATCTTCACTACACAAGAGATCCACCACAAACACTATAATAAATATCACATATTTATAAATACGCAAGAACGAACAGATAAACAAGAGTAGATAATCCCGCTTCTCTGCTACATAGTTCTGTTAGGTAGCTAAATGAAATATTTCAGAAATTGATTGGTAAATGCGTTTGTGTTGTAACAATGGACAGAAAATTAATTGTATTGTCTCGTATGAATAAATAAAATGTGACCGGTAATGGATGTTTCATCGAGCATCGACTTCTATATTTAATTCCATGATATTGGCCAATCATCAAGAAGCTCATGATGATGTCACAATTGAAACTTAAGAAGCCATTCAGACACTTGTGTCACTCGGACAGTTTTTCAGATATGCTGGTTATCAATGGCTCGTTTTCTCGTTTCGCCACGTATTTGTAAGATTTTTAGTTCAGCTGCAGTAAGTCCCTTAGATGAGAGATGGTGTGACGCATGGCGCGGCGGTAAAGCGCATCGTGCTAAGCGTAAAGCGGATATATTTGACAACAAAGTCTGTGCCACCACTGTCCAACTCAACTAATAATTCCAGTTTGGATAAGACATAAAAAAAGACTTTTTCATTGTTACTAAAATACTTTGGTCATTGTAATATTCCGGGTATTATTAATATATATTACAATAATACTTTATAAATAAGTAAACAATATTACCACATCAAATACAAAGTAATATATCCTCTCCCAAAACCACAAATCTCTTCTCCGATCTCGTTATCTGCGCGAAAATTTGACCAAGGCCAAAGTTTTTCTTTATTCGTAAAAATTTCTTATGGCTGGTTGTAAATAAAGTATCAACTATTAATTATGCATTAGCGTTCGTACAATCTGTTTCTGGGAAACCGCCTAATTTTATTTGATTTTTTTTTCAAATTTAAAAATGATTTCTCGATTAGATTTTGCATGTGATAAATATAATGGTGAAGAAATACAAATGATTTATATGGTGAATTTTTTTAAGACTAGTGTGTCTTTCCTTTTATTTAATTAAGGTTTCCCAAATATATATATATACCATGTTTTTTATGTTCGTTTTTTTTAATTGTTTTACTTTTGACTCGTGAATCTTGGTGTCGCAGACTAATGACCAGTTCTCAGCGACATCTTGTCAATCGCGATGAAATTCGGTATTCTCATGTATAATAGTTTGTGATTGAAATATTTGAAGCTATTTTGTGAGTTGTCTAAACGTGGAAGTTTGGAAACGTTGGAAGTAATTAATAGACTGAGTGATGGAAAGACCTCATGATATACATCCATTAACTGTTTAGGAGGAGCATCGTCGAATCTTCTGAACCGCTCCACCGAAAACAAGCGGACCAATCGCACCCAGGCTAAGAAACACTGTCTTGTTGCATGATTAGGAATGGTTAGAATTCTAGAATTCAACTTTTTTTTTCAAATTATAGCTGTATGACACCACACAAAATTCGTTACGAGTACGACCCGGTGGATGTTTGCAAGCGCAGTCATTTGCCGCTTGGAGTCTTCCGCGGCAGTGGATACATTCTGACATTTGTGCACCATTTTCGCAATATGTTGACAGGGTTTCATGTTGCAATGGCTGTAGATGCATCGTGGTAATGTCCATCCATATCTGTAAGTCAGTTCCGGTAATCAAAGGAACCTGTCTAGGTCGAGTTATACTTTGAAGACGCCACATATGTTACGGTATATTCCACGAGTAGGCTACATAACTTATGAGATATACTGATATAACTGCAGGATCTTGTAGCATAAAGTGTACCGTACTAGAGGATAAATAAAGGCCATATGAGTAAAATTTTACATACATTTCTTCATATATGTGTATACAGATTTCATATCCTTCCAAGAGCATATAAGTTAGTGATGTATTGTCTGCAATGGCTTTTGACAGTACTGCTTATACCTCGGCTGATTAATCCTGGATTGCTGTTCAATTCAATATTTATTGGATTTTCGTGATTTCCCTTTTTCTGACGCGACAACCATTGCTTTTTAACTCATTTGCTATACCATTCAATATTTTTTTCTCTCTTATATCTAAGGCAATTTTTGGATTGTGACAAACGAGGTAAAAAGAACGGATTTGCCGAAGTTGATCTTCTGTTGGAGGTATGAATGTTTCTCAGTCTGGTAAAATAGCCATCAAATGTAATAGGTAGTAAATTATTGTGATATTCATGCATTAGCTTACAGACCTCTTATTTATGAATATCCGCAAGTTTTGGAATGATGGTTTGTCATTTTGGTCACTATGGAGGATTCTAATGACCTTATTCTGAAGCACTAAGCAAGCTGACGAGCCAGAAAAATCCTAGTTACACCGCACGCAAGCCAAGTCATATTTATTAATCCCTCGCTTAATCGTTTGTTTTTCTTTTTCATCTGATCCTCTGCTAATAAGTGGTCATTTTGTACACGAAACTTGAAATAATGAAATACAATAATATACAGCAATAATCGCGAAATTCGTTCAGGTTCATTCGCGGGCCGTTTTTCCAAAGTTCTCATATTTTTCATTTTGTCAAGACTAGTTTTTTATTTCACATTTTGTTTTTTCATATGGGTTTTCGATTGGTATCAAGTTGTTGTGTTTGATTATTACTCGATATGTTTATCCTCGGTTTGTGCGCTTGATATTCCAACGGTTGATGTTCTGACTCCTTTTCAGAAGGTGCCGTCTGTCGGGTATCCAATGTAGCAAAGAAAAATGATTTTTTGTGATTGGTTGCTAAATCTGTTGTAGGCAGCGCTGTTGTATATTTGACGTTTACGCTAGATATTCATATTTTTGAGCGCATAGAAAACAGTTCCAAACAGACTGGCAAGCCAGAAAATATCCAGTTTACACTCACACATGCCAAGTTATATTAATTAAGCCCTCGCTTAATCATTTGTTCGTCTATTTTAGCTGATCCTCTGCTAATAGGTGGACATTTGTAAACTTGTTTTGGTATCCCAAGGGCATGACAGTGTAATGTCGTTGTACCATACAGTTCTTCAAATAGCCGCGTTTTTTATTACTTCAAATTGTTTCTAATTTTATTGTTGGAGAGTAGTAGAATAATTTTAGGTTAAAATACGTCCAACTAACTGTTAACTGAAGGCGCTTAAATTCACTCAATATGCTAGATAACGTCACTGCTACAAAGGCGGAACACTGGACAAACTTGTGCGTGCACTGAAAAATATACACAAAGAGAAACTAATTCATAGAATAAAGCCGGGATAAAATAATGATTATGAGACGGAATGTGTTTGTGCGTTAAACTGTGTTTGAAAAGACAAAGATTTGGCGCTGGTTGATTTTAAATTTAGCCGACAGATTACTAAAATGCTTTGCTTTTATACATTTCGTATCACATTAATGGAATTTGAAATTCAAAAAATAAATAAAAATACGCTCATTGCGTTAATGAGCCTTGTTGGCAGTAATTGTGACAAAATTATACCACTTTGAGCTTTTAAAAAAAAAAATGCGGATTCGGCTCACCTTCATGCAGGTACATCCTAGAACTCTTATTTGTAGTGCGATTGTTGGCGAAACACTGACCCGCATTTTATTCGTGACCCGCCAAGGCACGAATAAAATAAAAATAAATGCTAACATATTAGTGATAAAAATTAATAAAACCGGCTTTAAATTGATCTAACAGTAACTAAACTATTATATTGTACCGTCATTCATATTCGAATTGTTAATTTATCGTTCTCGGCCGGTATGGTCATTTTCGAAACCCCTAATCTTGGACGTATGTATGCACCGCTGTGTACCGTTATTCAGCTATTGGCTCTGACGTAGTTTATGACCTAACAATGCATTTGGTCTGTTCATTTCTCGCAACGTCTCGTCTCTTTCGGAAGTGCATCTGCAGACTGTTTAGGGCAGGGTCGGCCAACATTTTTGGCCGACGGGCCACATTTAGTTTACTAAATGGTAAATTAACATGGAATATATGGTAAATATTTTTCTAGTTTTGCTACACTGACTAAAAGTTAAGGACAAAAAAGTTAAAAACAAACAAAACCCTCGCATCAAACTTTCTCAATAATAAGAACAATGAAAAAACGAAGATACTGTAAAGTCAACAAAGGTCTTTCTACGCGTAGATATTTTGGTGTGAAGTTTGAACAAGTTTTCAATATTTGCTGAAATGGACGATGTAGCAATGCGAAGCCAATTTTTATATAACTGTCAGAAATTAGTGATCTCACTTGCTTATACAAGTAAGTGTTGACGAATAATGAGGTCAATAAAACTGCCATTCTGTGAATCCTCTGAAATTCTTTCTTTAGAGACGTATTTTCTGTAAAATTGAGTAATGGCAAGTCTTTAAACCTCTCCTTTAAATTAGACTGTTAATTGTACGTTATTTAAGCGCCAAAGCAATCCAAAGTTGTCAACTCATCAATATTTTGCTTAATTGCCAAAACATCAAAGATTTTATGCATGTACATACCAGGCCTAAACCTACAGCATTGGCAATTATCATTTATGACCCCAGCATAGAGGGAGAAGGGGGCAGTCACCCCGGGCAGCACGTTATAGAGGGCAGCAGAACCTAGCCTAGTTTTTCACAGCTATTTCCGGTCCAATTTTTGATTAGCAGCAATTACACTATAAGTAAACAGAATAATCATCGAATTATTGGATCCGCACTGAAATTTCCGAACATAATCAAAAACTTTGCATATTCTTTATTACTCATAATTGGCTATTCAATTGCTAGTTGCGAACGATCTTTCTCAAAGTTGAAACAGATAAAAACATATTTAATGTCTTCGATGTCAAACCAGGGCCTGTTAGGTTTATCTTTGATCAGCATCGAAAAGGCATTCCTGACTAACGAGGTGAAAAAACTTGTTGTTCAGACATTTGTAGCGATTGGACATGTTTTTGCTAATAAATGTGTTCGATCTTGTAAATATGAGTTTGTTGCTTAGGTTGATGATTTATTTAATAAAACAAACGTTTTCATTTATTCTCATGCATAACAACATCTATAATTTGTTCATTCCACGAAATATTTTTTAAGTTAGATATATGGGGCAGCATTATCCGAAACTCGCCCCGGGCAGCAGGAGAGTTCGGCACGCTCCTGCTCCTAGGCGGGCCACACGTGGCCCGCGGGCCACGGGTTTGACGACCCTGGTTTAGGGGTTATACGTGAACTAGATGCTATTTTATTAGTTGCTCACATACAATGCCGTTCAGAAAACAAAATCTTTGAGACTTAAAAAATAAAAACCTAGAAATAACAATGATGCAGTGTGGAAGTGCCTTAATGTGGTTGAAAGCTGATCGAAAAATATCAATTTCAGAGTGGAATTCCCTCCAAACTCTTTGAAACCGTAAAATAATTTACCGCTTCATCCTAAACAATTTTTTGTTATTCATACGCGTGTTTTCGTACTCTAATTTCATAAAATCGAGTGCCATAAAAAGTCCCTGATAGAAGTGCTGCATAATAAAGCCAAAAAAAAACACCAACACCAACAGAAGCTTTTAGGATTTGTTCCAGTTTCTTATAGATACAAACATCAATTAAATATCTGTGACCCACCCTCTTCTGTTCGCGATAAAAATATAATTTTTGACCCATTCATTGAAAAAGGTTCGCCATCTCTACAATAAACCTTAGTCATCCGAAACCCATCCTACGCGCAAAATTGAAAGTGGAGTGAACAAAACAATTTTAACATTGGATCTTATGAGGAATGTGATCACCAGCGCGGAGATTTGCCTTTTTTGTGATTTTCTAGTTATCTTTCGTTGTAAACGTGGGCAGTTTCATATATAGAGTGATTTTTAGATATTCTTCGATATTTTTATGACGATAAACATGGTCAAGTTTTTGATAATCGTTCATTGAAATTTTAATGGGCGTGGTGTTGCCGCTGACGTCACTCCACCTAGTCCTACATGACAATCTTCCAACCGGTGTATGCGCGCTGACTGCAGCGCTAATGTCGCCTTGGGTACAGTACCGTACCGGTAATGGGAGCGTGTAACATTGACAGTCTTTTACCATTTCACTCGCGTTTGTTTACTGGTTTTACGCACATATACCTGTACAGTTAGCAACTATCTACTGAAGGCATGCTGACTTGTTATTTATTTTAAACCACCAGTACGTACCAAGGGGGTGAAAACTAAATCATAACGGAAATGTTAGCAAATAGATCTCGGTAAGATAAGTTGTATACAAAAACAAATATATATCTCCAATCTATTACAATAATCAGTACCGGTATCTTAACTAGGTTAAAAAACATGTCAGCATGCCATAGAGAAAGGTCGCTTGCTGTATCCGTAGGCGTAGGGTATGCGCGAAGCCAGTAAGGAAAAGTGAATCTGACTGAATAAGTGAACAGACTGTCATTCCGGCTAAACTTTACTAACTAAAATAGGCCTTCAATTAAACGTCAAACACGGTATGTTGTGGTTCGGTATCCTGTTATAACAATATAAGAAACAAGAGCAGTTGGAGCGCATATTTTACAGACCACAACCCGTTGGCAGAATGTCATGATGTAGTGAGAAAGACGCCAGCGGAAACACCACGCTCCTTTGAATTTCAATAAAAGATTATCAAAAATCTTGACCATGTTCATCATGATAGAAAAATATAAAAAGATATGCTATCCTTAAAACTGCACATGTCTACAATAAAAAATAACAGGAAAATTCAAATTTCTGCTCTGGTGATCCCCTATCCACAAAATAGCTAATGTTAAAATCGTTTTGTTTATGCCACTTTTATTTTTCGCGCGTAGGATGGGTTTTAAATGACTAAGGTCTATGACGAATTTTTATTGAAAAAACTAAAATGAACAAGAACTAAAAATGAGATATCTTTTTATTTTCACGAATAAAGCAAACGCAAACGATAGTTCCAGATGAACGACTCCAGCTATAAATGCACTTGCTTCCAAACAATTCAGTATGTGTATTGTAATTTTTGAAAATTGGGTAGCCTCGTCGTGAGCTGTCATGCGTGGCGTTGTTAATTAAGTAAGATTCTGATACACCCGTTCTTCGTCAGTAGCGGTAGCGCAGGGGATACTTAGAGACTTTAGATTGAACATTAGGCCAGGTATCAAGAGGGCACGTAGAGAATTTAGATTGAACATTAGGCCAGGTATCAAGAGTTCGAGCCCCACCGAGTTGTAGGGCAGGATCAACACACAATACAGGTGGTCGGGATAAAAAAAAAAAGGAGCCGGTGATTGGACAGCAGGCCCATGAAAATAAAAATGATGAAGGTGGTGGTGGTAGAAACCTGGGTAGACAGCAGCAGGCAAGCCGCCAAGTAAAGATGATGCCATCGAAGTGTCGAAATTGTGGGGGAAGGATCAGCACACAATACAGGTGGTGGTGGTAAAAAGGGAACCGATGGCAGAGCGACAGCCCAGGAAAATAAAAATGATGAAGATGGTAGTGGGAACCTGGGTGGAGACAGTGTCGAGAAAATAAAAGAGTGTGCAGAAAGAATAGAAATCAGCTAGTGCGAGTGCGGTCCCAGGGAGGAAAACAATAAAAACGAGCAAGCGATCGTAAGTCAAGTAAGTAAATAATAATAAGTAGATAATATACAATACAAGTAAAATGAAATACGGCGATCCGGCATTGCAGGAAAAGGAGAATGAATGTCAACACATACCCACGCATACTTGCGTGGTGCAATACCAATCAATATCAACTGACGCAGCAAGGAGATGAAGCAAAGGAGGTAGCTAGGGGCATATTGTAGAGCGTATATGCTGTAGGCCAGGCCTGCCCAACCTTTTTCGTCTCACGGGCCACTTTCACGTGACGAAATTCGTTGCGCACCGCAAGCGTTTGTACCAAACATTAATATATATCAGCTAGGCCCTGATTTCGGTATAGGTAATTTACATAATACATAAAAGACAAGTTTATTACAATAAAATCAATCAAGGTAATTATTGCTTTTTGGTTACTGCGTAGAGCTGGCAAATTATTCGAGTATCAAGTCGAATATTAGAATAGCAGTTTAATATTCGAATATCTGGTAACACGGGAGTGGACATTACACTGGTGGGCCGCCGAATCAAAGAATCAATTATTACACTTGCGGTTTTTTGACGACCACACGAGGCCACACACATCACGTCAAAATTGAGTGTTATATTTGCGTTATAATGTTTTCATTCATTCGCAGCTATGATACTGCCTCAACGTTTAAATTAGCATAACGTGCACCAATGTCACGGGAATATCAAGTTTACGTGGGCCGTTTCGTAAAATTTGAAATACCAATACAAGTATTTAATAAAGCAACATTACACAGCTTTGAATAGCCTATATATACTGATTTGTGACTAATATGTAGCAATGCCATAAGTCAATTTCATCAGAATTATTGACGGATACGCAGTGACGACATTTCCGAAATATGATTTAACGCAAACATAACATAAACAAAAATACAAACCGAAAAGGGTGAGTCCCGGGATCAGTAGCAAAGATATTGTTGAATTTTTGCTTTACGTTGGCAATAAAGACGATCAAAGCCGACACGAAAGAAATCAATCAGAATGAGAATAATTTGCAAACTCAGGCTTCAAATTCGTTCTTATAATTGCGCTCAGCGTTCGTCCCCATTTATCGCCCAATATCTTCCGAGTTGGTAGAACAGAACGCACAGTTTTGCAAGAAATAAAAAGAAAAATGACGTCGATGTCCACCAAGGTGCATACGTAATAATAAGAACCCGCACTTGAATGTAGATAGATGGCAGAATAAGCACATCAAATTCACGAAATATATAATATAGTAAAAATTTGCCCACAAACTTTAAAAGGCGGACCGCAAAAAAACAGTCCGACGGGCCGCGTGTTGGGCAGCCTTGCTGTAGGCAATATGCTTTGTGTAAAAAAATATTATTGCCAAGTGCAAAGCGAAATAAAGATCGCAGAAAATCGACTTTTTCAAAGTATACAATGTATTCAATTTCTACTAGACTCCGTATGGCGAGCGACTCGTACGAAAATATTTTATCGTTGAGTAAGTCTGTTTGCTCTCTTTTAATTTGGTGTTAGCAAAATGTAATTTGGTGGATATAAAACATCTCTATTTGAGTATTGGAAAATTTATGATGAGTAATAACCTAAATCATTGCTCAATTCAATGTCTATGATGAAAATGTCAAAATGGTTTTGTATGATAATAAAGAAATAAAATCGCATAAACTGCAATAAATGTATGTATCTATCACACTTAATGAATAGATAAAAAAAATCTTAGATTCATATTTGTTGAATGCAATGAACTGATATTTTCATACATATTGTAGACAAAAAAAACTAGGATAATCATTTTTTTAAATATTTATTCTTCTTAAATAATCTTATAACCTTATTTACATTGTAGCGTACCGACAGTCTATGAAAGAATTATCCAGGTTCAGAATATCTTCCAATATGATCTGAGGTCAAGTTTCCTCTCAATATTCACTTAAATTTATACTATTCTGTTCTATTTATTAATTATCCTCCAATGAAACGGTTAATACAACCAAATACTCCAAAGAAACGGAAAGCACACAACAAAAACAACAATACCCGGCAGTGAAATGTAAGTTAACTTATGACAGGCATTTTAAAAGACGATAAACAATTCTATATGTGCACAACATTTGAACACAACTGATGATAGCTAATTTTATGATAAAACTGAAAATACAACACTAAATGAACTGCAATGGCATCGCACTCAAACCAAAACATGATCCCATTGTCCAGCACAAAACATCTAACCAATCCCAATCCAACAGTCACAAAACCACAAACAAAAATCCCCGATCACTCACCGGAGACCAGAGGCACTCCCTCAGACACTCAAAACCAAACATCCAACCAAAAAACAACCACACTGTACCATCCACAGCACACGCTAACAGGACACCAAGGGGCAGATCGACAGTGTCACCAGAGCCATTATATCACAGCGCCCTCAGTGTTAAAAATATAGCAATAATATCACATGACATCATTTAAAAGATAAAACAAGGGTCGTCGCAACATCAAAACTTTATTTGAACTGGATTTTTTACCAGTTGTTGCAAGCTATCAAACGTTACTAACGCCATATTTTTTTAAATTACCAACTCAAATTGTCTTGATAACGCCCACCTGCGAACAATTCATATTTTCTCTGCGCTGTTGTATAACATATTTGTGGTGAACTAACTTTAACCCATAGAGTAGAGACGCGTCGGACAAGATAACTTGCTTACTTTTCCACGTTAATTTCGAAGCACGTGTTATTACTTGCAATCGCGATATTGCCCACAAAGTCGACATTGTTAACTGATTAGACGGCGCTGCGAGAGACAACATTGCCAACAGATCCGGCATTCCTGAGAGAGTCGACATTACTGAAATTGTCGGCATAATGAACTTTGCTGACAGATTTGACCTACTTTTACAACTTAGAAATTCCTCCCAATAGCGCACAGAATACATTTCCCGAATAACGAATAAAACTATATATTCATAACTATGTCTACTAACGCCTGATATAAAACTCGATAGGGAATGTAAAACAATCTGTATTATCCAATATTACTTCGTAAAAAAAATATGCCTTTTATTCATGTTGCTCCTTTAATTTTTGAGAAACTCATTCTACACATGCAAGAAATTGTACATAATTTCAACAATGAACAATTCAACATATCAGCAGCATTCTTTCTTCTTTGTTTATTTCCAAAAAGTCGATCTGGTCACTTTTTTTCTGCAATCGCATTTGCATGGTTTCTGCAATTATAATGCAAAAATGAAAGATATAAAATATTTTACGCTGAGTGGATACAATATATTTTTTAGTTATTTTATTTAGTTTTTTTTTTCAATCACTATTGGCATTTCATCTATAAAGTACTTGTTGACCCAATAGTGAAAATATTACAGAAAAATAATACAATAAAACTTGTCAATAACGTTTGCTGTAAATGTTAAACACATACATTTTTGCAGAAAACTGAACTCAATATACTTATACTGGAATAATTCAAACTTACAATATAAATAAAATATGAGAATAATTCACAGTTGGGATATTGGTCTACCTTAATTGTTATATCTCCCTTGTACAGCCTTCCATTTTCTTTGTAGATTGTCAACAGCTCACCAACGCACCAAATAGTCTGACACTCGCATTCGGATCTCTTATTGGAGGTTTGACGCGGATAAAATTCAGAATCGCTTGAATCTTCGGGGTAAAGTTTTCGCATACTATTATTTGTATTGTAATATTTTTTTAGCTGGCCACATGACCCTTGAGGAGACCTTGAAGAATAAAATATTTTTTAAATGTATCAAGAATTAATAATTAATTTATGTATTTGGAGTAATAACTTCAAATTAAAAAAAAAAAAAACTGTCTGGTGCATACTGAATAGTAACGTTTTTTCGAACTACTTGGCGTAGTCATTTCCCTCAACTTATTACACAGAGGGTTTATTGTCTTATTATCGTTGATCCGGCTAGGGTTCCACATAGCGACTGTCAGAACAGCGACTGTCATAATGGCGACTTCATAATAGTGACGTAATCAAGTGAGTGACTGTCAAAACAGCGGCTGTCATTATGGCGACCGCAATAAAACAGCGACTGTTATGATATCGTTAGTCCAAATAAAATGTTGTTTTAAAGTCCCTTTCGGTTTCAACTTTTTACTACGCACTGTTTGCCTGTTTGTGCGTGCATACGTGTGTAGAGAGGTTCCTAACTCTAACTCTAACACGAGTTAAGTCGCTATCATAAAACAGTTGCTGTTTTAATGCGGTCGCCATTATTACAGTCGCTGTTTTGGCGGTTGCTATCCGGCCTGGATACCCGTTGATCCTATGAAAATTGCAATTATGGAAATTATTCAAATTCCAACACCCTAATATTACTTGGGAATACAAAATTGGCGTTTGTAAGCCGGGATTTACTGGTCATTTGGAACTTGCAACTTGGTATAAATAAATCTCTATAATACCATTTTCTAATAGAGTTATATTGAAGCAGATTATTTTTAAGATAACTTTTTTAATGCAAACAGAGGTTGTAATCGTTTGGTGTCGCGAGCTGTGCGCTTCCAAAGTACAACTAAAGCCACCTGAATAAATGACATGGAAGCGCATTGTACGTAGTGAAATTTACCTGCATTCGACCGTGACAAGTTTGATCGGCCTGTATAATTCAACCATTTTGTTGCATCTAGTCGATCCATAACGAGAAATGTAAGAGCATTTTCTGTCTTTGCAATTCGTTTTCTTACCTGTTCCCTGCCCAATTTGGCATACGTCATCTGGTCCTGATGAATAACTGTCGAAATATAATATATGATGGTGGAATAGTTTAATTCCTGACACAGGGAAAATTTTCTTCTTTTAATTAATGTTTTGATACCGGAAATTATTGATTACTATTAAATTTTACTGAAGTCTGAGTCATCAGGTGTACCAGCACCAACTGTATTGAATGTACAGAAACAAAATATTATAAAACTTCGCGAACTTGTCACATACACCATCTGAATTAGAGTCTAATGTGAAAACAAATCTGTTTGCATTTGAGAACCCAAAACATTAAATTTAATATTTTTAATGCAAGCTATCTGTCAAAACGCTTGTTACAAAATAAACGTTCTATTTATTTTTTCAGTTTTAAAACTCCATCTTTTAGTATCATCTGTCAAAATTTGACTGAAAATGTAATGATTACCTGCTGAGCTGTGCGCATTTGGGATGTTTGCCGTAAACAAAGTTCTTATCTTTGCCGAAAGCAAATTCCAATGCCTCAGTTGGAGTAACCTGTAATGTATAAGAATACTTTATTTTTTTGGTATTATATTCTATTTACAACATAAATTGTATTAATGAATACATGCCTCTTTATCAAATTTAGCAAAGAATTCTGACGGAACGAATTCTCGCATATTTTTCCATGCAACAGCTCGAACTTCCGCCATTAAAAAGATTATAACAAACAATATTTTCAGCATCATCTTGTAGTAAACAGTTTTAATAGTGTTCAGATGGAAAATAGGAATAAAGTTCTAAAAAGTACTATAAATTAACAAGCTCATATATGTAAGTGTAATAGCCTACCACCTATAAATACACGTATATTTTGGTTTTTCTGAAGTATTTAAATAAGGCGACCTTCATTAGAGGGAGTTTATTGTACAAGAGAAAAATAAAACTTATTTGAACGTAGTCACCAAACTTCTATTTTCAAATTATGCTCACATTTAATAAGAGGGCCATGTTCTGGCATCTGGCAATAAAATTTATGTTTACAAGATAAGAAAGCGAACTGAGGCAAAACCAATATAACTTGATATGTGTGTTGAAACAGTGATTGTGTAATGTACATTTGAAGATAGGCTTTGGAATCATTCATTGAATGAAAATCTTGTTTATATTATCCAATATTTGATGTATTTCCCTGAGTAATTAGAAGATGGAAAGTATTATTAAATATCTATTATAAGTTATATGAAGTTAGATAAAGACGATTACGCTCCAAACCATTAACTTTATACTACTTTCAACCACAACAAAAAACACGGAACAAAACAAGCATTTTTTAAATTTACATCGCATCTAAAATCGCTTATATACGTTTTCTATAATGACAACAAGCACTATTGTCGAGAAAAATAGAAAATGCTTCAACGTAATTGAAGTTTTTTTTATTTAAATTATGGTAATATACTTCCGAACTCTTTGAATCTTTGAAATATAAGAAAATCAAACAAATCTGACCATTAGTTGCGAAAAAAAGCTTTTTTCATCTCGTTAAGAACTATATCACACAAAGAATAACAAGAATTTAGAAAATATTTCACAAGCGTGTTTTGTCAACAATATATATATATATATTACCAAGACAAATAAAAAGGCATCATCTATAACGGGAACATTTCTTGTAGAACTGTGTAAGAAAATGTGTTTCGAAACTGCTTGTTTTTGTACCTTAAAGACGTTATCTGATCCGCCATTCTTACCATCGAATAAACAGACATTTATTATACATAGGTTGTTGAAAAATTTGACATTTTACAAAATACTCCGAGCTATAAATGCTTCCGCCATTAGTGATTGTATAAAATAATTTTAAATTAATAACGAGATAAATGCAGAGCTCTCGTCAATTGTGGTAACATTTATCAGTCCTGTTTATGAAAATGTGTTTGGTATACTTGTTTTTGTGTTTTAAAGACGTTAAACTGATTCACCTTTCTCACAATTGCATAAACAGATCTTTAATAAACGTCACTACCTTCAAACTTTGTTATACCGCATTCTATGATGTAATGGACTGATACATATTGTTACTTAATCTGACAAAGACCCAAGATGAAATTTGTTCAAAACATTTTATTATCTATCTTCAAATAAATTTATATTTGCGTGTGCAATCTATTTGCAAATTTATTAGCCTACCACCTATACACGTATATATTTTGTTTCTCTGAAGACTTTCAATAAGGCGACCTTCATTAGAGGGAGTTTATTGTAATAAAACTTATTTGAACGTAGTCACCAAACTTCTACTTTCAAATTATGCTCATATTTATTAATAAGGGGGCCCTGTTCTGGCATCTGTCAATGAAAATGATGTTTACAAGATAAGAAAGCGAACTGAGGTAAAAACGAGATGCTGATATCCTTATATTCGATTTTTTATTTAGCCCACTGACCACATCACATTGAAAACGAGAGAAATTATTCAATTATTTTATCATAACGCATATTTCGCCGTTCTTTAAAAAACAAGCTGTGCAACGTCCAATATAACTTTATATGTGTGTTGAAACAGTGATTGTGTAATGTACATTTGAAGATAAGCTTTGGAATCATTCACTGAATGAAAATCTTGTTTATATTATCCCATATTTGATGTATTTCCCTGAGTAATTAGAATATAGAAAGTATTATTAAATATCTATTATAAGTTATATGAAGTTAGATAAAGACGATTACGCTCCAAACCAGCGGTTCCCAAAATGGGCAAAAACGTCTCCTTGTGGGCGTTTGCGATGACTTGGAGGGCGCATGTGGCGATTTGGGCAATTGGGGGGCGCTGGCCGTCAAACTGGCCGATTGGGGGCGCTGACATCAATACGGGAACTCACAAGAAGTGTGATAATTTATGTCATTTACTGCTATGTTTTGGTTCAAACTAGCTTGGTTGTTATTCCGGCGTTGGAAATTTGTCGCTTAATGTAGAATAGGTATTATGACTTTTTTAAATCCGTATTGTTTCATAATAGTACTAGTCTAGCGCATACGGTATATGCTTTCTTCACCATCCACTCAACGTTTCGTTGTACTGTATTGAATAACAGCTTCATTTTACTATCGGGTACTATGGTGCTTTGAAGTGGTATAGTGTTAGTGGCCTACAACACCCTTATGTTATAATTTTGGTTTTGTTAAGAGCAACACGTGAGAGCTGGGCATCTGATCGAACTGACCTACGCCAAATAGGACCATCTGCATGTTGCGACAAAACTGGTTCATTTTTATTTCTTGGGTCATTGAATAATAAGGCTACATAAATAATACATAAATTGGCAAAGATCTAGCTATGTTGTGTTTGACATTGTTTAATTAATGTCGGTTTATCATTTGTGTTGCGTATGTTCAAACTATCGAATGCAGTAACTTAAGCAGCATATTTAACTGATTTATAATAAAAACATTATACAGCGTGGTCCCCAAAAAACGAAACCATCAATTTCCCAATTACTTCTACGAAAATGGAGTGAAATATTTAATTTTGTCTACACTTGAACTTCTGTTTGCGTATGTTTGTGCCTAAAAGTGTCGGAAAATCTAGGACGTTTCGCACAAAAACTATGTTGTTTCTAGATTTAGAATATGTTCCAAATGATCTCTTCGGCATTGAAAAAAGAATTTTATTATTTTTGTCATTGTCATTCATTGTAACATTGTCAATCACTCTTCTTTGAGTATTTCTCTATTTTATTTCTGCAATTGCAGCCTTGAGTTCACCAATTGTTTGAGACTTGTCCTTCGAACACGTTACATATCACAATCTGAGAGATTTCAGTCCGATAATTAAGGTGCCCACTTTTCTCTCAAGAGAGCAAGCGTCTGGTTTGATGTATCGGGGGGTCGCCTCGTCATGCTGGAACCACTGCTGGTCACCTCTATCAATCCCTCAAGTAATGTGCAGATTTTTTTCGGCACAACCACATAATGTTCTGTATTTGTACTCTTTCATTTCCATGTCCGGACAGCAGAAGGTGCGCTGTGACTGAAAACCAAGTGAGTGGTTGAACATTTTGCGAAACTTCCGAGTATAATCATACGCAAACAGAAGTTCAATTTAATCATTTTTTTGAGATAGTTGGGTACCACTGGTTTTATACCTTCAAACCCAAGTTCAGTCTTTCATCTCTCTGGCAACAGAATCAAATTGAAATATCATGACGTGTTAGATCGTGTCAAAAGTTTTTTTATCGCTCTTGCCAGCTCATTCTCGGTAGAGCGAGTATTTACTGCAGTGACCGCACTTTTACATATTTAAGAGAGATTTCCTCGACAGTGTGAGACGAGACTGAAGACTGTTTTTGACTGAAATGAAGCCAGATATTATCAAGCTGATGGTAATTCACTAGGCCCAACCTTCACATTATACTAATGATAAATGGAGAATAAAGTTACTTTGACTTTTTTGTTAGGGGGGCGTTTGCAAGTTAAAAAGTCGTCCAAGAGGGCGCTGGCTGAAATAAGTTTAGAAAACACTGCTCCAAACCATTAATTTTATACTATACTTTAAACCACAACAAAAAAAACAGAACAAAAAAAGGATTTTTTTAAATTTACATCGCATCTAAAATCGCTCATATACGTTTTCTATAATGACAACAAGCACTATTGTCAAGAAAAATAGAAAATGCTTCAACGTAGTTGAAGTTTTTTATTTAAATTATGGTAATAGACTTCCGGACTTTTGGTTCTTTGAAATATAAGAAAATTAAACAAATTTGACCATTCTTTGCAAAAGAAAATCTTTTTTTCTCGTTAAGAACTATCACACAAATAATAACAAAAATTTAGAAAATATTTCACAAGCGACCAATACCCACTTGAATAAACAAGGATATTACATAAGCTCTGTGTTGTGTGCCTTAGCAACCCTGTACGACTTTGTGCAGAACTTATGTATTTTTCTTGGTATTCTTCTTTCTGGATGAATGTCATGAATTCTATACTTCTTTTCCGCGCTTTCTGTCTGTTTTGCCTGTTTTTTCTTGGGTAGAAGAGAAAATGTTTGGACGTTTATTTATATTTCCACTACACAAGACAAAAACTTTATGACTGCGTTTTTATTTCTGATAAGAGATTCTTATATGTAGTACTTTGATAGCAACAGCTAATGAGACGTTGCCTGCATTTTTCAACTCGCGTTAAGTATTAAATAACTCAAAACAAGTATTATTGACGAAGAGAGTTATAAAAAATGTTGAATATAAATTCTTTCACTTTTCATCGGTAATGACAACAATTTGTCAATGCAATCTAGTTTGAACAAGGGATTTTTGAGTGGAATCGAGCTCAGACGATAGTGGCAATTTTTGTCAATAGAAAATATACATTACCGAGACAAATAAAAAGGCATCATCTATAACGGTAACATTTCTTATAGAACTGTTTCAGAAAATGTGTTTCGAAACTGCTTGTTTTTGTACATTGAAGATGTTATCTGATCCGCCATTCTTATCATCGCATAAACAGACATTTATTATACATAGGTCGATGAAAAGTTTGACATTTTACAAAATACTCCAAGCTATAAATGCTTTCACTATTAGTGATTGTATATAATAATTTTAAATTAATAACGAGATAAATGCAGAGCTCTCGTCAATTGTGGTAACATTTCTCAGTCCTGTTTATGAAAATGTGTTTGGTATATTTGTTTTTGTGTATTGAAGACGTTAAACTGACTCACGATTTCCACAATCGCATAAACAGATCTTTAATAAACGTCTGTACCTTCAAACTTTGTTATACCGTATTCTATGATGTAATGGGCCGATACATATTGTTATAAAATTATTCTGACAAAGACTTAAGATGAAATTTGTTTAAAACATTTTATTCTCCATCTTCAAATAAATTTATATTTGCGTGTGCAATCTATTTGAACTTTACTTCAAATCTCAATAAAGAAATTTTTCAGATTTGTTTACTTCAAAAATAATTTGCTAATTACAAATTTACCTCTTTAGATCTCAATAAAATATTTAGCTATTGACTTTACGATTTTTTTCGATGTCTCCAATTTTAGATATTGCTACCAAACTAGTATATTAAATCTAGTCATGAGACAGAATAGACATTGTATCAATTTAAAAATCATAAACCTGTTCTGGCATCTGTCAGTAAAAATTATGTTTACAAGATAAGAAAGCGAACTGAGGCAAAAATGAAATGCAATGATCTTCTTATATTCGATTTTTTATTCAGCTTACTGACCACATCACATTGAAAACGAGAGAAATTATTCACTTATTCTATCATAACGCATATTTTGCCGTTCTTTAAAAAACAAGCTGTGCAACGTCCAATATAACTTTATATGTGTGTTGAAACAGTGATTGTGTAATGTACATTTGAAGATGAGCTTTGGAATCATTCATTGAATGCAAATCTTGTATATATTATCCAATATTTGATGTATTTCTCTGAGTAATTAGAATATGGAAAGTATTATTAAATATCTATTATAAGTTATATGAAGTTAGATAAAGACGATTACGCTCCAAACCATTAATTTTATACTACTTTCAACCACAACAAAAAACAGAACAAAAAAAGCATTTTTTTAAATTTACATCGCATCTAAAATCGCTCATATACGCTTTCTATAATGACAACAAGCACTATTGTCAAGAAAAATAGAAAATGCTTCAACGTAATTGAAGTTTTTTATTTAAATTATGGTAATAGACTTCCGGACTCTTTGAATCTTTGAAAGATACGAAAATTAAACAAATTTGACCATTCGTTGCAAAAGAAAATCTTTTTTTTCTCGTTAAGAACTATCACACAAAAAATAACAAAAATTTAGAAAATACTTCACAAGCGACCAATATCCACTTGAATAAACAAGGATATTACATAAGCTCTGTGTTGTGTGCCCTAGCAACCTTGTACGACTTTGTGCAGAACTTATGTATTTTTCTTGGTATTCTTCTTTCTGGATGAATGTCATGAATTCTATACCTTTTTTCCGCGCTTTCTGTCTGTTTTGCCTGTTTTTTCTTGGGTGGAAGAGAAAATGTTTGTACGTTTATTTATATTTTCACTACACAAAACAAAAACTTTAAGACTGCGTTTTTATTTCTGATAAGAGATTCTTATATCTAGTACTTTGATAGCAACAGCTAATGAGACGTTACCTGCACTTTTCAATTCGCGTTAAGTATTAATTAACTCAAAACAAGTATTAATGACGAAGAGAGTCATAAAAAATGTTAAATATAAATTCTTTCACTTTTCATCGGTAATGACAACAATTGGTCAAGGCAATCTAGTTTGAACAAGGAATTTTTGAGTAGAATCGAGCTCAGACGATAGTGGCAATTTTTGTCAATAAAAATTATACATTACCGAGACAAATAAAAAGGCATCATCTATAACGGTAACGTTTCTTATAGAACTGTTTAAGAAAATGTGTTTCGAAACTGCTTGTTTTTGTACATTGAAGACGTCATCTGATCCGCCATTCTTACCATCGCATAAACATACATTTATTATACATAGATCGTTGAAAAGTTTGACATTTTACAAAATACTCCGAGCTATAAATGCTTTCACTATTAGTGATTGTATATAATAATTTTAAATTAATACCGAGATAAATGCAGAGCTCTCGTCAATTGTGGTAACATTTCTCAGTCCTGTTTATGAAAATGTGTTTGGTATACTTGTTTTTGTGTATTGAAGACGTTAAACTGATTCACGATTTTCACAATCGCATAAACAGATCTTTAATAAACGTCTGTACCTTCAAACTTTGTTATACCGCATTCTATGATGTAATGGACCGATACATATTGTTATAAAATAATTCTGACAAAGACCTAAGATGAAATTTGTTTGAAACATTTTATTCTCCATCTTCAAATAAATTTATATTTGCGTGTGCAATCTATTTGCACTTTACTTCAAATGTCAATAAAGAAATTTTTCAGATTTGTTTACTTCAAAAATAATTTGCTAATTACAAATTTACCTTTTTAGACCTCAATAAAATATTAATCTAATGACTTTACGATTTTTTTCGATGGCTTCAATTTTAGATATTGCTACCAAACTAGTATATTAAATCTAGTCATGAGACTGAATAGACATTGTATCAATGTACAAATCATAAAACTGTTCTGGCATCTGTCAACAAAAATTATGTTTACAAGATAAGAAAGCGAACTGAGGTAAAAACGAAATGCAATGATCTTCTTATATTCGATTTTTTATTCAGGTTACTGACCACATCACATTGAAAACGAGAGAAATTATTCACTTATTCTATCATAACGCATATTTCGCCGTTCTTTAAAAAACAAGCTGTGCAACGTCCAATATAACTTTATATGTGTGTTGAAACAGTGATTGGGTAATGTATATTTGAAGATGAGCTTTGGAATCATTCATTGAATGAAAATCTTGTATATATTATCCAATATTTGATGTATTTCCCTGAGTAATTAGAATATGGAAAGTATTATTAAATATCTATTATAAGTTATATGAAGTTAGATAAAGACGATTACGCTCCAAACCATTAATTTTATACTACTTTCAACCACAACAAAAAAAACGGAACAAAACAAGCATTTTTTTTAAATTTACATCGCATCTAAAATCGCCTATATACGTTTTCTATAATGACAACAATAACTATTGTCAAAAAAATAGAAAATGCTTCAACGTAGTTGAAGTTTTTTATTTAAATTATGGTAATAGACTTCCAAACTCTTTGAATCTTTGAAATATAAGAAAATCAAGCAAATTTGACCATTCGTTGTAAAAGAAGGCTTTTTTTTGGTTAAGAACTATCTCACAAAGAATAACAAGAATTTAGAAAATATTTCACAAGCGACCAATACCCGTTTGAATAAACAAGGATATTACATAAGCTCTGTGTTGTGTGCCCTAGCAACCTAGTACGACTTTGTGCAGAACTTATGTAATATCCTTGGTATTCTTCTTTGTGGATGAATGTAATGAATTCTATACTTTTATTCCGCGCTTTCTGTCTGTTTTGCCTGTTTTTTCTTGGGCAAAAGAGAAAATGTTTGTACATTTTTCTATATTTCCATTACACAAGACAAAAGCTTTATGACTGCGTTTTTATTTCTGATAAGAGATTCTTATATGTAGTACTTTGATAGCAACAGCTAATGAGACGTTGCCTGCCTATATCAATTCGCGTAAATTAAGCATTAATTAACTCAAAAAAAGTATTCATGACGAAGAGAATTATAAGAATGTTGGGACCCCCTAAAGCAGGGGAGTGCAAACTGCGACCCGCGGGCCTAATGCGGCCCGCAGAGAAAAATTGTGCGGCCCGTGGTGAAGTGCCAATTTTGAAGGATGTATCCACTAAACGAGCTTTAACTTAAATTAATATGGAACGTGTGAGCAACTCCAATCACCTCGGGTCGCGAACCTTATGATAGTACTCGAGTGCCACTGTTATATCAGTGGACCTAGCTAGCAAGATCCTGTTGGAAAATACACAATGTTATAAAAACGTGTTTTCTTCTCACGGAATTTGTTTAAAGTCGGTGTGATAATGAATTTAAACAGCAGTTTTTTAAAATTTTGCGTTTAAACCCTTTTTTTATTTCTGCCAGGACCTCGAATAATGCCATACGATCAATAACAAAAAAAATATATTTTTGAGCTTGCATCTGCAGTAGAAACTCTACCTACAAAGGCTCTGGATACGAAGAATCCAACATACGAAAATTATTTTTGTAAAAATATTGCTTCGACTAACGTGAGAAACATTAGGCCCAAAAACGAAAAAACGCGTATAGTAACATTTGTTTATTTTGGGTTAATTTAATGCAGTGCATGAAGCACGGACGTCCAATAAGAATTTATTATTCGAATATCGCGAACTTCGATTAATGTTCTTTTTGTTTGTAAGAATACCGAATATGGCGGACATATCCTAGCGCCGCCGTCAACGTTTAGATTTAACTAAAACATTTTGAAAGCATGACTTGAAGCGCTTATAACACATCAGGATGGTTTTGATTGGAAATATTTTACAATCATTATCGTATGTTTTGATTTTGTCGAGATAATTTGCGGCCTCGGCAAAATAGCTAAAAGCAAATTGTGTCGTAATTAATTGTTTCCATCCTTCGACCATGAGGACAAATTTGTTCATTTCTTACAATTTACAGCGTATAAAATAGCTGTTAAATATTATTAAATATCTATTGCGAATCGTTATTGACTTTGTTGATGACAATATCGTTAAGTTTTGGTTGGCGGTATTAATTTATGTTCAAAAATATAATTATAACCACCGACATGAAATATTTAAATCAGCGCCACTTCGAAAAATAAAAAAGGATTTCCGCTATCAATTCTCTGTTATTTGCAGTTGTGAATTTGGGAATCAGGTTCACTCATTTGATAATGACGATGATCGCGTAATTACATTTGCGTTTTACTGCTTCAACGAACGGTGTCGTGATCACTACAAAAAGTCCATGTCCGTGGTAGCTGCCCTGTCACACGGTAATCAACAATCTGCCATTCCATTGGCCCGTTTGTTTCCCACGGGCACGTACAATAAGTCTCACTCAGTTTCAGCTGAGAAGACGATGAATACGCGTAACAGTTAAAACTAAAGAAAGTAAAATGAAAAAATACATAAAACTGCAAAATAAAAATAGTACATTCTAATTTTGAATTTCATGTGCGTGTGCACATTTTCGTACATTTCGTTCTCTCCTAGACTTCAACTTCTAACGCCTTCTCCGACCGCCGTCGAAATCATATTTATCAAAACAACACAGCGCCAGGGATGGTCAGGGATAGTATATATGACTGAAAATACATGCTAAACCAACAATAAGTCATTATAAAGGAGTATTTCCTGTCTGAGCTGAGTCGACATTTTTAGACATCTGACAGGCGATTTTGAAATCCACGCTATTTATAGAATTCGCACTTTGCGTCACGGCTGGATGGTTCTATCGCTTCTCTCATATCAGGCGATAACGTCAACAAAGAGCTAAGAGCGATATTAACAGTAGTTTACCGAGTACAAAATTAAGCGTAAATATTCTCTCATATGAGCTTAGCCGCTGTAAGAGGGTTTTAATTATCATTGAATGGCACTAGACCTTATTCATTAAAAACCCATCCTACGCGCAAAAAAAAGTGATGTAAAAAATTTTTTTTCAACTTTAGCTCTTACGGGGAATGTGATCACCAGAGCAGAAATTTGCATTTTTTGTAATTTTCTAGATATCTTTCATTGTATACGTGAGCAGTTTTGAGGATAGAATATTTTTTACATTTTTTTTGATATTTTTATCATGATAAACATGGTCAAGATTTTTGATAATCGTTCATTAAAATTTTAATGAGCGCGGTGTTTCCGATGACGTCATTCTCACTAGACCATGAGATTCTGCCAACGCGCCGTGCTCTGTGGGATATGCGCTGCAAATGCGGCCCTAATGTCGCTTTGGATCCGTGTCCGTCCGGTATTGGAAGCGTTTAACATTGATAATCTATAACCCGTACCATTTCTATCACGTTTGTTTACTGGTTTTACGCATTTATACCTGTACAGCTAGCAATCATTTACTGAAGGCATGCTGACGTGTTATTTAAACCACCGGTATAATAATAATCTTTATTTTGATTTACCCCAAAAAACATACACATAACAAATAATGAACACATAAATCAAACACACAGAATAATGGGAAATCGGGAAAACAGGCAAAACCAGGAGTAGGGTTTAAAACACGTATAAATAAATACATGTGCCTGTTCACCCATGATATTACACTCACAAACATATTACAAAAAAAGATAAAAACACGAACGTGTTATCGTTCCAACGTTCGGGCATCTAACTTCTGTTACAAACAAAATGCAGGTGCGTAGGTTCTAATTTAAAACTGTTTACGTCGAAACGGACATGATTCGGGCTGTGTTTATTAAATTGGCGTAAACAAGTGCAAACTAGTGAGTTAGATAAAAGCAGTGTCAGAATGAGTAATAAATAAATCGAAATGTCTTTTGGTTGATTTCCTCTTTGTAAATAAAATCCGACGTTGTGATGTGCTGTAGTGTGCTAGGTGCAATGTTTCATAGAAAATGCCTGTCCATCTCTTTTTCCTTAGTTCTTTGCGAAGCAAGTATGTAAAATTGGAATCTTGGGTAGCCCGTACAGCAATGCCAAAGTAGTCTTTATTATCCGAATCTTATTATTTCGTTGTCCATCATTTAGAATGTTGATTGTTTCTAATTTTTGTATTCCATTTGTTTCCACTAACCAAGTTGTTATCTTCGGCGCTATTACTTTTTGTTTAGTTTTCAATTCTAGTATTTCACCTGTTTACCCTTCCATGCCTCTAGCTGAGACTTAAAACGAAGTCCACGACTAGATTCCTAAAAGGATCGAAACCTCGCAATATACTCGTAACAGATCGTCCACCATTTAACTTTAAATCCAATCTTTTATCCATAAACTTCTTTAATTCCAGTGGATGGGCTTTGCTGATGTTGATATTACGCGATACAGATTACAGATACCGAAACATACAACGCGTAGTCTCTTCAAGCTGACACGTCCGCATCCGACGACGGTCGGAACCTTTTGTCCGACCGTACCAAGGCTGCAAGAGGTGAAAACTAAATTATTTAGTAAATACTGAAATAGGCCTACGAACAAAAATGTTGGCCATCTTGCCAATAGGCAGGACAAGTTGTATGGTACCGGTATACAATTTCTCACGATTTCTAATGTTCTACCAATTCCTTCACCAGCTCTGGACATACCCTATGTTGTAGGCATTTAAGGGATCCCCTTGTTAGATATTTGATGGACAAAGTGGGGGCAAGTGTCAGTCTTCGCAAGACGGTTGTAACTGCCGTATTTGATCTTTTAAATGGTACCAATGCGACCAATGCGAATACATTCTTTCAGAAACTGAATTGTTGAATTATGTTGGAACCCATTGCCCAGGTGCGCTTTCATACTTGAAAAGTCGCTTCCTACCACTATTAAAGAATAAGGTATGGAAATACAAAAATAACATCGGTCGCGGCTGGACGAACAACAATTGTGAATCTCTTAATTAATCATGCAATTAAAAGAACAACGGAATGGAAGCAGAAGAAACTTCCTGATCTAATAAAATTACTGGGTAAATTGGTTTGCTCATCTTATACTGATGTCCAAAAAGCATTCGTTGGAACTGGTCCATATCATTTGCAATCCAATTTTAAAAGCGCGTTTTCTCTAGAGCCCCATAACTGGTCAGAAATGTCTTCTAACCAAAGAAAACAGCATACTGAGTCCTTCCTCAAAGCCCAAATAAATATATCTGAAAAAGTCAGTAAATCGACCAATGAACAACTTATTATAAAATTACCACCACTAAATGTGGGTAAAAAGAAAGGTCAAAGAAAACGAATGAAAGCCGAAAAACCTCGCAGCCATTCATTAAAAAAGTTATCATTGGATATTTGATTTTATGAAATGAATATGACGTTTTTGTAGCAACTTATCTAAAAGGACTAAAATATTATCACTGTATATTACTATCTGTATATTACTATCTGCGGTAGTCCGGTATATTGAAAAAGTTTTTCAGCATTATGATTTTTTTGACTTGGGCAGTTTTTTGTGCTTGTATACTATCATTTTAAGCTATATAAATTGCTAATTTATTTTTTGCAATTTTGTTTAGTATTCAAGTTCTTTGCTTGATATTTATCATGTTTTCTTCGATTTTCGTCATTTTGTTCTGTAAATTTAGAAAAATAAGAGAATAATTCAGGTACTTTGTAGACTAATATGATATGTAAAGTTAATAATGCCCCGAGCAGATGTTCAAATTATCTATCGAACCAAGAAATTATTGCCCCATCTAACATGAATACTACAATATTTTTGTCATTTTATTGCATTTTCCTTTCCGATTTTATATGTAACTGCAATACCTAATATTTTTTCTGCCAAGATGTTTGGTATTTTTTTATACCACTTTCTTTTTATTTCTATGTTAAGTTTCCTTATTTTTTCATCTTCAAGTCATCCATACTTAATGAAACTAGCCTAAAAAATACTACAATCACAATTTCTTAAATCATTGTAATCATATATTTTTGGCGCATTTACTGCAAAAAACATGAAGTCATGTTTTTGAAGGAATTCGTCTGCTTTACAAATGCGTCTTTCTAGCAAAAATAAACGAATTCGAGCATTGGCTGATTGAGCATATACTATATGTAAAGATAGTACTATTTATTATGTAATTTGTCTACGAATATCGTATTCATTGGGGGCACGTTTTCCAAAATGAAAAAAAAAAATCATCCCTGGCAAGTAACTTTGACCTTTTGAGGAGGAATCGGCTTTGTATTTGCTGTAGCATTACTGATTTTCCAGAGTTTGTTATGCCTAATATAATGCAATGCACACATTCAATTAGAAATACTGGAACTGTATAAAATCGTTTTTTCAACCGGGACACTAGACAAAGATCTAAGGATTAAATTAATACAGTAGTTTTTATTCATAGTTAGGGAAGAATAAAAAGAAGAAAAGACTTGATAAGAGAGAAGTTTAACGAAAAAGATTTGGAATCACATGACTTTTACACCTACAACTTATTCATCAAATGTTTTGTCCACATGTACAATATGTATTTTGTCCACATGTATCCCATTTATCATACATACCATTTAACAGATGTTTTGTCCATCAATAGCTCATTCGTGAAAACTTTTCTTTTCTTACCTGTCGTTCAGGGATTTTGTACACATACATCTGGATAACCAGATATTTTGTCCATATATATCTCGTTTCCCTGATGAAACAACAGCTCATTCGCGAAGTCGAAGTGTTTTCTCTTCATACATTTGGTCCAGAGGTTTTGTCCACATTTATCTCATTCGCCGGACATTTTGTCCACATGAATCCCGTTTATCATACATCTCATTCACCAGATATTTTGTCTATATATATTTCGTTTCGCCGGTTGTGCTTCATTAATTATCAACATGAGTTTACCTGGTGGCAATCATGCATTATTGAGTTGGCTCCATGTCGCGCATACTGTAGATTTGTCTTTTGATGTCGCACGCCCTATATATCATCCATCTAACGTTGATTTCCAGTTTTTGGATAGATCGTACACATCTGCCGAACCATATCGGTCTATGGTTATAAAAATCCAGTCTTTATATTTCCGGTGGACAGTTCTGTGTAGAAGTTCTGAAGATATATCTGTTTGATTCACATATCTGTTTATGTGATAGAGAAGAGAAGAATTTGATGAATGACAAAGAAACCACACTGTTCCCGCCTGTGTATTTAATCATTGTTTAAATAGTCCCTTTTTTGTTTGAACTTGCGCTAATTTGTCTATTTGTATATATTATCTTATCATCATCCCTTTAGATTGGAGTTGACGCCATGATAATTTTTTCATATTTTCCTTTTTTCTTTTTCTTGATTTATATATATCCACTTGTGTTCTTTCCATATCATGCCCTGATGAAGTTTTTCTGTATAGAAATTCGAATCTTCGGCAAATAACATCGTTTTGCTAACACCGGCTGTGCTTCATTTATTATCAACATGGAGCCAACTCATCAGTCACCACAAATGGTAGCTGAATTTCATCTTAGCAGTGCCCGATACGCAAGCACCGCTGTACAAGAAGCTTGTGCTTTGTCCGACGCAAATCCCCTCATGGTCATCGAATGGTTGTTATTTCTACCCATGTACCAGCTGAATTGGCCAATATATTTATTTAGGAATTACGCGGTTTTTAAAAAAATATAAGTCATACCATCCTAAATCGCGGACATGATGTAAGGAAGCTTACCATATTAGTTTGGTGTAAAGACGATCCCTTTTTCAAAGAAGAATGAGTCTAATACTTCCGTTGGCATTACCGGGCATGAAGGCATTTGGCTGGATTTCGGTACCTGATCCGTCATAAGAAAATTAAAGTTTTGTCCACATATATCTCATTCGCCGAATATTTTGTCCACATGATTCCGTTTATCATACTTCTCATTCGCCAGATATTTTGATATATATATTTCGTTTCCCTCATAAAACAGTCGCCATGATTATTCGCTCGTTAAAAAAACGATTTGTGAGTGAGACTTGTCTGTTACGTATAATTTTCAATCCATGCTAATTAACTTAATTGTGTCTAACGTAACTCGCGTTACGAATTTTAAACACAGTGCTACTCTGAACAAAACAAATGTAATATGTGGATGACACATGAGATAAACTGTCTAATTATATTTTATTTTGATAGGTATCTTTGCAATCTTGTTAATTCGTTATCGCCATTAGGAATCCGTATTTTTGCCATTTTGCAGATTAGAGAAATCTGTACTTGTAACTCCGATCCGTTCAATCGCAATGCTGCCACTCGGATTATTTTTAAGATATAACCGTTATTATCTCACGACGTAAAATCTATTTTAGTACAATGAAAGTCGATTGGAATATTTAATTTATTATCATAATTAATTTATCTTTACAATCCGCGTCGCGTTTACAACTTTGTATAATGATAACACTGAAACTTTCGGCAGCAATATAAAGAAATGGATAAAAAGTTAAATCCAACGCACATTTTTTTATTTTATTTAAGTGATGGTATGGTTTCCAATGTTAACTAACCACAATACCAAAACAAACGACCTTTTTAGCAAAATGCACGCAGTATTAGCGACAAGTGGGTCATGTGGTACAAGTGGTGCACGTGGGACAAGTTGTACACGTGGTACATGTGGTACACGTGGCACAAGGGATACAAGTGGTACCATTGGTACAAGTGGTACACGTGGTACAAGAGGTACACGTGGGACAAGTGTGACACGTGGGACAAGTGTGACACGTGGGGCAAGTGTGACAAGTGGTACACGCGGGACAAGTGGTACACGCGGTACACGTGGTACACGTGGTACAAGTGGTACAAGGTACAAGTGGTACAAGTTGTACACGTGGGACAAGTGGGACACGTGGGGCAAGTGGGACACGTGGGACAAGTGGGACACGACATTTTTGAGACACCCACCGGATGTAGTATAGAATCATTTTGTGATACGATTGTTCAGCATAATAAGAGTAAGTTGTGAATGTCCTAGGTAGCTAATAGAGTTATGATTTGTCAAGGAATGTAAATTTTGATAAGAGATCAAGATATTATTGTTGTTGGTAGAACAGAAGGCACAGTTTTGCAAGAAATAAAAAGAAAAAGAACGTCGATGTCCACCAAGGTGCATACGTAATAATAAGAACCGGCACTTGAATGTAGATAGATGGCAGAATAAGCACACCAAATTCACGAAATATATAATATAGTAAAAATTTAAAAGAGTCTGCTTACAAACTTTAAAAGGCGGACCGCAAAAAACAGTCCGACGGGCCGCGTGTTGGGCAGCCTTGCTGTAGTGTAGGCAATATGCTTTGTGTGTAAAAATAATTTTGCCAAGTGCAAAGCGAGCGATAGCGATAAAGATCGCAGAAAATCGACTTTTTCAAAGTATACAATGTATTCAATTTCTACTAGACTCCGTATAGCGAGCGGACTCATACGAAAATATTTTATCGTTGAGTAAGTCTGTTGGCGCTCTTTTAATTTGGTGTTAGCAAAATGTAATTCGGTGGATATAAAACATCTATATTTGAGTATTGGAAAATTTATGATGAGTAATAACCTAAATGCGTGGTTCCCAAACGTTTAATAGTTGCGACCCACCATTCATGACCACAGCTTATGGCGACCCATTCAAATTTTTTATGACATAACACAGCAAGGGCTAATCAACATAAAACTGCCGTGTTTTCCTCGAAAATAGGACCTGGCCTGAAAATAGGACCTAACTTGAATTTTAAAAGTAATTTTAAAAAACCCAACCCTCAAAACGAATTTAAAATGTGTGGGAGAGGAAAGGTACAATGACCTGGGGTAAGTTGAAGATCGCACCACTATTCAAGATTGTGTGATGTCACAATTATGATATTTGTCACTTGATTTTTGTATAGGAAATACGATATATGTTTATCTCGTGATTTTCCACAATGTAATTTTATTTTTGATAAATGAACTCAAAAGACCTCTTCCAAAAAAAACATAGTGTTATTCTCCAAAAGGAAATAAATCTAAATCCTTTCTAAATTTCGGGGAAACACGGTAAGATGTGCTGTACAGTGTACAAAACTGCTATGCGTAAAAAAGCCAGCCACATGGCCATTATTTGTGTAGCAAATTTTGTTCCTTTAAGAAGATCGTAAAAAGGAAACTTTGACAGATTAGAATTTAAATTCAATTTAATTTTTTATTTTTTTTTTTGAAGATTTACGTATTCAAGTCGCCGCCTATCCTAATAATCAGTATAATTATTCAAAGCTTTCTACATCTTTTCACGACCCACTAAGATTTCTTTTGTGACCCACCAGTGGGTTGCGACCCATAGTTTGGGAACCGCTGAGTCCTAAATCATTACTCAATTCAATGTCTATGTCAAAATGGTTTTGTATGATAATAAAGAAATAAAATCGCATAAACTGCAATAAATGTATGCACCTATCATACTTGATGAATAGATAAAAAAAAATCTTAGTTTTCATATTTGTTGAATGCAATGAACTGATATTTTCATACATATTGTAGAAAAATTTACCTAGGATAATTATTTTTTTAATTATATTTATTCTTCTTAAATAATCTTATAACCTTATTTACATCGTAGCGTACCGACAGTCTCTGAAAGAATTATCCAGGTTCAGAATATCCTTCAATATGATCTGACGTCAAGTTTCCTCTCAATATTCACTTAAATTTATACTATTTTCTTCTATTTATTAATTATCCTCCAATGAAACGGTTAATACAACCAAATACTCCAAAGAAACGGAAAGCACACAACAAAAACAACAATACCGGCAGTGAAATGTAAGTTAACTTATGACAGGCATTTTAAAAGACGATAAACAATTTTATATGTGCACAACATTTGAACACTACTGATGATAGCTAAAATTTTATGATAAAACTGAAAATACAACACTAAATTCACTGCAATGGCATCGCACTCAAATAAAAACATGATCCCACTGTCCAGCACAAAACATCCAACCAATCCCAATCCAACAGTCACAAAACCATAAACAAAAATCCCCAATCAAAGAGACCAGACGTACTCCCTCAGAACTCAAAACCAAACATCCAACCAAAAAACAACCACACTGTACCGGTATCATCCACAGCACACGCTAATAGGACACCAAAGGACGGACCGGATCGACAGTGTCACCAGAGCCATTATATCACAGCGCCCTCAGTGTTAAAAATATAGCAATAATATCACATGACATCATTTAAAAGATAAAACAAGGGTCGTCACAACATCATAACTTCATTTGAACTGGATTTTTTACCAGTTATCGTTGCAAGCTATCAAACGTTACTAACGTCCTATTTTTTCAAATTACCAACTCAAATTGCCTTGATAACGCCCACCTGCGAACAGTTCATATTTTCTCTGCGCTGTTGTATAACATATTTGTGGTGAACTAACTTTAACCCATAGAGTAGAGACGCGTCGGAGAAGAAAACTTGCTTACTTTTCCACGTTAATTTTGAAGCACGTGTTATCACCTGCAATCGCAATATTGCCCACAGAGTCGACATTGTTAACTGATTAGACGGTGCTGCGAGAGACAACATTGACAACAGATCCGGCATTCCTGATAGAGTCGTCATTGCCGAGTGAGTCAACATTACTGAAATTGTCGGCATAAGGAACATTGCTGACAGATTTGACATTGCGTAGCCTACTTGTACAAATTAGAAATTCCTCCCAATAGCGCACAGAATACATTTCCCGAATAACGAATAAAACTATATATTCATAAACATGTATACTAACGCCTGATATAAAACTCGATTGGGAATGGAAAACCATCTGTCTTATCCAATAGGACTTCGTAAAAAAAATATGCCTTTTTAATCATGTTGCTCTTTTAATTTTTGAGAAACTCATTCTTTTATACATTCATTTATTACACATGCAAGTAATTGTACATAATTTCAACAATGAACAATTCAACATATCAGCAGCATTCTTTCTTCTTTGTTTATTTCCAAAAAGTCGATCTAGTCACTTTTTTCTGCAATCGCATTTGCATGGTTTCTGCAATTATAATGCAAAATGAAAGATATAAAATATTTTCCGTTGAGTGGGTACAATGTATTTTTTTGTTTTTTTATTTTAATTTTTTTTTTCAATCACTATTGGCATTTCATCTATAAAGTACTTGTTGACCCAAAATTGTGGAAATATTACAAAAAAAAAATAATACAATAAAACTTGTCAATAACGTTTGCTGTAAATGTTAAACATATACATTTTTGCAGAAAACTGAACTCAATATACTTATACTGGAATAATTCAAACTTACAATATAAATAAAATATGAGAATAATTCACAGTTGGGATATTGCTCTACCTTAATTGTTATATCTCCCTTGTACAGCCTTCCATTTTCTTTGTAGATTGTCAACATCTCACCAACGCACCAAATAGTCTGACACTCGCATTCGGATCTCTAATTTGGATTGTAATATTTTAGCTGGCCACATGACCTTGAGGACCTTGAAGAATAAAATAGCGATTGTTATGATAGCGTTAGGGTTAGTCCAAATAAAATGTTGTTTTAAATTCCCTTTCGGTTTCAACCTTTTACTACGCAGTGTTTGCCTGTTTGTGCGTGCATACGTGTGTAGAGAGGTTCCTAACTCTAACACGAGTTAAGTCGCTATCATAAAACAGTTGCTGTTTTAATGCGGTCGCCATTATTACAGTCGCTGTTTTGGCGGTCGCTATCCGGCCTGGATACCCGTTGATCCTATGAAAATTGCAGTTATGGAAATTATTCAAATTCCAACACCTTAATATTACTTGGGAATAAAAAAATTGGCGTTTGTAAGCCGGGATTTACTGGTCATTTGGAACTTGCAACTTGGTATAAATAAATCTCTATAATACCATTTTCTAATAGAGTTATATTGAAGCAGATTATTTCAAAGATAACTTTTTTAATGCAAACAGAGGTTGCAATCTTTTGTAGTCGTTTGGTGTCGCGAGCTGTGCGCTTCCAAAGTACACCTAAAGCCACCTGAATAAATGACATGAAAGCGCATTGTACGTAGTGAAATTTACCTGCATTCGACCGTGACAAGTGGGATCGGCCTGTATAATTCAACCGTTTTTTTGCATTTAGTCGATCCATAACGAGCAACGTAAGAGCATTTTCTGTCTTTGCAATTCGTTTTCTCACCTGTTCCCTTCTCATTTTGGCATACGTCATCTGGTCCTGATAAATAACTGTCGAAATATAATATATGATGGTGAAATAGTTTAATTCCTGACACAGGGAAAATTTTCTTTTTTTAATTGATGTTTCGATACCGGGAAATATTGATTACTCTTAAATTTTACTGAAGTCTGAGTCATCAGGTGTACCAGCAACAACTGTATTGAATGTACAGAAAAAAATTATTATAAAACTTCGTGAACTTGTCACATACACCATCTGAATTAGAGTCTAATGTGAAAACAAATCTGTTTGAATTTGAAAACCCAAAACATTAAATTTAATATTTCAATGCAAGCTATCTGTCAAAACGCTTGTTAAAAAATAAACGTACTATTTATTTTTCAGTTTTAAAACTCCATCTTTTAGTATCATCTTTCAAAATTTGACTGAAAATTTAATGATTACCTGCTGAGCGGTGCGCATTTGGGATGTTTGCCGTAAACTAAGTTCTTATCTATGTCGAAAGCAAATTCCAATGCCTCGGAGTTCAATGCCTCCAATGCCTCGGTTGGAGTAACCTGTAATGTATATGATTACTTTATTTTTTTGGTATTACATTCTATTTACAACATAAAGTGTATTAATGAATACATGCCTCTTTATCAAATTTAGCAAAGAATTCTGACGGAACGAATTCTCGCATATTTTACCATGCACCAGCTCGAACTTCCGCCATTAAAAAGATTATAACAAACAATATTTTCAGCATCATCTTGTAGTAAACAGTTTTAATAGTGTTCAGATGGAAAATAGGAATAAAGTTTCTAAAAAGTACTATAAATTAACAAGCTCATATTTGTAAGTGTAATAGCCTACCACCTATACATACACGTATATTTTGGTTTTTCTGAAGTATTTGAATAAGGCGACCTTCATTAGATGGAGTTCATTGTACAAGAGAAAAATAAAACTTATTTGAACGTAGTCACCAAACTTTATTTTCAAGTTATGCTCACATTTAATAAGAGGGCCCTGTTCTGGCATCTGGCAATAAAAATTATGTTTACAAGATAAGAAAGAGAACTGAGGCAAAAACGAAATGCAATGATCTCGTTATATTCGATTTTTTATTTAGCTTACTGACCACATCACATTGAAAACGAGAGAAATTATTCACTTATTCTATCATAACGCATATTTTGCCGTTCTTTAAAAAACAAGCTGTGCAACGTCCAATATCACTTTATATGTGTGTTGAAACAGTGATTGTGTAATGTACATTTGAAGATGAGCTTTGGAATCATTCATTGAATGCAAATCTTGTTTATATTATCCCATATGGGGCGCTGGCCGTCAAACTGGCCGATTGGGGGCGCTGACATCAAAACGGGAACTCACAAGAAGTGTGATATTTTATGTCATTTACTGCTATGTTTTGGTTGTTATTCCGGCGTTGGGAATTTTTCGCTTAACGTAGAATAGGTATTATGATCTTTTTAAATCCGTATTGTTTCATATTAACACTAGTCTAGCGCAATGGCATATGCTTCGTTGTACTGTATCGAAGACCAGCTTCATTTTACTATCGGGTACTATGATGCTTTGAAGTGGCAACGTGTTAGTTGCCTCCCCCCCACAACACGTGAGAGCTGGGCAATCTGATCGAACTGACCTACGCCAGATAGGACCCTCTCCACGTTGCGACAAAACTGGTTCATTTTCATTTCTTGGCTCATTGAATAATAAGGCTTTGCCATTTTACAAAATATTCCGAGCTATAAATGCTTCCACCATTAGTGATTGTACAAAATAATTTTGAATTAATACCAAGATAAATGCAGAGCTCTCGTCAATGGGGTAACATTTCTCAGTCCTGTTTAAGAAAATGTGTTTGGTATACTTGTTTTTGTGTTTTGAAGACGTTAAACTGATTCACCATTCTCACAATTGCATAAACATATCTTTAATAAACGTCACTACCTTCAACTTTGTTATACCGCATTCCATGATGTAATGGACTGATACATATTGTTACTTAATCTGACAAAGACCCAAGATGAAATTTGTTTAAAACATTTTATTATCCATCTTCAAATAAATTTATATTTGCGTGTGCAATCCGTTTGCAAATTTATTAGCCTACCACCTATACACGTATATATTTTGCTTTTTCTGAAGAATTCAAATAAGGCGACCTTCATTAGAGGCAGTTTATTGTACAAAAGAAAATTAAAACTTATTTGAACGTAGTCACCAAACTTCTACTTCCAAATTATGCTCACATTTAATAAGATGGCCCTCTTCTAGCACCTGTCAATAAAAATTATGTTTACAAGATATAAAAGCGAACTGAGGCAAAAACGAAATCCTGATCTCCTTATATTCGATTTTTTATTTAGCTTACTGACCACATCACATTGAAAACGAGAGAAAGCATTCAATTATTCTATCAAAACGCATATTTCGCCGTTCTTTAAAAACAAGCTGTGCAACCACCAATATAACTTTATATGTGTGTTGAAACAGTGATTATGTAATGTACATTTGAAGATAGGCTTTGGAATCATTCATTGAATGAAAATCTTGTTTATATTATCCCATATTTGATGTATTTCCCTTGAGTAATTAGAATATGGAAAGTATTTTAAAATTTCTAAAAGTTATATGAAGTTAGATGAAGACGATTACGCTCCAAACCAGCGGTTCCCAAAGTGGGCGAAAACGCCCCCTTGTGGGAGTTGGTGCTACTATGGCGCTTTGAAGTGGTATAGTGTTAGTAGCCTACACCCCCCTTTATTTAAGAATTTTATTATTTTTTCATTGTCATTCATTGTAACATTGTCAATCAATCTTCTTTGAGTATTTCTCTATTTTATTTCTGCAATTGCAGCCTTGAGTTCACCAATTGTTTGAGAATTGTTGTCCTTCGAACACCCTACATATCAAAATCTGAGAGATTTCAGTCCGATAATTAGGATGCCCACTTTTCTCTCAAGACAGCAAGCGTCTGGTTTGATGTATTGGGGGGTCGCCTCGTCATGCTGCAACCACTGCTGGTCACCGCTATCAATCCCTCAAGTAATGTGCAGAATTTTCTCGGCACAACCACATAATGTTCTGTATTTGTACTCTTTCATTTCCATGTCCGGACAGCAGAAGGTGCGCTTTAGCAGAAAACCAAGTGAGGGGTTGAACATTTTGCGAAACTTCCGATTATAATCATACGCAAACAGAAGTTTAAATCCAATGGTTTTATACCTTTAAATCTTTCATCTCTCTGGCAACAGAATCAAATTGAAATATCCTCACGTGTGAGATCGTGTCAAAAGTTTTTTTTTATTGCACTTGCCAGCTCATTCTCGGTAGAGCTAGTATTTAGTGCAGTGAGCGCACTTTCACATATTAAGAGAGATTTCCTCGACAGTGTGAGACGAGACTAATAACTGTTTTTGACGGAAATGAAGCCAGATATTATCAAGCTGGTGGTAATTCACTAGGCTCAATCTTCACATTATACTAATGATAAATGGAGAATAAAATTGCTTTGACTTTTTTGTCAGGGAGGGGTTTGCTAATTAATCAAAAAGTCGTCCAAAAGGGCGCTGGCAGAAAAAAGTTTAAGAAACACTGCTCCAAATCATTAATTTATTACTATACTTTAAACCACAACAAAAAAAACAGAACAAAAAAAGCATTTTTTCAAATTTACATCGCATCTGAAAACGCTTGTATACGTTTTCTATAATGACAACAAGCACTATTGTCAAGAAAAATAGAAAATGCTTCAACGTAATTGAAGTTTTTTATTTAAATTATGGTAATAGACTTCCGGACTCTTTGATGAATTTATAAAATATAAGAAAATCAAACAAATTTGACCATTCGTTGCAAAAGAAGGCTTTTTTCTCGTTAAGAACTATCACACAAAGAATAACAAGAATTTAGAAAATATTTCACAAACGACCAATACCCGTTTGAATAAACAAGCATATCACATAAGCTCTGTGTTGTGTGCCCTAGCAACCTTATACGACTTTGTGCAGAACATATGTAATATCCTTGGTATTCTTCTTTCTGGATGAATGTAATGAAATATTTATTTTTTTTCCGCGCATTCTGTCTGTTTTTTCTTGGGCAGAAGAGGAAATGTTTGTACGTTTATATTTCCACTACACAAGACAAAAACTTCATGACTGCGTTTTTATTTCTGATAAGAGAAACTTATATGTAGTACTTTGATAGCAACAGCTAATGAGACATTGCCTGCATCTCCCAATTCGTGTTAAGTATTAATTAACTCAAAAAAAAGTATTTATGACAAAGAGAATTATAAAAAATGTTGAATATTAATTCCTTCACTTTTCATCGGTAATGACAACAATTGGTCAACGCAATCTAGTTTGGACAAGGGATTTTTGAGTAGAATCGATCTCAGAGGATAGTGGCAATTTTTGTGAATAAAAAATATACATTACCGAGACAAATAAAAAGGCATCATCTATAACAGTAACGTTTCTTATAGAACTGTTTAAGAAAATGTGTTTCGAAACTGCTTGTTTTTGTACATTGGAAACGTTATCTGATCCGCCATTCTTAACATCGCATAAACAGACATTTATGATACATAAATCTTTGAAAGGTTTGGCATTTTACAAAATGCTCCGAGCTATAAATGCTTTCACTATTAGCGATTGTATATGATAATTTTAAATTAATACCGAGATAAATGCAGAGCTCTCGTCAATTGTGGTAACATTTCTCAGTCCTGTATATGAAAATGTGTTTGGTATACTTGTTTTTGTGTATTGAAGACCTTAATTAAACTGATTCACCATTCCCACAATCACATAAACAGATCTTTAATAAACGTCAGTACCTTCAAACTTTGTTATACCGCATTCTATGATGTATTGGACCGATACATATTGTTATAAAATTAATCTGACAAAGTCCTAAGATGAAATTTGTTTAAATCATTTTTTTCTCCATCTTCAAATAAATTTATATTTGCGTGTGCAATCTATTTGCACTTTACTTCAAATCTCAATAAATAAATTTTTCAGATTTGTTTACTTTGGAAATAATTTGCTAATTACAAATTTACCTTTTTAGACCTCAATAAAATATTAATCTGATGACTTTACGATTTTCGATGTCTTCATTTTTAGATATTGCTACCAAACTAGTATATCAAACCTAATCATGAGACAGAATAGACATTGTATAAATGTACAAATCATAAACATCACTTAATAGATAGGGTTGGGCATTTTGAATCGAATATTCTACTCGAATTAAATAGTAAATTATTGGTGCATACGAAAATTCTGAATCGCCGCCATCTTGTTTTTTGTTCGCCGAACTTCAGCAGTGAACTCTTAACATTTTTTATATAATATTAGAAATCGTAATTCTGGCATTTATGGCCTTTTTTTCTTCCGAGTGGGTTGTTGATGAGACATGTTTTTCCATGGCGTGTGAATACTCAGCAACAGTTTGGCTGGCGGATTGATTCTATTTTAGTAATTTTTAATATACAATATATATATAAGGTATTATTTTGTGATACGATAGTATATGAGTCAAAGATTTGACGTAATATAATTTCAGTGCCAGTTTTTACCTTGTATTTTCCGTCGAAGTCAATATTAACACAATATTAAGCAGAAACGAGTTTGACATTTTCAACATGAATATCAGGACTAAGAAAGAAGCAATTTCCTAATCTTTCACTTCCCACCAATTCAATATTCGATCATTTTAGCTGGGGCTATTTTCAGTCGTAATTAATATAAACTTTAAGTATGTTTTGCACGTAATGAACCGGTGTTACATAGTATACCTTAAAACGCTTAATTTATGAAACCGATTATATATAAGTGCTGATAGTTGATTGTCGAGATAAAAATATAGTGGTCAGGAACAATTCATTCCCTGTTCATTTCTTAGATTTGATCATGTTAGAAATGTCTACTTGTTTTGATGTATTAATCCGTTTTAAAATTCCTGTCACAGTGACTTGTATAATGATACTAGATTGACATTCTGGTAATTATACATACAAACAAACGCGTTAAATATACATTGCTCAAACCTTTATCGCACTAAACAACGTCACATTCAGCTGTATGGAACTAAACAATGTGGTAATAGAATTTCGAATAACGAGAAAACGATTATTTTGTGGCAATGTCGTATGATATTACCTGAAAATCATTTCTGGAAGGTTTCGGTTAATATTATTATAATTTTTTTTTATCCCTCTACTATCTAAATTTATTTGCCAAAAATGTGCGTTATTTATTATAATATCCCTCGATCCCTGCACTAATGCCATACCCAGACAGTTTCAATTTTGTTCCAGACGTGACGCAGGTAATCTTTGGCTGATGATAACTCTGTGGACGTGACGTCTGGGAAAATAATGAGCTCGTATTTTTAAATGGTATCCTGGAAAATATTAAGTATTTGATCGCTGTGCTTGAGATTTTGTAAGCAATTGTTTGGTTTCTGAAAAAAAAAAACATTGTGATATTTTCAAATGTTGTAGAAATTGTACATATTAATGCTCATTGCATTCTCTTTTGGAACCCTGATATGGAGTAATCTTATAACACCTGGTGCATCCATTCCTAACTTTACACCCTCAAATTTGATGAATTTCTGCGTTATGCATGATGTGTATCTCGGGATATGAAAGGTACCTTCTGTAGCAGATCTAGGGCAATACGGATGAACATTATTCTACGAATGCCTCTGAAAGTTTGCCGTCAACGTACTAATGCAAGAGTTTTATTATCTCAAATTCATGGACGTCGCGCCTTTCCATTATTCTACATGTATTATACAATGGATCGAGTCTGGATCGTAAGAAATCGTTACCTATAGCTCAATTTAATTTGTTTTGCAACACGTCTAATCTGCGAAGTACGGTGGAGGACGCGCAACCCCATGCTACAATACGTTAGGAAGATATGACTAAAAGAGAGAAAAATTACCTAACTGCACACTGATCTGCATGTTGGTTAAAATTCAAACTTTGCCACCTTTATGAATATTTGGTTTGAACAATCTATAAACTATAAAACAATATAACTATATGCTAAATAAAACCATTTTCACTTATATATTCCAAAATAAAATGTAACAAATCGTCAACAATAAAAAAACGAAAAAACCAATAATTGTTTTATAAAGGATGCTCAATTGTAATTTCATAATTTGAAACAGGCATATACATTACATTTCAGGCTAAATATATTGCCTAGATCAGTGATTCTCAAACTTTTTTTCTTTCGTGGCCCCCTTTCGTTGCTTTAAAAGTCTGTAGTCCATTCCCCTTTCATGTAAGCGACAAACCACAAGAAAATCTGTAATTCTTTTCGCGAAAATGGACATTTTATTACGTGGAATGAAAATTACCACTCAGCAGCAAAAAATACAGCATCAACATTCATTGCTACTATGATCAATTTATATGACATATATGAAACTCTAGCAATTTCAATGGGTTTGTGGCCCACCTAAAAAAAAATTACTGTGGCCCAACAGTATGAGTTTTAGGAATGTGATGAGATCATGAATAACAACTGACCGATCTCAGTTTATTCCTATTTACAACAGAAGTTTCTACCTATTCGTTGAAAAATATGATTGTGCTTTTCCCAATTTAATAATTCGCCGCAAAAATATATTATTTTAAACTCCGCATTTCAACAAAAAATTAATAAAATCAAACGGTCTTATTTAACATGTAGCTTTCATTCTGCCGTTTTGATAATATTTTTGTTATTTAATATATTTGAATTTTTATTTATTCATGTACTGAGTGATATTTGCATCCTGCATCTGCATCCCAAAATTTCCCCAAAACATATTGCATAAATCTAAAGCAAATGTGCGTATTTTACAAGTCCGGCCCGTTGTGTAATTCAGTCTGGCCCGCCTGATGCCACAATCAAACTCATACCAAATTTTGATGTTTTAGGTAAAAATTGATCAAAGAATTTGTTGAGATTGCGATTAAATTTGGTTTTGGCACGACGGAAACAAATATCTGAATCTTAATCCGTTGAAATGCGGTGTTTATTTCATCTTTATAAGTCTGACTATCAAGCACAAATACAGCTGTCCAAAACCTATGACTAGTAACAATTTGGGATATTTACTGATAACCAATTACCATAATTTTTTATCACAGAAGTAACCACAAAATAAAATCACAAGTAGTTTAGTTATTATCGTAAATTTCAAACGTGCTGAATTTTTACTGAATATACAGAAATTATTAAGATGAATTTCCATTGTTCAATTTGTAGTTTGGGAAATTTTTATTCATATTTTGCTGAAAGGAAGTGTAACACCCTTTTATTTATTCTGTGCTTGATTTCTACATTTCCACTCTTCAACATTCTTCTGAAATCACATTTACATGGAGTCTGAAAATAAAACATTTAAAAAAAAATTTAATGCTTGTTATCAAGAAAAACGACATTTCAAATCTCAATATGTTTTCACTTTTCCGATATGGATGATTGTGTGTTCAATTAAATATGATTGGTATTTCAACACAGTGCCGAGTTGTACTTCATTTTCATTTCTCTAACAAAGATAAGAAAACTGTAATTTTATAGCCTGCTCTGCGAGGCAACTCTGCTTGGACGGTCTTTGAAAATATCTCAAATAATCAACCAAAGAAACGCAAAACATTTTTTTACTAGTTCTACTTGCCGTTCGGCAAATCTCGTCTGTGAGCTATTGCGTAAGACTGAACATTTTCGAAAACCTGATGATTCCAGAATCAAATCGAATAATTTCTCGAATCGAATCTTAAATGCTTACTCGAAGATGTGTAGTTGTATGCGACTTTTTTTTTTACTGTGATGAGTTTCGTCGCTATACATGAATTACATAGAATCCATCACCCAAATTGTTTGCTAAGTGTTCAAACACAATAAAAAATTCATTAATACCCAACTCGGTAGAAAAGAAGCCATATGTCTGACCATTATACATAAAAGATTCAATAAAAAAATGAGGGGTTAACTGCCGACTTTTGACGAACAAAAAAAAAAAAAGATAGCGGCGATTGAAAATTTTCGTATGAACCGATAATTTACTATTCGTTTCAATTCGAATATTCGATTTAAATTGCACAGCCCTAGCTATTGGGTGATGTCTATGATTTGTACATGACCGCAATGGTTATCTGTAGAAATTTCCATGATGTTGGCTATGTCAGTAACACTCTGGGGTATGGCAATTCTCTCAACGATGTAGAACTGGTCAGCAATGTATATATTGCAGTACCGTTGGATCAGTTAGCCATGTCGACTTTGTCAGCATTTTCTACTCTGATGATGAATAAAATAATGTTTCAAACAATTTATAAATACGAGTCTCCGTATCAATTTTTGCATAAATAATTTAAGATGTTTTTCACTAACTTACGGCGGCATTGATTTCAAATTTATTATACTTTTGTCAGACTTTTGTAATATTTGTTTCCTCATATGCGCGCATTCCATATCTGAACACTGACAATTGTCATTAATTTCTAATTTTGCGCATTGATTTATAAAATGAACAATTAGTCAACGTTTTCAGAAATACCAAATTAATTTTGATTGTCCGCGTACGTAATTATCAAAACTGGTCAATTTGATATAGATATATATAGTCGTTTTAACATTTTTGTATATTAATACACGTCACATTGCCAAAATTAAATTCACAGAGAGGACATAAAATTTTAAAAGTTAAGGATTGTATATTTTTTAATTGTCAAGTATATTTTACATACAATAAAACAACGGACCTCCTGAAGTATGCTCATTAGAATGGCGCACAGCCTGAACTGTGTACCGGGTTAGGGTTCAGGTTATGCGACATCTTGGTGCGCATACTTCAGGAGTACCGAAACAACAATATATACGATGATATAGGCTTCATTTACGATACCAATGAATTATGTGTTTTTACAGTTGCTTACCGAGGAAAAATTATTATTATTAGGAACAATTCATCATTTGTTCATTTCTCAATCTTGATCATGTTGGAAATATCAAACTTGTTTTTGTGTAATAATGTGTTTAGAAATTCTTTTCCCGGTGACATTTATAATTATAATTGGTAATCATTTTGGTGATCATACAACATCAGTGTAATAAATATATATTCCTCAAACCTTCATTACGCGCAAGGTCACATTAAGTTTCCCGTTTAATGTTTTGTGTAAAAATCGTAAGATACCCAACAGGCTAGAATAAAAGATCTCAAACACCGTATTCGAAAAGAAACTGATATTCTCTGATGTATCTGATATTCTCTCAATAAAATGGAAGACATCACACAAAATGCGAATGCAGAGTTTGCAGTAATATAAAAATAGTTGAGTTTAATTTTAGTTCCAGACTGACGTATGTGATCTTACGATATATATTTCATATTAGTCAATAGTCATATGACATTTCTGTTGGCGTGACGTCATACAAACTAATCAGTATCGAAAAAAAACACTACACGCTATATGGAATAATTTTTTACGACTTTCCAGTATTTATTTGCTATGCTGATAATATAAGTTACTGATAAAGTTGACAGATATGTTCATTTGTTTTTTGTTGAATTTATTTGAATGTTTGAAATGTATTGCTTACTGCAACAGGAATCTGCATAAATAACGGCGAAAAAAACAAATTTAGAAAACAAAATTATCGGAGTTATTGCTTGAGACAAAAAAGTTATTGTACAAACAAAACAGATATATTATAATATATTAATAAAGTTCTGTGAAGCAGAGATAAATAATATTATACAAAGTTGTGTATTTTATACGAAATTCGAAAAGATATCAGATGTTACAGAATTGCATTGCTCTCAGTAACTAAATAATATGAAAGAATTTTGCATTGTGTAAAAATACACAAAATAAGCCAGGATTTCATTTGAATAGCATTAAGGATAGGTTATTTTTATTATTTTGTCAGACGTCAATTCATAGGATTAGTCACCACACATCACGTCCTTGTAATGACAGACAAACTTGATCAAGTATAATGATATGAAAAGAGTACTGGCGTATAGGGAAAAATATTATCACAGGGTGAAATAAAATCTAGAAACACATTAGCGCTTTATTTATAGGAGTTTAACATTCCTCAAATTCTCTTCTTTGTTCATGTGTCGCAATTCGAGAAATATTCTTTTTCTTAGGTGTGCCTGAATAGCTGAATCAATTAACTGGCCAAGTTTAATTTAAGTCGCCAATCAGAATCAATATGAAAGATAGTTCCCAGGTTATTCGTTCATAATGCGAAGTCTTGAATAATTAGAAAAGCCATAAGCAACTAGAGCAGTGGTTACCAAACTTTTAATATCCTAATGCCCACAGTCTTTACTGCGAAATATGTTATGATATCCATAAAAAAACTCGTAACTATATGACCAGGCTCATTGACGAGATGCGAGCATTGAATTTCCAGCTTTTTCGCGCAATATAATAACCCAAGGCTTTCTCAATTCTCTTTTCTCACACAATTTAGCCGAATCGTTCAATTTTAGAACGTGAGATAAGTTTTGACAATATTTAATTGAGCCAAATCGCAAAATGGTTATTTACAGTAGTGGAATCAGCCGGTTCGCACCGGTTCTCTAGAACCGTCTCACGGAATTTTATAAGATCAGCGAACCGGTTAGCATTACTAAAAAAAGCATGACTTTTTGTAACAGAACCGGCTGAAAATATGACATTTGTGCGATGGAACCGGCTGACAAAAAATTTGAATCCCACCACTGGTTATTGTTACCCTGCACACTGAATACAGATCTGCATAATGAATTTCAACACTTTTTTTCATTTTGTCATTACTTGTGACAGGAGCCTTTGTAAGTTAAGTAGAAGTTGCCAGCGCCTATTTTTTATATAATTTTTGATAAAACCATAACGCACTATAATGTTTTTGTTTCTAATAAATACGTGCCTCGCGTCCTTTTTTACTCCATGTATATTTTGACATTTCAGTTTTGTAATGCGAGAATTATACACTTTTACTTTTGAATTGACCTGACATGACTCAACACGGTATGTAACTATGATTTTTACAATATAATTTATAATTCCCATTATTTATCCTTTCAGGGAAAAATGGGTGTGAAAAATACTCACAAAGGATTACAGATATCGTTCAACTCTTCTTATCATATAACGAGGTATTAAAAAAACTATTGTGGACATTAGGTCATTTCATTTGTAATGGTCATTGATTTGCAAAGTGCTTCATTGGCATACGTACCCGTGGGGTAATGTGTACTAGGTGTCGCAAGAGACTTTCACCATTTGACTTTGTGTTAGCACAGTGTTTCCCAACCCGAGTCCGCGGTCTCAAATGAGTCCGCGGAGCCTTTGAATGAGTCCGCTACGAGCCAGAAATTCACTGCAACTTCACAGGTGTAACAATTATTTTTTTCACTGTTTAGAAATCTACTGGTACTGCATTTGTTTATACCCGAGTACCCCTAAAATCGATTACCCGCTTTTTCCTGAAGGTGCCGTCCCATCAGAGCATAATAATAATAACAAGAGAGCTACGCCCAAATATATGGACACGTCTGTTCGCAGTACAGTACGGTTTACCGTATCGTCAGATCACAGTCTACAAATATATTCACACCAATCAAAGCAGTACAGTAAGACACAAAATGGCGCCCGATGTCCGCAGAACGTTTAATGACGTCATGGCAAACAAAAACAAATCTCACAGAGCTAACAGAAATATTTAAAATGAATAAAAGTAATAGCCTTCTGGGGAACAATTTTATCTTGAACCACTGAAAATTTCAAAGCAATTGGTCCAGTATTCGAAGAGAAAAGCGTTTTTTAATATTTTCACTAGGTGTGTTATTCTGTGTCAAACAACAAGAACAACATAATATTGAAACGATCGGTATGTCCACTACGTGTCCAATAAAAAGACCGCGTCTACAAGTTTTAGTATCAACATCTGTGGCACCGTTTTAGAGTTGACACTGCGTGACCATCACTACAGTAATTAATTTGAGTCGGGGGACCGATAAAACCGACCGCTGAAAAAGTGGCCAGATCTAAGTACAAATGTGTCACAAGGTATGAGGGAATTTTCTGATTTCTTGGAGCAAGTAAGGAAACCAAGAAAAAAGTAATGGAATTGAATACCCCTGATTTTGCTAGCACCCATACAGAAATTGTAGATAAATTGCCAGATGAAATTTACGATCTCTAAAAATATCAAGTATTTGATCCTAAAAGGGAAACTGGTAATCCTAAGTCGTATCATCCTTTTTTGGATTTTGTTGATTTATCAAGAGAGAAGCGATGTAAGTTAAAAAAGCGTGTTTCACGAAATGAATTGCGCAAACCAAGTTTGCTTCTTTCAAACACAGACTTTGTTATGGATGTGGTAAGAAAACCTCTAGAGAGCATGGTATTAAAACTTGGAAGCATAGAGCTAAGTGTAAAACTTGTGGTAGATTGCATTAATCTTGTATTCACATAGGTGAATACAAGATCAGATCAGAGTTTTCTTTGATTGTTCTGCTGTGTATGGTGGGGTGTCACTGAATGATTACCTGTTGAAGGGTCCTGATCTTATGAATGGTACGTTGGGCATTTCGTGCAGATTCAGAAAAGAGAACATTGCTTTCATGACTGATATAAAAACTATGTTTCATCAATTTCATGTTAGCAAGCCCTATGGAAATCTTCTAAGATTTTTTTTGGTGGGACAAGGGGGACATTAAAAATGGAGGTTTACTAGAAAATAGACTTGAAGTCCATCTTTTTGGTGCAGTGAGTTCTCCCGTCTGTTCCAATGTTTGCCTCAAGAGGACTGGTGATGATGGAGAATTTGAATTTGGGATCAATGCTGCTAATTTTGTTAGAAATGAGTTTTAAACTTGGCGCACCATTACGATACACATGAGAATTGTAACAAGTATTTTTTTCAGAAAGTTGAGAGAAAAGAACAGAGAATGTTATATAAACAAATTAAAAACCAAGGAAGCAGTCATACAAGAGAATTAACAGAGAAAATGTATATAGTCAAGAATTTTTATCAAGATTTATACAAAAAGCATCACACGGACATATACACTCAAAATTATTTTATAGCAGCTATTCCTGATTCAATAAAATTGCAAGAAGATGATGCAGAAACCATACAAAGGCCGATTATTTTAAATGAAGTTCTGGAAACTATCGAATTTTTTAAAGAAGGAAAAACTCCGGATTAGTGTAGAGTTTTACCGAAAATGCTGGGACATCATAAAACTTGATTTATTTCAGGTATTGAAAGAAATATATGAAAACTGCCTTATTACAAATGACATGAAAATTAGTTATACAACTATAATACATAAAAAGGGAGAACTGGATAAAATTGAAAATTATAGACCAATAGCATTATTAAACACTGATTATAAAATCTTGACAAAGATGTCAGCAAATAGATTAAAAATAGTACTTCCTGACATTATAGACAGACACCAAACTGCTATCCCAGGACGAAGAATCTCTGATTCACTGAACCTGTTGAGAGAGATATGTATTCAAGAACGAAATAAAGCTGGGGAATCTTCATTGTTATCATTAGATTTTAATAAGGCATTTGATAGTGTGGACCTGGATTATTTTTTTAAAGTACTTAGAAATTTTGAATTCAAAGAGAAGTTCTTAAATATAATTCGGACTTTGTACACAGATTCAAAAACCAGACTGTTGATAAATGACTACTTGAGTGAAGTTGTTAAACTCGAAAGAGGAGTTAGACCGTAAATATATACTACTACGGTTAGACAAGGAGATCCCTTAAGCTTATTCATTTTTACTCTGGCAATTGAACCTCTGCCTAATAAAATTAATACCCATAAAGATATCAATGGAATAATGATTCCACACAACCAAGAAATAAAACATATTAGTTACGCTGATGACATCACATTGACTTTACGCAACAAAAATTCTGTCTATACGTCAATGGATATGATAAACAGATTTCAAATAGCAACTGGGATGTCGTTAAACATTAGAAAAAGCAAACTTTTAATTTCAGGAATATGGAATAACCCCAGCTTCTTTGCAAAGATACCTATTGTGAAAACTCTGAATATATTTGGAGTAATATTTTCAAATTCGGACACATGTGACGAAAACTGGCAACAATGCTTAAATAACGCCAGAACTACAATAACTGAACTGCTGAATATTCCGTTATCACTAGATATAGATGGCAAATGTTTAATGATAAAACTGAAAATTTTACCTTTGTTTTTATTCTGTGCAAAACTATACCTCATTCCATTGAATATTGCAAACAGATAAATGAAAGTGTAGAAAAGTTTGTTTCGATGGAAAAAGTATTTTGAAAACCGAAACACTGTGCAAAAACAAGGCATTTGGAAGTTATGATACAATTAATATATGTGTTTGTATATAATGACTGCTTTTGACTATTAATATGATAAAATCAATATTACTACTGAGCAATACAGACCATCAGTTTTGAATTTTATAGAATATAATATTGGTCAACAACTTTGTTTATTTTAACTCATGCATTTTTTTCTCATAAATATTAAGGAGCTTTAATTAATTTTCTAACACAACATAACATCACAGGGAATGATTTAAAACAAGGAAAACATAGGCTACTTTATAATAAAATAGTGAACAACCTTGATGGGGGAAATAGAATTGTGTTCCTTCGAGATGGTACTTTAGAAGGGGCCTGTTCTAAAATATTGTCTGAAACATTGTAAAATATTGTCCAATAGTGTAAAATCCTTTAAATATAAATGAATGTGGGACGGGATGTTCTTCCTCTTAAAGTAAAACCCAGAATCAGACATATTGCTGGTAATGAATTATGTGTGTTTTGTTCACAAGAACCTGAGTTTGTTTCACACATATTTTGGAACTGTCTTTTCACACAAAATGTTCATGATTATCTTTATTCTATTGCCTTGGAAATCAATCATTGTGTTTTGAGAAATAATTTTATTACGTGTATATTACTAGATTTGAATCATCAATGTTATTCACAATTGTCAGACTTGGAACGTAACGCCATACTATTATTGTGTAAATTGTGGAACATTTTAAAATTATTCCCAAGCAGTTCCCTCATGTGCGCTACGAAACTGAAAGATAAACAGCCTCGTCTCGCGACCTGGTAGGAGTGCGGCCCGGTGGAAGATCGCTGACGCAGGCATCCACCACTTGGAGTCTTTTGCGGCAGTGGAGACGCGTTATAGTCTATTTGTGCACCACTTACGGTACTCAGTCCAGCAATTTGTTGAGGTTTTATGTTACAATGATATTGGAAATAAATATGGAGAGTTATGTAGGAATATTTCTAATTCATAATGGGTTTCCCACAGAAGATAAAATAAAACGCTCGTTCATCGATGAACCAGGAATATGTACCGGTATTCTACTGTTCTAGACCTATGTGAAAATAATTTTGAAGAAACTGTAGGCCTAGGTAATTTATTTTTAGAATGTGACTGGACTATCGATATTTGGCAATGGTGATGCATAGAAAATAACCAAAATACCATTATAAAAAATGATTCCGAATGCAAATTCAAAATAATCACAATAATATGTGGAAATTCAACAATGGCGCGGCGGTGTGGCTCAACGGTCTAAGCCTTAGGAATACGCTCGCCACCGCACCTCTAATTACTCTGCGTGGGTTCGCAGGTTCGAATCCTATGCAGGGATGGTTACCGTATGTGCGAGAGGATTGCTGTACTCCTCGCCGTCGTTGGGTGGTTTACGTAACGCTGGTCGGTCACGGCTTCCTCCACGACCAAGTCCATGCTTCCGAAAAACAAACAATATAACTAATCCCATTCCCGACTTTGAATGGTAACCGGACGAGAGGCCGTGGTTCGCCATATGGATAAGCCGTCTTATCGGCTTTCCTCTCCCCGGGATAAATATGTAAATTCTATCCTAATCCTATTTCAGAATTTGGGAATGTCAAAGTTCAGTAAAATCAGAAAACATGACATGGTGAAAGAGACAAAATTAAAAAAGTAGTATGCATTCAATTTTCAAGTGTGGACTGGTAGGAATTTTAAATTTACTGAAGGCAAGCGGAAAAAATGAATTATGGTTATGATATGAGCACATGACTGCATGCAGACATGGATGATCTTATACAGTTACGGTATAGGCTACATACAGACATAGGTCAATCATGATGTAAGTTTATATGCAACACCATACAGCAAAATTATTGAAACTATATGGTTTGAACATCATTTTCATAAGAAGAAGATGTATAGACTATGGAACATAGGTGGCGAATAGGAGAAACCCAATACAGCAATACAAAAGCGTGTTTTTTTCCCTATTCTCTGACTAATTTTTGTATTCTAAACTAAAATAAACCTTCACCTGTAAACCTGTAAAATAAAATTATATACAACTGCTCATTGGATTACATATGCATTAACTCAACTTATTTGGACATATATTGAATTATAGTTAATTAATGACATCATGGTAATGTTATGATTATTTATTTATTTGAATTTTTACTCTACTATTCATATATATTGGATTTAAATTAAGAAAAAACATGGAAACAAAAAACTCCTTTTAAAATGAAATGATTCGATTCCAAAATATCAATACGAAAATTCATTTGGCACAAAAAGAAGGTTTATGTTGCAATGGATTTGGAGGCGTAGTGGTAATGTCCATCTATATCTATGGGTCGGGTTCCGGTAAATAAGATACTCATCTAGGTTGAGTCATATTTTGAAGACCCCGCATATTTTATATTTTACGAGTAAATACGAGTCTTGTAGCATAAAGCTGTAAAATACGGTATACCAAAGGACTGAAGGATGATATGAGTAAAATTTTACATCTTTTTTATATCCAAATCCAGTATAAGTTTCACTCTACTTCTTCATATATCTGTATATAGATTTCATATCAGTCCATTAGCATATAAGTTAGTGATGTATTGTCTGCAATGGCTTTTGCCAGTACTGCTTATACCTCGGCCGATTAATCCTGGATTATTGTTCAACCATTCAATGTTTATTGGATTTTACCTGGTTTCCTTTTTTCTGACTCGTCGACCATGCACAATATGTTCTATTGTGTTTTTTGTTGCACTCTTCTTGCTCTGCTACAACTGTGAATCGACCTGTGCATTCTTTGGAATATGTGACTGTGACACTAAGACATGATGGAATATAATTGGGAACAAGAACTTGGATTGCTGGATTGGTCCGTTGTTCATGTTTCAAATCTGCAAATGTCCATAAGCTTCTGATTGATATCTTAACGGTATAAGATAGTATACTGACGTTAGAGCACGGAAGTATAAATATGTAGAATAGATGATAGAATGTGGAAAACTATTCACACAGCAGACGACTTTAACTATCACTTCAAACATGGTGTAGCAAATTAGTATCATGTAGAATTGAACAAAGCTTGAACTGTTCGAAAATAGACAAAGTTCATTGCCAAATTCATATTGCGTAGAAGTACAAATAGTGTTCTCATCAAATATGGAACAGCTGGACATTGCCTTTTGTGTCGAATAAATATTTGTATCTTGAGCTTATTGGTGATGTGCTTGCTTATAAACCCAAACTAGTATTTGTAACTGATTTATTGGAGATTGCTTTATGTCAAGGCTGACATACCGGTATGTGGATCCTATTTTTGCACATATTCTTTTCGATAGTGAAGAAGTCAATGATTCATATTCATTTATTAACATTTCAAGTACAGAATGTCCCAAAATAGTGCATCCTATTAATTTGATTACCAATTTTGTGGGTGGGTTTGTTTTGGGATGCCCTATATTTTGTTTCATTATATTTAAATCATTCGTTTGAATTTGCAATACAAATGGATGATGATATTATTTAGACATATCTTTTATGTAAGTATTTTGTTTATACAGCCATACTTCTTGTGCCATCTGAAACATTCCCACATTTGAAATGAGTCTTTGCTTATCTTACTGGGACATTTTCATGTTGTGCTTCTCCAACAAAACTTGTTGATAATATAACACATTTCATGTATCTCCCTGTACTATACCCAACTTCTGTTATAGAATATAATCATATTACATACTGACATTCAATTCCTGATGGAGAAGGATTATATTGCCCTTGTTAGAGATTGATGATTTGATTTTGAAAAAGCATTTTAAATGTAACATATTATTTTGCCACTTTCATTCTGTTAAAATCATGCTTCGCTACAATATCATATGAAAATATGCTTTGTATTGCCCTTATTGTCAAATTATCGATTCTCTGTTTCGGATCATGCTAGACTCAGAGATGTCCAAAGGTTTACATTTGAAATTCAAATTTGATTGAATAAATTTGAAAACTGCTGTATATCCAATGTATATGGTTAATTCTAATTTTCATAAAAATTTGGATTGTCATTTATGGAAAATAATATCGAACTTCTTGAAACTAGTCTGAAATAGAGCAAAGCAATGTTCATTCTAACCTTCTGAATTATCCTGGCCCAAACCCATGAATATCCAATGCTTTGTGTGAATTTCTATGTTTGCCCTGTCCATATTTAGATTTTGCTCTGACCAGGAATATTCTTCTACAATCCAAATGATGTTTTTCATTTCACACATATAGTTTAGCAATATGCTATTTATTGTTGTTTTGCTGATAATATCCTGAATTCCAAACACATTCTTGCTGATACTGATACTAGTAGTGAAATCTGGCATTTTCATGTGTATGTGGGAAAGGAACGCAAGCCACTGTTGCACCAATTTTCATAATTTACCACTTCATATTTTGTTTGGTTCATTCATTTTTGTTGCACCAAGTTTTATAATTCACCCCTTTGTATTTTGTTTGTTTCATTCATTTGTTGTGTTTACAAGTGAAAAATATTCTTTTGTGAATACTACCATTTCTTTCTGATTCATTGCTTTTTTATTAGCCTTGAAGTGATTCAATCACTATTAACCAAGTGATCTTTGATTCAGAATTCTTATTTTCAACTGTCCTGCTGTGAATCATAAAATATTTCTATACTGCTAATCTGTATTAAATCTGTTGCCCTTATTTTATTGTTTGTTGCAATATGTTCTAAATCTTTACTATTTTGTAATTCTCTCATTGTTTATATTGCCAGAATTAATGCCATCAATAGTCCGCCTTCCATAGGGGCTAAAATGTGTGGAAGTTATCTGTGAGGCGCGAAAATCTGCAAATATTTTGAAAATATACTTTGAAGTCCAAATTTTTTAACTTCAATATTTCTTTTAAAATTTACGATAAACAACGGTAAAGAAATCTGAGGTTGCCGTTGAAAATAGTGAGGAAAAGAAGTAGGTTACAACAAAACGAGCACAGATCTTGGAGAGAAAAAAATGACAGTGGAAAACTGACACACAAACACGCTAGATAGCAAGGATGGCAACGTTTTGTCACTGAATGGGTCACAAATATTTTCATCACGATAGAAAAAACATGTACGTCATAGATATCACCAATAACTGCTTTAATGAGAAACTTGCTGTTGCAATTTTCTGCAAAGCCCATAATCCTGGGTTGTTACTGTATCGAGTAGCTTCGAGCTTCACACATGCAGTACCTATTTGTATTAGGACCGAGGCAGTTAAAATAAAATTCTTGTATGAAAATAAGCTCAAAACAGCTCTATTGTACAGTTATGTCATAAAAATAGTAATAGTCCTGCAGACCTACTGCTTCTAGTAGCAAGACACAAATAAGATTAAACCAATTAGTAACCATATGTACCCCCAACAACCCAGTGACCTCCACACTAGTGAAAAGTTACAGGAATGTGCTTGCAGACAATAATACCGTGAATAAACTGAATCGCTTCGAAAAAGATTCTATTCGTGAATCCAAAAGTGACATCCCTAACTACAACTTCTTAGGTTTAAGAGTCGGGATACTTAACATTGTAGATTTGTATGTATTTATATATGATTTATACAAATGTAGCCTACTCCGGCGAAGTGGATATAACCAGGACTCGGAGGCTCAGCCAACACAGTTAGGCGATCACAACTATATTATTCTGTGCGCTTTAACGCAATTGACAAGCTATGTTGTTGATTGTAATCCAGCAAAGATAGAAAACGTATTTTTTCATCGGTTTGAAATAAACATGAATTTGAAAGTCACTCTGTTAATAGTTGGGCGCATAAAAGGAGAGAAGTGTTTTATACTTCTTTAGACTTTTTTTTTTATTTCAAACTCCCCGTAAAATCACTTTGATTTATACAAAACAATCATGGCATGGCGCATTGAAAAATAAGTTGACTTCAAGTAAGAGTTTACATTTAATACATAGTAAGAGTTTACATTTGATCAATGCAAAACTTGAACCTGTTTTGGTGCATATAAACGATATAACATCACTGGTTATCTCATATCCGCGAGTCGAACAGCACGCTCAAATAATTTTTATCGTTTTCATTTTAAATGCGGGCACAGTAAAAAGAATGTTTCACGACAGATATACATATATGAAATTAATTTGGGGAATTACTTGCATATATCATCAGAACAACAACAAGACCAACATAATATTGAAACGATCGTTATGTCCATTTCGTGTCCAAAAATTCTGATTTTAACCTCCAGCCTTAACGTAACTTAGCTTAAGAAACATCAAGCATCAGAAATAAAATAATAAGAAACGTTTATAGAAAAAGGCTGTATGCAGCTACTAGCGACAAGGTTGGCTGTTACAACGCTCATGGCATAACAATGCAATTGATCTGTTCATTTCTTTACACAAAACTCGTCTTGGAACAGCAGTTCCCTTTCGGGGGTGCCAAAGGGACGGCAAGATGTTATAGATATTCAGAGGAACGTTTTGGAGACAGCGTGTCGTGTGTGCTAGGAAGCAGAATATACATGTTACGTATATGTTACGGACAGCAAAATGTGGTTAAATGTAATCTAGTTGGATAACCTGACGTTGTAAATACCAGGGGGCAGGGATAAATCATAATATATATATATATATCCTTCATATTTTCAGTTCCTGTGTCCAAAAACTAATTAACATGACTAGAACTATAGCACATAATGTTTGATGGGCCACAATTGCGCCTAATTCACTTCAAGCGCAATAATAAATTTATCGACGGAACTATCATTCGATTCTTATGCTTCTATGATTTGAATTAGTGGTATAATTCTCTGACTTTATCCTGGTTGGTGATGAGTGTGAAGTCATACAGATATACTTTCTGGAGTTGTCTCATTCACGCTAAAACCTTATGTTAACGAGAATATAGAATATACACTCTGACGTATGTTTAGATGTATGGACGTCTTTTGAGAGAATAGACCTTTGCGTTGCGTTATGGAATCTGTTTTTTCGAATATGTAGTTTTGCGCAGAATATATGGTGAGTTGGCTTGTATGAGCAGTGTGTATAAATATCTAGTACAGTATTTTGGAGGTTATAGGATATAGATGATGTCCTGTGATGCGTCTCAACTTAACCAAAAAAAATGAATCCCTTTACAAACATGAATTTTTGCAGATAATATTGAACGAAAATATTCCCCAAAGAAACAAATTCATCCTAATTTTCTTGTGCATTGCCATCAATATGGCTAGACACTCTCATATAAAAGTCCGCAATGTCAAAATTGTCTTCGCAAAAATGTATGGTGTGAAAACATTATTATATCGTGAAAAATATTCACTCTCAAAATTACATTTTCACAATATTCAATCATCGCTAATTTCTCTTTACGTCATTCTTTCCTTTTTAAACCATTTCTTTCAATTCGCCACCAACAGAGGGCGCTCGGTCACCTGGTATCTTCTGTGTCGATGCATTTTCATCTTAATACCTTCATAATTGCAACACTGGTAAACCCATGGGTGCAAGATAAAAAACTATGTCAACATTGATCACATCAATTACGATATTTATGATAGTAAACGAACGCTTGTATCAATTCAATTCCAAAATGTTCGAAGTTTCGTAACAAAGCTTTTCCGATTGTCGGTATTCTTGGTTGCTTTTGATTGATAAATTTACGACAGAAACTTTCACACCATAGTAAAACAATTAGAGTAAAACTCATTTAGACCGTTTTCTAGGCTTTTATTACTTACCATTACTACTATACTAACATAAAAAGAGCAACAATTATAAGATGTAGCAATCATGATGCACGCTGACCATATAAAACCCAATACTTGCACTGCCACGCGACGACTGGTAATATCTTCGCTTGGCGATTGTGCCACGTTGGCGACATAAGTTGGCGCTAAATTAATTCATCACACACACTATTTCGAAGTCCTTTACCAAATGATAATGATCCACAGAAAAATTTTGATTTCAACCTTCAACTTAAGAAACATCAGAACACTACTCAGCGTTTCCTGCAGAATACCATCTTTCGTGAGTTGAAAATACATTTAAAAAAATTCAAGTCAACTACCCCCTATTCTGATTATTCTGTAAACCTCGAAATTATTCGATTAGAATTACAATACATAAATAGAACGCGCTTTTCAAAGAGTACTTTGAAATATATTATGAAATGCAGACACAAAAAGCAAAATTTGCGAACAAAGAAAGGTAATGAATAAATAAACTGCAGTAACACACAATAAGTCTTTTGCGCTATCACTGATGGTAATCTATAAGTTAAAGTTGAATGAATGCGAAAAGAGGTATATAATATTGAAAGTAGGACATGGAATCTGTGTAGAGTCACGTCATTCACTTTTAATAGTAAGAGTTCATTACATCTAAATGCAAATCTACAATCGTTGTGCAAATGGTGGTCATGGTAATGAAATATAATGCACAAGCCATAATCGGAAAAAGAAAATATCGTATATATCACAGTTTGTGGGAGCAGAAAAAAATGATCACAGCTTTCAGGAAATAAGTATTATTTATATTTGTGTTATATTAATTCACAATTGCAAAATAGTAAAAATTATCTTATTTATCTTGAAGAAAAATAGCAATTGCTATGAACTGCAGAAAGTGAAAATAAAAAGTTCGAGACATGGCAAATAAAAGCAGAATATTTATGTAGTACTTGAGTGTTGAGAAGTGTGCGTGTTAGCTAGACTGCATTAGGTTATGTATCGGATTTACGCTAGCAAAATGTTATATTTAGCCTCAGCGGCTATTTAGTTCGACAATGAAAAGTGAATAAAACATTTTCACACATCAATCCACAATTGTTTAGCCATACCTAATTGGCGCCATCAGGCAGCATGGTTGTATAATGTATAGGTATTTCTATAATTATTTTTTAAATTGTCTAATATTGCGTAATTTGTATAATTTCTCTCTGATAACACGTGGTGGAAATTCTAGCAGAATATTTTGCTCTTTCTGTGATTCTAGAAAACGAAGTTTATATCAATAAATAATAATAAAGTTGCAATTTTGCTGACGATATCGCTCATTCATTTTGGAACAAGAGTTTTACAAGTAACATAACAGTGAAATGCTTCTTTGGTTTCATGAATGACGTCCCGGATTCATGTTACTCCTTGTGTGGAGAGATCTTTTACGGCCCGAGAGCGATTTCGAGTCAGAGTTGACATTCAATGTCTCTCAAATAATAGCTCAAAATGGGTGGACGTGTTCGATTTCTCCAAGCCAGGAACCGGGACTGGTAGAAAAGTCACTGAAATTGGATCTTCCACTGGAGTTTGACCCCGCTTCCGCTTCATTTTGTCCCATCATGAAAGCGTTTTCATGTCCGATGCTTTGAACTTGTTGATAACTATGATTGGTGGCAAGTTTTCCATCGTTTGTGAAACCCATAACTCCAATTTGGGGAGGGAGGTTCTGGAATGCAACTGGGTTTATTCCTTGATGGGGTGCAGCTGGGGCGCAGTTCGGAAATGCACCCTGTTCTAGAGGGGGCACACAATTATTTCCGAAATTGTTTGGATTTCCCATTTCAGGGAAGGAGAACGCTTGGTCTGAAAACGGACTTTTTGAATCCATTTGCCCCATGCAATTTTCTTGGTATTCCAATTCAGATCGATGAATTCCGGTATCTATAAAATAAATAGGACAGTTTTTTATTGTACCGAACAAAATCTTGTGATTACCAGGCAGTAGTCATTTCAATTGTTTTTCTTAACATTGTATCTTGTTCAGTAACGTTGATCCCGGTTAGGTCGTTTGAATAATTTGGCCTGGCAATGATCAATATGGCCGTTTATTCATTGCTTGACTCTACGCCTTCGTAGTGTGAACGAGCGACGCGTTCCGCCAAACTATCGGCTTTTCTTTATTGTATAAATATGATGTCCCCATCCTATTTTACTGTTAAAAAAATTATACATACCTAAATGAACTAAGTTAAATCCGGCATTTGGTGACTGCTGAGTAGCAGGATTCCCTTGTTGGTCATTACAAACTGACCCAACCCTTGAAGTAGTTTTAGACCTTCTTCGATTATTCGGAGGTGCAACGACATCGAGTGACCCTTGGCCATTTTCTGAAGGCAATTGTCCACGAGAGAAAAAATGTCCCCATCGTTGTCTTCCTGCGTCTTTTTTGATACGTTTCTCTTTTGCTCTTCTGTTTTGGAACCAAACCTGAAAGCGAATGGGCAGTTTTAATATTGGACGATTGCATGAATTTTATCTCCAATATATTTGAATTCATTACAGATTAATAAAAGTACTAAAAAAGTAATTATCATAATAATATGTAACATTTAATTTTATATTTGTTTGGGTGATACGTAGAAAATGAACACGTTTATCGTATATCATAATATAGTTGACGCAAGTTAAAAATGCTAACCTGCACTACTCTCATGTCAAGTCCAGTTTCAGAACTCAATTGCTCCCTCACGTGTCGAGCGGGCTTTGGACTCTGGTTATAAGCTATCTTCAAAGTTTCGAGTTGCTTTGCTGTGATAGTTGTCCGTGGTCGCTTGATACCATTTTCAATTTCTGCATCTAGCAAAATAATAAAATGTTTATGTGTGTGATCTAAATATAAACTGTTATTCAGTGGAAATATAAAAAAAAAAGTGGAATGGCTGTTACGATAAATATCAAATGAAAAATAAAGAAATATTTTCTGGTTTGACAATTTTTAGGAATTTCTGAATATAGCAACGTAAACGTTTCCTAAAGTAAGAGATGCCACTAGGCTGTAAGAGAAATGACCTTGCGAATTCTTTTTATTTTTCCCAGAGGGACGTTTAAATCTTATTAAGGTTTTGGTCGATGCGAAAAGTTAATGGAGTTATAACGAAGGTGAGGCGAACGCGGGCGTGACGTTTGGATTGCATGTGAACTTTGCAATAAGTTGGACAACTGAACGTCACCGTATGGTGTACAAATATCGTTTCATTCAATAAACTTAAAAACTCCATTAATGCGTCCTATTTTCTAAAACCACCATCTTGTGACAGATATATAAAACGTTTTGCAAATAAATCAATTCGGCTTATCATTTGGCCGTGTGAACATTTTAGTCGATCAATTGTGCTTACGACCCGATACAAAGTGCCTTAAGAACTAACCCCTTGCTGGCTTGCGTTCGTGCTTTTCAACACAGCAAGAGAGCGACGCCAGTCATATAGGGTTATTCAAAATGGGCTTAAGATTATCAAGCAAAAATAATCGCTTTATTGATAAACTAAATTTCGGATTTGCAATGTACAACAATAAATCAAGCATGTGCCATATATACGGTAAATCTCGTCTATGCCGAATTTAAATGTGCCACAGTGTTTACCGGGTACGTCATAGCGATCAAGCTACTCACCTCTTGACTTGGCTTGCTCGTAGTCTTTCTTGCAAACGAGTCTGTTGTCTTCGAGCAAGTAAAATTGGTCACCAGTTCCCATTTTTTCATGACACAAAAAGCATCGGAAGCATTCCAAGTGATAAACGCTGTCTTGAGCACGTCTTACTACCTCGGTGGGTGGAATTCCATGACCACATGCTGTACACTTTGAACCAAAACGCCTGGGAAAAATAGTTCGGATATTGTACATTAGTAAAGAATATTTCTATATCTTTAATAAGTTTTATAGAAGAGAAAGCAAAAATGTACAATGACATTATCCAGGTTGAATTTTCGCAACTATGTTATTTTTTACGTATCATTATTAATTATTCGTATATATTTCAATATTGAAGTATGTTTTGAATTCTTACTTGAAAAAGTCATCTTTGCAAAAGACCATATTTCCACGAGAAAAACATTTATCTGATAGCTGTACGGAACAATCGTTACATTTTAGACAATGCGAATGCCATGGCTTTTCTTGAACTTTCAGAATAAATCTGTCGAATATATGATGTTCACATCCAGTGCATTTCGGGATTTCAGCTGAAATAAACAATAAAAAAATTAATAAGGTTGCAAATAGTTTCATTTGGTTAACTTTAGATTCAATTAACTGTAACGATTTATAATGATGTACTTTCAGGCAGATGCCTTAGTTATAGAAGCGCTCTCGATTCAACTTACAAAGTATAGTTATAATATCCCTAATTTGATTCAAACTTCCTTTTTCTTCTGGGCGTGGGCTTTTGGCGTGTATGTTCTTGCTCCAGATTATTTCAGAAATTTCGGTTTCGTCCTCATTTTCGACATTATCGTCTCCATTTATCAGAGCCGTATTCGAATTCTGAGTTGCAATTTTGATAGGTACATCGATGCATCCAGGAGAAAATTGAGCAATATCTGAAATGTTGCCTTCTTGAGGTTCAGATTCTTCTTGATTACTTGCTGAAACGGAGTCCTCTACGTCTAACGTAAAATTTAAAGCAAACGGCGATGCAAGTGCCACCGACGACAAGGACATTGAATGTTTAGTTGATGCCAGGTCGGTGTAAGAACCTTCCATTTGCGAAGGTGATGTTGAAATTTTCGTCAAAGCTGGTGATGCTGAAGTATATCCAGAGTCCAATCGATTTTCCACTCGTTCCTTTAGAGTGTGAGAAATCCCAAGTGGAGTTCCGTATGGATTAAATCGCCTTTGTTTTCTGCTGCTACGATATTCGCAGAAGTTTTTCATTTCCGAACTTTTTAATATTGGAGTATTGAGCAAGTTTGGTGAAACAACGATTTGCTCTCCGACGGTTGCCATATTTAATCTTTCGTTATATGCAGATAGATAACCAACTTCAAATAAGATATTACAGCTTACTAAATTGCTACTATGTTACTGAATATTTCTAGTCAGATACTGAATTCCTAAGTTCCGATTCCCATTTTTATATAGACCATTAACAGTTCATTAACGTAATTTACGTCGATTTTTTCTCGCTAAGTACACAAATCTTTCGCTACGTTGAAGCGTTTAATTTGCATTAAAGACTGTTCATTTATGTCGGAACCGTTTGATGAGAAGTTTAATTTGTTTGTTTCTTCCATAAACTGCGCAGGTGCGACGGCGAAAGAGAGAGAGGGAGAGGGATGCGGAAGCGCCTACACAAACTTGACTGAAACCCGCGCACTGTTCTCCCGCGGAGATAGCACGAGTCTTGTTTACTTTTACAGGTGTCTCACTCATCGTCCTCACCCAATGTCTGTATCCTCGTTATCTCGACTAATGTGTCAAACGCAAATAAGCAAGAGCGAAAAATACAAAGGCAAAATGAAAACATCCGACTTTTATTTTAAAACACTAACAACTTGTTAGAAATTGCTATAAGCGTGTTTAATCCTCATCAACTTTTAAAACAAATACGGATTTCCGCGCATAACAACCGCATTAAAGCACATTAGTCGAAATTTTCCGTCATTAGTGATTGTTAAGGAACTGAAAAATTTATGCCATTTTAGAGATGAGAGATTCTATCAGAATATATTTTTTAATTCGTACATAATATAGTATCGGCCGAATATATAGATTTGGGTGAAATATATTTTCAATTACAGCTTGCCAAATATGAATCGAGCTTGTAACATACATTAAAGTTCTTCATATGTTATTGAACTGAACTTAGCATTCTATCAACAAAGGGAATTTCCTAATGGAAGTGCGCTGTATTATGACAGGTCTTGCTGGCGAAGCAAATATTGTTGATGAATATTCTGACGTACAATTTTTTCATCAAATATGGCTGCCTTGTCCATTTTACATGAAACTATAATAAATAATTTTACTTTGTAAAATGTATCGCATATTTGATTATTGGAGGAAATTCTCATATTAAATCATTCAATATCTGACTTCTATTCTCCATATATATCAGTATACATAAAAATGAATTGACTGAATATCTGCAATGATTTTTCATTTATGTGTTTCATTTAATTCAAAATGAGGTTTCTATAGGATTAACCAAATACTTTATTTACAATGTTTAACTACAAATAATGTATTTATCCTTAGGTTATCTATAAAGCATTTGATCGTTTGACAAATTTTATCGCGTGGATATCTCTCATGTAATGATCTCGTACAGATAACATGTACAACATGAAACAAAATGGCGTTTACTCGGCTTCCTACTTTAAGTTTCAAATTCGAAGACAGCAATGAAAAATACGAAAGAATTATTTTTCATTGACAAGGAAATATAGGGCATGTGGTGACAAAAACAGACGATATGCCATATTTTATATCATCGCTAATTTATTATATTTTTGTGAAGAAAGACAGTAGTCTCGCCATCCATACTAATGAATTTATTTACCATCATTATTCAACGAACTGGGACGGATTTTTGGGTTATCTGAAGGTGAAAATGGGGGTAAAATGAATTATTCAATGAGGAATAATAGTTTTTAAGTCGATTCCGAACGCCGTTATTTAAAATTCCACGTCAAAATAATACAATAAATACAAAACGACGTTTTGTTATGCGCCAAATTTTGACATTAAATAAGGTTTAAAATTATTTCATATTTTCAGCTTACAGCATCGCAGGGTTACAGCAAAAACAGCAGCAAAAATGACTGAAAATTGTAGATGCGATAGAGTGTGTTTTCTATAATAAATACCACAGAAGCTTCGGGGTTCGTTGTTAATATCTAAGAGTGAACATTTCTACTAAATACCGATAATCTATTTGAATTTATGGTGTTACTGGCGCATTAATTCATTATTAGTGGAATGTTACAATATTGCAGGTAAAACATAAGTTACATGTGGTAAATTCAGAATTATTACTAATCCGAATTACTTGATAATAGGAAGCTCCGGCGTCGCATTATCAAAGCGGTCATTATCATAGCAAAGGGGTTTTCATCAGGCGTCCCGCAGAGATGCTCCTGAAGCAATGCGTTTATTTTTACAGGTTCCAACCTGTCTGGCTTCTGAACACTGAGCGATCTCCTGCAGCACGCACAAAGACAAAATGACGCAAACGTAAATCTAAAATGAACGTAACGTCAAAATAACTTTGTTTGTATATGATTATATCCTTATTTACTAAGGTATGTTTAGTCGACGAACAATGTAATTTGATGGTTTATTTAAATATGTAAATACACAGCTAACCGGATTTCCGAATAAAATGTTTGATTTATACAAAAAATGAAAAATAATAGGATATCGGAATTTATCATACGAGCCATAGACCTTAAATATACCTCCGGCTCTTGTAACAGGGTACAAAACTTTAAAAGAGAAGATCCCTTTTAATCATTAAATGATTGGTTTAAAATGCATTAGGTTAACTGGTTCCGAAACCCGGGGGAGAGGGAGTGGGGTGTGCGTTCAAAACAGATATAAGATTCGAACTTTTTTAGGATTTGTTATATTCAACTTGGATTTTATTTTATTTTATGAATAATTTAGAATATATTTACTTGGGAAATTGCTATCTAGAGCTACTGACAACTTACGCTCAGACCAAAAAATAAACCTAATTTAGCACACACTGACTGTTTAAAAAAAAATAAGCCCAAAAAGCCAATGATTAAGAAAAAATAAATTTTTCAAAAACCTTTTTCGTGAAAATTCATGAAAACTGATCGTTGAATTTTTTCATTAGGCTATACCTAGTTCGTAATATATTCAGGTTGAGTGGTACGCAGGAGCATAAAGTTTCGGAAAACACCGAATTATAAATACAAATCAGTCCACAAAAATTTAACTCGTTTTAAATCTTTTCATTCTTTTTGTGAAAGACACTGATATATTTAATATTTCGTTTTCTATCCAGAATATATTTTGGCTTAATTACTTATCAGTTTGAGTATAGCACGGGATATTCTATAGATTAGATCAAGCTCAAATTGTTGGAAAATCATTACTATCATCAGTATGGTGATTAAAGCCATCAATTTGCCTGGATATTCCCTGGCCTTTTTGATTTGAAAAATATTTCGCCTTCAATTTACTGATTTTGTTTTAGAGTATCGAGGTATAACAAGGGACTTATTGATGTATTTGATGTTTGTATACATACCCGTCTGAATAAAAATGGCCTTAATTTAGATTACATGAAGATAGAACGGAGAGGTTTCATGTCCTAAAAGTTTGTTCGTAACGACCTTTTGTGCGCCTCACTGTGTAAAATTAGTCAATCCATTTATATTGAATCTGGTAACGGTTTCGATTGTTATTCGGGATTATTTTAAAATTTCCCCTCAATTGAGTTCGATGCTAATTTTACCTTCAAGTATTGATATAAATGAGGATGTTTAAATATGAAGAGCCTACGTTCAAAGTGCCCTTCGATGTGAGTTCTCTGACAACTTAATTTATAGATAAGCTACATTTATTTTACTGTTATTATATTGGACAATGATAAGATAGGGTAATACTGCAAATAATTGTTTCATGTCAAATACGCATTTCCAGTTCAGATCTATAATTACCCATGCGATGGGTAGGTGAGGATTAAAGAGCATCGGAGACATACGGAATAGGTTACACTACATTTAAAACTAGTTTTGGCACATTGATACTTTAGATTTTAGCGGGAAGCGTTAGATCTCCATCGCAAGGCTTTCTTCCTTGGCTTTTTGTAAACATGTGCCGTTTAATTTTTAATTAGACTTTCACAACGTTGAATGAAACCCCGATCGCTGTCACCGTCGATTTTTGAGTCGTATTAGGCGGTAATGTTCCGGTAGACTCAGATAGGAATCTGACTTTATACTGTGTGAGGGAAATTGTTCACCAGCATTTTTTTATTCTATTCTGTCAATAATGGGTGATACAACAAAATGAAGTTGTAATTCTTTATGCACTTGAACCAAACTAATCTATTTAAAATAAAATATTTACGAAGAATGGTTGAAAAATAAACACATCCATGTATAATGTTATAATTACAAATCGAATTAAATTAAACAAGAAAAATCCTAAAAAATCGATTATTGCTAATATATTCATCTCTGCTTTGCACAACAATTCACATTGCTGTACACATTTTTCGTTGTCAAGGTTTTAAAATTTATTCTGACTTTACCGGATAAAAATGAACAGATAAGATAACGTTTAGGTTTGCTGTTTCATAATTCAGAACAACAAAGTGGTTCTTGCGATAACGCTGCACTCACTATACGAACGCATCTAAATAAAAATATGAATTCCTTAAAAGTACCTAAATTGCAAAACATGTATTCGATTTTGAGGTATTGTGCACTTTATTCAAATTTTTTTACGTATATACAACAATATAATAATATATATACTATGCCTGACACATACGTATGTTTTTAACTGCCATATATCTAAGATACATAATGGCGATGGTCATACTGAGGTTAGAAATGTTTATCGAATGCAGTAATTATATGATCAATGAGCATTTCTTGGCGTTTTGTTTAATTCAACCCGAAAAAACTTCAAACAGTCAGCAGATCACGACAGAGATAAAATTTAATAAGATAAAAAATCGTTTTGTTTTAAGTCAAAGTTTTAGACGAACATGTTGTTTATGTAAATGAAATATGTATAACCACGCTGCGAATATACCCTTTTCAGCGTGAGAACATTGAACAAAAATTAAAAAAGATTATGTAGAGTGCTCTATTTCGGTATCTTTCAACACTACAACGTAACAATGTTATAGATCACAGCGAAATATTCTTGATAATCCGCGAAAAGTTTCTCGTATTATAAACCTACTTAGCATTGACATCTAACCAACCTTGTTGTGTGCAAATGTAGCTATGCTGTATAATTATTCTCGCAGAGTTTAGGCAGCACCAAGTTCATGCATCGTATAAATACAAACGCATTATTTTGACAAGCCAAGCCAATAGATTACGTCATTGTTGGCATAACAACAGCAACTTTAACTCATACGGGATCATAAGAATGTTTTTTTTTTTCTAAATTGTAGCCAGATATTCTTTGAACAAAATTTACAATTTTAAAATATATGATATGTACAACATATGAATTCAATACAAAGATAGCCCTAAAAATTTAAATATAAAATAATATACAATATTACTTCATTTAACGCCTATCATATTGATAATTTAAATGAGTATATTTTGAAAATAAATTATAAAATGATGCCAGTATTCATTCTTTCATTCATTCATATTCATTCAGTACACATTCCAAGATTGGATACTGCCTAACTACTATTCTTCTTCATCTACCTTAATTAATGTTAAATGGATACCTGTATGCACTGACGTAGCAAGAAACAGAACAGCACATTTCTCTACACTTAAGTCATCTGAATGTTTTTTTCTCGTATCATGTTGTAAACGGACTTTGGTAAGAGGGAATGTTACAGAATACAATTCGCGGAAAAGTGATTCAAGGACCTTTAAATCATTAAATACAGTAGATAAAAAGTTGGAGATATTATATTTCTGGGTGAATCGCATTGATTATGTTGTTAAATTTTTATATGGATGGAGCTTTATCTATTTATTTCTGGCTGTGTTATGGCCAACATGATTGATTCCAGTGAACGAAAGCAGACCTTAAAATCAAGGTGAGCAACAACTTAAAACTGAGTGAATACACAAGCAAAACAATTAACAAAATACAGGCCTTGAAGTTCAAAGAAAAAGACAATATAGGCGAAAAGAAAACAATAGGATCGATTAAACGCTTCCTGTATATTTACCCATGCTGAGGTGAATTAAATTGGCGTGAAATTGTAGGGTAAATTGCGTGACATTAAATTGAGGAAATTTTCCGGTGACCTAAGTGAGAAAAGTGTAAAAATTACTTGTTTTCTCCAGTTGATATTGTAATATCATTTTTCAAATACTGTATTATGCCTGGAAGTTATTGTAAGGTGATAAAGTAGGGTGGAAGTATGTAAAGTGATTAGGATGTTTGTTGGCAAAGTTTAATTGACGGCAGGATTCAATATAAATCATTGTGCTAGATGGTGTAATTACTGATGTAATAAAATACATTTTACAATTTTTTTTATAAAGTATCTCCTAATCATAATTCAACACTAAATAGACATCTTTCCACCCCTTCGTCAATTTGAGCCGCATTGTCAAGGAAAGTATCACGATCGGATGCGCTACTGAAAACAATTTATGTGCCGATCTTATCTGCTCTTGCTGTCTATCAGTTTGAAGTGCGTAATTGCTGCTGTTCCATTTTTAGAGGAGGGGAGGAGTCACGACCTACATTGCAAATGTGAATTTTGTGCGCTGGCATATGTCGACCACACAGTACAAAACGGAAAAATGCGGAAATCCAAAAAACAGAAGAGAGACGCGAAGCACTAAACGATTTATGTCACATCTATTCGATATAAGAGGGCATTGAGATACTTCACTGAGTTTTGTTATCTAGACTAGATTACAAACAAACCCTACTTATATTATTTTCCACTCCTCTCATGATACCGTCCGAGCCCTACCTCTCCCGTCATACTATGTCATTGCATAAAAATTCATTTATTTGCTGTGAACACAAATCGAGAACTTTTTACTAAAAAAAAATTTATACAGTCTTGAATAGTATTCTTTCTGTAGAGACTTTATTTTTTAATATTAGAAATACATCTATAAATCAATATATGAATAAATGCTACACCCTTGATACGTATTCTCGTGCAGTGAATTTATGATGGAATATTAACGTCCAAAGTCACATAAATGTCAAGGTGATTGAAAATCAACGATAGCTCTTATAGACCAATTTTGCAGAAAAATATATTGGAAAAATTTTCAAATCATATTTTTGAAAACGAATAACGAAGTTACATGAAAGATGCGTGGGAAAGTTACTCAGCTGGCTGAGAACTTGCAATTGGAAAGTTCACTCAATGTACGAAGTGCAAAATCACCATGTATATTTATTTATAAAAACGTGTCATTCTTACAAGATTGATAGTACATTTGTCATCGACATATGTGCAATGAGCATTATAATTATAACAATGGTTTGTATATGAATCACCGGTAACAGCATAAAACCACTTTGCAGCAATTAAACAATTTCCAGCTTTATTTTATGAATCATTTTGGATTCTGATGAAGCCGAGATAACCACGCGCGTCTACAAAATGGCCCGTCGTTAGAGACGTCAAAGCTCGTTGGGTTATTTGATGCATTTTATCTCTTTATACGGGTCCCGTCGACCTTCATTGAGACAAATATTTGAACGATTCTAAATTAATAATTCAAACGAAAAGAGTTGTGGCTCGCTCGACCCGCCGCGGTTATTTTATTGGAATTTATTGCACAGTTTAATACGCCGAAATTAGGTTAGGTTGCTGTAATTGTTGTTGCAAAAACGCAAGCTTATCTGCACTTCAAATGCACTTTACGGCGGCGAGCTAACATTATTTATTTGTTTCGTAATTCATTTCGTTTATTATTCATGTATTGTACAAAACGTTCGTATTTTCATTGTTTTAATCACGGATTATAATCCACAGATTAAAAATACACAGTACTGTTGAAAAAATTTCATTGTTTAGACTCAAAATTAAAACTTGATTTGCAGTTTGCGACACAACATAAATATAACTGTTTAATGACAATGTTAAAACTATATCATGAAAATAAAATATCATATGAAAAGTATACTTATTGGTTCAATGAGACACCAGAAACATTTCGTAAAAACGAGGCTTTACATAACATCGACCTTCATTGACAGAACCTTATATTTCATACCATCAGCTTTTTACGGAGGAGGTCATTTAGAATTTAGATGATGATTATGGCCGTGTAGATATCTATTTTCCTAACTATTGAGATTGAAACGAATATATGTAACAATTTGAGCAAACGTTTAACGCAATCAGGAAAAGATGTAACTATCTCTTATATGATGGCGATCTTGCATTTTAATATGATATTCACTTGAAAAACATAAATTGAACTGAGAACTTCCGGGATTCATGTATATTCCTTATGGATTCAGTCATATAACTTTAGCAATTCAATCCGCATTTTTGTTTTTATATTTTCCCTATTTTTGAATCTTTCTTTTGGTGACTTCATTCTTTGTTCTGCTGCTTACCCCAAAATCGGAATCCGCAACAATGTATTGATATACGACGTCATAATAAATTTCGCCCTGGAGTCAGCAATTAAGAGCGTTATTGATATTTAATATAAGTCAGTGAATAAATCGTGAAGTACTATTTTTAATTGAAAAATGTAAATTTTGAAAAGCCAAATCGTTTTGATAGGTATTTATTTAAAGTTGAAACTGTAAACTCCTTTATGGTTTTAAAGCATAATCCCAACCGAAAAAGCTACGCTCTCAAGAAAGTCGATGTACATTAAATCAGAAATGATTTGCTTGTCAGATGTCAGTGCAGTGCTTGAAATTATTTCAACTAAACCGCACTATTAATAGGATCTTGTAAAACAGACCTATATTTAAACAACTTTTTATACTGAGGTAACCATGCATATATATAATACATCCGCAAATCATCCTTGATTGTAAACATTATTTAGCCTGTGATAGAAAAACCACCGGAGTGCATACGTAATTTTCAGCTGTTTAGGCAATGAATTCATTTTATGTCTCCAACATAAATGATGTACTTGAAATCCGATAAAATCGAATTGTATTGGGTTTTAGGACAAGTTCTTTCGTTCAAATGGAATTGGGGAACGTAACTCAATTAAAAGAACAATTAGGAAAATTGAAACGAATTTTTCGGAACCAATAATCGTTGAGCAATTACTAACGCGATTAGCTCGTGTCCGATGCAAAGTAAATTCAGGAAGGTCCAAATTAGTTGGCATAAGACTTTCTATAGCGAGCATCATATAAGTAAATGGATAATATAAATACTTACTATACAGGAAGATATGTGTGAGTAGTTATTTTCAGGCAGATATAAATGAGGAAGGTCAAAACATTTGTGATTTCATAGCGATTTTGTGATGGGAAAGCTCAAGAATTTGTTTCAAATCAAAACCTTGGTGTCAAAAGCAATGTTTACGCGTTGGTGGGGATATAGGTAGTCTTAAAGGTAAAAGAATTTCTGTAATGTTTCAAATGAATGAGAATTTCAAAAACGTGAAACTCAAAAACTTGTTTTTGGATGTTTAAAAACCACTGGCGGCTGGTTGCTTATTGCAGTCTTATATTTGAATATTTTCACGTAAGAACGAATAATATTCACAGATTACTAGAGAGAGGAAAGGGATTGAGTCGGTTTAAGTACATGGCGAATCACTCCTCTCGTCCGACGATCAGTGCGAGTTGGGCATATGATTATTAGTTAACCAGTCAATTATACCAGATGAATGATCATGATGAAGGAAGCTATGAGTAAGTCACAGTCACAGTACGGTTCTTGATATCGATTTTATTCAGTTTATTGAGGGAGTTGATAAATTTTGCAAATATTTGCATCATCTGCATTTTTGTAAATTATCTTACAATTGAGTTTTAAATAAATAATGAAAGCGAATAAATTATAGGAAATGGAAGAACGAAAGTATTGAAATAAATTAAATTTATTTTGGAATTTAAAAAATTAAAAGCATTTAAATGCTTCAATTTTAAACTGTCATGCAAATATTGAACATACCTAACATCTAATTTTATTTAAACTGAGACAAAATATAACAACTCTCCTAAATATTTGAGCTAAGCTGTACTCGGTTTTGGAAACTGCTAAATTCCTAAAGGAAATTAAAAGTTTGTAATGAATTCTGACAGTACACAATTAATTGTAAGCTAGCAGAATATCACACAGGTTGCGCAGTGGAGGCTACATGTGCTATTGTATAACGTATTAATAGCTGCCGTTTTATTTTCGTTATATATTTGATATTTTATACAGGATACTGGACAAATGAGTTATACTCGGCTCATCAGACTTGAAAATAAAATCACGCATGCATCGAACGATTACAGCCGATCATCCGGCAATCAACTCACGTTTCGAACAATAATGCCCGCTGTTTTTGTGACTTACACCTTGGTATATTCGAATAATAATCACAAAAGATACAAATCCGTAGGTTCGTGCATCGCATGGCTGATAAAATGGCCCATTGACCCAGAGACTCTATTACGTTAGCCTAGGGCAGGGATGGCGAACCTTTTTTCTGAATGCGTTACACATATTTTTGTCACGAATAAAAAAAAAACCTACACTTTACATCCTATACTTATACTGGTTATAATTGCAACGTTACCGAAAGTTTACCCTTTTGTATGTCAAATTTTTTCAAGCGTATTTCTAAAAACGTAGTTTGGCCCCTTGAGGTATATGGACCTCCGGAAGAAACCGCTACAATAAAATTCGAAGGAGCTTCATTCTCAGTAGCTACATATCGGTATAAAGGAACTACTATAGAAGTTCACATGTGTTAGTCAGTGGTTGACCATTCCTGGCCTTATTCCTTTCTCAAGTCAAGGTGTGCGTGAATCGATAAGCGATCAGTTGCGATTATGATAGGCCAACTATCCACCCCTCCACGTTTTTACGCTAGTCTTTCCATATGTGTATGATGCAAGGATACTTTACCGATAGCAACGATAACTGTTCTAAATGATTCAAGTGTCTTATTGCACACCAACGCAAACCTACTTACTAGCTCAAATGCATGTGGTGATGTGTAGCAAGGCTCTTGACTAATTTATATAAATATTAATTGAATATTTACATACCTTCCAGTTTTTTGTCTTTGGCAAGTAGCGAATAGAATGTATCATAAGAATTGTTGAACATTGATGTTTTGTTGGGCTTCAGTGATGAGGCTTGCGAATCAGTAGACGTAACGGTGGTAGGTTCTGCTGATGTAGACAATGATTTGTTTAGTTTATCAAAATCATTAGAATGGCGCATTGGAGTTGATGTAACGAAACCTGACGGCAGATCGAATTTCGAATCTTCGTGTTTTGCATACTCGGAAAACAGTTGATTGGTGGAATGAAAAGTCTCCGAAAAATGCATATTGTCGCTCGAGTCGGGCGGGGATGCAAATGACATTTCTGAGATTGAATCACGCATTTGTTCATTTCTTGTTCCAAATGATCCTGCTATAACATCGTCCTGGTCGTCAATTTCGTCGCCTTCATCATCAACTGTTATGTCGTCTTCAAATACTTCTCGATCGCCATCATCATCGTCGACAATGCCCGAAAAAACAGACGACATGTCGCCGTAAGATAGTCCATTGTAAATCGAACGAGTATTCTCGGCATTCTCGTCTGCAGATGACGCCATTTTGATTTTTGAGTCGCTGTTCCCGTCGGTACCCGTCAAGGATATGTTTCGCTCTCCTGTGCTTCAGAATATTCGCTCGTTTCAAATATTTAATTCTGTATTTCGACAGTGGTCGAATAGTCCGACGACTTACTTACTACCTGTTACGAGATATCTTCTTATTGAATTTAAAATATATCCATTTAAACAAACAATTAGTTGAGAAATCGTTGTTTCACTTTTCAAGTGACAGAAGGTAGCAGGGCAAATTTGTTAGAGAAGATTAGCCGTGTCACACGCTGCATGAACTGCACAAAACATACATTTGACTAACTCTAACTACTAAATCATTATTAATATCAATGCTAAATGAATAAAAAGATTTTTATAATGTTAAATTCGATAATCTTAAATTCAACGCCTTGAGTCATGACTGACGGTAGCTATGACTGTCTGAAGCCCTGGTGTACATGAAACCCCCAGTAAATGGTCAGGCGGAGTCAAATTAAACATTGGTTAGGACCAAAGACACGGATTATAGAGTAACTAACTATCTCTGTTCATGAACACACTTTCGCACGTAAAATACTCCCGAAGCTTCAATTTTTTGTCATAGCTGTTCTTCTTATTTTATTTTTATTATATTCCATCAGGGTCGTGATATATTGAAACAAATGTGATCCCATCGAGTTGTCATATAATGTTAATATTTTAGAGTCAATATTAATACAATTTTAGCCAAAGCTTATTTTTCCAATGGTTTAGGGAATGAAATACTATCACAGGATAATTATCGAAGGTTTCTTCAACAAGATCTAAGCATGAGTAGTGAGTGCCCTGATGGCGTGTGCAAAATGTGGATCATACTACTATATATCCAATTGAACAAATAATTTCAAACTAGAAGAAAATACAACATTGCTAGATTTTTTAGTATTCATGTATTGTCACCCGTCGCTGGCCTTTGGTCTCTGATTACAGTTAGATACGAGTCTGTCTTGCATTTGGGAAATTACTTCGAAAGTTTCTTTTGATATGTGTTTACATTAAGATGCGAAACAAGCGATAAACTTTGACTTGAAAGTCCACGAGAGACAACCATGATCATATTACGGTTTGCGGTCACTAATCCAAGGATTTCGACAATAGATTTTAGTTTTTGCAAAGAATTGAACTTTTGGTCGGAACTCGAGAATGGTGAAGATAAATTTTATCTGCCGCGGGAAATACGGCAACGCTTATTTGCTAATTTGCATGCATAATTACGATTAGAGAATTTGTGTAATACAGTACTGTAATTGAAATTGTATCTGATTACCATTTATATAATGTAGCGATGTTAATGACTTTATTAAAAAGCATATCGAAAAGTTAAGATACCGGTACTTCATAGCCGTTTTGAAAATGAAGTATACTATATACGAGATGGATATACTTTAACGATAGCAGAACATTCATTTGTCATTCTGTCTTTATTGCCTCCTCGACTGCTCTCTTTGCAGAAATTTGCATATTGAAAACTTGACATTATACCCTTGCCTACAAAGTTTATTCTGTTCTATATTACAGTCTTGTCCCATTTTAATTATTATTTATTTATATGTCTATATAGTGTTTGCTTGACTACCCACCCGACTCCCTGTGCCTATCGCTGATTTCCTAATTTTCAGTAGCCAGCAATGGTTACAGAGAATACAGTCATAAAATTCAGGATTATATGTATATAACCGAGATAACATGCTTTAAAAAGAGATAAAATAGCTTGTTTACAAGTATCAAAGAATATATATTGCAAGCAAATTATCAAATTTAGGAAAACTATTCCCGTATTTGAACGGATGATGATTGGTTATCAATGAAAAAAGGTTTAATTTTTTTTGTTATGAGTTGTAGAGTATACATCGGAGTGGACCTTGACCGCGAATTGTGTATACGAATTCTTTAGCGTTGGCTGTGTTCTATTAACGACCAGCCATTTAATTCGTCTGTTTATATGCCATACCATTAACTAACATGTTATCAACTAGTCATCGACAAAATTTACCTCGCCTTGGTTGAGCTTCCTCTATTGCTATATAAATACCCATCGACATTGGCACCTACACGTATATGCACTTAACACGTATTCCAACAACGAAGACACGACAAGTACACAAAGCCAATGACAAGAAACATGGCTGGCGAATCCGAATAGACGATCTGAGGGAATTTCAGAAGCAAAAAATTCATTTTTGTCGCGACTTTTTTGTCCCAGGTATCGATTACAGTCACTGTTCAATCAGACGTTCGCTGCGGCGACGCGAGATTGAAAATGATTCGGTGTCAAATAGAAAAATGTTGCATTAGGATTCAACTAAGATGACGAAAAACTCCCATCTAGCCCCCCGTCTGACGTGATCTGAACTGGAAGGAGTATATAAAAGGTCGTATCCTACATATTTTATCACAATTCATGTAATTTATTGTTCAGAATATTGATTCATTTCGAAGGTTTCGTTTGCCATAAGAAAAGTTATTAGAGAAACCCCATCCATTTTTGGCTTTATGGAATCCGAACAATTATATATATTTTACTCTGCAATGCTGTTAACGCCGTAATAAACTAACACGGATCTGTATCAAACCGTTGACTATAGGCGAATAAAATCCCGGAGAAAGATAAATCACTTGCGTCGAATCGTTGGAAACAATAAAAATCATCAAAGTATGTCAATCTTGATACAAACTATTGTTTTACATTGTTTACTTACGATGCAGTTTTAAAGAAAGATTTGCTCCAAAGTTAACTGATACCAAATCTTTATCTAAATAATTTCAAAACTCATAAATAACAATACAATTTATATACCACTACCCCGGAATATCGCAAGTTCAATAAAATCATTTTAAACGAATACTCATTTACATTGTGATTTATTTTCCACATTGAGGATTGTTCTCAACTTCCCTGTAGAATTTATCACTATGAGCAGACGTATATAAAAAATCTTCAGTTATGTCACAAAAAGATATTTACTATCACCTATGCTGATATAATCATATTTTGTACAATTTTGTCAGTTTGCTACATGTTTTATCCAATAAATTTTCATTTCATTATTTTAGTATTGTCCCCAGAGACTTTTTGTCGCTACCAATGCGATATAATTTTGATAGTTTGCCACAAAAACTGTGATAGCTAGAAAACACGATCAAGACTTGCATAAAAACCCACAAAGTTTTTAACTGTAATATCCGTTTGGGGCAAGCGGGTCAAACTCGTCATATATTCTTAGCGACTGATACGCCGCAGTAATCTAATTAAAACCGATTTTTATTTGTGGCAACTTTGGCTTATTTTAAATCCTAGCAAATAATATATTTTCGGTTTCAGTTTTGACTTTTAGATGGAAATATTTTTAACTTCCACTTAACGGATCGCATTGTGACAAAGATATGCCAATTTGTTGCTAATCTAATTAAGAATGCCGTTAGAATTTAGTTTAATCCACATTTTTTTTAAACTACTAGTTCAAAACTTAATATTTGAAAAGGATTTAAAGAAAGTTATTTTATTCGTCTAAATATTACGACATATTTGATGATTTGGCCACATTTTGTGCAATTAAGAATATTTAATATTAGGTAGAAGAAGTGATTTATCTAATATCAAATAATTCTGAACCTCACATCCCTAAACACCACGCTTTGATGAAAACAAAGTTATTTTTAGGTAATAAACGAATTATGTATGATATTCTTATGTTTGAATAATTCCAATATTGAATTTTGCTTAGAACATATAACTTAGCAGTCATTCCCAGTTGAAAGTAAAATCAACTGATGAACAATGTAGTGTCAGACCGAAAAATTTATCGATTAAAATAAAATATGAAGAATTAAAACTAGAATGCTTTTTTACAATTGAAAGATTATGAGATAATCCTCGAATAAGAGTTTTTGTGTTGCAACAGGATTAAATCAAATCTCTTGTAAGTGTTAAGATGTAAAAGTAACTTTCCAAACATGTGGTATGGGACAGAATTGTTTCACATGTTACAAAACTATAATAAATAATATATATATGTAGTAATGCTATATATACTATTACGAACTTCTACGCAATATAATCGACAAAGCCTTATAATTAGGTCTCAATATTTATAAATAAATGTAAATAGGCGAGCTTTTGAAAGTATATTAGTTTTTTATCGAAGCTTGGACAATTTGGGTGTCATTGTGTCATATTGTCAATTTTCAGTTACGTATGTACAACAGGTGAAGCGTGTAGTCGGACCTCGTCCTACTATCTCAAATTTTGAAAAATCGAGCCTGTCTTGATACTGGTAACAGGCTGTATACTACCAATTAAAATATATGGCATTAGTGTAAACTCCTAGTTATCATAAAAATGGACATGTTTTCGTACTAATTTCACAAAGGAGTAATTTGCCAGTTTTTTATTCTTATACAATACGATGAAGTAACATTTAAATGTATTAAAAATTCGAAGCCATCGTCAAAAGATTGGTCAAACATGTCACATAATTATAAGCAAATAATATAGCAGCTAAATATGAATCTTTTGGAGTCGTAAATAGTGAACATCGTATTGAACTATAGAAAAAATATGTCCTTGTCCGTTCAGAATGTTACTTTAGCATCATCCATAAAAGCATTTCGTTCGATATAACAAGCATTTAAGATACATTAGCTTTGACTTTACACCTTAACTGTCAGGAAACAATAGCAAGGTCGATGTTTTTCTGCCCGAAATTTAATTAACCACGGATCGGACGACTAAATAGAAAATCCCCCGCCGCGGGCTATTAGAATACACGGCAAGCGGTCGATCTAACGTTTGTAAAACAACAGCTTAAACACAGCATGATATAATATTTATCGGTCTGGGCTTAATGTTTTGCTTTACTAATAATGCGTCAAGTTTAAATAAACAATAAATACACTTGAATTTGTATCCTACTCTTTTTCTACAGTGCATTAGACCTAGCTTGAATTCTTAGCTTGAACTAAACGTTGGTGACCAATATATATATAAGGTCGTATATTTTATTGTTCTTTACTAGACTTTGTGCAACAATATATTGAATGCATCTCGTGCATGTAACTACTTACTCTTGGTTATACCTTACTATTTTTTTTTCTATCCCATTTACAATGCTTTCGCACCTTACTCCACGTTATAATCTCCTGCTATATTATCCAAACAAGAAGGATATACTTCTCTAGATTTCCAACACGCGCAAAATTATAGACAAAACATCGGTACAAATTTAGGAAATGTTGCCTAAAATATTTATGAATTCTCAACTTCAAAGAATTATAATGTAGTCTCACACGCTTTTTGTCTCACATATCAGTTGTAAATAGCCGGTGTTCTTCCATTGACTGCCTAGGAGAGCTATCATCTGATCTCCTGCTTCGGTGTAAAATTTCTCTGTCACTGACACTTGAATACTTTTCCTATTGGATAAAAATGGCTTCGGCGTGGGATGTGTGAAAATCCCTAGCTCAACTAAACCAAATGATGCTTCAAGATTAAACTTATTTCTCTGCGAACTTGAAGGACAAAAAAAGCATCGCCATTTTTGAACGTACCTCAACGTCAACTGCGATAAAACGTCGCCATATGTGCAGTCGGTCAATCTCTACTCTTTCAAGAGCAACGCCATATGCTTTACCACGTTGGGTAGTCGACCGTACGTAAATCGCCTGCGTTGCAGCGATTCCAATTGAGTGACCTCTTTGTTATTATATAGTTTGTACATTGGGTATACTAACAATACCAATAAAATAGTGAAAACTAACTAACTTGGAGAAACTGCGCAATAAATGTTTATCATTTTTGATTGAAACATTTGAGCCGTAGTATTTTTACGATTGTCTTACTAAGTAATATGCAACCGAATCAACATAACACGTAACAGAAGCCTATCATTGCAAGAGATTATATTTTTTAGGTTTTTATTCACAATTAAAATAACGTTATTACAGATAGATTAGTCCGCTCCTTCGGAATGAAGACATTGAGTGGACAAAAGAAATGTATTCCAACTGTCTGTCATGCAAGAAAAATAAAGACAATGACATTTTGGAAAATAAAACCGCAATTGTAGCGGGTATTCCCTCTAAATAAGCGGCTTTGTAGAGGTAACCACAGGTCTGGGGAAACGAGTCGACATTATCGCAGTATTTGGTGTCAAGAGTTTCCTATTCGGTCGTGACCGCACTTAGCATTTCCTGGAACTTTTAATATCCAGGTAATTGCGTGAGGCATTTGCAGAAAACTCTTATGATCTAAACTGATTAAAAATTCAGTATATGTGCTGGTTAAACATGATATAAAACAACATAACAGCAAAATAACCTGCGTGTATATATGCGCCATAATCCACAACAGATCATGCAAGGGGGTACAATAAAATATGTTTTTATATGTATTTAATAGATGACGATGGATGATTAGAACTATATTGCAATGCTTTATATTGCCTGTATGTATCATATGAATAATTTCGTTTTTTTAACAGTGTCTGTTGGTATTACAAAACGATGGCGACAAAAAGCATTTTCCGGGTTATTATAAAACATTTATGACAACACGCGCTTCTACGTCGGATGTTATAGTTTAAGAATTATAGAACTTCTTACTCTTTTTTAATGCACGAGGGTAGATAAACCGCAGATTATCTCTGTAAAGTGACACCAATTGTCCACTGCACATTGGGATATCCTGTTATAAGTATACAAACAACACGTTAAGTATGTATGAGGGGATGGATCAGGACAACACAGAAAACTGATTGATAGTGTTTCAACCTTGATTATCAACTAAAATAAAGATGTTGCCAAAGAATATATAAAAAATAAGGCCGCCCAGAAAATAATCCGACCTTTTTGAAATGATAGTATCTCAAACGTATCCGTGTTCACTTGTTTAGATCCCAGGTTGAGACGAAAGTGTTCAACAATTTATAAAACAAACAAAGAAGTTAGAAGTAGGGATGTATATATGGTTCCAAACAGCATTATATATATGTATATTTTCATAATTCAATTTGTAATGAATAATAATGATTATGGTCCAAATTACCTATTCGACAACTCCTCCGGGTAATTCTATTTTTTAGTCTCCAGAAATGTCAGAATTTTCTAAACCACTGCTTAATGTGCATTATTGGCCATGCTCCTTTGATATAAGCAGTCCGTAATAATACACCTTAATCTCAGTCGCGGATTATACTTTCTTTAAGATTTTTCCCACAGGACCTAGCAAGCCCAAAAGAAAGTGTGTCCAAGTGACCGATCGATTTTTCCTTGATTACGGTAAAATACAATCGATAATGTTGATTGTGCGTGAAAGCGCTTAGCAAGTGGATTAGAGCGGTTGCCGGCATAACGTATTCAGCAAACAATCCTTTACTTCCGTAAATATAACAATGAATGGGAGGAAAGAACTAGAGTTATTATAATGTGATTGAACAATTCTTAGTTGAGAAATTCACAAGCAAAGTTTGACTTCGCAGCAACTGTTTGCCACAACTTTATATTGGATTTGACACGCCCAGAAAAGTTTTTTATGAATACTATTGAAAAATTTGAGCAGGTATGTTTGATTACGTAAACCATCATTCACGTTTTGATTCTTGCGTTAACCTCAAGGCCATTGTGACTGCGCTATTAACATGATTCTTTATGTTTATAAAAGTATATAACTTACTTCCGATTTGTAGAGAAAATTGAAGGCTGGTTGAAACCTTCTTCACAAACTATTATTAACTGTTTTTTAAGTAGTATTTGATTTTGTTTGCGAATGTCGCCATAGAGTGACACGTTTTGCTGTCAAAGTATCCCGAACCGACCAAATTTCATCATGAATATTTTGTAGCTAAATGAAGGAATTTTAATATGTATACGTCTAATTTATATTCAAGCATAAAATTTGCGAAAAAAACCTCAATTTTCAATTCAATTCAGTTACATCTTCATCTTATGCAATGATCTTTCTCACACTCCAAACAGACAGCAGACGGAACGAGGGACGTATGTTGCATACGATGATTCATCCACCAAATATATTCAAAAGACGTCCCGAAATTTGATTGAAAACGAGACTTTGAGTCATGTCAGCATCATCAAAACAGTTTCAATTACGTACACTCAAGCTTGTTTTTATTTAGAATATTTATATGAGACTAGTATGTCTATCTCAATATACTTAAACATGAGTATTTATCTATTTTTTATATTGTATGGTTTGACATTTCGTGTTTTCAGTATTAAAAAAAATTTTTGGAGTTCGACGATTGATAATGCCATGTAATGTGATGTACACACATGACCATGTTTGAATACTTTTTGAATCGAAATTCGAACTTGTGCGTTTTTCTTTTGTTTGTCGAATCAATTTCACGGGAGTTTACAAGAAACTCGTTATGTATTTAATGAAATTCACACCACAAACAATCAGGTGCCCATCGATTTTTCTTATCGATGTATTGACAGAACTGAAGCTCATGGGGACATTTTCCCACGAGACAAATATGACCCAAAATGTTTGGTCGAATCGATAAACACGTATTGTAGCGTATATTTCTGATCGCTAGATGGCTGTCACGAGGGATAGCATCTGTCGGAACAATGGTTGTTCAAAAACGCCAACCTGGAACATTTTCCTTATTATAAATTGTTTTAGAAGGCACATTTGCATCAATTACAAGATAATTTGAAACATTTTAATGCAGTGTATTATTCCATTCCCCTAAATAAGTCAGTATTCGGCAATAGGTTATCGTATGGTAGTTTAATTACAGCGTCCGAATGGAAAAATCGATTCCATTTTGTCATGAATTTGTGTATGCATATACATTTGAAGATCTGGCTGTAGTAGAAAAGTACCGACTGTAGTTGTAAAATACTAATTACAAAAAATAAAAGACAACAATGTGAACTACAAAATTATTATTTTTGTATCGTAGAAACAGTCTTGAGGGAGATGTAATTTTTGTATACGTTTGCGGTTTCGCCTTAACAAAAATTAATCTAAAATGCCAACTCATATTGAATTAAAGTTCGGAAATGATGCTACAGATAATTACCTTGAAATACAATGAGATTATACAGCCAGAGGGAAAATCCGTGTGATATTCAAGTTTCTCAAACAATAAGGTGAATCCTAGATGAAGTTCTCACAGTTTTTTGGGGAAGTCAATCATTTTTGGTGCCATTACTTTGGAATAATTCATTTTCCGATCATTCACGGTCGTTGTGGCGAGTGTTCATCATCTTCTTACGTCAATCATATGTCAAATTGTGGTTTTCTAATTGCAACTTGAAAATTAACTTCTGTCGCGTCAAGGTCACAACACCAAATTCCATGGCTTGGAAAATATATAACATTCATTTCCACAAAAGCAAAAAAGGAGAGAAAATAAGAAAAACTTTCATAGAAAATTCCAGATGACTATAACGATATGGAAGTCCACTGGTATTGGTGTGTTTCACATCGCTTCACCATCTCCGCCATTTTTCATGGTTGTTTCCTTCTGATTGTATGGATATGGAATACCCCCATAAGTCCGTTCATAATATTCGTCTACTCTACATCTACTGATGATTGCATGCATTGGAATTTCCCCTCTGCTTTTGATGGATTTGTTTTTGATTAAATCAAAAATTTCTTTATATATTCAAAGATATAATGATATCTTTCTTTACTGTATATATTGTAAAATGCTACGGAATGATAAACGAAATATACCAAACAATCATTTCTATTGTACTTTTAGTCATATTTAGCTGGTCGTAACGTTGGTCTGGCTTCACGAACCAAATACAAATATTATGCAATTAAATACAAGAGTATTACTTTGCCGCATTTATATCGAATAAAAAACCAGCACATACTACCTTATATAATTTGAGAAATTTTACACTCAACCATCATCCAACCTATGTTTGTGGACGTTGTAGATAATTGTATTAGCTTATCTGCTTTTGTAAAACAAAGCCGGTTGAAAACATATAAATCATCTGTTTATGAGACTTGATGCGGTTCAAAAAGAGGGTGCGTCTATTCCAAGTTAATTCAAAACAGTATAAAAAAGTTCTGTGCGCGCTATAGCTATAAGTCGTACATCGTTTGTTTTTATTACAGTTCTTAAAGATTTTGAAACTTTTAAATTACAATTCTCAAATGTATTAAAGTTTTATGCAGCGATTCGATAATGTCGAGACATTGATTTCAGGCATTGTTAACTTGAAAATTTTTAGTTCGGTATGTATGTGTGTCATAGCTGGTAGAGAACAGGTTGGCGTCAACGAGAACCTAAAATCGCAGGGAATGCGGATTTTCCATTCCATCACGAAATGTAATGCGCTGGTGGTATACAACGTTATCCAAGTACAATTTAACACATTTCATTTTTAAAACCAAATAAATGCCACATGCCTAAATCACTCTTCCTCAGACCTATTTGTTTGCACAATATTCACATAAATTACCGTTAATTCCAAAATATGATTGTGTAAATTAGTGTAAGTGACTGTAAAAATTCCTGTAATGTAGACGAGAAAGTTTTGCATGATTTATCCCATGTAGCAAGCTGGATTCCTAAAGCATTTTTGATTTTTCCTGATTGGCATACCAATAAATTGATATTCTTCCGATTGCGCTTAGATATTACATTAAATATTTCTCTAAACTACATGTTCATGCCCTGGCGGAAAGGTTTGTCACCTACACGCATCTATTCCGTGCTCGATGGGCAACGTTACCGCTCTAATTGTGTTCCGAATGACTCCTAAATCAGGAATTTCAAGCTCGCAAACTCAACGACTTTTATTTTATCTTGAAAATAACGAAGTAGCAAATATTGGAAGTTAATTAATTGCATTATGAAAAATATAACATCGCAATGAAACACTACAACATTTTTCAAAAACATGTGATGCATACACTATACTCGTGAATCAACAAGATCGGCGTACAGTGTAAAACTTCTTATTCTTGCAAAGTATTGAACTACATTCAAGAAATTGTAGGTTGTTTCAATCAGATGTTACAGGAAGCATTTTGCCCTTATTTCATGAAATTTAATTTGTTATCGATCAATATACTACATGGACTATAGTTGTCATACGTCCGGGTATGTGCAGTTTTGAACATTGAATGTAGCGTCCGAGAGGAAACAACACATATTCAAGTAGCTTGAAATAGAAGTTGTGCGTTGCTGTTTTAATTAGGTGTTTTACTGACAAGAATCGCCTAAGCCAGGGGTGTGAAAACTGCTGCCCGCGGGTCAAAACCTGTAACAAATACATGTTAGGATTAGATTTCAGCATAATAAATAGAAAAGATACACACGGAAAGAAGAAAGAACAGAAAAATACCGAATGAATAAAAACTACGAAAGGTATGTTTGTTTACCTTTAGCGTTGGCTGACTACACTAGGCTAAATGAAGACCGCGGAGAGTGGGAGGGCAACGGTCGGACGAGGCGGCAAGAGTTGACAGCAGCGAGAGTGCGCACACGACTGCCTTCGATTACGACTAAAAAATAAAATAATTGTAAAATGTCTTAAATCAAAACGTGGAAGGCGGTGCTTGGGTATATGCGACATATTCGGTATTCGCCTAAACATGAAGAACGATTTTCGAAGGCCTCAATATTAATATTGAAATCGAATTGGAAATCCCTTACTCAAGCGCCTGTAAGATTGTTAAGTTTTCGGATTTTGTCGTTTTGTATGTAGAAAATCTTACGTTAGCCGAAGCAATATTTTTACGAAAAGAATTTTTGTAAGTTGGATTTTCCGTATCCAGAGCTTTTCGTAGGTAGAGTTTCTAGGTGCGACTCGCGGCTTTACCCAGTTACTTGTATCTGGCCCTCCTGTAATAGAGGTTGCACATCGCTGGCCTAAGCAGTACTCTTTTGTTATTCTGAGATTTAAACTCTAGGTCTTTATGGTTCTAACTTTTAGTTAGAACATAAAATAATTTGATTTCGACGCGAATACCCCTATGATGGAACCATAGACATCTCTTATGGCCAAGCTTCATTTGGCATTAGATAACGCTTTTTCTGTAAATGATAGCCTGAATTTTAAAAGGCAGAGAGTGTTCAGAATTATTTCTCAATAATATGGTACTCGTAATCACCTGTTAACTGATGTCAGTTCTTAATATTTATGTGTCTATATCAGATTACGGTTAATCTATTAATATCAAACAGACCATTGTTATTTATTTATATTTAGATCTTCCAAGAATATATCAACATAGCAACAACGTTGAGGTTTTTGGATAAATAAATGAAATCAGTTTGTAAGCCAAGATAATGATTTCTTTTTATACAACTACAGTATGTCCATTACTGTTAAGCTTCCCTAGCGGTGTCGTTATGGTTATTCGAGTTTCTCCTCGTCCTGAAATGCTTTTAGTGGTAGCATGTTAACATTTTATAGGTCATTTAAATATGATGAAAAATAAACTAATGATTGATTTGTATTGAATTCGATCTTACTACGTTTTTCAATTTTGTTGCGCATAACCTTCAGATTTAACTTCAGTAGATTCTCGTTTTTGCTATTCAAACTCCGTTCAGTCTCAGTTTTTTCCTCCTCCTCATTCATGAGAAAATTATTTAGTTAGCTATCTCTTGCTCGAACTGATGACAAGCATGTAATTGAGACGACTTGTCGGCTTTCCTCTTCTTGCAATGTTTTCTAAACTGACTGATAGTAGTTTCTGCTCTTCGAATCCGATTCTATATCGGAATATTGCTACATTCCTGATAGCTTTGATTTTAACTCACGCGCGCCCGTGTAGACAAACGTTGTGGATCAGGTTGAAAAATTCTCTGGAAGTGGGAAAACTTTCGTCATCGCTTGATACAGTTATTTATATTTATCTGGAAATTAGTTTTTCGTAAAACTTTAATTGAGAGAACCAATTTTTGACAAAATATTATTTAATACTTTTTCCATAAGTGCACTTTCTTTCTGATGGTGAGCGAGGTGCCATAGCAGCACGTTCACAATACTAATAATACAATTAGTGAAAACACAATGCCAACCCGCAGAGATTCATCTGCTGGATTGCAATGAAAAATCTGCTTCGTCTGAAGTCTATTGAAATGTAGCAAGTTTGCGTCATCGTGCGCTTGTAAAGTAACGATTTGAATTCTAGCCCTTCTCGCATACGTGCACCAAAATTTTCGTTAAACGGTTTTCGTACAAGTCGGTTCCAATTTTTTTCTATTAATGTGAGCTGATGCTTTTCTTTTAAACTTCGTGTTGTTTTGGTGGTTACATCAAACCTACATGACGGAAGTACTTAAAAAAAATAAATACCAATTTGGAATAAAAATTTCCGACAATCTACATCCTGGCCTTAGTTCGATCCCCTGGTGTCATAAATTTCTGTTTACGACCAATTTCATATCTCCCATTTCTGTCGAATGTGGTGGATCCATATTTGACTAAATAGCGATAAGCCCACCTAAAAGACTTGACATGCTGGGATCACATTGCAGGACACACGTTGAACCCTAGCAATCCAAGAAGTAGACTACTTTGCGTATACCAAGCTTGCTTGATACCCGAGATTACAATGCGATGATGTGATGATAACAGGTTAACGAGTTGGGAATGTGATAATCTGAAAAAGCGACGAGTAAACGGAAAATTACGTAGTCGGGTCCCCGCCAGGTATATGCCACTTGAAATGAGCCAAAGATAACATGTAGGTAAACATTATACTCATAACTACTAACTACTCATAGCTACTATGCCTATAGGCATAAAATGAGAATCTTGTCCATCCGAATAGTCTCGAGACGATGACAACCTGAAAAAAAGTAGCAAAAGAGTAGAAAAAAGATTGATTCAGAGGCACTAAAAATGAATATTTTGTGAAGCACATGCTCGAGTTGCTATCAATCTACTACGAATGTCTACGCTGAGACGATGCATGTTCTTGACTGAATATTTTTGACTCACGGACAAACATTCTTCGACGGCAAAAAATGATGTCAACAGTAAAGTTACGTAAACATTTGTCTCGCAATAAGCCCAGGGATGTGCATCAGTCGGAACTAAAAAGTTCTAAAATCGCTTGTCTAGCAAACCACAAAGTTTGATATCTTCTGACCGAGTTCGATGATATAGGAAGAGGTTGTGATGCTTACCATCGTAAAAAAACTACTCCTACTAGTGATGGAATGTGAAAATGGCCGGATTAATCACTGTTGATAAAAATTTAAGTATATATATATACATAATGATGAAAGTAGTCGGCTTGTCTTCCTATGTCCTATTGGATTGTGGGACTTCAGTTCGTAATGCATGTTTCCCCGAGCATCGACTTCCTTGCTGACCTGAGCAACACTAGCTAATCAGCAATTAGTCAATCGTGACCGTTACAATTGAAATATTAGCAGCGTTTTACTCAGACAGGTTTTCATGTATGGTGGTGAACATAAGATCGTTTTCGCGGTTTTGCATGCTAATTAAAAAAATTAGTAGTATTTCCGAAATTTGTATATGGCTGAAAACCTAATGTTCATTTAGTTTCAGTTTAGTTGCACTGCCGTTGGGTTATGGCTCCGATTTTCCATCTTGGCCAAACCAATCGATAATGCATTGTGAAAAGCATCTTTGTGAAATGTATTTTTTTCCTCCTATTTACATGAAGTAAAATGATCTTTTACTAATTTTTGGCGTTTTCGACGTTGTGATTCGTTTCTTCCATTTGAAGTTATTTACCACTAGTTGTGCTTTGCGCCCGGATAGGTATGATAGCTTGCGATATTTTATAAAATTATTGAGCTCCGATAAATTGCACTAGGCAGGAGTTGGACAACGTAGGTGTATTCGCGAGTAAATTGAAGAAACTATATAACACTACTCCTAGGACTATTTTTGTTTGAACGGAGCGTCGTTTTTTGGACGAAAAAGAAATCTAGAAAATCTTCATTCACTCAACTTGGATGTATGTGTTTCACGATCGTGGGAAGAATTATCACCAACCCTATTTATCATCAAATTCAAACCATGGAAACTATCAGACACAACTATTAGAAAAAAAACTACTTGCATTTCAATATATCAACCACCTACCATTAAAATGATTATAAGTGAATACTGAGAATTCCCATACATATCTCGTTTTGTCTACACAAAACTGTCTGCTTTTGTTTTAGCATAATTGAAGATTGATCTGTTGATCAATTTATAATTTATGATTGAAGGGGCAACGAATTGGCAAATTTTGCCCGAATGTGGCGATTTGCCAGTCATTTTAATGGGTTTACAGACACAGTAACTAGAAATGTGACAAAAAAGCGACTTTGGTTATATGAAACCCAGTATTTATACTGTCAAATTCTTAGATTAGATTAAATTCAACCACATTTTAGCTACCCGTATCAGAGTTACGATTTAATATCTTTTCTAGCATAAGACAAATGAGCAACAGTATGACCTTTTATTAATTAAAAATTAAGATATAGAACTATATATCTGAATATTGTTGTCGCCTGGAACACTCTAAATGACATATTGATTTATTAACAAGGAACGAATTTATAGTCAAACCAAGCTTGAACCAATCATAAGCTGTTACTTTTATCTTCACATGCATGCTAAAGAAACATAGCAGCAAGCAAGAAAATGACTGTATTTCATATTCATTATTAGATAATAAAATTGAATATTAAGAATCCTGAAGATATGGACAAAATATGGCGAAACAAGTCCGACTTTTGTTTATTTTGTTACTTTTGTTTATATAAACACTTATGTTGAATAGCATATCAAACCTAAATTTTCTTTCTTATACGTATATTACGGCACGACAAACAAAAAAACACAAGAAAAGCATATTTAAAGCATTGAACATATAATAAAAGCGCAGTAGAGGCAATACGTTGGGTAGCACATTCAATCTTCTTATACCAATCCCTTCTATAGTGTATATAGCCATTGTCGATCCTAAACGGCCTAAAAAATCCTCTAAGTGCAAATTCATCTCCTTTTTGGCCTACTGTCTTTCGACGACTTTCGATTTTTATGACCTGGGTTTCTATGCCTATTATCGTTTGAGGTCTCTTTCCTTGCTTCACGTGACCTTGGTCGACGATCTCGATTATCATCCGTGCGCTTTCGGGATTCAGAATTTCTTTTTCGTTTATCCTTGCTGCTTTTTTGCTCAGATGATGCATGTTGTCTGTTGTTAGAACAATTTCCCTTCGTTAACTTGTTTGACTGTCTTTTATCTGGTAATCTATTTCGTCTGTGCCCTTCGCGATGAGCAGCTACTTTTTCATTTGTGTTGGTTACTCCCGTATGTTTATGACGGGTATGTGTGGGTGGCGCAGTGTATGCAGGGGATGGCTCGTGAACGATCGGGATTGCTTTTTGAGTATATGACTGAAATCCTGAAAAGGTAGAAGCATAATGAGTGCTAATGCATACTATCCAGACTATAAAATTAAAGTGGACAATGATAGAAAACAGTCATTCTAAATTACGGCTATAGTACGTCAGAGTGGGTGTTTCATAGAATCTCATTCGAATCTAAATAAGAAAATACCACTAACATAGGTCCAACATACTTTCTTTATGTCCCGTTTAGCACACAATAGGCCTATATGTATATAATTAAGGCTTTTACCAAGTCCTCAAAATTGTTTTCGTTAGGTATTAGCCTAAGTTATTCACAAATACCTTGCATGTTACGAGCATCTTCTGCTTCTTGTTCTGCCCTCTTTTTCTCTTTATTTGATCTATAATAGCTTAATTTAGCAACAACAACAGATATAATTGCAATAGCTACGATCCCGCCTACGATGATTCCTACGATCGCCTCTGTTCCCATTGAATCTTCTTTGTCTTCTGGACGAATTCGTGTGGGCACTCTCGCTGGTTAGAAGAAAACGGGTGTTTGTTCAAAAATAGCAAAAATAAACTATTTTCATGGCCAGCGACTATATTTTCACATCCTAGTTTAAAAGTATAATATACGCGTTTTACAGATGTCTTTTACTGAATCGGTACAAACATAGAGAATGTAAACTCATGATTCGATAAACGGTTAAAACAGGCGGTATAACTAGGTATCGTACTATTTGGCTTCGCCCAATCTCAATCTGATGCATATTTGTTACGATAATTTGAGTCGAACAGTTGCAGTATATTTTATAAATAGTATTAGTTGTTTGAAAAATGCAACAATTCACACTCACGAGGTATGTAAGGACGTACAGCAGGAGGGTAGTTCCAAGGTCCATTTGAGTTTGACATCACGCGGTCTTTCTCTTTTGGCGTCTTATTTTTAGGCTCTGGTAATGAGGAATTTCAATTTTAGGCAAGACGTATAATAAACAAAATACATGGAATTTTATATTTATAGATTCCAATATGAAAATACTTTTTTATTGGAAGTACTATATTATTATACCTTTTGGCTTGGAAGGTGGCTTTTTTGTCGTTGGTAATTTTTCTGCATTATTGGTATTTATCTTCTGTGTTGGTTTGTATCTGGACGGTTTTGTTCTGACGGTACTGGAATAAATTTGAGAAAAATGAAGGAAATACCATTTAAAATCTGGAAAATAAATAAATTTACTCTTCAAACCATCGAAGATTTAGACAAGTATGAAAACCTGAAGATAAGCTTTCGTCGTCATCGAAGTAGGTTTGATGCAATTTAATATACACCACGGCTGGGGGTATGAAAAAGACAGGGCTAATCAGCGGTAATTGTAATCACTCATTTGGTGGTTTTAACTATACTGTTATTGCCGATTTCACAAAAATAACAAAACTCAAAGAAAGATGATGTTTACTTACGGCGAGTATTCCAAAAACATTCCGTTACTCCATTCTGGCGGTCTTACTGAAAAACATCGAATTTACTACAAGAGACGTAGTATTATACCACTCATAAATGAGTGAGAAGAGTTCTGGAGATTTCAGGAAATTGGATGGGGAAGTGGAAACTTGGCAGTGAAATCATAAATTATTAGATTAGTGCTTGATATATATTCTTGGCTAGTAATCGCAATGCAATCACATTTAGATTGTATATACATGATATCCCCAAAAACGAAATCCATAAATTTCCTAATTACTTCTACGAAAATAAAGTGAATTATTTAATTTTTTCTACATTTGAACCTTACTGAGTGTAATGCTCTTTGTAAGACTTCCTTCGGATGTTGCTATTAATATGACCTGACAAGAGAAAGTGAGCCTCTGCAGAAAACCAAGTCAGTGATTGACAATTTTGCACAACGGATGCAAGTCTGTTTCTAATGCCAAAGAGGTAAATTGGAACATATTCTAGAGAGAACATAACTTTTGTATACAGAGCGTCCTAGATTTATTTTGTGTATAATCATACACAAACAGAAGTTCAAGCGCAAACAAAACGAAATTTTATTTTTACATTTTTCTAGAGGTAATTAAAAAATTTATATTCTTTTGGAGGTCACCCTGTACATTAACATTATAATTCGTTTCTATCTCTGAAATATTTTATCCTAAATAAATATTTGCAATGTACTTATTGTTGTCCTTAACAACATTACTCTCCGGTCATTACTTGCACAAGATAGATATAATTATGAAAAAATGATTCCAAACAGAGTAGTGGCAAAATGACGATTCATATAGCTTTCTTCTCCCTTTACTCCCTTACGTGATATTCACAAGATTGCTCAGAAAACACAATACTTACAACCAGGAGATGTTGCTTGTACCGTTTCCGTGTATACCATCTGGAATCCTTTATATTCCTTCCCATTTGTAGGATGTGGGGACTGCAACTCGACAATTAAAAGATTTCCTAAATCAAAATAGGGGATCAATCAATATTAATCGCACCTAACCGTGTCAAAATATGGAACCGGTGGCGTAAACACAATGAGAGCACGATTACACTTTAATTCACCATTGGATATAATATCAGCTATCAGGCAGTCGATATGGTTGTCATGGCCCAACTATTGCAACGGAAAGAGCGACGGGCACGGCAATCTTCGCTTTATGTAAGATCTAATCCGATTTACGCACAGAATACGCCAACCATCCTATAGTTTGGGTGGTTTTATGTTTATGGTATATTATCTTGTGTGCGATATTAGTGAGTAAATTTGTCCATGGCCATATTTACCGATAATTATATTCATCAGTAAAATTAACTTCAACTGCTTAAAAACCAGGTTTGGCCGACGCAAATTGTGTTTAGCATAAACTTATGTATCATCATTCAAACGTAGTACCTGCTGACACAATATTCGGAAGTCCATCATATCCACAGAAAGGGCCAACTGAAAGTCCTGTCAGTGGAGACCGTATAATAAGTCGCTGTGATACACAATCGTCTCCAATATGTCCAATAAGGTGCATATTACGAAAATCCAATAAAATACGCCTGCCCGGCATTGTCCGTATTCTATAAATGCATATTTTGAAATGGAAATCAGTAAGCGTCATTTGTGTCATCTCGTGTTCAACGGGGAAAAAGGGTAAATCACTTCCATGAAAACAATGAAAACCTCGGAAACGTTAAAAAGTCGTCAAAGAACCACTTTATTTCATGCAAATTAAAAAACCTAAATAAATACAAATTCATTTCACAAACGGGGCCAAGCCTCAAAACCCAAAGGTATCATATTCACGCATAATATCGTCTCGCTTATAAGAAATGCATTTTCATAAGTTTCGAAAAAAATTTGAAAAAAAAGAAACTGAAAGAATGTATATGAAGGCTTTGACTTTTAAGATTTTAATCAGTTAAAAATTAATAAAATACGTAAAAAATAAGAAGTCTTACTCCCAACTGCAAAATAGATCAGCAGGAAAAGCCTTGGGATAATTAGGAGTTACAATTGATTGCTGGAACTGCGTAGCTGATAATCGGGTTGGTCTACATGTCGAATCGGAGTGCGTGGTGTTCGGTTCCCTGCTGCAGCATCTGTCTAAATCTGGAAAAAAGGAAATTACGCTTTAGTAAAGGTTGAAATAAGTTTTAATAAATGTTTGTCGAATTCACAAGACTGTAAAATATCATTCCAATTTTGTTTGAGTTGCATCGGTTTATTTTTACGAATGTTTCATGAATTCTATTGCTGCAGTTAGTCTTCGACTGACTCCATTCAAAATGGGAAGATAAAATAATTGCTCTTATCAAATTAGAAGATACTGTATATTAAAACATTATGATTCTTTTTTTATACACATTTGGCGATCTTTGATCGTGAAAAAATAGCAGCAATACATCTCGATGAATTCTGGCAATGTAAACATGGGAACAAATTCAAGAATAGAACAACTCACCCGTCGAAGTATCAAATTGACCGGCGGCTCGCAATACATGGTAACTGAAAACGATCAAGCACAATACAACATTACTTTCCGCAATTACCAACTGCATCTTAGTTTACTGTCTCGTAAAACATATCGATAATATCCGTTACTGCGGCAAGATCACTAATACCAATTCAAAGTATATAAGTTACGTTGAACTTATTTCTAACGCCCCGGGCGACTCACTCAAACAGGTCTGTCAAAACGCCAGAGAGAAACGTCACTAACCACGATGATTTCCAGTCGACCAAACAAATTACACAACGGAAAAACGGAATAAATATGGGGGACTACAATTGTTGTAATAAAGGCGGTTGATTCGGGACCGTATATCACATTTTGCAGAAATTTATGTCGGTGTGTTAGAAATTTATTAGACGGAATATGTAACAGGATTATTGATATGTATTTACTTACGTAGGATTGTGGTTGTAAATATATATTATGTTTAAAAAGTGGTGCATTTTGATTTTTGAAACTATCACATATTTTATGTAATAATGTGAACTAAGACAACGGTTCAGATCGTTCCAAAATCACGGATTTGTTCAGCGAAACCTTCGAATGTTTATTTGAAGTCGATTTCGTGTCAAATTGATATCTCGCCCAATAGGAACCCATGATTTAGTTTAGGGAATCAGAGAAATAAATTCGTTATAAACCTGTTTTCAGATCGAATGCAGTGATAATCATCAGAAATACATGTTTGGGTCAGCAATCCCGATGATTAAATGCCAACTTATTATGGGGTCTGAGCTACTGAACATAACGGCGTGAATTCCTTTTTCATTAACTTTACTCTGCGTTTGACCCTGATGATTTGTATATAAGAAAATTTAACATTAAAAAACATTATTTCTCTGGGATGTTTCACGCATCCACGCTGAATTATACTCAAAACAAGAAGTCGCATCGACAAAGTGTAGGAAATCAGGATCATTTGGTAGTGAAAATATGTCTAGAATAATATTAAACCACGTGTGATATGTTGTTGCTTAGCTGCAACACTCTACTCGGCTGCCACAATCTCTGGTCCAACACAGGTATACATCCAAGACTGACTGAATCACGTGTTATTGTCTCATCTTTTTGGATTCCCTTTATATTTCACACAAACATATATGACAATAAACTAATAAAACGCTACTAAGTCCGTGTGACTGCCGAGGATACAATTGAGAAATACCCAAATACGTCTCAAATATCAAAACGAGAATATCGGTTCGAGACCGAAGACTTATCGATCGAAAGTTAGGGGATCCCCCAAAACAGCGCTCTTACTCCATAGTGACACCTTGTGTCCCATCACTAATTATTAATAACTCGCTAATTATCCGACATAATTCATCCAAAATCAATAGGCTTCTGGTACGACATATGATGAATGCCCATGCAAAATCTGGAGCAGATTCAATCTCGCTTCCGTGAGATATCGCGTGCATCTAACAGACAGACAAACAATCAAACAGACAGACAAATACCTATCAGCATACTTACCGATTAAAATCGATAAGTAATGAGCTGCCATAAGTTAATGATACACTCTATGGATTTTATTTTTACCGAAAGCTGCACAATCCAAGACCTAAATTATGGTTTCTCAAACTTTCTGTTCATTGGTACCCTTCGAAAAATTTATAGATCGCTCGCGTGCCGCCAGGAATTTTATTATGTTTTTGGCTGCTAAGCTCAACTCGGTCTGATGCACAGCTTATTTTCTGCAGTTAGGCAACCCATTATATTTTTTCTAAACTTGTTAAAAACTTTAAAATTTATTATTTCAGTTTAATATGGAAATTTGCGTGATTAGCACAGTCCCATGTAAACTGTGTTAAGGTGTTTTGAGCTGTGCTCTGTGACTTAGTTCCAGTCACACAACCATATTGATGGAAACAACAACAATGCGTGAATAGCGGTTTCGGAATCCTTGCACATAGCATAGTAAACCACAAATTTCTTAGACTTCTCTCACATCGCATTCAAAGCCATCATGTTGAAGTTACATCAGTTCCTCTCACGTATAGCCTATGTTCCAGTCTGCCGTGCCCGAGCGTTCGGGGCGAAAGGATTCTCCTAAGATATGCAACCTCGACAAGACTCAGCAAATATCCGTCTATTTCTTTTTCCAACTTCTTAAGATGTTTAGTGACCAATTCCGAAAGAACCTTGTGGTCTCTCTCAAATTGGGGGTTTTGAACAAACGTGAAATTGCTTCTGGAGCAAATATTCCCCTTCCACAACTAAAATTTCGTCAGAAATGCTTTAACTCTAGATATGGGCACACAAACTGTTAGGTATTTTTGTTTTTGAAGACTCTTGTTTAGCGTATTTGGATCATCAAAAATTTCAACAAGGCAGGAAAGAAATGAAAGAAAATAAAAATTTCCTCCAGAAAATTACAAGCTCTTCACACTTGTTGAATTGTTGAAAAAAACTACAATTTTTTTTACCAAGCCCTAGATTTTTACACGTTTACTAACATTTCTTCTGGACAACCGCACAGTGATTCCCCCCCCCCCCCCCCTATAGGGGGTGAACACCCCCCCCTAAAATTTCAAACACCCCCCCCCCCCCCTAATTTTGAGGTGCGATTCCACACTGAGAGGTTCTAAACCGCAGTCTGCGTCCAATTACGGCCCGCGTGACAATTTAAAATGGCCCGCCGAACTTGAGTGAAATAGTTTAACCCTTCATGTGGTACCTTTTGAGTTTTAGATACCGTCTATTGTTACATCATTATCACAGTTTAAGCACGTTTATTTCGTAACAATTGAATTATTCCGGTATCTTATGTATACGTATGGGTATTAGGATTACACACTGCAGTATTTTAGATATTAGCCGTATATTAAGAAAGCTTAAAGATGTCACAAAACGAAAACGAGAATATCGGTTGGAAACCGAAGACTTATCGATCGATAGTTAGGGGATCCCCCAAAACAGAAACTGCAGTTTCGATTCATCCGCTCTTGTAACTTGCGCACTGCGCATCGCACACACACACTCGGCGGGTTTCAAAATTCTCTCGCTTTACAAAAATCTAAATCACTATATCAATAATTGATTGATAACTCGCTAATTATACGACATAATTCGCCCAAAATCAATAGGCTTCTGGTCTATAAGATGAATGCACATGCAAAATCTGGAGCAGATTCAATCTCGCTTTCGTGAGATATCGCGTGCATCTAACAGACACACACACAGACAGACAGACAGACATACAGACAAATACCTATCAATATACTTACCGATCTTAAGATCGATAAGTAACTAGGCACTGAAAACAGACGTTTTTTAGATGAATGACAGCGTTTTTATTTCTTTATTGAAAAGAATCAAACTTCAGCGATTTGTCTTCTTGCCAACAAAATATTTCAGTTCTGAAGGAATACAACATTATGCGACATTATGATCAGTTGACGAGCTTATTCCAAAATTTAATTCATACAAAAGTCAAACAAACATGTTCAAAAAAATTAGAAATGTGTAACAAAACAAGCCACAAGTAGCCATTCATACGATGCCAGATGAGCAAGTAACTTCATTAGTCACTATCAGTTGCAAATTACTTGTTGAAACGTAGTAGTATATATTTACGGTTGTCCCCGGGTATTCTATCAGCTAAATATTATAATTATTGATTTCATCACATAACAAACTGCGATGCTAGGTGTATCTAAAATCAAGCTTAGAGCCTATTTTGGTGCCTATTTCTCAAAATTTCCTCAGGACGCTTGAGCGCGCCCTGAACCCCAGCCGTGTCGTCCCGCACTTTTCCTCGCTCCCCTTTTTTGGCCCTACAATTACATTCTGCTGTGGATTTTGGCTCGCGTCAATCAACTTGGGGGCCCCCATGTAGCCTACATCGTTTCTAAATACATACCATTTTTTTAAGAATACAAATAGCCTAGTTTTATCTCTAACAGCAAATTATTTACCACCCCCTAAATTTTGAAACACCCCCCCTAAAAAGAAAACCTGGGGAACATACTGCAACCGCAATCGATTGGCAGGACAACCGGTGCTCTGTGGATGTTATTTTCGAAATGGCGGAGAGACGTGAACGTTAATTAATGAGCGGGGATGACAGTATTTGCTTCCTATAGTCTCTGTAACTACAGTTCTCGGATCTTTTGTACAAATCCCCCGCCACCGCGCAAAAACATTCTTAATTATCCAGTTAGGAATGCAGATTGCGCTAAAAATTTACTGGATAATTACTAATTTTAAAACGTGGCGGGGTTGTTTTTCTCAAATCTCACATTTCTGCATTAGTGGCGAGGGCTTTGTACAAAATATCAAGATTCTTGTAGCAATCAGTCAGCTGTTTTGTTTTGCGTGCTGTGAATGCACAATAGGTTTTTAAACTGCAATTGTGGACTCCAAATCACAGTCAAAGTTTCATTTGGGTTAAAATGTGACTTTCTAAAGAGTTGTTTCTAAACGCAGGTCTTCCAAATAATTATTAACATCAGATGATAAAAATATTTTAGGGCAGATAAGTAAGTTAAAACAAGAGAGCTATGCTCAAATATATGGACACGTAGCGCCACCCAATGGCAATAATTTTGATGACGTCATAGCGAAAAAAAAAGTAATAGCCTTCTGGAGAAAAATTTTATCTTTAACCACTGAAAATTTCAAAGCAATTGGTTCAGTATTCGAAGAGAAAAGCGACTTTTTAAAAACGTGTCAAAGAACAAGAACAACATAATATTGAAACGATCGTTATGTCCACTACGTGTCCAAAAAGAATATCTTTATACTTAATCTAAAGAACCCCTTGAAAAGTCCAAAATACCCCCTGGGGTACATTCAGTAGTGGGATTCAGCCGGTTCTATAGAACCGTCTCGTGGAAATTTATTAGATCATCGAACCGGTTAGCATTACTGAAAAAAACATGACTTTTTGTAACAGAACCGGCTGAAAAATATGACTTATGTATGGATGGAACCGACTGACAAAAAATTTTAATCCCACCACTGGGTACATGTAGGCTACCCTAGTTTGGGAACCCCTGATCTAAATCATGTCATGCGATATCGCACCCATTTGTTCTTAACCGTAGGTTCGCGTCAGTCTTCCTGCCGTCCGTCAAATATATTCCAATTTTATACATCAATTGCAAAATGCATACACCAATATTGGTCAGAGGTCCCACGCCCTTTTCAAGCCTGGATGTTTTGATAATTCTATGATATCACAACGGCGAACATTAGAACGGAGGAGTTAGAGAGCACACAGTAGAGTAGACAGTACTTGCCTTGTCAAATTTTAATCGATGATTGAGCTTTCTTGCGATACCGCGTTGATTTCTAAGCATAAAGACCTGCCAATGTCACAGTTTTGGATGCCTCTTAAAAAAGTAATGAAGCCATTAAATTGCTGCCGATTTTTTGTATAACTTATCCATCCGTTTAATTAACACGTATGATATAAAAAAGGAAGCAGCAAATTTCTCATTGAATTGTCTGCTTTTGAATTGCATACTAATGTCGTAATTTCAATCGCTTGATTGTATTTTAGATATTTCGGGTTGATTTTGAAGGTTCGCCTGTCCGAAAAATTAGTTTTAAAAATTTTACCGGTCCGCAAACTAAAAAGGGCCGAGAACCACTGGAAATTGCCTTATTTTACGGGGATTCCATATCATATAAAATTTCAGACCGACTGAGGTAAAGTTTTTTTTAACCCAGCACGCCTCAGGGCCTCCACTTTGGCTACATTCATTGGAAACACGATATGACCTTTTGGGCACAAAATCAGCCCAAGACTCACTATACTTTGTGTTATTTCGTGCGATCCTGGAGAACTTATATTCAAAAGCAAAATGAGGTTAATAATAAAATATATAATCATAGTACCATCATGGCATAACAACATTTCCTCAGGAAAATATGAAAGCAACAAATGGAATTTTTAATATAAATTCACAAAACAAATTGACAGAAAAGCACTTTCAAAAATACAGATTCTGAAATTATATGAAATTACAGAGATTTGGAAAAAATGAGGCAGAGTTAAATTGGACAGTGTGATAGAAATTGCAAAATCTTAAAAGTCAAAGGTCAATATAAACCATAAGCAAATTAATAAAAATGTAATGAATGGCAGCAAAGCTAATACCCAATCAGGATTGCACAAAATGGGCATGAGGCATTAAGGAATACAAGCAGCTACGCCACTGACCATATAAAGTAAGAGTTCCATGGAGGAGATCAATATTATGCAGTAAGCAATGAGCATTCCACATAATCACCGGTACCTTACAGTTTACTTTACTCCACTGACCATGTTGATGTACTCAATTTATGTTGTACTGATATAAACAATTTTAAACCAGGCAGCAGGTTGAGGTTTACCAGATCATTTTTTCAAATTTCATCATCAGAATCAAATTTGGTTAGCATTCCATCCCATGATATGTTTTACGCATAGTAAATTATAACAGCCAATAAACATCAATGAATAACTTTTTTCGAATATATGCTGACTGGAGACAATATAAAAAACAAGAGAGCAATGCTCCAATATATGGACACGTTAATCAGTCCTTACCTTTGACGCTACCGGTACCTATGAGCTGTATATGCCATTCCCCGTTAAAAAAAACAGGAATTTTGTTACAGACCACAGGCGTTCGATGACCCTGTGATCAAAAGAACAAGAAGAAGAGTGCTAGCATAAAAACGACTTTTTAGGTTTTCCACTAGGTGTCCAAAAAGAAAGGAAACGATACATAGGTCCACTTCGTGTCCAATGATAAAAAATAAAATAAATAGCCTTCTGGCAAAAAAATAAATCTATAACCACTGAAAATTGAAAAGCAATTGGTCCAGTAATCAAAGAGAAAAGCGACTTTTTCATAACAGGTCAAAGAACAACAACCTTATTTTGAAACGATCCATAGGTCCCAATCAACGCGAATGTGCTAAAAACTGCATGTTTTATGCAGAGTTCTGCATAAAAAATGATGGAAAGAACTTCAGCGTACGACTGTACGAGTCAAATGAATAAGAATAACATAAAAAATCGAACTACGCCATGAAAATGATATTAGATTTCAAGATTCAAAATCCAGAACTCAGTTTAAGTAAATTTCACAAATGCTTGGTTTAGGATAATATATCTTTGTGAATGAATTCTATGGTAAAAAATACCATAAGAATAAACACTGTGGGCTGTGGCATAGATAATTTAGTGTAGTGTATAATTTGTATAGTGTATACTGTATACCATACTAAAAACAGAATACAAAGCATTAAGAATGTATAAGCTTGATCAGCTAGACCAGAGGCATAATTAAACCTTTATATCCCACAAATGCAATGGGTTCAGCATAACATTCCATTGCGATTCAATTACATGGTAAAGAATCACACAAGGCAAGACATTGGAGCAGGGTTGTCCAAAACGAATCGAATATTCGAATGTATTCGAATATCAAAGTATTCGAATACCTTTTCGGCTGATTTTCGAATAATTCCGAATAGTAGCCACTTTTCGCCGTAAACGTGGTGTTTCGTTTTACGGGAATCTTCAAACGACTTTTTACGCTGTCTCACGTATTGTAATGACGATGAAATAGAATCGGCATTTTGATTGTTTATATCCTGTGCGACCGTACGTCGCATAGTGTTGCGACATATTTGCACGTTTGCGCGGGTGGACATTGTCGACATTCGTCTACGAGGCTTTTAATTTACAAATTCATTTCCATTACGTCAAAAATTCGTCTAACGAGTCGCTTTTCTAGGCGGGGTGGGGGCGTCTAATTGTGAAAGTATGTTTATTTTATTTCTATGTGGCCTGCTTATTATTCGCATGAGTCTTCTCAAACATGATTTGTGTAACCTTATATTTGGGTCTTAGGGTCTGCCAATCATGATATTTAATCGCAGGCCGGTTATCGTTACTTTAAAAGAGAAACACGGCCACCGAGATAAGTGATTTGTGACCCTTTCGTTTTGCCGATTCAGCAGAACACGACAGGGACAGGAAAACACAGCTGTGAAATTACCCGTGGACGTACAGTGTAGTACTTATCACATTTCAAAATTATTTCAACATTCGGGTTAATAGGTTGTCCAAAATGGTTGCCGCTTTACAACTTAAATTTACCGCTCAATTGTTAAATATAGTTGAATGATCTGGTTCTAAACATATAAAATTATTAGCGCATATTAGGATAACTGAACAACAGGGACACAATTTTTTTACCCGTCTTATTGGAGGCCTATATGGAAAAACCCCTTTTTTGAGTGCTAAAAATAGACATCGTCCTATTTGCCATGTGGACTTATTAGCCGGGAAATACGGTATTTATAGCCGTAATTGTTACGTATCCAATAAATTGTCACAAGTTGGAAAAACAAGTCGATTTATTAGAAAATAATTTCTGGCAAATAATTTTGATAACGATAGTTAAAAGTATCGATCCTTTACCAAGATGATTTTTGTTGCGCAAAATAATCCAATCCATGACTGGTAACAGCATTTATTAAAATGTCATGCTGTATTAATTTAATTCTGTTCAACGTAACTCATGGTTGTGTGGTGAACTGACGGATATTATTAAATATTGATTCCTATTTTCATATTGATAAAATAATGAAAGTATTAATACTAAATACCACGGGTATTTGTGGACATGAAATATGTAGTAAACTGCCCAATTATAATTAATTTCTGATTCGTATTTACAAAATAATAAAACTATAATTCTAAAATGCAACGGCGATCTGTGGCCTTAAAATGTGTGGTAAACTGCCCGATTTACCAACGTTTGAGTTATGATAATAGAATTAAATTAACACGGTAAGGCGTTTCAAATAGAGGTAAACTCGCGATTAATATTAATTTTTGATTCCTATTTTCGTATTTACAAAATACAACGGCGATCTGTGAACTTAGAATGTGTGATAAACTACCCGATTATAAATAGTTTTTGATTCCTATTTATAAAATAATGAAAGTATTATTACTCAAACATACAACGGCGATCTGCGGACTTAAAATGTGTGGTAAAGTTCCCGAATATAATTAATTTTTGATTCGCATTTTTGTACTCCCAAAAAAAATTGTCACAAGTCAGAAAAATAACTCATACTTTATCCCGCTTATCGGCAAATAATTTGGATAATGGTTGGTGTTTAATTAAAAGTATGGGTGTTTTACTAGGATGATTTTGTGTTTAATTCTGTTAACATGACTCATGGTATGTGAAATATATACTGCAATATTCTGCAAATATGAAATGCCTGGTAATATAACTAGGTTGTAACTTGTAGATAGCAGTTATTCCATTGCTTATTGCATGGAAATTCCTACATACATTTAGATAAGCTTCAATTAGTGGATTTTATATTCGAAGTATTCGAAATTTCATATTCGAAAAAAATAATTTCGAATGTATTCGAAATAGTGAACTATTCGGTATTGGCCATCCCTGCATTGGAGCATAGCTAATGTAAACACATGGATTGCATTTTATTGGTACAAAAAGCTCCAAAACTGTAATGATTAAGTGGGATAGGTCATATCATTTTTAAATGAAGAATGTTTTTTTCCTCTTGAAGTATTCCCTGAATCTTGTTTCAGTATAATTAATGTAATCAAAATCTATATTAGAATACCTGGCTTGCACCAATCCCCACATGGCCCATATAAAAAGCGCTGCGAGAGCAAATTTATTAACCTGAACATAAAATTTTTCTACATCTTCATCCGTTACCTCAATATCTGCATTATTCCAATGTTTCAGATAAGTTCTAATCCAGTCAAGTTGTAAATGCCGGTCAGGATAGAAGGAATAATCCATATTATCAACACCAGCAAACTCACAAAAATGATTTGCTATATCAAACGCTTGAAAATTCTTCCCAGTATATTCAAAATCAATAAAATGTAGACTATTTTTCAGATTGTTGAATACTATATTATTGACAAGAAGATCATTATGACAATACACAATTGGAGATTTGAGCTCAAACAAATGCTCTCTCAAAGTTGAAAATTCTTTACGCAATTCAGTTTCTTTGGGCCCATTATATCCAACCAATTCTTTGCCAGGTGGAGCTCCATCAGAAAATGCTAGGTGCAAAAATTTGTCACAAAGCTTGAATACAGCAGGAGATTGGTTGCTGCTACTATCTTTTAATTGTATCTTATGAAACCTGACCATTTCTCTTGTAATTAAATTATATATTTCAGGCTTTCTTAAATCTTCTCTGGATAAGGTATCACCCTCTATGAAATCATAGCAAAGACCATTGTCAAATATACAATGCAGCATTGGTCCACAACCAGCACCATGCAATATTTCAAAATTCTCTATTTCAGACTGCCTGTCAGTAAACATATCAGTCATGTTTCCATTTATTCGAATAAGAATGACATTTGTGTTGTCATGTATGAATCCAAGCATTTTGTTGCTGATGCCATCATTAAATACTTTGATTTTTATATTTTCTCTCTTCCATTCTGGTCTTATGAGTTGTAAAATTTGCATTGAACCCTCAACATAGTTGTCCAAATCAATTGATATATATGCTCTCACAGGTTTAACAGAGGAAGACATGGCACCCTGCTGCCCTGTAGTATAACTGAATGAAGTAAGCTAATACAAAAGAAGATTTAGTTCGTCAGTGTCAGAGGGTCCAGGCTGTTTTCTGGGGTCTGGTGTAGCTTAGTACCACATGCAGACATAATTTCTAGAATAGGATTTACATATTTATCCCGGGGAAAAACGATAGGATGGCTTAACCATATACCGGTAGCGAACCACGGCCTCTCGTCCGGTTATCATTCCATGTCGGGCATGGGAGTCTAGTGTAGTTTCGTACCTAACGTACTTCTAGTGGGTGTAGCATAACAATTTTTTGATATGTCAATCCTGACCCCCATCTGACTACGCCATCCAAAATTAAAACACTACGATATCACAATCACGTTATAAAGCTTGCCAAATATACGCACGATCGATCGAAATGGCATTGGAGCCGACGATAAGGAACTGACTGACGTTATCGATCTCTCTACTATTGGAATCGCTGCGAATGCGACGAGAAAACGAGAGAAATAACTGTTCGATTTCGGGTGATCGTTTGCACGTCTTGGATGGCAGTTCGTAAAGTTTGAAGGGCTCTATTACGTCACTGTGACGTCGTAATGACGTAATTTTTGGATGGTGTAGTCAGGTGGGGGTTAGGATTGATACGTTAAAAAATTGTCATGCTACGCCCACTAGAAGTATGTTAGGTACGAAACTACATGAGACCCGCGGCGATCTGCTATGACAGTATCAAAGTGACTCTTGACAGTACGAGGTGACTATTACACTTATAGTCACTTTGGGACAGTATAATAAGTATAAGTGTAAGTTTATTTCGACTCCATAATCAGCAATAGACGATAAAAAAATAGATAAAAACAAAAGTAAAAGTAACTGATTATAGAATGGGGAAAGCGAACAAAACCTAGAGTAAGGTTTGAAACGTACAGATTTTAGATGGAAAGGTATTGATAAAAGAAGTAGTACGTGTTCGCTCACCAAAAAGTAAAAAAAAAAAATAATTAAGGCACACACAATCATCGAGACATGATACAGTCGGAAGCGAAAAAAGCGAGACGTAAAAGTAAAAAGGAAGGAAAATATACAAACAAATAAAAAAAAAATGAATAAATTCTTTTGCCACACCAAATTAATAATTTTATGAGGATTGCCAAATTGGATACCGAATTAGTCAACAAGAGTAATGTATTGTGGATAGAAAAGTATTCCTCAAAAGATATCGTCAAGCTGATTATAATTGGAGTCACCTAATGCCAAATTGCCCAATCAGAATTGCCAAGTTGGATGTATGAAGAGGGGGGCTAGACCTGCTTCACTCATCAAATAGAAGCCACAACAAGCCAAATAACGTCCAAATTATTTTAAATACTATTAATCAATAACAGTACCGGTAATCAAAATTAAAATCAATTAGGGCAGTATGATACAGAGGTAGGAAAATTGGTTAAGGGAATATATATGGTGTTTAAGGTTTAAGTAAGGTTTCTAGGGTCATGGATTATAGGCAAGTAACTTTAATTGAGGTTGTTGATCACTGCAGTCAGTTCAAATTCATCACGGATGATTCATCAGTCTGCAAGTTTTGTTGATGTATACACCTTTCATGTTGACATAGATAGCATAGTACTATGATAGTATGATCATAGTCTAATGAATATAGTTCGCCCACGGCTGGTTCGCTGCGCATGAATGATGCGTTACTACGTCACGAGTTTCCTATATTTTGTAGCTCATGGAAGACGATTTCCGTTTTAATTCATTTGCGTATTTGGAATGGTTTTGTTGGTTGATATAAATGAAAAGATATACTGAGGCATTAGGATAAAGTAGGGGTTCGTGGCATCTGCCAGTCATCTCTGCTTCGGTACCATAAGTTATCAAGGTGGAGTATGGGCAGAGTAATTCTATAATAATAATAATAATCTTTATTTTGATTTCCCCCAAAAAACATACACATAACAAATAATGAACACATAAAACAAACACACAGAATAATGGAAAATCGGGAAAACAGGCAAAACCTCGAGTAGGGTTTAAAACACGTATAAATACATGTGCCTGTTCACCCATGATATTACACTCACAAACATATTACAAAAAAAAAGATAAAAACACGAACGTGTTATCGTTCCAGCGTTCGGGCGTCTGACTTGTGTTACAAACAAAATGCAGGTGCGGTAGTGTTACATCGAGAATCGCATTCACTTGATTTTTGTATTGACTTAAACATTGCGTCTGTTTAACTTGTGTAGTAATTTATTTGTTATTGTTGACGCCGTAATTTCCCTTGATTGACAGTGTGCTTCTACGCACTTTGTTACGAAACAATTGAGAGAGTCTTCGTGGCAATTGCTTGCCCAGACATGTCTCGCTTAGACATGGATAGTTTCGGTAATTTGCTTTAGATAGCGCTTTACTTTTGCAGAGAATGGCGCTCGTTTCGTTGTAATTTGTAAATAAGTTAAACTTGTTCAGCGACCTTGGCTTTCTGTTTTGACTGTAGGACGATTAAATAATGTAGATTATGGCTGCCCACATAGACCTAGTTAAGGATATTTTATGAGCATTTTGTGATTGATTTTACAGTTATAGTTTATTTAATTGATTTGTTCGGATTTCATTGACGAATGATTTCATGTTCAACTTATGATAATTTAAGCCTGGAATAGCAGACAAATTCGGTATGTTATAATTTGTAACTCTTTCTGATTTGAAGACTGCAAGTTATTCAATAGTAATTTGGTTCGACTTAATAATTAACTATGTTTGATAATTGTGTTCATAAATTTGAGTAGGCTTTCTAAGGGCCGAATTGTGTATGATTATTGATTTATTGCAAGTATTTTGTATTGATTTGTTTTTACGTTTGTATTAAGATAACCGTGTCAACTGTATACTTCGAGTTGTGTGATTTTCTGGATTGAGGATACAAACTTGGGGCTTGAAAGACCGCGTTATTGAACTGTTAATAAATATCTAGTGTGCAGTCGGTGTCGTCCAGGTCACAAAGAACGGCTGTTACATTAAAGTTATCGAATTTCCGCAAATGAAGTTATCAAATTTATGCAAATAAAGTCATCTGATTTGCATAACAAAAGTATCGTCGAATGCCGGCAGGAGTTCGGTAAATCGTCAAAATTGAAGAAATCATCCTAGTGTTGAACATTTAAACTTTTGTGTTGCATGTTTGATGAGCACTGTAATTGTACATTATGGATGCGCAATCTGTTTCGAAATCAAATTTAGAAGAGTTACGTGCTCGTATAAAGGAATTATATCAAGATGCTGAGAGACTTATGTCAGACTACAAAAATCGAGATTTGTTGAAATTGAAAAGTGCTGACATTGACAAACGGTTCACCGAGTATTCAAATGCTCATGAAATTCATGTGAGTACTTTACGTTCTGAAGAAGATCGAAGAAATGTCAGTGAATTTTTCCAGTGTGAACTGCGCGAGTTTCAAGAATTTAATGTGCACTTACGTGATTGGTTCAAAAAGAGTGACGCTGATGGTCATAAATCATCGACACATAGCCCTAAAGCACGTTCTATAATTTCTGGGAAAAGTTCCCGTCGTTCGTGTGCCAGTTCAAGTTCGAGTACTAAACGTACAGAAGCCATTGCCATCAGAGAACTTGCTCATGCTAGTATTTGGCAGCAAGTAGAAAAAGATGCCGCAAAAAAGCGAGAACATGATGCTAAAATGGCAGCGGAGAAAATGAAATTAGATGCCCAACTTGAAGCCGAAAGACTAGAGCAAGAAGCACAAAAGCTGAAACGCGATGCTGAAATAAGAGCTATACAAATTGAAGAAGATGCTCAAAGTGGAACAAAGCGTTTGGAATTGAAGCATGCATATGAATCAGCCTGTATAGCAGCCGATGTATGGGAAAATGCTTCTCAGGGAGGCGAAGGTATGTCATTATATGAAAATATGTCTCGTTCACATTCACCTAATCAAAACCAAGAAGTATCAGTGAATGAAATAGGAGTGCCGGTATCGAAGCCTCCTGATGTGAGACCTAAATTGCCAGCATCAGATTTGTTATCACAATCTCGAGTCAGAATAGAAAATCCTGTACTAAATGTTAGAAGACCAGTTTCTACTGTTAATATGCGAGATGCCATGAATAGACCTGATCAGTATGAATCATTGAACCGACCTCCGTACACAGAAGCACATATCCCGCAACAAAGAAGCACGCATGATCAATCGTCACCGAATGTGGAAAGTTTATTGGGCAATATGGCATCTATGTTGCAAGACGGAATTGATAGACCTCGACCTGAATTATTGCATTTTAGTGGAATAGAGACCGAATATGTCCGGTTTATCACTAACTTCAACCTAAATATTGATAGAAGAGTACATGATACAAGTACAAAGTTGTCATATTTGGTACAATACTGCGAAGGTGATGCGAGGGAACTGATTATGCACTGTACAATGTTGCCACCCGACGAAGGTTATAAAGAGGCATGCGATTTGCTCAGAAAGACATACGGTCGACCAATGCTTGTGGCTAGAAAATATTCAGAAAAGTTGACTAAAGGACCATGGTTGAAACCTGGAGATAATGAAGGTTTATTACGTCTTTCTCAAACATTAGGAGAATGTTTAGTCACTTTGACTCATTTGAAATATTTTGGGGATTTGGATAATTTTGATACTATTTTGTCCATCGTATTACGACTTCCTCTCAAGTTGCAGAACAACTGGGAAGAATCAGTGGCAGAATTAGATGGACAAGATAGAGAAGTGAGATTTAAAGATCTTGTTCGATTTATGAAGAAAAAGGCTGCGGCTGCAAATACGCCTTATGGAAAAGCTCGAAGGGAGCAAGAACAGCAATATCGTTTACGATTTCAATCATCGAATAGGCGAAAGATTCACGCTCATTCAACTGCTGTGAATTCAGCTGTTGACAGCAGTGTTACCAGTGGAAAACATATTGAAAAGGGAAGAGATGTCTGTCCTGACTGTTTGAAGACGTCACACAAACTTGTTGACTGTTACAAATTCCTGCAGAAGTCACACGGTGACCGCTTGAAGATTGTTAGAAAGGCAAGATTGTGCGATAATTGTTTTGTATATGGTCATATGTCGAGAAATTGTCGTAAACCACCTGCTTGTACTGTTGACGGGTGTAGGTTGAAACATAATACTTTATTGCACAGAAGAGAACAAGAGACATGTACCCAGACAGAAAATGCTGCTGGTATAAATGAGTCAAAAGTTGAAACATATGCGACTTCAAAAAGCTCAGCAGGATGTTTTTTGAATATTGTCCCGGTCAAGATCTGCGCCAACAGGAGAGAAATAGAAACATATGCATTTCTAGATGAAGGTTCTACTGCCTGCTTGTGTGATAAGCGACTTCTTGATCTATTGAAGTTGAGGGGCAAGAAAACGCAGTTTTCGTTGACAACTGTGAATGCGGTACCAACATCACAAGATGGTTATGCGGTTGATTTTACTGTAAAATCACTTGATGGTAGAGAAAGTGTTGATTTATCTCATGTGCTAACTGTTGATAGACTGCCTGTTAAAGCTAATGAAGCACAATTTGATGTACAAAGTTATGCACATTTGAAGGGATTGAAGATTCCTACTCTGCCGTGTAAAGATGTGATGTTGATGATTGGGGTAAATGTCCCTAAAGCGTTTTGGATAATGGATGAGAGACGAGGGAAACACAATGAACCCTCGGCGAAGAAATCCATTTTAGGATGGTCATTGGTTGGACCAGCTTTATCTCACGAGAGAAACAGTGATGTTCACATTCATTGCGTTCAAGTGCAAGAGGAAGACTTGCTAAGTCAGCAAATCAAATGTTTGTGGGAAAGTGATTTCAAAGATGCTTCACTGTCGCCTATTCCATCGATGTCTAAGGAAGACAAATACGCATTGCAATTGATGGAAGATTCAGTTGAGATCGTGGACGGACATTATCAGTTACCATTGCCATGGAAGCCAGGATGTCCTGATTTGCCAGACAATCGAAGTGTTGCGATGAAACGCTTAAAGTACATTGAACGAAAATTGAAGAGTGATCCTGTTTTGAAAAAGAAGTACTGTGATACCATGGAGAAATATATTAGTCTTGGATTTGCAAAACGTATCCCGAATGAATATAAAGTTGGCAATAAAGGTGCAGTTTGGTACTTGCCTCATCACCCTGTGTTTTCTGAACAAAAGCCAGGCAAGGTACGCGTTGTCTTTGACGCTGCATCACGTTGCATGAATACTTCCTTGAATGACCAACTATTGAGAGGCCCGGATTCGGCAAATTCTCTACTTGGAACTCTTCTCCGCTTTAGACAACTAGAAATAGCTATTGTGGCTGACATCGAAGCAATGTTCCATCAGGTGAAAGTACACCCGAAGGATTGGAATGTATTGCGATTTATGTGGTGGCCTGGAGGTGATTTGTCACAGGATCCATCAGAATATTTTATGGTCAGGCACATATTTGGTAGCGTCTCATCTCCATTTTGTGCTAATTGGAGTTTGAAAAAGACGGCTCAAGATCACCAAGATGAATTTGACGAAAAGGTTGTCAAAGGAGTTGAGCGAAATTTTTATGTTGATGATTACCTGAATGGCTCATCTACTGTAGACCAGGGAATTCATATTGTTCGAGAAACGAATAAATTGCTGGAGAAAAAAGGATTTCATCTAGCAAAGTGGAAAAGTTCCAATCCTGAAGTTCTGTCAGAGATTCCTGCTAAAGACAGAGCAGACACTGCGTCAAGTGTAAACTTAATACCTGAAAAGATCGATCGAGTACTCGGAATAAAGTGGAATATCCAAGAAGATTGTTTTGGATTTGATGTTAATGTGAAATCAAAACCCGCAACAAAACGAGGGATTTTGTCTGTACTCAGTTCGATATTTGACCCGATGGGAATAGTGGCACCTGTAATACTAAAGGCAAGGATATTGATGCAGCAGTTATGTCGAAATAATTATGAATGGGACGATGAAATATCGAATAGTGAAAATATATTGTGGAACAGATGGCTCGAAGATATTCCCGGACTTGAGAATATATTCATGCAAAGATGTTTTGCGCCGTCTGGTTTTGGCAATATTGTGACTCGTCAAATACACCATTTTGCAGATGGCTCTGCAGTTGCCTATGGAACGGTATCGTATTTGCGACTAATCAATGAAGATGGGAAGATTCATGTTGCGTTTCTTTTAGGAAAAGCTCGACTTGCACCCATCAAAACTGTTTCAATACCACGGCTGGAGTTGACTGCTGCCGCTCTTGCAGTCAAATTAGATTTATTCCTGAGACGTGAATTAGACTTCGAAGAAATAGAGTCGATGTTTTGGACAGACTCAACTTCCGTGCTTTTGAGTATTAATAATACATCACGAAGATTTCCAACATTTGTGGCAAATCGACTTGCAAAGATTGAAGAGGGATCGAATGCTTTGCAGTGGAGATATGTACCTACAGATTTGAATCCGGCAGACGATGCATCCAGAGGGTTGTCGGTACTATCGTTGATGGATGAACGATGGCTGAAGGGACCATCATTTCTCCAAGAGCAAGAGGAATATTGGCCTAAACCGCCAGTACAGTTACCTGAGCTTCCTGATGAATTCGTAAGATGCAAGCCACGAGTTGTTGCGAATTATGTTTCTGAGTTTGCTTTGAAGCCAATGGATAAATTCATTTCATATTTCTCAACATGGTATAAATTGAAAAAGGCAAGTGCATGGAAGATTCGATTCAAAGACTACCTTCATGAGAAGAAGAAGAATTATAAGTGCAATGAGAAACTTGAAGTTGAAGAATTGCGAGTTGCTGCAGACGACATTTTGAAATACATACAGAGACAAGAATTTGGCGAAGTTATTGATGCATTGCAGAAAGCCAATCATAGAAGTACATCTGGGAAACAAGTACTGAAGAGATTGAAGATTGCAAATTTCCTGCATAAACTCAATCCGATTATGAAAGATGGCTTCATCAGAGTTGGTGGGAGATTGAGAAATGCACCGGTTGATTTCGATGTTAAACATCCGATTATACTTCCACATAAACATCATGTAACTGAGATGATTATAAGAGAACATCATGTATCTACACATCATTCTGGTATGGGGAGTACATGGACTTCTCTGAGACAACGATTTTGGATCGTTAAAGGAGGCGCTATGGTGAAATCTGTTATCAGAAAATGCATGTTTTGTCGAAGAAGAAGTTCACCTGTGAGTAAACAGATTATGGCAGATCTTCCGAAAGAAAGAGTCACACCAGGTGAAAGACCATTTACCTATGTTGGAGTGGATTACTTCGGACATTTTCTTGTAAAGCAAGGACGAAGTACTGTCAAGAGGTGGGGCTGTATATTTACATGCATGACAACTCGTGCCGTACACTTGGAAGTTGCATACTCGATGGATGCAGATTCATTCATAAATGCGTTAAGAAGATTTATTGCACGTAGAAGTAGACCATTCAAGTTCATCTGTGACAACGGTAGTAACTTCGTTGCAGCAAATAAAATCCTACGTAAAGAAATAGAAGTTTGGAATTCAAGCAAAGTTGGACAATTTTTGCGTCAGGAGAATATTAAATTTCATTTCAATCCACCTACTGCTTCTAATTTTGGAGGATGTTACGAAAGATTAATTCGGTCAGTTCGAAAGATTTTGGTTGCTCTCTTACACGATCAGTTGGTGTCAGATGAAGCTTTGGCTACTATTTTTTGTGAAGTGGAATCACAGTTGAATTCCAGACCCATCACTCCAATAAGTTTCGATCCGAAAGATGATGAGCCACTCACTCCAAATCACTTGCTGTTACTGAGTCCTACAAGTAATTTACCTCCTGGCATATTCGACAAAAAGGATTGTTACACTCGACGAAGATGGCGACAAATTCAGTATTTAGCTGATCAGTTTTGGATCAGATGGACCAAAGAATACTTACCCACACTTCAGACACGACAGAAATGGACCTCTAAAGAACGTAATATGGAAGTTGGTGATATTGTGCTACTTGTAGACAATACTATACCCAGGGGGAAGTGGCAGACTGGACGTGTTATGGAAACTACACCTGATAAACTTGGAGCTGTGCGTCAAGTTACTGTGAAGACATCCAGGGGTTTATTGAGAAGGCCAATTGCAAAGTTGTGCTTGATTCATAGAGTTAATGAGTAAAATGTTTTCAAGTGTGTGATATCCTCGATGTAAGAAATTTGTGAGTAAGATGTTTTCACTGGGTTCCAACATCTGGCTGGGGGAATGTTACATCGAGAATCGCATTCACTTGATTTTTGTATTGACTTAAACATTGCGTCTGTTTAACTTGTGTAGTAATTTATTTGTTATTGTTGACGCCGTAATTTCCCTTGATTGACAGTGTGCTTCTACGCACTTTGTTACGAAACAATTGAGAGAGTCTTCGTGGCAATTGCTTGCCCAGACATGTCTCGCTTAGACATGGATAGTTTCGGTAATTTGCTTTAGATAGCGCTTTACTTTTGCAGAGAATGGCGCTCGTTTCGTTGTAATTTGTAAATAAGTTAAACTTGTTCAGCGACCTTGGCTTTCTGTTTTGACTGTAGGACGATTAAATAATGTAGATTATGGCTGCCCACATAGACCTAGTTAAGGATATTTTATGAGCATTTTGTGATTGATTTTACAGTTATAGTTTATTTAATTGATTTGTTCGGATTTCATTGACGAATGATTTCATGTTCAACTTATGATAATTTAAGCCTGGAATAGCAGACAAATTCGGTATGTTATAATTTGTAACTCTTTCTGATTTGAAGACTGCAAGTTATTCAATAGTAATTTGGTTCGACTTAATAATTAACTATGTTTGATAATTGTGTTCATAAATTTGAGTAGGCTTTCTAAGGGCCGAATTGTGTATGATTATTGATTTATTGCAAGTATTTTGTATTGATTTGTTTTTACGTTTGTATTAAGATAACCGTGTCAACTGTATACTTCGAGTTGTGTGATTTTCTGGATTGAGGATACAAACTTGGGGCTTGAAAGACCGCGTTATTGAACTGTTAATAAATATCTAGTGTGCAGTCGGTGTCGTCCAGGTCACAAAGAACGGCTGTTACAGGTAGGTCCTAATTTAAAACTGTTTACGTCGAAACGGACATGATCGGGCTGTGTTTATTAAATTGGCGTAAACAAGTGCGAACTAGTGAGTTAGATAAAAGCAGTGTCAGGATGAGTAATAAATAAATCGAAATGTATTTTGGTTGATTTCCTCATTGTAAATAAAATCCGACGTTGTGATGTGCTGTAGTGTACTAGGTGCAATGTTTCATATAAAATGCCTGTCCATCTCTTTTTCCTTAGTTCTTTGCGAAGCAAGTATGTAAAATTGGAATCTTGGGTAGCCCGTACAGCAATGCCAAAGTAGTCTTTATTATCCGAATCCTATTATTTCGTTGTCCATCCTTTAGAATGTTGATTGTTTCTTATTTTTGTATTCCATTTGTTTCCACTAACCAAGAATGGTTCATTAGATAGTAATTAAAGGTTTATACCAGAATTATACAAAAATAGGAATTCAGATAGTCCCAGGTAGGGATGGACGATATAGAATGCCGAATCTGGAGGATTCAAATCCCTAGAACTCGATTTCCGCCTCTTCGGCGCTGTGTGTCAATTTTTGTATTTGGGATTCATAACACTGGCCAACATATATTTTGGTGTCCAAGGTTTCTATGTTTGAGCAGAGCTCTCATGTTTGTTTTCGGAAGCATGGACTTGATAGCGGAGGAGAGCGGTTACGTGAACCACCCTGATTCTCGTGTATTTCTTACTTTTTCATATCTATGTGGTTGTGAGTGAAATAGTTTAAGACTTTCAGGTTAGTGAACACGTAGTCTATCACTTCTTTTGGCAAAACCTTCCAACCCAAATTCTGAAAATTACGCTATAAACATTAGGCTACTTACTCAAGGTCTCCTTTGCTCGCCCGATTCTATAATCAGTTTTTTTTTCAAGTATGTTATCGTCGGTTTTACCGATTACGGAGTCGGAAAAACCTAACACTTATTATACAAGCATGTATTCTGTATTTGGGAGGCCAAGCTGTTCATCAGTCTGTCAGTAGGCTACTGCGCTGGCGGACAACTCGCCTGAGCTGACAACTCGATTCAGCGATTAGACAAAAACCGTGAGGGTTAATGAGTATTGTCGCATTTTAGGACTGTAATGGTGTCATTTCTATCTTTTCGAAACATCTATATTTTCTATTTAACATGTAGGCCTATATGCACTGAAGTGACATATTTGCCCATATTCTGTGGATACAGCAGGGCTTCCACTTGCCTCTGAATTGAATAAAAACATCTACTATGACCTCAAATAACATCTAAAATCATCTAGTTTGGAAAACAAAACATCCAAAAATTATATCTGAATATGAAGTCACTAGAGTTAATAAAAACAAGAGAGCAATGCTCAAATACATGTACACGTTAATCGGAGGGAAGCAGTCCTGCAAAAATTTCGTTACACACCGACGTTCGATGAGCACGTGGTCAAAAGAACAAGAAGAAGAGTGCCAGCATAACAGCGACTTTTTGGGTGTTCCACTAGGTGTCCGAAAAAAAGTAAAACGATCTATAGGTATGAAGAAGTATGTTCACCAAGATGGCACGCAACCTGAACATTGTGGTTATGGTTCAGGTTGTGCGCCATCTTTGTGCACATACTTCAGGAGCACCAAAAATTCGATCTTCAACCACTGAAAATTTCAAAGCATTTGGTCCAGTAAATCGGAGAGGAGAGCGATTTTTTAAAAAGATACGAAGAAAAATAAGACCAACAAGAACAAGATTACCAAAAATATGAAGACGATTCATAGGTCCACACACGTGTCCAACAAACAAAACAAGAGAGTACAAATAGTTCATTATATTACGATTACATCATAGTAGATTTCGAAGATCATTTGAAGTTGGTGTTATTACTACAGACGGAATTTTATATGTTATTGTTGTACATATTTTTTGAAACCGAAACAGGTTCCTTATAAGAAGTGAAACATTGTTTATTTCGAATTGGGTTAAATTAAATGATAACTAGTAATGCACCCAGTGAATCTCTCTTCCTGCTGTTTTTTAGTTTGTTTTTTCGCAGTTTATTGCACTCAATTTTTTCCAACTCCAGCATTTAAATGTCTAAAGTGACAGCCCTGGGATATAGATACAGAATAAACTGGAGCTCACGGGTGTTTCTCCGAAATTTGACTTTAGAAAAAAATTCTCTCTATACTCTACCATTGCAAAAGATTCTCATAAAACATGATGGCAATCAATTAATTCATTTGCAACCAATTTTTAGAAACACAACTAAAGACTGACAAATAAAACGTGAAAACCACGGAAACGAGGCAATGTATCAACCATGATTGAATATCTGTCCGAGCGACAGATATTACAATTGTTACTTCATTATATGCAATTCAAGAGTCCTGCTGCACACTAACACAAATATATTTCTGTAACGTTTCGTCTGACCAAAATCAGACTTCCTCATACAAGCAGTTTACAGCAATGACAAGAAAAGAACTTCATTGTGTGAATTATTGCCTATTGGCCATTGCTACGATATCGAAACAAAATATCGTGCTCGGGAAACATCCACTGTAACGGTAGGGCTGTCAGACTGCTGACATTACACAAATGTGTGCCTTTGTTGGCGCTTTTATGTCTTACACGCATTGAATACATCTTCTAAACATATTAAAACATTTATAGACATTCACACATATATATTCTTATACCGTGTTTCCCCGGAAATAAAACTGGGTCATATTTCAATATTTTTTCGAAAAATAACACTAGGGCTTATTTTCGGGAGATGTCTTATATTTTCATTCATCAAAAACAAAATTACAAAGCAGAGAAATGCGAGATTTTCAAATATACAAAATATGAAAACCTATATCTATTTACTTATAAATAACACGTTTTTTTCAAAATAACTGCAAAAAATAGATTATCAATCATTTAAAACGTATAGGAGAGATTTCTTGCTATCGACTAGATGAAAAAAATCGCGCTATTGACTGAGCTTATTTTAAGGGGAGGGCTTATATTAAAATCATTCTTAAAATTCAGGCTAGGTCTTATTTTCAAAGTAGGTCTTATTTTCGGGAAAACACGGTACTATTTTGTTCTTGTTATTGGAAACGAAATGTTTGAGACGAAAATGAAAGAGCTTCAAATGGTGAATATAGAATGTTACGTTATGATACCGAGGAAGGTCTGGATATCACTTGGACGGTGTAGAGCAGTGGTCCCCAAACTTTTTAGTGTCGTTAACCCTAAATCCAATTTCCTTAAGCTAAATTACCCCTTCCTAAAATGAAATTTTCGGCACTCGATTTGTATAATTCAAAAGCCACAATAACGCAAGAATCAACACAAAAACAACATCGTCCTGATTTATTCTTAGTGAGAGGGGTGGCACTGTTTCTGTGATATCAAATGATCAAACCTATAGGCAGAGTGGACGACAGACAGCATCTCATATCATCGTCAATCACAAGCTTGCTTCGATATTTTGTTTCAATAGCTCTAACTGGAATCACATATGGGTCGTTTTGTTGTTATTATTGTTCTTGTTATTAGACACGACGTGTTTGAAGACAAAAATGAAAGTGCTTAAATGGTGAATATGGAACGTTACATGATGATGCCGAGGAAGTTCTCGATATCACTTGGACGATGTGGAGGAATTTGATTGAAATGACCATGATCGAGGCTGCCCCTCAAACATCAAATCACACACTTGACTGGCTGATAAAGATCTGTAAGGGTATTCCAAGGACAATGTGTAACAGAACAAACAGTTTTGTGAACTCCAGACTGCAATTGCAGGAAAATCAGAAAAATTCCCACAGAGTGTGTGCGAGTGATTGACAAATTTACGCAACTTTATTTAATTTATTAAGAAAGATAATGTAGAAGATTAGTACTGCTTGAAGAACACAATTACATTTACTTTGTACAGTACTCGTGTCTTCATATTACAATAAAGATTAGACAGACAAAATTCAAGGCTTAGGGAAAATCCATATTATACTAAAAAGTGCTTATTGTATAACGCAGAGCTTCCCAAACCAGGGCCGCGGCCCTGGAAGGGGCCGCGAAACGAATTCTAGGGGCCGCGAAGAGAACACCAATTTCACACAAAGTACTATATCTATTGCACTTTTTCACTTTTCATTTGAAATACAATGATTAAAAATAGTGTAAAACGATAATTTCACGATTCCGAGTGAATATACATCATCATACCGTGTTTTCCCCAAAATAAGACATTGTCTTCAATTTTCTCTCGAACACTCATTTTTGGGGGATGTAGAGAATAACGAGATTTTTCTAATATACAAAATATGAATTCCGAAATATGATACCAGTTTAATAGCACGTTTTCATTTAAAATAGCTGCTACATATAGATTATAAACCATTTAAAACGTAGATTTCTTTCTATCGACTAGGACCCAGTGGTTTTCGAACTTCATTGTATTGTGACGCCCTCCAGAAATATGCTCAAGTTGCGACTTCTCGTAAAACATACCGTACGTATTGATACATTTCAATATAATACCTTTATTGCAATGAGTTTTATATAAACGAACAAACAAAACCTAACAACAGTCAGTGAAATCACCATTATTGGGCCATGGTTAAAAAAGCCTGCGCTATATAAATACGAAATCGCAAAGAAGATGTCGTGCGAAACCCTTTTTGAATCAAGGAAAACAATCGTTATCTACAGAAAACCGAATTTTCATTGATTATAACATCATCACGGAATTTTGCGACGCCCTAGCAGATTTGAAACTTCCACGGGATAAACAAATTGCGCTATCGACGAAGTCTTTTTGTCAAGTCGAGCGGTTGTATTGAAAACATTTTTAAAATTCCGGCTTGGACTTATTTTGGGGGAAACCGGTAGAATCATCGCGCTTGCATAACAATGCATATTCTGATCGTTAGACCCAATATATATGCGTGCTTGCATAACAATACCGACTTCAATCGCTAAGCTAGCGGTTCCTGAAGGCGATTTCTCAGTGCGCCTCGAAACATATTACATATTTTATTTATTCTAAATGCTTTATTGTTTCTCATTAAAGCAAATGATGTGTATATAAATCAAATTCATTTTACCGTTCAATATTGTTCACTTTCTGATATGTAACAGGTAAACCCTAATGCTGCAATTTCGTTGGACGCAGTTTATTCATTTGCTGAACCGAGTTTATCGAACATTAGTGAGTTTTAAGCATTTTAAAGAAAAACTAGGCGGACTTAAGAAAGAAAGGTTAACCTTTGCCTCTATTCTTTAGGCCTACATGTTTAAAAACCCTCAAAAGGCATAAAATATATACATATTAACGATGACAAACTTGTGTTTTATTTTGCGACAGCATATTTTTCGTGGAGGTGCGCCATTAGTTTTTTCCTTGATGATTTGGTGCCGCTGCAAACCGCTGCTTTATGCTAAGTTTGTTCAATAAGAGTGAACAATCCCGGATTAGAACCAGGTCGTCGATGGGCAGACATCGAAATTCATTATTAGGCCTGCATAAACAAACATTGCGCCACGGCTGAACTTGCTATGCAGCAAAAAGCATTCGCACCCATTACATTGAATAATTGAGTAACTTTAATCTGAGTAAATATGTGCTTGTTTTTGTTATTGAGTAGGCCTACTAAAAGCTGGGAATTAGCTGTGTCGGTAAAATATCAAAAATGCATATTTCAAACTGTTTAGCATATTTAACTTGAACAAGGGCCACGAAAAATTTCAATATATCAAAAGGGGCCGCAAGCTCAAAAGTTTGGGAAGCCCTGGTATAACGCATGCGACTCGCGACAATTTTCATGCGGCTCGTCTCGCTAATATTAATTATTATCTAAATTTAACTAAAAGAAACTCTTTTTTTAATTTATTGAGCGGTAGAAGAAGTTTACAACAAGGATCAAGACAGATTATGTTTTAGTATGGAAATCGTTGCAGTGTGGAATTTTAAATTTAAATCAGTGTCACAATGGTCAAATGTTTGTTGCTTCGTTGGCGATATTGCGGTCAATAGTTACAGTCTCAGTTACATTGCGATATGTCCTCAAGTAAGAAAAGAGTTGTCAAGTCAGAATGGGAAGAATAATACGAATTCACTAGTCAAGAAAATAAACCGTTGTGATCAATCTGTTATAAGCTGTTAAGTCAGAATAAAGTTAAAGCAATGTTAAACGGCACCATGAAACCAGTCACAAAAACTTATTGAGAGACTACCCTCATCAGTTGTAAAAGAACACTAAATGAGTTTAAATCATTTGGCAAGAAATTCGATCAACAACTGAAGCTAGTTTTGTTACATCATGAAATATTGCTCGTGCTAAACATCCATACCCTGACTGTGATTTAGTGAAAAAACATTTTCTGATGTTGTCGCAGTCTTGGATTCAAAGAATACGAAGCTCTAGCGACTTATAGCCCAAACGAGGTTTCGCGTGCGTCGCATTACACAAAGGCGTACCTCCCAAATTAAAAGTACCAATGTAACAGTTACAATGCAACAGAATTGGTTTGCAACAGAAGTTAAAAAACTTACAGATATACAGATAAGATGGGAACACACAAGTCAACTACTTCTGAAATGGCCCCGCATAAAATACTTTACAATATTATTTATTGTTATTAGACGTTTGCGTAAATTTCTTTTCTGTTCACGGTATTCTAATGTTATTAATTTCAAAAATTATGCGGCTCTCACATATTTCTGACTTGCTGCATGCTCTTATACTAAAAAAGGTTACTATAGCGTATCAAGTCATTGCGTCTTCGTTGTACAAGTGGAATAAATGAACATAATATTAATTCAAATTTAAGTCTTCAAAAGCCCAAATCGTAACGGATTTACATTTGAATTATTACGCAGGCAATAAAATGAGCCGCCCAAATTATTTCTTTTGCTAGCAATGGGCTAACGTTGGGTTTGATTGTATTCGCTTATGTAGTTGTACAACATGAATATACTTCCTCTATTGGTGCGTTCTGCAATACCGTATTCAGCGTTGACTTTGCCGCATGAAATCACATCAGTTGAATTACAAAGTGAATAGTCCAGAGGAGCAATGAGTATAAAGTATGGGAGAATCGTAATTTTTGTTCTATTAATTTTTGGGTAAGTGGCAGTTTTTGAAAGTAAAGAATAATTTGACTAGACCAGACTAAAATAAAGATTCAACAAACTAGAACACCGCGCGTTGATTACAAAGAATTGTACTTTCAAAAGAAAGGGCCACTATTGATACATTACTATAGTGTATATCCAATTTCGGTGTTTTCAAAACATTTTCAGAATTCATCATTACTTGCACCTGAAGTGTTAGGCAAATGTTATAAACAATTCTGGTTTGTATTATTGCCTTTTGGGGATTTAATGTACTTTGACAAATGAGAAAATCTCATCCTCAATGTGACACAGAGGGAGACAATAAATAGATGTTGTTATTGGCAGACTTATCCAATAATTATCCGCAGAACCAATTCTAAGCAAAGAAATATATTAGACAAATATTTTAATATCATAGTACAAACATACAAATGAAGTTTGCATTTCAGGATTTATATAGTAAAGAAACATGAAGAAAATGAAAATCTAAAACGACGCATGGACGAATACCAAAACCAGTTATATCAAAGTAAGTAAATAATTTTGAGTCTTCGAAAAACAAAAGTAGGGAAATTTTATCAAATTTTCATTTATTTAATATTCCATTTATTTTATAATGTTATTTATGTCCAGGTTCTTAATACATACGTTAATTCTTCAGATAGAAACCAGTTGAAAATAATATGAAATAACCAAGTATTGACCGTGTAACACATTTACCATAATCATTTATTTTCTATCATTTACGTGGAACGGTAGCATCAACATGATAAAACATTTTAAAATCTCGTTTATGTGCATAAAAGTGTGTGTGCCATTTGATCCGAATACTATGCATTTACGAAACCTAAGCAAAAAATAAACATTGTGGCAATTTGAAAAAGGTTTGTGCGTTTATTGCTGATCGTGATATTTGCTTTAATTATTTTAAATTGTTCGTCTCTATAGCTATAGCTCACAACTTAATATAGAATACTAAGATTTAAACATTGGAGTTATTCGCGATTATAGCTCAACTTATCGGGTGCTTTGAGGAAGTCACTCATGCATTCGAAACTGTTCTTGAACTGGAAACACGTGACTTAATGACAAGTATGCCTGTTTGTTACAAAAGGTGAGTGTATAAGTATAAATAACCCAGCTTAATAATCTTTGAAGACGAATAATATTGCAGTAAATGTTACATTTGAGATACCGTCGAGAAATGCTATTAGTAGGGCTGGGATTGGTTAACCGGTTAACCGATTTCAGGTGGTTAATGGATACGATTTATTTTAACCGTTAACTGACATCTCAGGTACAAATCATCTTCATACCGTACGATTTCTTCAAATATGATCACCGGTACGTCATCGCAAATTTATCTCTTGTGGCATTTAATTCAAAAGAATATCACTAACTGTGTGGGTAAGGACTCAATAAATGTGAAAAATAATGGAAGTACCAAGATTGCTGATTATGGAAATTTGACAATGATGAATTCAGAATCAGTTTTCGGTCGATTTCGAAATAAATTGTTCACGATTCCATTGCAAAATCGGATATTCAATGTCATACAACAAGTGCGCAGTTGATGCCGTTTTTCCTTCATGTGATATATATCTCGAAGTAAAATTTGCACATCGAACACTGATAATTTGCCACATAAATGACGTTTAACAACGGAATCAGGTTTCCAAAAATACTTCCACACCCCCGAACCACACGCTGCCTATCTCTTGCAGCAGAGCAATCATGAAACTATCTCGATTCGTGAATAATTTTAATAAGCGATACCGGGATAATAACACGCAAAATTGCTTTATAAGCATCGTGATGTAACAAGCTGAAATTATAAATTATTACGTCAAACGTCACGCGGCGGTTAACCGGTTAATTTTACCCGGTTAGCGGTTAAAGTGTTTTCCCTAAAATTCCCAGCCCTAGCTATTAGCCCGCTACAGAAGCCAAGTGAAACTGAAAACTCCAATCTAAACACCATCAGCTAATACAAAATGTTCTCAACCACTAAAGCGCATGTCAAGAGTGACAATGCAGTCAATGAAAGAGCAGTATTCCGATGTGATGCCTTCGAAACTAGGCCATAGAAGTTTACATAAAAACCCTGAATACTCTATTGTTGAAGATGTCTGCAGCATTTCGGATGTTACTCGTCGATTTGTCGCATAGATTATATAACATATGGATCGAAATTTGCTTAACAGGAACTTCACTCATCTAATTGTTAAAAGAGAAAACCAATGTATTTGCTGTAAAGATATGATTTGGAATAAGAAGTTTCAACAAATCAGTTGCGGTAATAAATCTCACCAGAGACTTTACATCATACCGACAAGTACAAATTTCACAGGTAACTATGAGATATGATGCCAAGCCCTACTCAACCTTGGTTAAATGTGCTAGCTACGTTATTAAGAATTATTATGTACGAATGCTGCGAATGAAATTTTATAACATTGTGCACTTAACAGTCTTATATCTGATAAATGTGGATTACTAAGATTGTTGCGCCAACCCAACAGGAAGGACACCGATTTATCAATTGGCCATCAAACGATAGAGGTGGTTAGTGACGCAGGACATGCCCATAGCAAATTTTGAAAATTATAATAAATATCCATTGTAGCTATCTCGAGGATTGGGTTTAATATTCAAAACCCTTCTGTTGTTTACACTGTATCATCATTTATCATTATAATTCGCACTAAGTAATTCAATCAATAATATAACGTTCGCTGCTTTTCCAATATAATACATATACATAATACGTTGTATGTTATTTAACTTATCCTGAGGTGTACGTCGGGACCCCCGGGCAATACGTCAACACTGTTTGTGTCCTATGACCTAATATTGAATTCTTGCTTCTGTTCTCGGTGAACTTGAACTAAATATGATAAACTAGATGGTAATCCCGGTCAACTTTGACACGATTCAGCCGATGTTTAGGTTGGCACAAAGGCGACTGTGTACCTAACGATTTACACATATAGAGAAAAGAAACCGAACATTATGTTGCAATGCGGGTATATTGCATATGTATAATACAAAAAATGCTTGATATAAAATAGTGTATAACCAGTTAACCTAGTTAATCACATCCGTTGGCTTGTTTAGTGTTAGGTTCCTGCCTTGACAAACTGGCCATAACCTCAGTACAGTCGTCATTGTTTTAAGAAAAGCACAGGTGACACGCAACCTTAACTCCTTGATATTAGTGTCAGCCTCTACGGTATGCCATATTCCTGTTTTGAAAAATGGCAAACAAAGCAATAAATAACAATGGCAACCATGGATTCGTATTCATGTCGGAACAAACAGACCAGATAGTTTTACTCTTTCTAGGTCACCCCAAACCAAGTTTTTTCCTGAGGCAAGACAATTTCAAGGTCACCGGGTCATTTTGGGAATCGACAAATCTGAACGATTTTGACTGTTTTATTGAATGTGGAAAACGAAATTTTTTTTGGGCTGCTGTCACTGATGAAACACAATGCATTTGTCATAATAATAGACAAAGGTGAGTAATTTTGGGCGTAGTTGTTTTTTGATTTATAATCTAGCCATAGTGAGGCAGCTCGAGTTTAGGATGCTCATCATCAAACAATGGTTGACTAAATCTAAATCAGAAAACTCCTGATATATATATAAACATGTCAAACCAATAGAAAACCATTAACTTTATTTAATCGCCAAAGCTTTGATACAGACGCAAAACGCAAAAAACTTCAATCATTTACAGCAATAACGTTATTGATTATGGATCGGATGCTCTGAAGACACAATTTCAAAAGACCGTTACACAAACTACACCTGGGTACAGTACGATTTACAGAACACTACACATCAACGAAGAATGCTATTTTGAAAAAACTTATGCTTCTAATAAACATGTTCCATACGTTGGAATATTAAGCTTTCCTGGTTCTGGTAATACTTGGTTTCGGCATCTTCTTGAGATGGCAACTGGGATATATACTGGAAGCGTATATGATGAAGCGGAATTGTTTTCATATGGTAGTTGTGACAAATAGTTTTCCCTTATTTTCTGTAATTTATGAGCTTTATTCTATATCCAAACAATATAAGACTGCATAAAATTTTGCTACATGCCAGATTAGCTTTCTGGAAACGTTGTGTTAAAATTTGTATTACTGTACAATGTGTACATGGAAGTAATTTTGTTTTTACTGACATTTTTTGTTATTTCAGTAAATTTCTCATGACTGTGTATGACTCTTGAATAATTAGAGTTTTTATAGTTGAATTCAATTCGCGATGCAGGCTTCTTAAAGATTACTGTTACGGCACACTCGTAATCAATTCGGACCTCCAGAAGTATGTGCACCAAGATGGCGCACAATCTGAACATAGTATGTGTACCAGGTTAGGGTTCAGATTGTGCGCCATCTTGGTGCACATACTTCGGGAATGCCATCAATTCTGTAGAAAATTTGAAATTAGTTTTTGGATTCTTTCCATAAACGAACACTGATTGTTATATAAAGCAATTTTATTTTATTTATTTTACCAATTATTTGGGTTCAAATCATCCACGTGGTTCATACTTTTATATCTCTCATGAATTCTATAGAGTTTTACGTGTTACTTTGATAACTAATACTTACTCGTCTTCAGGATTTTACGGAGAAATTTTAGAAATGACAAGTAACGACATCCTCGGTGTGAAAGATCACGTGATTCACAAAAGGAATAAAAAGATGTACAACAAGCAGATTTTGATCATTAGAAATCCATACGATGCGTTTATGGCAGAATTCAACAGAAAAGCATCTGGGCATGTTGGACACAGAAATAGCAGCGACTTTCAAACGTCAGGTAAAAGAGATAAAGATTTTAGGAAGAAGAGATGAATAGGAACTAGAGTGTGATGGCAAACACGGATATTGGAAGAAAAGATGACAAATAATTTATACAAGTTGATTTTATTTCTATTTTTCCAGAATGGACAAAGTTTGTGATGGTTAAAGCAGATCAATGGAAAAACATGCATTTGCACATACTAAAGACAAATAAGCCAACTTTTATTTTAACATACGAGGACCTTATTCAAAGCAAGAAAAAATCAATGGAATTAATTCTGTCTTTTCTAGGTTCAGACATCGCTAAAGAGACAAAGCGATTATTGTGCATTGAAAATGACCGAGGAGGATTTTTTCGTCGGTACAAAAACTTGACGTATACATACTTCACGAATGTTATGATCTGGCACATTAACGCCTGTATAATTGAAGTAAAAATAGCACTGCTTATCAAAGGATATCATACTTTACCGCCATATGAAAGACCATTGTCAGATACCCACGGTGGGTATTCAATGAATACTTCACCAAAAGTAAAGAAATTGATGATAGTAAGGCCATTTCTATGATTAAGAAGCTATAACAAATGTAAGCTACATTTCATGATCTCAAATCTAGTTTAAATCGCATCGCTTTGATCAGATAAAGAAGCCGTGGTACGATATCTCATTCGTTACGTATACATTGCAAAACTTCAGTTATTACATTTTTATTTATAAAATTAGACATCATTATTTTCAATTGTAATTATCAGTATGACTAATTTACAAATATTAGTGTTAAATTTACACAGTTTAGAAATCGCACTTGATTTATATTTATTTTCAGTTAAACTAAAACTATCTACGCTATCATGTGAATGCTGCGTGGTTCATCATTCAAACCAGCGGTTCCCAAAGTGGGCGAAAACGCGATAACTTGGGAGGCGCTGATGGCGATTTGGGCAATTGGGGGGCGCTGAATGTTAAACTGGGCAATTGGGTGGGCGCTGACATCAATACGGGAACTCAAAAGAAGTGTGATAGTTTATGTAATTTACTTCTATGTTTTGGTTCAAACTAGTTTGCTTGTGATTTCGGTGTTGGAAATTTCTCGCTTAACGTAGAACAGATGTTATGACTTTTTTTCAGATCCGATTTGTTTCATAATAATACTAGTCTAGCGCATACGGCATACGCTTCCTTCATCATGCACTGCAAGTTTTGTTGTACTGTTTTGAATAACAGCTTCATTTTACTATCGTGTTCTATAGTGTTTCGAAGCGGCAGTGTAAGTACAACATCCTTCATATTATAATTTTGGTTTTGTTAAGAGCAACACGTGAGAGCTGGGCTTCTGATTGAACTGACGCCCGCCAAATAGGACCATCTCCAGGTTGCGACTTAACAGATTCATTTATATTTCTTGAGTCATTGAATAATAAGGCTACATAAGTAATACATAAATTAGCAAGCGACAAAGACCTAGCCTGTTGTTAAATCATGTTGTGACTGAAATTGTTTGATGTCGGTGTATCATTTGTGTTGCGTAAGTTCAAAATATCGAATACAGTAACTGAAGCAGCATATTTAAACTGATTTATATCAAAAACTGTATTATACATCGTGGTCTTCAAAAAACTTAGCCATCAAATTCTCGATTACTTCTACAAAAATAAAGTAATTATTCATTTTTGTCTACGCTTGAACTAATGTTTGTGTTTGTTTGTACCCAAAATTGTCGGAAAATCTAGGACGTTTTGCACAAAAATATGTTGTTCCTAAAATATATATGTTCCAAATGCCCTCATCGGTATTGAAGAAAGAATTTCATTCTTTTTGCAACATTGTCAATCACCCTTCTTTGGGCATTTATTTTATTTTATTTCTGCGATTGCAGCCTTGAGTTCACTACTTTTTTGAGGATTGTCCTGATACAAAGGTCCCTCGAACACCCTACATATCAAAAGGTTTCAATTCGATAATTGGGGTGCCCACTGGATGTCATTGCTGTCTTTTCTCTCTGAAAAGCAAGCGTCTGATTTTATGTATGGGGCGTTGCCTCGTTATGCTGGAACCACTGCTGGTCACCTCTATCAATCCTTCAAGGGATGTCCAGATTTTTCTTGGCACAACTACGTAATGTTCTGTATTCATCGTTTGAACTCTTTCATTTCCATGCCCTGCGCTTCAGCAGAACACTAAGTGGTTGAAAATTTTGCAAAACTTCTGAGAAAATCATACGCAAATAGAAGTTTATTCGCAAATAAATAATTTTTTTGAAGATAGTTAAGAAATTTTTGGTTTCCATTTTCTAGATAACCCCGAACTTTTAGAAGCGAACATGCACCACTATCATTGGGTTTATACTTTAAACCCACGTTCAGTCTTTCAGTATTCCATCTTTTTGGAAACCCAATCAAATTGAAATATCCTCACCTGTAAGATCGGGTTGAATATTGCTCTTGCTCTTGCCAGCTCATTATTGGTAGAGCATGTATTTAGTGCAGTGACCGCACTTTTACATATCAAAAAAGATTTCCTCGACAGTGTCAGACGAGGAGACTCAAGACTTGTTTTTGACTGAAATGAAGCCAGATATTATCAAACTAGTGGCATTTCACTAGGCTCAATCTTCACATTATACTAATAATAAATGGAGAATAAAGTTGCTTTGACTTTTTTTTGTCAGGGGGGCGTTTACTAGTTAAAAAGTCATCCAAGGGGGCGCTGGCAGAAAAAAGTTTGGGAAACACTGATTTTAAACAGAAGCAAATGTACGACTATGTTTATAATCAAGTTGGCCTGAGGCGATTGAGGCACTTAGTCCTTGTTTTCGCCGAGAACTTCCAAGTGTGTACTATCAGAGTATACCTCACTAATTAAAGCTTGTGTGTATTGAGATATCCGAACAATATAAGACTGCATAACATTTTGCTAGATGCCAGATTACCTTTTTGGAAACGTTGTGATAAAATTTGTATTACTGTACATGGAAGTAATTTTGACTTAACTCACATTTTTTGTTATTTCAGCAAATGTCTCATGATTGTGTATGACTCTTGAATAATTAGAGTTTTTATAGTCAAAATCATCGCACTTGATTTATATTTTATTTTTAGTTAAACTAAAAATATATACGCTATCATGTGAATGCTGCGTAGCTCATCATTTAAACAGAAGCAATTGAAGCAAATGTACGACTACGTTTATGATGAAGTTGGCCCGGGGCGATTGCGTCACTTAGTTCTTGTTTTCGCCGGGAACCTCTAAGTGTGTATTATCAGAGTATGCCTTACTATTTAAAGCTTGCGTGTATTGAGAAATTTTGCGAATGTATCGATAAACAAAATTCGAATGTGATGCAGTTACAAACGTATTAAGCGTTTGAGGCGGGAGATATTTTATATTATATATAACAAAAGGGTCGCAGAGGCAGCTTCCTTGACGGCGATTGCATTGTCAGTACTGTATACGTATTCAGAAGGCAGATGCTAGCATTAAAGTTGTTCACGAGCATTGGTTGTTTGATACAAGTGTCTCTGATAGTTGTCTGAAAAACATCAATCATCAATTTTTGACAAAGGCGTACGTTGTCGTTTGCTATGTGTTTATTGGATATTTATGCTTTATTTCGCTTGCATAAAACCAATTTAGGTGAACGGTTAACCTGACTGACGTGTAGAGCTGCATTAAAGCTGCAGCGCCAAGCAAACTGGTGCCAACCAACTAAATATACTCTAGTGATATTTGCCAAAACTAGAGAAGGAAAGATATCAAATTAATATAACTAAATTAATGATAGATTCATTTCAGTCGATGTGGCTAATGTTATACAATTGCGCTTGCCTTTATCAGATCTCAATATCATTTTTTGTACTCTTGGCAACGCGGAATACTCGTGACACAAACATACGTACGTACGTTCATATATAGTTTGTTTTATAATTAACAGGGTTGGGGTGAATAAAAGCTTTCAATTGTGCACAAGTAACTAACACGATACGAGTAAATTGGATTTCTGCACACGGAAGATAAACCTTTGTTAATCAGGTGTCCTACGCTCAAAAATGTCACAGTTTATTTACACCATTCCGGTATTTTGCTAGAATAGACAAAGGTAAAAAGAAGACGTAAAATTTATATGTTGATATATAATGTACGTTTATTTTTTTTCTAGTCACATAAAAATTGGTTTCCACTTTCTTATCAAGTATACTTAATTTGATGTTCGTATCTACAATTTCTAACTCCTCCGAAGTATTGTTTGCACTTTCTTACATTGCTTAAACTTAATTCTAGATGAAATTCAAAAACTTGAAAAACTATTATATGATTACACTGCTGTTGTCGATAAAAATATTGCTTTCTGTTCGATTGGCGTTAGGAAAAGTTGAGGTAAAAAATCGACCTCACATAGTGTTTGTATTAGCAGATGATTTAGGGTACAACGATGTTGGTTATCATAGAGGTTCGGACATAAAAACTCCGTGCATAGATAAATTAGCAACCACAGGTACAAGGCTCGAGAATTATTACGTGCAACCAACATGTACACCCAGTCGGACTCAACTAATGAGTGGACGTTATCAAATACACACCGGAATGCAGCATAGTAACATATCACCTAGTAAGCCTTATGGACTACCTTTGGATAACATTTTACTGCCAGAACAACTTAAAGCTTGTGGATACAAGACACACATGATTGGAAAATGGCATCTCGGCTTCTACAAAAACAAGTACTTGCCATGGAAACGGGGTTTCGACAGTTTTTTTGGAATCTTAACTGGGGGTGCATCTTATTATTACCACGTCAAGAAAGACAATGCTTTAAAAGGATTCACCATGTACGACTCTCAGTTTGGTCCTACAATGAATTATTTTGGAAAATACTCAACGGACATTTACTCTGACAAAGCCAGTGATATCATTACAAGACATAATAAAAGCAAACCACTATTTTTATATTTGGCCCATCAAGCGCCCCATGCTCCATTAGAAAACCCACCCGGATTATCTAATCATTATGGTCACATAAGCAATAAGAATAGACGAATATACGCTCGAATGGTCTCTTATATGGATAAATCCATATGTAAGCTGGAACGGAATTTGAAAAAAGCATCTTTGTGGGACAACACAATATTTATATTCTCTACTGACAACGGAGGTACACCATTTTTTGGCGGAAACAATTGGCCACTGAGAGGGACGAAAAAGACGCTTTGGGAAGGCGGAATCAAAGCAGTAGGATTTGTTAATGGGGGTCATATTAAAAAACTGAAGCCCGCAGTTAATGGACTCTTTCATATAAGCGATTGGATGCCCACGTTACTACATGCTTCAAAATGTCCGATTTTGAGGAATACTCCGCCTTTAGACGGGATTAATCAGTGGAATATTTTATCACAGAAAGGCATTTCAAAAAGACGGGAGATTCTTCATAATATTGATCCACTGACTATGGAACTAGTAAGAGAGGACAGAAATACAACTTTGAACGTATTCGACGTAAGAATAAAAGCTGCTATACGGCACGGGACATGGAAATTGATAACAGGAAATCCTGGTATAGGCGATTGGATACCGCCTCCTGAATACGACTTGAAGTCGATTCCGTCGTCGACACGAGGCCTCGTTCAACTGTATAATATCAGAAAAGATCCTTCTGAAAAAAAGAATTTGGCATCACGCCACCCGGGTATTGTAGCTTGGCTTCTCAAAAAACTTGCACAATACAACAGCACGTCAGTTCCAGTTGTGTTTCCAGATTCCTCTACCTTGTCTAATCCCGAATTTCACTGTGGATTTTGGGCGCCCTGGATGGGCAAAAAAATAAAGTTTCCTGAAAAAGTTTGTAGTATTTCGAAGATTAAATGGCAACAAGTTGCAAAATTTTCTCGTTTGTAACATCGCGATTTCAATTTTTTTCTGTGTGATAAGAAACTTGACTGACAGAAAAATGGCTGAACTGAATTTTGAAATAAGCCAATAGGTAAAGGTATTAGCAAACAACTCGGATTTCTTATGATCTATGACTGATTTAATGAAAACAAATTCAAGTAAGAATGTTTAAATGTGGTCAAATTATACCTTGGCTCAGTATATTTTCATTAGTATTAGTTAATTTTTATATTATAGATTCATTAGTTTCATATCGCCTATTTTCTTAATTGCTTTCTGTGCACCACTTGCTTGCACAGGCTCGTATTACCAGCATGTATGAAATCGTTTTTGGTTTATTTTAAAGATCTGCCTGTTGTAAAACATGGAGAATATTTATAATCAAGTTTTTTGGGGGGTTTTTCTGTATTTTTTATTGGAGCAGAATCTATATTTGCAAAAAATCTTATCACAACAAGCACCAAATGCGATGACAACTTACAAAATCATCGCTTTATGTCCGGGCCTGCCTCAGACCAGAGCAAGACGACAACAAAATCACTCTAATGCAGGGGTCACCAACCCGTTGCCCGCGGGCACCAAGTCGACCGCGAAGACCACATGAGTCGCCCGCAGGTCTGTTTCAAAATAAGCTTAATAACGGCGTTTATAAGTAAGCTACATCAATTAATTTTTGTCATGTTATTCTTGTATAAATCACACTTATGTCTTATCTGGGAACTGGGAATGACACTATGTTGTTTATTATGGTAACGATCATCCTAACTTTAATTTGACCTCAGTAATGTGACGGGTCATTTAATACTCTCCCAATTATGACATCACACAGATGTCACCTTCTGCGAACCCCCGTTTTTTCGTATCCGTTGATTTGTGGAGAAGCAATGCCAATAATACAATTATTGATTTAAAAGAAAAACGAAATAAAACCTACCATTTTCTTCCTTTTACCACCATACAAAACAGTCTGCGTATGTCTCATTTGCGGGGCGATTATAGCAACGACAAAGCGAAGAGACATTTCACATCTTGTCACTATCCATTTGCCAGCGCAGTACAGGCAGAAAAGCCCGACATTTAAATCAAACAGCAATCCTCTGTCACGAGATCAGTGTTTAGTTCAAGCTATCTTTGTGAATCAACATTTTTTGACATGAACTTCACAAGGAACTAAGCACGGAATACGCCTTACTGATGAAAATCTGCAATACTCGCTCAGAGTTACAGTGTCAAGTTACACGCCTAATTATTAAGTTACACGTGTTGCAAAATTTTCGTAAAATCGTAAATATGAAGAAAATGAAAAAATGGATTATGAAAAGACGTTGAAATCCCAGGGAAATGAGAGAGAAAAAAGATGCAATCGCTCTGGGACATTTAAAATATTACTTTTACCATACTGCTTTTCTCCGTGCTATATAGATTATAATCACCAATGGGTTTTCACGATTTTGCCATTTGCAAAGAACAGGCTGGTTTAACAGCTTGATTCATCTAATAACTTATCATATCTTGTTGCATTGTTCTATAGTCAAGAATATTTGGTGGGTATGAGTTTAATTAATAAAAATTTTCAAACGTCTACATAGCTAATGAAACATCTCGGTTAAGATGATCTACCGATCATGTCTTTAATTCGACATTACATTTCACTGCATAAGAAAATCAAATGGGCATATTTTTTGAAATAGTACTCTATACTTTGGCCTTCTCTTTCATTTTATTTATATTGTAGAACCATCGAACTTCCGAAGCGAAAAAATATCGAATAACTCGTGTGTTTTCAACCTTACGAACAACCAACAGATAATCCTCTTGAATTGTATGTCATAATACGAATTGAGCTGAGCGAATACACAGACTCTGTGACAGGAAAAAAGATATTTTCTGAATCCACCAAACCATGTTAAATTATGTATGGATGTAATGTAGAAGAAAATAATAACACTACTGAACATTTCACAGATGTCGCAAGTACGTCACGCAAGTAATATCCGATATATCATTCTGGTTCACCTCCTACCCATACCGGTAGTTTATTTAGAATCTATTGTTGTTGTTGTTTCTATGATTTGATATAATTGAATAAAGATTACATTTTGAGTTACTCCTTAGCTACATGCTGCTGTAATTAACACAAAGGGTTTCGCTGACTAGATGACTCCTTGATTATTTCGTAACCTCTTTTGTCCGTTTTTGCAATTTATTAAATGTATTTTTTTTTTTCTCGCTTTATGTTTCATATCGGTTTTTGCACGACGAAAATAAATGTCAGAATTCTTTAGCAGTCACCTGTGATCCTATATTATTGTTGCACTTATTACCTAATCGCATTAGAATGTAAGCGTATCACTAACCAAAGCAAATAACTATTATGATGGAACTATATTTCGCCTTTCATTGTTTCACCTGTTTATATTATTTAGGGTCGTGTGTGGAGTCGGGGCAAGGTTTTAACTAATATATTTTTCATTTGAGTAGATTTGTTTTTTTTCCTTCCCAGCTGACACCGAGCACCTCTGCCTTCGTGACCTTGTCAACAAAGTGACTATTGATCATATCACATACAAAAGTCCGAAATTCATATTCACGTGTTGCCATTATTAAAAATGCTAGTCGTGCAACTTGTAAATAGGAACGAATATAGGATTTTTGTGGGCTACAATAAAAACATATAAAAGTACGCTATTGCAGTAAACACTCACTGTAAAGATGGTGAGATAATCTTATCGCCGTCCCAAGCTTGGGTCAGTGCGATTTTGTTTCAAGCTAGCAATAAATGTTTACACTGACATTTATAGTATATATGAGCATTCATGCCATGTATTCGAATTGGAGGCTTCTGGTTACTTTTTAACCCTGGCACTTCATGATTATTTCATACACTGCACAAACAGTGTCGTGGTTTTTGGATCACATGAGTAAATATTACGGATAGTATCTATAGCGCAATGACAGGATTTACTGTTTGCAAATGACATTAAGTCAAAGAATAATGTTTACGAATGGAGCAATTTATCAAATCTGTCACGATTAAAAAGTTTTAAGCCTTGAAAAAGCGCTTCTGTTGCGAAACGTATGGTATATTTTGCAGTTTGGTTTCGATAGGAATCGTAGAATTATGTAAATAAAACTGGAGAAAATGCATTTCGTTATTTGCAATCTAGCAAGTTGATAAAAAGACAATTGGGATTGATATATTACTGAAAGAAAGTTTGCTTTAGGATTATTTAATGTTCTTTTCTCACTATTTTTATAGAACATGTAGTGTTTTATAGAACATGTCAGATAAAACTCAAATGATTATATGCTTGAGTCATACATAATAAAATTTATAGATGGATCTCAAATATAGAATTCTAACATCAGAAGACGTTGAAGCTGTTCGCAAACTTCTGGAGAAATATTATACCAACAAATTTCCTCTCACGAAATACCTTGGGATAAAAAATGAAGATCTACGAGATACGTATTACTCGCGTATAGAGGTTAGAACACTTTTCTTTACGTGTAGATGATAGTAGTGGATTCCACCATTTCGGTCGAGTAAGGAAGCGTAAACAAACTTTTGCGACAATGTATTTTTACAAATTTGGACTCCCGCGTATATATTCATAATACTACATTGTTCTAAAAGTCTATTGCTTGTCTAAAAGTCTAAATTTTTTTTAATTAGTTCGGATAACATCATATTTTCAACAAGTTAGTTTTTGCAAAACTACATTCTCGAAGGAATCGTTAGCCGTAACTCAAGAATCACAGGAGTCCGTTCTAGCGAAGCTACAATCTTGCAAACATGCATTCTTTCGCGATAATATTCGTGCCAACTTCTTGACGCATGGGGCTACTCTCGCAAAACCTTCAATCAGAATTTAACTTTCGTCCGATAAAGGGCGGTGGTAAAGTCGTTTTAAATGTTGAGTACAATCACAAAGTTGGGTTATCACGGAAATAATTTTGATACGAATTTCATTCTATGTAAATTTTCAAGATTTTTGGCGTTCAACGCTCACATAAATTGAACTTCGATCTTGAGATTCGCATTTTGCAAAGTCAACAGAGTCCAATTGAACGCAAATGAATTTATTCTGTATGTGCTGTCACTGATATGCGAGCAGAAACTTTATTTTTAGATAGACCGAGAAGTTTTGGCTACAGTTATGGAGATAGAAATCTAGCCTGTGGCGGGATGCAAGAGTTTCCCTTATCCTGGAAACGACACGGGAATGGATTAAGAATCTATTTTTCTATTGTTCTCTAGCATCAATTCTCAAATGATCAGTACGAGGTGTACCGGTAGATGATAGCTGGGCTGTGAGTTATTCATAGCAAGTGTGAACTGGAGCACATTTATTCTTAAAAATTACATTAACGTATACAAGTGCAGGATGAGATCGACAGACAGAAAGGTAAAGCTCAGCACTGCAGCATTGCTCAGATATTCATTGTATTCCTATTTCCTATACGCTGTTACTGATCTCTAGCTCTGCATTACACTACTGTTTTTGTCAACTACGCGATGAGCGTTTTTTAGTAGTTTTCAAAAATTCATATGTAGTAAACTATATCGACTTTATGTGAGTTGTAAGCGTCAAAATTTATGATAAAACATATAGAATTGAATCCCTCAAAAAATATTTCCGTGATAACCCAACTTTAAGCTTAAATGTAAATCATATCTATCAATATTTATTTGAAATAATTTCTTATTTTCAGTCATTCTTGAAACAAGGAAACTCATTTGGGGCATTCGATGAATTAGACCAAATAGTTGCAGTTTTCGTAAATGTGAAACCAGACGAAAACGAGAAAAATACATTTGAAAATACATTGAAATCACACGAAAAAATAGATGCAATTAACAGGGTAATCTTAAACTTCATATCTAAAGCTTCAGGAATTTCGCCACAAAAAGGAAATTCATGTTTTATTCATCTGAATAGGTTTAATATATTTGATACAAAAAATCATATACCATCTCCATACATATGCGTGTGTATTCGTGAACACAGAATAAATATTTTTTTAGATGATGATATATCTCGGCCAAGATGATCTTCCTGATATTCTTGGAACAACCGAATACTGGGAAATGAAAATGTCAGTAGCTCATCCAAAATATCGCAGCTTGGGTGTGACAAATGAATTATTTTGGAAGTAAGCTTGAATATCTGTACCGATAAATGTATTTACAAAATAAAATAAGTGCAAAAAAAAGATAAGAAATCAGACAAAAAACATTACTTATATCCACTAGATTGTTTTCATTGAATCTCGTGTAGAGGAAAAAGATCGATGATAACGAACGACTCAAACTCATCGATGGGAAGTAAACACGATTGTCATTTAATATACTGGTAGATGGAATTCTTTCATTTAGTTATTGCTTGTTTCTTTCAGAACCTTCGAGCATGCCAAACGCAATAAAATCAAAAAACTTGTCGGTTTTCAAGCGTACGAAAACGTTCCTCCTCATTTTAAAGCTATAAGACGAATGGATTTAAGAGAATACAGAGACTCTGTGACCGGACAAAAGTTATTTTCGGGATTGAAACCACCAAATCATGTTCTTATTCTTTCTAAATGTGATGTAGATGATGAAACTATTATGAGGTTAAACAGTCATCTTTAGTTAATTAAAGTCCCACGAATATGATGTTATTATACTTTCTGGAGATTAACACCAGCAAATTTACATTTCAAACTGCTAAACCATATGTTGTCTAATTGTTCTGGCTTCGTTGTCTAAAATCACAGTTTGCTCTCATTTCACAAATTTTCTATCTTTTTCGTCTTAAAAACTAAACTCACATTTTGACAGATGAGAAATTAGTTTATGGCTTGTCCGTAAATTTTCACTTAAAAATTACATTTTTTGATAATATTAAATCGTTATAAATATATAATAGTAAATTATGTCGCGTATTAATTTTGTTTGCGAATCCGGCAGAGACTAAATTTCATACAGAAGATGATAATATTGTACATTCATTCATCCACTCATGAAGTCATGTTATTTTTGCCCCAATGAACGTTTAAATTGCTATTGCATAATACCAAAGTCTCTCTCTATATATATAGATATATCCTCATTGATTTACCAGAACGATTATTGCAGGTATCAGATAAAATATATATATATATTGAAGATGTTACAAGCTAAGATTTAAACGAGAATATCGGTTGGAAACCGAAGACTTATCGATCGATATTTAGGGGATCCCCCAAAACAGAAACTGCAGTTTCGATTCATCGGTTCTTGTAACTTGCGCACTGCGCATCGCACACACACACTCGGCGGGTCTCAAAATTCTCTCGCTTTACATAAATCTAGATCACTTCATCAATAATCGATTGATAACTCGCTAATTATATGACATAATTCGCCCAAAATCAATAGGCTTCTGGTCCGAGATAAGATGACGTACATGCATAATCTGGAGCAGATTCAATCTCGCTTTCGTGAGATATGGCGTGCATCTAATAGACAAACAGACAGACAGACAAATACCTATCAACATACCTACCGATTAAAATCGATAAGTAATAACTGGGCTTGTTCATGGAACATATATTGTTCTGTCCCATCCCATTAATGCCTGCTTTATCCCATGGGAATCCCGTTTCTATGAACAAGCCTGGTGCGGTTCTTATTGTCAATGCACCCTTCGAAACGGCACAGATGTCGACTGCCCTGCCCATGCACGCCCTCTCAAGCTGTAGGCACACGGCATGCACGAACGTGGTTTCTGTCTGATATCTCGAAAAACCATTGCTCTTAAAATTATTTGACACTGGTGTAGGTAGGCTACTAACTTAGCTAGAAATTGATGATATGAGACGGGGGAGTAGAAGTAAAACTCCCAAATGACACCTAAACGCAACCTTTCCAGCAATCGTATACATTTATTCATAATTCCGTTTGTGAGGGCAAATAGATCTGAATTTTAACAGAATATGAATTGTAAAATGTATTTTCAGGTTGCATAAAAGATTGCATATGGCTTTGTCACACGAATATTTGCAACGATCTATGTCTATACTTAATGTCTGTCTCTGTTACAAAAAGTCCAAGATGTTAGTTCTCGAATACAGAGAAGGTTTTACAGAGAAGGACATAGGTTTATAATGCACAAGATTCAGATGTTTATGTGTCACTACAAGCCATGATTTGCAGTATAATGTCTAGAAACACAAATCTTCTTGAATTCCACATCTAGCTTTGGAATTTCGCCCTGTTCACTCAAAGCGTTCCAGATATTCAAAATGTCTCCTGCAGTTGGATGTGCATTTCTGTTTTTAACGATATTACCAAGACCTAAACGTAGATGGGTATATTTTAATAATTATCTCAAGAATGTAATTTGATTACTGAGAAATCAATAAACACAGGGCAGTCGTCGATGTTTATTGACCTTACGCTGGAGTCAGTGATTATCCAGGTAGTTAATGTATATATATGATTATCATTTGGCCTAGGCTTGTCAATAATCCTTAAATTGCACAATTTTTCAATTACGATATATGCCATGGCATAGGTTCTCTTCACAATTTATTTTTTTGATCTTCCGTAGAAAGCCCTCGCCACGAATGCAAAAAAATGTGACGTTTGAGAAAAACCCTCCGGCAATGTTTTAAAATAAATAATAGGTTATTATACAGTTAGGGTTCGGGTTAGGAATGATTTGAATTTCCTGCGCAATCTGTATTTCTTATAACCTAACTGGATTATTACTCATGATTTTATTTTTAGCGGTGGCGAGGGTATTTTTTTTTATCCTTTTTTAATTGGGTGGATCTGGACCCATATCATATCTCTGTTTAATCACGTTATTAATATTTTGTAGTATGTCAATTCCTAGGTAACGCATTATATGGTTTCATTCTTGATTGTTTGGTTGTCATTGCGTAGTTTCTACATTGCCTTACTTGGATATCGTAAAGTGCATAAATGATATATAAAGTGCACTGATACTACTCTATATAAAACGTACCGTCGGGTCCACAAAATGATGCAATGAAATAGTTCTCATAATCAGTCAAGAAGAAAAATTTCGAAGAGAAAATAGCTTCATTCACTAGATGAAAAAAATACATAATACTCTATTTAGATAAAAGTAAATATTGTAAATTATGGTTATTTTTCTAGCAATACAAAAACATTCAAGTCACGTTATGGCGCGGTGACCAATATAAATTGAACGACGCCCGACATACGTTTGTATAACTGATACCAAGACACGGGTGATCCGCCAATGTATGGTCCTTTAATGTTCCCTTGGAGAATATTATAAAAATTATATTCGATCAATAACAATTTTTTAAACAAATGTCAGAACTTACGATTATCGAGACCCTCAAGTGTTTGCTGGGTAGCTTTATGCGAAACTGCTTGTTTAGTGTTGGTAGCGTAAGCTTTTTCTAAAATAGAAAAAGAAATAACTATAATTAGAAATTAATGATTTCGTATAAAATAAAATATTCATAAAAGATTTCATTCAATAAATTGTTAAAAAAAAATCATGTATAAGATATGCTCTATAAGTATTTATGAACATTTTTACTCACATGCATATACTAGGAAAACTAATTACATAACAGCATTAATAAATGTGATATAATAATGGAAATACTTCAACTATTTAGTTATTACATTAGATTATCACATACTATGTTCTTGGTTCAAGCTGTATGTTCCATCACGATTTTCAATGAAGTGAACGAACACATACAGATGATCTTCTAGAGGTTTTCTGTGTACATTTTTAAAATGGTATGAATCACATTATACATTAGACTCGTAAACTAGGCATGCGATACCACAATACAGTTTGTTCTCTGGGCAATATGACAATAAAATCAGGCGCGTACGCATCACTGGATACTGAAGAAATATGAGCAGATGGTTTATACAAATATATGTCCATTACAATGGACTACGATAATATGAGAGAGATTGCTGGAATAAAAAAAATTGTAGCAAATGGTTTGCATACGAATTCATTCACTACCCAAATCATTCATCTTCTACTAGAATCCAAATAGACTGAAGGGCGAATGCGCCCAGTATAGATCTCCGCCGATGCTCGAGAATCCCATCGTTTCACAGTTACCAACGGGTAACAGGGGAGTGTGCTTTTTGTGCCATTAAAATGCCGAAGAGCATAACTAACACTTCCAATTTTTGCTGTGCGACCCAACAGGCAACTTTTTGAATTTGCTACATACTGACAGATTTCACTCCAGCATTAAGTGGCCACGCATGCAAAATTGCAGATCTGCACAAGCAGCGTAATAAAGACCGGGTAACCAAAACTATACTAAAATTCCTGATGTTTCCCTGGTTTATTAATTATCTAGTTGAACGAGGGCTCATTCAAAAGAGTATTTTTTTCCGCGGAGGTCGTTCTCTCGGAGTTCAATTTTCAAGTAGGTTGACGGGAAAGTGGCGACAAATGGTGAGTGAATTCTAAATTTTTCAACAAATGAAAGAGTTTTTCGTTGGTGACACGGAAACAAAGCATCAATCCGGAATTTGCGCATAAAACTAGGGCGACAGAATAAACCACCTGAAAAATTTCATCCAGTCCGTAATATCTGCTAGACGCTACAGTTGCACATACGGGCGGAAATAGACAGAACGAATGGAAACAAGAGAGCTATGTTCAAATATATGGACACGTAGCCACATCATTTTGATGACGTCATAGCAAAAATAAAAGGAATATCCCTCTGTTGAAAAATTCCATCTTTACCCTCTGGATATTTCAAAGCAATTGGTCCAGTAATCAAAAAGAAAAGCGATTTCTTCAAAACGTGTCAAAGAACAAGAACAACATAACAACAAAACGATCGTTATGTCCGATACGTATCCAATAAGGGCCTCCTATAGAGCGAGGATCCAATGAATAAATTTATATAATAGAACATACTCAGCCACGTGCATTGTTACATTTGCCGAAAATCCACCTTCCGCTGGTCGTATAGTATGCCAGTCCCAGCAATCGATCGCCATTTGCATGTATGGTATATCAAATACATCGTACCAGGTTGCATTCAACTTGCTCAACTGAAACAACGATATGTATGTATGTTGTAAATAGGAGAGAGTTCGTGCTAGTTTTGAATATACCCAATATACTCTTCATGTAGAAATAAACATTCGGATGAGATACATATAAAGAGAAAGGGAAGCTGGTTAAATATTTCCTGTTCGACTTCCATATCACGATGAATTGTTATAAAAACAAGTTAAAAATATATTTTCAACGGTAAAATCATGTCTGGAGCCTGGTTTTGATTAAAATTAATGAAATTCCGCATAACAATATGAGCGAAATGTAGGTTTTTCAAAGGGAACAGGGATGAGAAGATGACGAGTTCATCGCGGAGGTATCTGATTCTGAAATACCGGATATCTTGGTTTTATGCCCATAATCCGTGTAAGTTTTTCTATCGATGTTGTCTCAGCATAATTGAAAACTTGTCAAAAACGTGATTTCACAAAACAACGTTATACTCGGAATTACACAATCTATATAAAATATTTTCTGCCTTAACTTACCCGGTCGACGTCTAGTTTTTCGTATAATGGTTGGTATGGACATAATAGACCACAAGATATGTCCGACATCGACAGAAATAAATGAATGAATAAATATATTCGTAAATCGAAGATTAGCGTCATGCTGCTGTACAGCCACTAAAAGTATTTTTATTCTGTATTCTGAAATAACATACAACATAAACAGCATTGTAAAAATGAATTCATCTGCCAAAACTTTTCAAGTTTTTACCCTACACAAATCTATATCCCACTCCTAAATAATAATAAAATACAGCACTAGCTCCTTTCTAATAATAAATTGAAATTTTAAACATGTTAATTTGAACACCAAACAACAATATATATTTTCAGATACTTTTCTAGCTACTGCATAAATTTTCTAAATAATTGCCTTGGGCGCCTGAATTTCGACAGTTTGCGACAACTTTTTTGGTGGTTTGGATAAAAGTATTTACAGAGCAGTTTGTGCAAATCGTAACGACGATTTATATACTAAATGTTATTACTATAAATAGAATTGTAAATTTTTCTAACAAAATTTTGACATGGTTTTTCAATACAATATTTTGCCAATAGTACAGAATTGACTGCAAAATTCTGCAAACCTTAACTACTAACTAAACCTTACTGATTTAACATGCAAGTAAAATGTATTCTGTGTGGGATATATATTTTGGTGACGTCGAAGATTTTATTCTCAGAAAGCAGTTTTGAACAAACCATAATTATTACGCTTTAGGATTTGGGCAAAGAGGATCGGAAGATTCGAAGTAGCGCCGGCTCAGATGTGGCACGGCATACTTCGTAAGCAATACTTTACTTTATGTAACAGTCATTCAATAATGCAAGACTTTTAAACAATTTTCCAGTTGCAATTTCACGAATATTAGAAAAGAATGAAATACTTGAAATACAAACTTGCAAGTGTGACACCAGACTTTGATTCCTCACTTAAAGTTAAATGTATTTGAATATTGTAAAGGTGGAACGTGTCAAATGGAGTTGGAGGTCAAATCTAACAAATATCCATAAGATTATGTATATACCAGAGAAGATGGCCAATCAAATACATAACACATTCTTATTAGCTATATCTACCACACCCCTAAATTGGACACACCCCCTTCCCCCCCTACATGAAAAGCAGGGAAGCATACTGATCCGCAATTCTCGTGGTAGTTTAGTTGGTGATATCAACATTAAAAATTTAGATTTCATAACTGCATTTTAAATTATTATAAGCAATAACCCCACCGATTTCAAGTATTCTCTATCAGTAGTTATAAATTGACTTGTCTTAGGTACATTAACCAACCTATTACTGTACAATTATTTAAAACGATGGAGCAAAGTCGGAACTATATTTGATATTGGCGATCTTGCGCTTTCAAGTCATTACGTCGTCGTTTTTGAGTGGTTTTTAGTATTCCTCTCTGAATCCATAAAATTGCACGACTCAAGTTATAGTTGATTACCGATGTTCTTCGTTTGTATTCTAAACGTTATATTAAAAATATCTTCATTCAGGATAAACTTCTCGGACAACGTCTATTCAGTACAGTCCCTTACTAAAGTATCTTTCTCACGCATAACCATTGCTAAGATATTTTAGACTTGTAAATCAACTAAATTGACGATATTTTGATCAAATTTGCGCACTTCAACTTTTTTTTCACATTGTAATCTGAGAAGATATAACATGTGCTTTTAAGTGTAAAAATTAAGTATGACAAAGGTTTTGGTGGTATTTACATGATATTACGTACAAGAATTTTTTTTTTTAGAAAATCAGAGTTTTATCGCAATAACAACAGAAAAGCATTGATGGAAAGTTAGGTTGGCTGAAAACCACTCCCTCTGAGCGGCAGTTATTCAGTTTTCAATTACAGGCCTTTCGTGGTATAATGTCTCGAAACACAAATATGTTTGAATTCAATTTGTAGTTTTGGAATTTCCCCTTGTTCACTGAGAGCGTTCCAGATATTCATAACATCCATTGCAGTCGGATATGCTCTTCTGTTTTTCACAATAGAAACCAATCCTAAAATTCCAAAAATATACATATATGATTATTTATTAAACCTCAAAAAATTGTATATTTCCCTTTTGGATGCTGATCTTTTATGTTTTTTCCCTAATGGCCCTTTCCAATTGATGGTCTCTGAATAACAGTAGTTTAGTCGGAAAGGCTAAGGTTCTTTCTGTAAATAAATAATTATACTGCGTAGTCATGGTTTTTATCACCGAAAGACAACGAAAAATTTGAAAAACTTATTTATTATCAATAAAAGTCGAACCCTTAAAACTTTATATACCTGCAGGCCCGCACAGTGCCACGATGAAATAATTTTCATAATCAGTCAAGAAGAAAAACTTTGCAGAGTACAACGCTTCGATCTCTGTTAAGAAATATATATATTTTGTAATATATATAAGTAGAAAAATCACGTTGTTAAGTCAACAATTTGGTTCACAATTACCATCAAACAGTAATGAGCCTCTACGTATCAGCATATACGCATCCAGAATTAAAGATTTGCCTGTATGCTGACCAATTATTAATTCATTGTGCACTCACGTTCTTCTATTCCAGATATTGTTCGCTCTGTAGATTTGTGAAGGACTGATTGTTTCATAGTGGAAGAGTGTGCATTTTCTGAAAACAACCAACAGAGAGTATGGAGAATTGTGATATTTCAAAATGAAAAGAGTGAAACATAAATTACACCCAAGAAGTGATATTGTTCCTTGAAATGTATCGAAATTTTTGCTGTATGAATTAATCATTTCCAAATTATGTCAATATCGATATCACCGAAATCAACTGTTACTGGTACATCTCTATCTTCATTTTGTTTTCATAACAACTATCTATTCATCTTAAGAAGAAATGAAGTAACCAATCAGTTTTTTCTCATGGTATAGTTCATCCGGATGGCTTCCTTCAGGCTTGAGAATTGTGATCTTCTTCAATCAATGTTGTATAGATTTTCATATCGTGAGAAAATATTACTTACTAAGTTCTGGATTGAGGAAATACGTTCCATCAAGATTGTGAATATAATGAATCAATATGTCCAAATGTTTCTCTAAAGGTTTTCTGTAAAAGTTATCACAATTCTTAAATGTTTTCTCAAATGTGCGGCCGCGTTTCTTGTAGAAACGTAATATATTCTTTAGTTAAATATTTTAGCATGTTTGGACATATTTGCTGGTCGCGTTCGGGGTCAAAAACGAACCATATGAAAAGAAAAAACCATACCTAAGCTTAAATATTTCAGTATATTGAATTCAATGTTTATGAACTGTATTTTGTTGTACCGTTACGGGGAATTGATTTGTTAACGTGATGTAACTTTGTGAACTCTTTTCTCGTGCTCATTCTTTTTGTAGTAGCATCTTTGCAACTGTTTGTTCGTTTTGTGTTTTAGGTGATACAGGGACCTATTACAAGCCAGTATAAAATTTGAACCTATCTATTTTTATATACCGGCTTTTCCGTTTTGTATTCAGATCGAGTATTCCGATTTTAACTTGGGATATTTAGCTGACTTATAACACTGCATTAGAAATTTGCAATCACTCACTCAGCTACGTGCAGAGTCATGTTTACCGTAAATCCGTTTTCAGCTGGTCGTATGGTGTGCCAGTCCCAGCAGTCAATTGCACGTTCGAGGTATGGGACGTCGAATACATCATACCACGTTGCATCCATCTTGCTCAGCTGGTGAAAAAAACGTGGACAGTAGATTAGTTCTCGGAAATTTCACTCGTATAGAATATTAAGCTCCGCTTCCGCGAGAAAGAACAATAAACAAATAGGATAATAAGCTACAATTGGCTTTTGAGCGGATTCTGTGGGTTACATTAAAAATACTAGTTTTAAATTTAGAAATCCCCAAGCAGAAAATATTTTGCAACAAAAAACTGACGCAATGCCTAAATTAACCAGATCTGACAGATCAAATAAACCACCATGTGAAAATATAGTGTGTACAACAAACTTTGTAACAATACTGTTACTTACTCGTATCGCGTCGACTTTTTCATATGAAGACTGATCTGGGCAGAGTAGCGCATAAGTTAATCCCCACATAAAGCAAATTAAGATGAACGACTGAAATTTCCATCCTAACATTGCGTCGATATATTTGATCTCTTCTGTATAAAATAACACAGGACGCCGTTAACCGCGAACGGACAACCAAGAACAAGTCTTCTTACAGAACAAAAGTTACATTCGAATTTGTTTTCAGTAAAAGGCTTTCAACTATGATCAATAATTAACACATCAAAATACCAATTTTTATATATTTACAAAAGACTAATAACGTAGCCGGTCTCGGTTTACAATAGGCTGATAATAAAACATGAATCACTTGAAAGTTGTTTATCTGCTACACAAGTTTCACCTCAAAATGCCCCGAGCAATAGCAATTTTATTTAACAGATTACACACTTGAAAGCATGTCTCTAGTCTAGGTAGATATTAAATTACAATTAGGATGAGAATTCATATGATCGATGTTTTTAATAAATAGACATCGCTGGCTATATAAATTACATATTCCTAGAACATGTTACATATTATATAATAAGTCATCTAATCAGATAAATGAATCCAAATAGTTAATCGGAATCTATTGGAATACTTTTGATATGTATATTTGTAGACCTAGCACTAATACTTGAGTGCGATACCCGTGGATACAGTGTCATCCTAATTCAATGAAACATGTCATTTGTTACATCGCAAATTAAGCTGAATGCGAGTTTTAATTTTGACTCCATTAGTGGTTCAATAGCGCACCATAGGTCGTGACCAATGGTCGGGGATCACCCTGCCGAAATTATATCGAGATGAACCCGAACTTTTTAAAAGGGAATTTAGTAGCATCAGTATTAATTTGTTATCTATTTGAGTACACTGTTCAACTCTCGAATACTATGTCAATCACGGGCATGTTTATTTGCTTATTTCCCATAGAGTTCTCTAATAGAGTTTAATAATATTATTGGTGTCAATCACAATTAGCTAAAAAAAAAGTACAATTAACAATTCGATATGTTTATTTTTGCACTGGGTTCTTTGTTATTATAAAAAAACAAAATTGAATTTTATTTTATCTCAAACTGTGGATTCGCAAAGCCTTTTGTAATTGCTTTTCGTTGACTAATCACTTTCGCAAAGTAAGATTTTGTCTATCAACTTTTTCTAATTCATCATCTGACAATGTCGTTAAATTCCGATTGTACCTTCTGTTGAGAAAATCAGTAAATACCACTTTTTGAGTAGTTGTATTGAACATTCAGTTGTATTTCAATTCAAAATTAAGGTTTTGTTTGAGTTCCCCATCAAGTTTGTTTAAATAGGTTTAAGATTTCAGCAGGAAAGCGAATAGTAGTACGAAGGCGCAAGATCCGTCCTATTGTCTTTATTGTTTGCATAGCTGGGTCATCCTTTTTTTGAAATTCTATAGTATTTGATCATGCGTAAACCATAAATAAAGACACGCTTTATTTTTATTCCTTGCTTGGCCGAAGCTTAAAGTTTTTTTTTTACTTGTACTGATTAACAAACATCCTTTTAGCGCTGGATATATATGCCTGTTTCACGCTGTGTACTTCCTTCTTTGTATTGACAGTGAATTCAAGTTCACTAACGGATGAATTTCTAATTAGCCTTTGAATTTCACCTTTTCTATATTTAGCTTAATTGGAATAGTTCATCAGCTAATTCTTGAAATATAAATTCGGATTTTTGTTACATTATATTTATATACACAAGGTAGCGCAACTGAGTTGATGAATTGGGAAACTGATGAATTGTTGCTTTATTGGGATACACGTCATTATTATCTATTAGAGTTAAAATTTAAAGAAAAAGTCGGTTTTGACTAAACTTTAGAGTAGAGTTGCACGTGGCAGCTGAACACCCTTGACTCCATTTTACAGATCAAGTTGGTGTAAATCTTTATTAATTTGAAACAATTTATGAGATAAAACCATTAATCCAGATGTATTATCTTTTATTTTAATACTATAAGAATACAATCCAATTGATATGGTTACACTTTATTTCAAATTTCTCTTTGTTCATCAAACAAAATGATTAAGATGTTCAACTTTTAAATATTATATTCGATATTAGATCTACTTAATACAACAACACAATATCATAAACAACATGAATAAATTAAGCTCTAATAAATTTGTTATGAGAAGTTCAATTATTTTGAGCTTTATGTATCATTAGTAAAATATTCTGATCAAGTATTCAGTCAGTTATGTTTGTTAATGATTTCACAATTAGTATAATATACTGATTTCAAAAATAATAATAGTTAAACAGTAATACATTAGGTCGTAACATCTGGGTCTATATGACTAATATAATATACCGCATTATTTTCAAATTAGGCTCAGCAAACAAATGTTAAATTAAAATATTGATTTTATTTTGTGGGAAAATTATTCTTGCATAATTTTTATGTCAAAGCTAAAGTCGTCTGACTAGGTTGGCTATGAACTATCATCCGTTTACAGTCAGTGTACCTCCCAATTTATGCCCAAATTATTTTTCAAAGAACTTCATTTATGTGGAATGCAGTACTTCAAGGCTGTTCTCCTGATAGTACAGACATGCGCTTTCGTCTAACGGTATTTACTATGATATCATATTGTCTCCTCTTGGCATTTCAATGGGCGCCCGTAACTTCGCTCAGAGATAAATCCCTTTAATTTTTGAGTGGGTTCGCGTGACGTTTGCTCTGAGCAAATTTCCACAGATAATTCAGTTCTGATTTTTTTTTGTTATGTTACAACACTACGTCTTAATATTCATTTCAAATTGGACAACATGCAATCATTCGAAAATGTCCTAAAAGTTTAATTTACCAACACAATAATCAACCAAAATAAGCGATTATTCATTCGGTTATATCAGTCTATTTCGTTGCAAAATTGCGTGTATGATTATCTTGAATATAGATATCCATTATAAATTAATTTATTACGATAGAAGGTGATTGGGCGTTTCTAGTTTTTGGAACGCGCCATTAATGAGCCGTAACGAATAAAAGTGATTTTGTTTGTTTGTTTACGAATTCATGGATAATTGTATGTTATTCCCGTGATTAAAACATAATCTCTTGTTATTTATATTGTTCGGATTGGCTCTACTTATTTTACATGTAAATATTTTCACGAATCAAAATATAATAAATCATTATCGTCTTTTCTATATTTGTCGCCAAGTTAACACTTAACAGAATCTACAAGTTTATAAGCCGTTGCCATGACAAGACTAATACCGTTAGCCTATGCATAACCTCGAGAATTCTATAGGTTTGTAGGCCGATGTATTTTGTAGAAATCGCGCATTCTGTTGTGATTGTATAACATGTGAAGACTATTATATTGTTAGCCATACAAAACACAATATGATGCGCAGCGATAAACGAAGTAGTCACTTCAAAAATGGATTTTTAAAAAACCAAGCTTGAAAAAAGCTTCGTTGTTCTAAAAACTTAAAAACTCCGGTTTCATGCGATTGAAAATTAACAAAAGCAAGCTATTTATTTCAGTAAAATTAATAACACAATAGGACGCCCTACATTTCAGTCGGCCGTTCAAATTTTACTACCAAGTTTCACGCAGATATCGTTCATCAGATTCATCGTTCCGGATTTTGCTTCTCGTCAAACAACTCGATAAAAATGACCGTATCGAATCGGTTTGCATTATTTGAACGTTCTTTATTCTAGACAATCGCGTGAAGAATACGTAGTTATTTACACGTTACCCTAATCAGAAATATTATTAACACTGTTGAAAAGATAGAAGTATAATCTTTTTAAGTTGTTATTATTTATTGGAATTTTTGGACGGTGAATCTCTGCATATGTAATGTAGTAAATATGAATTCTACGCTCTAATAGGAACACAATAGTTTGCCCCGCCCGTGCCAGTTCTCAAATAAATAACATGAAAATCACAGTGGTTGTGCAAATTTTATAGCAGTTTCGGAAAATGCAATCCTCCTATTGTTCTTCGTTATCGTAAAATGTAATTACATTTCCCATGCAGCATTAAATGGTATTAACAGATTATTGGCACCGTCCTACTTAAAAATCTCTTTGTTTTTGACTTTCTCTATCCTTTTCAGTGTAATCCTGTCCTTATTACCGTTTGTAGTACGCGTAAAACAAACAGGATTTACTTAGGAACCAATTCATGGCGATGTCACGTGATCGATAATAGAATTTGATGAGAATACATTGTATTCGTTTATACTGCAGGATTTTCTGTCAATGCATAGCGATGGGCCAAACGAGAACAGAGCCCTGGTCATTTGGAACATATTCTAGAGAAAAGTTTTGTTCTAGGTGACTGGAATTTTTGGGTACAATCATACACAAACATAAGCTCAAGTATTGAACAATTTTTCTTTATTTTCGTTGGAGTAATTAAGAAACGTGGCGGTTTTGTTTTTGGGGGGTATACAGAATACGCCTCGTCGCCATCCGAAATTTACCCTTATTTAGTGACTAGAGCTGTTTTACACATAGTACAGAGTAGTAACTAAAGTTTATAACAACAAGAAATTATAGCTGCACTCGGTACATAAGATAATGTCGTGTTCACCTACTAAAAGAGAAACAAATAAAAAAGAAATGATATCAACAAATAAGTGGCATTTTTACGTCATGTGTGGCCTCCTTATGTCACGAACAGGATCAAAACAAAGTTTACTTGGATCAAAATATCTGGGTCGGTTATGTGTATTTTTTAGCCTTTTGTTTGCAAAAATGTTTCGGTAAATACAATTGTTACTTAACGGCGAATATTAATGAGTATTAAGTGAGATTGATTCATATATGAGCCCGTCTATCGTTTACCCGCTTAGAAAAGTGACACTTTGATGGCGAAACAACCCCATTTCCTCTGTGTGTTTGAATTATTGACTGCCAATTGTCGGGAGTCCGCTGAAAGCGTTTAAATGGTTGACCACTTTATAAAATCCGTGATATTTATAATTTTTGTCATGAATACAAATGATAAATGAACCAAACAAATATGTCCTATGTGATTCAAGACTATTAAATCACGTAGTAATGTTTATTCCTGCTACAGCATCATTGCAATATACTACAACCCAACTGCATTGCCAACAAACGCGAGTGACATTTGTATACCTTGATTTCAATCCGTGATGCAGTGAATGTTTCGTGCAACAACGCTAATATGGATGTTTTGAAAGCAGTGAATTTGAAACGCACCCTATAATAATAAGCCGTATACGTCTTATTAGACAAACAGTGTTGACAAAATTATCCCCTTGTACGTTCTCGTCCTAAAACAATTCTATATTTGAAATACATGGGTTATAATTAAGATCACACATCGGTCATACCTTAGAAATTGCAAAGGTGCCGGTAGCATCCTGCGGTGAATAACACAACGGAGTTTCAACCCAGTTAAAACAAACAACTCCACGGGAGCATTCGTATTTTCATGTTATTTCTCATGGGTAGTATTTGTATTTTGCTTTATTCAATTTTTAGAACAGTAAACTGCCATTCATTGTCTTTATACATATCCCAAACAAAATAAATCAAAATATACTACAATGGCTGACATTATTTATCAAAAACCTATGCATCAATAATTTTCTTTCGACGAATAGCAAAGATGTCGTTTACGGGTAGGGGATTTCAGTAATTTTTTTCAGTGAATAGAACAATATGACGTGATGGTCATTAAATTTACCGCCATTGATCAGGCGAGCAAGTACACAATTGTGCGTTTATGCAGGCGTCTTGCAGTCGGCTGCAGGTCAAAATCATCGTTAGGTATCGCCGTGATGCGGCGCGCGTCGTCAATTACAATTACTGAAGAGGGGGTGTTGCCGGCGATACGGCTCTATCGCTCATTGTTTTATTGTCACTAATGTCGGTAATGAATGCTATATTGAGATCGTAAAAGATCGAACGGTAAATTTTATTGTAAATATGTGGACAGTATTGCGACGATAATCTTGCCGATAAACCTTTCTATTATTTAGCATTCGCACCCTTTAATCATCAGTCGTAGTAGAACTTCCCATTGTCACCTGCTTTGTGTAAGATTGTCGTTTCCGCTAATTAGCGGACATCTAGTGATCGCTTTATCCATCGGAAAGTTGGTTATGCAAGGGGATTGGTTCGAACAGACTAAAATCTATAATTCAGACTTAAACTAGTATGTATAGATTACATTCTGAACTCACAAGTCACATTTTCTATCAAAATCAACAGATTGAATATTTGTATGAAAAACAGGCGGTCGACCCTATTTGATCAATTTCCATCCACCGCCGTACATAGACAACATAGACAAAACTTATTCTGGTAAAACATCGACCTGACTTTAATGATTAACCATGTTTCAGACGATACTCCCGTGACTGTGGGAAAACATGACTGATGATATACGTGACGTCCCAAAGGCATCATAAAGTATCATTTGCATTTTTACAGTTCGAAATATAACAACGGACCACTGTTTTGTATTGTATATGTTACGATATGTAAAACTATAGCTAGGCTTGTCTTCTTATAGATTGATTGCGTACTAGATGGACAAAATAAAGGAGTAGAAGGCCGCAGTTCAAAATATGTAACAATACCTTACTAATTCTTAGTTTTATTATTAATAGTTTTAATTTGTAATCAGGTTAAAAACTGAAAATTTGAGTAGGATTTAAATCAGTAGAGTAAATATCACTCATTGGTAGTGGAAGTATGTTGATTAGATATTCACCTCTCAGGCTAGCCTCATGGACGATTGCTGTCCCGAACAGAACTTGGTTTTTAAACCTTCGCCGTCTTCAAATTAACAGTAACGATGATTTGAAGATAAGGAACAACTTTTATCTTGGTCCTATATATATCAGAAATGCATCGCCACGGTGGTAATACTGAAGAATAAAATTAGGGGAAATTAAAAATTTTCGTCTGATTATAAGTGAGCGTAAGTCGTAGATTCGTTTTCTTTCTTTTGCAAGTTTCGTAAATAATTAGAATAAATCAGTCTTAACTGTTATTGTCAATAGAAGATAATATATATGAATTTAGAAAATGTTAATCGAGCGAGTGCGCTTTAATGAATTATGTTCCTAGCCGATGGTCAGTGACGCAATCTTTTTGTAGATGCATTTCTCGTAAGTATAATAAACAAGCAGAGCTTTTTTTTCTTTCGCGCGTCGTCGAGTGTCAGAAACATCGCTAAAGTATCTGAACGCAAATATAATCCGCAGTCGACGCTGTTGTTCTCGCGGGTACGGAGTCTCTCGTATCGGGAAGGTGAGGTTGGAAGATTTAGTTGTAGTTTAGTAATTCATTTGATAATAATATTTTAGAGATGACTGGTTGTAGGTTTTGTAATCAGGAATTTAAAGTTATACGAAGAAATATGAATATTTGGCAGTGCCAGCCTATTATGGCTTACACAGTTTTTCTAGTATACATATATCATGTGAGGTTGTATCAAACATTTTAGCGAAAGCGTTAAGGCATGCGTTCCGTAATTTTTAGTCTGTACCACATTTCATGCTTCAGGCTGTTTCATATGGATTGTATTTAAAAGGACACTTTTTGTATGCTTTACGATAGATAGTTTTTTTTTGGTACCGGTATAGCAGTATAGTGATCGGTTACTGTACGCATCGGTACGCAAAAACTGATGTTGTATTTCGATATTCGACATGGTTGAATTAGCTACATAACTGGGCGCAATAATGATATGATTGATTCGGTACATACTGGATTTGATAAAAGCTCGTTATGCCACATATATTTGATTAATTTTTTGATTTCTTTGACATTTAGTCCAGATTGCGTAGGTGTGTTTCAGAAATTTGTAAACCTGTGGCATTATGACGTACATAAAGTAAATACAAAACGCTCGTGTTGACTTATAGTATCTAACTGTCTTATTATCGGTAATAAACAGGCGCTTTTACACCAACTACATGGAATGCGCGGCAGGTGGTCTCAAAAGTTGAGCTGTCGGATAGTACTTCCTTCAAGACCACCTGCGATATGAGATAAGAGAAAAGTAGTACGCGGTAAAAGCACCGACCTTACAATTATTTCAGGCAAATAGTGATAACGTACTGAAGGTACGTTTACGTTTTTTGTAGTAATGTATATTTGGGATCACTATAAAAGTAATTGTATTGTATTTTAGTCTGTAAATGTTGGTTTGTCTACAGTTCTATGTGGAAGGATATTTATACTCTAACGTTATTTCTGTTTATAGAAAATTAATTTTATTGATATCAATTATATATATACGAACTAGCTGACAGAAAAAAGTACGACGAACGAAATATTTTGGCAGGGTATACCAGTTATAATTTGACGCCATCATGGCTGACAACGGTGTGATGATTTTCGTGATTTTGATATTCAGCAGTATATTATTTATCACGACGAATGCACAAGTAGATAGAAGTAAGTAAACAAAGTAAATCTACAAACTAGGCCTGTTACTGACTGATTTTATCTCTTAGATTGGTTCTATGATACTTCATACATTACAAGGTGTTCAAGTGTCCTACACCGATGAAGTGTATTATCGATTCATAATCCCCAAGTTTCCAATTAAGATGTACATGAGAATGTATCGATTTTGTGAAGAGAACACCTTGCAGGTGACCGAAGTCGTCATCAAGGAACAGGCTGTAATCCGAAAATAAATCCGAAATTGATTTTGTAGTAATTCGGACAAATATATCTAAATAAAAGTCGCCGTTGTCGCTGGTATATATAGATCGTGGAAGATATTTCTGAGATATTTCTACGATTTCGAAAATTCGCTACTCACCCATTTCTTTTACATCTGCATATTTGGGCCTCGGTATTCTATCCTTATTAATGCAATGTATTTTCATCTTTCGTGACAAAGTCGTATTGATTCTAATGCCAATATTCTTGTACTGTATAATATTATCTTATGACCATGTCATGTATATGTCAAATTTTCGTCGCAAAAAATAGTTTCAATCTATCCATACGTTGATGTTGACACGAGCTAATTCAAAAATATGACAAGGTGGTTTTTAAAACGTGTTTAAATTTGACTAATTACGTTAAATTCTAATCACAGATTAATTTCTACGTTTCAATTGTGAAACAAAAAGCAATTTCTAAGAGTGATATCAGAAGGTTACGCAAGGTTTATGAAATACACATCTGTATTTAATTAGAGGCCACCAATACCACTATCTTTGCAGCATGTCGGCGCCACCTTGTCCCGTCAATTTTGAATATCGAAAAAATTAATGTTCGTGCGATTAAATCAAGGTATCGCTGTCATTCTGCCTGTAGACGGATTCTTATTGGATACACATTCGTTATATCCATCTCTGTCTATAATCTTTTACAAATGCCCGTTTTACTTCTTAGATTCTGACATGCTCTTGGCTCAGACTCAGATATATGAATTGTAGCCTCGGAGATCAAAACAACGTGGAATGTGTCTTATATTTGATATTATCACGTATTAATTACCGATTACCCAAGTTATGCAATTGTATATCCGTCATCAAGAGTCGGGTTCGCCGACTGTTAACAGTTCATTCCGATAATAACGCTATGTTTGCAATCCTCCACTACAAATAGCGCCCGAATCGCCCAGGTAGGAAGGTATCAACCCAATGCCTCTGTTATGCCGTCAATCATACATTGATCGTTCGGCGCCAATTAGTCAGTCTTTGTTTATGGTAAATGTATAATGAAATATATTTTTATTTATATCACTCAAACTTCTTTTTGCATTGTTGACAGTGCATTGCCGCAATCCCTTGGGTATGCAAGACAAAAGGATACCAGATGACCATCTGGAAGCATCGTCATTTCATGCGAGAGGGACAGGACCAATTTTCGCGCGGTAAGATAATTTTAGTCTTATTGAATATGCTAATGCTAAAGTATTGTCTATAGTGGTACTTTTAGACGTTATTTCGATTTATCTGGGAGTATATATATATATATACATACACAAATGCTCATAACAATAAGTACGGTAATTGATCTCACAAACGCAACCAACCGTGCAAGTTATGTCTGAATATTTTTCGAATGAAAAACAGCACAACAAGTGTATGAGGGTAATATCATTCGTTCATCCTCAGCCTAATATCATTATCTGTTTTCTAATACCTAAAAGAACTTCTAATTTCCCAATTGTCACAATGTTTGTACTCCAAACGATGGCAAATGAAATTTGAAATATGATATGTTCCGATTCTCGCCACATTTTACGCTTTCGTGGGAGCCAAACAGTTATCTGCAACGTTACACCGTTCAAGTGGTGAGGAGTATGAACATGCAAATAGAAAATTATAACAATCTATATCCCTGGTTTCCTAGCAGTCAAAATCGTCGGCTCAATTTGGACATGGAACATGCTTGATGAGTGGTTCGAGCAAGCAATGCGCACCGCTTGTAGACAGACCTGTACTAAGATCCCTTTTCGATCATGCAAACAATTGTAGAATTTGGTGTCCACAAATAGGAGAATTGAACCCTTTTGTTTAAGTACAATAAAAATGAAAACGAAAGTTCAATATATGTCAAATGAAATTTTTGTTTGAACTAATCGTCATTTTTCAAAATAATCGCAGGAGATTGATGATATTGTATCGTCAGGCGAAAAGTATGGTATCAGTGTCGGATTAATTCATGTTCTTTTAACTTCACTAACCCAATGAAAAATATTTTATATACTTGTCAGGGATTAGATTAATGCACGCGAAATGAAAAGCCTATTTTTTGGCCTTAGCAAATTGCATGTATGAGAACGCTCGGCTCCCAGTCTGATATCGGATATTATTCCATATATGTACACGGAGAATCGCAATTGTAAAATCAACGGACCATATCGCCAAAGCAAATAACAATATAACCTTTTATGAATCGTTTTGGTACGTTATCAAACCATCGGGAATTGTGAAAGATTAGCCTATTGGAATTTGCCAAGCCTGTGAAGATAAACTGGCAATTCGCCAAGTACGGATCACATGAAATCCCACTCTTCCCACGCTTCTGATAACAGTAAAACATTCTATTCTGTTGTAGAGTGTGTCGCCTTGATTTGTCGTGCCCTCGATAACCGTTTATCGACCAAATTTTCAAAGTGACGTAATCCATTCATGCCCAACATTCGGCACAGTAAAGTAGAGTTTTATGTTTTATGTCGTATAAATTTTTATAGCGGCTTGTACCGGGCAACGGAGGGTTCGTAATTCGAGGTGATAGCCCAGTGAAAAAATCAATATTCGTTTAATAACAAATATCTTAGCACCCGATTACCAAGAAAAACAATTTTTTCTTCGTAAAATCGATGAAGAAATCAGTTTAAAATCATTTGTGTTTTATGCACAACCGAGTATAATGAATCATGACGTACGACTTCTTTTTCGACATTCCGTCTTCTACCTTTCTTGTCTCAAAAAGCCGCGTCGTATTATATTTTGAGTTGAAGAGTTCGCCACGACTTTTAAAAACTAATTCACGGATTGCTACTGTTGTAATTCAAATTTCAACTGACTATACTCGCGACACAAGTCTCCAGATTTGAAAGCCGTTCGCGAATCCATCACCATTCGTCTATTCGTTTACTGTCACGTTTTTTCTTTTATTCGTAAAATTTTATGCCGATAGATATGCAAATCAGGCGTAAAACATCTGTTTATGTCAACGAATTGTTTGCGTTGTAATAGATGAGTCTTTCTGGATTTTTTTTAAATATACAGATAGTGCTTGAAAATCTTTTGATACATCGTGCATTTCATGCTATACTGTTCGATTCAGTAGGGCCCGTGAGTAATTTACTCAATGCAAATATTCCTCCTCTAACAACAGGTTATTCGTGTGTGCTTTGTACTAATTAACCAGTTTTACTTTATCTATGCAGTAATGTTCACTGACCTTCAGACCGCATGTCGAGATAAGGTTGAATTATAAAGAGCTATTTATTATATGTTCAGTCGAGTTATGTTAACTCGTTGTGCAAGTTCATATTTCGACTTTGCAATATCACGTTGCATTGTTGCAGCCATTTCGAGCTTGATAATTTCATCAAATGTTCAGTACAGATCGATGATTTGATAAACAGAACAATTATGAAATTGTTGCCATACGCACGCTCGTCATTACACATTAAATTAGTTATATGCCTCATCATCTGCGAATTGATGACAATTTCCTTTTTGCGATTTTTTGTATATCTCCGTAGTTATCAAGTCGACCGTCGGCGGATAAACAGACGTATTTTATCGTTCGCGTAATAAGAATTTATATACATGTGCGAATGTACCGACACAATTATAGCTTCAGGGAACTTCACTCAATTAGTTTTATGTCATTTTTCGGTGTAAATTCCCATTTTCAAAACAAGCGTTCACGCCAGTTGTTTGCTTTTGCAATTTTCTGTCGTTATTCGACACCACTGACGACGGTAAACCTACCCCAAAGGAAGGTCACCTGCTAATGGTCAGGTTAGAACAAGATCTAATAGAGAATAAAGTACCGAAATTCCATCATCATCATTCAATACAAAAACATGGGCAATATATGTATGGGACATGGAAGTTTGCTTTAACCATTGTACCTACTTGGTTGTTCGATATAATATTACAAGTCTTTGCCGGATTTATCTTGTTTTTGGGCGGTATTGTAGTTGTAACTAGTAATCTTAAAGATAAAACGAGCGCGCAAAATCACCTGTAGTTTTTTGCCTCGAAATCGGACGACCGTACTTTAGTTACCGGTAGTTTTCGATATCGATTATATACACCCTTATTTAACCTTTCAAAAATGTTTTTCAAAGAAGATTATCTGTAATTGGGATAATATCTTGGTTGGGTTTATTTGAATAGACAGATTTCTGGTAAAAATGTTTTTTTATTTACTTGTATTTAGCTCGCGAAATTTACCATAATTTTAGGTTGTAAACAGCGAAATTATAGTCGACCCATTTTGAGACCAAAATTACAAGTAATTCGGGAATCCAAACCTATTTTAGCGTCTTAGTTATTTTTATGTTTTTGATATTATCTATGGATTTCAAAATGGGTCGTTTGGCTTAAATGGATAAAAAGTAAATTTTCCTTTAGAGAAATTTTTCGGTTGACCCGCATTTCGTTTGCCACACAGCGGGACGTTTTAAATAAAACCTTCACGAGCGTCGATTGTCAACTGAATTTGACGCCAGACTATTGTTTGCTTTATAGACACAATTCTATTTATATTATGTGGCGTTAGTCAGTTTAATGAAACCCTTTCGTGAATTTGTACATTTTGCTATAGATCTACAAATGGACCACGTATCTGAGTATTTGATGGAATTAAAGAAATCTAGGTATTTTACCCTGCGTTCAAAGATCATGTACAGTTTTAAGATTTAGAAATTGGATTGCGTTTCGAAAAGAACCATGCACGCTTATCTATTGGGGGCACACGGTAAAGTAAAGTACCTTTTGCACACAGCAAAGTACTTGAAAGATATTTCTTAATATACCGCCTAATGTAGGAAATCCTTATTGATTCCAAATCCTAAATAAAGTCGCTTCATTAGCGATTTGGTCAAGAAGCTAAAACGATTTACAAAAGTAAATCTCCCATTTTCGCCGCTTTGAAATCACCTTCATGGCTTTTATCGACTTTTCAGTCGTAAATGGGATGAATAAACAGCTTAATATCACTGAAATCAATTTTTGATCAAATTGCGATCTCATAAAAAAGATTTTAATGTCTTTATGTTTAGTGAAACACCTGCCAAGGAGCCGCACACCTTGCGCACCTACATGAAAGTACTTTCAATGTATTTCTATTTCGTAAAGTCAATTATTTGAAATGAGATTTCTTACTATTATTATTGCGTAAATTGTTTTGTGAATTTTCATTCTTTGCAAATCCATGATTTATAATGTAATATCTCCAATCTTCTTAAACTACTGTAACTCGATTTTCAAACAATCTATACCTTTGACAAAACTCTTCGCTCTATACTAGTATAGTACATTAAATACGATTATAAAGAGACCTGTATATCGGTTGTTATTGTGTATTTTCAAACATTTTTGCTCTCTTTTATCCCTGGTATTTTTTGTTTTCACACGGATATTGTTATATTTGTTTGGGACAAACCACAATTTAATTTCCCTTTCCTGTCGAACCTTGTAATTCTTCTCGGTAAAACAAAATACGATAAGTGAGAATTCACTCTGAAATGGCTTGTAGTGTGTTTTTAATGATAATTTTCGAATCATCGAATTTCTCCATTATACCTCGGCCATAACGAATTTGTAATTATCACGCCGGTTACCGCATTAGAATAGAATCAATTGATTGTCAATATGAGATGGGTTGAAAGTACATCTTTGTCTTGGATGGATGTGAAAAATTTTCCTTGCTTGTGATGTCATCACATGACGTCATCATATAATAAAACATCAAACAAATGAAATGGAGTATAATCTGGAATTTTTTGTACACAAATTTTGATAAACTTTCCTCGTGGCAACACAAACCTACAACCTAATTTATTTTGGAAAGACCCAAGTATACTGTATGAATGCTAAAAGAGGATATATCAAATACATTTATTCAATTATTTTGAGTTAATAAAACGCTGAGCTTGATCAAGCATTGCCATAGATAAGCCGTGTATAATTTGTTGAGCATTCAACTGAAATGTGATAGCCCTTATAAACCCATTATCTAAATACAGTGTTAGATCCGATATTGTTCCTTCCCAAAATGAAACCATGGATAAACCACGTCTAGCGCACTCGTTATCAATGGACCATCAATGGGCAAAGTGTACATTTATAATTAATTATTTTACTAACCCAGTTTGTAGTTCAGATCATAACTAGTTAAGGTCTTAAGGTTAATTCCACTCGCGACTAAAATAAGTGTAACATGACACACTTTCAAAAAGTTTTATTTGTAAATATCTCTCGCTTTTATTATCTTTTACGATGAATCAAATTATTTATAAATATTGAAATTTGCAGGCCATTAAAATCATTTTATTGAGTGATCCCTCCATCTCTTCTCTTATTTAAATAAGGTTGATTGATGTGAGAGCTGTATTATGTACGCGAACACCAATTTAGAAACAAGGGATTTGGCTTTCGATTCCTGTAAATGGTATAAAACAGGGCAAAATGTTTGCGGCTCTATCTTTTATAAATCTCAGGCAGTATGTGTCCTTATGGGTTTCTAGAAAAAAAGGAGCGAATATTGAATTATTCAAAAAATATATATTTGAAAATATTACAAAAAAATAGGTGTTATTTAAGCAAGTATTTTATTATAGTTTGAAGCAATATTCATCAAAATATTTCAATAGAAAGGAATCAAAAATATATGTTTTTTTACTTCTCGCAAAACAGCTTTTCCATATTTTCGCCCTTTTGGGTAGAAACACTCAGAAAATTGCTGTTAGCGAAACAAACACTTTCTCCCAACTCGATAAACAACATCAACCTAATGTTCCTGATTCGAATGATTCACTTTTATCGTACAGAAGTACTGTAATGCGAGAGATTAATGACGATTTAATACGTCATTTCGACCAACCTCAGCGCGTTCGAATTCCAATCTCGGCGGTATATTCCCGAAGGAGATTTAGCGTCGCCATTAAAAATCGCCCACTCTCAGCATGACTCTCCCTGATAAACATTCTTTGTAATTGTTCGAATTTTTGTCTACGCTAACAATTTCAAGCAGGTCGATATTCGTTAGTCAGCAACTGGTCCACACCCATTTATTTGTTTATGCCGGCATCACTTTGGGAGTAAGATTGTGAATATCTCTACATCACTTTAAAATATATTACCGCGAAATGACATTTATTTCAACTTTAATTTTAGATTGGAACGAGAAGAAGGCGACGGAGCATGGTGTCCGAAGGGGGTGATTGACAAAGATGACAGAAACCAGTATCTGCAGGTCAAACTGCCTTCTCTCAGTTTTCTGTCTATCGTCGCTACTCAAGGACGGTATGTAACCTTTAACCACGTTTCGAATTTTTATATGGAAGTGCGCGTGTAATCTTAATTCACTCATTATTAATATTCAATTTTTCAGCGATGCTGGCGGGGCAGGACAAGAATACATACCTAGTTACGCCCTGAATTACTCAAGAGACGGTATCACGTGGTTTCAGTGGAAAAATTATCGCGGTGTTTCGGTAAACATTACTATTTTGACTATTTGGTTATCTTACTCTATAGTCGGGGAATGTTAATGAGAATAGCATACGAAGATTTATATTTTATATCTAGGTATTGGAGGGTAATCAGGACCCCAAAAATGTCGTTCATCGGAAGCTTAATCCAGGAATACCTTCAGTCAGATATCTTCGGTTGATTCCAGTGACAACTCGCCCCAGATCAGTCTGTGCTCGTATAGAACTATATGGGTGTCCAATGCCATGTAAGTGCGATGTGACACATTCAAATGTTTCATTTTTATATTTTCAAGGGTTCAAGGTTCACAATTTTAAGATCAGTTTACGTAAAAGTAGTCCGATTTAAGTTGACCATGTATTTCCATTTTGTCATTTTATATCAGCTGGTGTTGTAAGTTATTCCATGCCCGTGCCTGGAGTACCGCTACAAGATGGCGACGAAGTTTCCAAAACACTGAACGAAAAATGGTCTTTTGGTGACGAATATTATGATGGTATCAGAGAAACTGAATCTTTCCATAGTGGACTTGGACAACTCACGGATGGAGTAATTGGCTCGAATAAAATAAACGAAGTAAGGACATTGATAAATTATTTCAGCATGTGTCTCATATATGTTGCATAATAATAAAGTTCTAAAGGATTTTCAGTATATATATTCTGTAATGTTCAATGCTAATAAAAATGCTAAATATTGAAGGTCCAATAATTCTTATTATAACCAAAAATAATTTAACACCGTCGGTACTATAGTATATTCGGATCCGAATGTGTCTGTTTCTACACGGATGCTTGGACGAGATGGTATTATAAAGATAAATAAATAAGAGTGTCATAATCTCTTTCCATGAAATAGCAAGACTTGCTGACTTATCATCGAAAAGATTTTCCAACTAAACACTCATGGTTAAATTTTTAGACAAAATCATCAGTTTCTTCACGCAAAATCGGGTTTGATTACGTCGGTTGGCGTAACAACAGGCGAGGCGATCGTTATATATCTCTTACGTTCAGTTTTGAAGAAGTCCGAAATTTTACTGCCATGAGAATTCATACACTGACAAGTGAAAACGTTGGGTCGAGGTAAGACAACCTTCAATTTTACAATCATTAGGGAAAAAATAAAGGTCATATTATTCCATACAATAGTAGGCGATTTCGAGATCTTTAAGAAGCACTCTTTATCACATTATGTCAAAAACAAACCCATTAGTTAAGTGAGTGGGGACAGTTTTTTACAAGCAGTTTTTAAATCATTGCAAAGGGCTGAGAAAAATACCTAGTTTTTGAACAGGCCATATTATATAGTTAGTTACCTTTACTTTAAATTTAATATGGTAAATATCCCAATATAAATATTATTCAACAAAATATATTAAGTGACAAATTAAAAGCATCAGCTGACACAAATTTTTCTGATAAAGCATAGTAACGTATTACCAGTTAATGTTTATTTTCACAACTTTTTCGAGCAGGGGAGCGCATAAAATTATTTGCTGGACTGGATTCATCGGTTTAAATGTATCTAGATAAAAAAAAATCAAATGCAAGAAAGCATTTCAAAATTCATTTATTTTCTCTTTCATTGTATTATAGGTTTTTCTCCAACGTGGCAGTAGCTTTCAGTCTCGACGGCAGAACATACCCAACCACACCATATGCCAGTAAAGTTGCATATGACGTCCCAAATCGTGAGGGCGAAAACACCAGGTTTATTGAGGTCCCACTTGGACGTGCCATGGCACGTTATGTACGAGCCAAATTCCGCATTCGCGGAGACTGGATGCTGATCAGTGAAGTCGAATTTATTGCCGGTAAGTGACAACTTTGAAGCATGGATTTGGCTTTTCATTTTATTTTGTTGTACGTCACGTGATTAAATGTTGAACGAGCATGGAGGTGAAAATATTTTGATTTTTTGTCTTTTTTTTTGAAAAGCATGGATTACTTTCAACACCATTTGTTTAATAATAATTAAAACTGTTAATAATACGTTATAACTTATAATATTGTTTTTTAACCTGGAATTTATTGAATTTTGAAATCGAAATTCTGATAACGGGACATTTTAAACTATCAAGAGGCCACCATTAGACCTATTCAAATAGTAGCTATGGAGGTACTCAAGCTAAGTCGGAATATTAATATTGTAAAACATATGCAATTAGCTTTTCCAACCTTCGAATCTTTATACTGACATACCACATTATATTAATGAATGTCAATAAAAAGCAAACAATATACAGTTGTAAATAATGTATATTCAGTTTTGCTCTAACTTTATGAATAAGACAGATAGCAACCACTTAGCTATTCCGATACAAATAAAATTTTCAGTACACAAATTTTGCATGTTTGGTGGTTTAAACCTATAAAAATTTGACTGTCATTTAAGTTTGTACTTGTGTCACTGGCCGGTGGATGAAGCGCTCTTAATCAGTCTATGGTGCGCTTTCCCAAAGGCTTGACATAAGCTCAAATGTAAAATACAAATTTTTATATGTTATATTTTTGTTTGTTGCATGTCATTTTAATAATACAGAGTCGCTCACCAAAGATCCACATCCGGATTTAATGTATCCGGCAGTATCTACAGTTCCGGTTTTGCAACTTCCGGTTTTACCCACCACCACGGTTTTACCTAAATTGGACTTGAAAGTCGCCACTGTCATTGGTATGTCTTTTTTCCGGTACATGGGTGCCAATAAAATTACCCCGATAGACGATGTTAATAAGTACCAATTATGTGGGTATTTACCTGCAAACTAGTTCCGTGCGCAGAATATATAGTCTTGTATTAGAATAACAGAATGGAAATCAAGACTAATAATGTATTTGTCACAGTTGGCATTTTGTGGTTGAATGACCACAAAAAAATTTCATTAAAAACTGAATTTGCATGGATTTCATTCATTTAACATACGTTTCTGCATCGTGTGATTTTTCATTTGGTGTTTTTCATTTCGCCTCCTTGAATTGAAAATATTGGTAACAATGGTAATATTGATCATGTATTGCACTCATTCCACTTGTGTTGCACTGTTATTTATTCACTTTTCAATACAAACTAAATTTCTTACTTTTTGTACTAACTTTTATTCGATTTAGGTAAAGTTTCAAGTACTTTTGAGGCCGCAAATAAGGAAGCTCTTGATGGTGGACAAAATGGAATTTCCACGGAACCAAGTGTCACGACTACTGAAAATAATAATATTATTATCATTGTTTGCTCACTGGCTGGAATAATAGCACTTCTCATTTTGATTGTCGTTTTTTTGGTGTGTAGGCAACGAAGACTAAGAAAAACAATGGTAAGAAGATCTACGATTAATATTTCGTGAAATTAATATAAAATAATTAAAATAAGTTCTAAATTTGTTTTCTTTCTTACACAGTCACCACCCAGATACTCATACTCGGCCGCAACGCCGGCTGTACCGGGACCAAACCCGAATGTTACTCTATGTTTAACTGGTCAAAGAGCGGCCTTCACATCAACAACAGCCTGTGCTGTACCAAAGCAAGAAAAATGCTCGGATCCACTTTATCACGAGGTAGGTAACTAATTACTTGTCAATTTTCCTAATGTGGCAGTTGTAGAAATATTCAGAACAGTGTGTTATTGGAAACGAAATGGACACATAGATCGCTCTGCTATTATGTTGTTGTTCTTCTTGGTATTCTTCGTCTTATCGTTATGAAAAAAATGCTTTTCTCTTTAACTACTGGACCAATTGCTTTGAAATTTACAGTGGTCAAAGATTGTATTTTTGCTAGAAGGCTATTACTTTTTCGTGTCCATATATTTGAGCATAGCTTTCTTGTTGTATTATAGATTGCTGGAGGACGAGGCATCATGGCTCCCAATGTGTACTTGGAACCAAATGACGTGCTCAAACCAGGACAGCGCATGCCGGAGGTGACACAATTGGCTCATCAATCTAGTAAGTAAATTCCTTAATGTCGATTGAGTTATTTCTTTGTACGCTACATTTTGTAATTTCTGTTTTCTAATTTTTGTTACAGTGGGTCGAGATCGACGATATGAACAACCTGATGTAACGATGTGTGCTTCCGGAGTCAGAGACGGTGTAATGACTATTTCACACTACGCCGAATCAAATGTTAGAGCTCTTCCACCACCATATGCGACGGTAAAATATTAATGAACATCGATTATATCGCCAATGGCAATTTTCGCTGTTTTTTTTTCTGTCTTTCCGACATATGTATAATGTAATTATATTTATCTCTGCAGCCGCTACAAGGAGCATTTGGAAACAATGTATATGCTGTTCCGTGGACTTCACAATCGCCTGCCCCCACCAAAAGGACCAAGTATCTGTCTCCACCTAAATATACAGCTACTCCATCAGAAGCTTCTACACTTCTCGCTGACGACTCGCAGGACGGTTAGATATGTTTGTTCATTGTCTATTAGGTTACAGCCTCAACGAATTTTGCTTAGGAATCTGCCTTGTAAAAATCACAAATTTAGCTGTTTTAAAAAAGATTTTTGAATATTTAATGAAATACTGTTTAGACAGCTGCTATGGAGTATATACATAGCCCGAGTTATACACAATCGTCCAGACAGTAAAAACAGGGGGTGCCATTATATGATTTATTTACAGACGTCTGACGTGAGAATTCAAGAAAAAACTGCCCATATAAGGCTTTCTCAATTATAAAAGGAATAATAATACATATTAATATCTTGATGTAATATTAATTTGCAATAAACAATATTAAATACCAGACTTGTAAACGCATTCAAAACTATTTTGTTAACATTACTGTCGAATTGCTGATCGAAGAATAATTGTCTTCTTTAAATCAAGTTTATTGTATATCAAACGATCCGTTGTCGAACATAAATCATTATTAATCAAGCATTAATCATACCTCACCATGCATAAAAAATACTTGATCAAGATTTATTATGTCTAACAAAGAACCATATCGAATTGCAATATGAAAAAATTGCGGGAGTGTTGTTTTCGTCTGTAGCGTTAATTGAATTCATAAATTCATGCCGCGACCAAGTTATTGCTCCTGATATTGAATTACGTTTACGTGTTGTAAACTCAGCGGAAACCTCGCGGCGAGACAATAGATTTGCATATTGCTTGTTAAGATATTTATCTCTGATTATGCTCGCATCCTTGATTGATGGCTTCTCGTTTTGCAAACATTGTTTCTGTAAGTAAGGACAAGATTCAGACGTTACATCACAAGATTACTAACTCTCTAACAACGAAATTAACTGGACTAACTTAATATTTACATGTAATATCCATGAATATTTAAACCGTGAGGTGCGATGACTTCAGTGATTATAAACTGAAGCCATATTCCCCTTACTGCTAATAGGATATGCTGTAATCGAACGGTTTTTGGAATGAGTATCACTATTAACTTATCATTTTATACTTTCACAGATATAGCCTCCCAAAGTGTTATGTCGCAACGATGCGGAGAAAATGGCGCGGTTGAGTTTCCAAGAGAACGTCTGGAATTCGTCGAAAAATTAGGCGAAGGACAGTTTGGCGAAGTCAGGTTGTGTAAGGCTGACGCAAGTCTCAGACGATACGTTGAACAAGACGGGTAAGCTTATGAAATGTATTCTAATTGTTATTACCTGGCGAACACGATTGATATTACTAAATATTCATGTTTGGGACAAGTAAACAAGTCCTCCAATATAACTAACCTCTTTCAGTTCCAATAAATAGCGGTATACACAGTTAAAACGTTCACTTATTTCGATGTTTAACTTATTAAATATTACGATTTACTTCAGAATATCAATCGACGGTAATTCAGATGAGCCGGTTCTGGTTGCAGTTAAAGTTCTCAGAGAAGATGCCACACCGAATGCAAAGTACGTCCTTAATGTAGATGAATCACATATGTACATGTTTGTGATATACATTCAGCATAAACTAGTAACTAGATATTAAGCCATATGGCGTTACCCTAAAACTCATTTTAAACATACAGCGATTAATATTATGCATATGCCAAATCGAAAAATTTTCTGACTTTGTAATTGCATAGACTGTTTATGTAAGTTACTGTTTCAGTCAATTCTTTTTTGGAGAAATAAACATTTAGTGAAAATTTAAATGTAACTTATAAACCTTTTTTTTCATCAGGGAAGACTTTCTCAAAGAAGTTAAGGTGATGGCGCGACTTCGTGATCCAAATATAGTTCAACTGTTGGCAGTCTGCACGGAAGACGAACCGTTCGCCATGATCACAGGTTATATGGAAAACGGAGATTTGAATGAATATCTTAGAGGGTTTGACATTGACGAAACCAGCTACAGAACTCAGGAACGGAGTTCCGTTGACCAGCCAACTTGCAGTTCACAGTTGCCTACGATCAGGTTGGTTGTTGAACATTTTTCTTTGTCGGACACAAATATACATATGGATTTTGCTAAATTCTTGTTGTTGCTGTTGGGAAAAATCTCCTTTCTTCGTCAATAATTCAAATTTTCAGTAGTTATTAAAGTAGTCGGTTGAAGGATGACTTGTGTTTTGTTTCGATTTCTTCTACTTCTATGGGATCTGACATTTCACTGAAAATGTTGCTGTTATATTTTAATTGAAAGAAAATGGTTTTTGATTCCGTATTGCTCGACCGGAGCTCGGATGCCATACCGGTTCCTATGTGATTTATCAGACCTACCCGATAAATATAAACATTTTCATAAATTTTACAGCCGCACAATTCTAATGAGCATGGCCGCCCAGATTGCAGCTGGAATGAAATACCTGTCATCTCTCAACTTTGTTCACCGCGATCTTGCCACCCGTAACTGTCTTGTTGGGAACGATCATACAATTCGAATAGCTGATTTTGGAATGTCGCGAAACATGTACCAAGGTGACTACTACAAAATTCAAGGAAAAGCCGTTTTACCGATCCGATGGATGTCATGGGAATGCGTCTTACTGGTAAGGAAATTTTCAAATACTTTTATGGCGCGATGTAAGGTTTAAATTGCTTATTCGACATGCGAGAGGTATAGGCTCTGTTTAGTTTCCAGTGGTTTCTGTCGAATTGTTTCGAAGGAAATTTTCTTCAAATCTGAGAGAGTATGTCCTTGCTTGAAGGGACGAACAAATAAAACGAGATTGACAAACATCCAAATATTCTGATATATAAAGTTAAATTTTAGCACAAAATTGCTCGAAGCCAAAGTTGAGGTCAAGGCACATGAATATACCAAGGAAAGACAAATTTCCTTGGCTTTGCAACAGGACTATGTTGAAACATCTTTTTTTGTTCATTAACAGGGCAAATTCAGCACGGCAAGTGATGTTTGGGCTTTCGGAGTAACATTGTGGGAATTATTTACACTGTGCAAATGCCAACCATATCATTCTCTTGATGACCAACAAATCATTGAAAATATGCATCATATCTATCAAAGAACGGGTGAAGAGGTACGTATTGATGACGTCATGTATTACGTAATGTAATTTGATATTAAGAAACGTACATTTAAACAAATTATATGTTCAATTGTCGCCACATTTGAACAAATTCTCCGTTTAGTATTGTAAAATATCAAAGATTAATTAAAATAAATTGTCTTTCAGGTTTATCTTCCAAAGCCCAAAGCCTGCCCAACCTCCGTTTTCAATATGGTCAAACAATGTTGGAAAAGAGAGTGCGATGAACGACCTGCCTTCGACTCACTGTATTCGTTTTTGAAGGAAAGAGTGTGATCTGTTCCAAACTGGCAGATGACCATATGAACTTATGAAAAATGGAGCATTGAAATTGCGACCATTCTAGAGATAGCAAACGAAAACTTTGTGAATGAAGTGGACGCAGCACAAGTATAAATGTACGAAGCGTGTGGACGAATTGCAATAAGTCTATGAAGCTAGAAATGTGAAAGTGTCCACAATACGTCGGAACTGAGATAGACATTGTGCGTTTGAACAAACAACGATTACTGACTGGAAATTTTATGCTTCATGGAATCACGACTTTCATTTTCATTTATGATTTTTTTCCTTTCTTTTTTTTATTTATGTTCGAAAGTCGTTTTATGTTGTACAGCTACTTATTCTACATTCCAATTTATGAGATAGCATTTTTTCTTTCATTATACCTATTCGTACGGCTTATTATCTGTCATATATGGACTGATATAAATGTTCTTTGAACGATCTTTACGCCACGGATCATGCTGTTTAGATCCACTGTTTTGGCTTAGCGATGAGGCGTTAAGTCTCTTTTGAAACTGCCACTGATGCATGATGAAGATTTCGTCATATATATGAGTTACCCAGTATACTCATGAAATGTAAGACTCATGTAGAAGATGTCAACCCTCGTTAATATTGTCTTCAAATGGCGCTAGACTGTTTCATTTTCTTTTTCACCGTTTGTGGAATTTGAACAAATCATTTCCAGTGAACGTTTCTTTATATTTATGTTTGAGCCTTTCCATGTTTCTTCTTATTTTGTTCTTCATTTCATCATATTTTATTTTTCGCACAAATACAAATCTAGCACACAATTTCAAATCAAATTCTAACAATTCTGTTATCAAACTCTATGGCAATATTATTCGAGGTCCGATATTAAGGATACAGGTCTGACTAAATGAGAACTACCTGATTTGAACAATAGCAACAGTCATATAATCTTAAATTAACAAAACAAAATTTGATCAGAGGTGTTATCAACATTATGTGGCTTTTCTTGATTAATACTATGGTCCTCACAGCGAAGTTTGCGCAAAATGCGAGTTGAATGAGAAGCTTAATATCGTCTGTCATAACCAGGGATTTCATACCGTCCTTATTTCCAAGGATTGTCCTTATTTTTGGCTTGCGTGTCCTTATTTTGTCTTATTTGGACTTCATATAGGAAGCTTTGTGCTGTTTGTCTTATCGCCAAAACTTTATTGTGTCATCATAAAAGCACCACAATCTTATTTGGAACACAAAAAAGCAAGGCACAGATAGGCATAAAGCATTTTTAGTGTGGCGATCGTTAGGTTTTATCGTGATGGTGGTTATTTTAGCCTAAATTTAAAAATAAGCAAACGTAAGAACGTTTTCCGTGATGAGTACGGAAAAGAATTTAAAGTTAAACGAAGCTTGGAGGGTGAGTGCACCGCACACTGTGACGTCTGTGAGTGTGGCATTAACCTGCAGGCCATAGGAAAGCCAGCTATTTCTGCTCAAAATGCAGAAATTTTTCCAGTCGTCCTTATTTTGGGTTCCAGATCGATGGAATCCCTGGTCATAACCTTACCTCCGTCTCTAAGATACCTTTCCTTATCAGCCTCCTACAAACCGCGCACACTCAAGGAGATTGGGGAATAATTTCTTTAGCTAACCATATCCAAGTCAATGTTAGTAATAAGCGACTTAAAACGGTGTATCAATTGGGAAAGGCCGGATTGGTTCGATGCATCGCGAAGCATACATTAGGTTTTGAAGGCACAGTCAGAATAACAAGATATGAGACTGGACGTACTTAGAATGCCAACGGACGTCAAAATCGGAATTTGATCACGAGTGCTAAGATGATAGCCTCAAGCTGCGGATATTAGACTCAAAATATATACATCAAAATCACGTCCAAATGATTCACGAACAGAATTGCTCCTTGACAATATGACCCCCACTGTCCAAATCACTTGAGAAACAGACTTAAAAAGTTGGTTCCCAACCGTCGGTCAGCGTGAATCTTTCTTCCGGCCCGCTAAATATACCCCAATTGCAAAATGTGAGGCACTGATGGCCCGCCCATTCATTTTGTTACCTGTTGATGCGTAAAACAACTTGGTCAGAGGTCCTATGCCCGGCCCCCATTTGGAGCCCCGAACGGTTAGAAGACATTGCCACAGTTTTGAACATCACTTGAAATAGAATATCCTCGCCTCGGTGCCAAATTATCAACTTGCTGATTTTCGTGTGGAAGTCAACGCTACCTTTCGCCTTACGAGACTCCATTACAACCGCGTTCAACCCATATGATATCAAAAACACAGCACCCAATTTCTCGTTAAATTGAATTGCCTGATTTTAAATCGCATATTATTCTCGTAATTACATTAGTTTAATGTTTCGTCAACAAAATTAGTTTTGAAATTCTACCGGTCGGCAAAAAAGGTTGAGAACCACCGAGCTAAAGGACTGTTGGCAGATTTCGCCAAACCGAATACGACACTATCCAACACTAGTAACGTAGATAACTGAGTGACAACGAACCTATAATGCTAGAGAACAAGTTTATTTCCATGGTTGTGTGAAATGAAAGGAACACGATGAAATAACTATATACATATTATCTTACAAAAGTTGGGCATTGAAATATAAATTTCTTGATTATGCACCAAAGATGGATTCTCGGCAACCAACAGCACCACGTTTAACAAAGTCTTATGACATCGGAAGTACGTACAAGATACTCGTCTTCTTGTAGAGCGCGGACAACTTCATCGAACATAGCTTGAGTGATTACCTGTAAATATAGGCAAATTAGCGCTCTAAAGGTTTTTCATACTAATCCTGGGAGAAAGAAAAGTAAGACGGCCCAATGCGTGGTGAACCACACCCTCTTGTCTGGTTACCTGTTCATGTCGGTTATAAGTTACCCAGTTAATAGTTTCAGATGCATGATGACAGAGGAAGCAATAACCGACGGGCAGTCACTGGACTACTTTGGATGCAAACCTACAAATCTGTGAGGGCAATGCGAGATCAGAGAATCAAATGCAAAACCATTTTAATAAAAGCTTACCAGTAATATCTTTCATAAACACAGAATAAAAATCAAATATTTTGCCAAAGTAAACATGAACCTTTTTTCATTTTTACCTGATCAGCCTGGTTTCGCCATTTCTCAAGCAAGGGTCGACATTTAATGGATGGTCCTTTGCCTTTCTCTTGGTCGATCAATGATTTCAATGCAGCTTTCAATTCTTCATGTCGTTTTCTAGCAGTAGCACTAATGCCTGTGAACAATAACTAGGAGATTGAATAACTTTACTAGGCACTCTGATTTAAATCTCTGAGCAAACAAAAGCTGTAAAGTAACTGGTATAAACGGAGACGTTATTCAATATTTTACACTAAACATACCAGTCGTTAAAATCGAAATATCAACGATTCCAGTCCTTGGATCAGTGGCTGATTGTTTGATAGCTTCCCTGTACAATCTCAAAGCTTCTTGAACATCATAATTTTCAACTTTATTAGAAAGCCGAATCTTGGCACGAGCCTCGGCCAGCCTAAAAAGTAAGAGAATGGTTAATAAAAAAACAAATAGTGGTGTAAATTTGTAGAACAAAGTGAAATATTACTGTGAATCTGAAGACAAATATGTCAGTTATTGTCATTCACACAAATTTCAATAAAAAGGACTGGACTGAGAGAAGCTAGAGACGACCGGTGCCAAGCTTACCATATTAGATGGAGCCGTAGCCAGAGCTACCAGAAATTTTAGTGGCTCCAGCTCCAAACCATCTAATTTTGTTTCCACATTTATACTTATCCTATACTAAATACAAGTAATGAAATCCATCCTTTTCAGCTTACAATCTTTTTTTGATAAATTTCAGTTTCTAATATATTCAAACGTGTCTTCAACTCAAATTTAAATATTTCTAGCTTCCATTTCAAAATTTAAAACGCTTACATCACAGTTTGGAGTCCTGCTTTCGAGAAACTAACATCCAACGTCATAAAAAATGAATCTCCGGACCTGAATCTGAGCCTTTTATCAGGGCATGTGTAAATTTGAAAATACATTTGAGACTGAGCATAAATCTCACTTACAACTAACTCACCTTATCAGGGATTCCAATTGTCTTGGATATGCAGTTACATTTCCACCGGCTGCTCCACCTTTTCTCATTTCAACATAAGCTTGAACCAAGGACTGACTTGCTTCTTCACCAAGACGAGGTTTGATGTAAGTTCGGGCATATGTCAGGTAGTTCTGAACACCAAAATTTAAATGGATTTTCAAGTGCAATTTTATTCAGAACCCAAACAATCGTAGTAGGGAATTCTATCAAAAAACAAGATTCATTTCGAAATTGATTTTATTTTACAATGCTAAAATAGAGATGCTCACAGCAATCAGTTTAATCTGAAACAGTTGTTTTGCAGCCTTTTATTCTCTTGTGGCCTATTTTCAGCGTCAAAAGAGAAATCTCAGACCCACAAAACCTTTGGTAAAAATCTTGAGTAACATAAAAAATTTTGTTTTATCAATACAGTAAAAGTGTCAATGGGCGTACTAATTCTTGCATCTTTCTAGAGACCATGTTGAATGTCATGAAAATAAGTCAATTTGTCTGAACTTAATAGGTGTAACATACCTTCAATATACTCATATCCAAATATTCAACTTCTGCATCTTCTGGACTTTGATGATATAAACCAACTAGATGATTGGCGAGTCGACGATCAAATGCTTCATCTTGTGGATCGAGGATCAGAAATATCAGATCAAATCTAAAACAATGTTGTATCCTAAGTTTGATAACTGAACAATTCTCACATATTTTCAAACCCCCTGAAGTTGATTATCAAAATTCTGAATTTCTCATAGTTGGAAGTCAAAATTTACAGACTCTCAGTGGTGATTAAAGAAGTCCGAATTCTTTACGGAACTCAAGAAGATTCAAGTTTACTAAGCTTTCTTAACAGTATCAGGGGAAGCTTGCATACAACAATTCCCGGAATTGGATTGTTTCGGGTTTTGAGCAGGGAGTCTGATTCAAATTTTTCATTCTCACAGATGAAAATCCGAAGTCGTAGTCTGAGCCAAATTTTTGTAATCCAGAGTTATCGCCATCTGAATATGCAAAGCAGCTGGTGAATTCTTCCTATCGACCAATTTCAAATAATCTGCGTGTTTGTACTTGGTAGGATTGTTATAAAGTAGAATCCTGACACGCGATCATGGTAATAAGTTTTGATCACACAATATCAAGTAAAAAAAGTAGAATTTTAACCCTAGTTGCAAATCAAAGTGCAGTATCATTGTAGTGCAGTTTTGCATTAGATTCATGGATCTCTCATCCCCAATTTTGTTATTTCGGTAAACTGTCAAGGGAAATAAATTGAGTTAATAGCTAAACAATGCAAACCTTGACAACAATGTGTGAGGCAGCATGATGTTTTCGATGATTGTTTTACGATGATTCCACTGAGATTCGCATGGATTAGCAGCAGCAAGAACACATGTTCGAGCATTCAGTTGGCAAATAATTCCAGCTTTAGCGATGGAAAGCGTCTGTTGCTCCATTACTTCATGTAGGATTGATCTATATTGGGGTTTTAGAAAAGGAATGCCGTAAAACTAATACTTTTTGCAGAATATCAGTTTGTAGTTAAAGTACGTAATAATCTTAAACCTCAAAATATATATTGAATGTTGTGTTTTTAAAAAACAGAAAGATTTTGGATTTCTGACAACAGAATTAAAAACCACCTAAATAATATGGACATATATTTTATCAAAATAAATTATAAAATTGGAGAACCAACCCTAAAAAAAAAATGAGTCAGAGATAACTAAGTGGGTTAACTAGAAATAACAAATGTCATTATACATATTCAAAAATCCAATTGAGGAAACTACCTTGTTCCATCACTCATTTTATCAAATTCGTCAATGCAACAAACTCCATTATCACTCAGTACCAATGCACCTGGCTGTAAAACCAACTGTCTGGTATCTTGATCCTGTTAAAGAAAATACAAAATTCAACCAGTGCTTTTCAGCCATGGATCCGAGGAGGGTTTTATGGGTTATTGTGGATATGTACATAAATACTTCATTGAGCAAAATGGACACACATTGGATTTCTGAAATGAATATAAAACCTGCCTTCGTAATATAAGCAGTTAATCCAACAGCACTTGATCCTTTTCCAGACGTATACTGACTCCGTGGCACCATGTTATGAACATATTGCAGAAGCTGAGACTTGCTAGTACCTGTATGTTAGAAAGTAAAGCAATGTTACATGTACGTTGTTGAACTGAATCCATGATACTTCGTAAAATCTAACTTTACTAGTTTAACATTTTTATCTAAATTTTAATTTATAATATTATTTTAAGTTTCAAGTTGATTTACATATTTATAAGTTACGTTTTATGAACAATATTTACAGTGTTACAAAAGTAGAAAACAATAAGCCTCGTGCCAAAACTAAATTCAATCGCAATTTCAACAAATTCATTGAGCTATTTTTTAGCTAACATATCAAAATTTGTTTGTAGTTTGGTTGTGGCAGCATCGGGCGGGCCAGATTGGAGTACCCAATGGGTGGTAGTTTGCCCATGCCAGTTGTAGAGTCTTACCTGGATCACCACACAATAGAACATGCAGACAATCTCTGAAATGTCCTCTCCCAGCAGCAGTTAGATCTTTCTGTGTTCCACCAAACAATTGCAACAAAATTCCCTTTTTCACATCGTCGTTTTCATAAATGCTCGGTGCAATCGAGCATGCAAGTCTGTCATAAATATCAGAGCGCTTTGACAGTTCTTTAATCTGATCAATCTGTTCTTGTGAAAATTTGATGACTTCATCTCCTTCGTCGTTAGTGACTTTAGTTTTACTGTCCTGCAAATATGATAAAATTTTAAATAAAGCTAGATATTGATACGAGAGATTTCCCTTGATCTCTGAATCTACATTTTTTTAAACAATATACAGGGTGAGCCCCCAAAAAAACAGAACCCACAAATTCCTTTTCGTCGTAGTAATACAGAAAATGTATTTGAAACTTCTGTTTGTGTATGACTATATACCCAAGGCAAAAGTTTTAGTAATTTAGGACAATTTACACAAAATTATGTTTTCTCTAGAATATGTTCCAAATGACTTGAGTTTGCATAAAACAACTAGACTAAATATGAAATAGGTGTGGGGAAAACTTCAAAAATTATAATTTGAATAATAAAATAGAAGACTAGCCTTTTTCTGAAAATGCAAAACATCAATGTGCGTTTTATACACAGCTTTCACATTCCGCATTCTAGGATTGTCTCTAAAAGGTTGAGCTCTGTAAATCCCAGTCACAATCACTCTGTCTCCTGGTTGTACAACATCAACCACATCACTATAGGCATGTAAAATAACAGAATGCGGAGTTTGTCCAGCTGGCATGTCATCCGGAGATTCTTGAAGTTTTACCATTTGTTTGTCGGTGAAAAGCGAACGGTTATGGATGAGACTCATGCTGAAAAGAATACATTTGTTAAATTTTAAACAGTAATATAAGGCCATTTTGAAGCTTAAGAGTTTACATAGAATTTCAATATCAACCTAAAAATAAGTTCAGATGCAAAATTCTTTCAAGCATTCAAAATATTGATAATTTTTGAGGCAAACTAGTGAACTACCAATCTAAACAATAGACAAAATTGATTTAAAATGCCTCATTTTTAATGTAGTTTTGAGCATGACTAAATTATATTAGTACTTTGCATTTCTGCATTAAAATATAAATAGCATCAGATCAGGGATGGGCAAAATACGGACCGCGCTAACGACCCCAATTGTGACATTGTGCTTCTTGTTATTATATAAACGTTAGCCTAGCTGTTGTAAATAAACTGTTATTTATTCATACTTTTCATAGTTTTGAGCTTCCGGCCCGGTAACCAAGTCTATTATCTTTAAATGATCTAAGTCTACAATCTGTAACTGGCCCACTCAAGAAAAGTAATTGCCCACCTCTGTATTAGATGAATAGCTAGCTATGAATTTAAAAGAAATTTATTACATTTTTTCACCTTAAAGTGGCTGCAAATCACAAAAAGGTATTGGAAAATACTGAAAACTTCACCTAGAACAAACCGGTCATGTATGCCAGGAAGAGTTATCATCATCAATATGCAATATATTAATAAATTTCTCTATTTCCACTGAAACCATGCTAATCTTAAAGCATAACCCTGATATAGATAAAGTAGCTTTAAATTGAAATATACTGTATTCACCTGTGTACAGTTGAACAATTGGTGCATGTGGCAGGTTCAGCAATTCTGCCTCTCTCAATTTCAACAACAACCTCATGTAGGCAGATGTTGCATCTAAAAAATCCTTCTCTCATTTCCGGTATAAGAGATGAAGTTCGAATAACCATTCCAGCGATTGTGATCAGTTGATCAATATCTAGAAAAAAGACGAAAAATTTAAAATTAAAACGAAAAATTTTGGTTGTGCCTCTTATTAATAAGAATGATTTCGACTCAAGTCTCAATTATGTAAAAAATGGACTCCGACCCCTTGTCCGAAACCATAGAAAATCAAATTTTTTAATACAAAATTTAGGTATATGCAAACGTTCTTTAATAAACTGTTTAGAACACTTGAAAAATCTAATGTTTTTTAGTTAGTAGAAAATTTTATCTGAAATTTTAAAACCGGTGCAGACTTTAATGATGCCAAATTCAGAATCCACAGCCCCAATTAAAAATTCTTTGTTTTAACTAGCTTCCTAATTTTAGAATTAAGGAATGTAACTTGTTAAATTTTCAATAGAGATTTTCAAACTCACTGTACTCAAAAAATCCAAAATTGGTATATAATGGTATCATTTTAGGCATGTCTCATTTTGCAACTGTAAATGACCTTTTCTTATCACATTCAAATAAATTGAAGATTTGATTATTAGAAGAAAAAAAATTTTCATTGTTACCTTCAGGGTTTAGTGATCGCATATTCTTGGTTCGTTCAGCATTAAAAGGCCGAACTTGAATTTGATGTTCCAGTGCAATATCTGGATATTTTGTGAAGAACATCTCATTGATAGCCATGTCGAAAGTTGGAATAACTTCCTAAATATTTGAATAAAACTTTGTCAAACATTAAACAAGAAACGACACAAGGGTTGACATTTCTAGAAGTATGCTTATACCTGTGGATAACAAACGAGTTGTCTGTACAGGTCACGATCAAACGACTTTAGATGAATGCAGTCTATATCCAAGTATGGCTCTTCTGTAACACTGATCTAAAATTTAACAGGATTCATGAATCAGATATTCTAATCAATGTGGTCACTGGTCATGCAAATATTATTACTTTTTATTATTTAATCATTTGGTATATTTGATTAAAAAAAGTCTTTTTGCAGACTAACACAAATGTATTACTGTAATATTACGACCAAAAGATATTTACGTTAGTGTGCAGCAAGATTCCTGATTTAAATAGAATAGTCAACTTGATTTTTGCTACAGCACCCTTGCATTGTACACATACAGATCTACTTGCCCAAAGGCATAGAGCAAGAAAAGGTGGTTAGTCTCTTGTAAAACCAAGCATGAGTTGATTAACTCATTTATTTGATTTATTATTTAGTAATAAAGTAAACCTCTTCCAGTTTCTGTTGATAAAGTGGTTGGTTGACATCCATGTCATCCACTTCCATTCCGTCTGCATTTGGATCAATGAATCTGAAATAAATAAGATAATTAGAAGATGTTTTCATGTTTGTTAGTCTAATGCGTTTTCAATTCTCTTAATATTATCAAGAGATTTATAATAATTTATTATTCGGTTAATAAGCTTTACTATGAAACAAGCCTTATTAAATGTAAATGAAAGAAACAAATTTTTAATACAGTTCATTAATCTGGTACGTGGGAGTAATTCCAATCGCTTTTTGTTGCAAAGCCTATACCCGGGTGCAATTTATCATCTATGTCTATGACGTTACAGCTAGCTTGTGCGAAGCGAACAACGCATGTCATAAGCTTAATAACCAACATTTTTGTGCCTGCAACTACTACAAAGCATATGTTGAAAAAAGGTGAGGCCCATGGTTTCATCTAGTTATTTGTATCTGGCCCTTTCGTATAAAAGATTGCACACCCCCGGCATAGAGAATTGGGGTAAAGATTCAAAGAATTCCAAGGTTATACACACATTTCAAAAACATTTACTAAAGTGAAATCCTCATTTTAGACTTTAGACACAATGTGATAAAATCATCATTTGATAACGATAACTGCTCCATAAAAATTATGATTTAGTACCTGGTAACAAATTGACTGAATTTTTCCTTGCAATGACTGACAACAACATCCGTTCCCCATATTACAAGTTGGTTACTGACTGCAGGTTGATCAGCAGCATCAGATATGTCTGCATTTTGCGGCGCTGCATCAGACGACTGAAAAATTAAATAAAGATAGTTGGAAATGGCCAATAGACCAAAAAACCTGTTTTGGAGGGAAAGTTCCGAAGAACACTCCATTCTAGTATCTGTCATAAAAGCAAAACAACACAACATTTTGTTGATAGGCGAGAGTTTGCAGTTCTGATGTCAATTGTAAGATTATCACCTGTTGGGCATCTGGGTTCACATTAACAGTTCGAACTTTACTGCTGCTTCCTAGATCAGGTCTCTGTCGTACTGGTGTAGCAGCTCCACGAGGAGTTCGACCAGGAGTACGAGCACCAGGTGTGCCATACAACAATGGAGAAGACAAATTCAGCTCACTGGCACCTGTGCAACAGTCGGCAGATTAGTATTTTGTAGTTAGTAATTATAAAAGCAGTGAAGGATTATCCTATTTTTATCCCAGAGTAACATATGGGAAACTAGTCCATGCTGAGTACGAGAAGAGCTAATCAGTCAATCATTCCAAATGCATGAACTCTGATGGTGGAGAAAGTCAAAAATGGCTAGCTGTGATGGGAGCCAGTCTATTACTACAGGAAGTTCAGTGAAACTCTCGCACATAATCTGAAACAAATAACTGGTTAACTATTCCCATACCTGACATGGACTGGTTATTGGACGAGAAACTGTGATTCACCAGATGGATTGAAACATCCTACTAGCGGCTTTCTTTCTCTTCTTCAGGATAAATATGAAAATCCTATGCTTATCCGGAACAGACTCAAACAGACTCAAACATGAATAGGAATTAGGATTGACATATTTATCCAGTGAGAGAGGAAAGCCGATAATATGGCTTAATGATATAGCCAACCACGTTATCTCGTCCAGTTAACAGTCCATGTCGGGTATGGGATTAAATAGCCAGGTATTTGTTTTAGGAAGCATGAACTAGATGCCGGAGGAAGCCATAAGCGACCAGCGGTTATGTGAAGAGGGGGCGATGAGGGGCCAGCATTCCCCTTGCGTATTACCATCCCCACATCAAATTCGAACCTGCGAACCCAAGCAGAGTAATTAGAGGTGTGTAGTGGCGAGTGTATTCCTAACGCTTAGAACAATGCACTAGTTAGTCACGCACTGCCAATTTTTTGAAATTTATACATTACCCAGAATAGATCCAGGACTTGGCAATATTGCATCTCTAGAAACATCCAATAACCTGGCAGGTGATGTTGGTAAGAGGTGAGGATCACTACTTCCTGATGGAACCTGACAATGAAGAAAACAAACATAGGCTATTATTCTCAAAGACTGGGCAAGAATTGATAATGCATTATCAATTGAAATCAATGGCAGTGAAAAATTGCTATATTAATTCTATTTGCAGATTTGAGCTCTTTTCAAGATAAACCCAATAGGGCCTACTGGTATCACTTTGCTGAAAAATACAAAAATAACAGTAAATCCAGCTATAATTCTGTAAATGGAACACAGATTGACTAACAATATAAGACTGTAAGACTAAAAGAAACACACCTGTGGTCGACCAGGAGACTTGGGATTTCTTCTTCTTCTTGAAGCTAAAGTAAAGAAAATAGGGCCACATATTACCATACGCTCTGTATTCAGATATTACATTACAGCATTAATGTATTACAGTATTATTGCCCTAGGCCAGTAGGCTAGTTTGGCAAATGTCAAGAAATTGTGAGACTGTCCTATAGGGCAGTTGAAAAAGTGAAACAGACACTCAATTTTTTTATGTTCATAGACCAGAAGATCTGAACACAGGAACATGAAACAATCTCCAGATCTAGCATTGGTCTGTTGGTGTATATTTTTAAATTTGCTTCACATACTGACATACGGTAAATAAATCACATCCTCTATTTTTAGATTTAAGGTACGACGCTTTAAAATATTTTGGCAATCAGTTTCGCAAATGGTTGAATAAATAGCATTTACAGATTTAAGCCTGGCAATACACAGTGAAATCTTAGCAAAACGTATTATAAACTTAATACTCACGTGTCGATCTATCAGACATGGTTTATTCCCCGATAAACGTCAAGAACATCAAAAATTAGGCAAAAGATGACTGAGTTGGTGTCAGGCAACCTGGTAAACAAACTGGCTTATTGTCGAAGCCTATGCAAATGTTTAGCTTTCCCGCCACACACACATGTTCACCGGTCAATAAGAGGAGTGCCAGATCGAAGTTGTTTAGCTCCTGGTGGCGCAGCGCTGCATGTGGTGCGTCTGCTCAATGACATCGATCTGCTCAAAACTTTTCCAAGCAGGGATAAATATGGGATGGATAGATAGTTAGAACGTTTGAAAACTTAATATCACACACAAATTAAAAATAGAGAATTCTGAAACGCGAGCCAAACTTTTAAAAACGTTCGAAACATGAAGTTGATCATGTGCCCGCCCACCAGCACACACATAAAGAAAAATTACAAAAAACACAAACCTAGTTAAACGCGGCTTTGGCCAGATCTAAACTACCAATGAACTTTTGGACTGTCATACTTAAATATGGATTAAAAGTGTAGAGAGCGAGAGGAAAAATCGCCTGGTTTCCATTTTAGATGTGATATAATAATATGGATAAGCAGTAATTTGTTGTATTGCCCGATTGTAAATTTTCCCCAATGGCTCTGTTCTTACATTTAATTGGGTCAGAGTGACCAAAATAAATTGTTTGATTGATTCTATTTATTGATATCATTTTAAATTGTGTAGAAGTATTTGCACGATTTTAAATCGCGAGTTCAATCAGTCCATCATTTCATTTCGTTATTCCGACATAAATCGTTGCGATCATTAAAAGTTATGGCCGCTTTTTTTGATATCTCTGTATTCTGTTTACTTTTTGTGTTGTTTTGATTCATGTTAGAGAACTGAAATACAATGACTGAACGAATTTAGTGTTGTGTAACTACTTAAGTACCTCTGATTCAGCGATGTTTTGATTACTGCAACTAAACAATTTCTAGGACAGTAGTTCTCAGACTTCTATGGTTCGGGTGTCGCTGCTCGATAACCATTCCTGGTTCCCCGCGACTTCCCTTCCCCAGTAAAAATGTGTTTTCAGGAAATGGGAATGGGAAAAAATAAACTTGACTATGACTGCGACACCATTACAAAGATCCACCGAACCTGTGGCAGCACGCTCTTCTGTAAAATACCTACTTTGGCCTTTGGAGCCATTTCAACAGTTATTTTAAAGGGATTTTAGGACCTTTTATCCGAAAAGTGATGATGCGTTCGTCAAAACTACGAGTCACGACTATTAAGTCCAAGGCGTGTGCGCTTTTATTCACAACTGGAATATTTCTGGTAGAACGCACCTCATTCACTCCTTAAATAATATACACTATGAAACTAAAACTTTATTACAAACAGTGGAAAATACAAGGGATATATATACATCTACATCCTATAACAACTTAATCTTTTGAATTTATCAATCACGTATAAAGCTGTTGGACGTTTCGAACAGACTGTCGCCAATTTTCTGCCCATCTCTCTTCACTGAGTGTTCTTAATTCTTCCTGTTCTTTAATTTCACCCATGACTGAATTATAGGCTTCAGTGAAGGCTGTAAGGCATTTATCTCTCGTGGTTACGGATGATGTGTGTGAAAGCGTCGTCTTGTTGCAATTTATGTCTTCTGTAAATTTGAGAAAATGATTGAAGTTTAGATTCATGCCATTCAGGGTAAGTTAATACTAGAGAAGAAACACACTTGCACTTGCACCTCTAATCTGTTCCTTGGGTCAGCAGGTTCAAATCGTGTGATGGATATGTGTGAGTAAGAGGATTGACTGAATCTGTTCAGAGGTAGGGTGGTGCACATAACTGGGACATGAACCAGTAGGGTATATAGCCTCAATTGATACGTTTTTACAATAGATTCTACAGACACATAAAGATTTGATCGGGACATAAACTTGCCATAGATATAATTGATTTTCTCCCCCTTGAAATAAATAGGAAAATTCTATCTCGCCCAAAAGGAAGTCCAGTTTGAGAGTAACCATAATGTGATCAGTTATTTTTGTGTAGGCATACCTAGCGAAGGAAGCCACATTGTGATGATAAGAGATCCACCAATTCATTGAACAAGATACTCCCAAACAGGGTTCACAAATGCCTCCATGAAGGGCAATAAACCTAACCCGTAACGCAATGAGTCAGTGAGTTTTAAGAAATGTTCAAATTTAGAAGACAAAATTTCAATACCTGCTACTTCAGTTAATACTTCTCCCTTTTCAAGAAGATGAGAAACTTCAAGCCCTGGCCAGACATTAGGTCCACGTGGCAAAGATGGTCTATATGAAGTGTCATGCAGATCAATACCAGCAGCTTTCTTCCTTAGTAATATACTAGTCGGTTCTTTTTTCAACTCAATTTCTAAAAAATATGAATATAAATAATTACAAAATAGGATTATCAAAAAAGACGAAACAGGTTTATCATATAGCGCAGGGGTCACCAACACGTTGCCCGCGGGCACCAAGTCGCCCGTGAAGACCATATAAGTCGCCCGCAGGTCTGTTCCAAACTGAGCTTAATAACGGCGCTTATGAGTAAGCTACATCGATTAAATTTTGTCCTGCTATTTTTGTATAAATCACACTTATATGGGAATCGGGAATGGCACTATATTAATTATTGTAGCCATCAACCTGATTTTTATTTGACCCTCAGTAATGTGACGGGTCAATTAACACTCTTCCAATTATGACATCACACTGATATCACTTACTACGAACCCGCACTTCCGCGCTTTTTCTTTTCCGTTGGTTTGTGGAGCAGCAATAATATAATTATTGATTCCAAAGAAAAATGGCAGAAAACGATGAAAAACCCACCATTTTCACGATGATTGGGGGTGGATATATTTTTACCAACATGAAAACAGCCTGCGCGTGTCTCATCTGTGGGGCGATTGTAGCGACGGCAAGCGAAAAGATATTTCACGGCTTGTCACGCAATCTACCGCGCTAACTATCCAGCGCAGTACGGACAGAAAAAGCTCGCGATTCAAATCATACAGCAATTCTATTTTACGAGACCATTGTTTCGTTCAACCTATCTTTGTGAATCAACATTTTTGACATAAACTCAGGATAGGATGGGATTTACATATTTATCCCGGGCCATCCCAACGGCAGCAAGGGGTCCAGCAATCCTCTTGCACATAACTATCCTCGCGAACCTAACGCTTAGCACACTAACGATGGCCACACAGCTGCGACTTTTTAGAAGTGTACATTGGATTGGTAGCCCGCGGCTTAATCTGTACCCAGAAAGTAGCCCTCGGCCTCGAAAAGGTTGGTGACCCCTGATATAGCGGGTCACAGCCTCTTATCCGGTTAGCAGTCCATTTCAGGAATGGGAATAGTTAATCAGTCACTTTTTTTAGATGTATGAACTTGATGGCAAAGGAAGCATTAACCAACCAGCGGATACATGAACTACCCTATGGCTGTGATGATCCCAGTAATCCCTTTTAAGCTTACAAAGCCGAACTAATCTCTAAAATTATCATCAACTTATACAGTCACATGGGGCTATTAAGTAGTTACTACACAAGTTAGATCACAAGTTATAAGTTAGATGGCTAATCCTGCCCTCTTCCCTCAATAGTAAATTCGAAATTCAACGCTAAAACCGAAAATTGTCCAATATCAAGATATTTTGAAAGACTAAATTCGCTAATTAAACATTGATGCCATTCCTGTTAACTGGATGAAAAATTGTATAAGTATCAACTTTACTAAAAAAACTGATACTTTTTTCAATAAATATTCGTATATAATGTAGAAACTAAATTTTCAATCCAACACACAAAGTGTCAAATTTAATCTGAACCAGCCACAAATCAAATTATTTACCAGTCATCAAAACATATGACAATAATTCATACTTCCTGAATTGACATCATCGATTGTGAGAGAATAATCAAACTGATCCAATAAACTTGCACAAGCCTGTCCAATATTGAGCAAAAAATGCTTTGTGACTTCATGAGCCTTTTCATTCAAATCCTTGCTGTGTTGTTGAATACCAGACAAATTTTCAGCCTAAAAACAAGAGAGCGATGCTTAATATATGGGCACGAAGACCAAAACGAAGTAGTACAGCTACCGGTACTAGTGTAGCAATCGCAAAATTTTTTATAACATTTTCGCACACAAAAAAAGAAATTCTTTGAAGCCCACAGATTCAGATGCACATACCTCTGGGGCACCGATTATAGAACATATTCCAGAGAGAACATAACGTTTGTGCAAAACGTTCTATATTACTGCAACTTTTGGGAAGAATCATACACAAACAGAGGTTCAAGTGTTAAATAAATTTTCTTTATTTTTGTAGGAGTAATTAAGAAATTTACAAGTTTTGTTTTTTTGGTTACCCTGTATATTCTAAATTATCATTTGGAGTATCATTGGAAAATAGTCTCAACAGCGGATAGTCTCAAAAGACTGAGACTGGCATCACTATATTATCACGATATTTCAGCTTGCTTTTTTATTTCTGTGGACCAAGATCTGGGATGTTTGATCTATGTTAAGGTACCTATGCCTTTGTTCGCATAGTTTAACAGTAATTTTCTAGCATTAGGAAACTTTGGATGAACTATAATATACAAATTAACGAGTATAAAAATGTCAGCACCTTCTGAATGAACTCAAAGGGTTGGGTGAAATAGAAATAAAAGGATTACAATATCTGAAACAAGGGCTTTCAACCAGTGGTGGGATTCAAATTTTTTGTTAGCCGGTTCCATCAGAAAAGTCATATGTTCTAGTCGGTTCTGTTGCCTAAAAGTCATTGACAGTAACCAGTAATGGTAACCGGTTCACTGGTCTCATAAAATTCCGTGAGACGGTTCTATAGAACCGGTGCGAACCGCCTGAATCCCACAACTGCTTTCGACCATTATTACACGGCGAATTGGTTAGTTTCAATATTGGGGATGTACTACTTAAGCAATAATCCAACCTGTCTTTCCTCTTCTTTTGTTATCAGTTGTTGAAGTCTTACTTCCTGATCAGGATGGCCTAATGTTGGTCTGAGAGAAACTTTGTGATTTTCCTATCAAAATGTAAATATTGAAACTAAATTATATTGTTGGAAATAATTTCTCATGTAGTTATTCAAAATAAATGTCAATAGAAATAATGATTGATGGATCTTGTTAAAAGTTGGAAGCGCTTTCCATCACACCTAGAATCCTGTCGAGTACATGTATGCGAGTGGGCTGCTAGACTTATGTGACCGCTGGTCAGTTACAGCTTCATTCTTCATCAAATCCACCATTGGGATCAACTTTTATTTGTAAGATATGTGTTACAATCATTAGCAAAGCAGGTTATCAATATGGTAGTTATTTTAAACTGAATGACAGTAATATTCTGATGAAGCAATCCTTATCACTCATTTGTAGTGTCATATAGGATCACAAATTGACAATATTTCACAAACAAAGATGAAACAAACCTTCACTTTTTTCCAGTTAGCTTCTTTTATTAAAAATTCAGCTTGAATGATCTGTTGTTCTCTTCTGAGATTTTGAAGACTTTTTCTCAATATCTCGTCCAAAACTAAATTAGGAACTTCTGATAAATCTTCCTCAAGCGTTTTCAACTGATGGCGGAATTCTAAAACAAAACAGATAAGTCAGGCATCACTATGACATTCAGTTAGTTACATACAAATTTAGTGTTTGCAAGCCGAGTCATTCACATTAAATTTAAAGAAATAAATTAACAAATTAACCAAAATCCTTCCACAAAATTAAACAAGAGTGCAAGAAAATGACCAACTGAAGTATTGATAAAATAAACCAAGTAAATATTCTCATCTGTGTAGAACATCTCACCAGCATAAAAGAAATAGGCCAGCTTTGAACCAATGATATCTATTATTATTGGACACAAAGTGTTGTTGGTGTTATTATTAGAATTCTTTTTCTTGTTGTTTTTATGAAAAAATTGCCTTGCTCTTTAATTACTGGACCAATTGCTTTGAAATTTTCTATGGCTCAAGATTGTTGTTGTCGTTAGAAGACTAGTAATTTTATTTATTTCGTGTTTTGTGTGTGATGACGTACGTCATCAAAATAAGAAATTGCTTTGTGGCGGTTCCGCGTTCATTCATCCATCATATATTTGAGCATCGCTCTCTTGTTATTTTCGAATGTTGTGAAGAGAAATCAAAACTACCTTCTTACCTTGTAAAGAAGTATTGTGGTATTCTTTGGTTTGTTCTTCGTAGTTTAATAATTTTGCAACAACAACATCAGAAAACTGATCAAAATTATCCTAAATAGTAAAATTAGAACATTTTGTCATACTGGTAATTATTCGTGAAAAAGAACATAGACTATTTTTACAAGAACATAGGATAGAATTTACATATTTATCCTGGGAAAGAGGAAAGCCGATAAGATGGCCTAATCATATGGCGAACCACGGCCTTCCAGCTGGTTACCAATCCATGTTGGGTATGGAATTAGTTAGCTAGTTATTTGTTATTCGAAGCATGGACTTGATGGTGGAGGAAGCCGTAACCGACCAACGGTTACTTTAACCACCCTATGGCAGCGAAGAGTCCAGCAATCTCTCATACATACCTATCCCTGTGAACCAACACAGGATGATCAGAGGTGTGTCGATCTTCAAAATTCCAGAATTGAGTACTTGAATAAGACAAACAAGCTAAATTGATGTTATCACAACTCCATCAAGCAAATTGACACTTATTACCACAAAATATGTTCTCAAAATATCACCAAAAATATCATGCACACAACAATGTGAAGTCCATAAATTCAAGCTTTTGAACTGTTGGTCTAGCTTATTGAAAAATATTTATGTTTGCAAAAGTTTATATACTAAATATGAGAATAGTATTATACCTGCATATGATCTGGTCTAGTTACAGCTCTCGCTCCTTTCTGTTTGTAATAAATTTCTCCAGTTGAAAGTAATCCGTCTAATGTTTCATACAGTATTTGAGTGATCTGGAATTGAACAATGACACTATCCTTTAACGATGTATACGATGAATCTTTTTATACGAAAATAACAAAAAGAGTTATTGACTATGTGCATTCCTAAGGTATTTGTTGTAATAAATTATTGATCCTGATCTTTATAATCTTTATCTTTACAGTTATGCCTTGTTTCGTCTAAAAATTTTGACTTTGATGTAAAGAAAAATTACACAATACCCAAGTATTCAGGATGCAAGTTTATGTGCAAGTTATGACACATAAAATGGTGGTTCACTTAATCTAGTCCAGTGAGTCCCAACTTGTTTGACCATAAACTATTTCCAAAGCAAAATCTTGGCTAACTCGAGACACAAGAAATAAATAAACATCGATTTTATCGAGATTTGTTTATCAGAGCAACTAGAAAAATTGTATTGTCACTATCAAACAAAGGTTTTGATCGACTAAGATGATCGAACCAAGATATATCATATGATTTAGCTGTTTTATAATTTCACTTCTTTTTGCTATAAAAACATGAAAAATGCAATCCCTGGCTATCCTGTGAAATATGTATCCAGATAAAAAACCTATTACACCCTCAGTATGATCATTAGCCAACATGAGTTTGTAATACCTTTGCCTCAAAGTGAGTTCCAGAAGTTGATGAGGTACCGAACACCATATGTCGAAGTTCAAATTTAGTTTCACGTCGTTTATATATACCAGATCCGACTCGACTGGAAAAGAAAAGCAGAATAAAATACATTTTATTAAGAAGAATTGCTACAAGTATGTTAAAATCAGTATTATTGGTGAGGGAGGATGGGATTTCCAGATTTATCTCAGGAGAAGAAAGTAGATAATATGACTTAATCATCGACATCAGTCACACGTACCAGTCCATGTCAGCTATGGGATTAGTTAGCCAGTATTTTCTTTTCAGATGCATGGGCTCGATGGTGCAAGAAGTCATAACTGACCAGCGGCTATGTTGATCCTGCAAACCCATGCAGAGTAATCATAGGGGCAATGGCAAGTGTATTCCACCAATCCAATGAACTTGAGCGAAAAATGAATGAGCACAGTAGAACCATACTATTAAGGTGTCCACAGAAAATCCAAATCGCACATTCAATTCACGGCTTACATACATACAAAAATTGTAATATTAACTGAAGAAAATGTTTCTGATATTCTACCTTCCGCCATCTTTCTTTTTCCCTTTATCAGAATCAGTTGTACTTCCAGCAATGCTTGTTAATGTTCCTTGTCTTTTAAAACTACCTTTCTGCATACGAGAATTTCCAATCTAAAATGTTTTGAATTGGAAGTCTTGTTTAATCAAATACATAAAACGAGATTTTCATATTCATCCATCCAGTGATATCAGTACAAATCAGGGCCTGTTTATTGTATATACCGGTAAAAGAATGTATGTCTGTGAATTGTCAATAAAAAAATACCTGAGAGGCAGCAGTAGAGGGAATAGGTCTTGTTCCTCCTGTCATAACTGATCTTAAATCTTCTGACTCAGGGTCCATCCCTTTCTGTGCCCTATTGAAAATGAAATATGGAAATTTTGGTAAAAATAAGGTCAGATGTAAAACATACAGACACTGATAAATCGAAGTGAATATACAAAAACATGCAAAAATTATTTTTATGATATTTCATACCAAAATGACCCATAATGCTTTAGAATGTAATATAGCTTGGCATTATGGAGCAGTGTGCTTAGCATTGCAATCACACCTCCAATTACCCTGAGTGTGTTCCAGAATCAATTCTCTTAGTGAATAATTATGTGCGAGTGAATTGCAGGACTCTTGCCAGTGGTGGTTCCTGCAACATTTGGTTGTTCACATCTTCGTCCACCATCAAATCTCGTGCATCTGAAACAAATAAATGGTCAACCATTCCCATTCCCGACATGAACTGGTAACCGAAGGAGAGGCTGTGGCTTGCCATATGATTAAGACATCTTATCGGCTTCCTTCTCCCCCCCAGGATACACATGAAAATCCAATCCTATGTACCTGAGAATGCTTTTAATCATTCCAATAGCAGAATCTTCCTGGTGTTGAGCTCTCCTTGATGTTCCACCAGTTTGAAGGTCAGTTCGACTTGGGGCACTCACACCTGGTGGTGTTGGTTTGTTTGACCCTGCTTTTGAATTTCTGCCTTGACTCTGCCGACTTTTTTGTCTTGATGATGGAGCAGGTGTTAGTCCCCCACCTCTAGATGCTGGCTTTTCGACTGCAGTGCGGTCAGTGAGATCTTGAGCACTTGACTACAATAGAAAACATTTTCTCTTAGTTTCAATTATGAAGGTACTTGAAGATAGAAATTCTTAGAAACAAAAGATATCTTTTTTAAAAAATCTTCAATCCTCAGGGAAAATATTCATGTTGATTTCCTAACATAGGGGTGGTAAGTTTTTTTTGCAAGGGCCGCATTCAAAAAATGTTTTTTGAAAAGGGCAGCATGTGACGCCACAGTGACTATTTCCATTTGCTATGCCAGAAGTTACATTGTTAACCAGAGATGAAAAAAAACATTTATTTTATTTATTCATTTATAGTTTGGATATTCTATATAAAGTTTGAATTTCTAGAATTTCTATGTAGTTTTCAGAACTTCCTCCATGAGCAGGCGGACTACATAAATGACTTGGCGGGCCGTTCCCTGCCTAACACTACTCGGAACTGTTTACTGGATGGGAAGTTGCAGATTGCAATCTGATGATGCCATCATATAAGCTTTATTCTAAATATGAAAAAAGCATTTTATGTATTTACGGTACTCACCTGCAGAGGAGATTCTTCAACAATTTTAACTTTACAATTAAGATAATCAGCTCTTGTATGAAGACATGACATCACTTCATTTGTATATTGACATAGAAACTTTGGTGTAATGTCCTAAACAGTAACAAATGAACAGTAAGTGTCAGAGTACAGTATACAAAGCAAACTGTGATAGTATAATTTAATTATTGAGATCTAAACCGATATCGACGCATGAAATCCAAATTGGGCTAAGTCCATTTTTCTAGTTTTGAGAAAAACGCAAAAAACGTTTTTTTTTTGTTTCTTTTTTTCATTTCTCTAATACCTTACATCGAGGATGTCTAGTTTTTATGGTCCACCAAAGTTACAATGAAGGCCATATTTAGATGGTATAAAAAAATTTGTGCTCCGCCCCAATTTTTTTGGGGGAGGGGTTTTTCTGGACTCAACCCTTTTTGGCTCTCAATTTTCTGAACCAGAAACAATTTTATTGGACTTAGGGCCCCTTTATTATGTTATTATAGAGGCTGGTATGGACTTAGCGCTTTGTATTATATTTTTTGAGAGGAGCTATGTCCAAAAAAACGGACTTAGCCCAACTTACAATGCAGTTATCCAGAGCTAAGTCCACTATATTAGACACAGCTCTGTTTAGTTCTCAAATGCCCTAAAAAAAGCAGGGTTATGTCCATAGCTGACTTGAGATCTAGAGCACCTAGAGATAAGGCAAATAGACCAAAATGTAGAGCTAAGTCCAGGAAAATCAGCAATTGAAAAATGTCATTTTTTGGAAAAGTGGACTTAGCACTGTTTGGTTTTGAGGTGTCGATATATTTTTCATAAAACTGGAAACTGAGGGCAATACAGTATGTTAATCTGAATCCTGAAATCAGACATCTATTGTAAAATATTTTTAATTTAATTTGTAGCGATTAAGTACAGATATCAAGGAGCCATATAAAAACATTTAAACAACAAATATTAGTATAAAAGTCAAATTTAATTCAAAGACAATTTAGTCAATAAATTGAATTTAAGTCATTCGTGAAGAATCACAAACCCAAAATTTTTCTTCAAGAACTGCAGTTATGTGGAATTCACTACTTCATAGCTGTTTTCCTGATCATATTGATCTGAACTGTTAATCGGTATTCACTAATGCATGATTCTATATAGTGTCAGTAACTTTTCAGTGATCACCAGTAACATAAGTCAGAGGTCAGTCTCATTTATTTCTGAGTGACTGTGCTCTTCGTACTGAGCATTAGGAATATGCTCGCCACTGCACCTCTTATTACCATGCATGGGTCCGCAGGTTCGATTTCCATGCAGGAATAGTTATGTGCGAGAGGATTGCTGGGCTTCTCGCCGCCATAGGGTGGTTCAATTAACCGCTGGCTGCTTCAGCTTCTTCCACCTTCAAGTCCATGCTTCCCAAATCTGGCGACGACATCCCATACCCGACATGGACTGGTAACCGGACGAGAGGCCGTGGTCCGCCATATGATTAAGTCGTCTTATTGGTTCTCCTCTCCCCCTGGATGAATATGTAAATCCTATCCTACCTTTCCCTGAGCAAAAATCATTAAAAAAACTAGATAACTAAATCATTATCATACCTCCTTGTCAGGATTTGGATGTTTACAAGCATCTATCCTTGATTTGACAAGTTTAACATGTCGAGTTACACTTGCTGCCATTCCGTTAGAATGAGCAACTTCAGTTTTTATTCGAACTTGTGAATTCGTAATCCATCGTTGAACTTTTTCAATGAAAGTCAAATCAGACATGTGATTGCGGAACCTGAGTGTGATAAAAATTTCAATATAAATTAGTACCTAATATGTGGAAGAAAGAAAAAATATTATTAGAGGAAATTATAATAAGGTACGGTAAATAGAAAAGAAATAATTAGCCAGTGACAACAACAACACTTCATCTGTATAGAAGTGGTTGGTGAGGGAAGCAATTAACAACATCCATGATTAGCCTGCATGGATTCGTAGGTTTGAATCTCATAGGGGGGTAATTATTTGCGAGACGATTGCTGATCTTTGTACTGCCATAGGGTGGTTCACGTAACAGCAGGACGTTTACGGCTTTCTACACAATCAAGTCCATGCACTTGGAACAAATAACTGGCTAACTAATCTAATACCAGATTACCAATTTTAACAGAATGATTCAATGTTTTAAAACTATTTTCACCTGTCTTCAAACTTGGTGATAACTTCAGTAGCTTGATCGAGTCGTTTTGATTCCATTCCTTCTAAATCATGCATGATGACACCTTCTGCCGCATCAACTCTTTGAGACATTTTTTCAAGTTTTTTACGAAGACCAACGGTTTCATCTGGCGAGAAGTTGCCTCCTTGTGAAAACAGCCTGAATATTCAAAAATTATAATAAATATGCTTATTAAAATGGTTGATAGCTTATTCACACCTTATGAACGAAAACATACTATACGATGAACATGCTTGGTGGTTGGTGCATCGTGCTAAGCGTTAGGAATAGGCTTGCCATCAGACCTCAACCCTCTGATTACCCTGTGTGGGTGGGCAGGTTCGAATTTCATGGGGGATAATTATGTGCGAGAGAATAGCTAGACTCTTTGCTGCCATAGGGTGGTTCACATAACCGCTGGTCGGATACAACGTCTTCCGCCATCAAGTCCACACATCTGAAACAAAAAAGTAATCCCATTGACATCCCATTGGCAGCTGGACAATGAGGCCATGGTATGCCATATGATTATGCCTTTTTATCGTGTTTCCTCTCCCTTGGGGAAAATATAGAAAATCTTGTTCTATGTATAGACAACATATTCAATTCAATGCCACCTCAATCATACTGCATAAAAAATTATTCATGCTTACTTGAAAGACTTGAGACATTGAGCATTTGAATCTCGTAATCTACTCAGAGTGTTATCTAGAGTTTGTCGAAAATGTCTGAGTGATGCTTTGATAGCTTGCATGTAACTATCCAGATTCCCATGTAGTGAGTTTGTCAGTTCAACTAGTCTAAATAAATGACATGATGTGAATTTTATATTTCATGTTATTGGTTACCCGTGCTAACTCAGTCATATTTGCTGAGTGAAGTGTCTAGTACCGTAATTTATTTCATTTCAATTGCTTAACCTCATAAATAGACAAGGAAAAGGGGCACAATAGTTGATACTACTATTCAGGGATGTCCAAATCGAATCGAATAATTAAATATATTCAAATATCACGGCCCTCGAATATAGTTTTTAGTGTTCGTCATGGACGTTTCAATTGGAATTTTTTTTAAAATGATTATCTTATGTTTTGTCATAATTGAAAAGATTACAAAAAATCACAGCTGATTCGAAAGATTCAAATCAGCGCTGACTTGAAGTATATATATCACAATTTTTTGTATTAATGAATCCTTCATTGACAGATGGAAATTTAGGTAGTGCATTTTGGTAGCCAAAGGACACTCATGCTGAAGAAAAGCTTTCCAATTTTACAGCAAAAACTATTTGTGTAAAAATTGTGTGCAATGTTCTAATGACTTTTATTTAACTGTACAATTTAGAATACTCTTAGTTGCTCTTATTTTTGCGCTTGTCTTGATACAAGCTACAATTCATATAAAATACTGTTGCTACTACTACTGCTTTATGTTTTATGGGATGTTAGAATGTATTTGAAATAGTCCAGTATTTGGTTATGGCCATCACTGCGCAAGAATATAACTTTTTATCTACGCTTACTTTGCTGATTTTGTAGCATTGATGAATATATTTTCCATTGCTTCGATTTTAGTTCGGAAATTTGAAGCTTGTATTTCATGATCTTTTGTCATTTCATCAAAATCTTGTTTCAATCCAAGCAACGCAGCTGTTATTCCTTTACAATGTCTTGATACACGCTCTTTATGTAATACCAGTTCAGCTAAAAATAGAGAAGATTCCTGTTATAAAGTAGGTGCGATCTAAAGAAATAATACTATAAATAAAATGTTAATTTTTTTGCTCCTATAGATCAGGTATGGCTTTAGCTAGCTAATATTTCAACATCCAATACAAACATGTATACTGGAAAAAGACATAAACAAACAGCAGTTATGCCAATACTCTTATCCTGTGGCAGTAAAAATTTTAACAATCTTCTCACACATAGCCTACACATAATTGAGTCAGATATTGACAAACGTCTCACACTCAGCCTACACATGCTTGTGTGGAATTTTAACAATCGTCCCACACATAGCTTACACATACTTGAGGTAAATTTCACAATCGTCTCACACAGTCTACACATACTTGAGTTGAATTTTAACAATCATCTCACACATAGCCTACACATACTTGTGTGCAATTTTAACAATAATCTCACACACAGCCTACAAATGCTTGTGTGGAATTTCAGCAATAGTCTCACACATTGCATACACATACTCGTGTTATTCTTTCTTTTTTTTATATATATACAGGGTGGGCTAAAAGTAAGGTTTGATAACTGGTACCCTACCTTTGGCCCACCCTGTATATTGAATTTTCTGGTTTGACGAAGCAATAAATTCTCTCTCTCAATGCAGAATAACCTGCGGATCTAAAATTATTATTATATATGAATTATTTATAGATTTAGTATTGGATTCTTGTATGTATACTAGGGTAGGTGATGGGGTTAGACAACCAGTTAATTGTTCCATGTGCATGGATTTGAAAAAAAATGAAATCATAGCTAACCTGCTCTAACATTGTGGACATCCAATTCGATACGTTTGGCACGAGGTTCATGTAGATGTTTTCTAAGATCAAGTTCAGATGCGAGTTCTTCTTGTTTATCTCTTGCTGAATTGTCTGCATTTATCATCGCTTGTTCGCTCCATGTTTCCAAATGATTCAGGAACTGCATTCTAATGCTGTAAAAACAATAACATATAAAAATCTTCTAAACATAAATTATAATTAAATATTGATGGCGTTATGCACTATGTGCCCCTATGCATGGAGATCAAATAAAATAGAGCAAATGCCATTCAAGTGGATAGCCCAAGTAAAACCAAAATTACTCCAGTTTTTTCATTATTTGTTACTTTCTAAGTGAAGGTGATTGACATTCTAAAGCTGTGCTTGTAACTAAGTTGTGGAACATCTCATAAAAAAGCAGGATAGCACTCAGACTATTCGGATGATAAAATTATAGATCTGTTGTTTTCGACCAGGATTCTGCCGCACTTCCAGTGTTCCACCAGTAGAGTCCAGAGGTTACTATATTATTTATTATATGTATATTGCTTGAATGTAATCAAATATTCAAAGGTTTGAAAGTTTCACTAAACTCGCTTCACTTTAAAGATCATTAGATAATTAGTGTTAGGTTTGTTTTTATAAGACAATTAAACAATTGTACAGGGGTTCCTCAAACGCCTGGAACATTTCATACCAATGACCACCTTTTTTAGTATATTCCTCACTTTGCCTATTTGAAAGTTTTCATTCCCCTTTGCGATGCATGATAACTGTTTTTTTTTTGTTGTTTATTCTTTAATGGATCATTATCTACTCTTACACGCTAGCGCTCTGACTTTTGTACAATTTGAATAGTTTCAATAATATGTGCAGGGGTTCCTCAAACGCCTGGAACATTTCATACCAATGACCACCTTTTTTAGTATATTCCTCACTTTGCCTATTTGAAAGTTTTCATTCCCCTTTGCGATGCATGATAACTGTTTTTATTTGTTGTTTATTCTTTAATGGATCATTATCTACTCTTACACGCTAGCGCTCTGACTTTTGTACAATTTGAATAGTTTCAATAATATGTGCATTATACTAGTACCACTATGCTCGAATACAAATGTATCTCTTCCCGAAAGATATTAAAATACCTTCTGAGAGAAGAACCCTTTACTGAAAACGCTACAATAAAATAACATTTACCATAAATAAACCTGATGAATTATACTGTTTACATACCATTTTTTGATGTTACGAAGGGTGGCTGTCTCCATATACACTGTTCTGATATACATAGGCATTTCAGATTTACCTGATTCGTCTGAACAAATGAAAAATTATCTATTGTTATAAAATTAGTAATCAAATTAGTAAAAAAATTCTTTAGATAAAAAACAGATAGAATTTCATACAAAAGCAGGGAATCCTTTAAATCATGAAACAATAGATTGAATATTTTATAGGGATTGGTAGTTGATGCATAGCGCTTGTTGTTAGGAACATGGCTACCAATGCAATGTTAAGTAGTTTAGCAGGCTAAAATACCATGTGCAAAAAAATAGCTGGACTCTGCTGTCCCAGGATGGTTGACGAATCCTTAATGGGTTAAGTCCATCCTCTACCATTAAAGTTTATACCTCCTTACTATGGATAAATTTGCTATCCCTATATCCATTCTATACTGGTAATTGGTGACAGATCATGAATGAGCAATTTTATCACCTTTCCTTTCTATATAAATAAATTTAAAAATCCAATCCTGTAGTGAATTTGTTTATACATCTTTCAAAATTGTGAAGATGAACATAAACGATATTAATAATACCAAAATGTTCTTTAAAAATATAACTTGTACTTTAGCAACTATTATATATGCAATACTAAATAAAAGCAACATGTATTCGTTTGTCACAGTGTAAGAAACATGTATTGTCTTCAATAACATAACTACTTTCTCTGTCTTACAGACATTTCAGTTTGGGCCACGCAGGCTCATGTGCGGAGATACATTTATCAACAATGTTCGGTGTGAATCGACGAGAATCGATCACTGTGATTGAATTATTTGTTAATGAAAGTGAAGTATTACAATATTCTATTAATTTTATTTCGCTATTATAATTAATGAAAGTGGAGGCAAAATCAAATGTTCGAACGCAAACAAAACAACACGATCCTTGATTTTCAACATGTATGTATGGTGCAATCAATACAGAACCTAACTATACACATTGGCCACCATTTATGTTTATAATTATGTTTCTACAAGTAATATTGTAATAATGTTTTGATAATTTTTATTCAAGCCTTGTCCACTATTGCATCATCTCACAAACTCAATTATTTTCATATTTATACCAACCAGAAACTTCTGTCATGAATGCAGTGCCAGAAAGAGCAGAAGAACGTCTTCCTTCTTCATTATCATCATCTTTCGTATCTTCTTTCTCTCCTTCTTCTTCAAAATCTTCCTTATCAGCAACAGTGACAACATAAAATGAGGTTCCTTTATCAGTAGTGAGGGTGTCTCGCAATACTTTTGCTTTCTCTTGTATGGGTCTTGGTGATGTTTGTTTAGCAAGAGGTGATGGACTTCTTGGTCTCTGCTATTAAAGAGTTTTACAGATAAAATTCTACACATGTTTATAATTAACATGGCTGCATTAGGCATACCATATCATGAAGGATCAAGAGCACACTTTCAATTGCACTACTGATTACGGTACTCAAATAATCCTGCAGGACACAATTGTGCATGAGGGGATCGCAGGAATCCTCCTCATGATAAAGTGGTTTATGACAATGCTGATGGGCTTTGACTTCTGATGCAATCCATGCATCTGGGATGATAAACTGGATATCTATTATCATTCCCCAACCTGGTAACCAGATGAAATGCTCTCATAGCTAATTTCTACTTGCCCAGGATAATTATCGAAAATCCCATCTTATTTGATATTGATCAAACAGTGTTTTTTATTTGTAAAATCAAAATTTAGAAGTTCTTGTTTACTATATTATAATCTAAGTTCAGAATTAGAGATGTTTTAAAAATTGAAAATTAATTAATAATTATGATATTCATTTAAATAATATCTTACTGAACAAGCAGGATTAACTTTACAGAAATATTCTTAAACATTTTATAACAAGCTATTCAAGTATTCCCTATTTCAGACACAACTTAAAATCCTTCCTTGCCTTATCATGTTCTGCACTATGTGTTCTCCTCTCAGGAATATGTTGAATAGACAACCTTCTCTCTGTCGAACTCTGAGTAAATTAAGAAAAAACAATAAAATAATCTGAAATGTTTCTCCAAGTAAAACTGTCAGAAAACTTTTATACAGATTTTAATTTCTTCGATTTTATATATCTTTGGTATAATTTAGCTGATAGGTTTCGGTACTCAAAATACCAACTAAAGTGGATTAACTCTAATAGAAAAAGCAGCAATCAAACAACCTCGAATATTCTGAAAGTTACCTATATTTCATTTATACTGGGTAGAAGATACAGTGAGACTAACCCAAAGACTGACTCAACTCAATCACGAGGGTGTGGGGACTTGTACCCATCACTGTATCTTACTCTCGTTCGATCATACTAATAAATCAGAATTGTATCCTTGCTTATGCAGTAAAAATCCTTAATGCCTTAGCCATGCAGAATCATTTCTAACTTGGTGCTTGGACGCTTACAGGGATCATTGTATTATCTTTCCTTCCCTCAGAATAACTATGAATTAATATTATCTTGTCTCAATATACCTCTTGGGCACTAACTGGTCTCACCATTGACAATCTTCTAGTATGCTGTCCCCTCACTACAGCTACATTGCGTTTCTGTAAATATTTCGAAAAATTTAGCGCTGGGCAAATAAATTACAAATCTAAAAAACTTTTATATAATTGAGTTTCTGCTAATGATAATTCCTAACTAAATAACTATATATCCTAATAGTTTTGTTTATAAAAAGCAGATATGGTAAAGGCATAAAAATATAGAAGTGTTTTATTATTCTTTGTTTTATTAGGATATGATGAAGTTTATATTGCACCAAATGTAATAAATTATAGCTTTCTACAAATAATTTTAAATTCAAGATTCTCGCCTATAAAATCTGCTTAGGATACAGTTTATCAGTATTTAGGATTGATTAATGATACTGTAATATAAATTGAAGTATGCGTTTGATGCATGATAAAATACTTTCAATTATATCTATATTCTTTTTTAATTTGAATTCTAAATTCACTAAAAATATGGCATTTGCCTATATTAAACTTTTCTTATAGAAATATACGGAATGACAAAATGTTTTTTGTTTTGTTTTTACCCTTTAATATTTCTGTACACCAATACCTAAAAGTAAGTATCTATAGCGTAAGACTACCAACAGATATGTGTCAGCAAAATGATATGATTTGCAAAACTTTCACATTTCTACTCAGAAAACTTCGTTAGTTTATGATATGGTAAAGACACTAGCGTATGTGTATATATTGTAAGGAAAATTGGGAAGGCATAATGAAGTAATATCTAATAAAAACACCATAGTAAGTAAGTATCCGTAATTAGATTTTCAGAATAGGATTTTCATATTTATTATTCCTGGGGAAAGGGAAAACCCGCACGTTTATTGGTGAAATATTGTCAAGAAATATACCTTTGGGGATTTAGGTTGTGTATTTGGATTTTGAGTAGGTTTATTTCTGTTGACATTGAAAAAGGTGCAAACAGCGTCATCATATCGTTGAATTTCTGATTTAACCATGTCAGGATATTTTGTAACAGTGTTTATCTGTTCTTCGTGGAACTCTTCATATCTAGATAGAAGAAATAGAAAAATTAGTCAATTTCCTTGCCATGCCATGTACATTAAAACTTGTCAAATGCAGAAAATACTATCTCAAAATGAGATTGGGAACAATAGTATTTAACAAAATTTGACTGATTGCTCAATTAACAGTACAAATACAGTTGATTAGTCTTCAGACAAAATATTCCTACAAGAGATTCCGTACGACCTTCTACACGTAGTTCTGACAATTTATCTACGGTAATTCTAACCTATGCTATCAGTATTATAAAAAACCTTATAATATTTGTGATAATATGATTGAAAAAGATAACTTGGACCTTTTCCAGCATGGTCTACAGACTTTTGCGCCACGGACATTTCACTCCTGGACTTTTCTTACCATTAGGTGGCATAAGACGATTTGAATAATAATATTGATTTTCAATTGCCTTGGAAATTGTTTAGAAATAATAATATATAAATAGACAAAGATTTATAGATTTATTTATGGATATTTGTTCACCACAGTAGTGACATATACCGCCAACCTGCGGCATTGGCACAGCCCTAACGTTAACCCTGTAACATCCTCCAATTCCAACTAGGTATGTTCAAATGTCCTATGATTCCACATGTATTCATATATTGATATTATTTTGAAATCGAAATTACTATACTAATTGTTAGTAATAACTTTGAAACTTCTGTTTAAATTCATACCCGCTGTAGATATGTTCAAGCATTTCGAGTGATTTTTGTAAAAAAGAAGTCAATGCTTCTTCTGTACTTTCTTGTCTTAATCTGTCCATAACAACATCTAATTTTGATTCTCGCTCTTGATTGTCAACATCGTGTTTCTGGCGGCTTTCATCAAGATCATTCTAAATTATTATTTTTTACAAACATTCGAATATCAAAGCTCAGATAAATAAAATCCCACTTATAAATATAAACACCCCCAATTGCCAATTATAGTTTTTTCAAACAGTTTTGGTTACTGCTGTACAAACAACTTTGTTTTAAATTATTTAACTCAAGATTTATATTGAGCACCATATTTTTCAGCTAATCAGCCGATTTTCTGGACTCAATTTTTAGCCTGATTTTCTGAATCTGGAATATCTCTGCTGCTAATTAGTATATTTGATGTTACAGCATTTATAAGTGAATCACAAGCAAAAGCAATTACCGATACCATCACATGTAGTGAATCATGAAAACAAGGCGTTATAACTTTGGTATGTGCACTACAAACATGTCAAGGAGAGAAAGCGCATAACGAAGGCAACTCAGTGAGAAAACATTGAGTAGAATAGTATTGATAAAGATAGATCGTACATTGGTGCTTAAGCGACGAAACTGACCAACAGAGAGAAAATAAACACAAATCTGCTGCCTCAACTTATTGGGCAGTAACATAGAAAAACCCTCATTTTTATTGCAAATAATTGGCTTCGGCTTATTAGCTGGAAAATGTGTTATATAGATGAAAAATGAGGAACTATAGAATCATCAAAAATGCCAGTAGTAAGTTTTTCAATATTCATAATTTCATACTATTAATAAAATTGCATATTGTATACCTGAAGTTTCCTCTCTTGTTTTGCCAATCCAATTTCATGAACATCCCATAGATGGGCTGCACCCTGAGTAAACTTGAATAATCGTTTGAGTTGGTGCTCTGTTCGTATGGCCAAACTTTCAAAAATTTGCTGTAAATTAAACATATAATAATGTAGCATCAATCAATTTATCCCGATACATTACAGCTAAAAGGAAAACTTACATCCATTTTCTCTAGCCTGGACTCAAATTCTCGTTGACGCTGGCCCACGAGAGGCAGCATGTGTTCGTTTACAATTCGCTGAACATCTTCTTCAGAACATACTTTGGACAACAGTAAATTTTGCTGAAAATAATACAAGAGTTAAATGAAGTGGATGTACTTTCAAGAAAAGGAAGACCCTTTCGGTGTTGGTGAATGGTTGCTTCATTGCCACACACTACCTACAAGACTGCAGCCATAAAATCGAGTCCTAGTAAGTTTAATGCAATGGTTACCAACTTGACATTTACTTTGGGAAATGTAAATCACAATGCGTGATTAAGAAAATCTGACTTTGCTTTTATTTATTTACGGTGATAAAGTTTTGTAATCATGCGATGCATGATCTTCATTTTGTCTATAGAAAATTATATCCTGGCCGATATCGCAAGTCACATGTCCCTCTCAATATCATCTTTCAAATGATTTTTGAAAATTTTATATCAAGTTCTGAACCTAACAGGGGAGATTAATTATTAATTAAGTTTGAAGTGGATTGAGACTTTGCATCCCTGACACAGTTTTTTACATTTTCGATAGAGCAAAACGTTTGATAGAAAAGTAATGCAAGATAGTTCATTACACAATTAAAGTTCTTAGCTTGATTGTGAAGTTTGCAAAATTACCTCTTTATTTTCAATCATTAGCAGATTTAGTTTATTTACACCAAGATTTTTAAAACAAAGATTGGTTGATCAGAAATATATTACTTTGAATTTCAGCTTGGCCAAATAAAACAGGTTAATTCATATTATTTTCAATAAACGGCGTTAATTATACAAGAACTGTATCTAAATAACAACTTGACTGAGTTATGAAACGCAAACTCATTTGCAATATTTAGCTTCAAAAGCTTTTATCAAGAAAATTTTAATAAAACTTACGCGATACTTGTCAATTTCAGCAAGGCATCTTTGACAAACATTTTCATATTTTTCATTCAGTGTTCGAACCCATTTTAAATGAAGTTGATCTATATTTTCTTGGGATTTGGAAAGTGCTGAATTCCATTTATACACTGATGTTTTGGTTGATGTAGGCGGCTGTAAATAAAATATAAACAATTACTATAAAATAGGATTTTCATATTTATCCTGGGGGATAAGAAAGAAATAAGAATGTTTAACCATATGACAAAACATGGTCTCTCATTCAGTTACCAGTTCATGTCAGGTATGGGACCAGTTAGCCAGTTATTTCTCTCAGATGCATGGACATCATGGTGGCAGAAGCGCTAACCCTACCAGCAGTTACAAAATCCCCCTACGACAGTAAGGAGTCCAGCAATCCTCTCACACATAATTATCCCCCATGGGATTCGAACCTGCAAATATGCGCAGGGTATTCGGAGGTGCGTAATTTTGACACAAACTCACTTAAGAATAAAAATAATGTTACTTAAACTTATTGGACAAAAGTTGAGAATTTGAACTGTCAAAACAGTATGTAGAGTTCACAATGTATTGCACCATATTCTACCTTGAATTCCAGTAATTGTTCCAAAGTTTCATTTCGTTTTTCTTGCAATTGGGTTTGTTCTTGCAGATGACTCTCATTAACTCCATCTATGTCTGGTGGATTCGTTACATCATTTCCATTCATAAATTCACTAATAAAATACAAGAATGTTGGTGCAATTAAACTGTGATAATATTTAATATTGAAATCCATATTTGAAAGATTGCTTTTTACATATTCATTAAAATTCTTTCAATATTAATTTTATTAATGATGGATAATAGTGATGGATTTTATTTCAAAAATTTTAAAATTTCATTTTGAAATAGTTTGGGTATAATACTTGAAATACAATGATAATCATTATTAAACAAGTCAAAACTGAGACATTGCTGTTCTATGTTATATTATATGGTACTATGTATTAAAATTCTGGATGGCGCTATGATCTAGCGCTTCCCAACCAGTAGTCGTGAAGTATTTCCAAATGTTAAATACAGTTTTCGATTAGATCAGGAAATTGTGGCATTTCATTACTTAACAATGATGAAACAATGTAAAAATTAGAATTATGCGATGTGTTTCATTAATAATTTCAGTACGAGAAAATACGATTACATCAAATGTGGTTTCATTAATGCAGGAAATGACTTTGAGCCAAAAGCACAATGTGTTGAGTGAAAATGCTACGTTGCGTGTGAGCTTGTCTCCTATCAAGCCTCGACTCGATCTGGTAATATCCAATATGCAAGCTCAAGTTTCGCGTTTATAGTAAATTGCATAGGGATACATTGTTTATTTTCTCATATATCAACATCTCATTGTGGGTCACACAAAAAATGGCAATAAAAGTGGGTCACGAACTGAAAAAGGTCGGGAGGCACCGGCCTAGTGGTTAAAGCGTTAAGCTTAACTGCGTTGTGTAATAAATTGGGTAGGAAAAACTAACTTCTGATCCTTCCAAAAAAAAGCCTTGTTTGGAGCAAAAGGTATGAATAGAAGCATTTAAAAAACCTACATAAATTGTTTAACTGCAATTTCAGCATTTAATTTCTTCCAATCCTGAACTCTTTCGCTCCATGTTAAATGTTGAACCATTTCCCGTTGAATATCAGATTCCAATAAATTGATTCGTAGCTTCGCATATGCCCGTCTGTTTGCAAGTATGCTCTGATTTGCCATCATTGATTCTTTTTCAATAAATCTCTGAACATCAGCAGGCATAAGTGAAGCTATCTTCTCCAATACAGCAGCATATTTCCTGAAGACACCCGATATCTGTACATAAACGCAAAATTTCAAATTCTGAATTATAAACAGTATTTTTTGTGAAGTTGAATTTGCCTGTCAAAACATTTGAAACCTTGACTAAGGTCAAATGTATCAAATATTCAAAAGCAAATCACGTCAAAACTTTTGAACCGTAGATTTGTATTATACTAACAAAAACCTGTATTATATCTAATACAGCTAATCATAATCATTTTTGGTAATATCTTTCAAAATTGGTTATAACTATTTGTATCATTTTATCAAGTTTCCAATATGGTCAGATAAGAAAAGAAATTTTTCAGAAAAGGGACACACTCCAATCTATCTATATTTTAATAGCTTAAAACTTCAAGACACAACTATGAATTGTGACTAAGACAATTTAAATATACATTTCCCATTGAGTCTGCACAAGTATTTATATTCATATTGCATTATGTTTTACCAATAATATGTTTGGTTACCAAAATGTGAAGACAAAAAAAGATTATGATTTATGACAAGTGTACAAGGTACCGTATGTACACGAACCATAACCTTCAATTCAATTGAGCAAGTTCTATAAAACTTGAAACAATTGAATAATTTCATAATATCAAACTTATAAATGTGTAAAATGAAAACAGAGACGTGCTGCTTGGAAACAATAGCATAGATTGTAATAACAACATACGGAACATAAAATAAAAAGAGTGTGATGAAGGTAATAATAAGTAATGGGATAGGTAAAAATAAAAATTCAAAATTTCTCTAGCCCAACTAATTAGTAGGCTAGTTATACTCAAATCCACCCAGATTAAAGTTTTGTTATTATGATTTTTTTTGTAATCTGCTGACATTTACATCAATTGTATCTTGCTCTACAATGCACAATGGTCATTCTCAATATGATTTCATGAATGTTGATCCCATATTTGAAACAAGACTGTGGAGCTGAAGCCTGGAGTTATGTAGTCTTGACATTTTATTAAAGCTGGAACGGGAGTTAAGACAGAGCTTACCATAATAAATGGATCCTGAGATACCAGATATTGTAGTGGCTCCAGCTACCAACCATATAATCATTTTTCACATTTATAATTTTTCAATGCCATACACTAATAATAAGGTCTATCTTTTTGAACAGTGGTCGGCAACCTTTTTTCGGTGACGGACCGGTAAAGCCTGACCAAAATTTTGGAGGACCACCTTGTACAGGCGGAATAAGCTTATGTAATAAATTATATGTGTTAGGATAAATAGGTTGATATTAAATTCAGAGAATAAAGGTGATGTTATTCAAGTTCTTACGTTCAGCCTACTGCGATTTTGTAGTTGTCAGTTTTAAAACCCGACTTCACATAGATGTAAAAATGCCTGTAAAGCTTTTTTGCAATGCCGGGGTATTCAGTTAGTAGTATTGCCCAAAAGACTGCCGAAAAGACTGTACCCTATAAATCGCAAAGACTCTTTTCAACTAATTATTGTTTGAGTTGTTAATCAACTAAACATGTTATTAGGACATTGTCTGCTTTTGTGCCACGTTTCTGCGGTCCGGTAGTAACCTTTCCACGGACCGGCGATGGGCCGCGGCCCAGTGGTTGCCGACCACTGCTTTTGAGCATATATATATTTAATTTCTAGTAATAGGTCATAGGTTTCAAGTTGAATTTATATTTTTAAAACTCCTAAGATTATTTTTTTGGGCTAATGTTTTATGGTAGTGGCCATACTAAAAACGTCAAAGGCTATGGAGCTGAAGCCCAGCTCTGAGTTGAAAAATGAAGCTCCAGTGCTGAGGCAGGAGGTTAAATATATTGAGGTTTTGAAGTTAAAACAATTTTAACGATTTAATTAGTTTTAATGATTTCTAACCAGCTCCCCAGGCCCGGTTTAAAAGTTTTGTAGTTAGATAACTTTGATAGTATGTTTGAATATTTAACCTCACCACTTCAATTCTATCATGTTCAACAAGAGCGAAATTGGCATCAGCAAGTTCAACCCATGTTTTTCTTTTTGGAGAATGTTCTTCTACTCTATTCCATATTTGTTCCAACATTTCATGACTAAAGTTAACCAGTTCTTCATCTGATTCAATTTCCCTAAACAAATGAGGAAACGGATGATTTAATTTCACAATTTGGTATTTTTATTGATAGTAGTTGGAATGAAGAAAATACATTTGATGACACAGCAAAACAGATGGAAATAGGATGTCCATATTTATATTGAATAATGAAGGCTATGATAAAGCTCTTCAGCTTAATGTTCCATGTACATATAGCCTTGACATAGGGTTTGTTACATGAACGATTCTGCTATGGTAAAGAGTTCAACAGGAATAAAACTAAAGGTGTTAGTAGCTAAAGCTAAATACATACAAGGTAATCATGCAAAGACACAGAATAAAAAAACCATTCACCATATATCAAGAATTTACTTATTAACGGAATTTTGAAAAAAATTAATTTAAATGAGCGGAATTTATTTAACAAATGACATTAACTTCAATTGCACTATCGTTCATTTTTTCATCCACGTCCACAAATGTGTAATTCCAAGAGAATGATCTCTAGATCAGTGAGTGTACTAAACAATATCCATGAATTATTATTATTATATTATCAAAATTACTTACTTAAAAATAGCTTTAATTTTTTCATCATCTTCAGCAAACTGTTTTATCAAGAATTGTCCAATTTCAGTAATTCTTGGTTCAATTCTGTTACTGATCATACATAGATCATCGTGCATCTTTTCAACTTCAATTTCATGACTATATAAATGAAAAGATCACAAATGATTTCTAACAATTTAAAATCCGAAATGAGTAATTTGATATTCTCTTATTATACTCATATCTGTATTAAACATACATCTATTTGCCAACTAAGTAATAAGTCGACTCTGCAAATAAACCAAGCTCAATTTTTAGCACTAGTTTTTCTATATTGGCAGAAAACCCAATAAATGTCCCTCAGAATGTCCGGTCGAAAATTAGGTCCGGAAATTTGGCTTGTCAGCAGAAAATACAAATATAACTTACCGTTCTTTTCTCCTTTCCGCAATTTTATCAATAATGTTGGATTCTCGTTTCGTTTTGGACAAGACATTAGGAAGTCCACGTACTTCCACTATTTCAGCATCTGGTTCATTTTCCTGTAATCTTGATGCTGCTTCTGTGGTTGTTTGTCTGCAAATGTTAATGAAAACAACAATTACAGAATCATACAATTAAATAAAAAATGAACAAAATATGGTAATTAGTATGTTCCAGGGCACACTTAACGTTTGACACATACATGAAAGAGTTAATAATTGGATTGTTATTGACCAATTATTAATTGGTCAGTTAATAATTGGATTTTGAAAATTGAATGTGTTTCATAACAAACATTAGGATTAGCTTGACTGAAAACTAAATTCAGAAATGGATTGTAAAGAGTTACCATAGTTGCGACAGTGATAATATAAGATTTTTGTATTTATATTTTGTGTGAAAACAAAATTTTGTAACATTTTAAAAACCAAACTATAAGTTCTGGATAACATATTTTGCCAAATATTCTGTCTCAAAATTTATCCGTCACAATAAACAATGAAGCAAGTTAAAACGCGATGAAGGAATGGACATTACTACAGCCGGCTATCACTTTTGGAAATCCATTATAGCTTTTATTAAATAACATACTGAGAACTTAACATAATTCTGTCTTTTTCCAGAGGTATAAATCAGTATTAATTCTTTTATATAATTTTCAATATAGAAATTTATGATTTTTCATTTTTTTGCTAATTATTGTTCACTCTCAGTTCAAAGTGAATTATGAAATGCCCGCTGCCATTCATAAAGCTATAGTATCAGACAGTTTAATCATATGCTGAACCACGGCCTCTCGTCCCGTTACTATACTCCGTTCCATGTCAGTTACATGAACCACCCTATGGCAGTGAGGTTTCCAGCAATCTTCATAAACACGTGAACCCACGCAGGGTATTCAGAGGTAAGATAGATGTGTTTTCTTAACGTCTGTATAGCACAATAGGACAACTGTCGCACATATATGTTTGAGGTAAGATTCTGTGAGATATTTACATATTTCATATTTGTTTATTCAAAACCTATATATTACAGTATTAGAGCTGTTGGAAAGCAATTCTTCATGATGTGACTAACAATGCATTTTTACACTCAGAAAATAAACAATTGAATAATGACTTGCGACACTTTTCAACTATTCTATCTAGCCTACCGACTCACCTATATTTTACTGGATTTTCTGTTGCATAATCATTTGGCATCCCAATCATCCATGATCTTTGACGTTCTGTCAAAATATTTCCTGACGATTTTAAATCTCTTGAATGTTGGGCAGTTTCAGTACTCAATTGTAGTGGTGGTAAACGATGCTTTTCGGGTTTTCTAGCTTGAAGTGATTTCACAAGTTGAACTTCAGCATCGAACATCTGTCGGTAAACTTTACCACTCGGCAGAACACGAACTGGAACCCTGACTTCTGACATTTTGAATTTATTACAGTTTTACAGAGCAATGATGTGCTATTTAACTGTTTTCTTGTTCGAATTGTTATTTCGATGCTAACAATGCCCAAATATAGGACATCTCCAACATATTATTCAACTAAAATTCCTTCAATCATTACTATTGAGCCAGAGTTCAACCCGAGAATATGGTAAAATAAGAGAATCGATACTTAAAGCGCTGTTTGTTTATTTTCGGTACTTCCCCGTTTCCATGGATGCGACAGTCTATCCACTGGGTGTCGCAAGTAATACTTATATTGCAGGAATATACGACCTTACTCCTGAACGAGAGAGCAATGCTCAAATATATGATATTTTCCATCAACAATTTCCTGAGAATCATATAGTGAACCTAGGTGGAACTGTGGAACAGCTACCATAACTTACCGTTACCTGTATCAGGGTGCGTTTAGCGACAACATCAATCTTCAACCACTGAACATTTCGAAGCAATTGAAAACAACAACGATAACAACAAGAAAATGATTACTAAGAATGCACCGCCAACAACAACAATATAATTATAACAAAACGATCCATAAGTCTATTTTGTGTCCAAATAAAGAGAAACGCCAACAACAAATTAACAAGAGAGGTAGGCTATGCTCAAATATGTAGACCAGAAGGGCAAAACGAAATATTTTATTACCAATGACCCCGAAAATCATACGCAGTAACTTGCCAATACCTGTATCGGGGTGGTACCGTGGTGGTCAGGGACTGTTTTAGTTTTTCCAGGTCCTGTGAGGATGATCCATTTTTCATAATTCAGTTTCAAAAGGGAATTGAAATACAAAGTGATCCAGGTCACTTCTGCATTACCAGATCAGGTAACGCAGTCTACGATTCCCCATAAGAGACTCCCTAAAATCATATGCGGTGACTATTACCAGTACCTGTTTCGGGCACCGGTACAGGGACTGTCATATCTTTTCCAGGTCCTGTAACGATGATCCATTCTTCTCGATTCAGTTTCAACGTGAGTCACTTCTGTATTACCAGATCAGGTCCCACAGTCTACCGTTCCCCATAGGTCTAAATACCACATTCCCCATTTTAATATTCCACTTTCTTTATTTCCCCAGCAAATCACGCAATTCGTCGAAAATCGCTTACAGCAGTCTTCTAGTGAAAAATTATATTCTATTTGATTAACTCATTCAAATGCGGAAATCATATCAGTTCAAACATTCAGCCTAACACTGCTTTCGTTAAACACATTCAAAGAAAATCTCACAATAATAATTTTTGTAGGTATATTTCACTTCGTACAATTCATTGAGAATGAGGAAATAATTCTTGTATGTTATTCTGATCAGAGTAGGCTTATTGCAGACTTTTGAAAATACAAATAATGAAAGTATTTCCAGCTCAAAACTAACTTCATCATCAATGGGAATTCTGAAGTTACGAAATGTCATAAATTGCTGATGTAATTACAGTAGTGTGAATCGTTATAAAATTTCCTAACGATACCTCTTATTGATTGACTTTAAAAATACCAAAAGCACACCTGGCACAATCTTTATTTTAATAGTCAATGAAGTTTCTTGGTAGGTTTGGAAAACGTGTGAAGTTCGAACTTTAGGGCTGAGAAAAAAGATGGAAACAAAAAAGAGAGGCTAAAGCAGGGCGGAATAAAAAATGTGTGGGCGAAGATCAAATAACTTGGACCCTTTACGGATGATGATTGAGGCTTCTCCTCCACCATCGAGTTAATGTTAAGGGAAATGAAAGCATTATCCACGTTTATTTATGCTACTAATTATGGACAAAACATTCGAAACCGTTTATTATGTTTCTTTTGAATAAAATTAAATTTTTCTTCGACGTTGATTCCATTTTAATTTCGTTGTCATGTGGGTGGAATTGAGCTCGGAAAATGTAGGAAGGGTCCATAGATAAGGCGAGATCAGGCTTGAAAATATCAGGTAAGGGTATGTGGCTGGAATTGAACACTGAAGATGTTCAGATAGGAGTAAGGGGAGGGGGTCAGAAGTGATAACGGAAGACACTTAGTGCTATTCCAAGTGACTCTACAGGACAATTCCAGAAATTTTGCATTGATGCAGTATATTTTTGTTGGAGTTAGATGCAATATATTTTTACATTTTCAGCTACATATTTTGTTTCATTGCCCAATCCAATCAGTTGCTTTATGGAGTTTGAACAAAATTGCACAGAAGTTAGACACAGGACTTACTTAGTGGATATGTGACGACCCTTGTTTTGCCTGTTAAATGACGTCATGTGATATCGTTTCCATATTTGGTAGTCTAGCAGTTTAGACGCTGCGGCACGGTCGATCGGTTCTCTGGGGCAGCGTGGTCTGTTGGGGTATGCTGTGTGACAGAGTGGAGTCGTCTGAGTGTTTCGGTTGAATTGGTGGGTTTTGAATGTCTGTGTGAATGCCTCTGGTCTTCAGGGATGTTTGTCTGTGTTGTGTGACTGTCGGATGTTTTGTGCTGGACAGTGGGCTGACGTAGGGACCATGTTATTGTTTTACCGGTACAGTGCCATTACAGTTCATTTACCGTAGTGTTGTATTTTCAGTTTTATCGTGGAATTAACTTTCATCAGTATTGTTCAAATATTGTGCACCTCTAGAATTGTTTATAGTCTTTTTAAATGCCTGTCATAAGTTACTTTCGGCCTGTTTTGCAATTTGCAGTAGCTAATTTATGGTGCCAGATTCTAGGGGTCATTTGGTTTTTATTCAGAGTTGTCTTGGATTTCAGGGTTTCAGTGTTTTTGTTGTGTATGTGGTCTTTCTTGCATTTTACTGCCTGGTATCTGTTATTTTTATTTTATGCTTTTCGTTCCTTTGGGACTGTTTGGTTGTTTTGGATCGTTTACTGTTCGAGTTGTTAATAAATGACATAAAATAGCATAAAGACTTGGACTATTGAGAGAAAACTTGACGTCAGATCATATTAGAAGATATTCTGAATCTGGATAATTATTTCATACATTGCCGGTACGCTACAATTTTTGGCGAGAGCACGCCAGGATATTTTCTATGAACTAGGCCTATGATTTTTTTTTTCTCTTACTTGGACTAATGGATGATATGTCAAGGCTCTGGTCAATAACGTGCCTGTTTTGTTTTTGATTGATACCGGTGCGGGTGTCTGGCTCATTGACACCGCTGTTTACTCGACGTTGCAGGAAGATTCGAACATTTCGGTGCTGCATCCTGTTCCAGTGCCACTCCGTACTGCCGGTTGCGAGTCATTGGTGTCTCATGGTGTACTTGATGTCAACCTGACGATTGAAAGCTGGTCTGTGGAGCATACAGTTGTGGTCGCCGATCCAGGGTCACGTGCGGGTGTCTCGCTCATAGACACCGCTGTTTACTTGACGTTGCGGGAAATTCGGTTCGGGTGTCTCGCTCATAGACACCGCTGTTTACTCGACGTTGCAGGAAATTCGGACATTTCAGAACTGTATTCTTTTCCAGTACAATTGCGTACTGCCAGTGGCGAGTCGTTAGTGTCTCATGGTGCACTTGATGTCAACCTGACGATTGAAAGCTGGCCTGTGGAGCATACCGTTGCCGTCGCCGATCTAGGGTCACGGATGGACTATCTTGGCAAATTCGTCGCGTCGTTTTGTTCTTGAGGGACAGGATGTTAAGGTACAGCACCAAACAGCTTCTCCCTGCTGTCATGGAACTATAGTTGAAGATGTGGTTATACCGGCCGCTCGGGACTGGTTGTTCTAGTTCAGCTACAACAGCCTTGGCCGTCCGGAGATCTAACATAGTAGCCGTTGTTGAGCCAATGGAGATATGCACATCAATTTGGTCGTTTCGATGACGTTGGTGGACTCAATCCGGAATGACAAACTTTACGGATGCTTAAGCGTGAGGGTAGACAGCCTGCATATTTTAAAGACATTCGTGGACATATTTTGGTTTTGACTACTGCTTTTCGTGTTTCAAATATTTTTTTTTAGAGATGAAAACATTCTTTCATAATGTTTCATCTAGAAGAGGGGGGTAATGTGACGACCCTTGTTTTGCCTGTTAAATGACGTCATGTGATATCGTTTCCATATTTGGTAGTCTAGCAGTTTAGACGCTGCGGCACGGTCGATCGGTTCTCTGGGGCAGCGTGGTCTGTTGGGGTATGCTGTGTGACAGAGTGGAGTCGTCTGAGTGTTTCGGTTGAATTGGTGGGTTTTGAATGTCTGTGTGAATGCCTCTGGTCTTCAGGGATGTTTGTCTGTGTTGTGTGACTGTCGGATGTTTTGTGCTGGACAGTGGGCTGACGTAGGGACCATGTTATTGTTTTTACCGGTACAGTGCCATTACAGTTCATTTACCGTAGTGTTGTATTTTCAGTTTTATCGTGGAATTAACTTTCATCAGTATTGTTCAAATATTGTGCACCTCTAGAATTGTTTATAGTCTTTTTAAATGCCTGTCATAAGTTACTTTCGGCCTGTTTTGCAATTTGCAGTAGCTAATTTATGGTGCCAGATTCTAGGGGTCATTTGGTTTTTATTCAGAGTTGTCTTGGATTTCAGGGTTTCAGTGTTTTTGTTGTGTATGTGGTCTTTCTTGCATTTTACTGCCTGGTATCTGTTATTTTTATTTTATGCTTTTCGTTCCTTTGGGACTGTTTGGTTGTTTTGGATCGTTTACTGTTCGAGTTGTTAATAAATGACATAAAATAGCATAAAGACTTGGACTATTGAGAGAAAACTTGACGTCAGATCATATTAGAAGATATTCTGAATCTGGATAATTATTTCATACATTGCCGGTACGCTACAGATATAAAATATATAGTAAAATATAGCGTGACACTACAGAACGGCAAATCCACCATGCATTAACGTTACATTGTGTTGTTCTGTAAATTGTCGCAATGGTACAGCAGGAGCCCATACTATTTTCTGGTGCAGTAGCTGGAGGACCCCTCTTATGTTGCTCAAGTTACTTAATGTAGGAATGTCCATGAAATACTGCTATATTCTATGTCTTATGTTTGGTCTTCGTCTATCTATGACACAATAATCTGAGGACATCTAATGAGCTAGTTTAGGCCATGTGATAGAGGATTCTAATACTAACTAATCTTAGCTCTTCACCAATTATACCAACATTACTACATTTCAGGCCATTTTGTCTAAACCATCAAAAACCTGGGTGGAATTTTAACTTTTTTGGTGAAATGAATGCAGTCCAATAAAATTCCAATGACTTTTGATACAAATAAAATACAAAAAATTACTTTCACTACACTTTTAAAAAACATGATGGAACAACATTTCTTGGAATGGCCCTTAGGGATAGAAGGAAGATTGGACACAGCGAGTTCAGGCAGGGTTATCGTGCCTGTATAGATTCGGTGCGAAACGGAGTTAGACTGAGGGCGCGATTTGTTGATGGTTGTCGAATAAGCTGGAATGGAAGCAGATGTAAGAGATTAAAAAAAGATCGGGGCGGAAACTTTAGCCAAAGTAAGTGAAAGTTAGAAGTAGAATGGGCGAAGCGAAGAAGTTTATCGGGAACGCAGCGGGGCATAAGAGCAACGTCGCCACTATTCACTGTCTTTGCCGAAAAATAACGTCATTCATGCTCCCAATTATGTTGCCTAACTTTCAAAAAAGTATCAGACAACTAAAATTATTTGTTCAGTGGAGCTTATAATACGCAGTTTGTTTCAAATTTAATTGATATTCCCACGAAGTTTCCCATACATTTAAAACCTGTTGTTTTATTCCAACCTAAATAAGGGTCCCACTTTTTGAAGTAAAATTGAAAAAAAATTGTTTCTCTGACGTTGAACCTATTTTAATTTAGTTGGAACACTTCTGTCGCATATAAATCACAAAAGGTTGCAATACCGGTTTAAAATATATTGCAATCCTTTCAATAACTATATAAAATAGTTAATGCCCAATATTACAATGCTGTCTCAAACTACCTGATGTAGATTTGAATCAAGAGTATTCACAAAATAATAGCATCAACTGCTAACCGTATCTGAATTGCATTTGACTTTTATAATCAGTGCTGAAGCTAGCGTCGTTGACTTGACTAGATTTGAAACGGACTTACCATTCATACTATGAGTGAAATAACTCTTGACTTAGCTCAGAAATAGACTACGGTGACCTGTGACTCGCAAGTAGAGGTTAGGGAATTCGGTACTCCCGTAGTGTATGCGCCAGGTTGGGGTTAGGTCATGATTTTATTCCGATTTTCCTCATTTTATTTGTATTATGAGTTCGGGGACTGTCTGTGTTAGCCAAGTGAATATACCCCCCTGTGCATAGGCTTCCGTCCATTCCATTTACACAACTTGATGTAAAGTAAACGAACAAAATTAGTTACCTCAATATTGGTACACACACTGCTGGAGCGCCGGGAATTCAACCCAACACTGCTAATAATCGGACAGATTACAATAAAGGGAAACTCATTCAAATGACATCACTTCTCAATACAATCTTATGTTATCGACGAAAAACTTTTTCAATGAAATCAGAAACACATCGACAAATATGATTTAAAACTACATTTATTAGTTATGCATATCTCTACAGATTATAATTGGATTGTTAATGAGAAAAATTGCATCGTGAACACATGAAATAAAAAAGATTGAAGTATCAGCTGAAAATAGATACAAATATATTTCAACACATACACATGATTACAAGTAGAATATAGAGTGAACTACAGGAGGAAGCAAAAATAAGCAACATCATTTTCATATGATGTATCGGATTGGTTCGATTGTCACATTTCATAATTGATACTTGTACCCGTCTTGTCAGTACTCGTTCCATTGTTTATTACAAATACACTGATTAATTAAATATGATTTTAGGTAAAATTGTAAAAAGTTAACAAAGAAAACACTTGTTTAACTATGTAAGGCCATCAAATAGTACAGATACATCTATTTATTAACTAATCGAAATTCATTTTGCAATTATATTTCAATACGGAATAAATTGCGAATTCACATATATTCGAAGAAATCGGACTTCAAACGAAGAAACATTTTGGAAGCATCGGTGATTGGATTTCAAATTCTATAATATAATTATACAAACATAATTAGTTGTCTTTATCGGTAAATTTTGTCGTTCAAATTCATTATCTTGAAAATAAAGATATTCTAATATCGTCCAAATAACAAAATTGTATTTTATCAAATTTCGTTGTATTCCAATATTCGATTAGTTCTGCATGAAAATTGTGCCAAAAGTGCTAGAAAACGTAGACTCAAAGATGATATTGGAAAAAATAAAATGTATCGTAATCAGATTTGTAAACAAACATAAGGTTTAATAAAAACACACCTACATTAGATTATAATGGAACATTATGATTTCCAATCTCACAATTAATAATTGAAATTATTATCTACACTGCATTTGCATTAAATAGCGTTAATACCACTTGGAAGAAATAGTATAGGGAAGAAAATAATAAGGAACCACATAAGTGACCCACATAAACAAACACATACAAGTGCAAATTCAAATAACGCCTCAACATTGAGTGCATATACTATTGAGGCTGATTTTTGCATAAATCGTGCATAAAGAACCAATAACTGCATATAATACGCTTGCTATTACAGATCTCACGATATATCATGGTAAATATCTTCTTCGGTGTGCAGAGTGTTTCGTTGATAGTTACTATGCGTGGGTGCTGGTCTTGAAGGTCGATATCCAGGTGACGTTTTCGGTAGATATGGTCGTGTCTTTGGTGAAGGCGGTCTTCTGTTGGGAACAGGAACTACAAAAGATATAATTATTTTAAATTGCGTCATATCTATTCACATTGGGAGAAAACTTTGCTTTTTGGATAATTCTTTCATTCGAGTATGAGATCCCATTTGTGAACATCAAAACAAGAGACACTGTTTGTAATAGAGCAATATGGAATCACAGTAAATCGAGAAATTTGGAAAAAAACAAACAACTAACATTTCCTGTCGATAGAAATAACTCCTTTCATGTGATGGGATAACGGGATAGGGTAACCACAAAATGACGCAGACTCAAAGTTGTTTACGTACTAAAACGACTCCGTTTTAAAGATTGGGTATCAAAAAAACAAAGGTACTGTTATGTTCAAAACCACAAAAACTCCGAATTCCACTTTCAGAGGGTAATACTGTGTGACGAAGTCGGTCGGAAGTATATTACAAATTTGACAAGTCTGCCATGCTTCCCTTGGCTATACTTTTATAGTCCCGTGATAATGCTCAACAGGTAATGAGAAGAAGAATCAAGACGAACAAAATAAAGTGATTAAAAGAAAGGATTGCCACGAGACATTTGAAGTTAGCTTTTATTTTGATATTTTCATTTCTTTGATGTGACACAAAATGGGATAATGGAGACATAAAGCACGAACATAGAACTGGCTTTCCAAAATAATGAATTGATAGCAATAGTTTATTTGCCGAAAACAGTTCCAAATATTTACACAAAACAGCAATAATAACCTAGAATGTCTGGACGTTGAACAATCATTATCGATAAAAAACATAACAGTTACCGCAATTCCAGGACTTATAAGTTGCATTTTCAAAAATAACATTGTTTATAATAGAAGATAAAATCGTCTATATAGAATTTACAAAACATTGGTTATCATTGACCACAACTTCAATCTCTGCTACAATTTTGTATTTCATATTTAACCAATGTTCAAATTTATCAATTCTTTTTGTTACTGTGTTTTATTGAGTATTACAATCAGCTGTTGACACCGCTTCGTAGTCATAAAATTGAAAGCAGTTAAAAATTTCACCAGTTAATAATTTCAGCAAATATCTAACAGAAAGGGTGTTTTTCCCATACCGTTGTTATTGAAAATGAACACAGCAGTATCAAATACTTTATAATATATTAATTAAATAGACCTGATTTATAGGTAGTGTAGGATATAAGACTTGGAATTGCAAAGTGTTGCCTAGCAACACTGATGAAAAGAAGAGATGAGGCCAAGTAGTGCGGTGCAATGAAAGGATCCGTGAAATGTTTGCAATTAAATTATTTTGGCATCTTGGATGAATGAAATGTAAAAAATGATAACAATTATAAACTACAGAAAAGTTATTTTGAAAATAGTAGCGGGTGGCATAGGAGAATATTTTGTTAATGAAGATATTAAGTTTGTCTATGGTGTTAGAATATTTCACAGCACAGTAGAAAATAATAATTTTAATAAGGAAACGCACGAACTCATGCTAAACTTACATATTTAGATTTAAGTTCTGTAAAAAATATAGCATTAAATAATTAGCAATCCAACACACACACAATTTGTTCTAATACTACGGAAACAGTATTGTGTTATAGAGACCACCAACGTGATCGGAGCTACTACATTCGCAAACAATTTGGATCTTCCCGGGTTACGAATACCTTACTCAATTTACCAGGCCCGACTGAAATGCATATGTATGTGGTGTCAATAAAGCAGAGATTTTCAAACGATGGGGCGCACCCACTAAACAGAATAAAAGTGAAGTTAATTAGCTAAGTGTTTTAGAATACAAAATAAATGAAAAATCCCACTTCACTATCTGGTATTTGTAGCTTGTTTGGCTAGTTATTTTTGATGTGAGGCGCGAGACTTGACAAATTCTTAAAAAGGCGGCTGGCTCAAAAAGTTTGAGAAACACTACTCTAAAGAGTCTAGATTAATTACATGCGACGGTAACAAGTTAACTACTGACCAACGGGCCCCAAAATTCAAAATCCCTGATACTTGTGGTAACCTTCATAATCTGAATTTAAAGCATCTTCATGTTTACCGAGATGCAACTTACATTTACTGTCATTCTCTTTCAAAATCAGAGCGAGATCAGCTGGTCTTTTCTTCATCAATGTTGCTTGCCATGATGAGCTGTTATCAGGTTTTATAGCGGTACCGGTCTAAAATAATACAAACAAAAAACTTGTTCATGTAATAGCAATATTTTTAAAATTAGAATCAGCAGATCATAAAGCAGAAACAAACCTTGTTTTGTGGTTCTTGGAGGTCAAGAGTCATTGTTTTCCGTAGCAAGGCAGTTGATAGATTTGAAGAAGCTTGTCCTAGTTTTTGTGATATTTCCGCAATCAAATCCTCGTACGATATTTTGTCGCCTACGTTGAATTTGAATTCACATTTGAGTGTGATAGGCTGCGTAAATATTTATGGAGAGTTTAGGCTAATTTAATAGATTAACCATCATTTTGTATTGGATATTTTTTTGCTAACAATGACGTGTAAATTTTGGAGGAGTACCATTTTTTTAAGTTTGCTTATATAACTAATAAATTATTATACACTATAGGAAGCTAGACCAGAAGATGAATAAGGAAAAAGTCTGAAGATAGGTTTTAAGTGAATACCGATGCTTTAAGTTGTACGTTATCCATATTTTTCTTGAGCTCATTCAAAACGTTTTCCCCATCGTTTGTTATCGGTGATTTTTTCGGGGGCATATCTCTCACTTGAGCCACTGGAGGCGCTCTTGATGGGGGTGTAAGTTTAGAAACAGAATTAGGCGGTGGAGCTGTTGGCGGTGGAGGCCTGTTCGGAGAGACGGGTCTAGCAGGAGGTGCTTTTACAGGAACAGGAGCGGGAATAGAGTGCGAGGGGGAGGCTCCACTTGATCCAAGTCTCGGAGGTGGTTTTGAAGGAGGGGGACCAACTTGGTTGCTACGTTTAGTAGTAACAGGCGATGGTGTAGGTGAATTGTTACCACCAGCTTGTAGTTTTTTCGCACCTACAAACCCGACAAATGAGTATTCTTCGTTTGCAGCGGCTACAACCTGTTACAGAAAATGCAATTATTATGCAAATAAGTAATAAGATCGAGAATAATTACCAAATAAAAAAGTGGGAAAAATCAGAAATAAGATGAAAAATTTTCCCATATAGTATGATTATCCCCCGAGCTTTATAAATAGAAACAGTAATCTTAGAGAAATAGTCCATTTCTTTATACATTACCATGAGACACAACAAAAAATCTAATAAATATTTTACCTTGGCTTCGGGTATAAATTTCGTAGACGTCTGCATTCCTTCCATTTTTGCTTTACTGACTCGGAAGAAGCTGTTTTCAGGAAGCAGAATCAAACGACTCGAAGCATCATTTCCAAAATATTCCCATCTTTCCGCCTAGGTATATAGAAGGTTCGGTAAAATAAAAAGTATTTTTTATTTGGAACAAAATGGGTTATGGAAACGACAATTTTCCGGACTCCCCAAGTATGTGAACCAAGATGGCGGACACCGGAACGTAGTATGTGAACCAAGATTCCGGACACACCAATTGGGGTTAGACCATAATTTTATTCCAATTTTACCTATTTTAGTTCTATTACGAGTTCGGGGACTGGCCAAGTGATTCCTGTAGTATCTGAAAATTATGACCTAACCCTAACCTGGTACACATACTACGTTTCGGTGTCCGTCATCTTGGTTCACATACTTCGGGAGTACCCAATTTTCTAGTTCACCATCACGTAAATGCCCACTTTTTGCAGTCCAAAATAACAGGAAATCCCCAAACCCAATGCAACTTGTTCAAGACGGTTTACTTTTTCTGCCAAATGTCATACAAAAAATTCAAGTCCCCAATGTATTATTATTACTGAACATTCTACCATATGGTGACGTTTCCTCAAACTGCATTCAATCATTTGTGAGCAATATGGCCGCGATCTTTCGCCGCGTCAAAAGCAAAGTTTTGTCGCCGCAAACTCGTTTTAACTAGATTATGTAAGATTATATCAAATTAGGGAGTTAGTCGCAGGATAAATTTGACGGGGAAAATCGAATACAAATGGAATAATCTAATAACGAGTGACAACTCAGTATTAGAACAAGTGTCGCAAAATGACAACGAAGGGAATTCAGGGGTTACGTAGACGCCATAATGGACCGAACAAAAAAATGGAAAAAAAGCGCAATCGCGATGTTTGGATAACTAGTTTCACCACAGCATTACTTCAAAACTCTTGATTGGTGGTTTCTCTAGGAAATGAAAATGAAAGTCATCTCTACTAATAAACATGTGTTACACATAATATCTTCCGCTCGAGCAGATGAAACAGAGTTGCCGCGTCGGAAAATACATTAAATTGAAACAAGATATTTCGACTTCAAACCACATCAAGCATCAAACGAGAAGGACGGTCGGCACGTTGGTTGCTGGTATATTCATCGTGAATGCTTGATGTCGGTAACATTTATTCAACATTTTTACTTTTAAGGTAGAAAGATAGTATGTCTTAAATACATGTGTGATCAGGGTATAATAGCCCGACAGGACGATTCAGACAAGTTCGATATTGGTATTTTCATAACATGAGATGCAAAAGGGATTTAGATTCGTATCTACGTAATGAGGCGGTGAAAGAAAATAGGAATAAAACGCAATTTCATTTCGCTTGGCGTCATTCAGAGCGGAAGATCGTATGTATATGTTTATAACCGATGACGTCAAATTGATCAACTCGTCCCATTGATACCTCTACTGCATCTATTGCATCAGGTATTCTGGAATGTCTTGAACTATCCATTGGTAATCCTCCGGCTGTGTGAAACATTTCTCTTGCGTTGTTGTAGTCGCCAGAAAATAAATACACCAGTCCAAGATTGAAGTTAATCTGAAAAACATAGAATCAATACATAACACTTAGTGGCACTTATGATATAAAGGTGATAAGAATCATTCATAACATCTTTTTTATTCAATTCATATTTGAGTTTAATGACATGATATGTGGCTATATATTGGATGTGAGAATGTAGTACGAATGAAGCAGTACGCCCCGAAACATTTAAGTCGATGGTGTTCAACCTTCATTCTGTTCTGGCTCATTTTCTTCGTCAAAAATTTTTTTTTAGGGCCACTTCGTGTATCATAATGTTTTCTTATTGAAAGCTTTTTCTTATCGAAAGCCTTCTGGTCCACCTTGAGAAACACTGGTTGTGCAAATCTTGATATTTTGTGGGCGCTCAAACTAGTCAGATTTTTAGAATTCAAAATTATTTACAAGTAATGTCTGGTATACTTAGATCACGTATAATTAACCTATAAACTGGATTTTTTCAGTTGAAGAAGAAGGCTCTTAAGATGGACCATCTTTGACAGCGGATGTATAAAAAAAATTGTCTGGCCGCATGCGCCAGTGCGTTCATTGAACTCAAGTCAATTATGGGTTTCCAAACAAGCTGGAATTTTTGAAATTCCGAGTTAAGTCAACTACATGATTTACATGGATTTAGAATATCCTGTCGATATACAAGGAAAACTTTGTATAAATTGTATTGAGGTTCCCACGGAGTGAATGCTGTAGAACAAAACCAAATATGCTTAAGTATACAAATCTTTAGGTTATCAACACAACAATTTTTCTTGTTGGGTTCATTTAATATTATAGGGCCTAAAACTGTGTCAAAAGCAATGCTGCACTCGTAGCTGCAAAGTTCGAATTTTGAATTCCCAACGATTTAATGTGACAATGATAATATTGTTTCTATATTACAAATTACGAGTATTACGAAAAAGTCGACTAGACAGTGGTAGTACTTATTTCGCATTAATAATATATACTTGTTTAGTTACTTGATATTGCCGGTTTAATCAATTTTCCTCATGATAATGTATGTAAACAGCATGGGTTAGTAGAATAAAACATTTACCTCTGCAGCGTATAATTTGCAAGTCATGTTAAGTTGCTTGTAGTCAATGAATGGATTTCCTCTCAGTGTTTCTATCGCTCCCTGAAAAATTTTGAAAGCGTTAGAGTTTAAGATAAACAAAGGTCTTACAAATTTAATCGATAATACCGAATGAAACGGAAACAAACCTGAAAACTGACCGCTGCAGACGGGAGGTCTTGGCATACAGTTTGAGCAATTGCGAGTTGAAAGTAGCCTATTGCGAGATATTTATCTTTGGATACACACTGCTGGAACATCTGAAAATATATACAAGATATATATATACTATATAATATATACAACTCCATTCAAAAACACAGCACAATGTGTGTACAAGGTAAAATAATTCAAATTGATAACGTTTTGTATTGTGAGAAATGATCTCGTTAAAATATAGATTTCTATAAAAGTAAAACCTAAATGTTTGAAAGTTGACTTTCAAATTAAAGGTCAAGCTTTCATTTTTCTTCACCACATATAATCCTTGCACGACCCCAATAATTCGAGATAAAAGATCTTATGAGACTGTGTACTTTGAGGTTTAACATTGACAAAACCTAGGACTTAATACATGGTTTGTGTATTTTTACAAAAAGACTCTCATATGGTACAGGAAACCAATATGCCGAAAATTCGTGGCCACGAGCATATAACTATAATAATGAAATTGTGTAAACTGAAATATGGTTGTAACTATGAAAAGTTGCGAGAGTGAGGCGGACACGTTAGGCGATGTGGGGAGAAGATAGCCAAACCAAATAGCGGCATCAATAAACAGCCAAAACGAGCCCAGAAACCTTGAAGTTTTATTATAATTCAAAACTGTAATTGATGCAGACACCCAAACGTTTATTGGGACCTTTGCATCTGGTCCAAGCCTATGTGATGCCTTGTACCATATATGAATATATCAGCTCCACAGTAACATTGCACAATATTTGCAACCAGATATGGAATCTTTATGCACATTTATAGCAAAACAAATAGATTTTAGGGCTTGAAACGACTTATTCAATTGAAGTATGAATCGCTTATTATTCGATTGTCTTATTGCATCACAGAGTTTACTTACATCAAATTTCGAATGCAGTAATGAGAGAGACATAAAATTGATCTCATTTATATATCCAATCTTACCATCTATGAAACAGAACGTCATTAGAAACATTTAGTGAAATGATCAGAAAAAAACTAATTTCCACAGCAATAGTCTGTGAAATACACTTGGGTCTAGTCAATAAACGAATTCTTATGTTTGCAATGTCATTGAGGTGTAATTTATCGCATTACAAAGAATTAGGCGACAATGTGTGGTGTTTAAATCACGAATTCCACAGTAGTTTATTTAAATCAATCACGAATTAGATCAAATCAGGTCAATTCGGGTTACCAATGACTGAACTTGATTAAACCCCGTTACACATATGTCTACAATCAAATGGATCGGAAACTGAGATAGCCATTGCCGTCGAAAATTAATAAGTGAGAAAATTTTCTCAACATTTTATTAACGGATCAAGAGCAAACTAGCACGAAAGATACACTCCAGATATTTAGAAACTCAAGCCTGCATATTAAAGTATATTAAACGAACCCTTTGTTACTTAATTTGATACAAGGCTCAACATGATCAAATTTGTATTTTTGGGATATGTAGTGTTGTCCTCTTTCAAGTGGTTATATCCATTTAAGATGGCGATATACCGGAGTGTAATTTCATATTCTTATTATCGGTAAGGAACAAAAATGTAATATTCATTGATATTCTATACCCAAAACCTGATCGACTTCAATTTTGGTGTGTTTTTTTAAGTGCGCTCGGCTTTCGCCTTTCGTTTAATCGCCGAGATTGTTATCACGTCATCGTAATATTCGATCCGTTATAAGTCGCTCTTCGCCTTTTTAACCCGGTGCAAAAGTTGGACTATGATTGTGAACCCTATAAAGAATGGCACTTTTAGTAGCGATAAAAGAATTTAACAAAAACACACACACTGCTTTCAAGTACATAAGAGTATTGCGTTTTCTCGCATTGTTGAAAACGTGAATTCAAATTTAACGCTAAACGGAAAACAGAACGCTAAAATTATCCAGTTAGAATCGACGAGGACAAACGATTTACACATTGAAGGTAAGAAAACAAACAGTCAAACCCCAACTATTCGTGTTAAAGACTACTTGCTTCAAATATATAACGCCAATCTGTTAGTACATAAAATCACAGAAATCGATTAATTGACTTTTTCGAAACAATCATAAGATCTAGCATGAAAATCAAATTACCGTCACTACAATTTTCTTTTCCCTGTTGGGGCGTTCGGTCATCCGTACATTGGTCAACGAATGTCGACTGGACATCGCCAATCTGTCGCAAATTTGTAAAGAAAATACAAATAGAACATTTCTCATGTACACAGAATTCGCAGAGCGAGTAATCAAGTGATAAATTTCTAATATGGACATACAATTTTATTTTCAAGTTCTACGTCTACCATGCGATAGAGACAACTCATTCATGTCACAGTTCTCAATTTTCCACATTTCCAATCATACAGGCTAAAGCTGCGCCACTAAACATATGTAAATCAATCCAAACCAAACAACAATGTCCAGCATGTACCATAGGTGATCTATGCTTCAAGTCACGTAGCATTTATGGCCCATGCTTGGATGAATATGAATGTTATACTCCGAGCAAGCACATTTATGGTTTTACGACATTTGCTAAATGGTTTTAGCGGGCGCTACAATGGGCAGGTCAAATAACGACAAATAAACATTGTGATCAGGACGAATGTATGCATGTTAAAACAGGTGCTAGCCACAAGTTTACGATGTTTATTTGGTACGTCATGCTGACTGAAAATTTAATAAAAGACGTTCGTTCTTCTATTGAAATTTTTACCTACTATGACTTTTTTCTACCTTTCCCGTTCGTTATTTTTGAATCGATTGCTATTTCTTTGCTGGAATTAGCAAATCTGCTAGTAAAACAAATAAAAAAGTGACATGTCCCTTTTTTACGAAAATATCCTATCGAAAGCGACACCAGGAAATGAGGAAATAGCGTATCAAATTGGCCTTTATTCTTTAAGCGGAAAAAAGCCATTTCCAGGTTTTGGACCCGCGATTTTTGATATGCCATTCATTTATCACACTTCAATATTCGAGATAATCCTCAACACACATGCTAGCTATCGAGATACGAACAGCAAGTAAGAGTCACGAGATATATGTACACAGTATTGTGAGCATTGTTGATGAAGAAATATTTTGCACACATATGCTATGGGAGCATCCTTCACGCATATTCGAAGTTTATTCTAAGAAAAAAAAAACTTGGTCCATCATATCATTCGAAAAAGTTAATCGTTCAGAATTTTCAATAGTTTGTCGACAGTCCGTCGCAGATGTTAACGGTCGAGGTCAAATCTATTAGCCTGCTCAAAGAGCGGATGATACGTCATACTTGTCAAATTTAATTGGATAATTTTGTTTGGAAACAAAAAGCTTTCTCCAAGACCCCACGTAATAAAATATCTTTCTTTATTTTTGGGAATGACGCCATTGTCAACAAATTAAGTGAAACTGCTTGGAAAACATATTTGTTTGTTGGGGTTGGGTCATGTGGTAAAATGAGCAATAGGGAGAATTTAATAAAATAACAGTATATGCTACAAACAAATCGTGGTGAAACGGTTTACATCGCAATATATTTGCTTGCTTATACGATTATCAAGTTTTAACATAGTCAATTTGTGAAGTAAAATAAAGTAGTGTCTTGATTTTGATGCATAATCAAAAAATATTTGAAAAGAAAGCACAATTACGAAATTAGATTACAAACCTTTCTCGGAACAGACATAACAACTAAATTTCAATTTAACGTTTAATCATAGAGATCCTTATACGATGCATGAAACGTTTTTGCGTGGCTATATATAGAGTCAATATATTATAAACACTGGCCAACTATTCAGTAGGAAAGCCTGTTTCACCATGTCTAATCGTTATGAGGCAAGATTTTGACGTATTAACTCACCACCCGCTGTTGTTCAGTGTCCAACCGTCAAAATTTATGCCTCAGGGAATTATTTTCCTTCCACGATCCCTATATTTCATTAAACTGTCCCATACATCAAGTTGATAATCGCGTTTCCAATAAATTGCCGAACGAGTACTTCGACCGGCATTTTCTCCCACGAACCCTAAATTGGATCCCTTGGGTGTATAGTAATATCTATCGATGCATTATAACCTTCCTTCACTTTAAGTGGAAATAACGGAATGGGTTCATTAAATGTAAATGCATTGTCAGAGAAATTTAGAATCTAATGTATCATTATGATGCTGGTTCTCCAATCAGGACATATAGCTCAATCGTCGAGAAGGGAAATTAAATCTCCCATTGAACCAAAGAAATCACTGCGCATCACCCACACTGTGTAGCGCAGTATCGGGTTTCTTACATTTGTCGGGGGTTTTCGTTCCGAATGTATTTTAGGGGAAACGAGGTCAAGGGCTCCCAAACGAGGTGTATTTACGGACATGAGCACGTAAACAGTGACAATACGTGTTTCCTGAAATATAAGACGGAGGAATTCCATAATAATTTTCCAGTTAAGACTGAATGAACAGCATTATGGAGGCATATATTCATAAATGTAGAACGTCGTAAAAAGGGATGACAGATGACACAAAAGTGAAGTAGTAGAACTTCAAAAAATTACAGAAACAAATCACCGATTTTATGGTGGAATAAGATTTCACCGTTCATAAGAAATGAAACATGAAAAAGTATAATGAAGTGATTTGCAAATAATACACTCAGGCATTGGGGAATTTGAATTAAGAATACTAAAATAACTATGAAGTTAAGAATCCCAACTTCTTACAAATCTAATCATAATTCCAATAAGTATATAATTAATTTTTTGGGGATCTTACATAAACCGTAAAAAAAACATTTCAGGCGCAAAACTATGTATACACATGTAATTGTTTCCGATTCGTAACTGAGCGGTCAGTGCTGGCGGTTATTTTTAATAGATATTCGACATTGCTTGGAATAAACCTGTATTGCTACTAACGCAATTCATTACAGATATGGCATAATCCCAGTATTTCGTTGGCATTAACTAAGCCATTATTATAGAATGGCATTTGTTCGTTCTCAATCCGGAAATCAAATTCCCACGAGATCTCATTTAATAAGCCTGTTTGGATTGTTAATTAATATCGACATGTGTCAAATAACAGTAACACACAATTAAAGAATCGTCATCTCACAAGGATTATGACGTATCGTAAATTTGGAATTGTGCCAAATTCTTATTCAAAAATGCAAACGAAGTTCATGACACCAGCAAGAGAGGGATTGCATAAATGTAATATCACTATGCTTGAAATTGTGTAGTACATTAGTAAGAAAACTAAGTAAATTTCAATAGTCTGAAAAAGTAATTTCATACAATTTCTATCGTGGCCTCAACAGTGCTTGATACCAGATACAAAACCACTTAAGGGCTTGTATTTGACCTTTCGACACCCATTTGGCCTTTTATTGAATTGCTTCGTTTCAAACCCCATAAACTAGATGAGATTTTACGAGAGTAATTTGTAATATTCTATACTATTTTTATTCCAAACATTTCTTTCATAGACTCGCATTCAAATTTATAATAGCTCGTAAATCAGTATAACCAGAGTACAATCGGAAATATACGATTTATCCAATAATCATGCTTGGAACTATTTATCGTAGTATCATTACTCTCCCAACTCTCAGGATAATTTAAGTTCGATATGTGACCTGTTTTTAAATTGAGACTCAGCAGTGCAATTTATTATTCATATTTGTAATAATTTAAAATCGTTAAGGGGCGGCGGTGCGACTTTGAAGTTGGAATATGTTTACGTAATATTATGCAAATCGACCGGATTTTAATGACGTCATCGTCATTGAATGAGATTAGCAGTAAAACCAAAAAGACGACAATTACAGAGATGCAAAAAATATACCGTATTTGATTAATGAGTTTGACCAGAAATAATAGGATCAGAATATGAGTGATGAAACTGAATACCCATCCAATATAATTTGAATAAATCAATGGCTTGATAATGAAGTAGAAAACTAAATTATGCTTTTTCGTGAACGGGCATGCATTAGTCATTTATTATGTTTATTTAATTTTCCATGATACTAAACATAACATAAGTTATGTTCAGTATACACCACAAAACACGCGAAATTAATTTATCCCCGGCCCATACCTGAAAGGAGTCTTCTCAGTTACTCGTAAAAATTCTTATGTTATGTAATAGCGTTGAAATGTGAACAAAGTTCTAAAACAATTTGCCGCGTTTTATCGTTTGCATCTGTCTAATTTGTTTTGAATTATAATAAGAAGTTGATGACTGAAATGTCAAGTGAATAAGCAAGATGAGTTCGTCGATTGCAAAATCTTTCTGTGTGAGGTTATTGCGCTACTTTCATTGGAGAAAATTACGTAAACACAGAGAAGGAGGTAATGATATTGGACAGATTTGCATTAAAAATCAATATACTATCACGAAAGTATACCGAATGCACTATACACTATAAATAAGTTGACAATGACACATACTAAACGATTGAAAACCAACTTTAAAAACTAAAAAAATACTACAAGGATCCACATAGGCAATTAAGCACACATGCTTTGTTATATTCTTTTTTAAAAGTGGAGCACATTGTGTCAAACTAAATAATTGCATTCCAGAACGAAAGCGATTTACTTGATAATAAAATTCTTCAGAATTCTCAAAATTCCGATGAGAAATCGTTGTCAAATCGGACCGAGCCAAAATCTAATTACCGAAATGTTATCGCGGTAAGGAATCTCAACCGCCACCATTTACATTTCTTGTAAACTTGAAACGAAACCGCTCGGCTTTGCAGATGTTTTTCCGCTTCGTTAAAAACCAGCTGTACTGCGAAGAAACCGAATGGCAAGGAATAAATGGAAGATGAATTGCTGACCACGTACGATAATGAATTTGCAAGATATTTATACAATTAATTAATATTAATTATTTTGGTCACAGCTATATTTGTACAACAAACTTATCATATTGTGCGCCTAGTGACAAAGATACGAGGCGTGTGGAGTGGAATTTATTTCCGCAGTTATTTCGAAAGCCGTTCGTAAACGTGTCTGAACTGATTATTAAAATTCAGTTTGAAACTGACCTAAATTTGTGAAACAGCGATTCTTCATTGCAACTAGCATATTGGGTGCATGGGAAGTAGACCCTTTTTTGAAACTCAAACCCGTAAAGTAATGTGCAACAAAATCTTCATATCTCTGGGATCGCTTCCAACATTTTGTCCGTTTTTTCATTTGAATGTAATGAATGGGGATGTTAACCAAAAGATCGACCACGGCTGCTTACAACGCCTAAATACCAACCAATAACCTCTACAGCCTGCTCCAGAGCAGACCCAAAAACAATGGAAATGGAACAATACCGTTGTATGCAATCAACAGTTTTACAGGAATAGTATTGGCTAATGTGTAGAACATGTAATCTTTATGTTCCTCAGTTACTTGGATGATACGGATTATTACAAGTGCAATTACAAGTGGAAATTCATGGTATTACACATCGATTTAATCGAATTTTTTGATTGTAGCGATGAAGAGGACCAAAAACACAAAGAGACGAGCGGAGCGTATACCGCATTTGTAATGAAATCATCAATTGTTACATTGTCATGTCATGTTCAGCATACGCCAAACTGCATTCGCCTCCAGGGCCTGGTTCACAAACGAAACGTTTTTGGCCAAAAAAGGTCTAGCGACTAAATTTTGTCCACAAAACAATCGGAAACCTTTTATTTTACGTCGAAGGTGAAAAGAAACATATACATGTTTTGGCAACAATATGACACCGCATAGCAGAAACGATAACCTCGCACCGCAGCTGTTAAAACAGGCCGCAAAGCGACCGGGGTCATCCATTCGTCATTTCCGCATCTTTACCCCGGATTTTCACAAGATGAACAACCTGAGTAAGTTTCTACGAAAATGAAACAATTTCCAGTGATATTGAGTCAACTTTTGTGATAGGAATTTCAATTCACCAGGAAAAATACTGATTTGGGCATACGAATTCACCTATACGACACAGAGAATTGACAGGGAATAGGCTCCCCACCATGCAAAGTTGACTCATAGACATTGACAAAAACTCAAGAAAATAAATCAATGACCAATCCGACTGTAGTCAGTCCATGCCTCGGTAAACAAAAACATGTTTGTCAACAATTATCGGCGACCCACTTTTTCCAGATGACGTTGTTTCGTAAGAACAATGGGACACATACCAAGGGACTTTGTGAACTAAATTTAAAGATATTTCAAGAATATTTCATTTTTACGAAATATGGTATCATGAAAACATTTCTAGAACAAATAGCACAGATTGCGACAGTTATTTGTTCCAGTATATTCAAACAATTTGTCAACAATATACCTCTTTCTCAAACTAATCCGTTTTCAATGTGGACAATGTGAAAAGCATGGACCACAATCGGGGTATTGCTTCAGGAACAAATCATACAAGTACTTTCACGATAGCCTTAAACGATTTTTCATAGCACAAATTGGTTTCTTCCGTCGTCACTCACAAACAAAAGTTATTTTCTCCATTCTTTTCTCCGTCATATTCAAAATATTATCTTGAAAAAATAATTGCTAATGGAAGTCCCGCCCCGTGGAGACATCCATTAGCGACAAACTCGACACGCAAATCGCTACAGTCGAGGGTCGTCAGGAACGATTTTTGAAATAATCAAAACAAAACAGCACAGAATACGATAAAGACAAAATTGGACTGACTACGCACGATAGAAAGATTCGCAGAAAAAATTGGAGACACGCAATTGAGGTCATCATATTTTGGAAACAAATAGTAACAAAAGAAGATATGAATTGCCTAATATAGGACTTCACCAGGAAACTCAAACAACTGAACCCATACATGTTTCTTTATATGGAAGTTTAGTGGTGAGAAATCGGTCGTGAAGAACTGACTTGTCATATTCGAAATGCAAATTATAGTTAAAAAACATCTCCGGTTACTAATAAATTTAAATACATTATTCAACCATATAGAGACAATGTTGTGGTGTTGTTTATCAATAAGATTCCACCGTTCCGATACCAACATCGAAAATTTCAAAACGTTGTTAACCAATAACTAAATTCGTGGTTCAAGTTCTGATTTACTGCCAAATTCCTACTTTTCAAATGAAATATTTGCTCAAACTGTAACCCAGCGCCATACTGTCGCTTTTTTAATTCCACAGGAAATTCCTAACTCAAAATCACACACATTTAACCGTAACCTCGCAAAGCCATAGAAATTTTTCTGAGTGACGTAACTGAATGAACGAGCAAATGGAGACTAAAGAATAAAAGCCAAGACGGGGTCACGAACGATCAAAGGTGGAGCGCATCAAACCGTCGCCGACAGTTGGAGGGTAGAAGATAGGCCACGGAAATGAAGATGCTGAACTGAAATACCGGTACTTACTCCCTTTTTTTAATTCATTTCTTTATTGAATGTTCTAAATTGGCCCCAAAATTGAGTATATATCATGATTTTGTTCCGCGGAAGGTAAAATAATTCGATAGCAAATATAACAAATTATATCGCGATAAAAAACGAAAATATTTTTACAATACAAGTTTTAAACGACATATCTATAAGCCAAATAGAATTCAAATTGGTTTATATTAAAGCTGATATAATTACGCAACAAAAGTAATATTGTTTTTACATACAATAAACGTAATTAGAACACAAATATGAAGAAGTTTACAAGGCTAAAGAGCACTTTATTCTCCATGAGCAACGTGTTACCCTTTATCAAGCATGATAATGTACGAATTAGAAATGGAAGGAATGGGAGAAACATTGTTGGGACATTTGCAATATTTACCTTAATATGTAATGTGTATTTAGTAGTTTGGGCTCTTACAAAATAAACTCCGCTTATGAGGTTCCAAAAATATTACAGAAAAAGAGTGAGTGTGGCCAATGACGGCCACGAATAAGGTACAACAATTTCACTTTGTCCGCTAGTGAGCCTCGATAACTTTCTGCGACGAGACATAAGGGAACCATAAGTTGAGGGTTAGAATAGATAGAATAACAGAACACTGCCGGTATGAAAATCTTTGAAACCAAACAGGCAAATCTGGACCTTGTATGAGTGATCTGTTAACATTTATCAACCATTTACTAAATACAACTGAAGTAATCTCAAACTTGAAACACCTGAAAATCAGAGTATCCATGTGGGATTGGTAAAAGCTGTAGAATGGATCATTCAGCCATTTAAAATTTTAATTATGGGCAAACTATTCCATTTAGCGAGGCAGTGACTGATTTCCATCCACTAATATGACACATCCATTTCCCTGAGTAATATTGTTTGGTTTGATTGAAAGACATGAAACACTTCGCATTTGCAAGTGATTAAGACTGATGAGATGAATTACATTTGTTGATGGTGAAACAAATATGGCGGATATATATATCTACATGTCATCATCGATAATATAAGCATTTCATGCCATCCATGATAGTCAGCGAGCGGGCAAAAATTTTACTCTTTGAGGGTTTCCTGTTGACGTTATCTGCAGTCAATCTGGTATAAACTAGCGGCTAGATTATCTTTCGATATTTGTTCAATAATTTAATGTTACTAAACATTCTCAGGACTCGATTTTGACCCATTTGAATGAAAGTTAGAATTGTTTGCGAATAAATATGGGTATTGTTTAACGATAGTCTTTTATCCATCTCTAGAAATTTGACGGTTCGACTTTGGAGACAAAATTTTTGTTCTTTCAGCAGATAGGAATTTTCAATTCAGATACAAGATGTTAAACTAATGTCCACCACGATCCAATTCTGTATAAATCCAAGTAGGAAACCTACACAAAAAATCACTCAGCCACATGCTACATGGAGAAGTCCCTAATAATCTCACTGGGAAGACTGAACAAACGAAACATGAATCTACGGTGGGGGATTCATTTACATACATAAACCTGTGAGAACGTATTTTTGACGGAAGTTCAAAGTGAAATACGACCGATGGAAATCTCGTCATCGGCAAAAAGGTATCAGATTTCTCTGAAATGAAGAAAATATATATCTATCATCTCCTCACCGGACAGTAAAGCATACGTTACACAATGGAAACAATGTAACGTCGAATTCCAGATCAAGCTTTGACTACTTCTATCAATTACGGATTCGGCCGAGGACGGTCATGTGTAGATTGCCGATTAGTGTTTAATAACCCATACTCGGGTGGGCAGAAGTGAACAACAATATCACGGTAACTACAACGATCTTTCTCTACAAAACATCAAACGCTTTAATATTTTTTTGAACTTCCTAGCAATTATTTAATCTCGGTGGTGGTCGTTGCTGTTTTGACGATGGTTTACAACATTGTGAATCATTTGCGATTATAAACATCTGAGGCGCCAGTTTTACGATTGTTAATTTGAACAGGAAACCTTGCCATAATTACATATGCGGGACATTAATATTCTATATATCACAACGAAGTTATTAAAAAATTCGCGTCAAAGTCTAGAATCGAAACAAGCGAGTGATGACCACATTGTTTTTCTGGTAATATTTGAAGTGTAGGTTATGCTTTACACTTTTATATCCAAAAAATCATGCGCAACAATTTCACCCTGTGTAATTACATGGGAAAAACTTTTTCGTTGATAAATCTCAACGCCTCAATTAATGCGAAAATAGGAAGGTCCTAGTACGCGAAGTGATCGACAAAGCGATTGCTTGTTTGACAGGTTCCATCGTTAAGCTGAAAAAAACTACCCACCATGTTGAACACATCTTCTGCTGCTGCACCCGTCCAATGATCAAACCAAAATTATAATTCATAGATTATGTTTAGGCTCGATCCACACCTATGACCAAGCGTGTGAGAAGCAAACTTGACGGAGGATGTTTACAGCATGCCCTATTGACTTTTACGACTACCAGGTTAAAAATGAGTGGCCAAAACAAACAGAAATCAACACTACGTCAAACTTGGATACATTGAAATTTGACTAACTGACGTACAAAATTCCTTTTCTAATGGAATGAGAAACAAAAGGAGTGTTGACAATAGGTTTGGCGCCAAAGATGTCGATCCATAAGAAGTAATATGTAGGCGAATATTGTGTGTGATCCTCTATTAAGAAAGATCATTAAAATAACTTTATCTTCCTTGTATTTATAAAGAAAATATCCTAGTTTATACGACATTTTTGTTGTTTACATCGAATATTCAAAAAAATATATATCCGAATTTGAATCTAAAGTACTTGTTTTCACACCACACAAACTTCTGGGGAAAAGACTTTTCGCCTGCAATGTATGTTTCTATGTTTGATTCTCGGGCCAGATTAGAAAGTTAGGAAGATTCTTGAAATAGCGAAAGTTTTCAACTCTATATGTATCTGGAGTGCATGGATACAGATGTTCGTGCCCTACTTGTATCTTTGACACCCCATCTCATCAAATACCCTTTTTTATCATATTATATAAACACAGTCGAATTGCCAAATCTGGTACAGCATTAGAGCAATCCACTGTAAGTATATAATGAGATTTGAATGGTATGTTTGATGACGTCACAGCGTAAAACTAAATTCAATTACCCAGAAAATGTCCACTCATTTAAACTTCGTCTATCGCACGCAACCCGACAAGTCGGAAATGTCATTTACGTATTCACGCACGCAACATAAAGCTGTTGGGTAGTTTTTTTGTAATGATTTAAATTGTCAAAACGTAAAAGGGAAAATTACTACCATACCATGTAATATTCGACAACGTAAGTATAGAATAATTATTAGGTAGAGCGTATCACAACGAAAAAATGTCCAAATAAGTTTTTGTTCATTATTTATTTATTATATGTTTGTTGTCTGCGTGATAGAAAAACTACAAATGGGAGAATATTATAAATACCACTTATTAAGCCGAAACAGAGTTTGTCTACTACACTTTTATAATTTCATTGAAATACGTTTCTAGATTTCCACGTTACAGCTGACGTGAAGCAAGTGACCAAATAATTTGTGAACGTTGCTAGAAAAGACTATCGATGAAAAAAAAACTCATTGAAACCTGTAAATAAAATATTCCAAAATGACTGGTATTTTATAAATATTTTTGTCTCATAGTAACTGCAAGTTATAAGGGTTCAACAAGCATCCCTAATTGTGACGATCAAAAGTAAAATAAGGAGCAAGAGAGTACTTTATTACATTTGAAAAGGAGACAATTTATAAAAGGCTGTTGATTTATTCAATTTAACAACTGACTCTCCCATTGGCAAAAAACTTTATTCAACATCGACATAAAGTGAAGTGAAAAACGCTGGGTCTTAATTGCTATGACTGTCCTTAACCTTCGGACAGCTCAAATCCCTGACCATTTTAGGGGTCTTTTTAAACCTATTTTTTTTGTCAACCATTAAGCCCTAAATCTTAACTCATGGCTTTTTGAAAGCGTCTGCTAGAGTTCTATTCAGCAATATATCTTTAAAACACACTCATCGAAAAAAATTTTTTGCAAAAAAATTTCAAAAATTTTTAAAAAAAAATTGAACTTTGAAATATTTTGTGTACAGTAGAGGGTTAATAATTAATTCCTAATTAATTAATTTTTTCTTCAACGTTTTCGTAAAGTTTTTCCTAACATAACAATACCAAAACGACTATTATAGCATAAATGGTTATTACTCTGAAATTCACAATTGTATTTACAGTATTGTCAAGTTCAAGGTCAAATTACCGATATTGATGACGTCACAGCTCTTATTATTACTGCACAGACCACCCCCAATGCAAAAAAATTAAATTTTTTCGACGGAAATGCGCGTAGAACGACGTAAACAATCCCATACGCACATTTACGCGGTAAAATTACCATTAATTTTACGTTTTTTTTACATACAAAAAATCTCCATACCTCTGCCAACTAAGGAGCAGTCGAAATCATATTTATCAAAACAACACAGCGCCAGGGATGGTCAGGGATGGTTAGTATGACTGAAAATACATGCTAAAACAATAATAAGTCGTTATAAAGGAGTATTTCCTGTCTGAGCTGAGTCGACATTTTCAGACGTCTGACAGGCAATTTTGAAATCCACGCTATATATACGATTCGCACTTTGCGTCACGGCTGGAAGGTTTTATCGCTTCTCTCATACCAGGGCATTACGTCAATAAACAGCTAAGAGCGATAGTAACAGTAGGTTACCATGAGCTAGCCTTAATAGCGCTGAAAAGCCCATATGGGCTTACCGGCTGTGGGAGGGTTAATAAGACAACGCGAATAACAACCTGAGCACACATTTATTAACCTCAAATCAGATAGAACGTGAATATTTGTCCAGGCTTTCCTGTTTTAAATCATCTGCAATGTAACATGGATCAATTGGAGTGTATATAGCATTTTTTAAAAAGAAATTTAATTATTGGTCAAATCTGAAAATAAAGGAAACCACAAGATGTCATCTCTAGAATGCTCGACAGCTGATTAATATCCTACTAGAAAAGAATGTTATGTTTTTATCATGTTTTCAGTGGTGTGTAAAATGATAATAATCCACCTGCGAAAAAATGGTAAACTTCGTCAGTTATTTTAAATTATACTATCTCCGTTCCCATTCCCAGCGTTGTTCACCGATAGAAGGTTTAAACAGTTATGCATCAATTTTCACAAAATAGAACTTGAATTCATTCAAAGAACGTAACATGATAGTTCTGAATGTTTTCTTTAGGTCTAAGCAAATACATTAAGTGAAGGATTAATCGTAGTCGTGTAAGGTGGTCGTTCCGCTGACAAAATAAGATTAAATGTTATCTGTTCATAGTTGCGTAACTGTATCACGAAAAAACATTGACTTAACATTGAATGACGTAATTTAAATAAAAGTGGTCAGTGGCTTAGTGGCCTTCAGCATAGTTAGTCTGTCGGACCACCATATATATCCCTATTATTTCAGAATCTCAGCAATGGAGACATTGAAGGAAGGCGCGCATTATGTTGCATGTGGAATGGATTGCCTATTTGCACACATACATGTTTGTCAATGTTATGAGCTTTGTACCCGAATACTTATCTAATTCAAACTACAGTATAACTGAAAAATGCTCCATTTATCCCTATCAATTTTAAAACCAGAGCAACAAACGCAATGAATTCGACAAATTTCTATTCGTTGGGCGCCGCAGTCGTGTTTAAAGGGCTCGATGAATATATCTATAATTTACACATGAATAGTTCAAATCATATGTAATTTATCTCTAATAAAAGCCTTACAAATAAATTGTATGCGCAGCAAAGCATGATTGAGTATGACTCTAAACCTTACGAAACGTAAGCGGACAAACATTGAAAGCAAGCAATGGGTCAACCGTACAGTTCTGTAGTTCTAGCTTATAAGAACTAGGTTTAAGGCCTTTTATGAGGCGGTTACAACCATTTATGTTGTTTTAGTTGGGTCAGAGATATGGATAATATATTACAGCAAGGCTGAGACTGAGAGTAACTGGAATGTTGAAGACAGACTAAGGCGATAATACTGATTCTGAAACAAATTACCCTCATAGGGAGGCGTACAAGACCGCAAATTTTTCTCGCATAGTGTGGTAGTGTGCAGAGTTGCCAACCGAAATGTTGTGTCACAGGAAGAAATTGAGAAAAAGGTCAGATTTCAGAGTGCAAAACGCTTAAACATGCTCACGGGGACGAACCATGCACATTGGATTGCACTCAGATCAATCGGCTAGAGAAAAAATAATTTTTATGCAAAGCGCTCTCGATTACTGAAACTTTTGGGTACAGTCACACAAAAAAAGTACAACAAAATTTGACAAAGTACAACAAAGTATTTGAGAAATTTATGGTTTTTTGTTTATTTTGCGTCATACTGTAATTTAAAAGAAGTTTCAATAGTTAAGTTGCAAATAGCAATGACGAATCGACAAAATAATTGAATTTCTGGTATAACGTAATTTGTAATACGTCATTTAAAAGCTAAGAAAAGACTGGTTTCCAAGTAAAAATCCCTTGCCTTACACCCCGTTTACATAAATATTACATCCTGACGTATTTGTCAAGGTTTATTTGTTTCATACCGCTTAGCTTTTGCTTTGTTTGGCAAATTTTCGCTTGGTGCACTATTTGGCGACAATACTGGCCCAATCGGTGAATTTGATGATAAGTTGAGTTCAAAGTCGTTAGTGTCAAAATATAATACGATATAGTCTGAGCTAACGTCTTCATTATCTTTCATTATTTGAAAACATGGTCGCAGTAACACGAAACGGAGCGATCGCAGTTTTTGTAATAGGTTATAAAATATAATATAATTGTATGAATATTGACTAAAACTCTTAAATATTTCTATTACGGTTGAATTGAAGTCTGGATAAGGAGCTGATTTAGTCATCATTTAACATATAATACCCCTCCGTTAGTTTACTTCAAAATGAACAATACGGCACGTGGCGAAAGATAGTATTCCACTAAATTTGAGGTTGTATAAAGAAGACATTGATAACAAAAACACGCCTGTATATATCCTGTCGATCATGGGAAATATATGTGGTATGTTTTCGCTTATGGTCCAAACATGGCCGTCTAAATTATACATTTTACAGCGGTTAGTTAATGACGGAGTCGATCAACGACACAGGATCTTGCAGTCGTATCACGCCCTATAATTTGATTGGGAAAAGATTTATGGCTCGCACGTAAACCGACGTGGTTGGATTGCTATTCTTTTGTTACATGCTAGCTGCGTTGCTGTATTGTGTGTTATATGTCAAGTTGTAAAATAAAAGTGCGAAATTAGTTTTACAATCGTTGTTTATCTGCATAGGATGGTAATAACAGTAGGGACAGAGGAAATGAGTGGCGAGCTTAGTCGATTTTTAAACGCAATAGCAGGAAATTAAGGCAAAATAGAAATGATTGAGGGGTACTAATTCATATTCATCAATAAATATTATCTCAACTAGGACAACTAAAAATATCAGACAAGAACAAATAACTAACTTCATAACAGCAAGCGGTAAGTTGCAGAATTTAGTTTCAGATAGAGAAAAAAGCTAAAAATTCTGTCGTCTGTCATGTTCAGTATCGCATTTACTAACAAATCATTGCGAGCTTACAGTATATTTATGCCTTGTCCAAAACGTTTTGTTAGCCAAACCCTTCACCTAATTAATTTTCATACTCAGCTGACACTATTACATAGATACGCATTTCCTTGTTACTAATTTCGTTCATGATAATTTGTAGCAATGGCATAGTTAACCAAAATAGAATCATGGCACAGAATGAAATATATATATACTGTATTCGCGTAACAGACACCGCAAATCCGCAGAGCGTAGGAGCAGACAGCTTGAATATTCCTTGTATGTTGAGGCAGTGGACTATAAGGCTTGAACTAGCTAAGATATTCCAAAACATGGGAATTTTGTTAAGGTATATATCAAGGTCGTGAAAAAAAGATCTATGTGCAACTTTGCGTACAATAATGTATGTTGTAAAAAATTTAATATGATTTGATAGACTACGCGTTCCAGTTCAAGTTGAAAAAGTTATAACCTTGATGTTGACGGAACGGACTAAACTACAAAAAATAACAAATCAGGAACTCAAATGTAATAAGAGTCGTCTCTGGATTTTACCTATCCCATAAATTGAAAATTTTGCGCTTGACAAAGAGAGGCACCGATAATCATCAATCAATTTATTGTTTAGAAAACGACAGATGCCGATATAATCTTAAGAATAAATATGTTCACGCACTTACTTTTGTCGCTCGAGTTAGGTCAACCCCACTATTCCATTCGCTTGTTTGTACTATGCTCGTTTGTGAATAAAACCAGCCGACGACATTTCATGGTTAGTCGTCATTTGGCTTGGCATCATCTTAAGATTATATATTCGTAAAATATTTGGCCAAAATTTGATGCGCACGGTCTCTATTCCGATGTATATATAATATCAATACAATTTAGCAATCATTTACAGAATATAATTTGACAAGTATACCAAAATGTAACCATGAGCACATAGAAAATTAGAGAAGAGTTTACTTAGTAACCAAGGTCACAAGCAAAGTTATGTTATTAAGCTAGTATAAAAATCCCAATTCACATCTGAATGTTGTGATACATATAGAAAGGGGGTTAGGAAGAGCAGCCAACTATAAATTCAATGAGTATTTTTGGAAGTTGTATTACATAATTCCAATTATTATGAAAACTCAATCATGGACATAGGTAATAAATATACGGAAATGAAGTGCTGTTCTTATGGCAACAACGTGGAAATATACTTAAATTCAAGAATGTATCAATACCCTCAGCTTAAGAGTGCCAAATCAAGGTATCGCTTCGTGACTATGGAAATTGGGAAGCCCACTTAACGTTTAAAGCGTTGTCGATCCCATACCAGGTGTGTTGTGTTTGATCACGATTTATCTCAAATATGACGATCCTATCACGTGCCAAGCCATAAATATAAACCAATGGGTGGACTGAGAATTTCGTGGAAAGCTAAAGCGGTTATCAAGTATGAGCCGTCGAAGTTTCATCATCATAAGACGCATGTTATTCATGTTTTCACTTGGTTCGGTGTCGATATGTCAACGATTTAGCTAAATCGGAACCGTTTGTTTGTTGTTGATATGCCTAACGACAAAACATTCGCGTATTAGCGGTTAGTGCGGTTAACCTCTTTCATGGTATAAGCCGGGAAAAATCGACAAACCTTCATGCCTTTCAAATACCTCAAAAATGTCGTCCATTTCGAAATCTCAACAAACCATAAAATGTATGCGAACCTTTCATGTCATCATTTGACTGTCACCTCAGTTAGATAGCCTACTCAACAGGTAATCTGCTGTGGAATTCACATCTACCAGAACTTTTGTTAAAAGAAATCGGTAGTTGCAATATGTAGTCGAGGATAGAAAACCAGATGTACATGAAATTAAGTGCGCAGTTTTATCCTCGCATTCTCGAATGGTACTTATGGGCACAACTGAGTGTCTTTTTATAATAAGAAAAAAAATGGTTTATCTTATAAAGTAATTTGAATATTCAAAATGCAGATCTGTAATACCGTATATTAAATAGTGACAGTGTAAGAAACGATACCAAATGACATTTTTGAGCGTCTCAGCTTCACAATTTACGATAGACAGATGACAGCCTGAAGGCTAGAGGTAACATTTTATTACGACTTCACTGTGATCCATGACAGAAGCTAAGACTAGTGAGTAGTGGGCATAGTTAAATATCAGTTCAGAAGTGGCGATCTACGGAATATAATAGAAGTTGTGGTTGGGAAATGCCAAATGCTTGAATAACTCCAGCAAATAGAAATAAAGATACATTAATACAAGGACAACTAGTTGTAATTCAAAGTAACAATGTCGGAAATTTGGAGTATGACATCGTGAGAATTTGATGTTTTTAGAACGCATATCATATTTCTGAAAAGCTTATTCAATTTTTCACCGGGTTTATTTATCGAATAGTGTCAGTGAAATGCATCTGGCAGTGCAGGCCGCACGCAAGAGGAATCGAATTCCGCTACAATTACGCAATTGCATACAGCAAAATGAGCAAATTGAAAGGGAATGCAGACTTCATGGGACGATTGTTGGGTATCGAGTTACTGATGACGTCTGCTATGGCACGAGGCAACTAAAAAATCCCAATTTGTAGTAATAGAATTAATCGAACTTAAACCGAATCATAGCGCATGGTATATTGATGGTCAATTGAATGTGAATCGAGTGAAGTAATTACCGTACATTTAATGTTTAAAACCAGTAAAATGTCAAAACTTTTAGTCAGAAAAGTGAAATTTCGTCATAATATTTGTGCGAATATAGGCCTTAAATGGAACTGTACAATATTTAGCTATTTCTGTTATTCTACATATCGATTGTAAAATTTGAATTACAATTAGCAGATCTTTAATTAAATCATTGGTTGTGAACGTGATATGCAGCGTGTGATCAAGTGAGCTTGTATGGGTACTGAGGCTTTAATGTCTCCCTTTATTTCGTCGTCGTATAAGAAAACAATTTAGAAAATTATGATTTATTCAGCACAGTATGTGAGCGGTGTATAGAATTTCAACAACGCACATTTGTCAGACGGCATACATGGTCTTGGCGATTCAATCGAAAGGAGGTAAACCGAATTGGTCGTTATTTAAATGTGGTGTCAGAGCTAGCCGCGGGGAGTCGACTAACAATTGGCATAATATTTTCAGAACTAGCGCGTGGTTAAAAACCAAACATACAAAAACAGTGTGCGCACTATGCAACCCCACTGCGACCTTACAGAGTTCGTTTTATTTCATAACTAAACGAATACGATGCACTAAACAATATACTCATCAATATTGTTGGCTGACAATAACACAGTTATGCAGAATAATGGCCGGTTTGAACTTGAGGCCGAGAGATGAAATTCCACAGAGGCTTTGTTCAATCGCCGTGAAAGTTAACCGAGGGCAATACAAACCACAAAACAGGCGCAGATAGTTTCGCATAGACGGGAAATTGAGACTATAAATGTTTTACAGGTTACAGGGCCACATGCGGCAGGAACAGTCACTAATAATGGTTATCTGGGTCTAAATTACTCTATAACGTGTTACTGCAGTTGAATAAAGCAAGTGAAGCATTGCATAAAAAGGCAAACATTGCGAAAATGTGTGGCTTTTATGTCGAGCTAATTGAGTGAAATGTACCTAAAACGATCATATGATCCATATAAGAATTCCCAACTCCAAGTGACATTTTCAAGAAAGGGCGAATGAAAAATCTTTATACTAGATTTATATATATTTAGTGAACTTTTAGTTGTAATTTCTCGGATAAATTTGGTTCCAATGACTTTGGAACATACAGCAACTAGTATGGATAATAAAGATGGGCGATCTACCCTGCCCTTTCGACCCAAACTAACTAAAATATGAATGAAAGTAAATTTCATGTTGCTGTAGTGGTCTATCGCTATCTCGACAAAAATACGAAAGACTGTCCCCAAACATAACTCGTTTGCCTCCAAAAACCTAACCAATAAACGAAAATTGGTCAATAATCGTATATTTAAGAATACCAAGTAGTGTTTTTATGTTAGGGAGTAGAGTAGTAGACGGACGCCAATTATAGCCGGGAATCCTTTCAAGGTAGTCGTGTAAACATTGACTACATCACATAGGAAGGCATTCGAAACCGTGGACAAACAAATCCAGCTTTTAGGAACCGACCGATTGCAAGATGGATGATAGACATGTAGGCTTTTATGTTCGATATTCTAAGTAATGCATTAAGTAAGAAATGTTTTTAGTCACTTATACATAAGTATCGTTAAGATTATATGCCGTCGAATAGATATTTAACAACCAAATTCAGTAATCGTATTTCAGAATCGGCAACGACTAGGCGTTGAAAATATAGATCTACGGTTAAAGGATTTTCACATGAGTTTAAAGCACTTTTCTTTCACTTTCATCACTCGAAAAGTTTTAGTATAAACCAGGGATAATGAATGGCTGTGCAGCACTATCCATCGTGATCGTGACCAATTTGGTAAAATCTTTTCCAGTAGATAACTAGTAAATTTGATATTTTAATTGTAATTTCATTTCCGAATTACGTTTATTTAACCATGTCCGAGAGGGTGTTTAGCGTGCCGTGTTTCAACATCCTTTCATTTCACGATGAAGGTTTTGTTTCCGTTTCAATGTAGTTGAGCGCTCGTGTTTAGGTGATGTACTATTGTATTCTCAGTAGAGTCGGGTGCACATGGTCGATATTGGCAGTCCCTAGTCACGCGATATTTATTCATTCGTCAAGTGTGTACAATTCATAATTGTCGCCTACTGAAGACAGCTAGGCGAGGTTAACCTCTAACTGGATGAATGGTTACAAACGACGACAACATAGTATATCGTCAATACGAATCAAATTTCTTTTGAACTTTGATACGAACACCCATGACAAAATCGAAGTTCGCTGTCATACTTGGATAATTATTCGTTATAACTATCTATGCCAGTACAATAGCCATTGAACTACCAGTGCGAACAAAATTTAAACGTAAAATTTTCTTTTTGTCATGTGCATTTTTTCATAATTTTGCAATGCGATTAATTTGAATTTACGATTTCCAGCTGTCATATTCTCCATACACAATAGTTAGCGTTCCTTGATCGTGTACCGTATTGTTTATGACAATGAATTATTAGCAACCTTCGATCTGTAGTGATGTCGAGTGGTTATTTTATCGATTAAATATGTCCATTGTCGCCAATAGCATTATTGCCTTTATTAATAATTATTTTAATTTTTAATAAGTCGATCCGGTTAGATTATAGATCTGATTTGACAAGTAATAAGGACTTCGGTACCCTCTTCAGCTAATCCAACCCTTGAATATCAAAAGTGGATACTCATTACGACCTTTTTTGCTATACTTGTTGGACAATGCATGCGCAGTTTTTAACGGAAGACCTTCATTCTCCTATCAAATTTGAACCGAAGAAAACTATTCGTCAGTTATTTGTATGGTTCAGGTCAACTTGGGCGCATATTTTATATTGCTTTCTGCAGGTTTATCTTAATCGTGTAAACTTACATGCGTGATTAGAATTGATTAATTAGTTACCCTGGAGTTAATTAAACATTAACATCGAATTTCGCAGCATGAAGTGAGTGTTAAATGCTTAGGAGATGCAAGAGCAACGATGTCATAACAGTGCATAAGTTAGATTAAAGTTTTGCCATGCCTGCAATTCGAGTAAGCAAATCCTCTTAAAATGGGCATTGCGTAGCATTGTGGGATTCAGACAAACCCGGCATAAGCTGCAAATTAGGGCATTTAATTGTCCTTGAATGTTAACTCCAAGTCGTTGTAAGAAGATTAATCATATTTGACAATAGACCTTAAATTTGTTTCCTTATTAACAAGCTCGCAATTAGAGCCATTATAACGAGAATTGAGACATTGAATGCTGTCGTGGAGTTCGATTCAGCCTCAATATGTCCTGTTATTTTGCGGAGCGATTGTGTTATCAGACAACAGTTTCCGGAAATGCATATTATAACTAAATTCAAGCCATGTATATTCTGAGATATTCGTTGATAATAGCATTGAAATATCAGTTATGACAAGAGAAAAATACATGTATTGGTGAGCGTATTGTGCTATCAGATAACAGTTTCCGGAAAAGCACAAGATAACTGAATTTACCAAGTGATGTATATTCTAAGATATCCGTAGATAATAGCAATAAAATATCAGATATGACAAGAGAAAAAGATTAAAGATTTAATTCACAGTATAAAGCAAGAGTTGGCAATATAAGTTTCAAATTGTCTACCGAGAATAATCTATTTAGAATGAGAAAGTAATAAATGTACATGGTTGAATTCGCAGAAAGTTGATGACAGACATTTTCGACTTTCGAGGCATTTTGAATATCGCATCTTTTGGAGAAAGCGTACGTACCATGCAAGCGTTGCTCATTTATACTGATTGGCGTAAAAATTGTTAATGGTTGCAATCACTCGAGATAACCTCGAGCCAACTGTTGGCAGCTGCAGATTCTCGAGGCGTGTTGGGATAGCCGTTGTTTATGGAGAGTATTAGGGTCAATCCTACGAACAAAGCAGTTAAATGTTAGTATCAACAAACTGTTGACGAGTAGGTTTTCAGGTGTATATTTATTTATCTGCGCGGGCATATCAAAGGCGACTGTTAGATTACCCAGTTTTAAGTGTGCGACGAAGGAAGTGAGAGCGGGAAAATCATGAGTGAAGTGCAATATTACACACCTTGACACCGAAATTCGAATGTTGTGATTATTTCGTGCACAGATCTTTTAATTGCAAATTTCAATCTATAATTAGCCTTGGAGATTTGCTGTAGGTGTTGAATAATGAAAAAAGATCTAACGCTGCGACGGATAGAAAATAAGCTCAGCGTTGCCAGGGCAGCAACTTTTCAGATTTCCAGCTAACCATTGTCGGAGAGTAGTAAACACTTATATCTCTTAACGGTTAAACCCCAAATGGCTTTGCTCTTAATAATATACTATCATATATTTTTGGGAAATTTTTTGTTTCACATCCCATTAAATATAAAGAATTTAATATTTGGCATCTAAAGTGCGGCGATAAACGCCATCACTGACAATAGAACTTAGAGATCCAAAAGTGACTTGAGAATTTCGATAAAAAAATGAGACAACAGGTAATTTTGGCGGGCGCGTGCAAAACAATATTAACAACCAGTTAGTTATTAAGTACGAGATGAGCGGCGATTAGCTCGCAGGTGGAGAGACAAGCGTCGAGAATACGCTAATTTTCACATCCGCGCGAAACCGCTTGAAGACGCCGACCGACGGCAAAATGTATTCCAACAATACTGACTGAAGGGAAAGGCGGTAATTACTTAACGCAGTCTCGAAGGCTGCTAATGTTTTTATTGCGCAAAAGGTAATAAACGATTAGTCATAGATCCAGGTATTCAATTTCGACGAAGGTGATGAGTATCGAAGAACAAATTGACGAGAAAGGACAGAAACTAAGCCACCGATATTTTATTAAAAAAACTCTAAAATCAGACAATTGCACTTACACATACAGCATAATGCAAGTCCGACCAATTCGAAATTGAACTTTTTATATTGACTAGGTTATATTATACTGAGTACGTTATATTTTCGTGTATTCAGCCGCGTCTCACAAAGGAGATCTTTTCAGTTTATGATCAATTTGAGATATGTCAATCAGCGAAGTATTTTTACTGCGATCAACTTTAGTAAAAGTATATATTTGGTGAACACTCTAGAAAGAAAAGATAAGACAGTTGAGCATATTCGCTTTCATAACCCACGCTGTACTGACTGCAGTATACTTTTATAGTATATATATAGTAGCTGAGATGTGCATTGAAGGTAATTTAACGTTACTTTTCGTTCCCCATACATACATAAAATGCTATATAAATTATTTCCAGCGGTGAGAAATGAATACGTATTTGTTTATTCGAAAACCTCCAGGGAGATATAATTCGGATTAACAATGAATGGACTTATTGAATAGCATGTATAGATTTAAGAGAAAACATTAATCAATATCATATAGCTAATATTCTATTTGTAGAGCAATAGCATCATATATAGCATTCGAAGCATCGCGTCTATAACTCAATGTTTACTCAAATACAGGGCTTTCTGATATGACCAGAGAGCCTTGGTGAAAGCTGTAATAGTACTTTTCACATATGTTCAGATATGATGGAATATAACCGATGCATTGCTGACATAATATTTGTCCAAATATATAAAGATATCAGCGCTTATACCGTGGTATTTATGCGGAAGAAACATTTACAATTGGTTCCATTACATTTGAACCCACGTACATTTGAACCCATGACAATTGCACCTGTATGCTATTGCACCTATGAAATTTTTTTTGTTTTTCGGATAGTTGAACCCATACTAACCCTAACCCATGGGTTTTAGCACCCGCATATAGATTGAACCCGTGGATATACACATGGGTTCAAATGTACGGTCACCTTTACAATTATCGACCCCTGCCTTAGATCGTAATAATTTCAATGAATAATGATATTATAGCTGTCGAAAATCTTTGCCATTACTTAGAAAACGGTAAATAATGGAATTAAAAGTGCACTGCATTATCACCATTATGTTTTCTTATTGTTAACCCGTACATGAACCACACTTTCCCATAGCCATAAATTTTACAGATGCTAATAAATTAAGAAATGTTATAGAAGGCGTTGTTAAATAAAACCCTTTAACGAATGTTTTACGATTTCGTAGTAAGCGGTACAACAATGCGATGGGTAAAATAAGAAAATATAGTTCCGATCGCCCTTCCTACAATGACAAAGAGTTGGTCAATTTGTTGTCGTTTATAAGAATCGGCCAAATGTAAGCTCTCTGTGGACCCGAGAATGATCTGTCCACTTGAGCCCAAGCACACTTTGAATAGGTATTATACGAAGAGAAATTGGTACCATGAAGAATGTTCTCAAGTAAACCTACTGTAACTCACGCCCCTTTCTACGAGAGTAAAACTGTCCATTGCTCTGGGTCGATTTTTCTGAACGCGGGAAAATGTATGACGAACCCTTCTATTCAAATTCTTTACTCGAACCGAAATCATCGGCTTGGAACGAAAATAAAAAAAACGCACCGCTGCTCCGATCGCGGGCGTCACGGCGACAAACGCAAAAAGTGGCATTTGGCTAAACGATCAGCAACAAGATTGAGTTACTAGCAGCGAGTACTGACGATTGGGAATATAATTCAAGAAGGTGATCAAAACAAAATTATGCGAGAGGTACTCAACAAGATATTCAAGAAATAGTGAATCTAAAACTAAATTCGTACTGATACTGACTGTTAAAAGAAAAATCGTATTGGCCGAGTAAAATCGTGAAAGTATATTACATAGTGAAAATGTTAGCTGTAATTTAGTAATACTGTGATAAGTAATTCAAGGTTAAATGAAAAAGACAATTAGTCAGACTATATATTATTCCATGTATACTATATTGTTACTGCTAACAGCCAGAATGTCTAAGTAAAACATTTTGATTTTCTTTCTAATTTGTTAACAAGTTGCGTGATTACATCATGTTCAGATTATATTTATTGGTTCTGATCATGTCAATGAGAACGAGGTTTTTGTGCTATTACTCTAAACTGAACAGACAGCACTCGCCGCCGAATTGTTTATAAAATATCTATCGACGCCGGTTCCGTAAACTTAACATTCGAACTCCTGGCGCCAGTGGAAGTACACCGAAAGATAAGCATACAAGACATTGGGAAGAAACGCAAGACAATAAAAATCGGCAAAGTAATTGATTATCGTTAAAATAGCTTTAGATTTGGGATCAAGTGATGCTTTTTCTTAGTATTGAAAGGAAAAAATTAATTCGAAGTCGAAGCTTCAACCTAATCAAAAGTTAGCATTAACACACAATTTTCGTGAAACCGAAAATACGTACATATTCAGAATTGCAATTAGGGTACAAAGGCATATGTACTATGTGAAACTTACAGACTTACCCAAGGTAGTCAGTACCACGAAAAGTTATTTCGTCACACCTAAAGAACGTTGATTAACCGTTACAGTACTTAGCCATGGCGCGAAATATTTTCTAATTGGCACGCAAACGCTAGGTTTGAGAAGAACTATCTATCACACGTTTGACAAAATTCAAGCGAGAGGGAGATCAGCCGTTTTTTGTTACCATAAAGCACTGGATTATTAAATTGTTATTTTATACCGTTTTCAGATTTTATTTACCATAGAAAATATCTAGATATTCATTTTGAAATTGTTTTTTGGTTGAATAATATTATACACCTCGGAACGGACGAAATGGTGCAGCGATAGAAAGCTGAGCTGCAATATTTTGGAACAGTTGGGAGTTACAAATATGAATACTGATTCACCACTAAGCACGCCGACAAAATGTGGCTGCGCCGGCGGGATTGTAGTGTCTTGTGGAACGGAAACAGTAACACGAAATAAGTCGAGGCTACAACAAAAAAGATTGAAACGTTCGAGGACATCAACGGCAGTTGTAGAGTGCCCAATGTGTACCCATGAGCAGTTGCAAAACCACGGGTGCCTCGATAAGAAATCGGATAAAATAGATATGAACTTAACGACAGAAATTCCGCTGACAGAGACTGATAGCTCAACGGAAAAAAGGTGGTATGACACGATGTTACGGGGGCTTGGGATATGGAGCGTAAAAAAACGAAATCGAAGTCCCAAATGTCGTGTTGCACGAATAAATTCGACGCACGCTGACACCGTTTACGAAGTTTCTAACATATGTACGAACAATAACTGTAAATCAGTTAATCGATGCGAATCAAATCATAGTTCTCAGGGCACAGATGAATCGATCACTCAGATGCCGTCGGCGGAAGTTACCGGAACATTGAATCTAAATAAAGAAGATTCAAAATTAAGTGACTGTAAACTCAATACAAGCCATACGGTGCATAAACACCCAGACTCTAGTGTTGAAGGTAAAATTCCCATAGGTGGCGGCTACTCCGAATCTGACACGCATTTTTCGACCGGAATTGGCGTTAATTGCATGTCGGAGACACCGCCTACGGCTGTGATGCGCAGGGCAAAATTGGTAGCAGGCGATACTCAATCGGAACAACGACTGCATTCAGACAGCAGTGGTCCAGGTCAAAAATTACCACGTCTTCCATATAGTGAAACAGGAAATGACGACAAGAAATCCACTCCCAGTACCGCCGACAATAACAAACGCCGTCGAGGCAAAAGGAAATACTTTTCTTCACCAATTCATAAAAAAGACTCAACGCGGGTAAGAATTGTTAGTCAATACTTGATAGTGGTCACGATAGAGCGAACCTATATTACTAGACCAGAAAGTAAAGTATAATGGAATATGAGAAATGATCTCTAGATTCAAGCCATAAGTATATTCATACCACCGCCGTCGAGGTGTACAGTCACTTTGATAAATTGGATTGTGAATTGCTCAAAGCAAAGTAGCGTTTGTCAGTTTTGAAACGTATCATTATAGAGGTTTATCTTTGCAATTATTTTATAATGAATGGTTGTGAAGGAAATTTTGGCGTGACATAAAAATTTATGTCTATTATTTTTATAACAATATAATACATTCCTGTTTTAAAAAAGTTGTGGATAAATGAACATGGAATATGGCCACCACTTCTGTTAACTTGTCATTAACTCTTTCGCATCAATATTGATGGACTCATGTATCCCTAATCTGGCGATTCTCGGGGCAATATTAGCATAATAATCATAAGTAAATACATACTAATTTATGTGTTATTGCTAAACAGAAACTCGATAAATAGTCGTACAAGTCGATGAACAACGCTTACATACATCACATCATACAATACTTTTACGCTATCCGTGGTATCACAATTAAATAGTACGTTATCGTAATCATAACTTTCATTTCAAACCCATAAATCAAGCATCGTGGTAAAGAGAATAAACCAGAATTATTTTGGAGATGAGAATGGGAATTCAGTTTCTACCTAATACAGGTCTCGATAATACGAAACTACCGACTTAAAAATATCGTGTTCTCTTCCATTTTAACGGCAGGAAAGAAACAAGGTACAGTCAACGTATGTTTCCTTCCAAGACGACCTGGTTGATGATGCCTATATGAACATTGACTCTCGTCAAGACATTATGTCCATCTCTGTGAGGTCTGATTCGTTTAGCAGCGGGTCGCCTTTCCAGCAATCACCATCATCAATGAACGACGACGTTTTTGGCACAGAGTCTTACATTGGCGCCACGCTGCCAGTAACCTACGCCAATGAGTCAGATCGGATGGGCGGAACTAAAAAAGACCTGGAAGATGTTAGAATAGCCAACTTATTTCAACGAGTGAATACGGCGTTCGATCCCGAGTCTCACAGCGCCCATTACGAACAGTATAACGCGGGTAAATTCGGCCAGAAGGGTCGAATGTATACATCCGATATCAGGCATAGAAGAATGGATCACAATTTAGGAAATTCAAAATGTCGAGTTCATAACTGTACTAACAGAGCCCATACGGTAAGTTCATAAATTGTAATTCATAGATATGGCAACGCTGCTTATGACTACTGACAGCTATTCAACAAGACTTTAATTTGACATTACTAGAACACTGTTCGGGCAGAATAAACAATATTCAATGGATATAGTATAAGTTTCAGCGACTTAAACAAAGCTAATTGAAAATCATGGTTGGGTGGTTAATAATAGAGTTTTTAATTAAAACGGAGAACTGTCTATTATCGTAACAAATCGTGCTCGCTTTTACTGCGAAGCTTTAACATAGAAAATATGTCAGCCAAAATCTATATAACTAATTTAGAGCGAATTTAATGATTCCCATAGGCGGAAATATTGGTTGTTTGGAAATTTGATTGTGTTCCGCTTCAAGAAATTCATAAAATTAATTTGCCACACCCAGCCATTTGATGTACCTAAATAAGCAAGAGGCTTTCGTTGGTACATATCATTTTGTTGTTTGGTCGTTGAAAACAAGACGCAAAGCAGTTAGTTTGATTTACAACGCTCCAGAATGAATTTTTGAATTATCGTATTGAATATAGTCTACAAATTATATTTTTCCATTTTGAAGGAAAACCAAGTCGAGCATATAGAGACAATAATGGCAAGTGCAGATCTACATGCCTCGTTAGACAACGCTATAAGCATTCTGAATGAGTCTACAAGGCTTCTCTTGCCAAATGATAACAGCGAATGGAACCATTATGATTTTAATACGAAGAACCAGTCGACATTTTCGAACGGAGCGGGACTGCACCAGCAGATCCGATCCAGAACTTACTCTACTTGTTCGCGATTGGAAACAATTGCAGAAGAAAATGACAAGTCAGAAGAAACTGTTATTGATGGAAATTTCAATAGTAAGCCAGCATGTTATTATATAAATTAGTTAGGAATTTGTTCAGCCTTAAAACGGTTCGATAACGGTCTAACTGTCAATCTAAGATAAGACCAAAAACCCTTATTCGTTACAAGCAAAACTTAGACAGCGATGAGGAGTATGTTTAATAGATCACCAAAAGTTACTAACATGGGGTCAATGAACCAGTTCGCTTTAATTTATTTCATTTCTCCGTTTTAACATACGAGATTTGAGAAAGGAAGTTTCCAAACGAAAGTTTGTAATAACGGACAAACGTTCAATGTTTATTTTATTCTATTAAAATTAGGTGAACCACTTTCAATTGTGTAAAACGCAATTTTCAATTTGACCAGACATAGCGCCGCAAAGTCAACAACCGCATCGATAATAAAACGAATTGAATCGAACATGTGCCAAACTTGGGATACTAACCCTTGTATGAGACATGTTTGAAGCTGTACTTTCATCGGAACCTCTTAAAATCAAACAAAATAGTTACCTCCGGCTATAGATCAGACCTGCAATTAGCCCTTGCTTTTAGCACGTCGACGCTAATTTGTCTGACGATATGTGACCATATAGCCGTCTTATTTGTTTTCTTTATCGAAAATTGGGCAGATGCTTCAAGACCAAGTACCAATTAGATATCTCATATTGTATAATTTCTCTCGTTTAATTAGACTCGGGTGACACAATGAGCTGCACGTTCAGTGAATCATCAGAATATGACAAGTTGTACCTGCACACTTCAAGGTAAGTCAAACTTTTCCTTGGCCATGTTACGTGCACGATATTGAACGTAACCATGAACACAATAAAAAAAATACCACAAAAACTTACACAACTATTATTTAATACGACTACATAGAAGCTGCAATCGCGAGGTTGTTACGGAATGATTAATCGACGGACCAGAAACGAAAAAATTACATTTCATACACCTATTTTCATTCGCCTGAGTTTAGTCTATGTGTTTGTTTTTCACAGGCCAAACTCCTTCTTCAGTTCCGCGACCACATTTACCCGTGATTCTGATTCAATCACGTCGTCTCTCTACCGCCATCATTCAGAAGGTCCGATCATCGGATTACACAAACAAAAAGGTTCGATAAGCGCATTCTCCAGTGGTGCAACAAGAAACAACAGCACATCTACCATCTCAGTTCGTAGTCTTCAAAGACGAAAGAATGCGGGAATGAATAGTGGAAATTTATCCAGCCCAATATCCAATGATAACTGTGCAGCTTGTGAATGGGTGAACAGAGCCCAAATACAATCCTCCACAACAATTCCTACAGCGGAATGGAAATGGATTACAAAAGAGATGACCCCTTGCCTCAACAAAACGCACATACACCCGTGGGGCATGTGTAGTGAACAACAAAATCAGCCAGTCCTTTGCCACAGTCACTACCTACAATATTACCAATATCTGCAAAATGACCACTACAAGGACAATAGAGGAAGAAGACTACACTCAGCATCATCACAAGCAGATTCTGTTATCGATTACGATATCCATGAAGTGATGAGCAGTATGGATGAATTGGCTTTATCAAGTGCTGAAAGTGGTGTTACAAATATTAAACGTTCCATTGTCAAAAACGAACAATTATTTTCGGACGGGAATAATCAAGTCACCATGTCCCAATCTAACATGCGGGCACAATGCTTGGACATAAGGTTGCATAGAAAGCAGTCCTACCATAAACACTCAGACACTGACGTTTCAGTAAACAGCGACTCTGCATTTTCTACTAATGGATCTCTTACTCCCTCTACAAGAGACGGTGTAAATACCGACAGAGACTCGGTAGATTCTATTGCAGAGACCAATGATTTGAATGATCATGATGATGCAACACTTAATGAAGCAGGTGGCGCATCACATATTGGAAGCTCAGTTATTAACCACAGTAAGTAACCTAGGACTCTGATTTAAAAGGATGAGGCCAGTTTGATTGCATGAGCAGAATTTTTTTTTGACTTTCCTGTAACTTTTCATTGAAATACTTTGGAGAATATTGCTTCAAACAATGATAAATTCCATTATACCAATTCAAAAAAGAACTGTTCCTTTTAATATTATCAAGTTGAATATTATCCATAATTCCACTATTCATTCTTTTTTCTTAAAACCCTGGATAAAAAAATAGGTTCAAATTTATTGCATGAACACATCATCTAATGAACGGGTTCTACAAAACCCCCCTTTTTTTTTTGCTTATCGTGGAAAGTATCAATATACTAAATTTATTACGCCTCCTCTAAACTTCGACAATGAGCGAATCCCCCATTAAAGAACTTCTTTAAAACTTACAGATCCATGGGAACAAGCGGAATACAGCAACAATTCAAACGCCGAGTGTCATCCAGTTTTACGCACAATTCAAGCATCTGTCGACTACTTGCCGAGGGGCAAAAGAACACAATCATATGATGATGCAAGATCAGGCAATGACTTTACTAAAGACCCTTTGTCAAGCTGTGAAAAGAGATACTCTGTTGTGAGCTCTCTCGGTTCCTACCCTGTTGCACTAATCTCTGACCCGCTCGGAGATTCAGCTGTTCACCTGCAAGACAGTTCTTCATCACACTCAACTCATTTGTCATCCGACAGTTTCTATAGTTCTGGAACGTCATTTGGTGACAAAGAAACATGTTTGATAGATGGGGCATTGGCAACAGATGTGCTCAGTCGAAGTTCCTCTGAAACGAGTTTGAAGTCTGAAGGTACATTATGTTTGAGTGAGTATGCTAGATCGCAACAAAATGTCTCTCTGTTTTCCATTCCAAGCTTCCCTCAGATAAGTGAGTTGTGCTCTCCAACTCATTATCAAAACACCACCAAGAAGACCCTCCATGAATCCTTAATTACAGAATCAAACAACTTTGACGAGTTTCAAGAATGGGTGGAAAAAGCAGAAATCACAGAAAGTGTGCTCGAGTCATTCTTAAATTCCAGCCTTGCTCACATGAAAATAATGGAATCTATGGAATTATCTAATACGCAGTCTGAAAAATCAAATGCTCCAGTCCAAAATACAGACACACTGACAAGTTCATCTGGATCTTCTGACACGAATACACTTGGTAGTGGTTCGAGTGGAAGTACATATGCAACCTCATCTTTACGATCATATAGAAGCAGATTCAACACTTTTGACTCTAGTTCCTGTGTCAGCACAGACGACACGGGTGACACAGTGATTGATCAATATATGCTGAGACCCAATTATCGACTTGATGACATTGATGAATCTCCAGCTGGTCAGAATTATATTTCTCAAAGCAAAAAAACTGCAGATGCCAACAAAATAAGATACCAGTCTTCTGCATTCCATTATCAAAACTTAGAGTTGCCATCACCCCAGTATTGCGAAGAACAGCAAACACTACATCATGGGACAAGTACAGATAAGTTGTCAAGCAAAATTGATTTGGAGAATGGAGCAATCCACATTGCTGTGACAAAAGATGTCACCAAAAACACCCAAATCATTGTTACCAGTCCAAGAACGAGGTCTTCTAGCATGTCTTGTATCATGACTTCAGTAACAAAAACATCATGCATTGTTCGTCAAACAAAAAGCCTTCCAAGAATATCATTGAATCACTATCAGGATGAAGTGAAAGAAACGGGTTGCTCAATCTCCTTCTCTCCGTCAAAAATGAACGCCAACACATTTCAACCACCTTTGACACCAGTTTATGGGCCAGTGCTTCAAACTAAGGTCCAATCAATGATGAAAAATTGTGCAAACATTGACAGTGTAATAACATCATTACGGGAGTCTCTAAAGACTGCAACAAACTCAGATACTGGGGATTTTGTGGATAAAAAACTTATTGAGTTGAGTGATATTCTGAAGCAAAAGGATGAAATGATTAACCAACTTCATAGAATGCTACTGGCGTGCTCAGTTCCTGATAAATCTATAGGACATCATAAGTATCAAATAAATGCAACACTTTAAAATCACAGCAATTCTCTAACTACAATACCTATAAGTAAAGGTGTACGAAATGTGCCAACACAAGTTTCACAATTAATATTCTTTATATGTCTTCTATAAAACCTTCCGCAGCAAGAATATGATGCAAATTGATTGAGTATTCCTATTAGTTTTCCTCCATAATTAAAACTTGAGATCGCGAGCTTAGAGTTAGCATCAATTATTAAATCAAGGTCAACATAAACTGCCTCAGGTTTATTTAAATTGTGAATATTATACAACTCCTACCTCAACTTATTTTACAGAGTATTCCACAAAATTCTTTGCCAGCTGATACCTCCAACATTCATCATCGAGGTGAATTAAATAATAGTTATATCAAGGTGGTACGCTTCGTGTCATTTGGCGTGCAAGCAACACAACTTCTAAGTGTTCAAGACCATATTTCTTTAGTGTTTGTGTTTTTGGTCATGTTACTAAGTACACTTGTAGACATAAAATACTCATACATATGTTGACCAAACAAGAGGTTTTCATTGGGAGCCTGCTCCATTAATAAAATCTGAGTTACAATCATAATGCAAGTGCTGTTTTTTTACTTTTGCACTAATCTCAATATCAGTAAAAAGCACTGGAGATCTGGCATCCCTTTATGCTTACCAAAGTTAATTATTCATTGTGATGGCTAATACTACAAAATGCAGTGAACCATATTGCACAAAAGTGTAATATTACTGACGCAAGAATTAAATTATTTCAATAAATATTTTCAAACATAATGCATGAATCTTTTTTTACCGTTTTTCTTCTGGTTATTATTATGCTATTATGTGCCACTGTTGTGTTTTTAATTTAAGGTTATTGCTATTCTTTTGAATTACAAACATGCCATTTGAATTATGTTCCTTCAATAAAAGTATTATATAAACATAGAAATTGTGTTTTTATTTGAAAAAAAAACTTTTTTGATTCTGTGATTTTATGCTGTGAGTGTTGGAATGGAATGGAAATATACAACAACGAATAATGGCATGTGCAGCTTTAACAGTTTTAAGATATAGGAATCATAGGATATATTATATTTGATAATTTGTATTATACGAATCAAAGGCAAGTAACATGTGGTCAGCAAAACTTTTTAATATGGTCTGTAACAGAATAGTATGCCATTACTTTTGAATGCTTTTTTATTTGTAAGGACACCATCGGCATTTTGGACATTGTGATATATGTCACATCAAGATCACGATTTCCCTGGCAAGGATTTAATAATGTCATATCACTTTATTGGTGCAGTGTCTGTGTTGTAATTAATAAAGTTTAAATGTCTACTGTTTAGTAAAAACGGAAGGTAAATTGTAAAATGCAGATATACAATGTGTACATAATTTGTCAACAATTTATATCAAGAGAAAGTGATATACAAAACAATCTGCTAGATACGATAGTATCGTGTGCGATTATGGGTTGCAGATATTTGTGAAAGGTGTCTCTGAAGAATAAAAATACAACACATATATCTTTCTCAATTAAAAATGGCTCGTCGATTAGACACTTCTTCGGTAAGTATCGGAGTATCTCAAACCAATGCCTGATCGATATCGTGGACTACAGGAACTATGTGCATGAACATTTAATAAATCTGGAAAATCATGCAAGAAAAACAATTATTTTGGACAGCACATACTCCTGTGAGCAATGACAGATTCCAGAAATCAGCTTACAAGTGAGCATTCGCGAAGTCAACTGCAAGTTGCTAAAAACTATATAGTTGGTATAAGTTCCGGCTTTCAGTATCACCATAATTTTTCGTTTTGTCCCATTGCGATAAACATTTGCACGCCTCTAATTTAAATGATATTATTTATATTGATTCTTGATCCTTTGTAATATCATATATCAGTATTTATGTTTTAAGGAAGTGCATTTAGAATAGAATACGTACACAGTTCATATACTGCAAAATTGACATCGATGTTTGGGAAAAAGGGAAACTTTCTTCCTACATAGATTCATTTCAATCAGTTTTTGTCTGTTCACATTAGTTTCATGAATGAAATTAAATAAGTACTTTTCCCTTATTTTTCCACTTTTTGAAATACATACTAGGTGTTTATTATTACTTATCGATTTTAATCGGTAAGTATGTTGACTTGATATATTTGTCTGTCTGTTAGATGCACGCGATATCTCACGAAAGCGAGATTGAATCGGCTCCAGATTTTGCATGTGCATTCATAATATCTCGGACCAGAAGCCTATTGATTTTGTGCGAATTATGCCGTATAATTAGCGAGTTATTAATTAGTGATGGAACACAAGGTGTCACTATGGAGTAAGAGCGCTGTTTTGGGGATCCCCTAACTTTCGATCGATAATTCTTCGGTCTCTGACCGATATTCTCGTTTATCATGTTGTGCTACAATGCTCTAAAGACAAAACTGAAAAAAAAAATGAAGACAAAACAAAAATCTGACCTTGAGAGCTTCTGTGAAGTTATTTAGTTTCAAGTAACAGCATCCCATGTTGAAGAATATCACAGCCGAAGGTTCTGCGATTCGCTTGAAAAGTTTCAAAGCTTGCTCATATTCTCTTGATTCACAGGCCTATATAAAAATAAATTACACAAATGCATTAAACCATTTCTGGTTCGCTTGAGGAACACTGCTTGAAAAATAAGAAATATCCTAAAATCCCATAAGTCAAGCATGAATTATTCAGACAAATTCACTAAATTAACTAACTGTTCAAACTTCCAATGTCAAAACAACATTTTAATGCAGAGTTAGTAATGTGCATGAAGTTCTGTTTTATCCCTTGAAATTAAAAACAACCGAAAACCAACTAAAAACCTATAAAAGTTTTTATTATCTATAATATAATTTTTCTAAGCAAACACTATATAACAAAGCATTGGGAATTCTGAGAACCGATCGAGAGGAAATCAAACAATAAACCCAGATAGCAACAATTGTTGATCAATACACAATTGACAATTTACTACCATTTTTGAAAGCATGAACATGTGGAAATATAGCATTAATTGTCGAGTTTTTAATGTTCCTATGAAGTTTTCTATTTTGATCTGTTAATTAATATACTTACATTTATTCCTTCCATATGAAGTGTGATATTCTGCTTAGAAGACATTGTTATGAAGTTGAAAGAAAATAATGTCAAAATTTATTCACCAAGATATCTGTAGTCAAATAAAATATTATAATATGGTAATATACATTGGCAATCTCATAGGCTAAATGAGAAATGTAACAAGAGTATTTTGACCCGAATTTCGAACCTGCAATCTTCCAATCAACGGGCAAGCAATAAAGCAATATTCCGCATATTTGGATGTTACAGACTTCACTTTAATCCTTATAATATTTTTATAGCACAAATAGACCTCCATCAAAATCTACTCTAGCATGATTTAATTTGGAAGCAATATTTCTATTTTGTAGTATTGTTTATTTACAAGTATCTGAAACATTGCTATATAAGCACATTACCTATGTGGTACTATTTGGTGAGGTCTTTTGAGGTGTACTTCATGACTTATTTTTCAAGTTATAAAAAAAGTTATTGAGGAACTGTCTGGAAGAATTCGGGATGGGGACCACTGATACAAGTTTGAAATATGGATCAGTGATCAAATTATTAAAATTAGAAATATAGTTAAATAATTTTTCATGTTCCATCATTCAATAACCAACCACCAAGTGATGTATGTAATAATGGCATATATCAAATGGATTAAATTATTATATTTAAAAACTACATTAACAGTTCGAATTCTGTGCAATAAGCCTACAAGGGTCATCCTGAATAAGACACACAACATCAATTGAATTATATCCACATACTGAAACATACAATCGCTTTATTCCAGTATTCTCAGATTTAACAGCAATTACAGTATTACCTAGTACCGTACTGTAGTATAAATGTATCTTCAGATCTTTCTGTCTTTGCTATTAAATTTCTGGACCGGGGTCTGTTCCGGTAATTGAGGGTCCGTTCCGGTAATTTAAAGGAACCACATTGCCCACCTCAATTACTGAATTATTACACTCTACAGCTCTAGGTCTGAGTGAGGCGTGAACCCCAGACGTATCTTATAATCTGTGATGCTAACACAGTTACCGTAACTTCAGAACTTCATGCAGCAATGTCTAACGCTTTGGCCGCTAGACCATCTCTGGATTCTCGGTTACTGTTAACTTATATGAAATACTGTTATATGAAATTTTTAAACTCAGAAACTGCGAATTGGCACAATAATAAAATTCAAAAGTAAAATTGTTCTTTCTGCTATTCCCCTGTTGTTCGTTAGGTTAGGTCAGCAGGTTGAGATCAAATGCCAGAATCATTTCAGAATGGACCGACCCTCTGATCTGCTGATCGTTACTATTTCATCAGTTTCATGTCAAAGAACACCAACCAACCAAAAAATGCACCTGCATTCTAATGATTCTATAACCCTACACTGCTGCAACATGCCCTAAGTTCATATTTATCCCAGATTTCTGCTCAAGTCGCCAGTCCATGCAAGGCATGTTTGAAAACGCTCGCATTCGCTAATATAGCAACGTGGGCACGTAAACATTTATTAACGCACGTATCATATTCTAGCTAGTAGTAACCTCAGTACAGGTTAACAAAGTACCGGTATTCGTTTCAAAATGTGGATTTGAAATAAAGAGAGTAAATAAGACCAGGAACTACTCTTGAAGAACCCAAACCACACGGCTCAGGAACCAGAAATTTGGGGGTTTTCTGAATGTTGTAAATCGTAATATGATCGAGTAAAAAGTAATAATTAACCAGGGCTGAGAATCTTAGAAACAAATGTGTCTAAGAATCGGAACAAAATTTTGTAGATTAGGTAGTAATATATATTTTTTCAATATGTGTTCAAACGAGGTAACAATATGCATTACATTAAATGTCACCACCCAATATACTTCTCATCACCATCGTATATTCCATTAATTTAGCATCAGTAGTATCCAATTCATTCCAATACATCCACTAGCGCAGTTTTATTACCTCCTCCCCAACTGATTACGCCATATTTCAAATGAGAATATATAAGAACTCTATTTACAGTTTTCAATGTATCGATATGATCGATACCGAGGATTCGATTAATTTATACAGTATTCCGAGAGATTGTGAAACTTTTTGACATAACTGATCTTTATGACACTTTCATATCGGGTTTTCATCTAGAATTACACCCAAATACTCAATATTAATACATTTTGATCTTCCTATTTTTTCACTGTCAATTTGGAGATGGAACTGCCAAAAATTGGCCGGAACCAAAGACCAGGAATTTAGTTTTTGAATGGCCTAAACATAATTTATTACTTTTTAGCCAGAGGTTGACCATCTCGAGTTTTTTTATTGATCGAAAGCTGTAGTTTTTCACTGCGTGTAGCACAATCAATCAGCGCGGCATTATATGCGAAAAGAGTCTAGTCTAAGCTAGTTTCTGTTGGTAAGTCATTGATATGTCGTATATTATATATATATATATCAGAGTTGAATCAATTGTAATTTGTAATTGAACACGTAGAGGACATAGCCATCGTTTCGTTGTTATGTTGTCCTTTGACACGGTTTGAAGAAATCGCTTTTCTCTTTGATTACTGGACCAACTGCTTTGAAATTTTCAGTGGTTAAAGATAAAAATTTCTACAGAATGCTTTTTTTTTGCCCCATTGCTTTTGATGACGTCTTCAAAATTGTTGCCCGTTAGGTGGCGTCCATATATATATATATGCCCATATATTTGAGCATAGCTCTCTTGTTGTAATTGATGTAATTAATTACAGTTTTTCATGTAATTGTAATGTAATTGAGCCATTTTCATTCTGTGTAATTGTAAATGTAATTGTATTTTGCTTAAATTTTGGGTCATTTACACTTTCAATTAGACCAGGGATCACCGAACTACGGCGTCCTTTCATCTGGCCCGCAATAACACGAAAAATTATTATTTTGTCCATGGGAACACTGGCTGTCTGGTTTGATTTTTGCTACGCGAAACTCGGATATTTTTTTAGGGTAGTGGCGTCAAGGGATTTACTTTTGCTTATGTTTCCATCTACAGAATACCTGTTATTCATTTAGCATATCTACATTCAATTTTTCAAAGAGGCCAGTCCCAATAAAATTCAGTTTAATACTGCGGCTGCAGATATTCTTGCAAATCAATATTTCAGGAATTTTGTAATTCACATTGAAAATCAATGTGATGAAGAATTGTCAGCTGATATAGAACAATTGGTATCATATGATATTAACCTATTGGTGCGGATGTTGTCATACAAATTCACAAATAAACTTTCGTCACGGATCTATGGTAAATCATCCTCATCATTTTCTGCCGGGTTACGCGGGGACCTCGAGAGACAACTTCAAACTTGTGTCACCTCCTCTAAAACATAGCTTGTCTCTGTTGAAACCTTTTTTTCTCAACTTCTTTAATAAAAATAATAGTTCTCTGATTGATATGAGTTTTATTTGAATTGAAATCACTGCAAACATCCCAGACACCAATGGGTCATAATACATATTTGTAACATCGCAAAATTGTTATAAGATAGTGGACATCATACATGAGGTAATCTTCAAATTAGCTTACACAATCTATCACAAGATAAAAAAATGTTTTTTATTGTGGGTGACATAAATATCAACCTCATTGCTAATATTAATTTCACAAAGCAATATTTGAATATGCTCCAGTCCCATGCCACAATTCCATTAATAGCACACCCAACCAGAGTAACTAGCAGTTCTGCAACCTTACTCGATCATATATACACTAATATATATGATAAGACTATGAAGCCAATTGTGTTAGTTGATAATTTGACTGATCACTATCCCATATTCTGCCACACTGAATTAGAACATATACCTCCCAAGCGTGTCCAAGAGATGAGGCGAACAGTTCAATCCTGACAATTTTTTGAACGAAGCTCAAACCGTACTTGATAATGAAATCTCTTCTCCACCAGTTGGAGCTGATAATTTTAACACATTATTTGCTGCATTCATCAACAAACTCGTATATTCAATTGACAAACATGCCCCATTAAAAAAAATTAAGTCGAAAAGAACGCCGGTTGATGCAAAAAAACGTGGATCACCTCTGGGATTTCACGACCTGCTAAAATTCGGGACAAAATGCACAAATTTTTATTCATAAATGGCACTGATGTTGAAAAGCGGCAGTATAAAAAATACTCCAATACCCTGTCTCATATTAAAAATAGAGCCAAACATGATTATTATGCTGAATGTTTTGACAAACATAAGAATGATTCTAAAAAGACCTGGAATACCATAAACTCTATTATCAATCAAAAAAGTAAGAAATCCTATCCTAACTCGTTATATGATTAGAATCAAAATGAATCCATTCAAGATCCAAATGGCACGTGTAACATTTTTATTACATATTTTTCCCAAATTGGTCTTTCTCTTGCCTCCTCATTCTCCAATAATAACAAACATGAGTTTTTTAGGTATTTGAATTCCCCTAATAGATCATCTAAGTTCTTGAAGATCACCACCCCTTCTAAGATTGGAGCTGTTATAAGTTCTCTTCAAACTGAAAAAGCTGAGGGGCATGACCATATCTCCATATACTTACTCAAAATGTTAAAACCTATAGTTAGTCCAATTTTATGTAGATATTTCAATACCTCTATGACTAGAGGAATATTTCCATCCCATCTAAAGGTTGCCAGAGTAGTACCTGTGTAACAAGGATAATGTGTCAAATTATCGTTCCATCTCAATTTTATCCTGCATTTCGATTCTTTTTGAAAAATTATTACTAAAACGCTTAAATTCTTTTCTGTATAAATATTCAATACTAAATAATGATCAATTCGGCTTTCGTAATGGCCACTGCACATCTCATGCAATACTTGACATTGTTAGTAAATATTATAATATTATAGATGAAGGTTTAGTAGGTTGCAGTATATTTTTAGATTTAAAAAAGCATTTGACACGGTAGATCATAACATTTCAATTAGTAAATTGAACCATTATGGTGTTCGTGGTGTTGTAAACAAGTTGTTACTTATCGATCTTAAGATCGTTAAGTATGTTGATAGGTATTTGTCTGTCTGTTTGTCTGTTAGATGAACGCGATATCTCAAGGAGGCAAGGTGGAATCTGCTCCAAATTTTGCATGTGCATTTATCACATCTCGGACCAGAAGCCTATTGATTTTGGATGAATTATGTCGTATATTTAGCGAGTTATTAATTAATTAGTGATGGGACACGCGGTGTCACTATAGAGTCATGATTCGAAACCGCAGTTTCGATCGATAAGTCTTCGGTCTCCGACCGATATTCTCGTTTGCTAGTTACTTAGAAGGTTGATATCAATTTGTTTGTTTCGCTAGTTCTGAATCTCGAAGAGAAAGGGTGTCAGTGGGGGTTCCTCAAGGCTCAGTATTAGGACCTACTTTTTTTCCAATCCACATTAAGGATATAATCAATGCCACCAGTGCTTTAATAAACCTTTTCGCGGATGACACTAGCGCTACATCCTCCGCAGCAAACCTGGAAAACTTGGAGCTAAAAGTTAATAGGGAACTAGTGGATATATCTAATTGGCTAACTTCAAATAAGCTGACAGTAAATCCTAGCAAGACACATGTCATGGTAATAAACTGTAGTAGAAATTCCAACATCATCCCAAAATTCATCTTAAATGACTCTATATTGACCACCTGTAACTCTGTGAAGTATCTCGGTGTAACTTTAGATAGCAAAATAAATTGGCAAGTACATATGGAATTACTAGCAGGCAGGTTATCCAGAGCAATTGGTGCGATAACCAAATTGAAAAAATTGATTCGTTAACATAATCAGCTTCACGCGTCTTGCAAAAACAATATATTTAATTGCAAAACATCGCTTCGCTGTAAAAACACATTGTGCTGCAACAAACACATTCTATGGTCGGATGGCTCTTGTCGGGGGATCGTTTCGTATTTTGAAACTTGGGGATCAGTTTAAATGGCAAAACGAAAGTTCATCGAAAATGACATTAAGTAGGCTATGGATTCACATCATTTCTTGAAAGCAGAGAAGAAAAAGGACAGTGTGTTTTATGCTCTAAAGTCTTTGACATCATTCATTGAGGCCATTAAAACTGAAACTTCATCTGGAAAAAGTTCATCCAGCTTACAAGGATAAAGATGTGAGTTTTTTTAAACTAAAGGAAGATGGTGTAAATTGTAAAGCGTTTGCGATTGGATTTAATGGGAGAATTTCAGCAAAATTCCCGAAGCATTGTGGAAGCGTCTCATGCAGCAGTGAGTTTTATAATCGCAAAGCATTGTAAACCGTACACAATTGGCGAAACTCTCATCAAACCATGTGCTTCAGAAATGGCTAGAATTGTACCTGATGACGAAAGTAAAATGAAATTGCAACAAATTCCTCCTTCAAACGATACTGTACAGCGGAGAATTTCTGATCTGTCGGACAATATATAAAAAAAAAAAAACAGGTAATTACAGAAATTAAAAATTCACAGTTTGGATTATTCTCAATTCAACTCGATAAAACTACCAATGTTGCCTCTTGCTCTCAGGTCTTGGTGTTTTGTAGATACATGTCAGAAAACAAAATTAAAGATAATATCCTCTTTTGCTTTGCATTAGAGGCCAATACGAGAGCTGTGGATGTGATGAAAAAGTTGGTCGCGTTTTTTGACCAAGAAGGGCTCGCCTGGGAAAATGTTTGTGGTATAAGCACGACGGTGCTCCTGCAATGTTGGGAGCTTAATTAAAGTGGCTTACAAAGATTAGTTCGTAATCGTTCTCCTGATGTCATCTCAATGCATTGTATGATACAAGCTCTTGCATCAAAAACTCTTCAAGATGTTCTGAACACAGTTATCAAGACGGTAAACTTTGTAAAGAATGGTGCACTGAATACACGCTTTTTCAAAAAACTATGCTCCGCGATGAATGCTGAACACTTGAATTTACGATACTATACATGAGTCCGTTGGCTGTCAAAGGGCAATGTTTTAGCCAGAGTGTTTGAACTACGGGAAGAATTGAAAGAATTTCTGAACAGACAGGGAGAATACAAATTAAAATCTTGCTTTGCAGATAGTAGTACCTTCATTTATAAACTAGCTTATCTAGTTAATATTTTTAACCAATTAAACCGCTTAAATCTCAAGCTACAAAAAGAGATACAACTGTACTTGACTTCGTGGACGCGGAAAAACTTGAAATTTGGAAACGAAAAATTGAGAGTGGAAATTTTGCAATGTATGAAGCTCTTTCATCTGTGATTGAAAGTACCTTGGACATGAATCTGTCGTCTGAAATATTGCAACCACTTGTCAGTCTCCGGGAAGAATTTTTGGCTTATTTCCCTGAAATATCTGATGTTGATTTGGAGCTGGTGAGAAAGCCGTTTACATTACCAGTGGAAAAAGTTGCTCATGGCGTACAAGATGAGCTCATTGACTTTAGAAACGACTCTGCTTGTAAAGATATGTTTGAGACTTATTCAATCTGTGAGTTTTGTGCGAGGGTGTGTTACTTATCCGCACATCAGTAAAGAATGCATCAAAGTGCTTTTGCCGTTCATTTGCACATATTTATGTGAAGTAGGGTTTTCCACATTGGTGCAAATCAAAACGAAGGCTCGGAATCGACTTGATGTGGAGAATGGTATGCTTTGTCCGCTCTCTTCAACGCCACCAAAAATTAATGTACCGTAATTTTGAACTGAATTTTAGGCAAAAATCAATGCTGCGCGTTATACACGAGGTCTGAGAAATGCGGTATTGAAAATGTGGTTTTAAACATCTGAAACGTGCGTGCGCTCGCGCATGCACATTCCAATGCAGGACGATTTCGTGCAAGCACACGCACATGCGACAGCTCAGCGTGCGTTTGACATTCGTGCAAGCGTTCGATTTCGTGCAAGCACACGCACATGCGACAGCTCAGCATGCGTTTGACATTCCCGCTGCGTTGAGAATATTTATTTGCCATTATCGTACTGTACTGTAGATACCCATTATCTATTATGGCAAGACAAAAACGTTCTGCATATAGGGCTGCATTCAAACTGGAGGTTGTTGATTATGCGGAAACTCAGTTTTTTAAAGACGGGCATTAGCAATAGTATGGATGGTACAGAAGACGACTTGTTGTGGGATTCAAAATCAGGGTCAGAAGAAGAGGTTGAAAGTGATGTTCCCGCCGATTGGGACACTGATTTAAACATAACCCAAACAGAAATCGAACAGTTGTTTGGTGAATCAGAGACTGAATCCGATTTTGAAGAGTTTTGAATTACTGTGTGCTTTTAATAAATTTTTGTTCATGCTGTGAGTTGTTACCTTATGTGATTACCAGTAGTTAGTACAGAAAAAATAAAAAAAAGAATTTTATACCAATTTTCATTCAAAATTTAAAGGTGCGCGTTGTTTTTAAGTTAGTAGTTTCTTCAAGCATAAAAAAATTGGTGGGCCACGGAACTTTCGTGCAACAAAAAATGGGCCACGAACGAAAGAAGGTTGAGAACCACTGAACTAGAGGATGTGTATAAATTCGAAGTGGCGAAACTCATGTTCCAGTTCAAATTTGGTATGCTACCCATTACTTTTGACAACTACTTCTCAAACTGTAGTGATGTGCATGGATACAATACTCGTTCGTCTGGCAGAGGTTCATATTTTGTTAAAAGGACTAACTCTACCCTGGCACAAATATCTATTGAAGTTACTGGTCCAAATATCTGGAATAAAATTCCTGATTCGATTAAAGAGTCATCTTATAGTAAAAATTGATGAAACATTTTATTGATAAGTACTAATGATGTGATTGTGTGAATTTAGTAATATTAATATTCATTCAGCACATAATGATGTTGTTGCATCTTTTCTCTGTGTATTCCAATATTACTAGCATATAGTATTTCCTGTTTGGTTTTATTTTCAATTCTGTATAGTTGTACCTGTTGCCAAACCAGCTGTTGAAGCTACTGTAGTTTGTAGATAAGATTATGACCAATGCATCTATATTCTCTTTATGGGAGTATTGCACATACATTAGTTAACAGCTCTGTTTTATTTGTGATCTCAAAATAATGAACACCACACCCCTTGATTCCATGAAAAACAACTGTGGCTGTTTCTATTTAAAATGAGTTGTTTCCGATAAGTGTGTATTTGCTGGTTTATTAATGATAATGAGACTAAATTCTTGTAAATTAAAAAGCTGTGGTTTCTCAGTTTCTCGCTGTCAATATTGAGCAGGCGAACTTGGACTCCTTTTATCTCAGCAATTTAAATCATACCAGGAATGAGCAATGAAATATTACCTTGCTAACAATTTACATAAGAATGGTCACAATTCATTAACTTGTGATGATCTATGGTGATTGACTGCAGGGCTGATTTCATTCCTCTTTGCTGTTTCCAAATTATGTTATTTCCAAAGTTATATATTGGTAACAGTTGTATATTTGCCATAATTTCTATTTACATATATAAATTTATATGTGCATTTGGGAATGCCTTGTTTTAAATATAAGTAATTTATTGCTTTATTTATAGTGTTGCTTGGCTATGCAAACTGTAGCCTGAATGCGACATCCGAGGATATCCAGCAAACCTGAAGTTGATTATACCAAATCCAAATGTAGTGCGTATAATTATTTCATTCACATTAACACTTAGATGCCCCGATAAAGAGTGTAGTGCATTTTTCTGATTTGACCCATTTCTTCGAAAAATATGTTCTCATTTTGGTATCGGTACACAATAAAAACACTTTGAACAGTACTGATGATAGCTAATTCCCTGACAAAACCAAAATAACAACACTAAAATAACTGCAATGGCAGTGTACCGAAACAATAATATCAGCCTACTGTCTAGCATAAAAACATCCAACAAATCCCCATCTCCAAGTCACAAAACCACAAACAAACATCCCTGATAACCCACCGGAGACCAGAGGCACTCCCACAGACACTCATGACCAGAATCCAACCGAAAACCAACCACACTGTACCGGTACCAACCACAACACACGCCAACAGCCACACCCAAAAGATAGACCAACAGCGTCACAACGCCCCCAGTGTCTTCAATACCAAATATTGAAACAATATCACATGACGTCATTTAACAGATAAAACAAGAGTCGTCACACGTAAATAACCTGTAAGAGTATTTCGACCGCCGCTCGATATTGGTAACAAGCCAACACACTATGACAAAGTTTCGACCATTGTGTTGGGGGTTTTCCCAAAAATCCTTGTCCAGATGGGCAGAATCGCTATGCAAGGATAAACACATAAATGAACTACTCAATAGGCTTGCACGTAATTTACAGATTTACGGAATTATTTCGAGTTACGGAAGGGAAGTTACGAATTACGTAAAGTCGTAATTATTGGTCGAGCGCTTTCGCGATTGAAACGAGCTCTCTTCAAAGCAGTCAATTCCGTCGATTGTAAAAAGTGAAAGTTTATAAAGTAGAAGAAGTTAGAGCTTCGGTATTTGCAGCCGTTTTTCTCACTTTTCTCTCTCTTGCCAATACGTCACCGTGATAATTAATGTCGCGCTTATCAAACAGCAATATGACGGCGGAAAAGAAATTGCGTAATGAACCAACGCAACTTCGTCTTTTCGGCATCGGTAAAGCGATTGAGACGGCAGAGAAACAACAATATGACGGGATTTCCCGCTATCCGGTAAAAATTAGCAATATGACGACGGAAGAGAAATTGCGTAATGAACCAACTCAACTTCGTCTTTTCGGCATCGGTAAAGCGATTGAGACGGCAGAGAAACAACAATATGACGGGATTTCCCTCGATCCGGTAAAAATCCTTTGCGGACCGTTGACGGTCCGCGGACCGGCGGTTGGGAACCACTGTTTTAGAATACTTAAAATATAATCCAGAATCCTATTCTATTATTATAGTTACCCGTATTTAAATAGTGGGATTTCTCCACCACAATGCATGTTTAAAATTTAAAAAAAAGCTAAATTGTAGCCTAAATGTTTAATGTATAACTATCTTTGTGCAGTATTTATTTGAAAATGTCCTGATCATTGGATTATATTTAACCAAGGCAACGAGATTTAAGAATTTCGACGATCGTTTTTTTTGTTTTCAACAGTTCAATATTCTCAATTTAACTACTATTAAATATCAAGTATGAGCCAGTGTGTTTATTCTGTGCGAGAACCATTTTCAATTATAAAACCTTGATGTTCTGTTACCGGTTTTATCGTTTTATATCAGTCCGGACTTGTCCTTGCCCAATATATTTTCCACAATGCCTCGCAATATTCCGGCCAAATATGATTAACTGTCTTTACCAAATGCGGCAACTTATTTTGATTCTGGAATACCACCGACACTCGACCAAATTTGTGTCAATCTTGGCCGATAGGATCGTCGACTTGAGTTGGAAAAATAAGTTAATTTTTTCGTGAGTGCAAAATAAATGTCACAATATGCATTTTTTTGCGATATGACTTTGTATTTTCGGAAAAGCCTTGTCATATAAGTACGTTATTTAAATTATGCGCAAATAATTAATTTTTGATCTAAATTTGTCGCAAATAATGTTACAACATTTAGGCCGCGAAATGATTTAATGTAAAATGAAGCATGGTAATCGGAATAACGTCAATAAGTCGGCATCAATAATTATTATAAAATGCTGACTAGGTAGTAAAGTTGAATAATGTTAAAAACGGTGCAATAACAAGTCTTCGTCGCGAGGCAAGCGCAAGTATAATCAAACGAGAGAATACGCTCGTCGTGCCATTGATAAATTGGAAACCCGACATTTTTTTTAATACGATTTAAAAAAAGTCAACTATCGTTTCATAAATATCCGTATACCAGTGTCGGTAATGATAAAATTGATCGCATAAAATTGGGACGGTTAAAATTTGGGACAAAAGATAAAAATCGAAATAAAATTAATTTGAATTCACTCTTCTCTTGTCTTAACATCTGTCGCCGGCGTGTAGTACTGCCAGGAATATGAAAACCCAAACTCGATGTCCCAATCGAAAATGAAGTGGATTCAATTGGTTGTTATGATAGGTTTAAATGTGTGAAAAAATATCGCAATTACGGGGTCATTACGTAATCGATTTGGCCGTAATTACGGAATTGATTTTTGTCAATTACGTGCAAGCCTACTACTCAATCGAATCTTTTTGATTTCTTTATCCTCTAACTGTCTAACACAGAAGTTCTCAACCCTTTTTCCGTCAATTACCCCCCGAGTCACGAAACAATCAACGCGAACCCCCGGTAATCAGACACCGACCAACGTGGTGATATACTGACTAACAATTTGTTGCAACACCGATTTATTGATCATATATACCTAAATTAAATCGTTTTGTTGATATTATTGTTCTTGTCGTCTGCCTAACTAATAAATTCTTAAAATCTCTCCCAAGTTTCAATAAGCATAATCACTTCTCCAATGCTCGCAGCACGCTGTCTTTAGAGATTTCACAGTTTGTACGCAAAGCCTTGAATTTCACAATGTTGCGTCACAATCACAACAACGCAAGATCAGGTAAAATATACGTTTCAATTGGCGTCTAGTTTCAATGGGCACGCCTTTTCCCATGGTAATAATAAAAAATATTAAAAAACAGTTACATACAAAAACTCGACTGTCATCCAAGTACCCATGGAAATCTTCTCGTGCCCCCTGGGGGTTTCGAACCCCTGGTCTAACAGAACCCAGTCTCTAATCGGTACATATATACAATGCTTATTACCATTCTGCAACTTAAACACTTTCTAGCACAGTGGTTCTCAAACGGGAGCCGGTGGCCCCCCAAGGAGGCCACGACACAAGGCTAAGATTTGATCATAAAGCGACTTCGTTTGCATACTTTCCCTTTAAAATAAAATTCTCCCTTCAGGCCTTTGCCGCAGTTTCACTGCCTAAATAGGTTATTTACGATCGCAGGGTGTATTCACTTTCTTGTGCGTGAATTGTTTGATCATAATGGAATTTGGAATCTACCGTCTAACTGGCAGTTTCACTAAACTGGGAGATACTTCGCTACTGCATTATAGACAAAAAACATTTGTTAATACCTAATACCCAAAATACGAAAATGTAACGACAGTTACGTTGGCTTTGGTTTTACCAAAGTAAATCAAGATGACAGGGAATGGGCTCAATGCTTGCATTGCTTGTATGTAATAAGCAATGAATCATTACGTCCATCCAAACTCCAAAACCACCGTGACAAAAATCATACCACGGTGAAAGGTGTTGACATCGGTTTCCTGACTACCAAGCCAGTTGGATTGACAAGAATGAAACATTGGCCAAGTTCGGGTTTCAGTCGGAGGAAGAGCCCGCTCTTGAATGCAGCTATGAAGTGGCATATCAGATTCTTACCCACCACTTAGCACGAAAGCTTCTTCACTGCTAGTTCAATTTGCCGCAACTTATGCATGCGAATCTGGTTCTTCTGATCTTGTTACCATCAAAACAAAATCTAGAAACCGTCTTGATGTTGACAGTGACATTTGTCTGGCTATATTAAAGCCGGTTTCTAATATGATAAACTCCGTCAGACAGTCACAAGCGCAAGATTCCCATTGTTTGTATAATAAAAAGCGTTTACTTTCTTTCTTTGGGGGCACGTGGGAAAAGGGGCGTCGGAAGAGGGCCACGAGTCATAAAAGGTTGAGAACCACTGTTCTAGCATGACACAAAAATAATGAAAGGCAATCTGGCCGAAGTAGCTTCTCTGCTGTTCAAGATTATTTGAGCAAAAAATTTTCAAGTTGTTTGGCATAAATACATAAATATCAGTGGCGGCGCGTCAATAGGTTGCCCCGGTTGCTCATTGTATATCGTATTCTCTCTTTTATCTTCCACTCGCCGCGTTTGTCTCGTTTGTTTTCTGTTTCTTTTACTAAATCATCGGGGCCGATCGGGGCTAGCCCCGAAATTATGACGACACAATGCCGACGTTTCTTACAACAACGTGTTGACATATTCACGCATTCCTTCTCGTTCGTTGGTTGCTTGAAGAGTTGATAGTTTCCTCGCCTTCGTTTTTGTCGCTTGTTTCGCTATTTGAATCAGTTGGAGACCTTTAGTCCATTTGCTTTCGATTTTCCACATTCCTTTTGAGCTCCTCACTTCTTTCCGGCTTCGCATTTTTTAGCCTCAGACCTCATAATGAATAAGGTTGATGCACTACTTCGCACTCCGTTTTGGCAGCTGCCGCTGGAACAAAAATTAGAGGTACAACGTCTTGGGCCTTATCAACCAAAAAATTGTTCACTGGAACAATCCCATGACGGAGGAAAGCGTCGGCGTACATTCTGCGCAGAAACTTGGTATAAAAAACACGAATGGTTGTGTTACAGCGAGGACAAAAATGCACTTTTTTGTTTTTATTGCCTACTTTTTGCTACCGCCCGTGACTCACGTTGGTGTAAATTTGGTTTTAAAGATCTTAAACATCTTTCCGAGCGTGCCAGGGATCATCAATCTTCTATGGAGCATCTGGACAATGCAGTAAAATACCGAACATTCGGAAATGTTAATATTGCAGCACAGTTGGATGAAGGACGCGCGGTTTCTATTCGTCGGCACAACCAAAACGTCGAGAAAAACCGCCATGTTCTCGGTCGATTGATAGATGTTTTGAAGTTCATTGGTTGTCACGAGCTGTCCCTCCGTGGGCCCGATGAACGGGCTGGCTCTTCTAATAGAGGGGTATTTTTGGATATGGTGGAATACACCGCATCCCTAGATACAGTATTGAGACTGAGAGATCATCTTGATGCCGCAACTGTTTCGAAAGGGACATCTAAGGATATCCAAAATGATTTGCTCAACTCAATGTATAAAATTTATTTACAACATTTGGCTCTGGAAATTGAGAATTGCCAGTTCCTTTCGATTCAGTCTGACGAGACAACTGACATCACGTGCGTTTCCCAACTGGCTGTGATTTTTCGGTTTGTGAAAGATGGTAAACCTACCGAGAGATTTCACAGCTTTGTACCAATCGTTGATCGCACGGCTTGCGGGATATCGGCTGTACTGAAAGAAGTGTTACAGCCTTACAACGCGAAGTCAAAATTGATAGCTCAAACTTATGACGGCGCGGCAGTCATGAGTGGGTCGAAACATGGTGTTCAAGTTTATATAAAAGAAGATTTTCCTCATGCGCATTTTTTACATTGTTATGCACACCAATTTAACCTCGTTATTAAAAATATGTGTCTTGATACCCCTCTCGTCCGTATATTTTTTGCAAATGTTTCGGGGTTTTCTTCATTTTTTTCCGTTTCGCCGAAGCGCTCTAACCTCCTTCGCCAGATATGTAGCCGCCGTCTCCCAGCTTGTGCACCAACACGTTGGAACTTCCAATCACGCGTGGTGCAGGGCGTGTCCGAAATTAGGTCTGAGCTCCTTGAGTGTTTCAATGGCATTCAGAGCTCTCCGGTTTGGGACGAACGCTCTGTGAGGGAGGCGGCAGGTCTAAAGCGTCTGCTAGAAGATGGTGAGTTTTCATTTTTTCTCGCTTTTTTCTCAACAATATTCTATCACGTGGATGTATTATACGGCGCATTGCAGTCAAGGCTAATGGATGGAGCGTCTGTGCAGTCGTGCATTTCAGACTTCTGCGATGCTGTATCTCGTATCCGGGAAACAATAAAATACGACGACACATGGAGTGCTTCTTTACGCCGCGGGCAAACAACGCAGCGTTTGATTTTGTCTGCAAAGGAATGCTGTGACATTCTGGTGAATCAAATAGGCGATCGTCTGCGCACTGAACACCTTGCCGCGTTCTCTTTGATGAACCCCAAAATTTTTTCAAAATTTGCACGTCAATTTCCCATCCATTTGTTGGCTACTGTCTCCAAATTTTACCCCATGATAAACGTGGGTAAATTGGAAAATGAATTGCGATGTATATACACTAATCAAACTTTTTTGAACATCACATCGACTTGCGCGCTCTATGGGTTCCTCATAGATAACACTCTAGTAACTACCTTTGCGGCGTCTGCAAAATTTCTGGACATCATTTTGACGACGCCTATTTCTTCCGCCGACGCAGAGCGAACATTCAGCACGCTGAAGCGTATTAAAACGTATCTCAGAAACACAATGAAGCAAGATAGATTAAATTCCTTGGCTGTTTTATCCATTCACAGAGACGTTATTTCTGGGATGCATGACTTTAATCAGCGCGTTATTGAGCATTTTGCTTCCAAGAAACCGCGGCGTGTTGCATATATGTTCAAGCAGTAGAAGTCTAGCAGCATATATATCTATGAGTGAGCGACGCATGTCCTTATCTTTGCATTAACTTTCCTTTCCCCATAGTAACGTTTTAAACCTAAGTTTAGGTTTTGTCTGCTTTCCCGAAGTTTCTGTTAATATGTCATTGTATTTATCTGGGTAAATATTGCCTTTCATTTTGAAAGAGGTTTCAAAATAAACTATGTCTATATTTATTAATCCCTTGACTTGGACCGGTTTTAAAGACACTTTCTTATCGTTAAAAATTGTCGCTTTTGCCGATTGGTTGTTACCGATGGAATGGTTTTTATACTCATAAAATGATGGGAGAACTTACAGCGCTCATCCTGTCCCCGTAGATGGGGGTGACTTGGTCCCGCAGTAGCTTGCCCCGGTTGTCAAAATGACCACGCGCCGCCACTGATAAATTTACTTACGATTCTTTGTGCAGCATTCCTTTATTTGACACGTTAGTGGACATAACGATCGTTTTGTTATTATGTTGTTCTTGTTCTTTGACACAGAATAGGACACTTAGTAGAAATATTGAAAAACCGCTTTTCGATTTTCTCGTTTACTTCGTGAGTCGTGACATTGGCAAGATGCAAAAAGTGACGTAACAATGCTCCCTTTTCGCATCCGCTCATACACCTTTCTCACTCAGACAGATTTTCAAGCGTGGTCGTAAACATTACCTCGTTTTCTCGTTTTTAACTCTATTTGTTAGTTTTCTGATGTGTTTCGAAAACTTAAATATAAACCAGATAATCCAATGATCGCTCGGTCTTCCCACGAGTTTTAATTTAATTGCAGTAATAAAAAATTAGTGTAGAAATAACTGTGATAGACTAGGCTAAAATTCTTTACCGATATTTTTAAAAAACAGATTGTTGTGTGCGATGAATCATAATGATGGTTTGAAACACATACCCCGTTTTACAGGCGCCAACTCGCAAAAGCACTCTTAAAATAGCCCCGAAAATTTTGCAATGGTGATGTATGAGAAGAATTTCCCAGGGGTCAAAGGTCGGGGAAAGGTCCATTACTGAACCAATTGCTTTGAAATTTTTAGTGGTAAAGGATGAAATTTTTCTACAGAAGGGTATTTCTTTTAAATATTTCTGTTAGCTCTGTGAGATCTGTTTTTGTTTGACATGACGTCACCGAACGTTCTGTGGACGCATATGCGATCAGACGCATAGATCATTGCCACGGGACATATGAAATGGGAGGCAGACAACTCGACTACACACGGACAACTCACCGGAGACAACTCGACTACAGATAGGCCTGGTGAGTGGTGAGTTGTCCGTGTAGGCGAGTTGTCCATCAGCCTGAACGGGGTATGTTAGTCGTTGGGTATGACAGTCACTGTACCGAAATTTGTACCCCGATTCAGTTGGTGTTAAGTTGACTCATGTTGTTTAGTAACGTTTTTATGTGAAATGTTTGACTGTGGTACCTGATCTCGTAATTCGATACATAATTGACTCATATCACGAGATATTTCAATTGATGTTTCAATATAAACAAAAAGAATGGATCATAGTCAAAGGACCTTAAATATATATATAACAGTCCCTGTACCGCTACAGTACCTCGATACAGGTACTGGTAAGTCACCGCATATGATTTTTGGGAAATTGTCTGCGTGTCCATATATTTGAGCATTGCCCTCTTGTCTTGTCTCGTATGAAAGTAAGAAGTTTGAAGTGTAATTCGAAGTTTTTTTTCATATATCAGTATGATAACAATATATATATCCGTACCCATTCCGATAACATTCGCAATCTGGTACAGTTGATAACTACATGCAGCACAAAATCGTTTTAAGATAAATGAATGAAGACGAAAAAAGCGCGAGCGAACTAGGCTATATTCTTATTAAATAGTCTCGATGCAGCATAAGAAAGTAAAGACGCCACGCTTTGACAACCTCCCATAAGTCTGCAAGTACCACGGCCTCTCGTCCGGTTACCATTCCAAGTCGGGTATCGTACCGTACCCGGTATGGGATTAGTTAGCCTATATTGTTTGTTTTCGGAAGCATGGATTTGGTGGTGGAGGAAGCCGTAACCCAAAGTGACTAGTCACTTTGCCGTAACCGACCATCGGTTACGTGAACCACCCAACGACGACGAGGAGTCCAGCAATCGGGTCTAGTATAGTTTAGTACCTACCACAAGTACTTCCAGTGGGCGTAGCATAACGATTTTTGGGGTCTCATGTAGTTTCGTACCTAACATACTTCTAGTGGGCGTAGCATAACAATTTTTTCACGTGTCAATCCTAACCCCCACCTGACCACACCATCCAAAAATTACGTCACTACGACGTCAGAGTGACGTAATAGAGCCCTTCAAACTATGCGAACTGTCATCCAAGACGCGCAGACGAGAACCCGAAATCGAACAGCCATTTCTCTCGTTTTCTCGTCGCAACGATCCCGATAGGAGAGAGATCGCTGACGTTAGTCAGTTCTTTATCGTCGGCGCCGATGCCATTTCGGGCGATCGTACGAGAATTTGGCAAGCTCTATGACGTGATTGTGACGTCGTAGTGACGTAATTTTTGGATGGCGTAGTCAGGTGAGGGTCAGGATTGGCATGTCAAAAAATTGTTATGCTACGCCTACTAGAAGTACGTTAGGTACGAAACTACACGAGACCCGATTTTTGCATATGTTATTCCTAACCCTCACCTGACTATGCCATCCAAAAATTACGTCACTACGAAGTCACCATCACGTCATAGGGATTGCTAAAATATAATTACGATCGCCCGAAATGGCATCTGCGCCGCTGATAAGAACTTGCTAAAGCCGGCGATCTTTCTCCTATCGTGATCGCTGCGACGAGAAAACGAGAGAAATGGCTGTTCGATTTCGGGTTATCGTCTGCACGTTTTGGACGACCATCCGCATACTTCGGTGGGCCTTATTACGCCACTGTGACGTCGGAATGACGTAATTTTTCGGTGACGTAGTCAGGTGGGGGTTAGGATTGACATATGCAAAAATTGTTGAGCCAGGCCAACTAGAAGTGGATGTGGTACTAAACTATACCAGACCCCAGCAATCCTCTCGCACATAACCATCCCTGCATGGGATTCGAACCTGCGAACCCACGCAGAGTAATTAGAGGTGCAGTGGCTAGCGTATTCCTAACGCTTAGCCCGTTGAGCGAGGAGGGTTGGTAGCATAAAAGTCATATTGGGGATGGCAAAATAGGGATGGCGAAATACGGTCGAAAGGTGGCAGATTAGGGATGGCGAAATAGGGACGAAAAGCCAAATTGGGGATGGCAAAATGCGGTCGAAGCGTGGCAGATTAGGGATGGCGAAATACGGTCGAATGGTGGCAGATTAGGGATGGCAAAATGCGGTCGAAGCGTGGTGGCAGATTAGGGATGGCAAAATGCGGTCGATGGCTGTCACTTTTTGCCAAATCGACTGTCCTAATGCGCTGTTTAGTATACAGATAACAATAAACAATTGCCTCAAAATTACAAAGAAATATGGCCAAAGTGTTTAGATTTGGGGCTGATGAAATGAATTAGTACCTGTCAAATTCGGGCTGGGAAAACACAGTCGATGAGTGTCAAAATGGGATGGCGAAATGGGGTCGAAGCGTGGCAGATTACGGATGGCGAAATGCGGTCGAAGCGTGGCAGATTAGGGATGGCAAAATGCGGTCGAAGCGTGGTGGCAGATTAGGGATGGCAAAATGCGGTCGAAGCGTGGTGGCAGATTAGGGATGGCGAAATACGGTCGAATCGTGGCAGATTAGGGATGGCAAAATGCGGTCGAAGCGTGGTGGCAGATTAGGGATGCCGAAATACGGTCGAAGCGTGGCAGGTTAGGGATGGCAAAATACGGTCGAAGCGTGGCAGATTAGGGATGGCGAAATGCGGACGAAGCGTGTCAAATTGGGGGTGGCGAAATAGGGTCGATTCCTGTCAGGTTAGAGATGATGAAATATGGTCGATGCGTGTCAGATTAAGGAGGGCGAAATAGGGCAGTGGGTTGACGGGTGTCATGTTAAGGATGGCGAAATGCGTGTCAGATTTGGAAACGAACATTGTCAAATTTAAGGAACTAATCTGATCAGTGTTTCACATTTTAAAATTCATTTAAAAGGTATTGTCCGATTTTACATCGTGTCTTTATTTCAAAATTATTGTTTTTTTTTTATATATTATTACATTTTTCTCATCAAGTCTTGAACATTTTTTTTATATTTTTCTGATTAATAATTTTAATACAATCTTTTAATGTTTGATATATTATTACGTTTCTCTTATCAAGTTTTGGGTACTCCTGAAGTATGCGCACCAAGATGTCGCACAACCTGAACCCTAACCTGGTACACAACCTGAGTTCAGGTTGTGCGCCAGCTTGTTGCGCATATTTCAAGAGGTCTGCATTGGCTGGCATAGCATTGTGGATCGTGCCATCATTTATGAGGTCATATGTTTTATCTCATTCGTCATGGAAATTTCAATTTTTCCCTGGTATTATTGTCCCTACAATTTTTTACGCCACCCCGAAGCCTGCGATATTTCTATTTTAAATACTGTTATTAAACAATTCTTTTCAATTACAAATATTTTAAATTGCTCAAGTATATATGTAGAAGAATCCTGTTTTGCTTTAAAATATTTTGGCATAATTCACGATCACACTGCATGAAGAGGTCATTCTCCGTGTTTCGTTAATTTCAATTCTCAAAATTTCTTTCGAAGTTAATTGGTTTTATAATTTGAATATAACCTTTTGATGTAAAGATGTGTTCGATATATTATGCTATAAAATGATTTTTATGATATTGGGTGAATTCCTATCTAGAGGAGAGTCTTTGAATAGGAATATACGTTGTAGTATTACTCACTTTTGTATAATATTATTCATGAAAACGCGACAAACTATTTGAACTGCGTAAAAATGAAAATGCGACTTTTGTATAACACTGGCAAAGAATCTACAAAAGGCAAGGTAATTAAACATAGGGATTTTGGTATAAACAGTTCAAAAACCAACTAATAGAAGATTTCAACACAAAATGTTGGAAACCACCAAATTCATCCATTTTATCGTTTTTCAGAAAGAAAATGTCGAAGAATAGTTTGACTTTTTAGGAATCTTCTTGCATGCTTTACTTCTTGAGGAACATAATTACCATTACTTGGTACAGAATCCAACCCATGTCTTACTGGATAGCGAAGGAGCAACTTATAAATTAATGTGTTACGTGTAACGCAAGTCTTGTTCTCTGTTGCAATTGAATTCCAAGGAAAGACGCATTTGCGACGAATTTTTCGTGCTGTTTGGAATATGGTGGGTTAGACCTTGGTGCTATATATATCCGCATTGTTTAATATTTAATGGTGCTTATAACTGGCGTAGTTTCGTGCACCGTTATTTCGCGTTCAAATGCGTTTGATGAGGGATTAATTTTGAGCTAGTAATACGTTCAATATTCATATCTAATGATTGTAATATTTGTTTTGGTGAGTATAAGATACAAAAAGCCTTTCTAGATTTTCAATTGAAATCAAATGAAATTATACTTTCAAAAACTTATAGGCGAAATGTTTTGAAAACATTCTGCGCTAAGCAGGGTCTCTATTATTGTACGGACATTTAGCGAAATAAAGCCAGTGAAATACTTCCCTGAATATTCGACATTTACACTGGAGTCAAATTACTACTAATCTGCAACTGAAAATTTTCAACCTAATTGTTTTTGAACTTTACAAAACAATCTCAAACATTTGATGGTCAGAAAACGCTAATGTTTCATGTAGTAGTCAGGGAACACGCAATTTGATGGGTTAGTCTAGCAGGAATGGCGAACCTTTTTAAAGAATTGGGTCGAAAATTATTGTTGTATTGTAGAAAAGAAGACTGTGGTTCGTAGACAGGGTTGTCCAAAACGAATCAAATATTCGAATACATTTTCGGCTGATTTTTGAATAATAATAGTCTCTTTTCATCGTAAACACGGTTTTTCGTTTTTGCGGGAATCTTCAAACGATTTTACACATTCATTTCCATTACGTCAAGAAATTGAAGATTATTCAATGTCGTAATTGTTATGATACCCAATAAATTGTCGCAAGTCGGAAAACAAGTCGATTTATTAGAGAAAATAATCAATACTTTTTCCCGCTTTATGGCAAATAATTTTGATAATGATATTTGAAAGTTTCGACTTTTTACTGGGATGATTTTCTGTTGTGCAAATTATTCATATCCATGACCGATACCAGCATATAAAATTATTATGCGTTATTAATTTAGTTTTGTTTAACGTAACTTATGGTTGCGACGACAATTTGTGAGCATAAAATGTGTAGTGAACTGCCCGATATTATTCATTTTTGATTCCTATTTTTGGATTTACTGAATAATAAAAGTATTATTACTCTGAAATCTACTGGAATTTGTGGACTTAAAATGTGTGGCAAGGTGCCCGAATATAGTTAATTTCTGATTCGTATTCACAAAATAATATTACTCAAAAATACACTACACGGACTTAAAATGTGTGGTAAAGTGCCCGAATATAATTAATTTTTTATTCGTATTTACAAAGTAATAAAAACATTATTACTCCAAAATACAACGGCAATTTGTGGGCTTAAAATGTGTGGTAAAGTGCCCGAATAAAATGAATTGCTGATTCGTATTTTCGTATTCACAAAATAATAAAAGTATTATTACTCCAAAATACAACGGCAATTTGTGGGCTTAAAATGTGTGGTAAAGTGCCCGAATATAATTAATTGCTGATTCGTATTTTCGTATTCACAAAATAATAAAAGTATTATTACTCCAAAATACAACGGCAATTTGTGGGCTTAAAATGTGTGGTAAAGTGCCCGAATATAATTAATTGCTGATTCGTATTTTCGTATTCACAAAATAATAAAAGTATTATTACTCCAAAATACAACGGCAATTTGTGGGCTTAAAATGTGTGGTAAAGCGCCTGAATATAATTAATTTTTGATTCGTATTTTCAGACTCTTGGAAGAATTGTCCCAAGTCGGAAAAATAATTTATACTTTATCCCGCTTTTTGGCAAATAATTTGAATAATGGTTGGTATTTCAAAGTATGAACTTTTTACCAGGATGATTTTGTGTTGCGCCAAATATTCAAATCCATGACCGATACCACTATTTCAAATGCCTTGCCATATTAATTTAAATCTGTTAACGTAACTAACTCATGATTACGTCGACTTATAAAAGAATAAAAGCGTTACTATCCTAAAATATATATCGCAGTAATCTGTGAATATGAAATGCTTGGTAATATAGCCAGTTATTCCATTGTTTATTGCATGCAAATTCCTTCGCATATTATAGATAGGGGTGGGCAAAATCGAATATTTTTTTCGAATCGAATAGTTCGAATATTTTTAACGAATACCGAATAGTCGAATAACGAATATTTTTTTATACACAACAGGAGGTCTACAACGTCGGTCGATACTCCCTTTGAAAATTAATAAAGACATTGAAAAATCGGCTACAAAGCGTTTTTTACTGGTTAATTTCGTCATAATCATGATTGTTTTTGTCACCGTGACCGTTTTTGCGGTGATATATAATCTATAATACCGCCCTTTCTGTTATTTGCAAGTATTAATTCTTTCGCGTCGGCGGACATCGACGTTTATATTTCGGGTTTACCCGTGCGTTCACGTCGGCAACAGCTGTTAAAACCATTAGGGATTGATGTAAAAACCCAAATTAATATTATTCTAATTTTTATCATTTGCGTTAGCTTTCATATTACTTATCAACGTTTGTAAATTTACCGTCACAATATTAAGCGAACGGTGATATTATTATCGATACCGGGATGCAGATATTTATTAAGACAATACCGTAATTAACTTTGCTATGCTTTTCTATGGTGTCTATGTTACTTTACAGATAAACCTCGCAGAGCTGCGATTGCGTCAATCCCGAATGTTGATTTAAAATAGTGACTAAATAATTCGGCAATAAAGGCATTTCTGCGTGGCCATATGACGAGATGTTATATAAACAGCGCTTCTTGAATAATAATTTGCATATGCGACCTAATGCTGAAAAAATTGCACTTTTGTACTTTTGTGCCTAATAGATGGTCAGGCGCTATTTATAACTAACTCTTCCAAGTTCCGACGTTTTCTTTCAACAAACCGCGCGGTCATTATAGCTAATATCGTTACCGAGTAATTCACAATTTTATTTACGAAATTTGCGAATTCACTTTTACTTCTCTTGACAACTTTGACAATGTCACGCCCTATTTATTAGTGCAAAAATGCTCAAAATATAGCGAATGTAATCATTTCCGACGATACAAAAATTCGGTAACGAGACAGTGCGCGTTGTTACATCGAAATTCACGATTGATTTTACGCCATACTCCTGTTCACGATTTCTACACTCCACCCGCCATGCATGCCCGAGTGAAATGTTTACACTTTCGAAACATTATTTGGTCAAGAATGAAAGGGATCACCAAAGAATTATTTGAAAGTACATTAAAAGAACTATGTCCTGCCATTTCTTTTCTGGTCATAGCTTGTTCGTGTTATACTATGTATATATGGTTTCACGCAAAAGTTAATTCAACTTTTAATTTTCGTTAAACAAATTCATGTTTGGTTCATTCATGAAACGGCTAATCACGTGCCGCCAATCATACGGAGTTTAAAATCTGAAATATTTATTTTAAATACCTCATCTGATTTAACGTTTCTAAATTTAGGGAACGGTGTCGGTACCTCTTTGTGCAACATAGGGAATTGAAATGAACGATCAAAACGCAAAGAAAACAAACAACACCACAACGCAAAAACGATTTTTCAAATTTGTCTGTTAGCGAGCGAGCTTGTAGGTGAATTCTCGCGCAATTCACGATCGGTTCACAGACGTTCCGTGTCCAAGCGAAGCAGATCACGTGGTACCCGATATTCGAATAGTAAAATGCCATTCGAATAATTCAATATTCGATTCGCTATTCGAATATTTCGCCCAGCCCTAATTACCTTAGTCCTTCAACTTCAAATGTATTCGAAACAGTGAACTATTCGGTATTGGCCACTCGTAGGTATTTAATTGATGAGAAACCCGCTGCCGCAATTTTTCCGTGAGACTCATAATCTTTGAAGTTGAAGGACTAAGGTAATATCTTGTACTCGATTTTATGTAATTTGTATAATACTAATTACCGAAATATGTTCCAACGCTACGGTAAATATTCCCGTGGTTTCAAAAGAGCTTTGAAACGGGATTTCACTGTATGAGAATTGCATTTTTAGATTGGCTTTCTGCCATGTTGAAGTCACTACCACTCTAATCACAACCCCCTAACGACTACGTGATTGAAGAGGCGTTAGAAACTCTTCATTTCATTTTCAGTTTTCCACGATAAAAACAGTGAATGAGGAGGCCTCTTTATTTCATTTTATTCAGTTTTCCACGATAAAAACAATCTCAAAACTTTCCAAGACTAGACTAACATTGAAAACATATTGAACGGTATATATGTAGGGATGAATTAAATGTCCCTGAACTAAATGACCAGAGAGTTTGACAAGCCCGTGAATCGATGCACTAAGAACGACCAGAGATCGTAGGTTTTATGGTATTTTCAAATTTGAGGTAATGGCATTGGTTACTTAAGATATGTAAATGGTGAAGGACTCAAAGTAAGGTACAAGGCATTAAAAAGTGGTATAATGGTCTAGTTGTTGTCACTAAGTAGGTTTAAGAAAATCATCATCATCAATCATTTCAAAATTGAGCAACATTAAAGTTGGCTCATGTAATATGATATGATTTTGAAAGCTTTATATTATAGAAACGAAAGCGCACTGACATGAGAGTGAGAGTATATTCCTTCAAATGGCCAGAATGAATCATGTATACAGCACCTAATGAAAGTGATGAATTGAATATTCCCGTTTTTGAAGAAATACCGTTCACAAGCAACAAGAAATATATGACATTGGAAGGCATAGAGAGTGAGGGATAAATGCTAATTGGAGTGCTTAGTATCAGCCATAGTGTCGGCATCAGCAGAGAAAGAACACCAATGTTAAATTATAAATTACAATAGTTTTTCATTCTGCTTTTAAGAAAATTACAAGCAGGACATTCATGAGAAAACATGCAAATGTTAGTGAACCATGCATGTTTATTCATACATGCGCGCAAGAAAGAAGTTGTAAACGGAAATAAAGGGTGACCGTACATTTGAACCCATGCGTATATCCACGGGTTCAATCTATATGCGGGTGCTAAAACCCATGGGTTAGGGTTAGTATGGGTTTAGCTATCCATGAAACAAAAAAAATTCCATAGGTGCAATAGCATACAGGTGCAATTGTCATGGGTTCAAATGTACGTGGGTTCAAATGTAATGGAACCGAAATAAAGAGATGACATTTGAGATAACATGAAGGACATAATTTGAGATGACATGATGCTATAAAGATATCGGGTATAAATGCAAAATGGGAAATCCTACATCATTTACAGTAAGGTTCAAAATGTGAACACAAAAATTGGGATATCCAACCAATAAAAAATTATTACATTTTGAGAAATTAATTTACAATATTTTATAATAATGAAAGCATATAACACCAGTATATCATATTGATTCGAAATGTTGTCACACAATTACATGTGTTTCCATGCATAGTTTGGCATATTAAAACATGAAATTAACCAAAGGACTTAGTAAATGCTAGGACATTATCTGGGGGAAGACATATTTTCACTGCAAGCTTTCAAGATTACACACTGAAAACTATTGCTACAGAAAGTAATCAGGAAGTTCATTATAGAATATATATAACAGCATATGCACCCACCCACATAAATAACAAGTTTATCTTATAACAAGAACAAAATAACACAGTATGGAGTAGTAGCAGAGAAATTGTAGCAGAGAAATTGTTATTTTAGGATTGCAGACAATGCATTAGTACAAAGTGGTTATGATTCATGAATGAAAATCAGATCTTATTGATTGACTTCAAAACAAACAAGGACTAGACAAAGTATATAATATCGTGTACACAAATGCTACAGTCCCCATAAATAGTGTTTAATAATTGGCAAAAAATACTGAAAGCAAATTAAAACATAATTCTGTATCTTGGAAAAATGTAATCTCAAACAAATACAATTTAGTATGTTGCACGTTATTAGAAGAAAAAAATAAATATTTGGAATTTGTGTACACAAGTTGAAGTCAGTGACATTAATTTGAACAGTAGCACAAATAGAGCTATTAGGTTATTAAACGACGCTTCCGTAGTATGTGCACTGAGATGGCGTACAACCTGATAACCCTAACCTAGTACACATACTATGTTCAGGCTGTGTGCCATCTTGGTGCACTTGCTGGGACGGGATGCACACACGGGAGCACCTATTAAACATATAAAGGTATTCAATCTCAGCGATTGTGTGATCTCAGTGATTTTAGGTAGGGTTAGGAACTGAATTTTATGAGAATGTCTTCAAGACACGAAAATGGAAATCACAAAAGTAAGTGAGATTGCATACTAGTAGCAAGTCGAAATGATAAAATATTTGTGGAAGTAAAGGATCAGACCAGGAGAATGCACTCTTTCAAATGTTTGTGTAAATAAAATGATAACTATAGGGCTGACTATGTGCTATTAGGTGAAATCTATGAAAAAGTTGATCTGTCATAAAAATGTTTAGATTAGCTGGATGGATAACCTTGGATGCAACAATTGGAATACAGTTTGCATAAAAAACAGTAGCAATAAATAAACTATAAAACAAGATTAACAATGAGAGTGATTTTTATGATTGATCCAAGTTACATTAACAAAAATAGGAAAATTATTTTAATAGAAGCAATTATGGCAAATAAATAACTAACATATTGATTAGCAAACATACACTAAAGTTTAATGTTTTATATGCCCTTTACAAATAACAAGTTTAGGTCTAATTTCTCATTTAACATTTGCCTTATAAGCTAAAATGCTGAATAAATATTAAATATTACTAGATTAGAATGGTTCCTTTATGAAATTTGAACATAATCATATTCAAAGAACTAGTGAAATACTACACGAAGCTATTGTGTTAGAAAGTATCTTCAATACATTTTTGTACCAGGGTAAAGTTACTATAACAAAATAGGAACCTCTATCAGCTGAACGATTATTATCTCTTTTTAATGAATTGTCCGAAGCAATGATCAGCAATGATAGTAATGATACCAAATCTGAACTGAAACGTAAGTTTCAGCACTTCAAATTCATAAACATTCTCAAGTTTCAGAATATTTGCAGATTGAACCAATACACAGTGGAGTATGTGAGCCGGTACTGAGATAGTTTTGGAGATAAAACTATATTAAGTCCTATGTCACAATTCATTTGTGGGCATGTAGTGGACATATGGATCGTTTTGTTATTATGTTGTTGTTCTTTGACACATATTGAAAAACCGCTTTTCTTGTTGATTACTGGACGAATTGCTTTGAAATTTTCAATGGTTTAAGATTGATTTGCCTGAAGGCTATTACTTTCATATATTTCCAATATTTCTGAGAGCTGCATGGAATTCATTTCTTTTGTGCTATGACCTCTACAAAAATTGCCACTATGTGGCGGTTCATCGTGCGAGCGAGTCACGAGGTCAGCGAACATTGTTGCTTCTAGTGTTTAGCGAACCGTCAAAGGTAAGCTGGACTACTGCTTCGCTCAGGCTGCGTGTCCATATATTTGAGCATCGCTCTCTTGTTGAAAGTGCAAACTATAAAGTTCTTGATCCCCTTTCTGGCACAAATAGACTCACTTCAGTCATTGCAGCAATATCCCTAAAGACTAGATAACCTTAATCTTCATATCTGAAATTATATCAATTATATCAAGTAGTCATTATAGACTTAATGTCATTTATGATAAAATTTTATAATGGAATTGGAAGTTCGGAGCTTTTACTACAGTTAATTAACATGATATGTGTCTCGCTCGGATTAACGATAGGATCCACATATCTAACTAACTTGAAGCTAACTTGAAGTTAGACAATTCAGCAATTAAATATACAGGTATCAAATAGTTAGAATGCATATTAACATTTTGCTTAGGTCTGCGGAGTTCACTCAAACAGTCAAATGTCTTTAGCAGTTTCACTTTTTAGTTTATCGCTTGCTCCACACAATGCTGCAATGTTACTGGTAGGCTACCAGTCCCAATTTGACATACCGTGTTCGTGCCTCCATCTTGCCACACAATAATTCTACCGCGAAGGCATACCGATGATACGGTAGTCTACCGTTACCATAGTAATTAAAAGTCCAAGTCTGGTAACTCTGGCATATGCAGATACATTCAGGCTACATGCTAAACTTAAGAACCTTAAAATGTTCGTACGGTACCGGTATACGGTACGGTAACACTGACACCATGCCCTTCACTTTCTCAAACGTCGCCATCCCTAATCTGCCACTACGCTTCGACCGCATTTTGCCATCCCTAATCTGCCACCACGCTTCGACCGCATTTTGCCATCCCTAATCTGCCACCATTCGACCGCATTTCGCCATCCCTAATCTGCCACGCTTCGACCGCATTTCGCCATCCCCAATATGACTTTTCGACCCTATTTTGCCATCCCTAATCTGCCACCTTTCGACCGTATTTTGCCATCCCTATTCTGCCATCCCCAATATGACTTTTATGCTACCACCACTATAGCGTTGAGCCACACCGCCGCGCCAATTGGTGTCAATGTAAAATTACCGGTAGGCGATAGCCTACCGTTCAGCCGTTTTAGTGTTTACTGTCTTTTTAACGTTAGTACCTACCGGTAAGTTAGATAACGTTTAGTAAGTTTATTTCGGTTTTTCGTTACAAAATCCAAAATCGGAAGCATACGGTACCGGTACCCCCCTTTATTTCAAAAATTATGATAGAAAAATAGTTTCATTTACTGTAACAATATCCAGGTATCAGTATCGTAGTCTACCGTATGTCAGTATGTGTAGAATTAGATCATACGATACCGTACCGGTACCGTGCAAACTCACTGTCTCATGACAGCACAGCAGCATGATTCGTGATTGGTAACGTGGGGTCTGCTTAAAACCAGGCACTATTTCAGGCACTTTGATATTTTTTATTTTTACCGTAACGTGGGTTCTGCCTAAAACCAGGCACTTGCGAATTCAGGCACTTTGATAATTTTTATTTTTACCGTACGTCATTGGTGTTTTTAATTTACTTGACAAAATAATTAGATGCTCAATTAGACAGGCACTTGATGAAAACCTATTTTACAATGTATCTGATTACTTTAAAGCAAATTAAATATACACACTTTGTATGATTGAATTCACAACATTTTGGTAAAATACAATACCTACCGTTTGTGACTGATGGCTGGATGGAGACGTGCCATATTTCGCAAGTGCCTGAAATCGTTTTTGTTCATTTCAATCATACAAAAAAGTGTATATTTTAGTTTTCTGCTTCAAAGTAAGTAAAACCATCGGGAAATATGTTTTTACAAAGTGCCTGAAATTTCACAAGTGCCTGGTTTTAGGATTTTGTGCTTGAGGTTACCAGATTTTATCATTCATATTCAATTTCACATAAATCCAGAAAGTACGATGGTTGACCATATGTCAAATGGTATTGCTCATTGCATTATTAAAAACGCTCAAATTGTTGTGGAACAATGAATTTGTGTTAGAAAGCAAAGAATAGTAAGTTCTGACGAAAATAATTTAAGAAAATAATTGCGAAAAAATATGGCAACTGTCACCGAAATCAGGCACTTGCGAAATATGACACGTCTCCATCAGTCACAAACGGGTATTTTACCCATATTTATGACACCATTATTGATTATGCTGTTAAATGCATAACCCGAAATACAATCACATGTATTATGGTGTGATAACAGCATAACAGTACGGCACACTGTATAGATCGGGTGACATTGTCTCGTTTCAGAGAAACCTATTTTACTGATGATCAGACACCCCTCTTTTGGGAGACGTCTGGACATTGATGTCCCTCAATATCGGTAATAATACAGTATAATGAAGTTGCGCAAAATACTACAAAAAAGCGCAATATAATAACGTCATCATTGAATTCCTTGTGAAAAAATATCCGATTCACCGAAGGAAAAAATTTTTTACTGTGGCATGCGAGAGTTTTTAGCAAAAAACGGCAAGTTTGGTCATGTGACAGCCGCGATTAATTCAGATTATTGTTGAGACAAGCATGGCGCGATATGAAGCATCTGGAGTGGTGGCAGACGCCCCTCGTTTGTGAGACACATGGAGTGTTTGTTTTATTGAGCCGAATGGAGGGAAATTCTTGGAATTTGGATAGTAATGGCTAATGGCAGGGATTCCTTATTGCAACTATCAAAAATGGAACCCAAATGGTATAGCCTAGATGGCATCTATCTAGATTTAACTGGATACTCTTTTTGCTATCACTGACACTGACTAATGAACTCGAAACCCATTTTTTTTTATTACTTGAGGGCAGTATTTGCAGGTTTTAAGACAAACATTTTTTGTATTTCAGTTATTAAGATATTGCACTGTGTTGTACTCAGATAATACTCTATAATTTACTGGTACTCCTATGATAAACAACTGACTGCAACAATAATGTCAAGAGGACATCCTAATTTATCTCTCTTTGTTAGGAATGTTGGTGAAAGTGTTCGGTAAGTTCAATATTATTGATAATTCGACAAAGGGCCTTCCGGAAGGCCCTTTCTGCCTTTTAATCAGATAGTTTTGGAACCTGATGTCATGTACCGGTAGTTTGATTTTAAATTTCTCATAGTTGAATGGTATCAATTAATCGTCAGTTACTTCATGAATACAGTCATGCTTAGAATTTCTATAAAATATTTGACTTTTTTTTCACCAACCAATTTATTTTTTTGAAAAAATTTGATAAAAATCAATTTTTAAAACCTTTATTTCTCAGATAAAACACCTTTGTGATCTAATTTTTTCCCTTATTTTCTGAATTTCTTGTATCATGTTATTGCAAAAAAAATTACGGTAAATATGCTAACGAAAGAAACCGTAAATACAATTTTTTTTGTAAATTACAAATTTGTCATCAAAAGGCACTTATTTTTTTCTTAAAAACTCAGAACACAAATACCTAATACCAAAAAAAAAAACTATGAAAAGTAATACTAACACAAACAACATGGTGGTTGGGAGACTTTCAAAATTTTCTGTACCGGTGATTTGAGAATGTGCCACTGTCAAATCGATAAATAATATAATTTTAAGCCAGGATATCTAGAGAGAAAGTTACATTTTTTGTTTTTGAGTAGAGGGAGGGGGTTCCCCAAATGAGAGCTGGGAATTGATTTTCAGTAAATGAAAGACAATCATTCATTGGAAGTCGGCGCCTACTTGGACAATAAAACTTTGAATTTGAAATGTTTCCTTGTCATGTAAAGAATGATTTGGTCGATATGTTGTCTTCATTAATGAAATATGACATATGAAAAGATGAGCATTTATCTCAGTGAATTCACAATCACTGTCTGTGCTGCATTCTAAGAAAGCACTTAGCACATCCCCTAACTTCCTTCTCTTCCTCATATCCTGAATCTCAACACTTGGTGGTTTTTAGGTGATACCTAAATGGCTGTTTCGTTCTTCTTCACTCAAACCAAAGCTACTCACTGCATTGTGCTCAACGATATCTGGATCGCTATAGTTAACAGGATTTCCAAATTCAAATCTTTCATGAGTTTCTACGTTCTCCTCATTTGGAACTCCAGGCGTTAAATCTTCATAGTCAATTTCATATACTTTATCATCATAGCAAAATTTCACTCTAGCTTTCTTTGAAAATTTAAAAGTATGAACTCAGACACCGCATTCACCACATTTTTTGACAACGAAACAACAAAAATTAATCTCATTTTTTGATCAATAAACTAGGTAACTTTCTAATTATTGGTGATATGAAGACAAGATTATGACTATGTTATTCGGTAATCCCCTGGCATGCAACTACAACTTTTATTGCTTTCATCACCATAAATAAGTCACATGTTCTTAAAAGGTTTTCCTTTTCTGAATGATGTAGCGGTTTATTGTTGCTATACAAATAGGTATTATCAACTGTTTTATAAATAGCTATTTTTATTTATCATATTTCAATACCTTCACTTCACTAAATTTTAGAAGGCGGTTTATAGTATATTCTTTCATTGAACAATTTTTAATTGACTGATTTGATGCCCTCAGGTATGACCTGTAAGTTGTGTAACAGAATTTTCAGACTTGGTTTCGCCAGCCAGTGCCGTAACTCACCATTTCTGAACATATTATTTTGCTCTCTTGGCATGTTCTGGGTTCTATCCACATATCAATTCTCACCTCAATGCTTTATTGATCGATACTCTGGAAGACTTGAACCAGTTGTAGTAAGTCATTACACAGAAACAATCCCAGTTATTCACACGAGTCCCTTTTCTATATTTTTATTGTTACTTTCGTGTGATTCCTTACTTACTTTATACAGCTGTAATCGTTATAAGTTTTAGTTTTTATATAAATTCGCATTTGGAAATGCTTTTATTAATAAAGGTAGAATACTTGCCATTAATTTGATATTTTTTTCAGACCAGAAGATCTCCGCCGCGAGTTTTCCAGATTTGGTCCAATAAGCGATGTTTATGTCCCTCTTGATTATTACACTCGGGAACCCCGTGGTTTTGCTTATATACAATATCCTTTTGAAATATTTTTATATTAGATTTTGACTTGATTTTTACTATTAAAGGTTTAAAGACCACTTCGTGGTAAAGAGAAAAGACAAAAAGACTTTGGATCTTTAAAAGACAAAGCAAAGTCAAAAGAAAGATAGTACAAAATTCATAGCTTTGCGCCTGAAAAGAGATTTAAAGTAAAAAGTTTAAAGTTGGGAAAAGATTAAAGGTTTAAAGTCGGATAAAGAATAAAAAGTTTCATGGACTAAATTTGAAAAGTTCTTTAAAGTAAAGTTTGGTGTTTTGGTGAGATATCATCATCGTTAGATATTGATTTGGTTTTTCGGTGATGTTGTCGTTTTTGCATGTCTGTCAAATTTAATTTGTTTCAATCAATTAGAATGAAATTTTTTGTTTCAAGAAAAGGTGGTTCGGGGATTTTCACAAAAAGGAAAGGGTAAAGATATAGCGAAGAGGAAATATATCTTTTTAATATTAGATAAGGGACTAAAAAATATCTGAAGAGTTGTGAGAATTTAAGCCTGGATAAATTAGCTCAAAATCTAAATAGTAGGGCTGTAGGTTCCCCAACTAAGATGCCCAATATTTAATATTAAATTTGTATTTTCTATAATTCTGGTCTTATAGAAAAATCGAAACATCTTTATAGACATCACGATTTTGAAGAATTAATTTGCTCATTGTAAAAATAATTCATGTGGTGCGTCATTCACCAAAAATAATTTTCTTAGATGATTATGATATGTTTGGATTCATTATTGCAGACAGGAATTATCAATCATCCCTATTTCCAATACCAATTCGAAAATATTTGGTTTGTTTTACATCATTTTTCAATTCTAAGCATTTTGAGAGTTTCTTTAAAACGAATATAAAATCAATAAAACAGAGGGGGTTTAAATCTTTGGAAAAACTTTTTGAGCATGCCCTTAACAGTATATTGCTTCCTTCACATTTGAGGATGTTCGAGATGCAGAAGATGCTCTGTATGGAATGGATCGCAAGTGGGTGGGTGGTCGAAGCATTGAGGTACAATTTGCTGCCGGGGACCGGAAAAGTTTGTATTATTTTTGTAAAATATTTATGAATATAAAAATTATCTTCATCTCACTCGGTGGTGTGCTCGAGTGTTAAAGCACTGAATTTTCATTTGAGTACCGCAGCGTTTTTGACATAAATTTTTTGTCATCTTCCGAATTGTTTGATTATCGAGTTGGTATCACTGTACTCTTAAATAGCCCCTACGATGGTATATGAGCAAATGAATTATCTAAGCCTCATATTGAGCAGCTGATCAAAGTTTGTTTGAATGTCAAAATGTCTGTTTTATGCAGTTGTGAAGCAGACAATTTTTATTTTATCGCTTAATACTTTTTTGTAAATATTGATCTGTGACGAGACTTATCATGCTTTCTGCTTTGTATGGTATTTAAATTCTTCCACCTTGTTTTTCAGCACCAGTGCAAATGAGAGGGAAAGGAAGGAGATCGCCACCAAGGCAAGTCGAACTAGAAATATTACATGATCTATCATGCCTCAGACTCCGCAAAACCCTTATGATCTCATTATTTTTTCTGAAGGCACAGTCGACGGCGTTCATACAGTCGCAGCCCAAGGAGAGGACGAAGAAGTCACAGCCGTTCAAGAAGTAGATCATATGAACGTCGTCGTTCACCACCACAGAGAAGAAATCATGGGCGTTCAAGATCACGCAGTCGTTCACACGAAAGACCACCGCGAAGAAGTGATTCATTTGAGCGCAATGATAGAAGAAATTCTCGTTCATCACCTGTTCGACGACGATCTCGAAGTAGATCAGAGGAGAGACGCAGGTGGCTTTATGTCTTCAATTTCAGGCCCATCCTAAACATTGATGAAAGATTAATATTCCTTTAATAAATCTTTAATATTGAATATTGCTATTTAGTTTATTGAGCACTATATTGAATTTCTCATAACATTCCTTTCATAACTCAATATTTTTGAGAAACTTTTTATTTTAACATGCACAATCCTTCAAATCCAAATAAACCTCAAATTTTTAATTCTTTTTTTTAGTAGATCACCTTCTATAACTCCTGAAAGAGGTGCAGAATCCCCGAAGAGAAGTGCATCTCCCAGAAGAGATCGTTCAAGGTACTCTATTTCCTTGATTTCAAGTTTATTTGCTGCTTTCAAAGTTAATTTTTGCTAAGCCTAGTATAATTTTTCTCAGTTTCCTCAGTCCTTACATCTCGAGGTTAAATTTTAAAATGGTGATGACATTAGGGCTGTCCAAAATCGAATAATTTTTGGATTCGAATCGAATCGAATATTTTCGCCGAATCGAACCGAATAATCGAATATTATTGCGCAATAGTAAATCTGTCTCTATTATACAATAAACGCCTGCCCTTCGGTGTTGTGGTAACGTATGTGCAGTTAAATCAAAGGAGATCACACGCTTGTATGAACTGGTCAAAAAAATTGGAGAACTCCAAAATTTGGGTCTCAAACTGTTGAGTGTTAAGAGTAAAAATTGCACTATTCAAAAATTGCAATCTCAATTTTGATGGATTCAGTTTTAGTAGGACATATAAAGCCTGTAGATGCTATTTTAATCCTATTCACTAGTCTTTATGTTATTTTGTGTAAATTTCAGCAAAATAATAACAGTCATCAATATAGATAAAACTGTTGCTCAAGTTCAAAATTGCATTCAAAAATTCCAAGCTAGTTTGATGACAATATTATTTGAGGACTATAATATTGTTAGTGTACAACAGCCATCAAAATGCAAGAGTGCAATTATTTGTCTTGGTATATAGATGGATAATACAGTAATGCCATCATGAGAAATTACAAATTCCATTTAAAGAAGGTATTGCCATCATAAGGATCCCAAAACACCTGTTTCAGCTTTGAGTTGCCTGTACCATGTTCCTATGATAACTAACTCAACAGCTTCAAATCGATTCTATTTATAGAACTATCGTTTTCTAAATTGTCTCCTTTTTCTCTCTCAAAAACGTCACGATCGACTATACCTTGTTATGATGACCACGCATGAAATGGCTAATCACGTGCCACCGGGCGGGCATTAGTAATGACATGTTTATCACAAAATGAAGGCGAGAGAAATATCGGGAAACCAATTAAGCAAGCCGGGAGCGAGAGTGGTCTGAGCTCGGAGCGCCGCCGCTTGCCCGATGAAAAACATCCCGTAAAGGTGGTTTCCGCTTTATGTACCGGTACCTAATTTTAGCGATTCGAAAATTAGCCGAAAAACGATTCGAATAATTTGCGATTCGATTCGATTTCGAATATTTGGTTCGCTTGGACAGCCCTAGATGACATAGTTCTATTTGCATATGTTAATATCTGCTATTTCACCTCTTGTATAATTTTGTTCCAGATCATACTCCGGTTCTATGAACGGATCAGACCGCAGTTGAGAATTGCAAGTTTGCAACACTACTGTTATTAACAAGTATTGTGTAAACTCTGGAAGATATCAATGTACATATACTGTATAAAACTGTACTGCAAGACTTTTCCAGTTCTTTTTATTTTCATTTTTGATTTTACTGCTGGAAGTAAACTTGGTGTTGTAACTCTCTTATGATTATAGGCGGAATCTAGCCAAATTTTAGCCATTGTTAGACATTGGAAGACATGTTAATTTTATGGTGAGTGATATACCTTTGCTGATATACTTTCGGTCTGGATCAGGCATGGGGGTATCTGCTTCTCACACCATTCTATGTTTGGTTAGAACAGTGTGTAGTGTTGACAAATCAAAGGTCCACACTGGTAGCAAAATGAAGTACATTCCCATCCACCAACTTTGATCAACAAAAACTCTTAACTGTGCAGATGAAAAGTAACTTTTATCTGTCACATCGTTATGACGTATCGATATGAGGTAAAGCTATAAGTATTATGAGGGAGCTCTGATGTTAAATCCTTAGCAACCACAAACATATTAGCGAAATCTCACTGCAAAATACACGGTTTCAAAAAATAGTGTCTCAACAATGCGGATTGCCTCTTTGTAAAGACGCTCACGACAGAGGCGTAGCATCTATGGCCACACAAAGCACTGAATTAATTGAGTGACAAAAAAAGAAATTCAAAGCTTTGCTTCGGGACCTAAAATTCTTCAAATGTGCATATTCGAGAATATTTATAGAAAATGAACGACAACAATATCAGTATCTGACTGATATTTATAGGATGAAATTAATTGACAGTTTCACAAAAATTCGAAAAAGTGAACCCAAAATTGAACAAGATTCGGCAGCCCAAAAATATTTTAGGAATGGATGAATAGTTCAAAGTTCTATCTAATCAAATAAAGAAATTGTGCAGAAACGTAATACGTTTTCCAGTGAAATACTTCTATTATGAGGAATTAACGCAGATTTCACGAGAATTTGAAAAAAGAACTTGAAAATTGACCCAACTGGGGCTCATAAATTATTTTAAAAATGAATGAATATTTCAAAGATTTAGCCTATCTTTTCAAATAAAGAAATTGTGCAAAAATTCTGGGGCTTGAAAAATTATTTTTAGTCGTGGGGGAAAAGTTAAAACATCTATCCAATCAAATAGAGAAATCGGGCAAAAACCTCGTCAGTTACCTAACGAAGTTATGTTTCAAAAATAATTTTGAGCACGGATGAATAGTTCAAACATCTTCCCAATCGAATAACAAAATTGTGTGAAAATTCCATCAGTTTCCTAACGAAATACTCTTATGTATAACGAATTAACGTAAATTTCTCAAAAAAAACGTCAAAATTTACCCAAAGTTCGACATTGATCCAATATAGTGGAGAAATTTGGCAAAAACTGAAATCAATATTTTAACGAATTACTTCTAATCTTACAAAAATCGAAAAAAAGTCGTAATTAACCCAAAGTTTGACCCGGTGAGGCCCGCCTTTGGGACTCAAAAAATAAGCACAACTGAATAATTCAAACATTTATCTAATAAATAAATTAGAAAAAACTCAGTATTCTAACGAAATACTTTCGATATAACGAATCAACGTAAACTTTGCTAGAATTGTCAACCTGACAATAACCACCAGCAGTACAGAATAGTCGATTGAAACACCTTGTGAGTTTTATTGCGTATCCGACAAGATATACAGAATACAAGGTATACACTCTTAGATCAATTCTTTCTCGTAACGATTATCTTTCCTGGTGCCTGAGGTGATATTTGCTGCTAACATAGGGATTGCATTTTGTTTCGTAATTTTAACTCAAATTGGCGAAAATGCTATCTATAGCCCCGCCTTTGGGGCTCGAATAATCCATTTTTGCCATGGATTAATAGTTCAAACATCTTTCCAATCCAATAAAGAAATTGTGCGAAAGCTTCATCAGTTTACTAGCAAAATACTTTTATTATAATGAATTTGGTTTTCTTCTTTCCGGTCTCAGAATAGTGGATGTCTTTCCAATCAGATGAGGAAATCGGGCAAAAACTTTTTTAAGTAAAAAGAGAAAACAAAAATTCAGTCGAAAAAGTGAAAAGAGCAAAATAGCGTGGAATACATTTTTTTCACTGGACAGCGAGGATCATATCTTGGCACATCAAGTCCGTTTCTGCTCATTGACTTGAACATGGGAATCCCTGCTTGAATCTCTCTCCCCCGTTGAAGAAAAATCAATAGATGGGGAGTGGGCGAACTATCAGGCCTCACGATACTCTTTCGAAATATGATAGTATTAGTCTTCTACTGACTTTCATTTATTGATTGGTCAAACAGATGCGGAGATAAACGATGCCTTCCCACACAACACATCAACAACTCAGCTACATGGACAACATCGATAATAATTTATTATTATTTACGCTAAATTGGCCCAAGACCTGTCTCATAGTCACTTTTGATTTGTGACCTCATAATCATTAATGCATCTGACGAAGTCGATAAGTGCTGCCTCGGAACTACAGCCTTTCGAGACATTTTGACAATTTCAAGTATCCACATCCGCCACCTTCATTTTGAGGAAAAATCTGTCCATTTCTTGAAGATTTTATATCCCAGCCACCAATTCTTGGTATGTATTCAGGTTTTTATTCATTTGTACAGTGGCGGCGCGTGGTCATTTTGACAACCGGGGCAAGCTACTGCGGGACCAAGTCACCCCCATCTACGGGGACAGGATGAGCGCTGCAAGTTCTCCCATCATTTTATGAGTATAAAAACCATTCCATCGGTAACAACCAATCGGCAAAAGCGACAATTTTTAACGATAAGAAAGTGTCTTTAAAACCGGTCCAAGTCAAGGGATTAATAAATATAGACAAATTAGACATAGTTTATTTTGAAACCTCTTTCAAAAGGAAAGGCAATACCCAGATAAATACAATGACATATTAACAGAAACTTCGGGAAAGCAGACAAAACCTAAAATAAGGTTTAAAACGTTACTATAAAGAAAGGAAAGCTAATGCAAAGATAAGGACATGCGTCGCTCACTCATAGATATATATGCTGCTAGACTTCTACTGCTTGAACATATATGCAACACGCCGCGGTTTCTTGGAAGCAAAATGCTCAATAACGCGCTGATTAAAGTCATGCATCCCAGAAATAACGTCTCTGTGAATGGATAAAACAGCCAAGGAATTTAATCTATCTTGCTTCATTGTGTTTCTGAGATACGTTTTAATACGCTTCAGCGTGCTGAATGTTCGCTCTGCGTCGGCGGAAGAAATAGGCGTCGTCAAAATGATGTCCAGAAATTTTGCAGACGCCGCAAAGGTAGTTACTAGAGTGTTATCTATGAGGAACCCATAGAGCGCGCAAGTTGATGTGATGTTCAAAAAAGTTTGATTGGTGTATATACATCGCAATTCATTTTCCAATTTACCCACGTTTATCATGGGGTAAAATTTGGAGACAGTAGCCAACAAATGGATGGGAAATTGACGTGCAAATTTTGAAAAATTTTTGGGGTTCATCAAAGAGAACGCGGCAAGGTGTTCAGTGCGCAGACGATCGCCTATTTGATTCACCAGAATGTCACAGCATTTCTTTGCAGACAAAATCAAACGCTGCGTTGTTTGCCCGCGGCGTAAAGAAGCACTCCATGTGTCGTCGTATTTTATTGTTTCCCGGATACGAGATACAGCATCGCAGAAGTCTGAAATACACGACTGCACAGACGCTCCATCCATTAGCCTTGACTGCAATGCGCCGTATAATACATCCACGTGATAGAATATTGTGGAGAAAAAATGAAAACTCACCATCTTCTAGCAGACGCTTTAGACCTGCCGCCTCCCTCACAGAGCGTTCGTCCCAAACCGGAGAGCTCTGAATGCCATTGAAACACTCAATGAGCTCAGACCTAATTTCGGACACGCCCTGCACCACCAATCACCACCCTGCGTGATTGGATGTTCCAACGTGTTGGTGCACAAGCTGGGAGACGGCGGCTACATAACTGGCGGTTAGAGCGCTTCGACGAAACGGAAAAAAATGAAGAAAACCCCGAAACATTTGCAAAAAATATACGAACGAGAGGGGTATCAAGACACATATATATTTTTAATAACGAGGTTAAATTGGTGTGCATAACAATGTAAAAAATGCGCATGAGGAAAATCTTCTTTTATATAAACTTGAACACCATGTTTCGACCCACTCATGACTGCCGCGCCGTCATAAGTTTGAGCTATCAATTTTGACTTCGCGTTGTAAGGCTGTAACACTTCTTTCAGTACAGCCGATATCCCGCAAGCCGTGCGATCAATGATTGGTACAAAGCTGTGAAATCTCTCGGTAGGTTTACCATCTTTCACAAACCGAAAAATCACAGCCAGTTGGGAAACGCACGTGATGTCAGTTGTCTCGTCAGACTGAATCGAAAGGAACTGGCAATTCTCAATTTCCAGAGCCAAATGTTGTAAATAAATTTTATACATTGAGTCGAGCAAATCATTTTGAATATCCTTAGATGTCCCTTTCTAAACAGTTGCGGCATCAAGATGATCTCTCAATACTGTATCTCGGGATGCGGTGTATTCCACCATATCCAAAAATACCCCTCAATTAGAAGAGCCAGCCCGTTCATCGTGCCCACGGAGGGACAGCTCGTGACAACCAATGAACTTCAAAACATCTATCAATCGACCGAGAACATGGCGGTTTTTCTCGACGTTTTGGTTGTGCCGACGAATAGAAACCGCGCGTCCTTCATCCAACTGTGCTGCAATATTAACATTTCCGAATGTTCGGTATTTTACTGCATTGTCCAGATGCTCCATAGAAGATTGATGATCCCTGGCACGCTCGGAAAGATGTTTAAGATCTCTAAAACCAAATTTACACCAACGTGAGTCACGGGCGGTAGCAAAAAGTAGGCAATAAAAACAAAAAAGTGCATTTTTGTCCTCGCTGTAACACAACCATTCGTGTTTTTTATACCAAGTTTCTGCGCAGAATGTACGCCGACGCTTTCCTCCGTCATGGGATTGTTCCAGTGAACAATTTTTTGGTTGATAAGGCCCAAGACGTTGTACCTCTAATTTTTGTTCCAGCGGCAGCTGCGAAAACGGAGTGCGAAGTAGTGCATCAACCTTATTCATTATGAGGTCTAAGGCTAAGAAATGCGAAGCCGGAAAGAAGTGGGGAGCTCAAAAGGAATGTGGAAAATCGAAAGCGAATGGACTAAAGGTCTCTAACTGATTCAAATAGCGAAACAAACTATCAACTCTTCAAGCAATCAACGAACGAGAAGGAATGCGTGAATATGTCAACACGTTGTTGTAAGAAACGTCGGCATTGTGTCGTCATAATTTCGGGGCTAGCCCCGATGATTTAGTAAAAGAAACAGAAAACAAACGAGACAAACGCGGCGAGTGGAAGATAAAAAAGAGAATATACGATATACAATGAGCAACCGGGGCAAAATCGGCGTCGCCCCGTCGACGTTCGGCGAGGCTTTGCGAGCGAAAAATGAACCATGTCGGGGGAATATGACTAGTGTAGACAGTCTGTGCAACCGATATTGAGGTATTTTTCGAATATTTTTTATTATACCGAAAAAACAACCGGGGCATTGCCCTGGTTGGCCCTATTGACGCGTCGCCACTGCATTTGTAATATAGGAATTATTATAGTGGCCATTTTTGGAGGCCAGTAAGCGTCTTACGGTGTAATCCTACCAAATTTGCATGTATTACTGTTACAACTTCAATTTATAATGTAATAGTAATTTTGATAATGAGATTAAGTCATTTATGGAACTGCAATTTTCACTTTTTTTCGAATCCCTCTTTCAATGCCACTATATATATATTGGTAAAACCGTGAATGAATACTACGTTACGAAAAACAGAATCAGTAATTTTTCAACAAAGACTATATAGTTGAAATTTCCAGACCGACTCAATTTGGTTTCCGTGGAGGCTGTAGTACCACCCATGCCATGCTTGATATCACGACATCTACCATGGATGATTGAGAACATAACAAAACTAATTGCAATGTTTGTTTTTGACCTGTCTGAAAAGTACTGTTTCATAACTTTTCAATTTATACGTTCTTATTTGTGTGGTATAATATTAAATGTTTTTTCTTGCAACTAGTTTTTTTTTAAATTTTGTCTAACATGTATCTCATTATTCTAAATGCATGATTATTGGTTACAACAAATTATCATGATTTATAATTGGTATAATATAAAGTGTAAACCGTCAACAATATTCATGTCATGAGAGTTGTTTTGATTTAGTGAGCGTATGGTTCTTCCGACCTCCTATCAATTCCGTTAATTGAATATTTTACTCAATGAGTATTTACTCAATTAATATTTGTGTCTTTTGTTCGATCTGCGGGTTATTGACTAAATTCTATAGATCTATCTCAGAAAACATAATAATTATCAAAGATTTTTCTTCATCATATAAAATAATAGATACGATTTATTTTAAGACGCATTTCTTTCATTTTGATAAAACGCCTGCATCGAAATAATGAAAATATACAGGTCAATCGCTAGTTAGATGATTGAAAAGGAACTGGAAAGGCTCGAATCAAAACTCACAAAGTATGAATACGAAGATCATATTCAGAGAGGCGTACAAAACTGGATATGTTTTTCAGTCAACGTGAAAATGCAATTTTTGAAATTCTGAATGGAAAAAAGACTACTGACAATTTACAACAACCCGGCAATGTAATTCAACCCGAACAGGCGGATTGTCCAAAAAACATCACAAAAAGTACATCCTTAAAAACATCCAACAACCAAACCATTATTGAACCTGATTTTATGGATACGTAGATCATATTCGGAGAGGCGTACAAAACGGGAAGAGTTTTTCAGTCAACGTGGAAATGCAATTTTAGAAATTTTCGATGGAAAAAGACTACTGACAAATTACAACAACCCGGCAATGTTATTCAATCCGAACAGGCGAATTGTGCAAAAACATCACAAAAAGTAGCCTACATCCCTAAAAACATCCAACAACCAAACCATTATTGAACCTGATTGTATGGATACGGCAGTGTTTTTCAACCTTTTTCGAGCCAAGGCACACTTTTTTCAGTGAGAAAATCCCGCGGCACACCACCAGCTGAAAATATGGCGAAAATACCTAATATTCACAATATAAGTGTTATATTGTAAATATAAGATTTTTAACATTGGAGAAAGATGTTGAATTGGACATCTTAAATAGTAAACAAATAAAAACAAAGACAAAAAAAATCGCCACCAGATGCTGCCACGGTCTGATATAGAACAGTACCACACGATTACTCTGCCGGACGCTACACCGCATAGACATACAACTTGGAGAATTTCCCACGGCACCCCTGACAATATTTAACGGCACACCGGTGTGCCGCGGCACCCCGGTTGAAAAACACTGGGATACGGAGATCATATTCGGAGAGGCGTACAAAACTGGATAAGTTTTTCAGTCAACGTGAAAATACAATTTTGGAAATTCTCAATGGAAAAAGACTACTGACAAATTACAACAACCCGGCAATGTAATTTAATCCGAACAGACGAATTGTCCAAAAAACATGACAAAAAGTACATCCTTAAAACATCCAAACCATTATTGAACTTGATTGATTCGCTATCAGTCCGACCTCATCAACTTGTTCCACTGCATTCCACAGGACGGGCTACAATGGCGAGTTTATGTTTGGTTATGATAATTGCGATAAATCGTTTCACCCAGCTTGCTTTCTTATACGACAGGGGGACTTGCTGCAAGCCTACTGGGAAAATTGTCCCTTTGTTTGTGAAGGCAACGCTGTTGTTATTGGCAAAGCTGTTCATGAAATATTTTATCAGTCAAGAAGACATTGTGAAACACATTTCTGTGATGAACGCGTTTTCAGATTTCAGATGCCTTTATTAACAAAATCAAATGCGTGCAGACCGATGGAAAATATTTCTCCAAGAATTGAAGTAATTATGTGACAACCGATTTCTCAGCATTACGATTCCTCAGCATTAATAACATGTATGTAACAAATACACAAAATTAATCACATTCTCACGTGCATTTAGATTATCGGCCATTTTTTTTCAACTTGGTCTTTACAACGAAAATGATGAACAGAACGATAGACATGAAAAATTTGATGTGTATGGACAATTTACTATTCCACAATCGAAGTGCCAGAAATAGATTCGAGGTCACTAAAATTCAAAAATCTTCCGACATGGCAATCATCTCAAGAAAGTATTTATTTGTCTGTCTACAAAGGCTTGTTCGACCATGCATTGCGAGTCATTATTCGAGAAGTCCCATTTGCAGTCAATTGGAAAACTCAGAATTTGCCAGAGTAGAATCGATAAATAGCCTATACATTGTGGTCACAACTGTTGTTGTGGCTGCAATGTGTGTGGTAGAATTGAAATATTTCCGACACCATGTGAACAAATTGCGTTTCACGTGACCGTGACTTGAAAAAGGAGGCATAGGATTTATTGTGTTCAAAACAACATTGAAACAGGAGATGATCATGAAATCAGCTGAAATTAAGAACATGGTACTAAACCTAACAATGGCAGACGAAGAAAGAATTCGGAGTGCATACACTTATGCTCCAAGCGCGAGCGTTTCACGAAATATAGAGTTTTAAAATAAAGATTACGGATTCACTGAATCTCGCTTCAAAATATTGGGATTATGCAAACTCTATTCAAACATAATAACGAGAACTTGATTCATTGCCTCTTAAAACGACTCACCAGGCGTTATCCTCTATAATCAGGGATCACCAACCCGTTGCCCGCGGGCACCAAGTCGCCCGCAGGGACCATATGAGTCGCCCGCAGGCCTGTATTAAAATAACTCAAATAACGGCGATTATCAGTAGGTAACCTACATCTATTAATTTTATTCTTGCTGTTCTTGTTTAAACCTTATATGTGAAATGGAAATGACAATATAGTAATTATTGTAACGGTAAGCCTTTTCTATATGTGACATCGGTAATGTCACGTGTCATTCCAATTATGACATCACGCACAATAGATCAGCTGGGGGCCATGCGTGTCGTTCATTTCTAACCTTTTTTAATGGAACTTGGACATGTCAAGCATTGTTGAGCAACGTTCAGCTTATATTGTATCACTGCTAAATGACCTCCACCTCAGATCATGCAACACCAGGTTTCCCACGTACTGAGGAGGAATACGCCAGATTTGACTTGGTTGAAAATAAGATATATATTCATGATTTGTTAAATGTGTTGGTAAAATATAACCTACTACTGTATTGATAGTTTCATGAATAATTAACATTATCAGTGTCTCCCCGGCTAAATACCATTAATATCAAATGTAAAACAAACGAACGCTGGAACATGCGTAGCCTACTTACTACACGAAAATGACCAAATTTGAAAGCAATTGTTGCATATAGAGGACTTGCACGGGTCACGTGACCTTGTTTACTGGACGGCAATAAAACAAAAACGTCCATTTGGCTCCTGTCAGTTGCAAGTCGGATTATACGTTTCCGTTTTGTTTGGCTGTTGAAAATGGTTATTTCGTATTGTTCCGCTGGCTGTACGTATAGTATAAACAACGAAATGGATCTTCAGTTATATTCCACTGTTTTCAAAAGATCCGGAACGTCGCGCAATGTGGATATCATCTATTGGCAAGACTGCTCGGTGTCAAGTCCAGATGCCATCTCACTTGTCTTTCACTGTTTGCGGACAGCTCTTCGTTGATGGTGAGTCATAATGTGCCGTTATCAATTTTTTCAAATATTCATAAGCTCCCTCATTTCAATGGGAAGCAGATGACAAACTACTGTTATTGGTAGGCCTACTTGCAGACTTGACTCGTGTAAGGTATTAATCAATAATTGCCACAAGGTATTGTTTCCCTAGTTAGCAGGTAATCTATTAGTAAGTGTAAAAAGTTGAATAGATAACTGAAGTTTGAATTCTCCATCTAAGAATACGCTCGCCACCGCATCTCTGATCCCCCTGGGAGTTTCACAGGTTTCAATCCAATGCGGGGATAGTTATGTGCGAGGGGATTGCAGCTCTCCTCCCACTGAGGGTGGTTCACACGACCGCTGGTCGATTACGACATTCCCCACCATCAAGTCCATGCTTCTAAAACAAATAACTGGCTAACTAATCCCGACATAGAATGGTAATCGTACCATGTTGCACCTTGCAATCTGTCCCCAACTACAGATACATTCTATCCCAAAAACTACTCACATGGTAGGCATAGTTGCGTTTTAAATTGAAAGAAATCTTCATTAATGGCCAGAAGGTGTTGTCTGATTGTTTTATTAGTTAGCAGGTAATTTATTACTGATCTGATACACAAACTTGGCACTGTCAAATGATGATTAGTGTTTAATTTATTTTCAAGAAAAAGGGAAGATAACCCATTATCAGCTGCTTATATGTCCCATCGATATTTGAATTTTTGCTATCTCCAGAGAGGAAGAGAATAGTTGGTAAAAGAGGGATTTTGAAGAAAGGCAAAAGGCAGGACCATTTCAACAAATTCTGTTAACTTGTATGCGTTGCAATATTACTTTGCAGTTGTTAGCATAAACATTTTATGTGTCTTTCGACTAGACCTACCTCACTTTAAAATAAGCCGCCTACACCCCTTTTCACTAGAACCATAATACTGGAAAATATTTGAAAAAAATTACCCCCGAGGCATCATATCTTCCATTTGAAAGGGCTGTGGAGGCAGAAACATTTTTTACTCTAAATTATTGAATGTTACTTCCAGGTTATCTTATCCTTGCTTATAGATATCTTGAGGTCAGTGACTCCAACTGACCAATGCATGCCACACTGAAAATTCTCTTGTGTACCGATAAAATTAAGCTGTTGGAGCCTTCAGACCTTGAAAACAGTCGAATCTGAGCACGATGGATTCATGTGAAACACGTCATATGCATTTATAGGCAAAAATATCCCATCCTGAGCAGCACCGATCCACAACCTCCTGCCTATGGAATCAAAACATTAGACAAATTGGTGTACTGTGCGCATTCACAAATCTTTGCGAACCAAGTGTGCCTTTTGACTAAAAAAAATTTAGCATTGAAATGGTCAATCTCAATATCAACCTAGTATCTGCAGATAAAACCAATTGTTTTTTAAAAATACATTTTTGATGTGCTTTATTTTAAAATATAATTTATAATAACTGTAAAGTGTGTGATACATTTGTTACCATGAATACCATTTGCAAATTACGCCTCGCTAAGTTGCATTGGCAACTGTATCTGGTTGTAGTATCGGTGTCCAACTTTAGACTGAAACCTTCACTACCAGACCCACCGAAACAATTTTTTTTTCTTGATAGGGTCGTCTTGAAGTTGCTTTCGTTAAAGCACGATGGACACTTTATCTCCACCTATCCACAGTAATCACAAGTCATTTCGATAAGCATCAATAAATGGATACTGAGGATGTATTATCAAGTCTCGCAAGCTGAGGTCTTGTGCCACTGTGGTCTTGTTGCAACTTATACTTTGCCATCCATCTATTCCATGGTCGCACCCATATCTGTAAGATAATGGATACAGATAGAGTTTTCATAAAATCTAACGATCAAGGAGTGTGAAATTTATGTCCATATCCGACCACAGCCACTAGTCGTAAATTAATTTGATTCCGGGTAGCATATCTTTTTTACCAATGACAATAAAAAGACATTTTGGATCAGTTGTACAAGCACCATTAGGATAGATTTATCGGGGGGGGGGGGGGAACTAGTTATTTGTTTTCAGAAGCATGGACTTGGATGGTGGGGAATAGTCGAAACCCCAGTGGGAGTAGAGCTGCAATCCTCTCGCACATAACTATCCCCGAATGGGATTGAAACCTGTGAAACTACCAGGGTGATCAGAGATGCGGTGGCGAGCGTATTCCTAGATGGCGAATTCAATTGAATTCTGGTTATTTTTTCCAGGCCCCATGGTGTTAAACTTTATTCAACCTTTCACACTTAGTAATAGATTACCTGCTAATTAGGGAAACAATACCTTATAGCAATTGATTATTAATTCCTTACTGTCTTACACAAGTCAAGTTTGCAACTGCAAGTAGGCCCACGAATAACAGTAGTTTGTCATCTGCTTTCCATTGAAATGAGGGAGCTTGTGAATATTTAAAGAAATTGATAACGGCACATCATCACTCACCATCAACGAAGTGCTGTCCGCAAACAGTGAAACACAAGGGAGATGGCTTCTGGACTTGACACCAACACCAAGCAGTTCTGCCAATAGGCAATAGATGATATCCACATTGCGCGACGTTCCGGATCTTTTGAAATCAGTGGAATATAACTTGAGATCCATTTCGTTGGTATACCAGGGCTACGCAACTATTTTTATCAAAGGTCCGCAAACAAAACTTCAAAATTATTTGGGTCCGGTCTTTCCAGAAATGATGTTTCGGCATCCTTAAACGAGCACTTCCTCGACCGACTAATGATTAGTAGCAAATTAAAATTGTTTATTATGGTGTTATAGTTCTTTTCGTATATATTCAAAACTATGAAAGTCATTTTATGATAGGAAATTCAAAAAGTGGGGCTAATGATCCAAAATAAATAATTAGGTGCGGCCCAAATCCAATACTCGGAAGATCCGGATTCGGACCGCGGTCCGCCAGTTGAGTAGCCCTGGTCTATTCTATACGTACAACCAACGGAACAATACGAAATAACAGCAACTGACAGGAGCCAAATGGACGTTTTTGATTTATTGCCGTCCAGCAACAAAGTCACGTGACCCGTGCCAGTCCTCTATAAGAACTAATAAAAATCAAGTTTTCATAGATTTTATGATGAACATTTTTGATTTGAACATGACTATTGTGCATTAAATAAAAGTATTGATATACTACTATCACAGATGTAGGCCGCGAGCCGAGGCCATTTTTCTTTCAGTTTCGTAGCGCACATAAGGTAACTACCTGAAAATGATTTTAAAATGTTCCTTAGAAATTTAGTAACAAATATTGCCTTGTTCCCACTTCCAAAAGTTGCACGTTTTTAGTACAATAAATGTGTGTTACCATCTGTCCTACTTTCTCTGCTTTTCCGGTATCATGGGCCAATGAACGCAGACTTCTGCATGACGTAACAATCAAATTAGTCAGCTGTAGGTGGATCCCCAGTGGTCGGATGAATATCAGATGTACTACTACTGCTCGCTTTTGCGTTGAGTAGCCTTTCTATAGTTTTTTTTCAGTTATTATTAGTTCAGTTATTCTAAGGAGGTGTTGAAAAGTATAAGTAAGATATTAAACACTTGTATATCCTTACCATAAATAGAAATTTTAGTTGAGCACTAGCTCATAAGACGTTGTTACATAGGTTCGGTGCGGTAACTCGAAGAAAGGCTAGACCTAGAATAATAGGTCACAAACAACGATATTTTCTGGCTTGCATGAAATGTTTATGATTGGTTTAATGACTCTTTTTACCTATTCAGCAGACTTATATATACTACTATATAGGCCACAGCATATTTGGAAATAGAAATTAATGGCTGTTTCTGTGATGCACGGTTGTGTGAAAGAGAAGAAAATAATCAATTTTACTAAAGTCAGTTGATCTAAATCTAAATTCATAGAGTCGACAAGAACCTGGGAAGCAATGATAAGTTATGCCGGAGTGGAAAGAAAGTAGCATTGGAAACGATTGAGAGGTGAGAAATCAAGTTGTATACAGACAGTTGATGTTTAAAAATATAGTCTATAGTCCATACTCATACTGTCATAGGGCATTTCAGACTGTGATATATCAAAAATTATTGTAGATATAGTCTAGTACTGGTATGCAAACACTGCTGGACTGTAGTACATGCAATGAGCATATATACGCTCATTGAGTACATCAGATAAAATGCATTATGTATTCAAGGTATTAGTTAGTATTTAGGGGTATTTTTACACTCATGCTGTTCCAAATATTATTTTCTTCCTCATTTTAGATACTGTACTACAAAAGGAAACGGCAATGTTCCACCAATCCGACCTAACGCAGGCTCTAATCCCTGCTGCTATAAAATGGATTAAACAAGAAGTCTTGAAGCGTAAAGGTATATGAGAATCTTAATAGTTGCAAACAGCTTAGATGGGCTATTCATCTTAAAATACTTTAGCACTTTTCTGCAATTGGAACTGCCCATCAAACTCATGCTGGAAACTTCATTGAGGTTTTCAATTCATTTTTTCTCAACTATGAAGATCTTTTTAGGTTAACAAGGCATTAATAAATAAAGCTGAGGAATTAGTTTGTTCACTGTATGAAGAGTATATGAAGAAAGTAACTGATACCAGGGCACGTCTATTTAACACTGGCAAACATAAGGATTATACTCTTTCACCCAACAATGATTCACTGAAGAAGCATGTGGCCCTCAAATCAGTTCTTGAGTTGGCAAACTGCAAGTGTAAGAAAAATAGTCAAAATAATTTATGCAAGTGTTCCAAAATCAACATAAATTGCACAGATTTTTGTTTTTGTATTGACTGCAAAAATCACAGTACACTTATAGAGGAAAAGTCGATTTTCGAGATAGTGGATTTCGAAAACAATTCAGAAGAAAGTGAATTAGATATTGCAGTTGATTTAATAAGTATCATTTATTTGTTTTTCGGACATTTGTTAGTGTCGTAGTCCTGTTTCTAGCAATAATATTGTCTTTGTTCAAATACATAACCACATAAACTAAAAAAAGACTAATTGTAATATTTCTGTTCACTATGTTATGTACATTCATTTAATTTTCTTGACTTTTCCGGTAAATTTCTAAGTGAGAAATAACTGATTTATTTGTGTTGTCGTGCTCACGATGTTAATTTGTGACTTCATGGCTTAAAAATGAATACGTTTGATAGCTTCTATAAAATGGATGTAGCTTTTTATGCTGTTCTTGTTGTAAACTGCTTGTGGTATTACATAAAATTTATTCGCTAATGTGAATCAGCGTTGTTGGTGTCGCTGCTTTCGAGGTCACTCGCGACTCCTGTCACACAATTGAAGTATTTTTTGTTGTTGGTTACATGTATGCCATATTTTTCGTAATCTACCAAATAAATTATGATTGACTGAGGAAGTCCGATTTTGGTCAGGCAAAACATTACAGGAATACATTTGTGTTAGTGTGCTGTCCTGTAGGGCTCTCGAATTGCATAGTTCTTATGTATGTGTTGTAAACTTATGGTTATTGAATTTCCGAGAACCTCTTATATTCAATTTCGCATCATTATTGTAGAACAAGCTGTAATGCGTTCAGTATGTTCATTTTCACACAAAAAACTGAAGAATTTATTTAGTTACCAGATGTGCGCTACGAAACTCATTTCCTGGGCGTTTTCAAGGCTTCATCTCACGGCCCATATCCGTGGTAAGGATCTACAAGTGTTTAATAACTTACTTATACATTTTTCAACAACGTCTTAGCATAACTTAACTAATAATAACTAAACAGGGCTATGGAAAGGCTGCCCAACTCAACGCAAGGTCGAGCAGTAATAACTAATATTCATCCGCTCGCTAACAGCTGATTCGATCCAATTGTTACGTCATGCAGAAGTCATTGTGCATTGGCGAAAATGTAGAGAATATAGGACAGATCGTAGCGCATATTTCTTGTAGTAAAACGTCTTTTCCGTAAAACGTGCAACTTTTGGAAGTGGAAACAAGGCAGTATTTGTTACTAAATTTTTAAGGAACATTTTAAAATCATTTTCAGGTAGTTACTTGATGTGCGCTACGGAACGTTTTTCAGGGCCTCGGCTCGCGGCCTAATGTCTTCATGGTCCTGATCACCGGTTAGATCCACTAGTCCAGGCAGATGCACTAATTATAATTTTATTTTCGTCCAAAAGTAAACCAACTCTTTTTGGCTCCATCCAGTTGCAGTTTTGAAATTGGATATTAATGTGTGTCCGGTTTTCCAAAGAGTTACCGGTAGCGACTTATACCAAATCTTCACCCTTTCACACCGGAATCTGGGACATGGACTTGCCATAAACTGAGTATTGTCGGTATTGTACATATCGTCGTTGTGCCGTATCTTCTGCCCTATGTATTATACTGGAATCTTATTTGTATATATGTATATTGTCCTAATATAGCGCAGCAGTCATAAACTGCTGAATCTAAACTTGGCTTCCGCGTCACGATATTCCATCTGTCAGGCATCAAGGCTGAACCTTGCTCATCTGTGCTTGATACGTCCATCCATCGATGGTCCATCCATGTTCCTGAAAGGATGATTAGAAATGAATGACACACATGGCTCAAGATGTCCCAATGTGTGTGGTGTCATAATTGGAACTAGTATTAAGTTAACTGACCCGTGACATGTTACAACAGTACAGCAGTAAGTTGATTTCGATTTTCCGTTAAACCGGAGCAAACAAATATAGGAATCAGGAAATAATATAGCGTCATTTCCAGTTCTCATATAATTGTATAAGTGTGATTTAAACAAGAATAGCAAGATTAATGATGCAGCTGGATTCTTGTGCTCCATTTGAAGACAGTAATTCAGACTATGGGAAGTATTATTTGGCTACAGTGAGAAGTACAGATTTGGCTACACTGGAAACATGACTCCACAGCAATGCCATGAATAACTAAGTCTGTAAGTATGGTATCGAAGTAAGGCAGTAAGGGGGAATTCTTGTAAAGGATTTTGAGTTCCTAGATCTCCATGATTTAAAGTCAGTAATTAATGTTCTGCAACGGGATTCGATTTGAAGGGGCTACTTGACCGGAATTACAATTGGAATTTACTAACTTGGGGAAAAGTCGAGCTGATAACATAACTCTTGAAGGCGTAAGACAAACATCTTTTCGTGCCGGCATGTCATTCTGTATTTACTGTTGGTTTGTATCGCCTAATATCAAGATAAACAAAGCCCATCCACCAGAATTAAAAGTATTTGGATAAAAGATTGGATTTAAAGTTGAATTGTGGACGATCTGTTATGGGTGTTTTGCGAGGATTGGGTTCTTTGATGAATCTAGTTGTGGATGATAGAACAGAGCTCAGAAAATACTGCACCTGTTGGAATGATGGTTGTGCGTGGAAATTCGATATTAATGTTGCAACCGATTTAACAATCTTTTCAAGACATTTAAATTTGGCATATATATGCAGATATTCCGTATAGGATTGTATAAATTATTATTACTGTAGCTTGAGTGCTTCAAAAGTAAAACAGCCCGAAGGTTCAATACATTCGCGTATCTTTTGTTTCTTTATTTCTGGCCCAACCCTTGTTTAACTAGGTTTGTGTTTTTTGTCATTTTTTTTTTTTGTGTGTGTGTGCTGGTGGGCGGGCACTTGATATTTTTCATGTTTTAAACTTTTTTGAAGGTTTTGCTCGTTCTCCAGAATTCTCCATTTATATTTTGTATGTATTATGGAGTTTTCAAAATAAAATCTATCTATCTATCTATCTAATTTAGACTCCCGAGGAATATTTAAATGCGGCCACAGTGGAAACATGACAAAATCCGGCACCACAGCCTTTTATTCTGTTATGTGACAAATAAGTATTGGTAAAGTACAGAAGTAAGGCCAAATTAAGCTAGTACTGTAGTAGTTGTCTTTCAATTGCCTATTGAAAATGGATCACCTTACCTTACATAAACAATATGAAAGTTGTAAACACTGCTTTGCGTCTCTTGGAAATGGAAAAGAATTTCTTCACGATACTGACTGCAGCGCTTGTGATGCATATGTGTCTTTAACTCTTAACCTTATACTTGTCAAACTTCTAAGACGGATAATGCAGGGCGCCATTTTTGTCTTCGTGACTCGCCCCAAGCTTTAATTAAATGAATTTGTTTGAAATTTCAGGCACAAGTCAATGAAATTAAAAAACGAATTTTTTTTTTACTGAATGAAGCATAGTTCATAAAAAAGCTTCAACTTCAATGGCATCTGTGCTTTCTGTACAAAACTATAATGCGTGTTTCACAACATTCCGGAAATATATTTACAGTAATATTCATTCTATTCATTCCCCTGGGCTAATACAACTCTCATCTATTAATAATGGTGTACCGATTAAAAATCTATTTTGTGGGACCGTGATGTATGAGCAAATTTTATATAACATTGTCATTTTTATTACCTGTTCATTCAGTGAAAAATTACATTGTTAAGCAGCATAAATGGAACAGGGGACATTTCAACAGTGCATGCGCCGTGAACACTCGTCTGCATATGCTAGGGGGTTTCAAAGGAGGAATCATGTTAATCAACACTTTGTTCATAACTTGCAGTTGGAATGCATTTTAGAAGGTCATTCTGGATGTGTAAATTGTCTTGACTGGAATGATGAAGGGACATTGCTTGCGAGTGGCTCAGATGACACAAAAGTTATTCTTTGGGATGCTTACCAACACAAAAATATTCAAATGTTAAATACGCAACATCATGGAAATATATTTACAGTGAAATTCATTCCATGCAGTAATGACCATGTTATAGCAACAGGTGCTGCAGACGGACATATATTTTTACATGATTTAATTGGTAAAGAGACAATATCTGCTTATGATGTGCAAGGCAGAATAAAAAGAATTGTTACAACAAAAGCTGAGCCTAATGTTCTTATAAGCGCATCAGAAGATGGTATAATACGTGAATATGACATTCGCGAACCTTCCTCATCAAGTGCAAGAGTTCTGGTGGATTTGACTAAGTGTTGTGGAAGTAATATTGAATGTAAATGCGTTGATATCAGCCCTTCTAATCCAAACTGTATTGCAGTTGGTGCCAATGACTCATATTTACGATTATATGATCGTCGAATGTTTGATATGCATAAACGTGGTACATATTTTACCCCGGGCCACTTGCGTTCGAAGCAAAATGAGTACAGGAAAAAACTTCGAAATCTTTGTATTACGTATTTAACATTCAACCCACGAGGGGATGAAGTTCTTGTCAACTTTGGGGGAGAACAAATATACATATTTGATATTTATGACAAAGTCAAACCTTTACTATTGGAATCGAAGATTCAACAAGCAACAAATGGTATAAGAAAACAATCATCTAACGGACTGAAAGACGCAGGACATGCCCCAAAAAGGCACAAAAGTTCATCTTCCGAAGCGTCCACAAGCAATGATCTAAGTTCAAAAAATTCTATGGCTTCTGATGATAAATCAGATTCATACACAGCAGATACGAAAACAAATGTATTCTCTGACAATTGCAGATTGAAGGGAAATGACTATTTTGGGGAAAAGCAATTCTCTGCAGCTGTTGCAATGTATAACAAAGCTTTATTAATGTCTCCCAAATCGGTAGTGTATAGTAATAGAGCTGCTGCTTTAATCAAGCGAGAATGGGATGGTGATTTTTATGCAGCTTTAAGAGACTGTTATTCAGCATTACATGTCAACCCATCCGATGTGAAAGCGCACTATCGTCTTGCTCGATGCATGTTTGAGCTAGAGTGGTTTGAAGAGGCTTCATCATGCATCAAGGAGTTCAAGCAGCATCATCCAGAGCACTCGAGTAGTAATGCTTGTGTTGCACTGGAAAAAGATATAAGTGTTGCTTTAAAACGAAAAGAAAATGGAAAAAAAATTAAGAAGAATGACAATTCATCTGAGGAAGAAATTGAGCAAAGATCTTCTTGCTTCGATTACAAGTATAGATATTGCGGACATTGTAACACAACCACAGATATAAAAGAAGCAAACTTTTTTGGTGATAATGGACAATATATAATAGCTGGATCTGATGAAGGTTCATTTTATATGTGGGAACATGATAGTACGAACTTGGTCCGTATTATGACAGCAGATTCATCTATTGTTAACTGTGTACAGCCACATCCAAGTTCATGCTTGTTGGCTACTAGCGGAATCGACCCCGAGATAAAATTATGGTCACCAAAATTGTATGAAAATAAGCAAGAAAATGTCATCGAAGATATGAATTCAGTTGCGGCTGATAATCAAAGACGTATGAACACTGATCCACTCGAGTCTATGTTATTATCAATGGGTATGAGATTTGTTTCAAGCGATGATGAAAGTGGAAATTCTTCCGATAACAATGTAATGCCGTGCAGGCCAACATAGCGTTTATTTTGATTTTTTTTACTCTATATACAAAGTTTATTTTGTGCCTATACATGACAGGTTTATTCAAAGCATGGCACGTATAATAATAGTTTTTATTATTAAGAATTTTCTAAAATTAAGTTAAATATTCTAATTTAAATTTTTTGTTTATGCCAGTCAATATGATCTATGTTACAAAAGGAAAAACCTTTTAACAACTATTTCAGAACTTCTTTATTCAACTGGTTGTTACTTTACAGTTCTAGCTGAAAATTTTGTGCATAAATTTAAAACCAATAAATCATGCTTACTTCTGTGTTCTCTAAAGCTCGGCTTAGAAAGCTAAATGTCCTAACTTGCATTTTTAATTACGGTAGTTAATATCCAATCATTGTCTACTGTTTCACTACCAGTTTCGTTTTAGTTGATCAGATCGGAACGATGTAATTGAAAAAAGGATATAGTTTCTGTCATTCGAATATACAGCTGTGAGGATTGTGATCAATTTTCCTCTAGATAGCCAGTGCCGAGATTTACTTTGGATGGAAATGTTCTATGCTTTGACTACATTCCATTTTTCAAGTCTAGCGAAACCCAAATCTTAATGTATGCTCAAGACTGTGTGAGGTTGGTTTAGTGCGAGTTCATCCATGCAATGCAACATACACAAACATTTCTTTATATCTTCATTGGATTGTAAATTATTTACTAAATTTTTCTAACCCTGCATAGGGAATAAGTGATAAATTTTGATTTGTCACAGTTTCTAGGGCAGATTGATCCATTCATAGTGTTAGAGCCCCTGGTGTTTCACACATCTGGTTGTATATATATGATATTTTATATATATATATATAATATTTGGCGACTGAGCGGAGAGTTCAAATTTAGCCATCATTCTTTCGCTATAATCAAATGTCATTCACTGTGGTAACTGTTAGCCTGTTCTTGTTCCCAGCCCAGTTACAGTATCATCAACATTTTAGCATGGATGGGTTGATATTTGGAAATCAATTGGAAAAAAATACATTACAAATCAACAGCAGCTGAAGCCATGGCTCATGACAATTAGTTTATCCTGAAACAACATTCAGGGGCACATTGAATAGATGTACAATACCTAATAATTTACTATTTCAAATAAATATTTTGAATATGGATTATTTCACAAATCATTTGTTATCCATAGATACCTAGTGTTACAGAGGATAAGGTTGTTTCATTGATTATCTACAGCTTTTATGAATTCAAATATATTGGTCTTCGGGATGCTGAATGTTCAGTGACAATTTTAAACTATCTAAATCAGGGTTTCCCAAACTGGGGTCCGCAACGATATAAAAAATGTCTGATCGATATTAAATGATTGATTTTAATCAAAGAGCAATTGCATATTTTTGGTTGAGCGTTGCGGGCAAATATCCATTGCTGTCAGAAAAGGCAAAACATTTATTGCCTACATGCGTGAGGCTGCATTTTCAGCTCTTCATCAATATGGTGATGAGTTCGCTTGTCACAAATTGCTCCGAAAATAGAACTGTGCAGTGAAAAGCAACCTCATCCATCAAATTAATGTTGTTTGTGTTGTAAATGAAACATTAACTTTACTCGTTGGTTAGGCACAGAAATTGATACGACATATGATGTGGTCCGACAAAACTAATATTCTCAAACAGAGGTCTGCGGCCCCAAAAGTTTGGAAAACTCTGATCTAAATGAACAATTTGTTTTAGGCATCCCGAATCTGAACCAATGGTAGTACTACTACATTGTTCAGTTACATATAATAGAGATTTTGGGATGCTCAGAAAAGGATGATTGTAAACACATAACCGACAAAAACTATATAATCAGAATTTCAAATGCTAGTACTGTCCATCTTTTAACTTCGGTTCTTTTAAAATTTGTACAGTGTTTTTATTGAATATGTAATCCAGGCCTGACCATATCGTTGTGAGACCGGTTAATGCAAAAATTCCATATAGCGCAGGATGTTGAGACAATTCAAATATTGGGGCACTGATTGCCATACAAATAATCGCAACTTGCAAAACCGTATTGACCTTGCTGATGGTTGTTGGATTCAATTTGGTATTCACAAGTGTGGGATCAAAATATCTTTTCAATGTTAATGGGGGTGGACAAGTCCGATATCGTAAATAAAAAACGGCGAGTATTAATAAAACATCACGACCCACAATAAGTACCGCCAAAGGCAATGGTAGTAGGTTAGCTTTGGCTAATATTACTGTAAGTACAGTTATTAAAATTTTGTCCCCAAGAGGGTCCAAAGCAGTACCAAATGCTGATTTTTGGGATGGCCACCGGCGTGCAATTTGTCCATCCAATATGTCGGTTATTCCAGCTATTATAAGACCTGCAGTCGCCCATATATAATTTCCTTCCAATACCAGATAAGCTATATATGGCGTTGCAACTATCCGGGAAAAAGAGAGAAGATTTGGAACTGTAAATATATTTTCCTTTCTAGTTGGAATTGAAGCAATATTTTCTCGCTTCTCATCATTGTCAAGGAGGCTTTCCCATTTGTCTTTTGCATCACCAACTGTTTCTGGATTCTGATTATTCTCTTGATGCCTTTGTAAAGAAACGGAATAACATCCAAAGTTTCTGTGGCACATATTTAAAAATAGAAGTTTGGCAGATCTAGCATTTCTGCTTGTTGAAGCATTGTGTCGCTGACCACATAGCAATGATACATGCTTGAGATTTGTCATATACGCTGCACTTCGAAAGCAATCACTTACTTGACAAACTTGTCTTAGGTGCTGAGTTTTTGACATTGATATTTGGATTAGGTGCCGTTTCACATTGTTAAGTACTTTTCCAAGACAATCCATCTTAGGTTAGCTTTCTGCTGGATGCAAATCGAATTTTAACTTCTTTGCTAGTTTAAGATCTATAAGGAACTGTTTTTCTCTCCAATCAGGAACTTGCAAATAGTCATGGGGAGACACAGTAAAAGGTTACTTTCCAATGTGGAAATGCAGATACAAGTAAATTTATGCTACTCCATTCTAAAAAGGAAAAAAAATATTTTATTGTCATAACTCATTTGACTGAATTGTCATATATACAATAATCTCAGGTATCAAGACTGCAAGACCAGACCGATGCTCTATGTCGGCTACTGATGTAATTGTAAAAACATTTCTGTTCAGTTTTCAAATTTCAATTTTTTTCAACAAAATTATCAATAAAATTGCCGACGATTAGCCTAAAAAACCTGTATTGCTTAAAAGAACTGTAAGTGCATTGCCTAAAACCCATCCGGATTTTGAAAAAATCGAAATATTTTGTATATGTTTTTCAATTTCGGCTGACGATATAAACTTTCAGTCTATCCGTCTTACTCTGTGCCGTCACAACACGTTTTTGGACACGTTTAGTGGACATAACGATCGTTTTGTTGTTGGACACAAAGTGGACATAACCATCGTTTCAATATTATGTTGGTCTTGTTGTTGCTGTTCTTTGACACTTTTTGGACATCTAGTGGAAAATCTAAAAAAAACGCCTTTCTCTTTCATTACTGGACCGATTGCTTCGACCGATTTTTACTGGTTAAAGATGAAATTTTTCTCCAGAAGGCTATTACTTTTATTTATTTCAAATATTTCTGTTAGCTCTGTGAGATTTGTTTTTGTTTGCTATGACGTCACCGAACGTTCTGCGGACGCATAGCCGACACTCCTCTTCTTTTTGATCCCGTGCCATCGAACGTCGATGGTTCGTAACAAAGTCCATACGGTACTTTGCTACGATTTTTCCTTACGCTGTCCAATGAGCATATATACAATGAGTGGAAACTTGCAAAGATTTGCTCATTATGGCATTGTACCCTGCATTTTTACGTCGTCCAGCTAAATGGTTCGTTGCATATGAGGAAAACGCATTGCTCGCTGCCAAAATCCCTTGCTTCAGCCGAGTCGGGTGCGAAATTGGCCGTATTGAGGTCTTTAATTCTTCAATACATATTTGGTTTTGGGTTTCGAAGTATGGTACGCTGAAAGCATACAACTATGAGCATATGCTTATTGGGAATGCATATCTATTAGACAGAAAACGTATCTACAGAACAGAATATGAACCAGTCGCCGAGAGGAGTGCGGTTATTTATGTATTTATTAATTGATATAACATGGGATTTACATATTTATCCAAGGGGAGAAGAAAGCCGAAAAGAAGGCCTAAATATATGGCGAACCACGGCCTCTCTCAATCATAGCTCTGCTCCATATGAATCACATGGCTCTGCGAGCTATTCGTTTACTTATTAAAAATACTGATTTGAACTATAAATTACTACAGGGGTGGTAGCACAAAAGTCATATTGGGGGTGTCAAAATAGGGCTGACGAAATGCGGTCGTTGCGTGTCAAATTGGGGGTGACGAAATAGGGCCGTCGAGTCAAGTTAGGGCTGACGAAATACGGTCGCTGCGTGTCAGATTGGGGGTGGGATATCTTGCCATTGAAAACAACAGCCAGAAATTGGAAGAATGCTGTTTTGTTACGTTTTTTTTTTGGAAACACCACAAATCCAGAATTTGCAAAGAAAGAAGCATTACAAACTTCACAAAGGTTTCCGAACACTGGAATATATGAAATGTCGGAATGCCTGGTAGCGGTAGTGAAATTAATTTCATTCACCACATTTGCCTACTTCGGACAAAAAATAAAATCGGCATATCGGTATCCTTGCCTGACAAAATTTTGAACTGGATAAATATTTAAATCATACAGTTATAACTTTGCAAATGCTGATACTGTGTTATGTCAGTATGTGCAAATCAATCAAATGTCAGAATGCCTGGTACCGGTAGTCTGGTAATGAAATGAAATTCATTTACCAAATAAACTAGGGTGGTGTAGCCAGTCTGCGGACAATTTCATTCAAACCGCTATAAAACAAAAACCAAGTATAATAATATAAGTATAAGTTTATTTCGACTCCATAATCAGCAAAACAATAAAATGAATGCTAAAAATAAATAAATAAAAACTGATTATGAAATCAGGAGAGCGAACAAAACCTTAGATAAGGTTTAAAACGTACAGAATGTATATAAGATGGAAGGTTTTGCCAAGAACATGTGGTACGTGTTCACTCACCTAAAATAATTGAAATATTTCACACACGCTCACACGCACCCACACACACAACCATATAGAAGTTATTAAGTAAAGGGAACATGAAAAATTACATACTGGTAGTTAATAAAAAATAAATAAATAAAAATTACTTGCCACACCATATTAATAAATTTATCATGATTGCCACTGCCAAATTGATCAATTTTATAAATGCCCAACCAAAGTTGCCAGAATTGGGTGCATGAAGAGGTGGGCTAGACCACTTCATTGCCCAAACTAGAGCCTATTATTGCCAAATTGTAGTCCAGATTGCAATAAGTATTTAAATCTACCAGTAACTTTATAAGTATGAGTAATTATAATTAATTAAGGTAGAAAGACAGGGTATAGGAATATGTTGGTTGCTAAGGTTATAAGGTTTTTTTTTCATTCTTAGATATTGACTTCTGCAAGGATAAAGGAATTAGGAATAAAGGAATTAGTATTGTTATTTCACAGGATCATTTCTTCATGTAATTATTGTGGCGTAATAGATTCAAGTTTATCGTGGATGAGACATCAGCCTGCGAATTTTGTTGTTGTAGACACCATTTATATTCAATAAACTAGCCATTGTATTGATCATCACAGAACGACCTGAAAAACAGAAAACAAATCTGCGAGTAGGATATTCAAGGGTTACATATTTGGAAACAGCACTACCCTACACTTTTGTTTAGAATTAATTATTATTTCGAGTAGATATTGATTATTAGTTATCTATCTATAAAACGCTAGTTCAAAGACCAGAGTTGAAATATGGTTGGGACACAGGGTGAATTCCTCGCAAACCATGCAGAAACTCTCAAACCACACTGACCATTCGTATGTTGGCCTTCACATCAACTTCACAGCAGAACCTCAACCTAGGATAAAATTTTGTATACACACAAAACAAATCATAGAATACCACAACAAATTAAAATGAAGGGGAGAATCCAATATATCTCCACTGGTCGCCTAATTACAATAATAGGTACAGGAGCTAAATTATACGGTCTACAACCCTCATAAGGTATCACACCACCCATATAGAAAAAAAGACCATGCATGTGTAATGTCAAAAATCCAACGTTAAGCAAAAAGGGAACATGCGCATGCAGATGTCAGAGTGTAAACAGCCATTTGAAAAATAAATAAATAAAACAATTTGCTGTGCATGCTACAGAACCCGACACACCAACAATAGATGTAGAACAGGTGGAGAGAGATTAACTGCCGGCTCAACAACAATCAGCAGCTGCAGGAGCAATAGCAATATTGTAGCTGTTTAATATTTTCATGAAAATAAGTATGTGCAAGTGAAGAGTGTCCCAACTTTCTATCATGGTCATTCATGAAGGTTCAATATTTTTTGTGTCCGAGCTATCAAAACGTTGTAGCTAATTTCATACGAAAGAGTATATATATCAGTGTGGTTATGGGAAAATAACTTTTAATATTTGGATACCAAGTACGACTTAACTTGTTTCTGAAATGATTTTTTGGATTTTAATGACTTCAAATTCAAGGGGAGAGAGTTCCATAGCTTAGGTCCATTATAGCATAGGGCATGCTGGCTCACAGATTTACTCATAAACGGTATAAATAAATTGGAATTACTTCTTCGATTGGAGGTGGTTTTGGTTAGTATGTCGTCAAAGCAGTTTGACAATGAGTTGTCATGAAAATCATAAACTAATGATAATACTTCAAATTTCATTATGTCTTCAACCTTGAGTATATTTAGCGATTTATAGAAATGATTTACGCTTTCACGTTTACTTTTCCTAAAGACAATTCTTAAAAAATTATTACAAATGCTTTGCAATTTCGAGACAAGTGTTTTATTACCATGGAGCCAGACTGAGCTACAATATCGGATATGACTTAGTAGTAGAGATTGAAACATTGCTAGTAAAGCTGATTGATTAACGCACTGGGATACTTTAGCAGCAACTGCCAAGTTCCTTTTTGTTTTACCAATAACATGCAACATTTGTGATTTCCATGATAGATTTTCATCAAAGATAACTCGTAGAAATTTTATTTCTTTCACTCTTTCAATTTCATTGTCATTGAGCAGTAGTGGTTTTGAACAACTCACACTTTTATGCTTGCTTGGGTGGAATAATACAAATTTAGTTTTGTTAGCATTAAGAGATAATTTGTTAACCAACATCCAGCTATGAATGTTGGTTAGTTCTTGGTTTGCAACTGTGAGTAGATCTTCAAGGTTTTTCCCATGAAGAATCAAGTCAGTGTCATCAGCAAACATGATCGACTCAGAGGATTTCAGACACCTGGACATGTCATTAATGTAAGCTAGAAAAAATAATGGGCCAAGTAAAGATCCTTGTGGAACTCCGTGCTTCATGACACAAATATTTGTAGAGAATGAGTTGTCATATTGCACGATTTGTTTCCTGTCTTGCAGGTAGCTCCTGATCCAATTGAATGGGACGCCTCTAATTCCATAGTGATAGAGCTTACTTAAAAGGATGGAATGGTCAATGGTGTCGAAAGCTTTTGAAATATCAAGAAATATTCCAATTGCATGTTGTTTGCTTTCAAAGGCCTTGGTCAGTTTGTGTACCAAAACATTAGCCATAGCAGTGGAGTGATGCTTGCGGAAACCAAATTGATGAGAGTGGAAAACATTGTTAGTTTCAAAGAAGTTTGACATTCTACTATACATTATTTTCTCAAGAATCTTAGAAAATGATGGTAAAAGACTAATAGGTCTATAATTTCCAAGATCTGAAACACTACCCTTTTTAAATAGAGGAAGAACTTTAGATGTCTTGAAGCTTTCAATGAATAACCCACTAGATAGTGAAAGATTAAATATATATGTCAGGATGTCAATGATATGTTCTGGAACGTGTTTCAATACTTTGAATGGAATACCATCAATTCCAAAACTTGACTTGGGCTTCATTTCGCGTATAATATTTTTTATTTCTAATGATGTAGTTGGCCTTAAAAACATGGATGAGGATTTTTGCTTTCCAAGATATGAAATGTAATTTTTGTCACAGCCAGCTGGTTGTGGCATACAGTCGAGCAGGGTTTGTGCCACTTGGGAAAAGTGTTCATTAAATTTATTTGCAATTTGTGTATTACTGCAATCGAGTCCAATCAAAGGACAAGAACCTGTTTTATTTTTACCAATAAGTTCATTAATTGTTTTCCACACTGCCTTGATGTTACCTTTGTGAGAGGCAAATTTAGATTTGTAATAATTTGATTTCTTTTTGTAGAGCAATCGAGTATAAAGGTTCCTGCATTTATTGAACTGTAATTTGTGCTTGTCATTTATGTTTTTATTGTTTATTAATTTCTTATAAAGTTTTTGTTTGACTTTGTTTAGTTTACGTAACTCAGTATCATACCAAGGTTTGTTTGATCTGTTTGTTTGTTTTTTGTAAGGAAAAGATTGAGAGTAAGCAGTAGAGAATTTTTCAAAAAAATTTTCAAAGCAAGTGTTGGGATCCTGGATGCTGCTGAAGTCATCAATATCAATAGAATTCAGTTCGTTCATAAAAGTATTCAAGTTGGACGAAGTAAACTGGCGGTAAAGCGTTTCAATTCTGTTCTGAATTTGCTTTTCTAGAAGAGAGCATTGTACAATTGGCAGATGATCAGAAACACATTCTGCTAAAACAGCACTATTAACTTTTTTATCATATACGTTTGTCCAAATGTGGTCTATACAGATAGCAGAACTTGAAGTTATCCTGGTGGGGCAGTTTATCAGAGAATAATAGGCCAGGTTGTGCATAATATCAACAAATAGGCTGGTATTCATATTGGACTCATCGATAAGATTATAGTTGAAGTCACCCATTATATAATTATAATTCAACTTGTTCATCTTTGAGAGAACTTGGGACAAGAGATTCCGAAAGTTAGCATTGTTCAATTCATCAGTTAGTGGTGATCTATAAATAGTACCGCAGGTTATTGTTTTATTTTCCAATAATATGTCAATAAATATAGATTCGAAAACCTTTTCACACATTATAGTAATATCCTTGCGGACAATGTATTTCAAATCATTTCGAATGTAGAGACCAACACCACCACCTCGGTGATGAAATCTACTGTTGGTGATAAAAACATAGCCATCCAATGTATTGAAATGGCTATTTGTACCAGATACAATCCATGTTTCATTTACAGCAATTACATGAGGCTTACAATTCAGTGAATTCACTAGTGCTTCAAATTTTGTGTAGTTTTTAAAAGAGGCTAAAGATCTGATATTGAGTGAAAGAGTCATGAAACCACTTAGTTTAAAACTATCATTGAATTTGAGATCATTGACATCACTAGAGCAAATATACTGATTTGAGCTGTTGTACATGAAAACACTGTTTATGTTGTTGAATTCATCATTGTCAGTATTGGCTGACTCAAGAAACATTTGGTTTAGGTATTCAGGATCAAGAATTTTAGTAAGTGCCTGGGCTTCAGCTTTTTCTGAATGAAGGGAAGTACATGATTCTAATAATTCAGAATCAGAGAGAGAAGAGAATGGTATGCAATCTTTTTCACAAAAGAAACAGCACCAAGGCATATCATCAGCTTCAGATTGCAGGTTTTCATACTGCTGGTTAGAGATATTGGTGCATTTTAAATGTATCCAATGTGAGCAAATGTTGCAAAAAATAGCTTTCTGATTAGTTCGGACTGATTTGTGGCAATTTCTACAGGGATATTTTAAATTATGTTTCATGGTGGTGGCAAAGTAATGAAATAAAAAAATAAAAAAAGTATAGTGAAGTAAGACAAAATCTAAAATACAAAGCTTGAATACAAAGTTTCCAGGTGCAGAACTTATGGTTAAATAAGTACTAGCCTAATTAGCATAAGGAAAATAAGGGTGAAAATAAATTAAGTTAAATTAAATTATCAACCCTGTGCTAAAGGCCACCACTATACCAATGAGACCAAGTTGCAAACAGTGTGCCTATTTGCTAGGTCCCATTGGGCGAGCAGCAGCCCTGGAGTACAGGGGACGAGAGAGAGTAGTGATATCATTTAAACAAGATATAACTCGCCTTCTGTCCAAGTAAGCGTATATAGTCCCATTCATTGTCGACACCTTATGCTTCCCGAATGCTTCCTTGGCAGCGGCGAGGAGCTTGAGCCTATTCCGGGTCAAGGACTCCGTGATGGACAAACCGCTGCCTTTTAGATCTTTCTTCCTACCATATATTAAATTTTTTGTCGATCTTCGGACAAATTTAATAATGATGGGGTTCTTCGGGGACTTGGATCGCAATTTATGGGTTATATCAATATCCGTGTTAACAATAGGATGGTCAAGATTGAAGTTATTGTTCAGGGTGTTAACAACAAAGTCTTCAAACTTGTAGAACTCAGATTCTGGAACAGATTTGCAGCCATGAAGAACAACACAGTTCCTCCGGCTGTACTGTTCCTGATCATCTTGCTGTTTTTCACATAACTCCAGTCTTTTTATAATCTCCTCGATCTTAAGAGAGATTTGAGCCACATCATGCTGGAACTTCTTAACAGCTTCAGACTTGCTGCCATGGTCTTCAGTGGCAGACAGTTCATCTGAGCGTTGCATGAGCGCTTTTTGGTTGGCCTGGAGGGATGTAACAGCAGCCAGAATCTGGTTATGAACTTCGGTATTCATATTGATTTTCCGTGGAGTTTCGAGTTGAACAGGTAATTATTTCAGCAGAATCCAATGTAGTATTATGATTAGAAAGGTATATTCCGTTTGTTGATATAATCGAAGGTAGCAGGCTTTAGTACTTAAGTTAACCAAAGATTAAACTATCATCTGCAAACTTAATCAAATAGCGAATAATCAATATCTTTAATTTAACCAATATCTGTTCTAACCCGTTAATTTTTTCACCGTAGGTGCATTGGCATTTATTCTACACGCTAAACCTCGAATTACGGTACCTTTCTACGGCCAGGGGTGAAAGCTATACCGGTACAAACCACCAAAGTACGACACTCAGAAGACGTATTTGCGACACGACCGACCAGTGTGCGACCACGGATTTCAAGACTTGAACATCGGTTGTTTTTGTTTGCTATGACGTCACTGGACGTTCTGCGGCCATCGGACGCCATTTTGTGTCCGACTGTACTGCTTCGCTTGGTGTGAACAATGACATTAAACAACATGATAGGCAACTCTGACGTCACTCCATAAGGCTACAGGCGAAAGATTGTATTTCATGATACGCTCCAATGCACATATTTCTCGTCGCCTTTCGTGACCGTTTTCCCCTCGCTTTTGCTACTCGGCGTTTTCTTTACGTGTAGTACCTTCCTATTTGCGCCTGTAACGAAAGAAAATAACCCTTATATCTAAGAAGATTTGCTCACTTGGAAAGCTGGAATCACAGACAAGCTGTGAAGAGTAATTCTGGACATCATAGACGTTTTTTTATCGGAGAAGATTACAAACGCGATAGCGTAAAGATTCGTGTGGAACATTTTGCAGATAATGACAAAGTTTAAAGTTATTAATTTTAATGTTTGCGCTTAAACATTGAAATTTCATTTAAAGGGGGTGTCATACAAAACAGCAAAACTGTTTTTACTTCTTTTTACGTTGCTGTGGAACAATTCCATGACACAAAGTTTGCACCTATCGAACTTGCTTTAGTAGGTGAATTTATTAGACATGTAACATTTCTGGTACATAATGCCCCGTAGATAGGTTTGTGTCTAAATTTAGCTCATAGCTCACTAATTAATGTTATCTTCGATGCAGGAGGTTGCAGGGCTGAATTCAACTTTCAGCCTTACCGATCACCCAATGACATTAAACAACATGATAGGCAACTCTGACGTCACTCCATAAGACTACAGGCAAAACATTGTATTTCATGATACGCTCCAATGCACATATTTCTCGTCGCCTTTCGCGTCCGTTTTCCGCTCGCTCTTGCTACTCGGCGTCTTTTTTACGTATAGTACCTGCCTTTTTGCGCCTGTAACGAAACAAAATAATCTCTATATCTAAGAAGTTTTGCTTACTTGGAAAGCTGGAATAACAGGCAAGCTGTAAAGAGCAATTCTGGACATCATAGACGTTTTTTTTTATCAGAGAAGATTACAAACGCGATAGCGGAAAGATTCGTGTGGAACATTTTGCAGATAATGACAAAGTTCAAAGTTAGTAATTTTAATGTTTGCGCTTAATCATTGAAATTTCATTTAAAGAGGGTGTCATACAAAACTGTGCTGCGATACAATTCCATAACACAAAGTTTGCACCTATCGAACTTGCTTTTGTAGGTGAATTTATTAGACATATTCCATATTCAGTTAATCGTAGGTAACATTGCTGGTACATAATGCATCGTAGATAGGTTTGTTTAAATTTAGGAATTTAGCTCATAGCCCACTAATTAATATTATCTTCTATGCAGGAGGTTGCAGGGCTGAATTCAACTTGCAGCCTTACCGATCACCTGACGATGCTCATTTAGTTTGGCTCGAGCAAGTCTTCTTGAAATGCTTGTGTGGATAGAAACTACCTATATTTTTTGCCTTCCTCCGATTTTAGACAAATTTATTCTGAGGGATTTCGCATATAATTCTCACTGATTGTTGGCTGTTTATAATTCCTATTGATTGTGAATTCTGATTATAACAATGAGTTGAAATTTTGTTTACCTAATTTACTGGCACCTTTTTCTTGTCAATACTCCAAGCTGAGGTAATAAACATGACAATACATTTATGTCATCTGGAAGCAAAATATGCACACTAATTAATAGTTTGGCACATTGAGATAATACATCATGACAGAAAATACAAGTTAAAGATATGTATGACCATCACATGGTAATTAAAATTAAAAAAAAATTAATAGGGGCTGTGGAGTATGGAAAGTTCAAGACAAAGAAAAGAACAAATGTTCATAGCTCATGAACTCTCAATTTTGCCTCCATTGCTTTGATAAGGCCAGTATATTTCGAGTGGCTGAATTGGTTTACCTTTATGATAGCAAAGATTTTGTATTTAATATAGCGAGATTATTTCAATTTAATTGAAGTGATATAATTTCCCAAAGCAATGCTTGAATCGTCTAGAATAGATCAGTGGTGTCAAACTCATGGGTTTTCGAGAGCCGCATTGCATTTTGAAAATTGTAAAAAGAGCCGCAAACAGTTTTTGATAATGTATACTTGAAAGATATTTTTAAGATAGTTTTAGTTTGTGACATATATTGTGATGCAACTAAACAGTTGGATTAAGTTTTATTATTTTCTTCAATTTCAAATGCAATTACATATTAATATTTGCATTCCACTATTATTGCAACATTTGCAAGTTACAGTATTTATTATAAAAAATCGTAAAATTCTATGTACAACCATCAAAATCATTTTTTTACAAGCTTTGAATAAGGAAAGAATAATACATACACTAAAAATAACTTAATCTAAATATATGAACCTAAAATTAACAAAAATACTACAGTATAAACTCAATGTTTTAATAATTAGATTTGTCCTGGCGTTTGGCATCTTTTTTGTGTCACCAGCATACTAAGGCCAGGCTGAAATGATTTTATAGTACCAACTCTAACTAACGAGGCCACATGATCATGGGTTTATCTGGATCTTTACGAATGTTTAATTAATTCCAGTAATGCAAAAAAGTTACTTTTATCATTTCATGTATAGATCAGTAAAAAAACAAATGACAGATTTTTTCGACAAGACATTTCGCACTACATTGCGTGGCATAGGATTGCTTGAATTATTATTGATATTGATTTTTAGTAACTAAGTCGTTGTATAATTATATTAATATACAAACACATGGAAATTTTCTGTTCGAAGTTGGTCTTCGAATTTGTCCTATTGACTGCTGAGCTTATTGTGTTTTTTGATTGTATTGATGGAAATATGACAAATTAAACAATGTGCTTCAGAATTTTGTGAAGAGCAGAAATGTTACAACTCCCATTTTCTTCGAAAATGCCACCTTCTTCATGTACTTTGCGTTTAATTTAATTACTCAAGTGTTTTATTCAAGTATTCTTTTGCTAGCTTGATGTGTATTCTTAATTGGGTCAAAATGTGGACAAAAAAAATCAATATTCCAAAACTACTTTCAGTAAATTGTTTTCTGTGTGAATAATCAATTTCACTTTAGAAGGTTTGAAAAATCTATTACATTTAGATAAAAAAAAAAACTTCCAAAATACTATTACAATTATTGTTAAACGTTCGAGGGCCGCACTGGAAGTTCTCTGGGGCCGCGAGTTTGAGATCCCTGGTCTAGATTGAAGTTGTTCAAAAAATATATGATAGTATTTTATCATGAATGATGATTATACCCCTTCCGGAATTTCTTCTATAGTACTACCAAAAGTTGATGAACCAAATATAACACAGGTGTAGTCAGTGAACCGTAATCCTCATTTCAAAGCTGTTTTAAGTATGTCTGGCATATTTTGTGCCTTTTTGCAAATAAGACCGCTTATGCAATCTTACGCTTTGGAATTTTTAGTTATTTTCCTCAAGCCCTGCAGAATGTGGGGGCCATACACAACTCTACCGGAGGGTCAAATGTCTTTGCATGCCTCCATAGGTTGTTTTTCTATTGCAATTTTCTATTTTCAAATGCATTATATTTCTTGGAATCACACTGTCACTGATATGTCGCCAGACTTCTGATATCTCCCCGTCTGCTATAGTTGTCCTGTGAATAAATAATAGGAAATTGAGATTAGACGAATAGTTGAAAGTTTTGCTTTATGTCGGCTTAATTTCTTGATTGATATACTTACTATTTCTGCTATTGCCTCTTGTGCTGCAAGAGTCTCACAATGCTTAGACAGGTTTGTCCACAACTTTCACATCTGAAGAAAGAGAGGAGATTTATTAATTTTCGTTAAGAATAAATAAAGCAGTCTATATGATTCAGAATGGAAAAGCTAATAAATCCAATATCTCATGTTTTATTTAAAAAATATTTTACTGAATTTGGTATATAAACCAACTAATAAAAGGGTTTAGTCAGAAAATTACAAGCATTCGTGGCTCCAAATACTTGAGAAATCAGACTATACAATATAGACCGGTATGAGTGAAATGTTAGGTGAACTTGTTAACACTTTGATTCAATACGCAAATAAAAGTGAATGCGTAATAGTATGTTACAATGAGCAGCAATCAACAATGAGTATATATCCTCACTGATTAAAAAAATCTAACTGGAGGTGCATGAACTATTTGAAACCATAAGGGGTAAGTAAATATGTAATTTCGGCAAATGGGCAACTACGTACCGTACTGAATTAATAACTTCGTAGTATTTGACAAAGGCTGGCTTTCCCACATGTACTTAACAGTGCGATGCCCGGGTGTGATATACAACAATAGTATTCACCTTACCTTTTACCGATTTCTTTTTACCCCAACTTTCAAAAATATCATTAAAATCGACAACAACTGTCAAAGCAGGCACGAACACCATTCGTGCTACGCCTTGAAAGCAGCACACATCCGCTCGTTTTCGTCTCGTCAAGTATGTGCATTGGAGCGTGCTATCGAATACGATCTTCGGACAAAAATGCCGGAGTTGCGCATCATGTTGTTTAATGTCATTGGATCACCTGACGATGCTCATTTAGTTTGGCTCGAGCAAGTCCTCTTGAAAGACTTGTGTGAATGGGAACTACCTATATGTTTTGCCTTCCTCCGATTTTAGAAGACAAATTTATTCTGAGGGATTTCGCATATAATTCTCATTGATTGTTGGCTGTTTATAATTTCTATTAATTGTGAATTCTGATCATAACAAAGAGTTAAAAAATATTTTACGTAATTTACTAGCACCTTTTTCTTGTCAGTACTCCAAGCTGAGGTAATAAACAAGACAATACATTTATGTCATCTGGAAGCAAAATATGCACACTAATTAAAAGTTTGACACATTGAGATAATACACCATGACAGGAAATAAAAGTTAAAGATATATATGACCATCACATGGTAATTAAAATTAAAAAAAAAAATAATAGGGGCTGTGGAGTAGGAAAAGTTCAAGACAAAGAAAAGAACCAAAGTTCATAGCTCATGAACTCTCAATTTTGCCCCCATTGCTTTGTGAGAGCCAATATATTCCGAGTGGCTGAATTGGTTTACCTTTATGATAGCAACGATTTTGTATTCAATATAGCGAGTTTTTTTTTTCAATTTATTTGAAGTGATATTATTTTCCAAAGCAATGCTTTAATCATCTAGATCAGTGGTGTCAAACTCATGGGTTTTCGAGAGCCGCATTGCATTTTGAAAATTGTAAAAAGGGCCGCAAACAGTTTTTTATAATGTATACTTGAAAGATAATTTCAGGTTGTGACATATATTGTGATGCAACTAAACAGTTGGATTAAGTTTTATTATTTTCTTCAATTTCAAATGCAATTACATATTAATATTTGCATTCCACTATTATTGCAAGTTACTGTATTTTTTACAAAAAATCATAAAATTCTATGTACAACCATCAAAATTATTTTCAAACAAGCTTTAGATGAGGAAAGAATATTACATACACTTAATCTAAATATATGGACCTAAAATTGACAAAAATACTACAGTATAAACTCATTGTTTTTTTAATTACATTTGTACTGACGTTTGGCATCTTTTATGTGTCACCAGCATACTAAGGCCAGGCTGAAATGATTTTATAGTACAAACTCTAACTAACGAGGCCACATGATCATGGGTTAATCTGGATCTTTGTGAATGTCTTATTAATTCCAGTAATGCAAAAAAGTTACTTTTATCATTTCATGTATAGATCAGTAAAAGAACAAATTACAGATTTTTTCGACAAGACATTTCGCACCACATTGCGTGGCATAGGATTGCTTGAATTATTATTGATATTGATTTTAGTAACTAAGTCGTTGTATAATTATATTAATATACAAACACCTGGAAATTTTCTGTTCGAAGTTGGTTTTCGAATTTGTCATATTGACTGCTGAGCCTATGGTGTTTTTTCATTGTATTGATGGAAATATGACAAATTAAACAATGTGCTTCAGAATTTTGTGAAAAGCAGTTTGTTACAACTCTCATTTTCTTCGAAAATGCCACCTTCTTCATGTACTTTGCGTTTAATTTAATCACTCAAGTGTTTTATTCAAGTATTCTTTTGCAAGCTTGATGTGTATTCTTAATTGGGTCAGAATGTGGAAAAAAAAATTAATATTCCAAAACTACTTTCAGTAAATTGTTTTCTGTGTGAATAATCAATTTCACTTTAAAAGGTTTGAAAAATCTGTTACATTTAGATAAAAAAAAACTTTCAAAATACTATTATAATTATTGTTAAGCGTTCGAGGGCCGCACTGGAAGTTCTCTGGGGCCGCGAGTTTGAGATCCCTGGTCTAGATTGAAGTTGTCCAAAAAATATATGATAGTATTTTATCATGAATGATGATTATACCCCTTCCGGAATTTCTTCTATAGTACTACCAAAAGTTGATGAACCAAATATAACACAGGTGCAGTGAGTTACCCGTAATCCTCATTTTCCAAAGCTGTTTTAAGTATGTCTGGCGTGTTTTGTGCCTTTTTACAAATAAGACCGAGTATGCAATTTTACGCTTTGGAATTTTTAGTTATTTTTCTCAAGCCCTGCAGGATGTGGAGGCCATACACAACTCTACCGGAGGGTCAAATGTCTTTGCATGCCTTCATAGGTTGTTTATCTATTGCAGAGTACTCCTTCTGCTATAGTTGTCCTGTGAATAAATAATAGGAAATTGAGATTAGACGAATAGTTGAAAGTTTTGCTTTATGTCGGCTTTATTTCTTGATTGATATACTTACTATTTCTGCTATTGCCTCTTGTGCTGCAGGAGTTTCACAATGCTTAGACAGGTTTGTCCACAACTTTCACATCTGAAGAAAGAGAGGAGATTTATTAATTTTCGTTAAGAATAAATAAAGCATTCTATATGATTTAGAATGGAAAAGCTAATAAATCCAATATCTCATGTTTTATGTAAAAAATATTTCACTGAATTTGGTATATAAATCAACTAATAAAAGGGTTTAATCAGAAAATTACAAGAATTCGTGGCTCCAAATACTTGAGAGATCAGACTATACAATATAGACCGGTATGAGTGAAATGTTAGGTGAACTTGTTAACACTTTGATTCAATACGCAAATAAAAGTGAATGCGCAATAGTATGTTACAATGAGCAGCAATCAACAATGAGTATATATCCTCACTGATTAAAAAAATCTAACTTGAGGTGCATGAACTATTTGAAACCATAAGGGGTAAGTAAATATGTAATTTCGGCAAATGAGCAACTACGTACCGTACTGAATTAATAACTTCGTAGTATTTGACAAAGGCTGGCTTTCCCACATGTACTTAACAGTGCGATGCCCGGGTGTGATATACAACAATAGTATTAACCTTACCTTTTTTCGATTTCCTTTTACCTTAACTTTCCAAAATATCATTAAAATCGACAACAACTGTCAAAGCAGGCACGAACACCATTCGTGCTACGCCTTGGAAGCAGCACACATCCGCTCGTTTTCGTCTCGTCAAGTATGTGCATTGGAGCGTGCTATCGAATACGATCTTCGGACAAAAATGCCGGAGTTGCGCATCATGTTGTTAAATGTCATTGGTGTGAATATATTTGTAGACTGTGATCTGACGGTACAGTAAACCGTACTCTACTGCGAACAGACGTGTCCATATATTTGGGCGTAGCTCTCTCGTTTATTTGGGCATTGCAAGAAGGCTTTGCTACGCTTGAGTGGCGAAGGATTCTACATGGTTTTGCTATCTCTTGAAGAAAAGGAACAACCTTCGGTTTTGTGTTTTGGTATGATTTGTGAAGGATTTTATTACCATGAACAACTAAAAAGTCCGTTGAGTTAGGAATTTACCACTTGTCGCTTTTAAATTCATTTTGGAATTCAAATATGTGATTTTTAATTTAATGAATGTTTTGAGAATCCTTTTTCACCTTTTGCACTTGCTGACTTCTGGTCTTGTAGTTACAGAGTTAGAAGTCTGTAAGTTGTTCTTGTAGGTGGGTACCGGTAGTCATTTTGGATTTGTGTTAGGGTGGTGAGTATTAAATGTCATGCCTAATTTGACTTAGTAGTGTGGAATAGTCCACTATGCACTACCTGACTACAGTTCATTTGGGATATTCCAAATTGATCAATCAACAGCAGCAACAATGTCAGAATATACAGCTGTACCGACAGACAGATGTAGGTCATAATTTGTTTTGTTTAATTTGACATATTTCATGATTTAACGTAAATATATACGACTACTAGATGTCCAACTCCGCTCGCCGTATAATAAACAAACAAAGGCGATGTTGCGCCTCCAAGCGGCGGGCGTCACGGTCGGTAAGTTCAGACAAGGTGCTTAACGACGACTACGCTCCTACATCAAAGCTCGCAAACTCCCCTGTTCGTTGATGTCTGATTGAAATATTTGATGAAGGATGTGGAGTATTTGATAAAAATGAACAAATAATTGTGAAAACTAAGACACAGTCTGTCTTGCAAATTACCAGAATGATGTGACAATTTTCTTGTCGAAAGAAAGCAAGGAATCAAAAATGCGATGCATTGAAAAAAAGTCAGTCAGATGTAGGTAAAGTGGTGACGAAAATGAATACTTTGCATCTTATATAAAAAAAAACTTAGCAGCATAGCATTTTGGTCTCACTCTATCTCAAGTATTGTACTTTATACAGAAGTTTTTTTCTCCACTTGACCTATAATCAGGGCTGCCATAACGTCCTTATTTTATTTTGAAGGCCTTTGTCTTAGAAAATATTTTTGTCCTTATTCTTAACAAACGTCCTTATTTTGACATGTGTCCTTATGAATGAATATACCGGTAAATCAAACTTCATAAAATTAAACTTCATAAAATATAAAATGAGTAAACGTAAAAACATTAACCAAACGAATGGCCAGTGTTTTGCGCGCTGCAGTTTTTGTGGATGTGACATTAACCTGGAATCCTTAGGTAAAGCAGCAATTTCTGCTCACAATGCAACCCAGAAGGCAGAAGCACAAGGACTCTGCTAAAGAAATTGAATCAAACCAAGAGTCAATGATTATACAAGTGTCGCACTGCATAAATACATTCTGTTTATTACATTTCAATAACTAGGCCGCGAGCCGAGGCCATTTTTCTTTCAGTTTCGTAGCGCACATAAGGTAACTACCTGAAAATGATTTTAAAATGTTACTTAGAAATTTAGTAACAAATATTGCCTTGTTCCCACTTCCAAAAGTTGCACGCTTTACAGAAAAGACGCTTTAACTACAATAAATATGTGTTACCATCTGTCCTATTTTCTCTGCTTTTCCGGTATCATGGGCCAATGAACGCAGACTTCTGCATGACGTAACAATCAAATTAGTCAGCTGTAGGTGGATCCCCAGTGGTCGGATGAATATCAGATGTACTACTACTGCTCGCTTTTGCGTTGAGTAGCCTTTCCATAGTTTTTTTCAGTTATTATTAGTTCAGTTATTCTAAAGAGGTGTTGAAAAGTATAAGTAAGATATTAAACACTTGTATATCCTTACCATAAATAACAATTTTAGTTAAGCACTAGCTCATAAGACGTTGTTAAATACGTACGATGCGGTAACTCCAAGGGAGGCTAGACCTAGAATAATATGTCACAAACAACGATATTTTCTGGCTTGCTTGAAATGTTTATGATTAATTTAATGACTCTTCTTGACTATTCAGCAGACTTATACTACTATATAAGCCACAGCATATTTGAAAATAGAAATTAATGGCTGTTTCTGTAATGCACGGTTGTGTGAAAGAGAAGAAAATAATCAATTTTACTAATGTCGGTTGGTCTAAATCTAAATTCATAGAGTCGACAAGAACCTGGGAAGCAATGATAAGTTATGCCGGAGTGGAAAGAAGTAGCATTGGAAACGATTGAGAGGTGAGAAATCAAGTTGTAGACAGACAGTTGATGTTTTAAAATATAGTCCATACTCATACTGTCATAGGGCATTTCAGACTGTGATATATCAAAATTTAGTGTATATATAGTCTAGTAATGGTATGCAAACACTGCTGGACCGTAGTACATGCAATGAGCATATATACGCTCATTGAGTACATCAGGTAAAATGCATTATGTATTCAAGGTATTAGTTAGTATTTAGTGGAATTTTTACACTCATGCTCCAAATATGATTTTCTTCCTCATTTTAGATACTGTACTACAAAAGAAAACGGCTATGTTCCACCAATCCGACCTAACGCGGGCTCTAATACCTGCTGCTATCAGTGATATAAAATGGATTAAACAAGGAGTCTTGAAGCGTAAAGGTATATGAGAATCATAATAGTTGCAAACAGCTTAGATGGGCTATCCATATTGCAATACTTCAGCACTTTTCTGCAATTGGAACTGCCCATCAAACTTATGTTGGAGACTTCATTGAGGTTTTCAATTCGTTTTTTTCTCAACTATGAAGATCTTTTGAGGTTAACGAGGCATTAATAAATAAAGCTGAGGAATTTGTTTGTTCACTGTATGAAGAGGATATGAAGAATGCAGATGATACCAGGGCACGTCTATTTAACACTGGCAAACATAAGGATTATACTCTGCCACCAAACAATGATTCACTGAAGAAGCATGTGGCCCTCAAATCAGTTCTTGAGTTGGCAAACTGCAAGTGTAAGAAAAATAGTCAAAATAATTTATGCAAGTGTGACGAGCCTTGTTTTATCTTTTAAATGATGTCATGTGATAATATTGCTATATTTTGTATTTTTAACACTGAAGACCCTGAGGGCGCTGTGACACTGTCGATCTGTTTTTTGGTATCCTGTTAGCCTATGCTGTGGTTTGCAGCAGTGCAGTTATGATTGTTTCAGTTAGATTTTGAGTGTTTAAGTTATCAAAGATGTTTTCTCTTGGTTTAATGACTGTTAGATATTTTGATGCTAGACAGTAGGATGATATTATTGTTTTAGTACCGGTACAGTGCAATTACAGTTGTTTTGGCGTTGTATTTTTAGTTTATTCATAAAATTGGCTATCAACAGTGTTGTTCAAATCTTGTGCACCTGTGGAATTTTTTTTATTTTTTTCAAGTGCCCGTCATGGGTTATTCTCAGCCTATTTTGCAAATTGTAAGTAGCTGGTTTAGTGTACCGGATTATAGGGGTTATTTTGGCTGCTATTGAAAGTTGTCTTCGATTTCAGGGTCCGTCTTTAATTTTTATTGTATGCTTTTCGTTTCATTGAAGTATTTGGTTGTATTAAGATTGTAATTAATAAATATAACAAAATAGTATAAATTGAAGTGAATATTGTGAGAAAACTTGACGTCAGATGATATTGGAAGATATTCTGAACTTCGATAATTATTACATAGACTGCCGGTACGCTACACAAGTGTGCCAATCAACTTAAATTGCACAGATTTTTGTTTTTGTATTGACTGCAAAAATTACAGTACACTTATCGAGGAAAAGTCGATTTTCGAGATAGTGGATTTCGAAAACAATTCAGAAGAAAGTGAATTAGATATTGCAGTTGATTTATTAAGTATCATTTATTTGTTTTGTTTTTCGGACATTTGTTAGTGTCGTAGTCCTGTTTCTAGAAATCATATTGCCTTTGTTCAAATACATAACCACATAACCTAAAAAAAGACTAATTGTAATATTTCTGTTCACTATGTTATGTACATATTGTACATTCATTTAATTTTCTTGGCTTTTCCGGTAAATTTCTAAGTGAGAAATAACTGATTTATTTGTGTTTTCGCGCTCACGATGTTAATTTGTGACTTCATTGCTTAAAAATAAATACGTTTGATAGCTTCTATAAAATGGATGTAGCTTTTTATGCTGTTCTTGTTGTAAACTGCTTGTGGTTATTACATAAAATTTATTCGCTAATGTGAATCAGCGTTCCTGGTGTCGCTGCTTTCGAGGTCACTCGCGACTCCTGTCAGACAATTAAAGTATTTTTTGTTGTTGGTTACATGTATGCCATATTTTTCGTAATCTACCAAATAAATTATGATTGACTGAGGAAGTCCGATTTTGGTCAGGCAAAACATACAGGAATACATTTGTGTCAGTGTGCTGTATGGCTCTCGAATTGCATAGTTCTTATGTATGTGTTGTGAACTTATGGTTATTGAATTTCCGGGAACCTCTTATATTCAATTTCGCATCAGTACTGTGGAACAAGCTGTAATGCGTTCAGTATATTCATTTTCACACAAAACTGAAGAATTTATTTAGTTACCAGATGTGCGCTACGAAATTCATTTTCTGGGCGTTTTCAAGGCTTCGTCTCACGGCCCATATCCGTGGTAAGGATCTACAAGTGTTTAATAACTTACTTATACATTTTTCAACAACGTCTTAGCATAACTTAACTAATAATAACTAAACAGGGCTATGGAAAGGCTGCCCAACTCAACGCAAGGTCGAGCAGTAATAACTAATATTCATCCGCTCGCTAACAGCTGATTCGATTCAATTGTTACGTCATGCTGAAGTCATTGTTCATTGCCGAAAATGTAGAGAATATAGGACAGATCGTAGCACATATTTCTTGTAGTAAAAGCGTCTTTTCCGTAAAACGTGCAACTTTTGGAAGCGGGAACAAGGCAATATTTGTTACTAAATTTTCAAGGAACATTTTAAAATCATTTTCAGGTAGTTACCTGATGTGCGCTACGAAACTCACTTTCTAGGCGTTATTCAGGGCTCGCGGCCTACACCGTTATCTTGTTATTATGTTTCCCTGTCCTTGTTTTGGGGTTCATATCGATGGCAGCACTGCCTATAATACTAAACCTAAAAGCATAATAACCACCAATCTCACAGTCGAAGAAATCGAAATTTTGGATTACATAGCAGGATATGTTATTAGAAAAATTTATCACAGTGAAGGAATTTCAGCTAGTCATGAACTCATATTTTTAAAAAAAATTACGCTTACGAAAGTGACAGAAAGAAAAGATTTCAAACAAAACATGCTTATGGGGAACATTGGAATGGCTATCTCAATACATGCAAGCAGCTGAAATTTATTTCCATCATCACATCATTGAACATCTGACACTTGATAAAGAAGAAAAACATTTTCAAATCATTCACGAGCGAATACCTCAATGTATTAAGCAATGTAACTGAATGTCAAGATGTAACAACACTACTTGAAAAAGTATTAAAAAAATTAGAGCAAATGTATAAGCAAAGTACTGCAGTCAAAATAATAATAACAAGATGGACCATAGGATTCGTGGAATACGAAAACAATTAAAGAAAAACAGCAGCTAAAACGACGATTAAGATATATGTGATTACAGTCTGTAAGTTTCTGTACTCCTGAAGTATGCGCACTAAGAATTGAGGACAACGGAACGCAGTGTGTATACCACGTCAGGATTAGGCCATTTCCAATTTTTCTTATCTCAGTGCTATCACAAGTTCGGGGACTAAACAAGTGAGTTTTGTAGTATTTGTACCTAAAATTATGACCTAAACCTAACCTGGTACACATACGATGTTCCATGTTCCGCATCTTATGACACGTACTTCTGGAGTACCCAAGTTGTTTTCTCTATAATCCATAGAAATACAAATTCTTATTTTAATTATTATTGTGATTAAACATTGAATATTTAGTAATGTTAATAGTGGTATTGGTGTTTTTTGAGGCTTTGGGAGGTTTTTAGTTGAAAAGTTAGACCAAAACCCCTAGAAGGTTTGAGCGGAAGCAGGCAAATGTGGGTTTTCAATAGTCCAGATGGTCTGACTCTAAAAAGTGTTTTAAGCCACGAAAAATTCATATGTATAATATATAAAATGATTATAGAAGACTTTTATTTTACATTTAAGCGGGGGGAGGGGGGTCTGACAGATGCTTGGTCTAATATGGTATATTTAGAGCCCTTCATACGTTGGAGAAGCAATGAATTTTTTTTTTTTATCCTATAACAGAAACATATGAGTACAAAATGAGTTGCATGAAGCTGCATAGCTTTTATTTTGTTAAAAAATCCTCGGGCTAATCACCTGTTGTAGACTTCCAGTGTGTGAAATAATTTATGAAAGTTTGGAATACTTGGCAATTGCTTCAAATTCAGACATTTCCAAAATCTCAGCAACAGATGCAGGAGAAACCTAGAAAGAAAAATTTCCATGGTTCATATGTTATTAATGACCTGAATAATGTTGGTAATTTTAGAAATAATAATCATACTCAAAGTATTTAAATGCTCAATAGGAGATAGATCCAATAAAAAATACCATAAAATTAATATCTAAAACAATACTTTGTGCTATACCTGTGCTGAATATTTAACAGACATTTTTGTCAAGCTATTGAGTTAATTAAACATGTTGGTCTGTTAGTTTACATGGCTGTTTCAAATGTTTTTTAGACATACCTTCATAATCATAAATTCCCTCTAGATGTGTTTCCATGCCAAAACCCCATCTGGTGACAGCAAATCATTCTTCAAAAGTGAGTTTTGAGCAGTCTGCAAAAATTTATATTTTAGTTACGATATTTTGAAATAAATTGCCTACAACAATTGGAGCTTGGGCCTTGTCTACCATCTAAACATGTGTGTTTTATATATAAAAGTAAAACAGCCACTTTGACAAAGTGTTATTTGAAACAAAAATGTGGATACCTCATGAAAAACAAATTGAAATTAATAAAAAGTAACGGTTCCAGGAAAAATATCCATGCATTCAATGAATGTGGTGGATTTTGCAGTAGCAAAAAAGTTATTGCTATTTATTACAAATCAATAATTTAAAAACACTCGACAAAATAATGCAAAATTTTTTTGGCATATCCAAAGTTATAAATATACATATGTTGAAGCCATGTTTAGATAATAGCAATGATAGGTATCCAATTTATGTGAATAAGGGTATTAGTACCAGTCTGAAATCAAGCAAAATGGATTCACATGGCAAACGTAAAGCACCTCTTATGTTGTCATATGCAGCTGGTGACTTCGTATACAATGACAGAATGAATGGAAAAAAATTCATCATAAAACACTCAATATTTGAAGTTAAAATATGTGTGTTCAATTTATGTTTTCATACCGACCTTAAAATTTCAGGGTGATATCGTTCACCATATATCTTTTTTGCTTTTTTAGTCCCTCAATCAAAAATTTTCATTGATATGGCTGTATGGTGTAGTCTAAGTTGATTCTGATTTTTGAGATAAATCATTACCTATTAGTCAATTTATATCCTTGCTTACTGCTACACATCATAAATCCTCACACTGCAACTTTTTATGATCCTTTTCTTTCTGAAAGTATACATATTAGGTTACATAATATCTTGATCTCTTATCAAAATTTGCATTCCTTGACAAATCATTACTGTATTGGCTACCTAGGACATTCACAACTTACTCTTTTTATGCTGAACACTCATAGCACAAAGTGATTCTCTACTACATTTACTCATTGGAGCCTTAAAGTGAATTTAAAATCTTCAGATATTACTGTCATTTGTCAACATGCTTTCAAGTAGTAGGACCTTCCCTCTCAAATGATTTCTCAAATGTTTTGTAATCTGCATTCTATAATAAAATCTGTATAAATGTTGATGCACAACTAATTTGAACATTTATAAAGCCACTCACTTAATCTTGTCGTTAGACAATGCCGTCAGAATACAGGAAAACGCACGATGATTTTGGAAGCAACAAGAGAGCAATGCTCAAATATATGGACACGCAGAACAATATGCGCAATCATATCGGGGTACCGTGACGGTACAGGGACTGTCATAGATATTTTAGGTCCTGTGACAATTGAAACATCAGTTGAAATATCTCGTGATATGAGTCAATTATGTACCGTATTATCGGATCAGGTACCGAACCACAGTCAAACATTTCACATAAAAACGTTACTAAATAACATGCGTCAACTTAACACCACCCGAATCGGGGTACAATTTTTGGTACAGTGACTGTAATAGCCGTTTAGGGCTGATGGACAATTCGACTACACGGACAACTCACCAGGCTTAGGGTGGTGTAGCCAGTCTGCGGACAATTTCATTCAAACCGCTATAAAACAAAAACCAATATATCTAACCCGTTAATTTTTTCACCGTGGGTGCATTGGCGGCATTTATTCTACACGCTAAACCTCGTATTAACTTTCTACGACAAAGGGTTAAAGCTATACAAATCCCCAAAGTACGGCACTCGAAAGACGTATTTGCGACCGAACGACCAGTGTGCGACCACAGATTACAAGCCTTGATCATCGTTTCTGCTGCGTCGAGACTATCGCATACGCAGCCATACAGCAATCAAACAGACAAAACACGGTGGTCGCAAATTCGCAAAAAAAAATTGGTTGACAAAGATATTATCGGCCTATTAGGATAGGATTTACATATTTATCCCGGGGGAGAGAAGTAACTATCAAAGATGGTTGACACAACTCTACCCACCTGCCAAGTTTCATCTTTTTATCTCTTATATTTGTATGGATTTTCAAGATTTTGACAGCTACGAGTTAGTTCAGTGTCACCACGCTGTGTTACGGTACCAGAACTACTCTATCTTTAGAAGTTCCTGTCTTGTGACAGCGTGAATTGAAATTGAAAGATGATCCGTTGGACACAAAATGGCGTCCGATATCCGCAGAACGTTTAGTGACGTCATAGCAAACAAAAACAAATCTTACAGAGCTAACAGAAATATTTGAAATAAATAAAAGTAATAGCCTTCTGGAGAAAAATTTCATCTTCAACCACTGAAAATTTCAAAGCAATTAGTCCAGTAATCAAAGAGAAAAGCGACTTTTTAAAAACGTGTCAAAGAACAAGAATAAGAACAAGAACAACAACAACAACATAATATTGAAACGATCGTTATGTCCACTACGTGTCCAATAACCTGTCTGCGCCTAGTCGGGCGTGACGGCGAATCCAACATCGGGACCAAATATCGAGAGTTACACGGGGTTGATTTAACTAAAAATGCTGAAATGGGGTTTATATCATGTAGGTGCAGAAATACCGGACCCTAATGATTGGACACGTATGTTCTTTGGCACTTCTTGGACACCTAGTGGAAAATATGTAAAGTCGCTTTTCTCTTTGATTACTGGACCAATTGCTTTGAAATTTTCAGTGGTTACAGATAAAATTTTTCTCCAGAAGGCTATCACTTTTATTTATTTCAAATATTTCTGTTAGCTCTGTGAGATTTGTTTTTGTTTGCTATGACGATACCGAACGTGTGAACGCTTGGTGTGAATATATTTGTAGACTGTGCTATCTGCTGTTATAATACCGTGATAAATCGAATTAGTTGGTTTTGCAAAGAAGAAGCGTCTGGCAGATACGGTACTGCGGTTAACGTACTGAAGTTAAGGTACCACAGTGAAATTGACTTGTTGGACACGTAGTGGACAAAACGATCGTTTCAATATTATGTTGTTGTTGTTCTTGTTCTTTGACACGTTTTTAAAAAGTCGCTTTTCTCTTCGAATACTGGACCAATTGCTTTGAAATTTTCAGTGGTTAAAGATTAATTTTTTCGCTAGAAGGCTATTACTTTTATTTATTTCAAAATTTTGCGTGAATTCTATGAAATTTGATATTTCGTCTAAAATTTTGCTGTATTATTTTTTATCCATGGGAACACGGATTTTAGTCAGTGTCATGACTGGCTGTACGTTTTGATTCTGCAAAATTCTTGCTACTGGAAATTCAGAACTTTTTTGAGGGTACCGGTAGCGTCAAAGGTACCGATAAGGACTGATTCGCTCTGGTCTAACGTGTCCATATATTTGTGCGTAGCTCTCTTGTTCCTTTCGCGATCTTACTATTGCAGTAATGTAGGTTTTCTAGCAAATTTAGCCTACCGTATTTGTTAATTTTGATAAGAGCAAATTGAATTCAGTTTTTTTTATGCCAGAGAAGAACCATTCCACGAACGAATAGCAGGCCTACATACAGCAACAGGTACTGCAGTACTGGTAAGGTACCGTACGGTACCGCAGTGAATTACGCTCTCATCTTTTCGTTACAGTTCTGATGTAAACAACATAAATTTTGTAGCCTACCTTATTTTTTTATTTGATAAGAGGAAATGAATTGAGTTCTTATATGACAAGAAAGAACCGTTCTACGAACGAATTTCAGGTACTTGTAAGTTATCGGGGAATCGATATTTTTATTTTATTTTGCCCTGGTACCGTAATGGATAAGTGACTTGGATCACTTGGTATTTCAATTCACGTTGAAATTGGATGTGGGACAAAACAGGCTTTTAGTGGCTCGAGTAGGCTACCTGTCAATCAAGTCATCGATCTAGTCACACTAGAGTGATTTTGGCGTTTAGAGGCCGGTAATCTCCGTTCTCGGAGCGGGAAAGCGTGCGCCCGGGCAATGGGAATTTTCTCAAGTGACATTGGGGGTGAGGGCAGTGCCTAGTTCCGGCACCCGTCTTGTACTTGAGCCCAGCCGACTTAAGTAAGAGCCTATTCTTTTCCCAAATTTTGGATCTTCGCTCTAGTCTAGGTGACCCTTATTATAAGTCGTTCTGTCTGTGTGTTTCGCTGTAGCGTCTAGGCTGCTGGCCGGTCTGATTCAAAGTGACTGTAACATTATAGTCACTTTGGTCTGATTGAGATTTATCCCGTGGGTTATGCTGTCACTGTTGTGTTTCATTTCCATGGCATCAAAGAAAAAACTGGTCGATCGTTGGGAAATTTCTAGTTTTTGTTTTCACAATTTGTCGCCGTTATCTCGTAAACTATCTCAAAAATTGAAATTCCGAGATTTCCACCCGTCGAAGAAGTAAATACTCTTTCTAACAAGCCATTTTTCATCTTGTTAATCTATATTGGGGATTTTAGTGAACTGGTTAATTATTAGCCGCGGTATGCCGCTCACTCAAGGATACCGACGAGACGCCCAGCCCTCAAATGAACTGATAGTTTCGGTATCCCGGTCACTGTCGTTACGTTATATATATGTGCCATTTTGCGTGGATTGTAACTGTTTACTGAAGTGCGAGCCGCCTCATGTATCTTCGGAGATCCTAGGCACCTACCAGTTTGCACGGATGCGATTTACCGGCTTCTCTTGCCTACATTATTCCGTCGGCCAGAGGCTGTTCACCTTGGATACCTGCTGCTGTTATGGGCATGGCCTGTTCACATGGAACCCTTTAAACTTCAAAGCTCTCATTGAAATATTTGCTACTATCACCAAGATCCGCACCGACGTCTGCTCCGCGCGTGCTCGACGCGCCACCGCGGCATTCCTAATCGTCGCAACATGGCGTCGTGGAACAGCTCGGCCGGGTAGCGACTAGCACTAGCGGATACTTGACTAACGCTCTAGCGCCATTCATTTTTAGAGCTGGCTCATTTTCATGCGTGGTTTTCAACGCATGTATACGCAAGTATACGGACTCCTTTCAGATTATTTGCCTACATTAATGATTCACTATTCTCGCACCCTTTCAGAAGTGTTCACCAAATCAGATGCTGTGGCTGACCCCACGATCTATCCCTCTAATCACGTTTGGTATTTCGTGGAGTTAATGTAAAATCAGGCTTCACGTTATTTCGGCTTCATTGGTGAAATGTCATGGTTCGAAATAAAACTGTCTATAATGCTCGATATACAATTGCTCTTCATACAACCCGAAATACAAAAAACCCATATATAAAGAATATATCATTGATTTGTAAAGCACGAGATATACAGAGGTAGACCAGACTCAGCATAATTGCCCAGTAACTTTCTGGCCCGATAATAACTCATGAAATAAAAAACAAAATACGTGGCAAAAACGAAACGATACGATAATAAACAATTTTAAATTAGTGCAAACGTAATTCAGAGCAAAACGTTGCATCGAATGTTTATATAAATAAATATATAAAGCGTTAAAATATACAATACGCTAGAAATGAGGAATTGAATATTGTAGAAAATATTTTCATGGTTAACTTGCGACCAGCTCAAGTCTTCCATATATTTTGTAAAACAATATCTGATGTTATTGACTAAAAACACAACATTGCAAGCCTCATTTCCGCTATTCTTACAGGAAATAGCTGCGCTTTGATGAATGTTGTCAATGGATCAATCGAGATAAATAATATATCTTTGGTGTCTAATAATATACAGAAAGTGAAATGAACTGCGCTGCAGTCCTTAGCTTACAAAAAAAAATATTAAGGCAATTATAAATCGGTGTATCTGTGGATTACACTTCGGCAGGCATAAATAAAATTTTCTCAAATTGATAATCAATATATCCAGTCAATACGATAGAGCCCAATTTGTCGAACAAATTTGGGAAATTGACAACGAATTCTTCCAATTTAAAGGCTCAAGACGTATTCTGAATAGTGACTAATTGGCTAGTAAGGTTAAAAGACAATCATCATTAATCTCACAAAAAAACAAGCAGTGCCATTTCTATTTTAATTAGAAATATAGAATACTTAATGGAATGTTTCATAATGAATTTACAAAAATAAAATAGGGAATATAAAAAAAATGGAACTCTCAAGTGAATATACATTACTATAAAATAGAAAAAAATAGTTTATTATATTCTCTGACGGCTTTTAGTTAGCAAATTAAAGTAAAAATTATTAACCATAATATTAGTTATGTAGACATCGTCTTCAATAACCATTGCCTAATAGAAAAAACGTTCGTGAAATATCCAGGTATCGTGTAGTTGTTCGGTCGTTGATGTGCGCAACCAAGTCCCCAACTTACAATACCCACTTGAACCCAGTATCTTCCTCCTTTGGGTGTGGAAACCTGAAATGGAAACATAAATAAATACTATTATACGGTTTCAACATACTTTAGATATTTTCTGTCATCTATATGTCACCAGGTTCAGCAATAAATATCGTTTGTACATTGAAGAATTAATATATAATTATAATTTATCCCTATTAATATGTTCAGTTAGAAATATATTCGCTTATTTATAGGTTAATTAATATACTATGATACTTGGTACAATGCTAGACTAAACAACCCTATAAATAGTTATAGGATAATTATAAGAAAAATAAATCAGTTTGGACGCACATGAAAATCAATGAAACACGACACCTTTGTTTACTTGTAATTTACAAAAGTTCTAAAGATAAAGATTCTCTTTATCTTATTTATAACGTGAATTATACAATTTTATAAACAGATGGAAATTTGCATATAATTCAAAGGCTCTGTTGAAGAATAAAGGTACTCAAATATATATGTAATAAGTGGTAATTCACAATCAAAGATGTGTGATTCTCAGGTAGAATTATGAACAGTTTTGAGAAAGCGTTAAATAGAGGTTTGGATTAAAATCTACTTGACAACAGAAAGCCGTATTTTTAGTTTTATGAAGTAACAGATAAGCTTAATTTATTGCACGTAGTCCGCCACTCTTTCTAGCACGAGATCGCATTCTCGACGTCATAAAAACTATTGTGCTGTAGCAAGCATGTAAAATATGATTTGCCTGATGCAGCTGAATTTACTTACGATATTGTTATTAAAGCTATACGATGAAAGCGAACTAATTACTCACGAATTGTTTCGTATAAGCACTAAAACAGCTTGAGTATTGTTCTTCGATATTTTGGCCTATACCTAATAAGGTTATAGGTAGAATTGGCCGTGTTCTTATTTAAATAATGTCTAAGTATAAATTTTATTAGTATACACAATTAAAGCAATCGTTATATTGGCCATATTTGCAACCTACCATTTTCGTTAGAGGTCCGCCACTGTCTCCACGACAAGCATCCACAACCGGCCTTTTCATGGCCGAGTTTGCGCATAGCATTCTACTAGTGAACTTCGCGTCAGCCCATGCAGACACTCTTTTGATTACTCTACGTCCTTTAGCACATCTAAATTTGTTTCGAATTAAATATATTATAATACCAAGCGAAATATATTTGGATAGATCAGTACCGCACATGGTTTATAACATGAAACAATCACCGCGATTCACTTTATTTGGCATATTCGGAAGATATGCTTTTTTATAACGCACTCAAACAAAGATCTATAAATAAAGATACAGCATGACTTTTTGAGCAATAAACATCAGTGTAACTTGGTGATTGTCTGTGACTTTATTTAAACATCATCGGATTGATATTATCCAAGATATTGATACTGTTTCATTTTTTTAATGCAGAAGCAGAGGTCACGATTCCTATAAAAAATATTGATGGCGATACAGTATATTATTTACCCATTATTGTCAAGCAATTTCAGTAAACCTTGCTGAAGAATTGGTGGTAATTGCGGTTTGTCTCCGTGAGTGAGAATTGGATTTTGATCACCATATCCCGTTACTACAACTTTATTTCCAGGTCTCAGAAGTTTTCTTCCTGAAATAGTGATTATATTCTTTGTCTGCTGTTTATTATTATTATTATTATTATTATTATTATATATTAATATTGTAACTAGAATTCGGTTGGAAACCGAAGACTTATCGAGATCAAGATCGATAAGTAATTACCCTTTGATATATTTTACCACAATATTATATTGTTAATAATATTGTGCATTGTAAAAATGTTTCCTTTCAACTTCATGGCAAGCAATAATGAAAGATTTAGGTACTCTACATAAATAACAAAATCATTTGTTTATTGAATACCTGAACAAGGGGGATTGGTTGGTTTCCTAAGTCGGACACCGTTTACGAATTGTCCCGGTTTTCCTCCATAATGAGAAAGGCATGGCAAACAGACAGGTCTGATCTGCTCAGAAAACGACAATTTAAAATCTTCTTTGCCAACAATTCGTCCTTTTTCATCGATGATGATACGCTTTCCAATTTCAAGCTAATTTAAAAATATTTTTTTTCAATTAAAAAACTGTTGCCAACTCCGAGTAGAAGGTTAACTTTAACTAATCATTTTTGAAGAAATTGTACAGTATAAAGATAGTTTGTATCTGGGATCAAAATAAATCGTAACCGTTAACAATTCCGAATCGGTTAACTGGTTATCCCTTCCCAGCCCTATACTGGCGATGCCTAATTAATTTAGACGGAGTTTCATATCATGCATACGTTGAACGCTCAAATAATTTTTATGAAAGTTTATAAAATCTGAATATGACTCATAAATGGTTAAATAGAACAGCAATTCACCGATGCTTAACTTTTAGGTATTATTGAATAACTTACAAGAGCGGCGTCGTAATCAAAATCATTGGGAACGCTTTTCGGATGTCGCATCATTCGAGCTGGTTCCACTATTCTAATATGGTCTGGTGTTCGTTCGTCCATCTCTGGAATTTTGGTCATGCCTGCCAATACGACAATAATTTATGGGTAATTAAATTTCATATACGCATTGAGATATTACGATAATCAGTATTCGACCAGGAAGAGACGTAATTAAATATCTAAGCTTGACACACAATTTATCTAATCTAAAATTGAATGACGTTGCAAAAATCAGTTTTGCATCTGAATAACTACGTCGATGAATTTCACTTCAGTATAAAAAAATGTTATATTCACCCAATATCATGATGATTCTCCGTAAATCAGAACGAATGATGTGTGATGCAGTTAATATCCACTTATTGTTGATTATGGAACCTCCGCCTACCAGACTCTTGTAACTCTACAAAAGTAATAAATAAGAAACTGCCAATAAACAACCTCAAATAATTTTTTCAACAAATAAGATGAAACAAGTGGTTTCTATATTTTGAATTGTCGAAGTAGAAGCTGGTCATTTTTAAATTCTAGTCGAAGTTCTTTCGCGTCTGCAAATATATGTTAAACCCACGTAATACCTCGTTTTGATTTGAGAAATTCTGGGACCATTCTGGAATTTTTGAAAGTCACTGATGTTCTTACAAAAGCAGATATTTTCGAAATCTATTGTTAAATTGAATTTGAATACATTGCAACTTTGACGACATATTTTCCCATTTTCCGACTAACAGTTGTACAATTGAAAATATTATTTACCTCTTTAACATTGTCGTATTTGTTTGCAATCATCACTTGCCAAGGCCAAGCGGCATTTGCAGCATCACTGCCTCTCACAACTCTGCCGACCACTTCCTCGAGTAATATATTACGTTCATCTCCGGCTTGTCCGCATTTGCTATAATCTACAAAAATATTCAGGTTATGGCTTCTTTTCAGAAAATTCTCAATATATCTCATCCGCGAGCTCATATAGCTCACTGTCAATTGTTCCAATAATTTATTAAAATACAACCAATGCGGCAAATATATTGGTAGATAGTTAGAAATAGTTGAATTCGAAGCACATGTATCGGGCGTATAATACAGTCAAGTTATGTGGTTGGGAGAACAGAATTGAGAAAAAACGCACCAATACATTTTCCTGGGTTACATGGTTTTGGATCAGTTTGCTTCTGTTTTCCTTTCTTACATCTAGGTCCAGACCGGCATTTTCTTGTTCTCGTTCTGACACCCGAATTGCACGTTGCAGAACACAATCCCCAAGGACCCCATGGCTCGGTAGCTGATTTATAGAATACAAATTTTAAAAACGAGGCAAAAATAAATGTTTCATTTCGAGACAAATATAGTAATCATTGGCAGCAATCATTATTTACTACAAGAAAATCGCAATAATCATGCATGGTTTATGTCGGAAGGGTGGTCCAAATTCAGGCCTGCGAAACACAAGTGAAAAATCTTCTGACATATTTTCACATCACTAACGTCAATAAATTGTTTAGTGTTTATACTCGCATTGTCTTTTTGTAACCAGTTTGAAAAGAAATCTGACCAATTCAAATAGATTTTTTGTAACTCGAAATAGGAGGTAAAGTACTTATGAGAAACAAGAGCAAACCACAGCAGAATAGTTCATTGTCAGCTATGACGCATATCGCCTGATCTAACGTGCTCTTTATATTCATTTGAGATTTATGTACCTCAAGCATATATTACAGAATATTAAATAGACCATAAAAATTTCCACAATACGTATAAATCGCCTGAAGTCATTTTTGAACAAAATGGCTAAATATATTTGAATTCAATTCACTTCTGTGAAAATTGTAAACTTGACAAATAAATCGCTTAGAGTGCCAAGCATAAAAATGTGACAAATTTCACAACAATCCGATGACGAGATATTTATGCAACAAACATACAACAAACTTTCGCACGGACTACAGACTTTTTAACATTAAATCTCGCGTTTCCTCAATTCCAAAATTTTCAGTCACGCCACAGAATAATGGTTGTACATAAAACTTAACCACACACCAAATAAAAATTTCTAAGAATTCAAAATGGTATTGAAATAGTATTCAGAATTATAAATATGCAAACACGGATAATCCAAATTGTTCAGAAGAAAGATTACGAGTGACGGGAATACCAAAGACCTTTGGTTTACAATTTGATTTGATCGATTACCGTTGTTGTATAAAATTTGAACTCGACAGTCAATCAGTCATAAACAAACTATACTAGTGTAATACTTTCTTCAAACCACAGTAGCGGGTTATACATTAGCAATGCTACCTTAAAATTATCATACCTGAACAGTCGATAAAACATTTATCATATATGACGGGATGTCCAATGCAATTGAATGAAAAATCTCCGTTATTTAAACAGACTCTGGTACGACTCTTCCAACTTGGACCGCACGATTTAGCGCACGCACTCCAACTTCCCCATTCGGTCCAAACAGGTTCAGATCCTTCTATGAAAAAATAAAATCATTACTTCACTGCGTTTGGAACCAATCTGTTAGTTAGAAATGAGGATATATATATATAACCATAAATTATATTAGAATGGCCTCGTTCGAGCTCTTTCGGATGTTCCGAATATGTATTTCGTTTTGTTCATCTGTAGCATTGTAAAAAATAAAAAGATTTTTGACGGTCATATACAAATAGAGACCTGAATTTAGACTCGTTTTAAAAAATGCTCAATAGCAAAAGATATTATTTTAAAGATAAACCTCATTATTTTCATTTCTCTCAACGCATCTAAACATTACAATTGAGTGACCATTATCATGTTGCGTGATATCCTCACGTGCTCACAAGTTTACAAGATTGATGATTCAGAAACTTACGAACCTTGTACACATTTTTTTTGGTTACATGGTGCACTTTCTTCATTAGCACCTGGACAATTTCCCCGATTTGTTTCTCCGCCTTTACATGCTCTCTTTCTAATTGCTGTTCCCGACCCACAACTTAGGGAACACTGACTCCACTCGCCCCATGACGTCCATGATTCTGAAAAAAAAAAATGATTATTATACCAGTTCATTGAAAACTTTTCCGTTTATTTGTATCCATGTTATGTCGTGGGATTCAAATCAAAAAGTTTGATTCAGAAAGTTCGAATGCGTCGATCTATGGAACTCTGATTTACGAGTGCTTATCGCATGATTATAACGTGATTCTTGGTATAAAAATATTTGTTTACACGTATCTGAATAGGGAAAGAGTATTATCTTTACCTTTGACACATTCTTTCAACAAGCATGACGTATTTTCTTCATCCAAACCGAGGCAGTTTCCTCGACTCGGCATTCCACCAGGGCAGGCTCTTTTTCTTATTTTTGTTCCGTTGCCACATGATTTTGAGCATTTGGTCCAATCACCCCACGAGGTCCAGTTGTCTAAAAAGAGAAAAATACAAGACTGACTAAAATTTCACAAGAACTATTCAAATTTCGTATTCAGCAGTTTCAAAATACCATACTTATTTATATCTATGTTACGAGTATCATCCGAAACCTGTTTTTCCGAATTTTTAATAATTTCGATACAATATAACATATCATATTTCTCATGTATATATATACGCATTTTTAGTTTTTTGAATTCTTTAGTTTCTTTAGAATCTTGAACCGATTCTTGCATGGATATAATTTATATTTTATTCTGTAGATTATTTAGAACTTTTGTTTAGAATTTAGTCACTAAAATATCTCGCATCCCGTGGCCAATGCATTTTCAACTAGGAAATTTTTTTCAACTACTATTCGTACCTATTTTTCACAGAAACCAAACGTGGAACTTTTACAAATATTTACATAAATTTATAGTTATCTTAGATGAATACTGTTAGTTATATTTGGTTTTATATTAGACTATAGTAAACTGAAGATGATATAAAATTGTATAAAGTTTGCTGCAATTTTAAATCAACTTGCTAACAACACTAAATTATAGATTATTACTATTAATTAGCATTTCAATTAACATAGTTGAGTGTAATTGTTTTCAACTGGGCATTCGATTTTCCATTTGGTTCAAACCCATTGACGTCGTACACACACAATTATCACCTACTTCCACAATATGACGCAACTAAACATGACTTTTTTACGTCAACCAACGCACCTGTCCATCACGCCGTTTAAAAGTTCATAGTTTTCCGTATGGAATATCATGAATATACTGATTTGCTTTTTCGCGAAAAAAAATTATTTTAAATACCCAATTTTTTTTATTTCCATCGTAAAAAAGAATACTAATTCCGACATGATCGATATCTGTATAGTTTTACAGCAATTGTATTCATACAATATGCTTTGGTAGTAATCAGGTGCAATTCTGTTTATAAAACTTTCTCTCTTTCATTCTCTAGAACTATGAAGCGATGCCACAAATGGCGTGCAATTGATTAATTGGTAATATTTGCATCAATAAATTTATAACTAGTAAAATTCTGATAATTCAAATATTTTGGTGCCAATGGTTTTAAATATCATTTCGTGACTATCATTCGTGTATTGAAACAATTTTATATACAAACACTTATAGAAAATAATAGACACCAGGCTAATATAGTCAGCAGGCTATAAGGATAATTTAAATTCTAATCAAACTACCTTCAAACGCAGAACCAAGATGTGCGGAACTATTGTTACCATATAAGAGAATGAAAGAATGCCAGCGGTGCCATTTGATGAATGTATTACGTGCGTAAGCACACTCTTACAATATGTCACGCAATTAACTCGCATTTAAAAGTAACAAAAACAAAAAAATAGTTACTTAGTTTCGGCAACATGCGCCATATCTAAAGTTTGTGTTTTGATCAGTTTGAATATATGTTCTCAACATCGTTATTCACAGAGCAATAGAAAATACTGCTATGTAAAAGTTAAGATAATGATTTTTAGGAAGATTTTTTTAACTTGTAATTTTCAACTTATGAGCTCTTCTGTCTCGAGAGCCTGCTCATTTAAATTGACTTGAACTTGTAATAAACTAAAAGTGCGCACACATACTTTCCTAAGTTAAGGGACCCATGCTCATTTCTAAGCAAATATCTTTCTTTTTTACTTTGTGCGACAGCGCAACATATTCATCGACTATGGGAATATAATTTGATGCCCTATCTTGACAGGAGTGACAATGCAAAATTGAAAGCATTTGTTTGATAATAAATATCCTCCACAGTAGCAAATTTAGATATAAGAAATGTCGTACTTGCTGTGTAATACAGATTCAGCGAAAAGTTGTATATATATATATATGCAAATAATACTGCGTTCCATTTCTAGTACAAAATGTATATGTAGGCTTACCATTACATGAATAATAAAGCAATACAAATGGAATTTACCTTTTGGACACGGATTTGAACTTTCGCATGAAAACACTTGTTCCATTCTCCCTGGACATCGAGATGATGACATTGCCATGTTATTACAAACTCGTTTTCTAATTTTCAAACCACGTCCACAGGTCTTTGTACATTTTGACCAATATGACCAAGATCCCCACGTAGCTACAAATAAATATGGGTCGCATTATTGATCTGTATTTAAAATGGCCGTATGGTTACAAACTACCTTTACACCAAGTTTATCTAACTTTACTGTCAAGTTTTTTTTTACTTTGAACCTATAGTTTGTGTCAACTGCGTCAAGAAAATCCTGCTGAAGAAATCAGCGAAATATTTACTATGAATGCTACGTGAATCACACAATCCACGGTCTTTTGAATAATTTCATTCATTTGAAAGGCGATTTCCAAGAATTTGACGAAACATTTCAATGAGAATAATGAACCTATATTTGAAGAGAGCCGGGTGGCTCTCCAACTGGCACGCTGATTGTATCACTTTAAGCTTACCACTTAAACCAGAATAATATAAGACATATTACAGGATATGTGCGAGTACATTAAGTATTTCCATTAACGTAACCGCTATAATGTGTCCTGTAGCGTCGTTTTAAACAAACAAAGCATGAATCAGTACAATCTAACACAATGCATAATTCTGGGAACACGAATCCCCAACGGTAATATCAACATGGGCAAGACCGGATTGGTATTATATGTAGTTCTGTTCCAAATAACAAAAATTATTTTATTAAAAAATATTTCATTTTACCACGTCTGGTAGGACATCTAATATCGTTGCAATGCGGGTCTGTTTCAGTATGAACACATTTTGTCTCCATATTTTGACGTTGACACGTCCGAGTTCTGGTTCTTTGTCCCCCTCCACACGATGCACTGCATGCTGTCCAGGGACTCCACGATTTCCAGTTTGTGGTCACTGCAATATTTTAAAAATGTGATAATTTGTAAAATTAATAATTTGTGATGTTGTTAGCTTAGATATAGGGTGCTCCTTTGATTCCAGAGATTGTCTGATCTGAGTGATTTCAGTTAATGTTGGGGTTAGGAAGTTAATTCTATGAGAATAAACGCATACATACCAAAGTGGCACCAAAATTGGTATGCGATTGAAATTACGTTAAGCAAACGAGATCCCATATCAAAGTGTCACCCGATATAACATAGATTGAGCAGATCCTTCAAGACAAACATGTGCTATTTGCACACTATTTTATTGTAAAAAGGAATCAGTTGTTATACGATTGTTCTTTTTCACAAACTGTCGCCATTTCTGCAACCTCAACCTATTGTACTCATGTTAAGTGTTGTGAAAAAAATAATTCCCACTGAAAATGCTAGGAGAAACAAAGTGTGAAAAACTACGTAATCTAATAGAATAGACTATGCAATTGTCAGAATATTATCGCGTACCCTGATCAAATAAATAGATTTGAAAAAAAAATCGGAAAGGACGTCAGCATACCTGCAACATGCCTTTATTTAAACACGCAAACCATATTGAATTGTGCTTGGCCATAAGCCTAAGTATGCGAATGTTTAATGAAAAGGGAAAACAACTAACCCAGAACAAAAACGTTATTACTTTTTCCTTATCTCACGAATCAAATAAACCGAATTCTTCCGGTAATTAGTTTTTTTTTGAAGAAATTACACGACACAGGTGACGTTTGAATGTACAAATGCTGTATATAAAAACAGTCGACGTGTTGAATGCCCCTTACCAATTTGATAAAAATCTGTAGTTGCTCATCAACTTACACCCGCTCCAGGCAAATGTAATAATATCATATTACGAAATAGTTGCTTGATGCCAGATTTTATTACAATAATACCACTTTCGTCAAATTGATATATTCACAAGTAATAAAGTCAATTATATTATATGCACTGGGTGCTGATTGCAGAATTGCAATGGATAAATAAGGACGCTATATATAAAATCAAGTTGCTTACTTGATTTTTTCTGAGGTGCACATCGACCACCACGACACGATCGAGATTGCTGAAGTAAGCATTTTCTGGGAGAATAATTCACGTTCAAACACATCCGTGATCTTCTTGTTATTCCAATTCCACATGATGCACTACACCTTGACCATGAACCCCACTTTGAATGTGTCAAAGCGTCTCCTATAACATTGATAAAAATATAAGTTAGTTGTGAAGTTTTGTTCAAACATTTATACTTATAGTCACAGTCTATTAATTTTCTATAGTTTACTGAAATGTGTACCAGTTACAGTTGACAATGACACTAAAGTGGAAACGATGCTAATGAAGACTGTAACGAGATATCTACTGGAATGATTAGTATATTTGAATCAAATCACAAATTATTCAAATTTAGCTTCATTGAAGAAATGATGTTAATATAAGTTTCCCTATACTATAACTTACTTAACTTACGCGTACCATCGGGTTCATTGCAGCTCTTTAGTATGCAAGCCCTCGAATCTGTCTTCCTGCAGGCCGGTGATGGAGAATTCTTGCAAAATCGTTCTCTTTTCATTATACCAAAGCCACAAGTCACGCTGCATGCTGACCATGATTGCCAGTTGGACCAAACTTCAACTGAATCTTAAATTTTAAAATACAAATATTATGCTATTGATATGAATTTGAAAGAAGGAAGAATTTTGAAACGATATTTAAAATATAGTTACTTGCCCTGTTTTACATTTTTGGTATTCCTTTATATCTTATCAGATTATTGATAGTGCAAGACTATTGACGTAGAATGAGAAGTGGGGTATTTTGTTCAACACAATATATAATAAATATATAGAAATACACGGAAACTTAATATTTTATTGTATTCGGCGAACGAACAAAGAATCCTAAACTTTTGTTTGCGACAATGTCATTCTTTATGAGTATACAGTACTATCATTTCAAGTGGAAGATGTAATTATAAATTTTCAATAAAGTTTAATTACAGTTATTAGCAAATTCTTTATCGCGTGTCATGGTGGCTAACGCTATTTCAAAAGTTAGTTTGCATAGCAAAATCCAAGGAAGAAAATTTGGTAATAAACATAATCGAAAATATGATAAATTATCAAAAATTTCTTATGGTTTGAAAATCACGACTTAGAATGAATGAATGCATAATAAATGTTCAGCTTAGTTTAATAGCTCTAGGCACCGAACGCAAACAACGAATTTCCTATAAAATGACTTTACATTATTATCAAAAATTCTCTGAATATTTTAACAGTGTAAAGACAAAAATGCTAAATCTCGTTCGGCAGATTTTATGTTTTTAAAAATATTTGAAAAAAAAAAACTATACGAAAGCTGTATATTCATTTTGAAATTTGTTACAAAGGTAAGTGGGAGCAAGTCGTATATAAAAACTTTTACCACATTGTACACTCATGAACATGGAAAGTCGGGTTTAACTTCTTATAAAATATAAGGACAAACAAACACTAAACGTGCTGACCAAACACCTGACAGCCATTTTAAAAAATTCAATATTGTACTCACCCATTTTTGCAGATTCGGAAACATTCATCAAAATGGCTATTACCGCCAAACGTAAATCCATCATCTATTATATCCTTGTCAACACTATTACGTCCTTATTCTGTCTCCTATTTATCAGTGTATAATAAATTAACAAGTCAGCAAATTCTTGAATAATATCAGTGTGGTTGTATCCCGAAGCAAAATATTAGACTGTTGCACATATAACAAATTTGTACCTAAAGTATATTGCCGTTTGCTGCGTTTATAGAACTTTGTTCTAAATTTAGAACTATTGCGTCACATTGTTAAGAACATAAATACCTAAAATGCTGGATATATATTAGTATCAAGAATGATATATCGTGCGACCTATTTTGGCAAGATTTACACGCGGACGAAAGATAACGACAAGTCATAAATTATTTCAATTATTCTCCATATCAAAACGCAAGTGTCCTCTGCAACTAAAAACCTAACTTCCTTACATCATTTTGTACTTTTTCACCTCATTCTTCTCTGAACGTCATAAAATGCTAGTTCTTCGGTATAATTTCCCTTTCGAGGTCATGCTTGTATTTATCGTACCGATATCAGCTCATCTCCGGGGGCTAAATGGCATGCCGTTTATGAAAGTGAAACGAGATTTCATATGAAAATATACACCATGGACATGAGATGACGCGTTATTGAAATGATCAGAAGCTGTAAGAATACGTATGCGTGTACTATATACAAATATTCTAACCAATGTTAGACATCAGTGTTTTATATTAAATTTGAGTATTGTTTTTAAGTTGTTAATTTCAAATATTTTATTTAGGCTGTCATTTAGAAAATGATTTATTTCATCATGCAGAAACGTTTTTTTTCTCCACGCTTTTTCGTGCAACATGTGTGCCGTAGATCAAACCGCGTAAACAAGTGTTTTTTTTAATTTAAAACTGCTATCATGCAAGACCGGGTCGCGCTATCTTTCTAATTCTTCAAACTACATATTTTAATCAAATATCAAAAACCACGGATAATTCATAACGTAAAATCGGACTGAAATCACATAATAATTAGAATGGCCAATTATGCGAACCAATTACAATTGGAATAACTTTAAAATATTTTGTAGCCAATGTTTGTTATATGTTATGCTAGATTTACGAATTGTAATCTGCTGCTTTTGTTTTGTCATTGTCTCTTAAAACAATAATATGTGGCGGCAAATTAATCATATTAATGTAAAGTGAAGTAAAAATAGATATTATTGTAAATTTACAGAATTTTAATCGATCACAATCTAAAATGTGCTGTTCTCACGCCTCGTCATGTTCTCGTCAGAAAACAACGTCATAATCATAAATCAATTTTGAAATAGCAAGCGTGAATTAGCATATTTTAGAAAACATCAATTTTGAAATCAATGAAAATTTGACTTAAGATTTCCATAGACAAAGGGCAGTTTGCGTATTTGCCTATGAATAGATAAATGAGTTTATTTTAAATAAGTATCTATCAGTTTATCCATATAAATAATTCAGTAATTGATATTAAATATTCTTCGATTTTCTTTTTGTAAACTAATTTAGTCAACTTGGTTAAATTTAGATGGATTTGTTTCGACGCCTTCGTCATTGAGATATTTACAATATAACGTAATTCTGAAAGTGTTCCAACCAACTAAGAAAATTAGGCTCATATATTGTATGAGAGTTTGATAATATGCCTTACTACACGCGCACAAAGCCTATTGAATGTTTTATTTGGGAAAAATACTATGAATATATACTTTCTTTGTTTGAGTAGTTTAATCAAATAGTTAATTTGGCTTGCATTCTCTAAAAACAAATTCATGAAAAAGATTGACTCGATTCTAAACGACAAACTACTACACTTTACTAAATATTCGTATAAGTTTTAACCCAACCAGATAATATAGTCGCCGTAAGTTTCAACTCAATACAATAAAGCCTTTCGATAATCACAGTATAAATTACCTTTTATATGTGTGTAATTATGCGACAATTGACTCAAATTTGCATGGTTTATTTACCATATAATACAACAATAATATCAAATAGTATATTCCATAAGTACACAAAAAAGTCAGAAAAAATGAATTGCAAAGCGAAATCAATTTCGAAGTAAATCACAAAATGCAAATAACATAATTGGAGTTTCACAATAGCGCCCTCTAACGACAAAACATTTTACCCCAACAAATCGTTGACGTTGATATTTCGTTCGGTTTAAATGATAACACTTCGAATGCATGTTCTTCATGCAGATATTATTATCACAGTGGTTGGTCGTAATTTCTTAGTGCTTTAGTCAGAATATGATAGCCCGTGCTTAAAGTAAAACGATATGAAATGACAGAATGGAAGATCAAACAATAATGAATTCCATTCACAATTAAAGTGGTTTTGTTACGGTGGCGCCAAAGTAATTTGAACACAACATGCTTTTGATCTTTTAATAACTCGTTCGTGTATGAGAAAGAACAATGGCCCTCTTCTTTGGCTTTTTTACTTGGATATAAGTACTGTCTAAGTCTCTAAGACAGCCATTATTCACTTCCACCTTATTTTTTATTTAAGTTTTACAATTTAAGTACGAAGCATGTTTAAATGTTATATGGAAATTATATTAAATGGATGTCAACCATAAATGACACTTTCTTTTCTTCCTTTATGTCGGATGACATTAGTTGCTTGCTCCAAGTACATAATAAATAATTGAACTTAGGTGTCCATGGCATGTAGTTAGCATGTTCCATCTGCATTCTTTTTCAAAGTAAGATATATTACTTTCCCGGAACGAAAATGATAGTATTGCAACGTCCTGATTCCTTTAAGTTCTGTTTGGCCATAAAATAGTTGTTGGCGTTCTTTGCGATATCCGAAAAGATTCTCCATTTCTTGTTTTATATGGAGAATCGTTGTTTGTCTATTGAGAGTAAATTTGTGAACGATTTCTCTCTTTGCCTCATAAATATATACAATGATCTTGCTTTTACGCTCTGTAAAACAATTTATTTTTTATTTTTACCACAATAAGACTAACAGGCATACATAGTAACCTAGAGTCCTAGACGGTGATCTTTCAGTCAGCAGATAAAAAAAAATGTACAGCCTGGCTGTAAAAATAATATTAAATTTTAAAACGCAGATTCCCTGACATAAATATGAAATTTCTATCCAATTTATCCTATTCTATTCATAACGCCTTTACATGTGTCATTTGCAAATAAGAATTGAATGACTACCCTACTGTGAGATGGGAAAAACATCACATCAAATTTATCCAGCTATTTTCAACATTTTCCCATCTTCTAAAAGCTTTCTTACATGTACCGAGCGAAGCAACGATTTATTGGCCCATTTTTGTAGTTACTCTGATTACTGCGTACAGATGTAGCTAGATTACCAATGCGCGAGTTTTCCATCGGTTTGTTTGATTTTTCAGCCGCTTCTTCCTTCATGTACTTTTGAATAGTTTCATGAATCCATTGAACTACCGATGTGACATCAGTGTAATACCCTGGGTATGTATATCCGTCAGTGTCTGTATTTGCGCACCCCCATCCCCAACTGATAATTCCAACTTGAATCCAGTAAAAATGACCAGAAGATGAAACCACCTGTGCAATGAAACGAAATGGTGGATTCTCAATTTGAACATTACTTAATACCTTGCCAACATCGGAGAAATAAACGCCATGGGATATTATTTTACAAAGAATGTAAAATATAGACTATATCTACGAGCCTAGACCACTTGTGTTCATAAAAATACGAATAAAATAAAAATACATAGCATAGCCTGCCGTCTAGCCCAAATATTCAACTACAGCCAACAAAATCTAGTTTTTAACAAGTAACATTTGAACAGAAATTAGAGAGAAAAAATAATTATCTCCAATTTGCAATAACTTATCAAAACTACCTCTCAACTCAATAGGTATTTAACTAGCATAATGAGATAAACCCTAATCACGAACGGAAATTTGAATAATCTTCCAGCGTAGAATTGGACGATGCAACAACTATGTACAAAATTTGCTTATATTACGTCTGGTCTCTAGAGCTTAGCTTGGACCATTATAACATTTATCGAATATTACCCGTTGTAGCAAAGGTCCACCACTGTCTCCTATACATGCGTCTTGTATATTTGTTGTATCTGCACTAGAAGCACACAGCATTCTATTCGTGAATCGCGCTTTGTTCCATTTCAACCGGATTTTTTTTACACCCTGGGTGCAGCTGAATTTGAAATTTTAGCATTTCTAACACAAAACTGTTATATACTGTATTAAACATTTGATATTTTTGTATAATCGAACTGTTGGTCAGAGAAAAAAAACTAAGTACAGCTGTTTTTCTATATACCAGGAATGCTAGTCCAACAAAATTCTTACTTTTTGGCTGATAAAATTTTTAACAAGCCCTGTCGGATAACTCGAGATCTCGCCAATTTGAAGTCTGATACTTTCTTTGGTGTTTTATCTCCAAAACCAGTTACAATTGTGATAGAATCCTTCCTCTTAGAATCGAGAGTCTCTGAACAAAAGTTATATATATATAGTTTTATTTTCAAAACAATTAAGTATTTCATCAATATTTTCCTCGATATTTATTAAATTTATTTCATGGCTGTCGTAAACATCGTCCTGTGTATGCAGATTGGGTTTTGTTCGCAAGATTTCGAATAATTTGAGTACTTTGGAGTTCAAAGATGATGTAAGAAATGTTACCTTATTTTAATTATGGTCACTAGGTTGTGTTATAGAAAAGTCTCTCGCAATATTTTTTTTTCGCAACCATGCCAGTCTTGCGATAACCATTTAATTTTATAATCGTAGTACATTGATATTTGGTTAAATAAATTGATTTCTTATCCAAAATTTGAAACTAATAGTTAATTACATGTATTATCCCATTCTTTATAACACGACACGAGTCCGCAATACATTTTACTGAGCCAACTTGGCTGTTTATTCCGACTAATATTCTGGCATTTTTAAATTCTCCCGCAGGTCGCTCTCTTCTATCTGTGTTTTTAGTGAGCGCGCCTCTGTCAAATTAAGCTCTGGAATTTGTTATTTGTAAGTTCTATTTTTCATGTTTTTTTTTATATTTAGTTAATATTCGGAGTGTTGGTTATCTAAATAGATTAAATTTTGTGTAACTGCGGGAATAAACTGACTCACTGATTTCCATTACTACTGCGGTACTGCAATAAAGTCAAAGTAACAAATGCTGGATGACCTATTTGCGATCGGACTTTTCAAGTATTTCTGGTGTTACCTGCACATTAAATCACACAATATCACTCCATATCATAGTTAGGTGATAGCACCAGGTATTACTTACAGGTGAATAAAGGTCAAGTTTCTGTTATATATATGCTTATCAGAATACATTTTTCCAATAAATCACAACTGCTGAAAAATTATTTTTCAAAAACCACAGTTTCGATAAATACCTAAATGGGTGTTTAGATCGACGGACTATAATAGCATATCAAACCCAACTGTCAGTAATATAATTCGGGCTGTCCATATATGTTTGCCCGAACTAAACTCCTCTATATTTGTGTTTTAACTGATAATCTTATAATAAACAAGAGAGATATGCTCAAATACATAGACACGTAGGTCAGAATGAAATATTTTATCACCAATTCTCCGAAAATCAAGTGCAGTAAATTACAAGTACGGTACCTGTATTCATGATTCATTTTCAACTGAATTAAAATACCAACTGATCCGAGTCACTTCTGTATTACCAGAATAGGTACCGTGCCGCAGTCTACCGTTTCCCATAAAAAACACGAGATCCGCCGACGTTCGCTGAGCACGAGATCCGCTGATATGCGTTCGGGGAACCGCCACGGGGTGCGCAAATTTTGATGACGTCATAGCACACAGAATACGAATCCCATAGAGCTCACATAACGATTTGAAATAAAAAAAAAGTAATATCCTTCTAGGAAAGCAATTTTTCTATAACGATAACAAAGAACAACAACAACATAATAACAAAACGATCCATAGGTCCACTCCGTGTCCAATAAATCTCTCAGGGTTTCTAATTAGCTTGGAATGAATATTTTATAACCACTGATAAAAAGTTATAGATTCATCTAGTTGTTTTGCTTGGTCATGAATCATGCGTTTCTGCTGAATGTTTTTTTTTTATCTTTGTAAGTCATTTTATTCGTTTCGAGTTTAGCATTGCGACTTGTGCTACTGCGTCAGTTTTAAATTTTTACTAAAGTTATGCTTCAGTTGTTCAAAGCGTAAAAATGTGTGCTAATACTCACCACAGTTTCTCTCGTTAAACCCAACAAAATTTACACTTTTCTGTTCATGTGGTTCGGAAGGATATTGTTGGTCATTGATGCAAGGTAAACATACAGGTCTGACATGCTTTCCAAATATCAAACTACTTTTTTCAGAGCTTCCGTCCGTTTTGAACACGTGGTTTTTTGGAATTACTCTAGCTCCAATACGAATCTAAGATAGAATAGATTTATTTCCAACTTGTTAACTTATTACAAAAAAGTACTTCAACTTAGATTTTCCATCTTTTATCTAAGCGCCGTGATAGCTAAAAAGTGTCCAAAACCAACGCGCCACCCGAAGAGTAACAAGCATTCTAAACCGTATATATATATTATACGTTCAGGAGATTCATTGAATAAAGCTATGATTGGAACGGGTTTATGACAAAAAATTAGCATTCAATTATGCTATAAAACAAACTCATTGTCAAGCATATGACCAGAAAAAGGTTAAAGACCAATGAAAAAACATAATATAAGTTAGCTAACCAGAGAAATGTCGTAATCGTAAATAACTTTGTCATATTTCTCATGCCTGACAACATCGTTCGGACGGAACACTTTCATTTCCTCTGGTAAAGGATCGTCTATTCCGGGAAGCTCCGTAATCCCTTAAATTGAATTAAGTTTAATAGTTCGATAATCCATGCTTAGGATTATGTTGGATTAATACCTTTCGTAATTTGTCAGTCACGAACAAACTTAACGCATAAGTATATTCGCGGTAAGAAGTAATCAGTAACCCAGACTGGGAGAAAATCTTATCCAAGTGACCGACACTTGTTAAAATAATTTGACGAAATAAATGGCGTTTATCATTTGTGAATAATCTGATTTACATACCTGGTGTCCCAAGATCATGTTTGAAGCAAATTTTGTAATTGCTAATTTGCAACGTAAGTCTTAACACGGCCTGAAAAAACTCCCTGGCCTATATATATGGTTACATAAGTTTTATTGTAGCGCGTGAGAAAGCAAATATTTAATGAATTTTAGATTTGTATGAATGTATAGACGAACTCACCAACAACTATCAAAACTCTGTGCAACCAATTTGAAGGTTCATTAGACATGAATCCGTCAAATAAATGAGCTGAAGTCAATATCCAATTTTCATTTATAATTGTAGCACCTCCGAGCAATGCTTCTAAACTCTGTTTCACATGGAATATTTTAATAACTTCTTGTTAAGTATGATGACAGATGAATCGAAAATAATGTTATAAGTAGGCAATATAGCAAAGTCAAAGAAAAATGTAATTTTGCAAACAATTCTATAAATCTGCAATTTAGCATATATATAACTCAAGATGTTTTATGTTCTGAAATTTCAATGCTGTTATTTTTAGGTGGTTAATTGCAAACCTTCGTTAAACAAAATGGAATGAATGCTTTGTACCATACATAAAATGTCGGATGAATTAAAAATATTAATAAAATTCCGATTGCCATTTACGCTTTGTGTCAATTTTTCTGCAGCCAATTGGTACAATGAAGTGAGCGTAATTATAGAGTTGTAGCTTTTTAATTAGGAAAACTCTTAAGACGCTGTATTATTTTTAGAAAATAAGTCAATTAGGTATAGCAAGCATTTAAATTGCTCGATATAAAACCACCACGACCTTCACTGTATTTTACATACTTGTCAATGATAGCCTTCTGCAAAACCTATATTTTTTGCTACTTCAGTTACATATAATCAAGCACTGTTGCGTCAGTCTGTTATTAATACAAACTGTCGTAGGATGTAATTTTAGGTATAACGCTGCAGACCATGGAAAGGCATAGACGTTACATAACGACATAGCCACCGTATTTTAAATGATGAAGAACAGTAAAACGAAAAAAAAAATATAACAAAACGTAAGAAAACATATCACACCCTAAATTACCAGAAACACCTTTTTTTCATTTCCGTTTAATTTTACCACATGGGTTATTGTACACCGTAGCTAAGTTGTGTGGATTTTTTTGATATTTGTGTTCAAAATTTAGGAACTTTTTACCTCGCGAACTTTGTTTCTGTTGTTATGAATTAACATAACCTGCCATGGCCATGCACCATGCGGGGCAGCTTGTCCTCGAACAACTTTTGCGACTGGTTCAGGAAGAATAGTGTTTCCTAGAAAACCAGGTTGGCCGCAGGAACTATAGGCTGTAAACGTAAACAGACATGATCTATTTACTCACGTACTCCCGTATGTGGTGTGTACCTGGTTGGGGTTAGGCCATAATTTTATTCCGATTTCCCTTAATCAGTTCTATTATTCAGTTCGGGGACTGTCTGTGTTAGCTAGCCGAGTAAATATACCCCCTGCCTATAGGCTTCAGTCCCTTTACACAACTTGATGTAAAGTATAGGCGAAAAAAATTAGTTACCTCAATATTGGTACACACACTCCTGGAGCGCCGTTTATATTCGCAATCTGCGTGGTTTTATTTCATGTACATATTTTCAGATAATGGGAATTTTTGATAAAGTGAGTATAAAACACCATTTACTCTATAATTGAATATTGTCACAAAGGTTTTTGTCGTAATTTACTTCAAACATTGATTCAAAAATGACTTACAGTATTACAACAACTGATACTGAACTTCTCAATTATGTATAAATTACATATAGTCACAATATACTATTACGTATACATCAGTAGCAGAAAATTTGTACCACTCTTTGAAGTTTTGAGGAAAGATTATTTCTAAAATATGATCAACTCACGCAGGCACTTTGGAGCAATATCAGTCCATTTACCGTCCGATCGACAACGACGATGACTCGTTCCACTAAGTAAATATCCACCGTGACAACTGTACATTACTGTTGCCATGTAATTCCTCTGCGTTCCAAGTATATATCCGTGATGAGGATCCACGAGATCTTCACAGATTAAATCTAAATTGTAGACCATAAGTTTAACCCTTCAGATGTGTGTCTTCACGAAGATTTCTCCAACGTCGTGTGATGTGAGTTTAGTTAAAAAAATAGTTCCATTGGAATCATGGATAAAAAATCGACTGGAACGGAAATCTTTTTATACCATATTTGCAAGCCATCATTTTTGTATAATAAACAATCATGCGTCAAAGGTGTTTATCGATATTTATTTAATTGGTTATTGCAACATAGGACCCTAATTCCATTACGTGACTCCAAGAAGGTTCAGTTTCGGGCCGACTTCTATTTTTAGATTCAAAATGGCTTCGTTATAAAACTTCTTCTTTCATTTTTTCATTATACTACTTATCTGGAACGTAATCTTGAATAAAAACCACCTACAGACATCTTTATATTATGTTATATATTTATCGAAGGGAATTATTCTTATGTAGCGATTTGGATTATTCAACTCACTGGGATTGAAACAAGTTTTTCCACACCAGTCATCACATAAACATTTCTCCTCGGGCTTGCTGCAGTCTGTCTGACTTTCGCAAGGTTTGTTGCAACGTCGACCAGGATTCACTTTTGATGAATCTTTTGAGCAAGTTATTGCTGAAAAAAAAAATGACATCGACTAATGAAACCCAAGATGAGTAATCTGCGATGCAGACAACTTTAACCGCTGGGCTACTGCGCCACCACAAACATTTATTCATAACATAAAATTATAAACATTCATTTATAAATAAATTAACCAATAAAGATGGTCAATTTTTACCAATTTTATTTTGAAATCTTACATTTCAGCGATTCCGAGTCGAAGCTTACAAGCTAAAGCATTTCATATAGAAGCCATGACCTGCATATTTAATGATGCACTGCTGAAACTCTGAGAACAATTAGCGAGAAGTTTTAGATAACTTGTTTAAACGTGTATACTATTTTTGATAAAATATGTTTTGGTGTTCCTGATAAACCTGGCGGTGGTCATGATGCGTCTACAGTGACTGGTGCGTGAATGCACGTGAAAGTAACTTAGTAATGAAATATTGAAATGAACACAGAAATCATATGTTTTTGGAAATATATGATCACAATTCATGGCTGATCAGAATGTGTGAAATATATTTTTAAATAGTGCTAAAAATGGGCATGCACCGCAAAAATGTCAGCATAAAACAGGAAATTTAGTTGCATAAAACACACTGTATCTATTATATTTTTATGTCAACGAAATAAAGTTTTTCTTGTCGTTAAATTGTGGTAGCGAACGACCTCACTCGTGATTCTGATAATGAATGATCTATTTAATGACAAAATGGCAACAGGACAGGAAATCTGATTACATAAGAATTTATGCAACTTCGGTGTTTGCGTAATCTATTCACTTGTCGTTAAGTAGATGTAAACGTGACAACTAATTCACTGTTGCTAAAACAGACAAATCCTAATGCATTGTCATTTGAAAACTAATTCTTGAGCTCCAATTGTCAACAGTATTAGGTAAATATAGCAGACATTTCATTGACGTAAACAATTATTTTCACCAACGGGTAAATCCGTCTCATATCTTGCCGAAATCTATTTTTGTTTCGAAATAAAATTTAAGCTTTCAGTGATACGATGACACGAACGCTGAGTCATACATTGAATAACAAGCAAATAATAAAACTTCTTTCGCTTTAGATTTTGTTAGTCACCAATCTTGTATGTGAAACCAGTATACATTGTCAAATATTTCATATACTTTTAGAGTTTTGGTTCCCACCTGCACAGTAGGGAACTGGTGCGGACCAAGCCCCATTATCAGTACATTCAATTTTTTCCTTTCCTTTTCTTAAGTATCCTCTGTCGCAATTAATCTTGGCCAAGCTTCCGACGTGGAAAATATGCCGTGGATTTCCGATGATAGTTATATCTCCGTTATTTATTGGAGACAAATGGTGACATCGCACAGGTTTTTCTGTAGACAAGTAGAAATTGGTCGTCAGTCAACTTTTCATTGAATAAATCCAAAATAAAACAAAAGATGTATATCAATTGAATATTCACCACAATATCCCAAACGCATGGATGACCAGTTTTCATCACTTATACAACTTAGTTGATTTCTTCCCATATATATTTCACCCTGTTTGAGGCATGCTAAAACGATTGACGTATTCTCCGCAATAGTATTTCCAACAATTGCTTTTTTCTCCAAGTTCAAAACGTTGAATTTTGATTTTAAATGTTCAATGTTGCAGATGTGATCTGAAGGGAGATGATATTTATGTTCTTTTCGTATTATTCAGTATTTGACTTTTTTTTTCGACTTACTGATTTTTTTTATAGAACTTTTGTTATCTTGAAAACAACTGCACTCTTCTTTTGTATTGCTGAAACAAGTGATATTAGAGCATCTTGGAGATGAACAGACATTGATATCTGTAGAAAGTATGAACATGGTTACCGCAAGTCATACAATATCAATGTATCACATAAAAGCTATTCATATTTACTTTTCTGACAAACAACCCCGGATTTTGTATGGCCACATTTTGCTGGTTTCCACAATCCTTTCATATTCTGATAAATAAGAATTCCACATCTGGAATCAGTTTGATTTGTTTCATTTGTCACCATAAGCTCTTTTATTGACGATCTTACATTAATCTCATTACGCCAAGTCCAAGAATGGTTATCCGATTTTCTAAAATCCAACCAATATGAAGACGATTCTCCAAGACGATCTTTTCTCAAGAGATAAGCCTCAATAGTAGCGACTATAGAATACCACAATAATTTAGTCCGTATTATAGCAAGTTTGCCATTTCGCAGCTGGCATAGTTTTTTAGCTGTGGACTTGGCAACATACGTGTCGAATATTCCATATTGATAATCTCCAATAGTTACAGTTGTTGCGTAAGAAACTGAAAATTGTAAAATCCGATAAATGAAATTTTAACTCAAAAGCTAATTCAACAAAACAGTCCTACCCTTTTGACAAATGAATCCTGCACGATCTCCAAAACAAGGTGCTGGACTCCATCTTGAATTTTCATTTCCATGGTAATGTATGAATACAGCACAGTTGTAAAACTCCTCTAAAATCGACGCATTCACTGACGTCATCCAAAATTCATATCCAAGTTCCTGACGGCCATATATATCGTGCTCCCAATACCACGGCTGACTTGAATTCTTACTAAGTCCTATCCATAAAGGAGTCCATTGCCCGTACTGTTCTGATAACACCATCAAGTTATCTACAGTTACACGGATTGCATTTTGCACATCCTCACTCTTTATGGTTGCTAGAGTTCCGCCATGTTTTCTGCATATTTCACTTGCTTCACTTTGATACACAACAGACTCAAACACAGTGTAAGTATATCCTTTATAGTTCAGAGTTGAGTTCAGCCCTATAAACATCAATTATAAAAACCTTGAATTCAAATTCTGCCATGTGTCGGCTACGTTAATTTTTCAGCTTCATTTTCACAGCAGATTTTATTTGAATTAAAATTTGTCAATAAAATATTGCATGTGAATATCAATAATATTTCAAGAATAATAATATACCATAATACCCGCATTAACATGACTAAATGATTTCCATTATACTGTCGAAGATGGTTAAATATGAGGCACAATTATAGAATTTTATTACTATGAATAGGAAACATGGGACATTGAAGAAAAAATTTTCTATGTTTAAAATTAAATTATCTCTTTTTAAATTTGTTCACAAAAACTATTTTATCTTATAAATTACCTGAACTGCACACATTTTGAAGATTAAGCAGCAAAATGAAAAGTATCGAAGCGTGAATCTTCATGTTGCTAAACTATTCTTCATTCAACTTGCTTCGGAAACGGTGCAAAGTTTCCCAGAAATGCAATTCCGTTAACGTGAAGTAACCGTGCACGAAAGTAAATTTTTACATAAACGTCAGAATGTCGCATTTGGCTAGTTAAAAATACATCTGAACATTTCTGGCGTATGATTGACGAGCCAGCATTACAGGAACTTGGAATTAAAATTTTAATCCGGACAATATAACTATTTTCTAATGTACTGATTCGCGCACACTATGATTTAAATTGTCGTGGAATTAAATGCAGTAGAGCCGACCATAATTGTACTCAAATTATAACGTGTCGGTGTTAAATCGAGTTCATTTTGTATTCTCGCCATTTGCGCGCCATTTCTAAGAGGAATTAAAAATGGCACGCGCAACAACCAATTTTATTCTGGTGTCATTTAATATTATGGTTAGCATCATTATTTTTTAGTAAAAATAATACAACATTTGTCCAGAATATTAGTTTTAATAAGGTCATTCATTATCTATATGCAAATCATATAACATCAACCTATTACACAGAACAAAATATTTTTACAATGGCATCAAAAACAGAATTATACTGTAGAACCTCATGTAGTTAAAATAGGGTGTAAAATATTACGACATTTACGACTGACTAAAACCTGTTTCATAATTCGATCATTCGCGTTATGGATATGCTAATGCTGTATCAGTTATAATTTCTTCGGAAACTATATACATTTTTATTAATATTTTGGCTATTAATAGCATTATTGCATTTCGTAATCGTTTCTGGAGTATCAAAGTTAGAAGTTCCTAACGGTTTCCACCAACAACTAACTACTCAGCGTTTCAAATCTTGCGAAATATCTGCTAAAAAAATTCTGAACAGATAGAATTTCACAACTAATAACTCGGAGAAAATCATCAGCATTTTATAAGGATCATATTGTGCAAGTTCCCACGTATTTTAGGAATAACAACTGATTTTGCAACCACCAAAATATTTCGGTTACGAACGAAAAATTCTAAACTTTATTCTGTTTTATTTTTTTTATTTTTTTTAAATGACGTACGAATGAATATACAATCTTTCTGGTTCCTTAGACAAAGGCGTTCATTTATTCTCTCCGGATGTTACTCGCAATGCGATCAAAGCATCTTTCCTTGACCTAAACTCAAAAAAGGCTTAATGGTAAATAACATTAGTCTGGTATTTATGCATACAAATTCAAATTAACAAGAAGAAAAAAAACTATATTGAGAGTAACAACAAGATTTTTTTAGAGACACATTTATAAAATACTTGAAAACCTTAGGAACACCCTCCCACACCCGCAACTAAAACATAGCTTATGATTTTTTACATTCAGTTAAAGAGATAATTCTAAAATTGGATGCTTGTCAATGCTGGAGATACGAAAACATTTTATTTATTAAGTAACAGGTCTGGTGTCAAAATGAAGTTTTTGAATGCAACATCGTTCTCATAATGTCGTGTCTGATGTTATCGCAAATTTTTTAATTTAACGATATCTGTGATCTAAAGTAGACTGCGGTATAAAATGCCAGGAACTAAAAGTCACCATGCAGTACGATGCGCGCTTATTAGGTTTAGACTTCAAATATTTACGTTTTAATCCCATGACGTACATATACATTAACAAAGTGTTTCGTCACATTTCACCAATCTGAGTTTCGAACTTTCTATTACGCGCTAGCAGATTGCGCTTTTTGAAGCATCTGTTTCATTTGTTCATTTCTTGCTTGTATTATTACATATGGCGATATACCAAATTTACGGTAATGGCCAATAGACTGTTATTAACATGCCGCAACTATGAATTCATCAAAAACTCAGAAGGTTGTTTTGATCAATGTTTGGCCATGAACACCACTATGTTGTTGGTACTTATTTTTGTAAAAAACTTTTGTAGATTTCCAAAATAGCCTATGTGACAAATTTCATCTTTAGTGTTGCCGACATAAAACGTTGTATAGCTTTAAATTAGAAGTAATTATTTACATTGATTCAATTATACGTAATATAAATCACGGTTCTCTCCACCGACAAGAACGAAATAATTGTTTTTACTTTCTGTTTCATTATAAAACATTTGAGAATAAAGTTTAATTTATGTAGTTTGTCACGGGTTATACAACACTTTTCACAATAGTGACTTTTAAACATATTCTCAGTTATGAATTCTAAAAATTAAATTAACTTAATCATTGCAAAATAAGTTGTTAATAATTTGTAATATAAAAGATGTCGTTATGACGAAATAAAAAATAATTAATTGGGGCTTTCATAGATATTAAAATTTAAATATTCGCCCATTTAGTTTATATTGATGCCATTTCTCTCTGTGTTATCAAAATAGAAATGAACGTTAACAATGAGCGTATACAAAAATTCAAAATGGTGGATAATTTTACTCTTGTCACTTAGACTAGCTAATATGTAAATGTGGAAATTATTTACTTATAAATTCTTATAATTTAACACCTTCGACACTCAAATAAATATTTTTATGCTCAATCAGTATTTGATGTTATATCAATTAGCCCTTTCATTACACCAAAATAATGATTCTAGAATTCCATGTGGGTTTGTCGTTCACATCATTCATTTCCAATGTTTTCTCATTCCAAAATAAAATCAAACATTAAAATCTAGTAATGTGTGAACAATTTCGTAATTCGTAATAAAAACATCACCGATACCGCTGACATTTTCTATAAAAGTATAAATCAAAATTTTTGTTAAACACTCATATCGAACTAGCTTTTGTAGTTTTTTACAGAAATACGAGTCGTAAGTATCACAAATGAAATATATATATAACGAAAATTAACAAACTTTCTTCTAGAATAGTCCTACTGGTTCTGGCTAGCCTACATTGAAAATAAAACTGTTTTTTTTTTTTTATATAAATCTATCTTACAAACGTTTTGAATTGACCTAAGGATTTCTCTTGACCAATAGCCATACAGATATATAGCTTTTTAGAAAAGCAAAATCATATGACTGTATAAACTGGCAAATAACTGTCACCCAATTCTAATCCTTGTCTAATGAGAAAGGTTTTTAACTGAATGTTTCCGGAAAACATATGCTTTGTGAACTTTGATAAAATCTTATATAAATAATTAAATATTTACAAATATCAAGCTAAGAGTTATGATCGTCGCACAGCACAACGACAGTTAGAACTATTTTATATTGTAATATTGGCTGTATAGAGTGATGAACGTAAAAATGATTTCCAATGATTTATCGTTTACGAAAAAACAGTTCGTTGGTGGTTTTACAGAACTGGTTTGGTATTTTTTTTGTTTCGGCTATTTCGTGCGAAAAGTCGACTCAATATATTTCTTAATACAGATTTCCGAATCGGACCTAGTTAGATATCACTGTTGAAATCAAACATTGGAATAAAATAATGAAACTGCGTTCTAGGGAGGTTTAGCAATGTTGTTGGTAATACACATTATTTATCACCCAAGATAATTTATTTATATTTTCATTATCATGTTTATTCTATCATACAGACTCATCTCTCTAAATTTATGATTATCTTTATGGAGCGATCAAAGCAATAAGTTAGACCACGATTGGGAAGTTCCCTGCCCTGTCTTTGTTTTATGACGCATGAAAGATTGAAAGTGTGAACTAGCTTGGTACGTCAACTAGCTATTTTTGTAGCGATGATTTGACTTTTTTACGACATTTGTTAACATACATAAGAAAATGTATGTCTGACAATGTTATTGGAAAGGAAAGAATGACACATCAAATCTTGATTATTTTTAGCCAACTTTTAGAACATCATAAGCCACGAATCATTGAGCCACAATACCTTTGTCTATTTAAAATCATTCTATAGGTTTGAAGATGAATGTGTTTTACTAACGTTTTCAACAATAAGTATGCCTATAACAATCGCAACAATACAGGTATATGCGTCGCCCGTGGTTTATCCTTCTACAATCTTTCAGATGTGTGCTCACAGCATTTCGCTGAGCAGGCTTGCATGGGAAATGAATTATTAAAACGACGATTCCAGTTTCATTTTTTCTTCGCGAACAATCGACTTACTCATGTGAGAACAATATTGAATTTTCCAGCCTATGGCGCATAATTATCTAATAAAAGTAATACCCGGAATTTGAATAAATCCCCTACGGTGACTTACTCATTTCACAAAATATTTAAGCAATCGGAAATCATGCTCAATCGAGTTGTTTTACTTTTGATCTTAAATACACGACAGGACTAAACATTGGATAAGATGTTGGAATGATGTGCAGCCGAGCGTCGGTGCTGAAGCAATTCGCAAGGAATTTCGATTTTTTTTTCTTGTTGACCTCGGGAATCGAAGTGGGAGTTTTTTTTAATGTTCTGGTGGGAGTGAGGACCCGCCCCTCAAAAGTATACCCAAGCGTTTTCGTTATATAGAGAAAAAGTTGCCAACATGGCATGGCAGGAAGCTCCAGCTCCGGGAAAATAAGCCCAAAACATGGAGTCGTCCTAAAGCTAGTTTTTGCTGGCTCGTTGAAGGGTTCAACAAAGTAATCTATAACACGTCTATTGAGTGACTAGACATGGTGAATGACATGGTGAATTAGAGGATGGCATGCAATATTCCGCGAAATTGTAAGTATAATGTTGAATACGGTTGCCACGCATTTTATAAGTCTATCCCATGCCAGCGGAAAAAATATAGATAGACACGAAAAAAGAACCAACTTTCATTGACGCATCATGAGTTATGAGCTTTACTGATTTCAAGTCAAATCTCTAAAATTGTGGTTTAGATACACAATTTAGTTAATTCATTTAGAATTTCTCGCTACATTGGCAAATCGAGCTGCATTAAGAATAACAAGGTTGATTAATCGACAGACCTTGTTGCTGCTTCACGAACCAGACAGACGTTCAATTAAAAAACAAAAAACCTATAGGTAGCCTAATAGCCTATATATATATTGGCCTTTGTTCAGAAATATTCGTTTTTTCAAAGCATTTTCAGTAGTACAATTTTTCCACCATTTCCCGTTTGCATTTTTTTCGTATGAAATAAGATAGGTCATGGTAACAAAATAACACTACTTGCACGAGAATATATTCTCTTTCGTTTAAAATATACGATGGAGGCAAAGGCGACATGGCCGAAGAAGCCCACTTCGCAGTTTTGAAATGCGTCGATACACGTTATTTACTGTTATCTTTTTCTATTGTTTTCTCTTTTGAAATCCTCTGATATTTGTAGTAAATAGCGTCACATAGGTCACCACATATTAATTTTTGCTTCCTAAAATACTATTACCCTAGCCCTTTGATTACAGAGAGTAAATTGCAGCCCAATATTTATAATCTGAACCCGAGCAGCAGAGTAGAAGGAAAAATCTAGCAACTGATGTTTGAACACCTTGTCATACATTTATTTTGGAACTGTATGAAAACACATTCTTAATTGTTCATCGAAAAATACGGCTGATAATGAATGCTTATGCAATCTTCCCAATTTATCCAAGTTTTTTTCCCTTTGAGCGTGATTTAAGATCTCTTCATTATGCAACATACGCCTCCAGTATTTTAAGTTGGAATGAAGCTTTGATGTTTGAAGTTTTGACTAAAAAGGGAACTTTTATAATACAACGAAGGAATTTTAGGTGTCATCGCTTTCTAGTGATTCCTGTATGAAGCTGATTATTGACGAAACATTGATGAAGTATCCAGGATATTCATTGCCGTTAACATCAATGGTCGCACAACCGTAACCCCAGCTTACAATTCCTTCTTGCACCCAGAACTCAGTACCCTGTGCTGTAGCTATCTAAAATACCAATTTAAAGTTGTTTAGACTTGATTGAATGAAGATTTTGACGCTTGACTGGAATTTCATATAGTAAAATATACCGGTTTATTTGTTGTATGATTATTGATAACGATAACAATTATTCATAGTCTGCGACGCAGTAGGCCTACTTTTTTCATTGATACTTGACAGTAGTAAAATTTATTTATCAGTAGAAGGAAATGGTCCAAAATAGATCCTAATTTTAGCACAGCAACAACAAGGAGAGATGCAGTAGAATGGAAGCAGTGAGTTATCATCATCATTACCTTTCTAACCAGCGGTCCTCCACTATCACCTTGACATGCATCTACCACGGCATCGTTCCGACCGCTCACGGTACAAATCATTCTAGGAGTGAAACGTGCACCTTTTAACATATTTCTTATTTCTTTGGCTGACTGATTGCACCTGCATGTTAGTATATCTTTGATTATAATCATTTTAAATCATTACAATACGTATTATTATTATTATGTAAAGTGATATATCGCCAAAAGAATAGAGTGACGTGATATACATATACAGCCAATTATTGTACAAATACAGCCATTTTGATGATGTACATACACAGCTTATGTATATACAGCCAAAATACATATACAGGCATTCAAGTAATGTACACAACAATTTCCATTATACGTAGTCACTCAATATACAAATAAAGACATGTGAAAGTGATGCACATACAAAAGTCATTATCATATGCAAATATACAGCCAAATTAATATACATATAGGCCAATTGAGTAATGTACTTACACCTACGCAATATTCTCATACAGCCACACAAGTAATATACACAATCAGCCAATATCATACGTATGTATAGTCAACTTTATGTACTCATGAAGGCATTTAAGCGATGCCATACATACAATATCATATGCATATACTACCAATTTAATATACATATGAATCCGTTTAATAAATGTACATATACAACCAATGTCATATGTACTCAATATCGAAGTTTGATTCCGCCTTTTTGTTAGTTACGACGTACCCTCAAACGGACAGCGGTACAGACCGTGCAGAGTGACGCAAGATATGAGATGACTTGGTTTTAGAGGGTTGAAACTAAAATTTCGCCATCTCCGTCTTCTCTTATTCTACTTCACGTTTTCCAACAGGACAAACGACTGTCTGGCATATTTTAGGTTAGTCCACTGTAAAATATTCACAACGTTTGGCAAGAGTACCTTCCTAATCTTGACATGGAGCCGTCTGAAAATGTTGGATGCACATGGGGAACAATGAACCGAGGTTCATTGGGACGTGCTCCACTGCGCACAATTCGACAGTGTTTCATTCATGGAGTTCTAAGAGACCTAGAAATTCGTTAAGTTTTGTATTCTATTAGGTTTTCTTTCGGACCATGGCACAATTCGGAATATATTCTGGATTCAAAAATATTTATTTAAAAGGTATTCAAAAGAGTAAATTGTTTGCTTTTGGCCGAAATTGGACATTTTACTTGTTGATATGTAAATGTGGATTTTGTTGTTTTATTGAACACAGTGAACATTTCAGCAATTGAAAAACAAATCGTATTTGATGTTTATGGCTTTTTTAACAAAGAACTGTCATTGCCAAGAATGAAAGTTACAGAACTCGTTTTCAATTAAAATTAGGCATATTTAAAAAAAATAAAATTTTTAAAAATTTACTCATAAGAATTTAAAATATTCTCCTAGTAATTATGTAATGACTTTTTGAATACGCATGTATACAACGTGGTTTTGTGTTGCCAATACGTAAAATTTGTTAAAATAATTTTTTGAAACGGATCCGAAATATTTCAGCTGAACATTAATTTCAAAGTTACACAAAATCTCCAAATTTGAAGTCCCACAGTTCATTAGATTTGTGATGCTGACTCGTTACTTATTTGTAATGGCATTTTTTGTTAAATTACTAGAACGCCCCATTGTGTACCAGGGTGTGTTCAAATGTACCCCGCCAACTAAGTGGGACTGAAGAGAGATTTTCAACCATCACATTTCTCATGTTATCCACGATGAGCTACTGTGGAGTATTATGACATCATAGATTGGTGGTACCCATTATACATTTATGAAGTACTACCGTGTTTCCCGAAATTAAGACCTAACCTGAAAATAAGACCCAGCCTGATTTTTAAAAAATGATTTTAATATAAGCCCTCCCTTTAAAATAAGACCTAATCAATAACGTGAATTTTTTTTACCTGGTCGATAGCGAGAAATCCCTCATACACGTTTTAAATGATTGATATAACCTATGTTGTACAGTTATTTTGTATAAAAACGTGTTATTTATGAGTAAATGAATATTAGTTTTCAGATTTAGTTCATTTGAAAATCTCTTAATTTCCTAATTTGTAATTTTGTTTTCGATAAATGAAAATGAATGACATTCCCCGAAAATAAGCCCTAGTGGAGAAACACGGTATACGCGCACCGGCAGACAAAGAATAGGTTATAACGTTCCATTGAACATTTGTGGTTAGTGAAAAGATTTAATAATAATAACGTGTTTTATTTTCAGACGGATATCTTGTACTTTGGTGATCAGTTGGTGGTAATTTAACTCTGTACTTTATGAAGCGAATAAGATGAAATGTGGATCATAATTTCATCATAGGGATGGATCATGGTGGGAACTTCTACACATTGAATTTGTAAATTAATCTTCGAACCGCTCTTTGACTAGTTCGAGAAATAACTTTATGTCAGAGCATAGCTATTGTCGAGCTATGTCGTTCGGCTACAGCGCAGCGCACCGGACATTGTGTATCGGGACAATCATCAAATAACTAGTGAACTTGAGGCAGAAATTGTAGCAGTAAATAAAGAAACCTCGGATAAGAGGGCGTGCAAACGACATCCGTTGAGCAAAATTATCATTGCTTGTGCCATCCTGTAGTATCAGGAACGTGTTGTTTTATTTCCCAATGCCAATCTCTATGCCCTAGTGGTCACATCGTTATTAATGAACGTAAAACAAAAACGTTTGATACTCTTAAACGTGTTCCTAGTAACATAGGTTCTTTTATGAGAAGATTTTAGACGAGACGTTTATGCGCTCATAACGAAATTTATCAGATTAATTTTAAATTCAAAAACCTGGTTTACCGTATAGAAACCGTATAGATATAGACGCACTACTCTCATTTATATTGCTTACTTTTGGTCATCAGCAATTCTCAGCTTCCCTTGTTGAAGCACACCTGGCCTGCTGAAAAAAGACGATTTTGTGTCTATTTTGCCGAATCCCGTCACAACGGCAAATTCGGACCGGACTGATGATTCAGCTGAAAAAAATTACGTGATATCAGTTTGCAGGTTTTCTATGGAATTACAATGAAACACATATGTATGGAGCATGGAGTATTCATATTCCGTATTTTGTTTTTCTATATAAACCTACATGCAGTCGCGCAGTGCATACTCTTGAATGTATCAGGGATCGAGACATCTGCAGCACTTTTCAAACACGGTAGACAGACGGGTTTTATGTATAATGAAAACGTAATCTTTCCGACGGGCGCAGAGCTGTCAAACACTAATTTCCCATTCACGACTTTGTATGGCTTTCCAACTTTAACCTGAACGAATCAAATATTAAATAGAAAATTATAAGTTGTTTGAATGGTTTAGATATTAAAATGAGGAATAGCAAAACTTCAGTGAGTTTGTGGAAGCTTGACGACATGAAAAAGTATTCGGATGCAAGTGTCGTACACATATGCCGTGTTTCCCCGAAAATAAGACCTAGCCTGAATTTTAAATATGATTATTATATAAGCTCTCCCTTTAAAATAAGACGTAATCGATAGCGCAATTTTTTTTTGACCTAGTCGATAGCAAGAAATCTCTCCTACACGTTTTAAATGATCAAAAATCTATGTTTAGCAGTTATTTTAAATAAAAACGTGTTATTTATAAATAAATAGATATCAGTTTTCATATTTTGTATATTTGAAAATCTCGTAATTCTCAACTCGTTAAATTCTGTTTTTGATAAATGGAAATAAAAGACATCCTCCCAAAATAAGCCCTAGTGTTATTTTTTGAGAGAAAATTGAAAGAAGACCTTGTCTTATTTTCCGGGAAACACGGTGCGTCGGATTATAAGTCCTCGTGCCTGATACTACTGTATTTTGGGAACTAGAGAAAGAGAAAACAATGAAAAAACGTTTCAACGCTTTTTTACACAGATGTATATAATATTTGAATGTACCAAAGCAACATCGTAATCAAAATCCTTGGTATATCGATCATACTCTGGATGAATTTGCAACAGTCCTGGTTCATACAAGCGCCCATGTTCTGTTATCTTATTTATGTCGCGCAATGATGTGACTCCTGTAAATATGAAAGTTTATAATTGAATCCTTGAAACTTATTTATATGATCATCAGTTAGTGGCTCAGTAAAACCTTATGCAACTGATCAAAAATGTTTCATTGTTTGGCATAAAGACGAAGTACAGCCATATTTCGCTCATTTATCAATTTGCTATTTATTTTAGGAAACTTTTAACAACTTTATGCAAAGGTATTTCATTTTCGATTTACTTATATAATATATATTTCGAGATTTTTCCAACATTTCTTTGTTCCGAGCATTATCACCACCAGAAATATACACATATGAGTGAATATTATTTGGGAAAAAAGTCTCATATTTCATCGCTGAAAATAGGGAGGCATCTAATCTTACCAACCAATAGAAGATAATCTTTGGCATCTGTTAATCTCTTTAAAATAACACGATCAAATATGTGAGCAGCAGTTAAAATCCATTTGTCGTTCAATATTGATCCGCCCCCTTTGAGATGTACAAGACTCTAATATACATAAATAAACTTTCTTAAATTAATATTTTCCTATTTATTTAACCCGCATTTCTCAATTTTCAATATGGAAGATACTATATATTTTTAAAAGAGCACGGAAATCCATAAAAGAACCATATAGCCACTGTGTGCCCGAATGAGTTGTTAATGTTAATTTTTTCGTAGTGAAAATACTGTTACAATGGTTACAAACTGTTTAGTGCAATCATTATCAGTAACAACAGTCATTTAGGACCGTTTGGTGATAAATATTACATAGGTAACGTTCAAATAAGTTGAAAATCTTCATCAGGTATGCAACGAGAATGTGATAGGCAGTATCTATTATAAATTAAACAAGATCTAACATAGATGTTTACGATTCTATTCGGCGTCTCATTTCTTGCAGACACATGAAATCTACCAAACAATTATAATTTACCGTTTTTCAGTATGCCGTGAGGGAATTCAGGAATATTACAAAATATTTTTTGTTTGAAACATTATCACAACTGTCGGAGACACAAGTCGAAGCATTACTTGAAATCACCTCCTTAACATCATTTTTCATATTCGCTGTGATCATTGCTTGCCACGGCCAGGCACCTGTGTTAGCATTGGTTCCGGCCAAAACTCTTGATCCCCGGGAGCGTTCATTGAATATGTTTCCGACATTTCCTGCTTGCCCACATTTTTGAACTCCAAGATCTTCTCGGTTTTTGGATTTACTTTCTACAGCCAGAAACATGGTCAGTGTTATTAGTTATTAACACAGTGCAATTCAAAAGTGGCGCAAATAGTGAGTGGGTGTGTTATGAGATCTTTTGAAATCATAGCTATTTGACTTGTTTGACGTGTTAATGCTTACCCGTGCATTTTGGGGGTAATCCAGACCACTTTCCATCTGATCGACAACGCCTTCTTTGGCTACCGCCTAAACTGTATCCTTGATTACAGCTGTACTGAACAACATGACCATAGCCACGAGACTCATATTGCACGTTTCCATTTTTAGGTGCTGTTGGTTTGTTACATATCACCGACTCTATAAAATTGTATAATATTATTGTTAAACAAAAAAATCAGAAGCCACGATAGTAAAAAATGGCGACCTGGGTTGAAGCACGTTCGTCCGCAATCATCGTCACAGAGGCAGTTCGCTGATATTCCGCTACAATGCCACCAACTGGAACAAGATTTATGACAGTTTCTCCCAAATTCCACCGGTGTACTTGATTTAGGACAATTTGTTGCTTTGATAAAAAAAATATTGCTTAAATTTAAGTGGGAAATTTACCGTCAAAGTGCATTTCAAAAGTACAACTTAACGAATGTATCGCACCTATGCAAAACGGTGCAGGATTTGACCAATTTCCGTCCCTCTTGCAGGCAATTTCGATAGGTCCAAGCAGAACAAATCCGCTACTGCATTGAAAACTCAGCTTAATCTTTCCGGTATTGCTTATATGCTTTTTCACATTGCCATGCGGAAGAACTAATATTTCTTTGCACGATGATGAATCGATGTCTAAAGATATCAAATTCATAATGAAGCAATTCGGCGACCGTACATTGGAACCCACGTACATTTGAACCCATACATTTTAACCCGTATATTCGCGGGTTCAATCTATATAGGAGTGATAAAATCCATGGGTTAGGGTTAGTATGGGTTTGAATATCCGTAAAAAAAATAGTTTCCATAGGTGCACCAGTAATCCAGTATGCAGGTGCAGTTGTCGTGGGTTTAAATTACGGGTTCAAATGTAATGGAACAAAGCAATTCAAATTAGTGCAGCGGTTAAGGAGTCATACATAACTCGTTTTCATTCCAAAATAATATTTTGTCCACTAACTCAACATTTCCGAGAGTGTGCTTCTCACATTTTCACCGTCGTGACGTAATTAAAGTTCCATACATTAATGACCTACTCCATGTACGTTTCTTTGACAAAAGTGAGTGAACATTTATAACAACCCATCTTCCAAAATCGAACTCAACTAATCGAGCTATATATATATATATATATGCATGAAATGTGTGCAGCAAGTTTCACGTAAATATTTGCATAACTGGTAAAATTAGTAGCAATAAACTTTCTATCAAAAAATTTGTTATTGCAAAAAGCGTTTGCACCCCCTAATTCTAAATAGTGTAAACGTGATATTTACCAGCCTTGCATGACATAATTTTGCATCGAATTTTCTGAGTTCGTGACCCCCTACATCTTCCATTATTCCCATCACACAGACGTTTTCTTTGTTTCGTACCATAATCGCAGCTAGAAGAACAAGAGGACCATTGCTCCCAATTTCCCCATTCTAAATTTAATAAGCGTATCAATGTAAATTTATGAGTTTATTTTCTGGGAGCGTAAGAAACCTACCAAATTATGTATGGGTTCATCTCATAAAAATATTCTATATAAAAATATTGATTCTTATATCATGGCAATTTATTACATTATCTTTTATATATGTGAATAATTGATAAGCACTATTTAAAATCACTTAATTAATACATGAACATGATGTATCACATCCCAAGTTGAAAAACAGTTTATACAATATGGTACTGTATACATCAAATCTGAAAATATTCAAGCTTTTAAAATTAGTGTACCAAATGGCATCTTTTTAGATTAGTCTACAAACTTACCAGACTTGCATTCTCGGATGTCGCACTTCATTGAGTCAGTAGAAACACCTTCACACGTATTAGATTTGCCTCCAATGCAAGTTCGCTCTCTTACTCTATCTCCACTTCCACAAGATAAAGAACATTCAGACCATTCACCCCAGTCACTCCATTGTGGGTCTAAGTCAAAAATGCATTGTGGGTTTATTTACTAAGGATATGTTCAACATGTAGTACGAACTAAGTTATATCTTGTACTGGATGTAAGTGGAAGTTACTGGAAATACCTGGTTCGCAACTTTCTTTGTTACATTCTTGCTTATCATTGTTTGGTCCGACGCATTTGCCTGGAGTTTCACACGATCTAAATCGCGAACGACTTCCGCCACCACAAGAAACTGAGCATTTGACCCAGTTTCCCCATGTACTCCATTCTTCTAAATTAAAGTATTTCGTATCAATTCTATATTTAAATTTAGCTGAACGATGAAAGATATGAATGATCACAGTATGTTGCTCCTGTGACCGCCGTGTGCTGTGATCGAGTGAGCGGAATGAATTTGGAAACTCTACGTGTTTTGTTATCATATACAATCTTAATATAGGGGGTACTAAGCAATACAGAAATTCCAAGTACAAGTTAAAAAATTGGATTTAAAAAAAATTCAAAGTTTGTATTACAATCGTTGCAGCGCAATATCACGAAAAACGAACAAATTTGTAAATGTATGCACTGAAATGAGACCCATGATTGACTATGATTTGCTCAGTTCCAAATTTAATAAAGAGAATAATTTTGACTGCCTTGAGTTTGAAATAAATTCAGGAACCGCCATTTTTATCTAAAATTTGGAATACAGGACAAATGACATTTAAAAAATAAATGTAGCATCAATTTTAAAAGAGCAACATAATAAGATTTATTCAAAACTTGAGTCACATTCTTATCTTATTACTGAATGATACTTATATCCAGGGCTGGTGAGCCGGAGCTGGAGTCGGAGCCAAGAAGCCGTGGCATTTTGATAGAGCTGGGGCCCGAGCTGGACCCGGAGCTACCAAAAATTTTGGTGGCTCCAGCTCGTAACCATCTCATTTTTTTCTCACATTTATAATTTTCTGATGGTCGATACAAATGATAAAATCACTTAATACATGAACATGATGTATCACATCCCAAGTTGAAAAACAGTTTATACAACATGGTACTTTATACATCAAATCTAAAAATATTCAAGCTTTTAAAATTAGTGTACCAAATGGCATCTTTTTAGATTAGTCTACAAACTTACCAGACTTGCATTCTCGGATGTTGCACTTCATTGAGTCAGTAGAAACACCTTCACACGTATTAGATTTGCCTCCAATGCAAGTTCGCTCTCTTACTCTATCTCCACTTCCACAAGATAAAGAACATTCAGACCATTCACCCCAGTCACTCCATTGTGGATCTATGTCAAAAATGCATTGTGGGTGTATTTACTAAGGATATGTTCAACATGTAGCACGAACTAAGTTATATCTATATCTTGTACTGGATGTAAGTGGAAGTTACTGGAAATACCTGGTTTGCAACTTTCTTTGTTACATTCTTGCTTATCATTGTTTGGTCCGACGCATTTGCCTGGAGTTTCACATGATCTAAATCGCGAACGACTTCCGCCACCACAAGAAACTGAGCATCTGACCCAGTTTCCCCATGTACTCCATTCTTCTAAATTAAAGTATTTCGTATCAATTCTATATTTAAATTTAGCTGAACGATGAAAGATATGAACGAACGCAGTATGTTGCTGTATAATAAGATTTATTCAAAACTTGAGTCACATTCTTATCTTATCCCTGAATGATACTTATATCCAGGGCTGGTGAGCCGGAGCTGGAGTCGGAGCCAAGGAGCCGTGGCATTTTGATAGAGCTGGGGCCCGAGCTGGAGCCGGAGCTACCAAAAATTTGAGTGGCTCCAGCTCGTAACCATCTCATTTTTTTCTCACATTTATAATTTTCTGATAGTCGATACAAATGATAAAATCTATCCTTTTCAGCTCTTAATTCATTTTATAACTTTTAGTTTCTAATATTAATTCAAAAGTTTCAAGTTATTCTATATCATTATATGTTTAAAAGTTCAGTATAAATTTGAAGCGGTCGCTTATATCACAATTTTGATTCTATTTTCTGCTATGCCACAATTTTCCATGATTGTGGTCAAGATCAAAAAACCCTAATGTCCCGGGGCGTATCCAGGATCCAGGAAAATTCTACGCTAGTCGAAGCAAAATTTCTACGATAAAAATTTTCGTAATTTGAATTTTTCGTATCCAGAGCCTTTGGTAATTCGTAGAGTTTCTAGGTGCGGCCCACGGCTTCACTTAGTTACTTGTTTGTATCTTGCCCCCGTGTAACTAAGGTTGCACACCCTGACTAAATGATAGGCGCGATAACGCGCAAATCGAAAGCCGTCTTTGTGTGACGTAAATATTTATCATACAGAAGCCAGACAAAAATATTTCCAGACAGCAGACACGTGACCAAACAGCTGTTCAGTCACAACCACTGGATGTCGTTTGTAGAGTACGATAATGGCTATGGAGCCCAAGCTGGAGCAAAAGTTTGAATACACTGAGACGCCGGAGTCATCATGATTTTGAACCAGCTCTCAGCCCTGCTTATCATAGCAATTTATTGCGTTAACTTTACACTTGTTATAAGTCATTTCTCATACTTTAATCAATATTCGATTTGAAGTTTTGTAATCCTAAAGACACTATCACATTTCTATTTGATATCACTTAATACACGATCAAAATTTAACACTTCCCAGATTGAAAAATATTTTATACAAATTGGTATTTCACATCAAATCTAAAAACATTCAAGCTTTTAGAATTAGTGTATCAAGTAGCATCTTTCTAGATTAGACTATAAAGTATGAACTAACCTGACTTGCATTCTTGGACGTTGCACTTCATTGAGTCAGTAGAAACACCTTCACATGTACTAGATTCGCCTCCAATGCAAGTTCGCTCTCTTACTCTATCTCCACTTCCACAAGATAAAGAACATTCAGACCATTCACCCCAGTCACTCCATTGTGGGTCTAAGTCAAAAATGCATTGTGGGTTTATTTACTAAGGATATGATCAACACGTAGCACGAACTATTTTATATCTTGTACTCAATATAGGTGGAGGTTAATAGATAAGAATATCATAAATAATACCTGATTCGCAACTTTCTTTGTTACATTCTTGCTTATCTTTGTTGGGTCCGACGCAATTGCCTGGCGTTTCACACGATCTAATTCGCGAACGAATTCCGCCACCACAAGAAACTGAGCACTTATTCCAGTTTTCCCATGTACTCCATTCTCCTAAGTTAAAGAATTTCGTATCAATTCTATATTTAAATTTAGCTGAACGATGAAAGATATGAACGATCACAGAATGTTGTTCCCGTGGCCGCCGTGTGCTGTGACCTGTTAGTTAGCGAAATGAATTTGGAAACTCTACGTGTTTTGTTACCATACACAATCCTAATATAGGGGGTACTAAGCAATACAGAAATTTCCATTTTCAAGTCAAAAAATTGGATTGAAAAAAAAAGTGAAAGTTTGCATTGCAATCGGAGAACGAACGAATTTGTAAATGTATGCACTAAAATGAGATCCATGATTGACTATTACTGGCTCAGTTCCAAATTTAATTTGGAAGAGAATAATTTTGACTGCATTGAGTTTGAAATAAATTTTGGAACCGCAATTTGTAATTAAAATTCCAGAGTGCAGGACATATGACATTTAAAAAATAAATACAGCATCAATTTTAAAAAAGAAACATAATAAGATTCATTCAGAACTTGAGTCACATTCTTTAGAACATTTTTCAAAATCCGTTCGCTTCCCTTTACATCGGTCTGGTATAGCAGTGCCAGCATTGCATTTTCTCCTTCTAACTCTCCATCCAAAGGTTCCACATTTAGCAGAATAACATCTCGTCCATGTGCTCCATGCACTCCACGATTCTAAATAAGATCGGCACATGGAACAATACATACTTTATTTATCAGTATTTTTTCATTTCTTTCGTTTAGCGTTTTGTCGAAAAAACTCTACTCGTAGAGACAAGAAGGCTGCATGTTGATGGTTTTTATACCAGTGTAGTGTCAAAAACTATAATAACAGTGATGATTAAATAATTCGTTTCGTATGCTTGAATCACCCAAGTTTGAATAGGATTTTCATTTGTAACGGTACAGTCGGAGCTCTTATCTGTAAGATTTGTAGAATCCGCACTAGTATAAAATAATGCTTTTATTTCTAATCACACACCACAAAACCAACCTTGTTTGCACTCTGTTAGTTCACAAAATATTTCTTCCGTACTTGTACCCACACAGTTAGTTAGTGAATTGCTTCTATCACAAAGTCTAATTCGTGTCATGACTCCACTATCACAAGTTACTGAACATTGCGACCATGACTCCCAAGCATTCCATATTGGATCTGAGTAAAAACACATGTTTAGAGAGATGTAGTGAGTGATAACGGACTACAGTGATAATTTACATACATAATATGTATATATAGTCTATTATATAATTTATACATCATACTAGTACAATATCTAGATTACTCATACACTTTTGAAACCAAAATAAATAAATACCTGCTGGACAATTTTCTTTGTTACAAGTTTTAAGTTCTTGTCTTTTCCCCATGCAGGAATTACCTAAACAAGTTCTGATTCGCTTTTGACTACCTCTCCCACACGTAACAGAACATTCCATCCAGGATTCCCATTTATTCCAACTTGATTCTTATTATGTAAAAGTATAACTTTATATAACTTTCACTGGGTCGACTAAAAATATTGACACTTTATTATGTCAAAGTCCTAAGAATCAATATAATTTTTGATATGACCTACTCATTTTATAATGTCATGATTGCTGTGATAAGCATACGCAAATACTGATCATAATAAATGACATCCGAACTCAAAATGCATCCGCATGTCTAATTAAATCCTATCAAGCATTTGAAAAACTCACCTGTTACGCAATTCGTCAACTTACAACGTCTCACTTTTGTATTAGACCCGACACAATTTGAACGACTACCCTTCTTTTCACATGATCTATCGCGCCTCGAAATTCCTCTACCGCATGTTTTTGAACACTTGGACCATGGTGCCCATGCATTCCATTTTGGTTCTAAACAAAATTGACATCCGGTTCGATATTTTAATTATCAATTCGTCTATTATCACAGGATTTGTTGCGGTCGTTTCAGTCAACAAAGGGGGTAAATAATTTATATCAGAAAATACATCAGCTTGTGTAATTCACTAGCAATTTGTATCATTGTCACGTCCTGATTTGGTCAATATTTTCGCAATGACCACGGCAAAGTAAAAGCGTTAGATTCATAACAGGCGTGTTTTTTTCTTTCAAGATCATGCAATCGATTAGAGTTACCTGTAAACGCAAGAGTTCAAACTGAAAAATAAATTTTAATGTATTACATCGGATGTCAGCATATCTGATAATTGATTGAAATGATATCATACAATTTAGAAATAATCTTACCTAGTTCGCAATCCATTAATTTGCAATATCTCACTTCTGTGCTTTTCCCCACGCAATTTGATGGACTACCATTTCTTTTACATGATCTATAACGGGTCGAAATTCCGCTACCACATGTTTTTGAACATTCTATCCACGGTGTCCATGAATTCCATGTTGGCACTAAACGAAGTGTGAATGTTGTTAAATTTCAATATCAGATTAAATGCATAAATTTCAATTTAAAAACGCCAAAGATAACTGTACTTAACTATTTAAGATTATAACCGTAAAGCATAAACATTTCTATTTTTAGCGGTCATGAGTGACACAGTCGAGTCTATATAATTTTTGAGTGAAAGTTGCATTCATTGACATTTTTCGCGGTTGTAATAATTTTCTATACCCAAATATAACCAGCAAACCTCGATTTCTGCTTTTACATGTTTGCAAATTGCAATTTTCACTTCCTGTTTTCTGGCAAGTTCTTCCGGATCCTGGCGCACATTTTCTTACTCTATTTCGTACACCGCCACCACAGGTTACTGTGCATAATGACCAGCCTTGCCACGGCAGCCAATATGGTTCAAAAATATTTACCGGCATTTTCATATCTGAAATTTAATTTATTAATTTATTTCTAACAAGTTCGTTGTTTGTTTAAAGTTCCTATCTAATGCCGATGAAATGAAGAAAACAAGTAAATTGAAATAAGATGTCTTTATATACGTTCTCAAAGCAAGGCAAGATTTGTTATCCCTCCTCTAGCTATCATAATTAGGGATGGCGAAATCGAGTCTGGATTTCATTACAGAATCGATTCTCCACGGAATCGACTAGAATCGATTCCAATGCATTATAATTGTTTATTAAGATTAAAACTTGGATTGAAAACAATGTGTAACGTTTTATGGCAAGTCCTTCACATATATGTATAAACTGCTTTACTGCTGTGCGGCGCAAACTTCACTATAAATATATGTGTTTTTCGCTAGAAGGCTTCTACGTTCATTTATTTCAAAAGTCGCTGTGGGTTTAGAGGGATTCGTTTTTTTTCTGAGCGATTTTGTCTACTGTGACAGATTGAATACCCGTACTACTTAGTTTTGGCCTTCTTGTCCTTCCACATATTTGAACATAGCTCTCGTGTTTGCTTTCATATAGTATATATTGTTTATTTGGGTATGGTTTCTCGATATGTCGAGGAATCGAGAATCGAAATCAAAAATTGAGGAATCAGATAAAAATCGAATATTTGTAAGTAGTCATACTTAGCATCCTTAATCATAATGAACTGTAATAAGCATTGACAGAATTTTCCGGAAGCAGCCATTTGGGTTTATAGAATTACCTTACAATCTGTTATTTATCAAAACTACGGACCTTTTGGGTGCATATGGGAGCACAAAGTTCCAGTTGTACATAACCGAGTTTGTCTGTCGGTGCATTTTGCCTGTGAAGTTTGTACGCAGCCTCTATACCGCCTCTGTAGTCCGTAATCACAAGGTTGGTCGCATTGAGTCCAGAGACCCCACTGCGCCCATGGAACTTCTTTATGCATGAGAAAAAATATGCTTTAATATATTATATTATAAAACATCAACAGCCATTACATAATGGGAATTAGCTACACACGTGTCATGCCGATATTTTTATATTGAGTCAGAGTATTTTGTAAACGAGAACTGACTGCTTTATTATAATTAGGCTCAATCAATCAATAAAGAATATCAACAATTACAACATAAGAGCGCACGAGCTGATACAGAAAAAAAAACAGAAATTAAACAAAACTCAAAAATTTAATCAAAGTCTGACCTCGGTTAGACGAAACGTTACAGAAATATGCATTTGTGTTAGTGTGCAGCAAGACTTTTGAATAGAATATAATATTCTCAAGTTTATTGTAAGGAAGTTTTTGAAGACTTCAAAATACGTAGGGGCATTTAAAGGTACAATAGTGATAGCGAACCATACATAAATAAGCATACTTTGAAAAATTCCTCTTGTTTATAAACCAAAAGAATTCTTACTCTGTGTCTTGGTTTGCACAATAAGAAAGACTAATGTTGCCAAAATACTTATGTACATTGCAATATTTACTTATATGTTCATTTTTTATTTCTAAAAAGCAAAATCATGTGGACAGACACAATGAATATGAAATTGTTAATATAGAATATTAATTTTATATAAAATAAATAAGAAATTTCTGTTATATTTTCTGTAGCGTTAGATGTGGTGGTCGGAGACAAATGATATACTAATTTTGAATGCTAAAAATGACTGTACATCGGCCTCTACTATCGAATCCTAAATATCTGACCGAAAGTCTTTATTTTACAATAATTCTGAAACAGCTAACTTCATAACGCTGAAGACTGGTAAACGGGCGTGTTTTCATTCTTAAAAAATATGCAAAACTAACTAAGGTTCTAACTAAGATCTGTGAACATGACCTCATAGTTGACGTTATATCAATTCGTTTTGAGGTTATGTAAAGTCTCTAATAAAAATATTAATCCACAACCACAAATACTTCTCTCAATCTAATTTCAAATCAATCAGTTAACGATGACGTCTCTCTAAAATTTAAGCCTAACTATCGCTTGCCTGAGGAGGTGTAATTTATTATCGGCATTTGAAAATAATTTAATATATACATATATATATATAGCCTATGTTTAACGTAGATCTAAAATGTATCTGATGTGTGAAATTTGCGTAAATTTCACATAAATCACCTCGGGCAAATTGGTTGTTGTTTTAGCCTTCGTGTGTTTTGAATGAGGCTTGTTTGGTAATGAATGTGAATTTGTTTCTATTTTGATCCAAATTTAGAAGAAGTGGAAAAAAAAATCATAAGACTCGAACGCTTTAAGATTTGTAAATCTTCTATGAATGTATTTATATCCTGATCACTCCTCTGAAACTTAGATAAACTTGTTAATTTGGCAGTATTCATTTTGTCAATAGGCAACAGTTATGTAATAATTGATTTATACACTTTAGCTATAATGATACGTTTCAAGTTTTGATGACATTTAGATAACTCGTTCTACTGCTGCTACAATACCGAGAAATGACGATTCAAACATTAGTTCCTCTGAATGTTTCGCTGAATGTTAAGTTATAAACAACAACAATCCAATGTTAATCCACGGCTAGGCTCTTGGGGTTTGATTTCAAACTTCCAAGTGTTCACGTTTTCTTGTCCTATATTTTGCGCTGTATGCAGTGCATTTTGCACTGGTTGCATTTGCATCCAATTATTTATCTTTTTTATTAAACGCTTTTTTGATTGTGTACAAGCGTATTTTTTACCTATCGGTCTGGTCAAGTTTTATCTTTGTTGTATTCAGCGTGTAAGGGCATCGAAATTTGTCCGTATCGTCTAAATGTTTTATTTTAATTGATTTGCTTTACCCGGATTGGAAAACGTCCGGTGAGAGTTTTGCATTTGTTAGGTATGTAATAATCGGTGATCTAACTGTTGATACCAAATAGGCCGGGGCCATCGGTAGTTTGAGTGGTTTATATATTTTGGCCCTAATTAATAGGTTCATGGTGGGAGTTTTCCCAATGCACCTTTATGCGATCCCCTTTGTTCCATTTTCTATACACCTGACTACTAAAACCGTCAAAACCTACAGAAATCGTATTTTTTACTAAACAATGTTCCCGTTCTCTTCAACTAAAAACGAAAATGATGTTCGACCGTGTTTTGGGCTCGATTTGGGAATATAAATAAATATCAGTATTTATCAAATTGTCAGGATTAACAAAATTGAACGTAAACAGATTTATTAATTCTGGCGACCCAATTCTACAAACAACCCTATAAAGTCCAAATTCACGGGCAATAAGTTGTACCAAAAATTGAATTCTCGCATACATAAAGTAGTGGAATTCTAAAATGTCTCCTATGTTTTCCATGGATATGTTCACATTGCTTACAAATTTTTTATACTCGAATTAACCCACAGGAAGCTCGTGACATAGTTCTGTGGAATTTTAAAATTTGTTACATGTTGTTACATGAAATATTTCCGTGATTAGTGTATATTAGTTGTTTTATTTTACTTTAAAATACTTGTTAATGCAATATAATTTGCAAGACCTGCTGTCGGTAGCTGTCGCAAGTTGATAAAAGTAAACAAATTAAAACACGGTTTGGCGTTCAACGGTGATAAACACGCGTATTCAAAGACTTCACGAGACACAAGGTGTACACATGGATCGTTTTTGCTATTACATCGTTGTTTTTCATCTTGTTAGCATCTGACTTGTTTTTATAACAAATTTCTCTGATTACTGGACCAATTGCGTTGAAATTTTCAGTGATAAAAGATTGTTGTTGTCGATAAAAGGCTGTTCCCAAATTTCCTATGAATTTTATCTTCCGCCGTTTTATTTTTTATTCGTAGGAACGTGTTTTTTATAATATCGTGACCGCTGTCGTCCGTTTGAAATTTGCGAACTTGTGATACGCGAATGTCTGAGGTTATTTGATGTATATTGGTAGCTCGTAGTAGATTAAGTACGCTAAGGTATTGTGAAAGGTGAAGTACTCGAAGGCAAGAGCTTTTTGTTAAGGTAAAGGTAGGCTTCTGGTAATATAAAAGATTTGTTTTGGTGTTTGTGTCTATGTATATATTTGAGCATTGCTGTCTTGTTTTATAATTCAATGTTTTATTTTGGTGTAAACTTGCTTATCTGCACTAAATTAAGAAATTCATAATTTCACGTAAATGAGTCGACAGTCGAAGTTATTTTTTAGTAAACAATGTTGCAGTTTCTAGATATATTCCAAAAGCAAATTAACGAGAACAAACTCACTCGGATGGGATTCAAATTCCGAGTCAACTTTAAGTCAACCATTGTTCATCATAAAATTCCAATTTATTTATATGACACTCTCCTAAATACTCCAGGGTTCGTATTGAGATTAGACACCACTTTTACTGATTTTGGTGAATGGTGTGTGGTCTTTTTGTTCCGATTTGAAGCGATAATCAAGAGTTTGTTAGGAATTATTGAATATCAAGCACAACGGAAAAATTGACCTCGAGTTAGATTTGCAGTACACTCGTTACACCCGGGATAACACTGAAACTGATGGAAATATGAGTGTGTTTACCTGTTTGCGAAAGCGTTAGTTTTTATAATTACTGGTATCCTAGGACATCCTTCATAATATCCCCAAAATATGAAGCAAATATACCACAATGAAAAATGAATTTTTATAAAATTTTATGTCCACGGTGACGAACCGAATTTTTCAGATTGAAAAGTAAAAATTAAAACTCAATCACAAAATCAACATAAATCTTCATAAATCATAAAACTGTTTTAGTTTCTTCATTTTCGTAGAAGTAGTTATGAATTCTGTTTTTTTGAGGTAACCCTGCTGCGTTTATCTTTCTTTGTTGAATTGTAACTTATACAATAATAAACATATATGAAAGCAGAAAGATAATTTTATTTATTCTTTTACAATTACATGAAGATTTATTTTTTTACAATATAGTAATGTATGATAAAACTTGGAATTATTAATTTCCTGTTTCGTTAGCTTCCATTGTACTTTGGATAAACGGCAAAACTGATTTTATTTTCGTGTAGAATCCCGGATATAGACGACCTTCATCATCAACTCGACCGCAGCCAAATCCCCAGCTAACAATTCCTTCTTGTACCCAAAAGTCAGTGCCGTTTCGGATCGTCACCTGAACAAGTGTATTTGTGAATATCTTAGAATCGAAAACTTCAATTACATGTGTCTATAATTTGTTAGATAGATTTATGGTAAACGTTTTTAGTAGTATTCCCATTTAGCTAAAAATACTCATACCTTTTTGACTAACGGCCCTCCGCTATCACCAGTGCATGCATCAACTGAGGCAACTTTTCGTCCACTCACGGCACAAAGCATGCGGGATGTAAAAACAGCTTCTTGCCATTGTTTGTTAATATTCTTCACTGCTTTCCGACAACTGATACAAAAAAAAATCTGAATTCATCCTATTATCCTAGATGGAACTAGCTTAGTTACTTATACCAGATAGTTGGGAAATATAATATATATACACCATTCCTTAACTTCTACACGTTTTTTTTTTGCTAGCTCGAGGTTTATACTTTATAATTTAGGTTCAAACAAAGTAGTAACAATTTGTATTATTTTGTTTCAAAACTACTGTTTGGAAATTTTAGGGAAATATACTCAGATTTTTTCAACATCTGTAAGAGGCAAAAGCTATTACCAAAAATTTCCTGATTGCTTTCATATAAGATTCGAAAACATACTCAAGGCTGAACCCCCAAAATTATACAAAGCCTTACTCAAAGGGTGATCACCTTTATCGAACATGCCAAAAACCGCTATCAAGAAATCACGGATAAAATTAAACCAACCAATTTTGCGGCTGATATAGATATAAACATTTTAATATTTAAATCTATAATAATAATTTTATAGACAGTTTAATAACATTTTATTCTTGTGCTTTGAAATTTGGGAATAGATGTTGACTGGAGTTGGATATAGTCTATATATATATATATATATAGATATATGTCTCGCACTGATGTGTTGTTTCATTGCCATCTGGACCGTCAGACCAAGGCTGATATGTTCAGACGAGATATAGCTGCATCGTCCATTGAGATATTTAAATAGAAAACACTGATTTTTAGAAATAATATGGTTTTCTTGTTGTGGGGTCGCGATCATCTGTATTTTTGTTATTTAAGAAAATTGGGGTCGCGAAAAAAAGGCGTGATAACCACTATGATACGGGATTGCTTGTAAAATACTCTGCACATTGCGCTAAACTTACATACTATTGCCTGCTACTTTGAGAAGGCCTTGCTGAAGGATTCTTGGTCGTTGGCTTCTTTCGCCCAATCTCCCAAAACCAGTGACCACAACTTTATCTGATTCTTCATATGAGTCAACTGTTAAAATAAAACAACTTGAGTATTGCTGTATTTCGTAACATGTTAATCTGAATTCTAAAGTATATACAAGGTGTCACAAAAGTAAGTATACACTTTCAATTTTGCTTTTCAGGTACTCATCATAGAGCGTTCATTTATTCAGAAAACATAGTATGGATGAGTAGTAAAGTTTAGGTATTGTTTGCATTTTTCATCAACCCACAGAATGACAAGGAGATTAGCCCAGGAAATGAAGTGCAAAAATGCTGTTTGGTAAGAAGCATATAAATCAGCAAGGTAAACTCACCGCCCATTTAACAGAGAACTTGGAATTAATTCGGCTCCTACACGACAAACAATTTATGGAATATATGGATCTGTAGTTGATGCGCAAAGATCAGGAAGACCTGCAAAGAGCTTTGGGGAAAACACTCAGAGCCGAATAAATTCCAAATTCCCTGTTGAAGAGGCGCTGATGTCGTCATCTAACACAAAAAATAAAATGCCATACAGATCACAGAAATTGTTAAAATAAATAAAACAGCATTCTAGTGAAAAATACAATCTTTAACCACTGAACATGTCAATGCATTGATCCAGTAGTTAAAGATAGGAGCGATTTTTTTATAACAATAAAAAAAACATCAATAAGTGCAACAACAACATAATAACAAATCGATTTCACTTCGTGTCCAACAATAAATTACAGACAGTTAACAGAGCTTTTTTAATGACCGAAGATACACTGTCTATGTGTACTGTATAACGTTCCAACTCGACCAATTCTGATAAAATAAAGTCTGAAAGTCTTTTTCCTTTAAATAACATTAGCGAGTATACATATCATACCTTGCCCGCATAAATCATTTTTAAATGATTTCCGTACACCTTGTACAAGAGAAGTTGGCCTTTGTTGAGAACAAGGAAGACAAACAGCCCGAATGTGATTAGAAAACGTAATTTTCCCAAAAGGTAAAGCTGTAGAATACATAAATTTCTGCTGAACAACTTTGAACTGCTTCCCAAGTTTAATCTGCAAAAAAGGGTATCGTTGCTTATCAAGATAGTAGGGCTGATTAGGTGCAATACAAGACGAAAATAAACAGACTATAGATTTAATTCATTATTTGCTATATAAAAAAATGTCTGAGAAAAAGTAAATAGGAAAAGCCGATCTGTTAAAGATACAACAAACGGCATTACTCAAATAGCACGACTTCTTGGTTCATTTCACAATTGATGGAAAGAAGATTATAAATATATATATCACTGACGTCCGTCTATAAGCCGATAGCGTTTGCAATCTAACACACACATACTGACAAAAATACGCATATATGACAAATTGCTATGAATTAGTGATCATTCATTTGTAAGTCTGTACATGTTATTTGCGCATGACGATGCATACAAATTTTTTCTATTGTGGTACATAAACAAGTACAGAGTGGGCTTATGTTGTGACATACTTTTAGAAAATAGTATGATCCCACTTTCAACCATCGTGAGTACAAGATCCCATTTGAAGATCTCAGCAAGGCTTAGGAATTGAAATGTATTGGCGGTCTGGTGGATAATGTCAAAGTGAAGAAATTGGTTCCAAACGACTGAAAGAAAACTATAAGTACATATGTCCCTAATATTTTGCATGGTATGCAAATGTCATCTAAAGTTGTATTTAGCTGAAAAATTCATATTACGATCATAAAAACCAACATGAGCCAAATAACTTTATATAATAAACCTATGATTTATTCATGTGAGTATTCCACATAAGTCCTGCTATTATAAATTGGTTTCTTTCTGTATGCAATTTTTCGCTCAGATTTTGCGTAACAGCCAACACAATATACATACAAAAACATTCAATGGATATACGTAGAAAAGTCAATATCATGTCATATGCAAATTCAGTCAAATCAATATCATAAACAGTCATTCAAGTAATGTGTATACATATCTGATGTCATATATGCATATACAGCCAACTCAGTCAGTATGCATATACAGCCAACTGAATATATGAGGTGTCCGAAAGTATTTGAATTTTTAAAAATTGCAAAGAGAATTTATCAGTACCATATATTGTTTTTGCCCTCACAGGTGTGTTGAATGAAGTGAAAATACAATAATATGACAAACCTGGTGGAGATATATTGAGAACTGACTTCATAACAAATTGAAACGGTAAAGAAACTTTTTGGACACCCTGTACATATGCAGCCATTCAAAGGAATCGTTTAGTATTCAAATTATGGAACTGCGAGATCACTGCAGTGATCAATTTTAAACTCTGCGAACCCCCACAAAACTTCAAGTAAATAAAATTATATAACAGCAGAATTAATGTTTTCCTTGCAACAAAACAAAACCGAATCGTTTGAAAACAAATAAAATGCCCCTACCAAGGATACATCATTATCAAAATTTTTCATTGAATGCCTGTATCTCGGATGTATCATTAAGAGTTCTGGTTCAAATATTCTTGCATGGTCTGGTAGTGTGAAACTGATGTCGATTGCTGTCATACCTGTGTAGTAGACAAATGAGTGAATATTTTTTCAATGAAATATACTAGCGATTGTTTTGAGATTTTCAGTCGACGCTATGGCAGGTATGTTCTAGATTGACTTCCCAGACTGACAGTGATTTTCTTTATAGATTTATCGAAGAACCATTTCACTATCGACTTAATTATCGACAATGAATCATATATATAATATATCAATAGATTGTTAGATTTGGCACAACCACTACTCATATCCAAGCACATATTTTAAGTAGGGAAATGTGGATTTCAATTGAAAATTATTCATTCTAAATCGGGGGCGTCGTCATGGGTCGAAACCCACGCTTTCGATTTTTTCGAAAGATAGAAAAAGTGGCTGATAATGAGCGCGACGAATTTTGTTTAAATCACCGGTTGTTTTCATTGTTATTTAGGCCGGGACTGTGCGTCGCGAGAAATTATTTATTATGCGAGTATTGGCGGCGAGACGAGAAATAAATAAAAAAGTCAATTCGCAATTCAAATTTCCAACAGAAAACAGGATCCTAAGACCGAAAAACGTTTTACAAAATACAACAATTAAAACGAATACATTATTAATTTTGTTCTAGAAGCTGCAAAACGGATAAAAATCGCTTTTTTAGACACTGTAAATTGCCAAAAACGCGAGAGCGGAAAGGAATAATGCTAAATAAGTGTTGAAAAAGCATGGATATAAATTTTACGATTAAAGGTTCCCAAATTCAAAAATTACGGCATTGAAGATTTTTCTGGAGGACAAACATGCAAATACCTAATATTATAAGATGTCCTTTTGCATTGGGTTTGCTTTTCAATAACATCGGATCAAAAATATGAGCCGCTGTCAGAATCCATTGGTCGTTGATGATCGAACCTCCGCCTTTAAGACTTTGAAGTGACTGTTCATGAAAAAACAAAGCGCAGTTTCCTTAGTACAAAACATGCAATGAATTCAGAGAACTAGAATTTCGCGAGAAATGAAATTATGAATAATAAAAACAATAGCTTCCAGTGCTAACTTCTAAAAGAACATCGATTGATGTTGTACTTGCATAGGTAATATTTGATGATTAATTTCCTCCATTAAGTATTAATAATTATCAATTATTCTTTATTACTCTAACTGTTTCAAAACTTCGAAATCGTTTTCTCTCTCGCCCAAATATTATTGATGTACCCAAAACTGCTAATATATTTTCTCCTTGGCAGTTGTTGGGAATTCCCCTTCTGCTATCTGAAATTTGCAGCGTCATGTTGTTTTCTCTGTGCTCATCTGAGCATTACGTTAATAAGCTAAACTGACTCCTATAATCAGTAATCTCCTGACTGTCTCGATTTTATTTTGCCAATTTGTATTCCCATTTTTGTTAAAGAATAATTAGTTGATTTTATTTGACGTTTGTTTGACGTCATCTGCTGTTGAACTCAACAAACACGGTGTCGCTGATACGATGACTCTGGTAGTCTTTCGCGGCCCTGCGTCAATTACGGAAATATTGTGTGTCTTTCTATTTCAATTGATCTTTTTGTTAGCATTTTTTTCTTATTACTTGTGTCGCTACAATATTTCAGGCACGACGGAAATAAAATATCTGAATCTGAATCTGGTAACTTGAAGTCCAGTAAATAGTAAGGCGTATGTCCATTTGCGCTGTAGTAGCTAGTTAGGCTACATGATAAAACAGTCTTCAAGTTATAATCGTTTACAATGATAGATATATGTTCCATTTATAATGATAAATAGTACATTTAGACTTTTTTTATTTACCTTGCGAACGTCATTTTCAGCATTAACTGTAATCATGGCTTGCCATGGCCAAGCACCAGTCATTGAGGCCGTTCCAGCTAAAACTCTTGCACCGACAATTCCTTCATTAAAAATGCTCCCCACGTTTCCAGCTTGACCACATGTTTCAAATCCTGAAAATTAATATTTTAATAACCACAGTGATACGTTATATATTTGTTGCGTTATCTATAAAAAAAGCATTGGTGTGAAGCTAGCCTAGATCTAATTTTATAACTTTAGAATAGTGTCATTATGATAAAAAAAAATCGTATCATATACCGGAAGAAGTCATTAGCTCATTGAAAAGATACAACACTTTGTAGCTATCTATTCAATGTATATGCCCATGATTTATGATAAGGAATATTCTAAATATTGGACCTGCTTTTCAAAACTGCGATTACACAATAGAGTGAGAATTTATTACCCGAGTCGATTAGGTTTATTGAAATATACCATGAAATGGTAAATTTTTAAACACTTTAATTAGGATTGACTTGCATCATATTTTATATTTTGTCTATTATCTGTCACTTTGATATGTAAATTGTGACAGTACCTGATAATAAAGATTTTAAATCCTAGAACAAAATGTCAGCTAATGAGGAGCAAAGATATAAAGCATCCTGTAGCATATAAACATATTATATCTTTCATACATGCTAACAAAGACATAAGGACCTTTTGCTTTTAGTAAAATGATATCAAATACTGTCAGTAGTAATAGAAATTGATATACTCACGCATGCACTTAGGGGTAGAACCTGACCACTTTCCATCGGATCGACAACGCCTTTGTGTCGATCCAGATAAAACAAACCCAGGAAGGCAGCTATAACGGCAATAATCCCAGTAACCTCTTGAATCGAATTGCACATTTCCATTTTCTGGTTTTTCAGGTGGATTACAAATAACGTTTTCTAAATTGTCATAAAAACGTATATTAAAATATCAAATAAGTTGGAAACTTGGGCAAAAAGCATCAGCATTATATGTGAGGCATCACATGAGGCTTAATGTCACAAATGTGGTTTATTTAGTCAACAAGGCGTGGTAGCTTTAAGATGTATTGTGGTATATTAATCGCGGCTTAGCTGTCAAAATAGAAGCTATTCTCACCATTTTTGACAAATTCTAATTAACCCGGTACAAAATTAGAATATCATTTCCCATTTCTATTTAGAGTAAATACTAAGTAGATTAAAAAGTATATGTTTATGTATGCGCCAATCACGTAAATTGAAATATTGACAAAACTGACATAAATGAACTTATACTTACCGGGATTAAAGCAAGATTTACCACAAACATCGTCGCAGATACAGTCGTTTGATATTCCAAGACACTCTTTAGCATCTTTGCATGATTTTCTACAAGTTCTACCTTTTTCGATTCGTTCCATATTTTTGAAACAGGTGTTTGCTGAAATTAGGAGGCATTTTTGAATAGAGATTTTGGAAATATGTATGTCATTGTAAGTATCGATGCACTAAAACCAAAATATCGAGGGCAAGATATGATGAACAGGGAAGTTTCAGATTCATAGTATCTACAATATATTTACTTTTATTCAAATTCAAATACACAGAAAAAGTACTTTTATCTTCCGGCAGATACATGCAAATAATTATATCGGAAAAAAAATATTGAAAACTCAGCACTTACCAATACAAAATGGTGGTCGATTTGACCATTGTCCATTTGAATCACACGTAATTTCTGATGAACCTTCTAAATTAAATCCACCATCACATTTGAAGCTAAGTTTTATCCCTTCTTGTTCTTTTACTATTGTTATATCTCCGTTGTTGATGTTCTGTACTTCTTGGCATTTTGTTGACTTCGTTTCTTTAACGATAAAGATACATGTGAACAATAATAAAATATTTTATTTATGTATCACACATACTTTTTTATGTTATCAACATCATTTTAATGTTTTAACATCGGTATCTTGATTTTTTTTAATTTTTTTGTGAAACGTACCCACATTTCTACCAGCTGGCATTTCACAGTTGATTCCAATACATTTTTGAGTTTCTGTTGAAGACCCTATACAGTCACTCCCAGTGCAAGTTCTATTTCTCGTCTTTGTTCCAAGACCACACCTTGGCGAACATGGCGCCCAACTCCCCCATTCACTCCATTTATCTGTATGTACGGCGGAAAAGCAACAAATAAAAGAAGATTGGATAAAATGTGTCTTGCAAATACACAGTAAATACTGATGGCTACAAACCAATTTCGCTATTTAATAAAACTTTCCAATACAAATAATCATAACAATCTATTTTTCTTTCAATTCGATTCAAATGATTTTTGTGATTGTGCCTCTTATTCAATATATATACTTATATAATTATACTGAAAAATAAATAAAAATCAGGTTCTGGAATAACCATGAAATTTTGTTTATTTTATGTCTAATTTACCTAGTGGACAGTTCCTCAAGGTGCAATTTTTTGCTTCAAATTTATTTCCGGGACATTTTTTACTCTTGCACAATCGCGTCCGTGACATAATTCCTGTGTCACATGACGTTGAACATTTTGACCATGATTCCCAATCGCCCCAATCTACAAAACACCAAGATAGTATCACATATTATATATAGCCAAATCCCAAATCGTGAAAACAGCTAAGTAAAGCGATAAAAGAACTTCCGCTTTGGAATTTATTATGGAATTTAATCGCGACACGCGTATTTTCTTTTTTCATACAAAACTAAAAAAAATAGCATAAAATAAATGATCAATATATATCCGAATTATTTTATAAAAATAGCGGCGCAGAAATGGTAATGAACTGAAAGGATAGTGATCATGAATATTCCGACGCTTTTGATATCTTAACTTTTATTTCCATATTCAAGATTTTTCTTCAATATACTGTTTTTGGCATTTTTGGGATAACACGGTTTGGTGGGTTCAATCGCGCTGGTGATATTATACACGAAAACAAAGTAACCTTGATTGCATGGATTGACGCATTGTTTGTAATCTTTTTGCATTCCCTTGCAGTTTCCAACTCCCATTTTTCCACCTATGCACGTTCTTGTTCTTACTTTCCAACCTGGTAAGCCACATGGATTGGCTGGATAACAACTCGTCCAAGAATTCCATGTACTCAAATGTTCTGTAAACATGATTTTATCTATTAGAGATTGTTACTATATTTTGCTGTGTAATACTTGATTTTCATTCATTAATATTAAACTGAGTCGTTTAATTCAGTAATATTAAGAACAAATGTTAATAAAACTTGTGTAAGGCGAAACGTACTCAAACCGATTTAAATGGGAATCGGAGACAAAGATTGAATACGTATTAACTTTCCTTTTGCATTTCATCACTTAAATTATAGAAACAAACATAGAAATATGTGATATACTTTTTCTTACCTGCAACACAATTTTTTAGTTTACAAGTTTCGATCTCATTTGACTCTCCTTTGCAAGAACTTCTTACGCTTCCGTTTTTACAGTATCGGACCCTTTCTCGTTTTCCATTACCACATGTAACAGAACATTCATTCCATGTTTCCCACTCACTCCACACAGCAGCTAAAAAAAGTTAGCAGAGAGTATATATTAGCTTTAAATTTTATTGTGATACAAAATTTACTAGTTTAGTTGCCGTAACATAAAACTAAAAAAGAATTTTACCATTATTATAATTTTTACACCCAACAAAATAATTGTCAATTTTCATCATCGCTTGATTTTTATAAAATTGCGTATTAATTCATACATCTAAACATTTAACAGATTTTAATATATTGCCTTTAACTGGACATTTATTCAGTAAGCATTGCTCAATTTCTTTGCTCTTTCCTTTACATGATGTTGCTGTAGTTACTTTATTGCACGATCGACTTCTTTCTCTGGTACCTCCATCGCATGTTTTTGAACATTTAGACCAATCTCCCCATTTGTTCCACTCGGGTTCTAAAATTAGCAGAAAATGTAAAACGGGTAATTTCTGCATATTGGAACTACCAGTTTGCAGTTTTATAATAAAGCAGATATAAACTTTTACTGAAAGTCCCGATGTATCGAATAAACATGAAAGTCTACGATATCTCAACTGAAAAGTCGAATAACGTTTACCCCCAAGCGACAAATGGATTCAAATTTTTAAAGCAATAAATACAAAACAACAAGGACTCGTAACGTTGATTTTAAATTCGAACACGACAATCATATCCTAGCCACCGTGTCAATTATCTTTATCACAGATGTTTGCAGGTATTGAACGATAGACTCGATAACATCAATCTAAAACAATCCCAAGGTAGATAAACCCTGATTTGCAGTTAGAAAAGTATCCTATGGTGATTTCGGTTTTGTTCAATCTTAATATATTGTATGTTTATATGGTAATGAATTACCTTTTACTGGACAATTCATAATTAGACAAGATTCAATTTCATTGTTTTTCCCTTTACATGTTGAACCATGATCCCCTTTACTACACGACCTGCTTCTTTCTATAATTCCACGACCACATGTTTTGGAACATTTTGACCAAATACTCCATTTACTCCATTCGGGTTCTGAAAATAATATCATATTTTTGAAGTTGATTACTTCAGATTGTTGCTTGCTGCGGATGCTCGGTTGTGTGAAAAACTGGCGCATTCTTTGAAGAACGCGTTTTCCTCAGTCTTATGCAAAACATTTAATAATAAAAATCCAAAAAACAAAAGCAGAAGAATAATAAAAAAGAACAAAAACAAAACAAAAGTATAAATAAATGAATGCATTGCAGACCATGTATCAAACAAATCAAAGTCAATTTATTTTAACTTGGTGTTGCCATGGCAAATGATAACCAATGGAGAGTCTTCGTGGCCCCCAGAGAACCGCGTCGCAACCAAGGGTAGCCGAGAATTCAGTTTATAAGCAATAAACCTTGGACTAGATCAAGAATTTTGGTTTGGCTATACTATAAAGTAGTACATACAAATTATGTTGGTGTAACAGAGGTCACGTAGGTTCGCATTACCTTACTTATAGATAAATAATGCTCGATGACATCAAAATAAAGCAATCCAAAAGTAAACAAATCGCTATCGTCAGTTTCGGTTGATAATTTTCACGTTTGTTTAATCTCAACATATTGTATTACTATACGCCGATTACCTTTTACTGGACAATTCATGATTAGACAAAATTCAGTTTCTATGAATTTTCCCTCACATAATAGGCCGCGATCTCCTTCTATACACGATCTGGTTCTTTCTATTGTTCCGCGATCACATGTTTTGGAACATTGCGACCAATGACTCCATTTGCTCCATTTAGATTCTGGAATTGAAATAATTTAGAAATTAAGGCTCAAGAATGTTGTATGCTGTGGTTCCTGGCATAATTTCAGATTTTGATATTGAACAAAAATGGGACTAGCTTGGGATAATAATGCGGATCGAGCAGAGACAATAAGCAATGCATATTCAAAAATTAGATATTTATATAAAATAGAGACACACCGACACAATTTCTTATTTTACAGGAACTGTTTTGAATCGGCTGCCCGGAACATAAACCGCTGATACATGTTCTTTTACGACTTTGCCTTCCTTCGCCACAAAAAGTTGAACATGTAGACCAAGACCCCCAGTTTGACCATACTACAAAGAAAATTATATTCATTGTAATCGAACACCATACTTTTATTGCTGAAATTTTACTTGGGAGAAAAACTGAAAAATCGAGATTCTTACATAAAGATCAACATCGTTTGCCAAATATATAAACAATCCGTAACATCGTTGTGTTGAGAAACAAAAAATGTAGAAAAGTTAGTATGCATGAAATGTTGCCCCCAATGTCTTTAATTGGGAACAATCTCCGTATATGAGGGCCAACTAATTATGATCAATTTCACTTCAAGGAAGAAAATCGAGTGGATCGTATGTCGAACATCTTTAATCGAAATTTTGGCTTATACAGAGTATGACAGCATGGGAAATTTATCACTGATTGGTGACAAATACAGTGATACTTTTGCGATAAATATTTTACTACTGATGATATGTTATTAGAATGAATAAAATAACTGTTTCTTGTTCACCTGGTGTCGGACAAATGCGTCTTGTGCATTGCCGAGTTTGACTTGTTTCTTTGTTGCACTGAATTTGCCTTTCCATACATATTCTTGATCTTACTTCTAGTCCTTTTCCACAAGTCTTTGAGCATTTACTCCACGCACTCCAATTCGAATAAATAGGTTTGGGTGTTGTTACAGGAGCTTGAGAAAGAAGAAAAATAAATTCTCACATATTATGCTGGTTTGAAAAACCCGTCCCTAATGCTGCTTTGTTATAAAACAAGAAGGCGGAAATATAACTACTTGGATTGCAAATTCGATAGTTTTGCGCACATAGGAAGCAAAATCTTTTGACTCACTGCAGCCAGCTCTTTCAAAACACGTTCTTTCCTCGCGCGCCTCGCCAATGCAGTTTTCAAATCCCATGCAATATCGATTGCGAATCTGTTTACCGCTACCACATTGAGTTGAGCACGAAAGCCAGTTATTCCAACTTGACCATTTTGCTCGTGAATTCTCTAGACACCAAATGTAAGAATACAATCTTTTATATAACTGTTCCATACATAAGGTAGTTTGACATCAGCCAATTCTATTATCACCTGCATTTCTAGGTTCACAAGTTATTTGATTGCAAGATTGGCCTTCACTTTCCATGCAGCTTCCATCTGGACAACGTTTGACACGTTTTCTCGTACCACCCCCACATGATACAGTACATGTTGACCACGGCTCCCAAGAGAGAATGTCTAGATCTTAATTCATGAAATTCATAAATAAAATATTAATCATAATGAACAATATTTTTCATAACTTCTCGTGAATGATAGCTCCTGCATTTATGATTATCATCGCAGAAGCATAACAAAAATATTGTTTTAAACTACATATTATTTCTTGATCACCTGAATTTGTGAATCCTGAATTCGAGAATCTACACGATTCCTCATTGCATAATTCCTCCTCGCTTTCCATGCAAATTCCATCATGACAATCCCTACGTCGTATTCGTAATCCGCCTCCGCATGATACAGTGCATGTTGACCAAGGCTCCCAGGAAAGCGTGCCATGATCTGTAACATTATGTACTATTTTGGTGCTCAACTAGCTTCATACAATCTATTTTGCATACTAACATAAGATTACTATTTTCATGGCCTATTTCATTGTTCATTATAGATTTTAAACTGAACTTGATACAGTACATGTTAACCATGGCTCCCAGGAGAGAATGTCTAGATCTTAGTTCATAAAATTCATAAATAAAAAATGGATCAATATAAACAATATTTTTCATAACTTCAGCTTAATGATAGCTCCAGCATTTAGGATTATCATCGCAGCAGCATAACAAATTATTGTTTTAAACTACATATTTATTTCTTGATTACCTGAATTTGGGAATCCTGAATTTGAGAATCTACACGATTCCTCATTGCATGATTCTTCCTCGCTTTCCATGCAAATTCCGTCATGACAATCCCTACCTCGTATTCGTAATCCGCCTCCGCATGATACAGTGCATGTTGACCACGGCTCCCAGGAGAGAATGCCTAGATCTTAATTCATGAAAATCATACATAAAAAATTGATCATAATGAACAATATTTTTTATCAGCTAAATGATAGCTCCTGCATTTATGATTATCGTCGTAGAAGCATACCAAATTATTGTTTCAAACTACATATTTATTTCTTGATCACCTGAATTTGTGAATTCTGAATTTGAGAATCTACACGATTCCTCATTGCATAATTCTTCCTCACTTTCCATGCAAATTCCGTCATGACAATCCCTAGCTCGTCTTCGGAATCCGCCTCCGCATGATACAGTACATGTTGACCACGGCTCCCAGGAGAGAATGCCTCGATCTAAATTCATAAATAAAAAATGAATCAATATAAACAATATTTTTCATAATTTCCCGTAAATGATAGCTCCTGCATTTATGATTATCATCGCAGAAGCATAACAAATTATTGTTTTAAACTACATATTTATTTCTTGATCACCTGAATTTGTGAATTTTGAATTCGAAAATCTACACGATTCCTCATTGCATAATTCCTCTTCGCTTTCCATGCAAATTCCGTCATGACAATCCCTAGCTCGTCTTCGGAATCCGCCTCCGCATGATACAGTGCATGTTGACCACGGCTCCCAAGGAAGCGTGCCATGATCTGTAACATTATGTATTATTTTGATGCTCAACTAGCTTCATACAATCTATTTTGCATACTAGCATAAGACAACTATTTTCATGGCCTATTTTCTTGTTCACTATAGATTTTAAACTGAACTTGATACAGTACATGTTAACCACGGCTCCCAGGAGAGAATGTCTAGATCTTAGTTCATAAAATTCATCAATAAAAATGGATCAATATAAACAATATTTTTCATAACTTCAGCTTAATGATAGCTCCTGCATTTATGATTATCATCGCAGAAGCATAACAAATTATTGTTTTAAACTACATATTTATTTCTTGATCACCTGAATTTGTGAATCCGGAATTCGAGAATCTACACGATTCCTCATTGCATATTTCCTCTTCGCTTTCCATGCAAATTCCGTCATGACAATATCTAGCTCGTCTTCGTAATCCACCTCCGCATGTTACAGTGCATGTTGACCAAGGCTCCCAAGTAAGCGTGCCAGGATCTGTGATATTATGTATTATTTTTGTTCTCGACTAGCTTCATACAATCTATTTTGCAAACTAGCATAAGATTACTATTTTATTGTTCACCATAGATTTTAAACTAAACTTGAGACATACATACGAATACTACCAAAATATTTTGTAACGCAATAATACAAAACTAAATATTATATGGGAGAATTCAATACCAAAACGTCCTTCATTGTTGCAGCTATGTTCATTGCAACTTTCGGCTGCTGTGTACATACAGGTTGTGTCAGACTCCGCGCGGCATCGTTTTATTCTTTTCCTCATTCCTCCCCCACACGTTACTGAGCATGACGACCAGTTTTCCCACTGTAACCACTCAGGTTCAAACTCGTTATCTGGCGGTGTCACACCTGTTGTCGTTTTTTTTTTGAAGCACATTTGATATATATATTAGTACTCTCACATCATCAATTCAATAGTGTTTATCTATGATGCTCGTTCCAAATCATCCCTCATAATGTTACGCTTTCTGCGTCTGCATCAATGGTTGTATTTCAAATGCAAATTTTAATTCATTGTATATTTGACCAAAAGGAAAACATTCAACGTTTGCGACAGCGGTAATTCTATTTTCACCATTCGATAAAAAGCGAAAACACTGGAAAATTGTAATCTATAGTCAGGCATAGACTTCCTAATTCTTATAGTCAAATTTTTATTTAATAAAAATATTTTTTATTTTGTATTTATATAACTCTAGTTTGCCATTTACGCAACAAAAGTACCTTGAGAACTCATATGAGAACAGAGAATCCCGGTTGTGCACAACTCAACATCTGTATCGCTGCATATCATTTTGGATGATGGAACACAACCTCGATATCTTCTCTTGTATCCATAATCACATGGTTTGTCACAAGGAGTCCAATGTCCCCACTTAGCCCATATTGCGTCTGTGTTAATAACATTGATATTATGTTAAATTCACTCGGGATTTTGTCGCACACGGCAAGTTGAGTGAATACGCTAATAAACATACAGTACAGCATCTTAAAAGTAAGGCAAATATCAAGCTGTACAAGAATCTGAAATCGTTCACCGATTAACATCCCCAACACTATGGGCGTCTCCGCTATCAACTAGTGTTATAATAAATAGAGTCTACCCATATTGAAAGCAAGAGAACAATGCATGAACACATAACCCCGAAAGTGACGGGCGTGTCTCAACTCTAAATTACTCCCTCGGCGCAATAATATTCATTTTTATCTAAAACAAGCAATCCAAATATAAACATCAGAATATTGCATGTAACTTACCCTGCGCTGCAACGAATGATGTTAATAATGTTATTAGAAAATATACTCGGTACATCATTGCAGCTAAAATTGTCGACTGACTAAATAAAATAAATTTGAGCTTTATATAACCATATTAAATTCAATGCTGCATCCACAAATCTCTTATTTTATCAAATCAGCAAAATGAAAATAGCAAAATACCCAAAAATAAGTCATGACATTTTAACGTGATCTACACCTATTTACAATTACAAATGATGAGATAGAAGATTTATATTTTAGATTACTGAGGAAAAATTGAAGATATTTAATAGGCCATAACGGGCTCGGAGGCGTTGTACGACACTCAATTCAACAAAAATCACACCTCCAGAATATACAATACTAAAACTATTCAATAGATTAGGATCACTCTAAGTTAGGAGTTGCAAGAATAGTCTCGCTAGCTGTATTTTGAATAGAGATATTGACACTAAAAATAAATAAACGCAATATACCAGCACTTGATTTTGACTAATAATAATTAGATTGTGTATATACTTATTACAAAACACTGAGTTGAAACGATTTGTTTTTCGACGAAGGCCTCGGGGCAGGCAGTAAACCGTGTTTCATGTGTGATTCGTTAGGTGACTTTCTTCCAATGATAAGTTTCTTTTAGATTCAGCTGACTTGGATGATAATTACAATGTAATAAAACGTCATCAAAAAAGAACGTCACTATCACCAAGATCCTAACATGCCTCTCACGGATCTCCCGTGGTAAAATTTGGACAAAGAATGGTCGGTCGGTATTGTGCACATCTTTTTGTCGCAGTACAATTGTCTTTTTCAAAAATGTCTCGAAGGGTTAATCGTTCATGCGAATCGTTGTCCATAAAGAATTCTGTTTCAGAAAAATGTATTTTTGTTAGTAATGTTCGCACAAAATGTTCGTTCAATAATTTATGCTACTTCCATAAAATTCTACTATCGAGGAAAACCATCAGGAAAACTGAGTAACGATTGCGGTAGAAAAACTCCAGTCATTGGATTTCTATAAATAAACATTTATATATAAACGCATAAATGTAAAATAAAATTTTGATTCACAGTGCAATTACAATAAAATGTGAGGGCGTTTTCTTCTATATTCTCTTAGTAGGCGGCGGTGTAGAATATATCGCAGAGTTCGCAAACTCTTCGGGACATGTCTCAATTTGGCAAACTCTACACAAATTTGAGTCGTATTCCCCAGTGACAAAAGTGAGACTCCACTTTCCTCGTGGAATCGCCGGCCAGAGCATGTTAATTTACGCCTGGAACAGAAGAGTTTTAAGGCCGATATCAATGCTGTTACAGTGCTTGGCAAATATTATCACATAAACAGCGCTTATTTTAATGAAGTGGATGGCTCATGGATAAAATATTTGCAAGATTTTACAGAAACGTTAAAAAAAAAATTAGGAAGAAACAGGTAACCTCCTCAGCATCCATAGATGGAGCAATAAAGCATCCATAGACGAGCAATAAAGGTTCCCACATTTTCTAGACTGTAGAATATCTCTGAAGTCCACGCAAGCTGAAAGCTTGTTATTGATTTTATGCGCATGTACGCACAGCCAAATCGAGCCATATAAGCATTATGCACATGATAACATAGATATTTAGGATTACAACCCGTGATGAACTGGAAAAATCGTAACAACCGGAACGCACCTAATTCGCAAAAATGTAATATATTCACGCGACGACGCTACGCGGACGTTTACAGAACTGCATGCAAAGAAATTATACGAAATACGTTTGTGTAAAATTATAAGAGTATTTATAGCAATTTGATACAAATCTTATTATTAGATAAGTATAGAATGAATTTTTGTGGGGTTAAAGCTCGGGGAAACATCTATTACACGTTACTGCTGTACTAATTATTTGCGTGATGTGGCGTAAAAAGACTTAATATATATGTAATAAAACATAAATTAACACCTTAAAACGTGGCCATGCTCTTTGGTTTTGTTTTCTATTATATATACATTATCCAGTTGAAAAAAAAAATTTGATAATACATATGAAAAATATAATAATGAACTAAAACTTGGCTATCGTTACCCTTCGAATAGGATGCTTCACTGGAAAATTGGGTACTAAATTTACTTTAGTGTTATTAGTTTAAACCAGTAGTTCAATCACAAAACGTGTTTTGAATGTCGACTCGAAGCAGATTCATTGTCAATCCCCTTTGCGGTTTGGTGTCATCATCGATTATGTTTCAAAATGCCATTTACATTTATTCTCCTTAATGCATAAAAAAACATCTGAGAATTAGTTCCACTTCATTATGATAAACACACCTAGTCATATTTATATATATTTGCACAATAAATCAAGCCCCTCAGAATACTTAGATAATTATCGAAGTCGCTGTATATCCGTGCATAAAATTGGGGACACTGTTATATGCAGAGATGGGTGGAGTCCAAACTTTTAGACTCCGAATCCGTCCTGATCAAAATTAAATCCACGTCAAATACGTTTTAAACGGTACTTAAAGTTTGGTTTGCCCTCGCGATTTCATATTCAGTTTTTATTTATTTGTATTTATCAATTATTTTATTGTCTGATATGTTAATTATGGAGTCGAAATATACTTTAATTATATGCTTTTTTGAAGGCTCTACAAAGTGAATTTTCCAATAATAAATAAGATAATGGAATAAATATACTTTTAGTTGTTTGCTTACGATACTGTAAACTAAATGAATAGTTGTATTTTATGTAAATTAATTCTTGAAAAAAAAAAAAAAATTCTGGGCCACAAGTAATATTGAGTGAGGTTTCTTACATATTTTTAACGTGGATAGTGGAAAAATACAATAAAACTACATATGTACATTAAAAATGAAGTTCATTGAAATAGCGTGTTTAAATTTGCTAACACGATGCGTTTTTGTTAACTTTGCCTTAATCATAAATGTGTTATCCTTAAATCAAGTTGTCTGCCGAAAAAGTTGAATGTTCTAATTCTCCTATGTTTTTTTGCTACTTTCGAGTTTATTGCAGTTATGGAAGTTTACCCAGCCTTTGACTTCTGGAAAATATTTCCATTGCAAAATTTGTGATACTCATTCCAATCAATTTTATTTTGGTCACTCTAAAATACAACCAAACAACAACAAACGAACAAACAAAATGCAGAGGACTTCGAGTCCGCACCTGACGTAAAAGATTTAGGTGTGGTCTCATGAGTTGGCGCGGATAAACTGGTTTAGACGTTTCAAACCATCATTTTGATTCGAAACATTCAACAAAGTGTCATCTAAAAATACTGGTAGAAAAGTTAAGCCTTGTCTATAACAGCTATTTCTGGACCAATTTTTGATTACTGCAATTAAATAAAAACTCACACGAAGACAAAATAAACATTGGGTTATTTGATTCATAAATAAATTTCCGAAACACCGCGTAAAACTAGCAAATGGCATTTAAAAACACAAAAACGAGGTGATGTTTACAAAAACATTATTTAGTCAAAACATTATCCGTTGACGATATAATTTCTGAATTTGCCTCAATGAAAACTAGACATTGAATTTGGAACTTTCGATAAAATTTACTATTCAATGCTTTAATTCTCCTGTTGTGTGGAATTTTATTCAGCTTTTACGACGGTGTTGAGAGGGCGGCATTTCGCGCAAAGATCCAGGGGCGCCACATTGCGTTGTTACGCCACTGCACAGCGCCTGATGAGAAGTTCTCACACAAGTATTGAAACATACCAATTATTTTCACTAATATTTCAGATAGAAAGATTTTGAAGGTCGCGTTTTGAAGTAGAAGCTTAGCCGAACATGGTGATATCCTTTTATGTTTGCCAAATTGCATTTATAGTACATTGAATTGTAGTTGAAGACAAGTATGCCGGTTTCGAGTTGCTTCCGAAGTAAGTTGGCCATTCTAATCGTCATAATTGAGCATTTGACAATGGCGTTCCTTGTGGTGTCACAAATTGACAGTTGTATTTATTCGTTGAAATTACCTCGGGACTCAAATTCGCTTCAATGGCCGTTTCTATTTTTGGGTCAACATTTTCTCGTCTGTCAAGCTCCATAATGTCCGTTTGCTCTGCTCTGAGCTGCGCTAGAAGACAGAATGACATTGTAGGATTGTTGCGGTGGCATTATACACCGTCGAATCGGCGTATCACTATAAAAGTTTCCAAAAAGATGATCAAAATGGTGGTCGGCAACCACCGGGCCGCGGCCCATTGCAGGTCCGCGGAAAGGTTACTACCGGTCCGCAGAAGGTTGACACAAAAGCGGACAAGGCTCAAATAACACCTCGACAATCTAACAACCACAACTAAAAAACATCACCCAACAGCAAAGCAGAGAAATACAATGCATCTGAGCAGCATGTCTGACTTCGTAAATAATTTTCACGTCAATATGTCGAAATAATGCTGCATCAATTTTGCCTCTGCGTGAGAAAGTTCCGAATCAGTCTAAATAAGATGTCTCCAACCGTAAATATATACTACTACGCTTACAAAATAATGATTCTCGCTAACAACGTGACTGTTGTATTTGTAACCGTACGTGACAGCAACGAAATTTGTCCAGTTTGCGATCTTTGTCATACTAAGCATTCAAATGAGGCAATGAATCCTTAGAAACTTCTTTGAACGACGGGATGGTCTTGTCAACGCCGAAATAGGCAGGACGTAAGCAACATGCTACGTGTATCACTATCGACCGTGTTTTCCAATTGAGAACAGTTAATGGACAGCAAACTAATGCAGATCTCGATTAAATAGCATCACTTTTGTTTTCGAATATGCTAAATGAATTTTCTACTTCTTAATATGCATATAACTGTATGTAAGTTCGTTCGTATAAAAGTGGTCCGCCAATGATATTGGTCCGTCACTTAAAAAAGGTTGCCGACCACTGCATCAGATAATTTTTTATTCTTAATTGCGTTATATATTTAGGTAGCATATAGCTTAAAGTTCAAAATACACCCTTCGGCTTTATTCTAGCTCTTATAACAGCTGACTAAATGGATTCGGTACAACAAAACGGCGAAAATTACCCATAAGACCCCATTGTTTCGCGTTTTCCAAATATGGCGTTCATAAACTTGTTTAACATTACGCAAGTTGGTTGCCGGCCGCTGGGCTACGGAGGGGTCAGGGAAACATCCATTGAACGGTATAACCTGTAGCATACCGGTAACTGTATAATAATAGTTATCTCACAGGTAGCCCCACTGCATATTGTAATTGTTCATATTGTCAATTGATCTATTATTAACATTGTTCTGCCTTTACATTGCCGTTACCGTACCTAATTTAGTTCCAAAAGCTTATTTAACATACAAAAATGTAATTACTCAGAGATAACTTTTCTACGACCATGACTTGGTTCTCCAAGAACATTTCTTCCCATCATCTGGAGAAGGATACAAAACTTCTCACCGAGTGGTGGTATTTATACTTATATGGTTGAAGAATGTCAGAGGGTGGTGATATGACTGGGAGACGTGTGTGCCTTCCGGTAGGTACCGTATCCCGTGGTTCATAGACTAATAGATAGGGTCCAAGTTAGGACTGAATTGGTGAGTTTATCTTGGAAAAAAATGAGGTGCAGAGGCAGTTTAAAAAGTCTTACAAATAAATTTTTGGAAACATTACACAAATTACTGCAATCACTAATTATAACCTGATGAATATTTTCTTCAGATACGTTCATGATGGTTCAGTCGTCAATCTTGGTTCAACGCTAGAGTTCAATGCCAAGTGCTATAGATCAGTTCAATTCGTGGCAGCTATAGATCAGTTCAATTTGTATATTCCATGCAGGGTCAGGGCACGTAATTTTATGATAGAAACACAGATTTATAAGCTCAGTAAGATGGGTGCAAATATACTATTGAAAGACTAGATTTATTGATGTATTATGATCGATTACAATTACATACAACATAAAATTACAAGACCAATGATTTTATAGTGATAAACATGATTTAAAAATTGTTACATATTCATCAGAACTACTGGTGCTTGTTGCCATATCGTTGGACTAACCAAGACTATCCAACAGATGCAATTGATGGGTATAAAAGATTTTCTGCTGAGCCAAGCGTGTACAAAGCCTTCCCGGGCAGTGGCATCAACCTAGAAGGAACAAAATAGATCTAACAGTTTTGTCGCCCGTAGTTGGTTGCTATGCCCACAAAGTTAGATTGAGCCGGAGTTCCAATCATACCGGTTCAACCACAAATAGCCAGGTATCTGATAGGTTTTACAATATAGTATATTCATTCAGTGTAGAATGCAGTAGAAATAGAATATAACAGGTTATAAAAATAAAGGATTAAGAAACAAGCAAGTAAATCCAAAAAAATTACTACAAATTATAGTTTTCCAGATATTGTGTTGTATAGGATAAAATACACACCAGATACTTGCATTTTAAGCATAACAAAATTAGATTCATTTCACAATTCCATTTACGGACATAATGTATCACAATGATTTCACTACTGAGTTATTTTATTAAAGCTGCCTGTTTTCATCTGCTGATGATATAGAAGAATTGCGCTCACTGAGCGCTACCTCATTGTCAGGTGTGACTTTACACGAAAAATGATATTTCAATCACCAGGGTCACACAGGACATGACATGCGTGCAAGGCATCCTCCATAAAGTAACATCATTTTATCACCAATAAATTGTAAAAGATTCTGCATGAAGTCCCCAAGTCTTCAATAATAATTTTCTTTCTTTATTTATCATTTTTTACAGTTAGCAAATATGACATCAATGCTAGAAGTATGTGTTAAGTGTTGCCCGACTCTGAATCTTGTTGATTCTTCTGTGTGCTTTTATTGTTTTTAATTATTTTTTGGTGATTAGGAGCGTACTTTTTCAACTCTATTTCAAGTTATGCTCGACTTCAATTTTCTCTGTATTTTGTTTGTCTGTTCACTTTTTGTGTTATTTCATGCCAGAGAACCAAAATAAAATGATGATGATACTTGCTTACATTTTTCTGCTGTCTGACTCGCTTTTGACAAAGCGCTGTCATTTTCATCTGTGGCACTTGAGGTAGTTTACTAAAGAGTCTGAGGGTAGATCTGATTGGATCCCTGACAACCCTTCCTCACTTTTGTCAGATCCGCATGTCTCTGTATTAAATGAAGTATTCGGTGACAGATCCTGAGGAATCTTCGACGAGGTTGCCTCACTTTCATCACAATCTCTACATTCGATACAATCGTGTCAACTTGAGCGGCTGTGGAGGGATCTGGCTGGATTTCTTTGCGCAAATACCTACGCAAACAAATAAGTTTTTGACAAGTGTATAACCAAAAAATTAAGTTATGGTATAAGTAATCCTTACCTCACAATTTGACGGCGCTCTCTTGCTGAGCGACAAGAATCTGATATAGGGTCAGGGTATTCATCAGTTGGTCCATTGCCTCAATGAAAATGCTGAAATGCATAATGGAACGCATTGCTTTTATAAAAATTTATTTCATATAAGAAGTAACATATAGAATATATCATAGGTGTCGAAAACAATATATGTTGGCCTACCTTAGTACACACGTAGGTATTTCTGATGTCAGACCGGCAAATAGCCTACCCCATGTCTATCAAAATAGACTAACTATGGTTAAACGCTGCACATGGGCTATCGGTACCCTTGATTTCATCAGCATGACTGTCTACTATTTTTTGATTCGAAATAGCAGTTGCAGAGTTGGTTGAGCTGTACCTGTAAGGTGCCGGCCTAGGCCGAAGCCTTCCAGTATAGATATATATCGATTTCGTGAACGTGATTTGCAACAAGTAACATACAGTGTTACAGGTTTCCAATTCCAGCAGCACAGTGAATAAAACAAAAAGTGAAAAAAAGGCAAAGATCTGCCTGGACCGCCAGCAACCCATTTGCGGAACACGTCAAAAGCTGTCTGAGCGACTTTCAGCGATAAATGTTTGTTTACAATCTGCTCGCCCATGGCAAAGGTTTAAAAATGCGCCCCCTCGCTTGTTTCCTTTTTTTGTTTGCATGAAATTTATTGCTCTCAACTACGCAACATAACAAGCAATTTAATAACTACACCATAAACAATAAGCAGTAGACGATCGTGCAATAACAAGATCTTAGAATAGTATATTTCGTGACGCAAATTTGCCAATGATTTCATCAAAATTTGTTTTTTTTGTTTCACCCCTCTTTATACTTAATATAGCCAGATAACAAAGCTTTCCTGGCTAATTGAAGATCGAAGACAGAATTAATTTTAGTTCATTAAACGACCGATCGTAATTTTCTATGGATACTGCCAATGTCAGCAAAATTTGCAAATCTATCCGGAGATTGGGGAAATCCAGAAAAGACTATTTGACACACACTGTTTTCTTGTCATAGTTAGGGTTACCATATTTTTTTGACTTCAAAGCGGGACGCCTCCTGTTTCCGACTTTACTACATAGGTCTACATTTAAGCCATCCCGGCTGTCTTCATTGACCATATTGCCATCGAGAGTTCATGCACATATTCTCTGTCTAAATATCGAGTTCAGTTCGAAAAATAGAAAGGAATAGACGCTAACGATACAAATGATCCGAATTTAGATTTTTTATGTACATCAAGAGGAATAAAGAATATTGAAATAGTCTGCCGTTTTAAAGCATTGAGAATTTGCTTATTCGCCCAAGCATGCTTGTAGATAACACGTTTAAAAAAAACGTTGTTCAATGTTACATTCACGCGAACGTCCTAACAGGACCAAGTAGAATTGATTTTACATGTGATACGTTCGCTAACAATGTTAGCGGGAAACAACGAAACAAACAAAATAACGCATTCACCTTCAGTAAGTACGCTAGCATTGCGCTACACAGCAAAGACAGTAACGAGAACATGTTCGTGTATTATGCTGAATGGCTGAACGCAAAAGTGGGACTTTTGGCTGACTTGTCGGGATGGCGCGACAAGACGCTAAAAAGCGGGACTGTCCCGCCTAAAGCGGGACGTATGGTAAGTCTAGTCATAGTCTATATCTTACATGAGCAAACTACGGCCCGCTGGCCAAATCCGGCCCGTTGGCTATTTCAAACTGGCCCGCCTGATGCTTCCACAACCAAACGAAAACCAAATTTTAATGTTTTAGCTGAAAAATAGCTCGAGGAATAGATTGCGATTAAATTTAGTTTTGGCAGGGAGCTTATTGTTTTCCACTTTTGCTTTGTAATAATGGAAATATTGTCCATAATATGTAACTTTTTACGTCACAGTTATATGGCCCGTCACTATAGGCGGGCAAAATGTTTGGCCCGTGAACCAAAGACCTTGCCCCCCTCCACCATCAAGGACGGCAAGGATTTTTATTAAGCCAAGAAAATGACCAACATTTGAATTACTATCTGCTTGAAGTGACTCCCTGTGCCCTCGCAAAGCGAGATTTTGTTCCGCCAGACATTTTATTCCATGCGATATTCATTTAAGAATCCCACTACATTTTTGCCTTTCTTTTTTAATTTGTACATGAAAATCTGCGTTAATAATTCCGGTTTATTGCTCAAATTTCTTTCCACGCTGTAAAACATTCTCTCTCATTGTACAAATATTCATAAATGTTCACTCCATTACGATATCAGAGCTAATATGAGGTGCAGTAAGTCCAGTACCGTATCAATTTCGGCTTATTAATGTTGAATTATGACATCACCGTCAATTGCGCTAAGTGACGAAACAAACTGCATTGGTCGTTGGAAACTGCAAACTGCATTGACTTTTGTTGAATTTGTTATGATTTAATTAGAAATACGAGTTTCATTCATTTTCAAGTTTTATTGAAAATTATTCAATTAGAACTTTTCGCGTTTTTTTGCGCCCCCGTCCAAACGGCGCCCATGGCACGGGCCATGGCTGCCATACCCTAGATACGCCACTGCTTGTGATTGGTTGGGAATACGGATGTTTTGATGCCTGGAAAAGGTCCATAGGATAATCGTAGGATATCGTCCATAGGATAATCGCTCACGGCCGGTTCGCTACGCATGAGTGATGCGTTACTACGTCATCAGTTTGGTATATTTTTAGGCTTACGGAAGAGGATTTCCGTTTGAATTTATTCACATATTTGGAATGGTTTTGTTGGTTGAAATAACTGAAATGATATACTGAGGCATTAGGAAAAAGTAGGGGGTCTTGGCATCTGCCAATCATCTCTGCGTCGGCAAGTTTATTTTTTTTATTTTTATTTTTTTTTCCAACCAGTAAAAAATCGAAATGGACATAGCAGCAACACAACAACATTATGACTTGAATACGCAAGGAAATAAACCCAGTCGTCTTTTTCCATCTATCCATAGTCATCAAGTAGATGAATTTTTAATCGCTTACTAATAGTTGCAAGCTCGATGAAAACAGCAAGTTTCATAAGCAATAGTTGATGAATATACATAGCTAAAACTGTGATTAAGTGTTTTTCAAGTACAATAAGTTATCAAAGTGGAGTCCCTACTCACTAACCACACCACTTTATTTTATATTAAATGACTTTTCTAGTTCTCCCGGAAAATGATGAGTACCTAACGTTAGATGATAAAACATTATTTGCGATCAATTTAGATCAAATTCCACTTTTCACGACGGCTGGTTTCCGAAAATACGAAGTTATAACGCAAAACAATGGGCTTGTCACATTTATCTTGCGCTCCCAATAGAGTCGCTGATGAATCCGTTCCTATCGCCCAAGCGCGACACACGCCTGGTCGAGTCGGTATTTTAGTCGACGATTTAAAAAAAGTTATATAACGATATCATATCAGTCCGATCAATGACATTAAACAACATGATGCGCAACTACGGCATTTTTGGCTGAAGATCGTATCCGATAGCACGCTCCAATGCACATACTTGACGAGACGAAAACGAGTGGATGTGTGCTGCTTTCAAGGCATAGCACGAATGGTGTTCGTGCCGGCTTTGACAGTTGTTGTCGATTTTAATGATATTTTGGAAAGTTAAGGTAAAAAGAAATCGGAAAAAGGTAAGGTAAATACTATTGTTGTATATCACACCCGGGCATCGCACTGTTAAGTACATGTCTGAAAGCCAGCTTTTGTCAAATACTACGAAGTTATTTATTCAGTACGGTACGTAGTTGCCCATTTGCCGAAATTGCATATTTACTTACCCCTTATGGTTTCAAATAGTTCATGCACCTCCATTTAGATTTTTTTCAATCAGTGAGGATTGAATCAAAGGGTTAACAAGTTCACCTAACATTTCACTCATACCGGTCTATATTGTATAGTCTGATCTCTCAAGTATATGGAGTCACGAAAGCTTGTAATTTTCTGACTAAATTCCTTTATTAGTTGGTTTATATACCAAATTCAGTAAAACATTTTTTACATTAAACATGAGATATTGGATTTATTAGCTTTTCCATTCTAAATCATATAGACTGCTTCATTTATTCTTGACGAAAATTAATAAATCTCCTCTCTTTCTTCAGATGTGAATGTGGACAAACCTGTCTAAGCATTGTGAGACTCCTGCAGCACAAGAGGCAATAGCAAAAATAGTATATCAATCAAGAAATTAAGCCGACATAAAGCAAAAGTTTCAACTAATCGTCTAATCTCAATTTCCTATTATTTATTCACAGGACAACTATAGCAGAAGGGGAGATATCAGAAGTCTGGCGACATATCAGTGACCGTGTGATTCAAAGAAATATAATTAGAGTACTCCATAAATGTTTGCAATAGAAGAACAACCTATGGAGGCATGCAAAGACATTTGACCCTCCGGTAGAGTTGTGTATGGCCCCCACATCCTGCAGGGTTAAGGAAAATAACAAAAAATTCTAAAGCGTGAGATTGCATAAGCGGTCCTATTTGTAAAAAGGCACAAAACACGCCAGACATACTTAAAACAGCTTTGGAAAATGAGGATTACGGCTAACTCACTACACCTGTGCTATATTTGGTTCATCAACTTTTGGTAGTACTATAGAAGAAAGGAAAGGGTATAATCATGATTCATAATAAAATACTGTTATATATATATTTTGGACAACTTCAATCTAGACCAGGGATGTCAAACTCGCGGCCCCAGAGAACTTCCAGTGCGGCCCTCGAACGCTTATCAATAATTGTAATAGTATTTTGGAAGTTTTTTTCTATCTAAATGTAATAGATTTTTCAAACCTTTTAAAGTGAAATTGATTATTCACACAGAAAACAATTTACTGAAAGTAGTTTTGGAAAATTAATTTTTTTTTGTTCACATTTTGACCCAATTAAGAATACACATCAAGCTAGCAAAAGAATACTTGAATAAAACACTTGGGTGATTAAATTAAACGCAAAGTACATGAAGAAGGTGGCATTTTCAAAGAAAATGAGAGTTGCAATATTTCTGCATTTCACAAAATTATGAAGCACATTGTTTAATTTGTCATATTTCCATCAATACAATGAAAAAACACGATAAGCTCAGCAGTCAATATGACAAATTCGAAGAGCAACTTTGAACAGAAAATTTTCATGTGTTTGTATATTAATATAATTATACAACGACTTAGTTACTAAAAATCAATATCAATAATAATTCAAGCAATCCTATGCCACGCAATGTGGTGCGAAATGTCTTGTCGAAAAAATCTGTCATGTGTTTTTTTACTGATCTATAGATGAAATTATAAAAATAACTTTTTTGCATTACTGGAATTAATTTTCGCAAAGATCCAGATAAGCACATGATCATGTGACCTCGTTAGTTAGAGTTGGTACTATAAAATCATTTCAGCCTGGCCTTAGTATGTTGGTGACACAAAAAGATACCAAACGTCAGGACAAATGTATTTAAAAAACATTGAGTTTATACTGTAGTATTTTTGTTAATTTTAGGTCCATATATTTAAATTAGGTCATTTTTAGTGTATGTATTATTCTTTCCTTATCCAAAGTTTGTTCAAATATGATTTTGATGGATGTACATAGAATTTTATGATTTTTTGTAATATACAGTAACTTGCAATAATAGTGGAATGCAAATATTAATATGTAATTGCATTTGAAATTAAAGAAAATAATGAAACCCAATCCAACCGTTTAGTTGCATCACAACATATGTCACAAACTAAAACTATTTTAAAAATATCTTTCAAGTATACATTATCAAAAACTGTTTGCGGCCCTTTTTACAATTTCCAAAATGCAATGCGGCTCTCGAAAACCCATGAGTTTGACACCGCTGATTTATTCTAGACGATTCAAGCATTGCTTTGGGAAATAATATCACTTCAATTAAATTGAAAAAAAAATCTTGCTATATTAAATACAAAATCGTTGCTATCATAAAGGTAAACTAATTCAGCCACTCGAAATATATTGGCCTTCACAAAGCAATGGAGGCAAAATTGAGAGTTCATGAGCTATGAACTTTTGTTTTTTTCTTTGTCTTGAACTTTTCATACTCCCCAGCCGCTATTAATTTTTTTTTAATTTTAAATACCATGTGTTGGTTATACATATCTTTAACTTATATTTTCTGATGATGTGTTATCTCAATGTGTCAAACTATTAATTAGTGTGCATATTTTGCTACCAGGTGACATAAATGTATTGTCTTGTTTATTACATCAGCTTGGAGTATTGACAAGAAAGAGGTGCCAGTAAATTACGTATTTTTTTTTAACTCTTTGTTATGATCAGCATTCACAATAAATAGGAATTATAAACAGCCAACAACCAATGAGAATTATATGCGAAATCCCTCAGAATAAATTTGTCTTCTAAAACCGGAGGAAGGCAAAACATATAGGTAGTTTCCATCCACACAAGTCTTTCAAGAAGACTTGCTCGAGCCAAACTAAATGAGCATGGTCAGGTGATCGGTAAGGCTGCAAGTTGAATTCAGCCCTGCAACCCCCAGCAATGTTACCTACAATTAACTGAATATGTAATATGTCTAATTAATTCACCTACAAAAGCAAGTTCGATAGGTGCTTTGTGTTATGGAATTGTATCATAGCACCGTTAGAAAAAGTAAAAACCGTTTTGCTCTCCTGTATGACACCCTCTTTAAATGAAATTTCAATGTTTAAGCGCAAACATTAAAATTACTAACTTTGAAATTTGTTATTATCTGCAAAATGTTCCTCACAAATCTTTCCGCTATCGCGTTTGTAATCTTCTCTCATAAAAAACGTCTATGACGTCCAGAATTGCTCTTTAAAGCTTGTCTGCCATTCCAGCTTTCCAAGTGAGTAAAACTTCTTAGATATAGAGATTATTTTCTTTTGTTACAGTCGCAAAAAGGCAGGTACTACACGTAAAGAAGACGCCGAGTAGCAAAAGCGAACTGAAAACGGTCGCGAAAAGCGACGAGAAATATGTGCATTGGAGCGTATCATGAAATACAATCTTTCGCTTGTAGTCTTACGGAGTGACCTCAGAGTTGCCTATCATGTTGTTTAATGTCATTGGTCCGATAAACTACATCCTCTTTAGACATCGGCTACAGCCAGATAGCTGAGGACTACACGCGCTACAATATCGCGTTGAGAGAATACAATGACGCATCATTCGAGCGTAACGAGAGAACTGTGTAACATATATAAACAAAGACGAAAAAGGCGTGAGCGAACTATATTAAGTTAACTATGGGCTTACCCACATTTTTGCTATATTCGTAAGATGTTGCTATAGCAAATCAATTTCGCGACTCGCTGCTGTTGGCCTTTTTTCTCCGATCGGAAGCTAATGTTCCGAGACAATATAGTGAAATTGTTACCGGTACCAGAAATATTATAGACTTCGGAGGCGATAATAGGGTACCGTAACTTACGTTAACTTCAGAACTACCGTATGATTTAATTCTAATCCAATGTTTCCCAAATCTGCGCTTGTTTTGTTTGCAATCAGCGAGTTTTTAAAATTGTTGTGTGGGTTCACTTGCAGGGACGGACTAAAAGTAGGCACTTGCAAATTAGGCACTTTTTTGGACTTTGGAAAAAAAAATAAAAAGGGCGTAATACCTTTTAAAAACATAATTAATTAGTTAAAAATGGTCAAATTAAATGTTGAAAACGCAAATTGCAACGGGCAAACTCAATAACAATATTTAAAACGTAGTATTAAAGGCAGTCGCACGCGCTTGGTCACCACATATGCTAGGCACATATTTAGGCACTTCGAAAAATAAAGAAAATGGCAATTATCACTAATAAAAGACAGAGACATAAACATATTACGCACACTGATTAGCCTGGGTAAATATCCAATAGATGCACTTGAGTCTAGTACTGGAATTTAGAAATAATAAATTGTTACCGGTAGGCACTTATTTAGGCACTTCGGAAAAAAGGTGAAATGGACGTAGTAACTCCTAAAAAGGTAATGAATTAGTTCAAAATATTTAAATTAAATGTTGAACGCGAAAATTGCAACAGTTAAATCCAATAACAATTTTTAAAACGTAGTATTAAAGGGAGACGCACGCGCTCTGTCACCACGTATGCTAGGTACATATTTGGGCACTTCGAAAAATAAAGAAAATGGCAATTATCACTAATAAAAGACAGATAAATAAAAATATTACTCACACTGATTAGCCTGGGTAAATATCCAATAGATGCACTTGAGGATAGTACTGGAATTTAGAAATAATAAATTGTTACCGGTAGGCACTTTTTTAGGCACATCGAGAAAAAGGTGAAATGGGCGTAATAACTTTTAAAATAATAATTAATTAGTTGAAAATTGTCAAATTAAATATTGAACAAGCAAATTGCAATGGGTGAACCGAATAACAATATTTAAAACGTAGTATTAAAAGGAGTCACACGCGCTCGGTCACCACATATGCTAGGCATATATTTGGGCACTTCGAAAAAAGAAGAAAATTGGAATTATCACCAATAGAAGACAGAGAAATAAAAATATTACCCACACTGATTAGCCTGGGCAAATATCCAATAGATGCACTTGAGTCTAGTACTGGAATTTAGAAATAATAAATTGTTACCGGTAGGCACTTTTTTAAGCACTTCGAAAAAAAGGTGAAATGGACGTAGTAACTCTTAGAAAGATAATGAATTAGTTCAAAATATTTAAATTCAATGTTGAACGCAAAAATTGCAACAGTTAAACCCAATAATGATTTTCAAAACTTAGTACTAGAGGGAGACGCACGCGCTCTGTCACCACATATGCTAGGCACATCGAAAAAAATGGGAATAATCACCAATGAAAAAAATAAAATAAAAATATTAGTCAAAATGATTAGACTGGGACTGGGTGAATATCCAATAGATGCACTTGAGTCTAGTAGTGGTAATTGAAAATAATAAATTGTTACCGGTAGACATCTTTTACCGTGTTTCCCCGAAATTAAGACAGTGTCTTATTTCAAATTTCTTCCTAAAATTACCACTAGTGCTTATTTTCGAGGGATGTCGGCAATTTTCGCGTTCAACATTTAATTTAAATATTTTGAACTAATTCATTATCTTTCTAGGAGTTACTACGTCCATTTCACCTTTTTTTCGATGTGCTTAAATAAGTGCCTAAAAAAGTGCCCACCGGTAACAATTTATTATTTCTAAATTCAAGTACTAGACTCAAGTGCATCTATTGGATATTTGCCCAGGCTAATCAGTGTGGGTAAAATTTTTAATACTCTGTCTTTTATTGGTGATAATTCCGATTTTCTTCTTTTTTCAAAGTGCCTAAATATGTGCCTAGCATATGTGGTGACCGAACGCGTGTGACTCCTTTTAATACTACGTTTTAAATATTGTTATTCGGTTCACCCATTGCAATTTGCGTGCTATACATTTAATTTGACAATTTTTAACTAATTAATTATCATTTTAAAAGTTATTACGACCATTTCACCTTTTTTTTCGATGTGCCTAAATAAGTGCCTAAATAAGTGCCTAAAAAGTGCCTACCGGTAACAATTTATTATTTCTAAATTCCAGTACTAGACTCAAGTGCATCTATTGGATATTTACCCAGGCTAATCAGTGTGGGTGATATTTTTATTTCCCTGTCTTTTATTAGTGATAATTGCCATTTTCTTCATTTTTCGAAGTGCCTAAATATGTGCCTAGCATATGTGGTGACCAAGCGCGTGCGACTGCCTTTAATACTGCGTTTTAAATATTGCTATTGAGTTTGCCCGTTGCAATTTGCGTTTTCAACATTTAATTTGACCATTTTTAACTAAATAATTATGTTTTTAAAAGGTATTACGCCCTTTTTCCTTTTTTTCCAAATTGCCTAATTTGCAAGTGCCTACTTTTAGTCCGTCTCTCACTTGCAGACTTGAGCAAAATAGATGATAGGATTTATCCCAGGGGAGAGGAAAGCCGATAAGACGGCTTATCCATATGGCGAACCACGGCCTCTCGTCCGGTTACCATTCCAAGTCGGGTATGGGATTAGTTATATTGTTTGTTTTCGGAAGCATGGACTTGGTGGTGGAGGAAGCCGTAACCGACCAGCGGTTACGTGAACCATCCAACGACGGCGAGGAGTCCAGCAATCCTCTCGCACATAACCATCCCTGCATGGGATTCGAACCTGAGAACCCACGTAGAGTAATTAGAGGTGCGGTGGCGACCGTATTCCTAACGCTTAGCCCGTTGAGCCACACCGCCGCGATGTCAAGTTTTTATTCTGTGATACGGTACCGGTACTCATTTAGTATTCCACTACTAGCCCTACAAGTCTCATTTTATTTCTGGCTTTTAATGCCCCCATGTACAGATGTACAATATTTCACTTGATACGTATTTTCAAAGCGAGAACACTCAAGTAATAATACAACTGTCTCATTCTAGCCAATTGATGGAGTATATTAGCATCACCTATGAATGTGCACTTTATTTCTTTTTTCTCTGTACCTTATAAACTGTTCAAATTTATTTTGTTACTTTGTAATGATTTTATGTCTAATGTCTTTATATATATGCTGCCTAAAGTTTTTCACCATTTACACAAAAAGTTATTGTGTATCCTTCAACTTTAAAAACCCGATTCCACGCAATTGATGCATCCTTTTACTCAAAAATACATATTCATGTAAAATTTGATCAATACCACACCTGATCAAGTGTGCAACATGTCCGAAATTCTATTCAGCTTTAAACGCCTATATGTTATTGCCTATTGTGTATACGCAAATATTTTAGTAATTTTTCTTTCTTTCCATTGAAATTTAATGTTGTTTTTGGACACACCTAAAATATGTTAAAACATGGTGACCGTACATTTGAACCCATGTACATTTGAACCCATGCGTATATCCACGGGTTCAATCTATATGCGGGTGCTAAAACCCATGGGTTAGGGTTAGTATGGGTTTAACTATCCGTGAAACAAAAAAAAATCCATAGGTGCAATAGCATACAGGTGCAATTGTCATGGGTTCAAATGTACGTGGGTTCAAATGTAATGGAACCTTAAAACATATCTGAAGCATTTTTTATTCATGTTTATTGATATTAATGTTGGGTGGTAACAGACTCCGATGACCGCATGGTCGTATCGTTGCCACCCATTCTATACCGAGAACTGTTTCACTTTTTATTAATTATGTTTTTGTTGTGTATATGTTTTCTGATGGACAAAACAAATAAGCTCTCTCTCTCTTTCTCTAAATGAAGTCGACAATGTTTAGGTGTTTTTGAAAAAATAAGCGACCCAAGATGATTTTCAGGCGACCCAGTTTTGTGATACCGTAACGTAACCCATAGGCCAGTAGGTTCAGAAACACTAATCACTAATCAGTGTTATTAAATCAATTTAATTTACCCGATGGGGGATAAAACAAGGATTAGTTTTTATTTTTATCCTGAGGAGAGGTACGGTAAGTCAGTAAGTGGCCTAATCATATGATAAACCAGCACCCCTTACCGGTATCTGATTTGCAGTCTATGTCCGGTACCGGTAGGCCTATATAATTAATTAGCCAGTTATTTGTTTCAGATGCGTGGACTTCTGCGTGGATGTAGGTTATGCACATGTACAGTAGTTTTTTTTTTATTGCGTTTTTAAATTCAATAACTGAACCAACATATTTGCCCCAGTGAGGAGGCGCAGTTCTTACCACTTCATGGCAGCTCCTGCCACGAACGAACCGCGGCAGCTCTTGCCATGGTTTTATAGCGCTATTCAGTAATCAGTATTAACTGTATATTCACAAATTAATGTACCAGATTTTAATTGATCATGTGGAATTATATCTACTTGAACCCTAACCCCAAATCAATCAAAACTGTATCCATACAGCCATAAGAAAAACGTTCCAACTTACCCAATATTTGTCACCATAATAGACAGCCCTGTCTTTACGGCCCACCTGTCGCGGTTACGGCAGCAAAATTTAACCTGCCATTGGTTTTCAATTTGCTGCCGCGGTAACGGCAGCTCGACATTGGTTTGTGGCAGCTAAAAAGTCAGTTGCCATGAGTTTGGCCGTAGCGGCCATGGTATGGAAATACCGCCATAGTTATGCGGCAGCTGCAGATGCCACAGAATACTTAAAACTGCACTTGCCAGTGAGACTGATTAAAATGATGTGGTCGGCCTTTGTGCTCAAACTTGTTTAGATAAAAGCTGACCGCTAGCAAGTAGCGATTAAGTGATGAAACTTAGAACAATCCTTCTCATTTTTGAAATCATTTATAGACTATTATTAAAGTTGATGATATGTTTGAAGTCCGAAAGTTTTGGTCAGTCTAATTAAAAAAGGCATAATTTCGATGCACCGTTGAAAACCAACCTTTCTGCCTTTATGGCCAAGCGGAACCCCAGAGAAACATCCCAAAGTCTCAAGTAATTAACCCCTGTGCAGTAACAATTGTTCAATTGTCTGAATTGAATTATTTAACTATAAAAGCAAACCCAATACTGGGAAAACAGAATGAAAGTTTAATAACATTGGAAAACCTAATGGGTATTTGATTATATTTATTTTAAACAACAATATACATATATTAATATAGATTCTCACATTCGAATGCAAACTTGCGGAACCCCTGGGCTGTACTGGCGTAACCCCAGGGTGTCGCAGAACTCTGGTTTAAAACCACTATTCTTGTAACATCATCGTGATGGTCCAAGTTCTATTAAATCTAATTATAATACTTTATCAATGGCATTTCCTTGATCGGCCGCGAATTCCTCCATGTGTGTCTGTGTACAGATGTATGCTATAATTTTTGGTAGATTTACTGCTGAGAGATATTTGGAGCCCAAAAATATGTGGCCTCAAATTAGTCATACAAAGAATAATAGGTTGCCATGCTTGGAGTTAACATTGTGAGTTCAGATTTTATAAATTTATGGTTTGCAAACTGGATAAACCACCCTATGAATACAATATATAAATATATATACAATACAATAAGTACAATTTCACCAAATCTACTTTGAAACTGTTTAAACCAGTGAACGGTACAATATCACAAATTCTAAAGCAAATCTTTTCTTTCCATGCTATTTATTTATCAAGATCAAAATGGCAGTTAGTATTACCCCACAAATGCGGGTTGATCAGTATCCCGATGAATTCATTGTTAGGCGGGGTGAGTTGTGGTGTAAATGGTGCGATCGGCAAATGAATCATAAACGAAAAGATCTGATGACTGATCATATGGAAGCAAGAATACATCAAGAAAATCGTGTCGCAAGAGGAGCAAAAATGTCTTATGATATCAACTCAAGGAAGGCAGCTGAAAAAAGAAGACATAGACGTCAAAAGAAAATGAAAAGTAAAATAAAACAAATGTCAAAAAGTATATACAGTCAGTCGACTGGTGCAGAGGATTCAAGTTCAGAGGAAAGTGATTCTGATCTGAGAAAATTGTTCGAGGAGTCTGATAGTGATAGTACTACTTCATTTGAGGGTTTTGACAGCCAGCCAATTGGATTTAGTAAAGCAATTCGAACAAACAAAAATGCTAGCTCTCTTTCGGAAACTGCAGAAGATGATGACTCTCGAAGATCTGGCAGATCTCGTAAAAGACCAGCACGCCTCGATGATTCTCTTGCCAATGAAGAAATTGCGAAAATTGGTAAAATTGCAGATCAAGCTGCTTTTGTTTCTTCTATGGCAAAACGTAGGAAGACAACTGATGAATATTCATCTCCATCAAGTTCTGACCTATCTCCAACACGAATACGATCAATGCCAATCAAAAAACAAATTAGTTTTAGTGCTAGGCAATCAGATTCCACATCTCCCACTACTTCACCCACCAGTGGTTTACTAAAAATGAAATTCAGTCGAGCATCTGGAAGCGTATCAGAGAAGTATACTGTCAAACCGGATAAAACCTTGAAAGTTTCCAAAGCTGATGGAAGCAAAGGTTTGAAATTAAAATTTGTTTGGAAGAAGAAGCAACATTCTTCCCAAAGTGAGGATATGAATTTTCAAGGTACAGATAATGATTCTGTCATTGATAGTTTAGATGGGGAACCAGCTGGTTATCAAGAAATGTTGAAAGGGATTGAAGATTCTAAAGAAGAAGTGAAGATGACATCCATGGATGCTGAGGTTGTGGAGGAAGAAATAGTTGAAATGAGAGAGGAAGAAGTTGTCACAGAGGAAGATTTGATTCCTGTGGAGACACTTATTAATGATGATCAAGAAAATGCACCACTTGTTGAAGAACAGCAACGTGTTGACAACAAATGGAAGGCACCAAAATTAAATGAACAGCGTCTACAAAAAACACCGCTGAAATCTGTGACAAAGAGCAAACCGAAATCAAATAAGCCTAAAGTTATTTCAAAGCAACAAGAGAAGAAAAAGAAAACAACTGGATATATGATGTGGGCCAATCAAATGAGACCCAAAGTTTCAAGGCAATATCCTGGATTGGAGTTTGGTGATGTTAGTAAAAAACTTGGAGATTTATGGAAAAGAATGCCAGACAAGGAAAAACAAATGTGGAAATTCCGAAACGCAAAACTAGAGAAGCAGTCACAGCAATCACAAATGAGAACTATCAAAAAAACAGGAGGTAAAATGATAGAAACCGGTCCACGAAAAAAAATGATAGAAACTGGGCCTAAGAAAAAACTTTCACCCCTCAAGCATCACATGACAGCATCGTCTCCCCCTGTTAAAAACCCAGTCGCCGCGATGAATGCTGAATTAGAAAGATTGCCCCCACCAACCACTGAACCGTTAGACTCTGCTGCATACCTCTCTTTGCTTGGAGAGTCTTTCATCAAACTCAGTGCAAAAACAAAGAAAGTTGAGTCAAAAGTAGTAATACAGGGAGCAGAAAGTATTCTTTTGGACAGTTTGGTTTGTGCTCTCACTCCACTCTTATCTCTAACACTGCAAATACCCGAACTTTCTGGGGCTCTCGATCAAACCATAATGGCAAATACTTTTTCCAATGTGGCACATATTATGCCTGGTCTCTGATATGGATGATTTTTCTAATGCAGGTCTAATTATTGATCTTATTGATATACATAGCCAGAATTTTGAAAAGTGCCAAAAATATGTGACGGTCCTAAACCGCTAATTCAATATTGTTCCATTGTTTTCTAAATTAGTCTTAAGTTATGATGTTTATTTATGGTATGCATACAGTGAGCATAATATATTCACAAGTGGTGGGTTGTGATTGGAACATTAATTCAGAGTACTTATTAAAATCAATGCGTAGCTGTCTGTGAATAACTGCACTGTATTATTGCATCTGGTGTAAATTTCAATCATGCCTGTATTGACCTGATTGAACATGGGAGAAATTACCGGTACTGTGTTTCTGATATAAAATAACCAAAATCTTGAAAATAATAATCATTTTGCTTGTTAGTTTCAAATTCCTTTCGATTCTGTTTACTTGTGACCATTGCCATATATCACATACCTTCAATTTTTTCCTGAACAAATGCAGGTCATATTACCAATGTTTTGTCACCTTATTTGAATCATAGTTTTTGTTTGTATTTTTCATGATTTTTCTAAAGTTAGATTTTTTATAATACACTTTTGACAGATGTATAACGGGTTTTAATGTCTGATTTGTTCAATGCATTTATGACCCCGCACCTTAAATAAATTCGCACCTAGTTGAACTAATGTAAAAATACCATGTAATGCTGTGGTAAGTTTTCGGCAAGTAACAAAAATACAACCCCCATGGTGAGGTGATGCATCCTGTAGAAGATGTTTGAAAAAGATAGTTCATGGCCAAATGGAAATTATTTTCGATATATGGTTGGCAATCGGTTTAGTATTCTTGCTTTTTTTTACGGAAAATCACACATGGGCTTTAGGATGCAAAAATTAACATTCATGAAATATTATTCGGAATATTGTTCTTAAACATTGAAAAAAAATTTGCCTTGTTGAACTCGACAAAACAACAACACCACTGACCGAATTTCTGCATTTGTTAAAATGAATTTTCGCACACTCCGCGCTTGGTATGGACTACCTATTCAAAAGCACAAGACTTCTTTGTGTTGTAAAACAGACTGGACGGCGGCCATATGCAAATCTGAACAAAAGTGCTAACTGTAATAAAAATTATTCTGCGCCGCGTTATAAATTGATTGCGGTTTACGAGAAACGAACCAATTATTTTGCACTTATATGCAGTCTAGCGCTATAGCTCAACTATTACGAGATTCGTTTTCCGCCGGTGTCTTTGCCCACAAAATATACCATACTGTCGATGAAAAATACTTGTGCCACGGACGGACGAATTTGTTTAGTGATACAGATTATGCCTGTACAGGGTACTGTACACTAGAGATGTACCGATACCACTTTTGTCGCCGATACCGATCCGATACCAGCTAAAAAAGCCGATAACGATACCGATACGCCGATACTACAAAAAGACCGATATTCCGATACCGATACTATGTAAATATTACTTAATTAGGTGTGCTGTGTAGGGCAAACGGGTTAAAACAATGGTCTTTGAGCGTTGTTCATAGTACACATTATTTCAGATCGAAAAATGATATATCACATAATATGAAATTAATGTTTGGTGTTTGCTTCAACTGATTAAGATACACTGTACAGTAACGCTAGTAATCTCGGTGTTCAATTAGAAAACTCATAAGCCGGGATGTCCAATTTGAACTTAATGTTAATATCGCGAACTTCGAATATCGTTATTCGTGTTTAAGAGAATATCGAATATCACCCACACATTCTAGAGCCGCCGTCCTACGTTCAAATTAAAAGCTTTTTTCAAATATTTTATTTCGTGGCTAATCGTAATCGTCGACGCAATAAGTCAAAGCCAACATGAAAGAATATCAATCAGCACCGACCAAAAGAAGGCCTACCTTTAACCGTCGAGGATGTTTTTTTACTTTACTATTTTATATTATTATACAATTGCTATCATATATTTTGAGACAGTCTAGGACTCTAGGCCCTCCAGGGCTAGGCGGTCATGTCAATATATCTATAAAGAAATTGTGTTGTTAAACAAAATTAATATCTGCGTAGAGGGATAATTGTGTCGGAATTTAGTTTATCGATGTCGTCGGACTAAATGACACTCGTACTTGACGACAAACAGTCAGAATTTATACCCGTGCCAAAAGTCCATGTGCCGTTAATAAGGACCCCAATTCCACTGTATGATTTAAAACTGGGCGCCTAATTGCTTTTTGTTATGTGCCGTGTTGATATATTTCTTCATAATTACTATGTAATATTAAAAATGTCAATATAAAAATTTGACAGCGAAAATAGCTAAAAATACGTGAATCATATTCTCTCGCGGGGGTAGGGACATGTATGGCTCATAGCTCACGATCTCTCCAGACAAAAAATAAATTAAAAAGTAGTATTCCAACTTATCTTTTAAAACATTCTGGACCATATCAAAAAGGTAAATATATCGGAAATATCGGCCTTAATCTAACCGATACCGATGCATGGCCGATACCGAAAAAATGGCCGATATTACCGATACCCGATACCGATACATCGGTACATCTCTACTGTACACTCCCAATAAAGTTTTTCTCTACTTTGGACTGTATGGAACAGGCTTGAAGGCATCCCGGTCAAGTGTTTCGGAATTTTTACAACAGTAAAGTTGCATGTATGCTACATCAATGACATTAAACAACATGATAGGCAACTCTGACGTCACTCCATAAGACTACAGGCAAAACATTGTATTTCATGATACGCCCAATGCACATATTTCTCGTCGCCTTTCGCGTCTGTTTTCCGCTCGCTCTTGCTACTCGGCGTCTTTTTTACGTATAGTACCTGCCTTTTTGCGCCTGTAACGAAACAAAATAATCTCTATATCTAAGAAGTTTTGCTTACTTGGAAAGCTGGAATAACAGGCAAGCTGTAAAGAGCAATTCTGGACATCATGGACGTTTTTTTTTTATCAGAGAAGATTACAAACGCGATAGCGGAAAGATTTGTGTGGAACATTTTGCAGATAATGACAAAGTTCAAAGTTAGTAATTTTAATGTTTGCGCTTAATCATTGAAATTTCATTTAAAGAAGGTGTCATACAAAACTGTGCTGCGATACAATTCCATAACACAAAGTTTGCACCTATCGAACTTGCTTTTGTAGGTGCATTTATTAGACATATTACATATTCGGTTAATCGTAGGTAACATTGCTGGTACATAATGCATCGTAGATAGGTTTGTTTGAATTTAGCTCATAGCCCACTAATTAATATTATCTTCTATGCAGGAGGTTGCAGGGCTGAATTCAACTTGCAGCCTTACCGATCACCTGACGATGCTCATTTAGTTTGGCTCGAGCAAGTCTTCTTGAAATGCTTGTGTGGATGGAAACTACCTATATTTTTTGCCTTCCTCCGATTTTAGACAAATTTATTCTGAGGGATTTCGCATATAATTCTCACTGATTGTTGGCTGTTTATAATTCCTATTGATTGTGAATTCTGATTATAACAATGAGTTGAAAATTTTTTTACCTAATTTACTGGCACCTTTTTCTTGTCAATACTCCAAGCTGAGGTAATAAACATGACAATACATTTATGTCATCTGGAAGCAAAATATGCACACTAATTAATAGTTTGGCACATTGAGATAATACATCATGACAGAAAATACAAGTTAAAGATATGTATGACCATCACATGGTAATTAAAATTAAAAAAAATTAATAGGGGCTGTGGAGTATGGAAAGTTCAAGACAAAGAAAAGAACAAATGTTCATAGCTCATGAACTCTCAATTTTGCCTCCATTGCTTTGTGAAGGCCAGTATATTTCGAGTGGCTGAATTGGTTTACCTTTATGATAGCAACGATTTTGTATTTAATATAGCGAGATTATTTCAATTTAATTGAAGTGATTTAATTTCCCAAAGCAATGCTTGAATCGTCTAGAATAGATCAGTGGTGTCAAACTCATGGGTTTTCGAGAGCCGCATTGCATTTTGAAAATTGTAAAAAGAGCCGCAAACAGTTTTTGATAATGTATACTTAAAAGATATTTTTAAGATAGTTTTAGTTTGTGACATATATTGTGATGCAACTAAACAGTTGGATTAAGTTTTATTATTTTCTTCAATTTCAAATGCAATTACATATTAATATTTGCATTCCACTATTATTGCAACATTTGCAAGTTACAGTATTTATTATAAAAAATCGTAAAATTCTATGTACAACCATCAAAATCATTTTTGAACAAGCTTTGAATAAGGAAAGAATAATACATACACTAAAAATAACTTAATCTAAATATATGAACCTAAAATTAACAAAAATACTACAGTATAAACTCAATGTTTTAATAATTACATTTGTCCTGGCGTTTGGCATCTTTTTTGTGTCACCAGCATACTAAGGCCAGTCTGAAATGATTTTATAGTACCAACTCTAACTAACGAGGCCACATGATCATGGGTTTATCTGGATCTTTACGAATGTTTAATTAATTCCAGTAATGCAAAAAAGTTACTTTTATCATTTCATGTATAGATCAGTTAAAAACAAATGACAGATTTTTTCGACAAGACATTTCGCACTACATTGCGTGGCAAAGGGTTGCTTGAATTATTATTGATATTGATTTTTAGTAACTAAGTCGTTGTATAATTATATTAATATACAAACACATGAAAATTTTCTGTTCGAAGTTGGTCTTCGAATTTGTCATATTGACTGCTGAGCTTATTGTGTTTTTTGATTGTATTGATGGAAATATGACAAATTAAACAATGTGCTTCAGAATTTTGTGAAGAGCAGAAAAGTGATACAACTCCCATTTTCTTCGAAAATGCCACCTTCTTCATGTACTTTGCGTTTAATTTAATTACTCAAGTGTTTTATTCAAGTATTCTTTTGCTAGCTTGATGTGTATTCTTAATTGGGTCAAAATGTGGACAAAAAAAATCAATATTCCAAAACTACTTTCAGTAAATTGTTTTCTGTGTGAATAATTAATTTCACTTTAGAAGGTTTGAAAAATCTATTACATTTAGATAAAAAAAAAAACTTCCAAAATACTATTACAATTATTGTTAAACGTTCGAGGGCCGCACTGGAAGTTCTCTGGGGCCGCGAGTTTGAGATCCCTGGTCTAGATTGAAGTTGTTCAAAAATATATGATAGTATTTTATCATGAATGATGATTATACCCCTTCCGGAATTTCTTCTATAGTACTACCAAAAGTTGATGAACCAAATATAACACAAGTGCAGTGAGGTACCCGTAATCCTCATTTCCAAAGCTGTTTTAAGTATGTCTGGCGTGTTTTGTGCCTTTTTACAAATAAGACCGCTTATGCAATCTTACGCTTTGGAATTTTTAGTTATTTTCCTCAAGCCCTGCAGGATGTGGGGGCCATACACAACTCTACCGAAGGGTCAAATGTTTTTGCATGCCTCCATAGGTTGTTTTTCTATTGCAATTTTCTATTTTCAAATGCATTATATTTCTTGGAATCACACTGTCACTGATATGTCGCCAGACTTCTGATATCTCCCCGTCTGCTATAGTTGTCCTGTGAATAAATAATAGGAAATTGAGATTAGACGAATAGTTGAAAGTTTTGCTTTATGTCGGCTTAATTTCTTGATTGATATACTTACTATTTCTGCTATTGCCTTTTGTGCTGCAAGAGTCTCACAATGCTTAGACAGGTTTGTCCACAACTTTCACATCTGAAGAAAGAGAGGAGATTTATTAATTTTCGTTAAGAATAAATAAAGCAGTCTATATGATTCAGAATGGAAAAGCTAATAAATCCAATATCTCATGTTTTATTTAAAAAATATTTTACTGAATTTGGTATATAAACCAACTAATAAAAGGGTTTAGTCAGAAAATTACAAGCATTCGTGGCTCCAAATACTTGAGAAATCAGACTATACAATATAGACCGGTATGAGTGAAATGTTAGGTGAACTTGTTAACACTTTGATTCAATACGCAAATAAAAGTGAATGCGTAATAGTATGTTACAATGAGCAGCAATCAACAATGAGTATATATCCTCACTGATTAAAAAAATCTAACTGGAGGTGCATGAACTATTTGAAACCATAAGGGGTAAGTAAATATGTAATTTCGGCAAATGGGCAACTACGTACCGTACTGAATTAATAACTTCGTAGTATTTGACAAAGGCTGGCTTTCCCACATGTACTTAACAGTGCGATGCCCGGGTGTGATATACAACAATAGTATTCACCTTACCTTTTACCGATTTCTTTTTACCCCAACTTTCAAAAATATCATTAAAATCGACAACAACTGTCAAAGCAGGCACGAACACCATTCGTGCTACGCCTTGAAAGCAGCACACATCCGCTCGTTTTCGTCTCGTCAAGTATGTGCATTGGAGCGTGCTATCGAATACGATCTTCGGACAAAAATGTCGGAGTTGCGCATCATGTTGTTTAATGTCATTGGCTACATCATAGAATATTATGAGTGGTTTCCGGTGTCGCCATGGCATCTATTTAATCAATTTTAAAGCGAAACCCAATTATTCATTCGTGGAAGCGTTTATGCATCTTTCATGACTTTGCTCAATTCTGCTCTAATCATAAATTCTACTGTGCCGTTCAGCCAATAACACTGGTGGTATGCTTGTGCTCACTTTAATAATCTAAAAACATCAGATGTGGATAGTAAAATTTATAACCCACGTGTTTCCAGAAATAGAGATTGAATGACCAAAATGTCATACTACATTAGTATGAATGGAAAGCACAAATTACTTATTCATTAAAGTGCGGCATCTGACTTTGATCTAACAAAACGTTGCAGAAATATATTTTCGGTGGAGTGCAGCAAGACTGTTGTATCAATTAGAATAGTTGTCTTCACTCTTGCTACAGCATTTTTGCATTATACACCTACTGATCCACCAATGCAAAAGCATGAAAGAAGAATAGGTAGTTAGCCCTGCAGAAACCTAATTGATAGCATTTAGGTTCTATAGTATATTGAAATTATATTACAAAGCAATTAAAACAATTTCAAAACTATAAAAACTAGTTAACTACTAGTTCCACAGAGAAACGAATTGGTCAGATTGATAGAGAATGAAAAACACTGTTTTTCTCCGAAATATGCAGAAGTCTTCGTTTTTATTCTAAAAAAGTATAATTAATATTCATTCCATTCTAAGAGAGCAATGTCCGAAGATGGGTACAAATGTACAATGACTAACAATGACACAGTACCGGTAGCCTACGGTGTCTACAAATGCCGTTTCTAATTTGTGCTATTTTAGGGCATTTGTCTCACATATACCAAATGTCCCACTATTCCAACTGTTACCATATAGATTATAGAATATATATATATCTTTGAGCAAATGATTACAGTATTCACATGAGGTGACAATCATACAATTGGGACACGAATTATTTTGACGCGTAACTCACCACAAAGCCCGTACTTAATCATTCAACATTTTCAATTCCAAATAGCAAATCAAGTCTCAACGCCGAAGCAATCCACATCGGTGGTATCGATAAGAATATGTAATGAAGTTGCCTTGACTGAGGCTGCTGCTGTTGACCACCCAAATTTTCGACCAATGACCCTCAATGATTTCGCTCTCGATGTCTTTGTTACAGTATATATAAAATAAGTTAAACGAAGTCACACTTTATTGATTAGAAAGATGATGCACTCCGAATAAATTTTTGAACCAATAATATTCATAACCACGGCGATTCATTGATTTGTTCAAAGCGGATTTCTTATATATATTTCCTCTCGTTATTCGGGTACAAGGAGGAGAAAAAGGTCCGGCACTACTTTGACAATGATTTGAACCACACTTTGTGATATCTCTCACCAATTCATGCTACGAATTGTTTTTTTGCAATACATATAAAACTTTTGATATGTCAAGAGTATGTATTTCACACAAATATTTACTTAACTCAATTCAGGATATATATATGAACTTTGAAAGCTTTTATGCCTTTATCACAAATTTTAATAAACTCGTGATGAATTAGCTTTAGTTGAACAAATGAGCAAACATATATATGCTTGAAGTAAAGTTAGCATCAGAAATGCAACAGAATTTTTCACGGCGTAAATATAGGTTTCATATCCGTGCCAATTGCATACCGCCATAATAATGAAAAGATGCCGAATTTCGTTTTACTGCATGGTTTCGTTTAATTTTATGAACATTTCTCTTTTCTGGTTATTTATTTCAAAGCATAATAAAACAGTCAAATAATATTCTTTCAGTAATGATTTTGAAACGTAGTATCATATAATATGATGGAATGAAGAATGTCGTGATCGATATTCCTTACTGTAACTTTTCTAAAATTTTTATTTCGAAAGGCGTTAATTTCAGATTGATTTTTATTTTCTGAATTATATTCTGCCGTTTTTTTTGCGAATACCTAAAACTTTACAACTGTAAAGTACACCTAGAAAATGTGCAGATATATAACAGTACATGGAAGAGAATTGTAAACAAAGCTGTAAAAATCATGTAGTATCTCTGGAAACGTCATTTCCTATCCCGTCTGATATCTATATGGAATGACTTACATCTGACGATATAATTCTGAAAATCTTGCTGGAAGAAGGTTGTATGAACTGCATTATGTTGACATGCAGCCTATTTCTAACAGCGTGCATTACTGTGGTTATAGATGTCCATAGCCATCCAACCTCGTTCGTTTATGACAAATGTGGTTTGACACCAAAAGAGAATGTAGACTGGTCTCAGGCAAGTATTTATGAACGTATTTGACGTATGAAGTATACATGCTAAATTAATGAAATACTTCAATAAGTAAATATGAGAACACTTGCCCTTCGAAATGGGGTGCGGCAATTTTGGGAAACTCTTCAATACCCAATTGCAAATAAGATCAAATTATATTTAACTTTTCTTGATAGATACCTTCTTCAGTCTGGTATCTGTCATCTAAATCTCCAGATGGAATGTTTTCGAGAGTAGTCAATTGTCAAGCTATAATAAATATTACAAATGACCCCCAAGTCATTTCGACCCGGCGTACTGGTATATATCTAAGATTGCACCACAATTTTCAAATAGGTTCAACGTTTCTTTTCTACAAAAACTCTTTGCAATTCCGAGGATTTTTGTTCGTTAAATATGTCATCCAAGAAAAGAACTTGGTCTGATGACTATTTGCAGTATGGCTTTACCTGTTCAACTGAACGTGACTCCAATGCGAGAATGGCGTGAGAAATGCCCCTTTTGAATCGAAGCCACGTATCTCTCAATTGGTTACCGAAAAACAGCAGCAGAAGTATTACTAATAAATCTAATGAATAATTGAAGTTTACTGTTTGTTGCAATTTATTCTGCTACAACCAATGGAGCAACCATTTTTTTTTCGTTGGTTGATACTCTCTTGACAAAGCATTTCCTTCAAATTTAACTCGCAAAAACAACTTATGCTCAACAGTAAGGTACCGAATTCATATTTTATCAATTGAAGTCGGTCAAATTTTCTATAAATTTGTACAAAATCGACTTACCCTCAATAAGTTTAGGTTGCGCTCTTAGTTCAAATATTTTGGGTTCGACAGAAGCTTGCGGAATAGCGTATGGGTTCGGCAGGCTCACAAAGTTTAAAAACCACTGACAGCGGTCCTCGAAAATTCCTTCGTCGTGGAAACTTTGTGGAAACGTTAGGCGCTACGTTCTAAGCAATTATACATATATAGAATCAATTTCCCCGAATACATTTTCTGTGATACCCCGCCTTTGAAATAGAGTGAAAGAGAGATTGATAAAGAGATCCGATAGTAAATAAAGCAAGTATTCCAAACATTGTCTATCAAACAAACAGTGAAATTAGTGAATATTTTTTTGTTATGCGTCTGAATATTTATTTGCTATGTCGTTCTATAATAGGATGAGTGGATATAATATGAGTCAAACAATCCAATTTTCGGCCGTGGCATTGAGAAAATTTAGAGGCGATGTCACATTCAAATCAATCAAAGTATTTCTGACGCCAAGAAGATCTTCCGCTGTTGGATATGGTGTTGGTGTAAACACTCCAATCCATCGAATCCCTGAAAAATTTGAGACTATGTTGTAATTAATGTTGTATCATGAAAATAATTACTATAGTGAATATTGGTAAGAACTGATCAAAACTAAGTATACACCAAGGTATCCATTTTGGTATCAAATTTCACACACTTTGGATTTTATTTCATTTTATTAGATTATGACATCTGTTATTTTGTGCGTGTCTGATTGCGCTGGAAACACAATGCTACTATGTTTTTTTTTGTCTCATTTACCGCATTTGATGTTTCTGGAAACGGGGAATTGAAATATAAGATTTCTACTCACGTTTACTTTCACGCAAAGTAAAAACTAATTTGTTCCCTGCAATTGTTACACTTCAAAAATTACCTTCAAATTTATTACAGTCAACAGCAAGAATATATGTTAAATATTCTGATGCAAATAACATCTTTGTGTTGCTATTTGCATGAGATTCAACTGTAAGAATAAACACATATATTATACAAATGTTTGTGTTACAAGTGGTCACAATAGAAAGTAATGTACAAATATTGAATAAATCAGATCATAAAATAGGATTTCCATTAGATTTCTTCCGTTTACTAATGGGTTACTTGGTGTATTTATACAACAGTATCGCATATCGCCTTTTTGTTATGGCGATAGATTGCAACAGTGCTTAGTTTGTTTTATTAAAAAGGCATAAGTTTCGATATTTTGTCAAATCTATGACTTTCTATTTTTAAAAACTTTCCCTTAAAGATATGCTATTATAGAATATCACAAAAACTGTGTTGACGTGCAATATAAAGTAAAACTTTTTCAAGATATTTTCTTCAAGATATATTATCGCATGATGTTTGCAAATTCTCCTTGTAGAACTTAGATTAATTTGTGCATATACTGTGTCCAAGTCTATTTGACTTCGATTGAAAAAGCCTTGGCATCGAAATTTCGTAGACCTTTTCTGAAAAAATTCATACGCGCAAACCTGAATTCTTCCAACCAAGAGTTAGTTATCGTAAAATTACATCCTCACGTAAGTTCGTTTCGGCAATTGAGCAAACGTTCGTTGTTGCAAAACTATATTGGCGAAAAAAACTCGGGTTGACAGTAGTTTCATTTTGGGAAATGTAATTCGTGCTCACGAAACCATATTCTCGCTTTTCGCATAAAGCTGTATTTTCAAAATTTGGCAGTTACATTTACCCACGGCCTGCGAGCCTATCAGTAATGCATTGTGATAAATATTAGTTGTGCAGGCGAATCCTTTTCTTATCGGAGTTGGGTCGATAACACAGACACAATGGTGTGGCATGTGAATAGAGTACATGCATCTAAAATACATAGACTGTTTATGTAAATCATTCGAATGACTCTCTCTCTATATATATATACATATGCTATATTTTGCTGCAGTTGGGCCACTCGTTTTCTGTGGCATATAATGAGCTACTCGCAGCGTTATTTTTAGCGGTTTTTATTAGAAAATGGTATGACGGAATGTCATGCAAGTAATACTGTTCGTTTAATATAGTCGAGTTGGTGCCCAATCGTGGCCGGCGTGGTTTCAATTACATATTTGACCTTTGACCCCCAAATAAATAAAAATTGTTCCGTTGAAGCTGTACTTGAAATTCTAGTATTCTCGAATATATTTTAATGAAACACAACAAAAATAGTATTATAATCAAAATTCAATGAATGGTTTTCGAGAAAATTGGGTTCAACATTTTTTTATTCGTCGTTTTTTGGTCATAACTTTTGATATAATTAAAACAAACCAAAAATGTTGATACCATTCAATTGGTATTTGAGAGACGCCTTTAACGATATATTATTTAAGTAATCGCTTCGGGTAACATCAAGCGCATTAAATAAAATAAAACTATAGTACTTTATCAGCACAAAATAAATGATGCCATAATCATATAAAATGAAATAACTCCAAAGTGTGTAAAATAAGGTCTCAAAACTGAAACCGTGGCGCTGTGATTAGTCCATACCAATATTCAATTTGATAATTATTTTCGAAATACAACGCTATTTATAACATAGTCTCAAACTTTTCAGGTATTCGATGAATCGGAGTGTATACACCAACATCCTATATCCAACAGCGGAAGATCTTCTTGGCGCCAGGAATACTTTAATTGATTTGAATGTGACATCACCTCTACAATTACCATTAAACAATATAAGCACATACATAGGGCACCAAGCAAAGAGGGGCACCACAGAAATTTTAGAGCAGCATTTTATATAGTTTATCGGTATTTATTAACCGCGAGTTCACCGTTCGCTTATTTTTTGTCTTCAAGTATTATATTAACCTTCTTTACAAAAATGAACACTGAAGCCTATTTATTGGACACGAAAATGGCCTTCTTAAAGTGTCTTTGACATCTTCGGCGATGTAAACTCATAGTTCTGCTTGAAATTTAAAAAAAAATCGATGTGCGCCGCTGCGTGAGAAATATTACTTGTGGAAAAAGTGCTTTAAAATATAGTGCAACAATAATTAGGATGGCGGCCGCTGAAACGGTCGCGGTGACAAAAAATAATGCGCGAGGAAGTAAAAACTCCGCCTGGTTTCCGAGTTTTCAGTCTTTAACAAGTTTCTATTAAATAAAAATAAATATTCAAATTATTCTATTAGAAAAAAATCCGATTTTGCCCGTCTCTAGTCACGCGTAGGTAAATAAATACTTAGAGAATGACAATAGAAAGATTAATATTGAATTACCACGATTAATATTTTCATTCATTTTATGCACATTTAATCGATGATTTGTGCATATAAACGATTGTAACATTGATACCCGCGAGTTTTACTTTTTTCTTGAATTTAATTTTCACTATTTTTATCGTTTTATTTCTCACATTTGTTTTTCGCCAGAAATAGCTATCTCATTTATGAAAAAAAAACGAACAAAACTTTCGTACAAGCAACCAACCGTGCAGTTCCGAAAGGCACTCCTTCCCGTGAACAGCAATGCCGCGCACATGTTTGTTACTCCTTCCATCCAACGACAGCGATTAATACACACAGCAATCGATATTAGTTACTACCGGCCATAGCCAGAGAGGGTGGTCATTTGTACAAAGCACGTGCTAAATAATATCCCCGGTGACCTATATCGCTTTAGTATAACACACTCCCTAGTCCGAAAGAATATGCTTGTAATCAGTCCTTCCTCTCCCCTTAAGAGATGGATTGACGCCATGTTTCTCCATCCTATTTTTTCTTTGAAAGATCACTCAAGTTCACTATGAAAGTCGCCATCCCGCTATTTTGAGCGATAGGTTGACTTACTTTCCGTCTGAAGATATTTTTTGCTCCGAAATATTACAACAGATTACTTTGAAAGTCCTCCCCCGTTTTTGGACACAGGTTGACCTACTATACCTCCCTCCGTAACCGCCGCTTGGAAACTTTTTTGATGCGAAATTTCTACCTTTCACTTGATAGCAACAGAGTCGTTTTACGTTTAGCATATCACATTTTCGCGATAAAAGATAATATTCTGCAGATCAGCAAAATCACAATGAACAGGCCCGACTTTTAATCGTCTTTAGGATATGTTATCTTTTTTTAGTCGGCGGTGATACTTATGTTCATCTCTTTGATAATTGTAATATTGATAAAGAATTGCCAACCGTAGCAGTATCGAATGAATGCATCTAAAATATATATCATAGAAAAATATTTATTCTTCGACATTTGAAAACCAGCAACAGCGACTGTCAAATCCGCGGAAAATAAGAATGTGTTATTGTTGATTGCAATTCAATAATAATCATAAAAGAACTGTTATACGCTAATTTAAGACCTTCTCTTAAAACTCCACACACAATCATTTTCATTAATTCAAATCACGGAGCATTGAAACGCAAGATCAAATTTATTAACATCAATTTCGAAGTAAGATTTACGAGAAAGAATTCACCTACGAGTGCTACGACTGTCGCTAACAGGCGGAAACGATACAAATGAGAAATCTTTCAGTTGTGGTGTATTTTTCTTTCTGCGCCTATCATATCTGTTCAATTCAAGCGCTTCAAAGTCGTTTTTACGTTTAGAAACGTAAAACCAGATAAAGTAAGACAGGTAAATAATGTATTCTATGGACATTTCCAGAGATTTCAGGCGGGAATATTATTCTGACCATGTAGAATTGCTATCATTGTCGATTTATTTTATCAGTATATTTAATTCAAAGCAACACTGAGTATTCACGCAATGACGATGTTGCAAAGAGTTTTATTCATTATTTAATACGAAAATAACACAGAAACGATAGAAATTAAAATCATAAAAAGTCAGCTATTGTTATCTTTATAAATATTTTCATCACATGGTCAGTAATGATAATATTGTTCGCTAAAAACTAGGGCCGTAATTTACAAACTGTTATCAAACCAGATGATGAGATCAAAATAAAATTGAAAGGTTCATGAATTCACTACCTAATAGAGTCTTTAACATTTTCGCCCATGTGAACTCATAGTTCGGCTTGAAATATAAAAATAAGTTTAATGCCCGCCGCTGCGTGAGAATTATTACTTGTGAAAAAGGTGCTTTAAAAAATAGTGCAACAATAATTAGGATGTCCGCCGCTGAAACGGTCGCGGTGACAAAAAATAATCCACGATTGTGACAAAATTAGGAAGTAAAAACTCCGCCTTGTTACCGAGTTTTCGGTCTTTAATGAGTTTCTATAAATAAAACTAAATAATCAAATTATTCTATTCAAAAATCCGATTTTGCCCATCTCTAATCAGGTGTAGGTAAATACTCATAGAATGACAATGAAAAGATTAACATTGATTACCACGAGTAATAGTTTCACACATTTCATGCACATTCAATCGATGTTTTTGTGCATAGAAACGATTATAACACCATTGATACTCGCGAGTTTTTCTTTTCTCTCGAAATTAATTTTCACTATTTTTATCGTTTTATTTCTAACATTTCTTACATTTGTTTCTCTCCGGAAATACCTCATTTATGAGAAAAATTCGCAACGTGGATACAACTGATTGCGAATTAAATAATGGTCGAAGATTAGTAAGTATATCCTTGAAATAGGCATACCAAATCTTCACCAAACGATTACAGAGGGAGGCGAGCTACACGAAACTCTGGAATGTAACAGACCTCTTACGGAGTTGTAAATTGTACGATTAAAGCACTTACCGGTATTTAATTTAACCGTAAGACCCACGCTGGAAAACCCGTGGCTGACCGCCTCAAGCTCCTTAGACTTTCTTTTTGGTAAGTTGGTTACTGATTACAATATAATATTATTATTATACACTTATCTGGGCATCCCGAACAATTTATAATTTTAAATAAATGAAAATCCAACAAGGACATATCATAATTAATACACAGATGTTATTTAAGGAAGACAACGTGATCGTACAATTCCGCCCGATGTTGGCCAGTGAGATGATAAATAAATACTTCCCGTGTATCCGATCAATCAACTTTAGCGTATCGTTGTTCTGCAAATAGCAGGGGTGCAAAATATTTCCGTTCAGTGATATGCTCACAAATATTGCCTTTGACATTCGTGGTTACAATAAAATGACTGTTAATACGACCATGTATTTGGTGATTTCGCAAATCTGTGAGATGCTGCTGGACGTTTCTTCTAATTCAAAAAATAATGGCCTAGGTTTACATTCGTTACAAAAATCGTATCGGGTATCAGAACTTTCTGAATGACTTCAATAAATTCGCTAAGGAAGGTACAAATCCCGTCAAACTTGCACTAGAAAATCGTGTACTTTGGTCACAATTCATCGGTGTCATTGACAGTCACATGACCACTCTCGTTTGAAGAAACCCACTGGGTTGTATCTGGTTTCAATGACGCCGCCAACTGTTTTCGCGGGAGAAGCGGAATCGGCGTGCTTGTATAATAATCACATTATAATCAAGAATTTTGCCGTTAATGCGAAAGCTTTGTCTCATATGTATGCACCACATGGGTTAGAATTCCAGCAAATATCATTATGTAATGCAAAATTAGGTTACAAAAGTACTAGTAGGCAACTTATTTGTCAACTTAATACTCGCACGAAAATAATTGTCAACTTTGAATTTTTGCCTTTCAAAATCGGAAAAAAGTGCTAAAGTCCCCAAAAAAAGTTGCGAAAGTGCTTCTCACTTTTCTCAAAAAAGTGCGCTAATAGTGAGCACTGGACTGTTATAGTTCTTTTCATATATATTCAAAACTATAATTCATTTTATAAATGGAAACTTCAAAAGTGGGGCTAATGGATTCGGATTCGGACCGTGGTCCGCCAGTTGAGTAGCCCTGCTTTAGGCCACAGAGAGCAGTTTAGTATTAGGCTGTACATCAATACGTCTAATAACTATAATATGTTAAAATGGAATCTATAACATCTATACAACAACAAACCACCCGTGTGATCTCCAATCGTGATGGTGGTATACTTTCAAAACCCGGAAGCTTTAGAAAAAGACGACTTCAAGGACAGAAAATGTCGTTCAAAGAAGAACCGGAATCCAAAATTCAAAACTTTTCATTTCCTTCTGCTATATATGAAGAACGAAACGCAACTGAAAGACATGGATACCAAACGGAATTATATGGCCATGGAAGGTTAGATGTTTCGCAAACAATTTTCTCTTATTCGAATATATCTGGCCTTACTTTGCTTTACCGTCACATCTTAATATCCAAAAACGCCAAAAATTTCTCCTGGTTTAAGTCTGGTATGAATAAGTATGTTTGTTCAAAATTCTAAAGATATTACAGATTATCATCCCTAGTGTCGTCATTAAAATTATTTTGTCATCAATGTAACAATTGTTCATATACTGGTACAAATATCTGAGAAAATATTGATGTTCTAAACCTCACTTATATATAAATGAATATGCAACGGGTAATAACAGGTGGCCACCATAAAACGGGTCTAAACTAGTAGGGGAATCGATTGAGTAATAGATTAGATTTTATAGCACAATACGTACAAGCGAGCAATGTGCTATTTTTGAAAATAAATAAAAGGCACTTTATAATCGGCCCATAGGTATTTGAGAAAAACCAAGATGGATAGATTTCAATCATCGAACTGTTATAATTTCTCTCCAAAAAAACATGAATCATGGACAAAGCGCCCACTGATTTGGTGACTGTACTCGACGGACTCGAATTTGCAAAATACAATGCAATACTAGTTGAAAAGTTTGGATCAATACATGCATTATCACTGAATAACGACAAGTTGACTAATGCATAGTGGGGTAAATGCAGTTTTTATTCAGCGACTAGGAAATTCCCTTGCGACACACATCTTACTACGAAAATGCTTTGAAAAAAATCTGTCAAGTGTTCCACTGTACCCCACTTTTGGGGCACATTCGGACAGACCCTGGGGCACAATGGGTCAGTCTGTCAAAATTCAACGAAGTATGCCCTTAAAAATAAGCAATTAATCAGCATAATCGTCTAAAGAACAGGGAGACTTCAAATTTGTAGATTTAATATTTTTGAAATCAATGTTCAACTGAAATAGTTCAGATATTTTGACAAATATTTCGCAAACAAATTTGATTATTTCCTTCCTCGAATCTGAATCTGGAAATATTATTGGTTCTCGTATATATTCCCTATTGGGCCATGAGTCGGAAGAACCCATAATCTTACACAGAATATATCGCATCTCTAGGTCTCTGAGCACTTATTGTATCAAACACTCTCGAATTGTGCCCTGTAGGACAGGTCCCACTTCACCCCGGTCCATTGTTCCCCATAGGAAACAAATATTTTCAGACCATCCCACGGCGAAATTCGGAAGGCTCATCCACTCGCCAGCATTACAGTGGACAGTTTTACAGTGGACTAGAGCTGAAAAATATCAGACGGTGGTTTGTCAGGTTGGAAAGGCTAAAGTAGAAAAAAAAAACTAGAACGGTGAAATTTTAGTTTCAAATTCCTAAAACCAATTTCACCTCATAGCTTGCGACGCTCTACTCGTCCGTTGTCCGTTCGCGGGGACGTTGTAACTCACCGAAGGGCGGATTGAAACATCGAACCGCGGACAGAATTGCGGATATAGTATCAGTGCGAGAGCTGATTTTCCACTGTGCCCCATGTCCCAACGTGCCCCATCTTCTCCTGCAATATTGGTTATAATCACACTCAAATTTATTTATTAGCACATTCGATCTGTTTCTGGAACTAAGCAAAAGCATGTTCCGGCCACGGAAATGGGATGATTAAATGTCCTTCAAACTAAACAATCTTATTTTCACGGTGACTCACCCCGAATAATAGTAATTTGTCAAATGAAACTTCACAGCACCTATTGGATCGTTTGTAAAATTTTTATTACTTGACAATTAACAACCTCCGAAAATATTTCATCTGAAGATTTAGATGAAAAATACCACTGAGAAATAAATCCTTTAAAACTGTGATCGGCAACCTTTTTCAAGTGACGGACCGGTAAAGCCTGACCAAACTTTTGGCGGACCACCTTTATAGAAACTAACTAAGCCTATGCAATAAATTATACGCATTAGGAAATTTATGTTGACAATATACTATAAACGATGGTGATGCTATTTAATGCGATATCTGTATTAATTTGATGGCCATTGTTTCCATATTCGAGATATGGTCGACATTGACACACGTAACGCGTTTCTTACATCCAGCCTACTTCCATATTTCGTTTTTGTAGTTATCAATATTGAAAATCAGGCCTCACATTATTAATAAGATTTCGGAAGAGTTAACGATGCCTGTATCATTTTGTTGTGGAGATCTTATTCAGACTGATGAGAGACACTCGCATACGGACGGAGGGGAAACAACCGACCCAGCATTATAGCGGCATACTGGCATGGCAATGGTTTATGAAGTCATGTTCATGTTCAACTTCATGTTCTTGCGGGCCAAATATACACATTTCCGGTAGCGCGCGTGCCGCAATATTTCCGCCTTCGAACAATTGCTACATTAATTAAACTTCAAATTATGGCGCATCCGCATTGCTGACCTTCTATTGCTGTGTTGAAATCCTGTCCCAATGAGATGTGTATGTGGCGTTTTTTTAAATATATTATCCAACAATACATTGTTTTTATTTACTTATTATCAATGTGAAAGATGATGTTTTTATGGCAACTTGTCGTCCATAGGATGATCTGACAAGCGAGTACGAAATTTTGTCTAAGTGTAATGCATTTTGGATGAAGGTGCTCAAGGCCATATGCTCTTCCGAACGTGCACATTACACGTTTTGCAATGTCGCACAGATGAGCTGTGGTGCAGTCCCGGGTCTCGGGGACGAATTTTCGACGACTCGTATCGTAACGAGTTTAACATTGGAAACCTTAACAACTGCGATGCTGACTGGGCATATCGAGCAAAGTGGTTTTGGAATGCGCAAGAAAGAAAAATATTTTTCCGTTCAAGCACTTTGGAAAGCCTGACCCTCGTCGCTCCCGATTCCCAGACATTTTCAAAATTACCTCGAACGACATACAACTGACGCTACTTGTTACATAACAAGCGCCGTGCAGCAGCACTTGTCACCACATAAATCCGTGTGGAGACAATAATAAATTTGGGATTAATTTTTGTTTTATTTATTGAATGTCGGGTCGTTCAAGGGACGCAACAAACTAGCTCGCGGGCCGCCTTTGGTTCCGCAGTTTGCATACCCCTGGTTTTGATTTTGTTTGGTTTACTGTTGGGTACTGTTTTTTAGTCGTAGGGTTTGTGGTTAGATTCTAGAGGTTTTATTACAGCCTTGTCTGTTTTTGTACCACCCCTCTGCGGAACGGCAGTAACCTTTCTGCGGACCGGCGATGGGCCGCGGCCCGGTGGTTGCCGACCACTGCTTTAAAAGAAGTTGAAATATTATTGAATCTTAGTCAGTGCTGGGTTCGAAAATTTAAAAATGAGTTTTCTCTTGTATCGACTCACCAACAACAGGTTCTACGGAACGCCAAATATAATCGGTGTTGCGTTGCATACTACGGTGTTGCATTTGTTTAACGTCTAAAACAAGGACGCGTTCATTCCAATAACGTGTTCGCACGAACCCGCTGAATCGTACCACGAATATTAATTGCAACTATATTTTCGGGTTTTCCCAAGATGTATTGCTTCGAGGTCCCACTTTACAAAACTAGGTTCTAATATCACAACTGAAAGAATATTATTTTAGATATTTCAATATGCTTTGTATGAAGAAAAAAAAGCGTAATGCTCATAAAATCAAACAAAAGCAACGACGCGCAGCAAGTTTTTGATATTATGACGGTATACAATTGGCACGGATATAATTTAAAGGAAAACTCGACCACGCCGTGAAAAATTTCGTTTCATTTCCGAAGCTAATTTTATTTTAACCATAATATATGAATTTACTCATTTCTTCGGACTAAATTAATTCATAACGATGTCAATAACGTTCGGGATAAAAGCTGTCAATGTTCATATATCTCAAGTTTACTAACGTTTCATGTCAGACATCTTTTTATATAAAATATATTGTTGACATATCATTAAAAGTTGTATGTTTAAATATGGGTCGTAAAAACAATTCCTCGCATAATTTGATGAAAGTTATTACAAGGTCTGTTTCAGATTTTAATCAAAAGGGTGAAGAGCCTTTTTTAAGCCAAATAAAACAATGATTGGAAATTTGAGCTTTACTTGAACTATTCACTTAATTGCCGCTGTATGGAGTATCGTTACAACATTTGCGCTGGCGCTCCCAGTACTGTTATTCAGCTTCATGACCAATATCAAGAGTTGTAAATATGACTGGTCTCAAACTTGTTTCGGGATGCGTCATTTTTCTCACCAATGAAGTGTTGAATCACATTGGCTTAAAACTCCGATGGTTAAAAACAGCAGCAGCTAAGGCAACGTTTTTTAAATAAATCTATTTCTTCAATTTGTTTCTGATTCTTACAGGACTCGATATTTAACCTAGAACTTTGACCAACATCAAGAGTTGTAAATATGACTGGTCTCAAACTTGTTTCGGGATGCGTCACTTTCCTCACCAATGAAGTGTTAAGTCACATTGGCTTAATACTTCGATGGTTAACAGCAGCAGCAGGGGAACGTTTTTTAAATAAATCCATTTCTTCAATTTGTTTCTGATTCTTACAGGACTCGATATTTAACCTAGAACTTTGCTGTTTACTTATAGCAAGACACTTTCTAGTTCATTTCGCACGCTTTTCCTCAGTGTTCCTCAAAAATCCCATGGGTTTGGGCCACGGGTTTGACGACCCTAACATAGATGGTCAACAGCAGCAGCCAGAGCAGCTTTATCAAATTTATTCATTTTTTCTGATTTTTCCCCGATTACTATGATACCCTATACTTCATCTAGACATTGACCACTGCTGTTTAAATATAGCAAAGCACTTTCTAGTTCATTTCGCACACTTTTCCCTCAGTGTTCCTTAAAAATTCATTACTTGGAAACTTGATCGACTTTATGTAAACATAAATTGAATAGAATCAAATTCTTTGAAATATGGAAAGTAGACTATTCTAAACATATCGAACGAGCATTAAAATCGGTGACCCAAAAGCGATTATGTTCAATATGTTTCGCATTGTGATATAGCGAATTACTGATAATATGTAAAGCATTAATTAGCGTTCATGTGGTATTGCGACAAATTTTTTTACCTCTCCCGAGTTATCGACTTTCGTTTGTTGGCTCTCAACTTATTTCCACTTCCACAATTAAGCGATCGCATCAGATTATACATAAGGGAAAAATAACGCTTCCCAGGCCTGTCGAAAGCAAAGTTACTATTCTAAAAGAAAGATTCTACTATATCCTACGTCTAAATATTTATTTGCTACATTGTTTTATAACAATAAAATAAGTTGATATTTATAAGTCAGACAATGTAATATTTGTGTCGTTGCATTATTTTGTTGAGATGTCGAAAGCAACAATAACATCTGAGCATTGAGAATTATTTAGACGTGATGTAACGTTCAAATCAATCAAAGCATTCCTAATGTCAAGAGGTCTTTTGCTGATGAATATGGTGTTGGCGTATACACTCCGATCAACCGAATCCCTGCAAGATATTAATTATGTTTTTATTTATATCAATGTGAAAGATGATGTTTTTATGGCAACTTGTCGTCCATAGGATGATCTGACAAGCGAGTACGAAATTTTGTCTAAGTGTAATGCATTTTGGATGAAGGTGCTCAAGGCCATATGCTCTTCCGAACGTGCACATTACACGTTTTGCAATGTCGCACAGATGAGCTGTGGTGCAGTCCCGGGTCTCGGGGACGAATTTTCGACGACTCGTATCGTAACGAGTTTAACATTGGAAACCTTAACAACTGCGATGCTGACTGGGCATATCGAACAAAGTGGTTTTGGAATGCGCAAGAAAGAAAAATATTTTTCCGTTCAAGCACTTTGGAAAGCCTGACCCTCGTCGCTCCCGATTCCCAGACATTTTCAAAATTACCTCGAACGACATACAACTGACGCTACTTGTTACATAACAAGCGCCGTGCAGCAGCACTTGTCACCACATAAATCCGTGTGGAGACAATAATAAATTTGGGATTAATTTTTGTTTTATTTATTGAATGTCGGGTCGTTCAAGGGACGCAACAAACTAGCTCGCGGGCCGCCTTTGGTTCCGCAGTTTGCATACCCCTGGTTTTGATTTTGTTTGGTTTACTGTTGGGTACTGTTTTTTAGTCGTAGGGTTTGTGGTTAGATTCTAGAGGTTTTATTACAGCCTTGTCTGTTTTTGTACCACCCCTCTGCGGAACGGCAGTAACCTTTCTGCGGACCGGCGATGGGCCGCGGCCCGGTGGTTGCCGACCACTGCTTTAAAAGAAGTTGAAATATTATTGAATCTTAGTCAGTGCTGGGTTCGAAAATTTAAAAATGAGTTTTCTCTTGTATCGACTCACCAACAACAGGTTCTACGGAACGCCAAATATAATCGGTGTTGCGTTGCATACTACGGTGTTGCATTTGTTTAACGTCTAAAACAAGGACGCGTTCATTCCAATAACGTGTTCGCACGAACCCGCTGAATCGTACCACGAATATTAATTGCAACTATATTTTCGGGTTTTCCCAAGATGTATTGCTTTGAGGTCCCACTTTACAAAACTAGGTTCTAATATCACAACTGAAAGAATATTATTTTAGATATTTCAATATGCTTTGTATGAAGAAAAAAAAGCGTAATGCTCATAAAATCAAACAAAAGCAACGACGCGCAGCAAGTTTTTGATATTATGACGGTATACAATTGGCACGGATATAATTTAAAGGAAAACTCGACCACGCCGTGAAAAATTTCGTTTCATTTCCGAAGCTAATTTTATTTTAACCATAATATATGAATTTACTCATTTCTTCGGACTAAATTAATTCATAACGATGTCAATAACGTTCGGGATAAAAGCTGTCAATGTTCATATATCTCAAGTTTACTAACGTTTCATGTCAGACATCTTTTTATATAAAATATATTGTTGACATATCATTAAAAGTTGTATGTTTATATATGGGTCGTAAAAACAATTCCTCGCATAATTTGATGAAAGTTATTACAAGGTCTGTTTCAGATTTTAATCAAAAGGGTGAAGAGCCTTTTTTAAGCCAAATAAAACAATGATTGGAAATTTGAGCTTTACTTGAACTATTCACTTAATTGCCGCTGTATGGAGTATCGTTACAACATTTGCGCTGGCGCTCCCAGTACTGTTATTCAGCTTCATGACCAATATCAAGAGTTGTAAATATGACTGGTCTCAAACTTGTTTCGGGATGCGTCATTTTTCTCACCAATGAAGTGTTGAATCACATTGGCTTAAAACTCCGATGGTTAAAAACAGCAGCAGCTAAGGCAACGTTTTTTAAATAAATCTATTTCTTCAATTTGTTTCTGATTCTTACAGGACTCGATATTTAACCTAGAACTTTGACCAACATCAAGAGTTGTAAATATGACTGGTCTCAAACTTGTTTCGGGATGCGTCACTTTCCTCACCAATGAAGTGTTAAGTCACATTGGCTTAATACTTCGATGGTTAACAGCAGCAGCAGGGGAACGTTTTTTAAATAAATTCATTTCTTCAATTTGTTTCTGATTCTTACAGGACTCGATATTTAACCTAGAACTTTGCTGTTTACTTATAGCAAGACACTTTCTAGTTCATTTCGCACGCTTTTCCTCAGTGTTCCTCAAAAATCCCATGGGTTTGGGCCACGGGTTTGACGACCCTAACATAGATGGTCAACAGCAGCAGCCAGAGCAGCTTTATCAAATTTATTCATTTTTTCTGATTTTCCCCCGATTACTATGATACCCTATACTTCATCTAGACATTGACCACTGCTGTTTAAATATAGCAAAGCACTTTCTAGTTCATTTCGCACACTTTTCCCTCAGTGTTCCTTAAAAATTCATTACTTGGAAACTTGATCGACTTTATGTAAACATAAATTGAATAGAATCAAATTCTTTGAAATATGGAAAGTAGACTATTCTAAACATATCGAACGAGCATTAAAATCGGTGACCCAAAAGCGATTATGTTCAATATGTTTCGCATTGTGATATAGCGAATTACTGATAATATGTAAAGCATTAATTAGCGTTCATGTGGTATTGCGACAAATTTTTTTACCTCTCCCGAGTTATCGACTTTCGTTTGTTGGCTCTCAACTTATTTCCACTTCCACAATTAAGCGATCGCATCAGATTATACATAAGGGAAAAATAACGCTTCCCAGGCCTGTCGAAAGCAAAGTTACTATTCTAAAAGAAAGATTCTACTATATCCTACGTCTAAATATTTATTTGCTACATTGTTTTATAACAATAAAATAAGTTGATATTTATAAGTCAGACAATGTAATATTTGTGTCGTTGCATTATTTTGTTGAGATGTCGAAAGCAACAATAACATCTGAGCATTGAGAATTATTTAGACGTGATGTCACGTTCAAATCAATCAAAGCATTCCTAATGTCAAGAGGTCTTTTGCTGATGCATATGGTGTTGGCGTATACACTCCGATCAACCGAATCCCTGCAAGATATTAATTATGTTTTTATTGACATTGTTTTTTAAAATATCTCATATTTTGTATTGGTATGAATTGATCAACAATAAGTGGCATACCATTTCAGATATTATGTAGCAGTAGATGATAATGGCAGCTGTTATCTTGTGCATGACTGATTGCCCTGGCAGCACAAGACTCAAAACCACATTTCAAAGTTTTACTTCGATTTTAGTTAACGCATTTGCTGTAACTTGAAACAGTTAATTTACAAATAAGATGCTTTACTCGTTTTCATAAACTTACGGTTGTGTATGAATAAAAAAACTAATTCGTTTCTTGCCACTTCCAAATTATAAACAAATTAACTCCAAATATATTACAATCTATACAAACGATGTATGTTGAATAGTCGGCTGCAACCATGATCTCCGTGTTGCCATTTTCAATAGAATCAACTGTAACCATACGTACACACTTGGATTATACAAACGGCTGTGTTACCCTAGTGATCACAATCGAAGTAATTGTTCACACTATATAGAAATATTGAATCAATCAGATTAAAAAATGTTATTTCCTAAAACTGCCCTCGTTGACTAATGAGTTGCTTGGTTTATTAGATATCATATATTGCTTTTTTGCTAAAAATGGATTCCAGTGCATAGTTACTTTCAAATAAGTCGAATATTTTAGTATCTCGTCCATTGTCCCAATACCACATTTTCCCATATTCATTTCCACGCAAGGCTGTATTCGCGAAAAAGTTCATTCTTCAGCTACTTTGTCTGCTGCTTTCGAACATGTATATACTTTGTGTACTAATCTAAAATGCCTCATGATAACTATAAGTTTGTGAAGCATAATCGCCGTTAAATCCTGATGAATTCCTTTTGAAAATAACACAATACCTTCCTGCGCAGCTGCTGTGTCATGGACGGGCGAAGAAACTCGAGAGCCGACTTCTCTATGACCTGCGTCTTCTGTATTTAAAGGAATAGTTACAATTTACAACTAATAAATCAGGTAGTGTTTAACGACTGAGAACTCACGAATTCCTCGATATGTTGCTGTTTCCTTGGTTTTGAAAAGTGCGACCACAAATTCTTTAGGCTCATATCTATTTTAAAAATAGAAATAACGTGTAATAGACTGCCTGTCAAAATACAATTATAAAGCTGCTTCAGATTCATTTTATATTAAGCTTCCTAAAACAATGTTTCTCATTATCTACTCAAAAAGAAATAGCAGGTGAACATCCAATTTTGTTAATGTGCTTCGCACAATCCTTCACAGGATACACTCAAAATTTATTTATCTGCACAATCGATATGCTTTGGCGCCCTAATAACAGAATGTTGCTGCCGCGGGAATGCGGTGTCAAAATGCCCATTAAACTCAACAATATCATTATCATAGTAACTTACCCAGAATAACAAAAGTTCTTAAAATGAAATTTCACATGCCTTCGAGGTCATTTGTGATATTTTTTACCACTTGACAATTGACAACTTTCGAAAATATTTCATCTGATGATTTGAACGAAAGATAGCAATGTGACGATGAAATATATTAAAACAAAGTTAAATATTATCGAATATCAATTAAAATATATTTTAGTTATCTCCCAGAATTACCATATTTTCATAGTTTCAATGATTGTGAGACTGAGCACGCATTGCAGCGAGAACACATACTTGTACAAAAATGAAGTAAATTTATTAAACATTGTTTACTCATGAACTTCTGTTTGTGTATGAATATACCAGAAAGTTACAGTAGTCTAGGACGCTTTGCACAAAAGTCATGTTCTCTCTAGAACAGGGGTCCGCAACTACTTTTTAGCGCGACCCAAGTATTTGGTAAACATGTAATTACTTATCGATTTTAGGACTATTGTCGACACTAGCATTTTTCTTGCACAAAATTATATGAAACTTATTACATGAAATTGTGAATAATAGCGTTTATTATGTCTAATGCAAATTATAAGCTTTGTGTATAATACACAACATATCAAATCGAGGTTTAATTTGGGATACGGCAACTTTGAAGATATTTTTCTACCTCTAGCCTTGATCTGTAATTGTATTTCATGTATGAAAACGCTGATATGCGGGAAAAAATGTATTGGTTTTTTAATGAATTTTGGATGCTTTGCTGTAAGCTACACGTGAAACCAATCTTTATTCATTATTCGCTGTTATTCCGCTTATATGTATGGTTTGAGTGATGTATTTCTATTTGATGAGGGTGAGAAGAGGAGTCTTTTGTCGGGCGTTGATCCCCACTGCTATAAGTGCTCCGTACGGAGCCTCAGGGCACCGCGAGCTATTCGTTCACTTAAAAAACTGACTTGGTTAATTTCGTATCTGTGGAGAAGCATTAACGTCACTATCACTAATAAAATTTGACGATGGTGGTGTCGAAATGTGGTGGTGATTCAAATATAACATTATTTATCACTAAGGGCGCAGCAGCCATGCTTTTCTAAAGTGGAGGGGGTTCAGAATAGAAAGTTTCCGAGCAACACTCATCGCTCAATCCATGGCCGACCCGAGAATTTAAAATGTCATGTCATATCAATTCAATTGTGTTCATCTTTGCTCGCCTTTGAGTTACGGCAACCACGAAATACTTGTTAAACCGTCTACTAGCAATGAATGGATTGAAATCGTATTTTTGAGTTTCTCTTTCAGCGTTTAGGATTATCGCAATGTTTCGTTGTTAAAACCTTCCTAACCCGCACTCCCTAGTCAAATTTTTAAAATATTTTTAATTAGCATTTGTAACCTAACCAATATTGCTTGAAAGGCCATTGAAGGCTTGTTTGAATCGTATTATTGTTTTCTATATGCATATCGAATTCATATCGAATTCGGTCTATTTATAAATGTATTAGTGATTTCTAGATGCAGTGATGGGACAAATATCGGCCGACTCAGTAAAATGATCAAACTTTCATTGAAGGGTTTAAATCAGTGGTCGGCAAACTACGGCCCACGGGCCTGATTCGGCCCGCGACGCTTCACTGAATTATATTAACAAAACAGCTTTATTGACGAATATATTCTTTACGTGACAAAATTTGTTTTGAGAAACTAAATTATACTATAACCTAACAAGTATAAAATTCACAATCACTCGTTTAATGAGCCTATAATTGTTTATAATTAGAGAAATGGCAACAGAACGTAAAAAAGTTGATGCTAATCGCAAATGGTTTAATGACGCTGAAAATATTCAAATGATCAGTCTTCGAGCACTGCTTGAAATTTCTGGTTGAAAAAAATGTGATTTATTGGCCATCCCTTTGGTTTTTAACATACTTCATTCTAAAATATGCAAACAATAGCAACATTACATTATGCAAAACAAATCAAACCTCATCATTTAACTTAAAAACAAGCAAACATATCCGCTCATTGCGGCAAGTAAATTAGCACTACTCAACGGCAAACTTCTAACACTAAATAAATAGTAAACAACCGACTGGCAATGATTCGATATAATAAATAAACAAGAATAAGAGAAAAAGAAAAGACTGATAAAGGGTTTTGTTTACGCCGACATGCCTATTCCTGCCCACGGACAGATGGTGAAATTGTTTTAAGAAGGAAGTAATTTATGAGCGGTCAACGAAATAACAAAGCTCAATGACCGATATCTCTTAAAATAAACACGGTCAAATGTATACAAAATAAAACAAAGAAGCTTTGTCTGTAACATGTTACGTCGAGATGTTAATTAATTAATTTAAGTCTCTGCTTAAGATAGTTATTTAACCCGATGTCAATAATTCAAAGCTTGCACAAGGTTTTAAAATGCAAGCTCAAGCCCCATAAACGGCGCTCCAGAAGTGTGTGTACAAATATGGAGGTAACTAATTTTGTTGCCCACTTTACATCAAGGACTGAAACCTACGGTAAGGGGTATATTTACTTGGCCAACACAGGCAGTCCGATTTCAAAATATAACAAAAATAGGGAAAATCTGAATAAAGTTATGGTATATTAACCCTAACCCAGTTCACATACTACGGGAATATTCATCCTATACACTTATGGCAATGTGTAGAAATATGAACTAGCTTGCAATTTTATTTACAATTACCAGAATATTAATGAACGTGAAAGACTTCTAGCATATTTCCACCCATGTTTGTTTTTTGCCTAGACATGGGCATTTGTAACAATATTCAAACATAGGTGAAGCAAGTGTTTGCCTGAAGCAGCGGGCTAAGATTTTTTTGCAATCTTGTAATTTTCATGGCATACGACGCATCTGTTATTGAAGCTGACGTTTGCTATCTGTGCCCAAATCGTGCGCTACTTACCACCGTGTCTATTTGATACAGCAAACAGGAGATTTCAATACAACGATGGCTTGTGATATCTTGTCACAATGGAATTGTTTGTCGGTCAATGGTACAGAACAGTCACTCTAAACTGCATGGTCAGCGAAAGTCATTTTGCTGTCACCGATTTTGACAGACGGATCTTGATGGGCGACGTACCAACAGTTGAAAAGATGGATTGGTCTTCTTGTACAAGAGCTTTTTTACTTGTAATTACCGATAATTTTGGCAATTTTGTAAAGCTGGGCGATTTTTGCTGCGCAAACATACTTCTATCAAAAGCCACGATCTGCATTGTGCTGATAACAATATTGCCATATCATCTCTATTGTAAATATAAAATAATGCCCAGATACGTTTAAAGATTACTCCTACACCCCTCTCTTTAAAGTCCCAGATGAGCGATTTCATAAAAAATAAAAAAAGGGTAGGATTTGTGTCAAGTCCCTGCTCCCTTGGCACAAATAGAAATAGCTACTCTGACTTCAAGTTTACTGGTAATGCGGTTTATTAGTTTTCAATATTCAACTTATTATTTAGTATACTTGCGTGATTAACATACAGATCTTCCGTACAACGGAAATTTTTATATTAATTTATGACATCATCATACATGAACATCTTTGTGATGACCTCAAAATTGATTTCACTTAGAAAACCATATGAAGTCACTATGATTTTTCGCATTGTTGGAAATACATGATACTAATTACATTAACTGGTGTAACTTATTTCCAACTATCCATAATCAAATGAATTATGGTAACCTCTAGTACATTGTGAGCTATTTTCACAGAGATATATAAATATGGAGTGTGCTTCTCTCTCGTTTTCGCGGGATGATTTGAAGCCTCTCTCGTTTTGACGATATGCTTCCAAATTTTCCGATGCGCGCAATGCATTTCTTATGGAATTTTACAGAAATTAATTATTTGCGTCGATTTTTTTTGCATATTCGCATGTTCTTGATTCGTTTCTCATTATATATCAAACGCTAATATACCCCAGTCCACCATACGGTCTAATTTTGGCAGTTATATGAATATGCGTAAGTCGTGGTTGCTAATATGGCCAACGTATCAGTCAAAAGCGAACAAAAACAAACACAGAACATCAGCCAAGATGGCTTATCGGAATCGATTCCCCATTTGCCTATATTTGGCCATATTTTATTGCCGTAAGTATTTTGCGTGGCCTGGCGCCGTAGTGGCCTACCCGAGATATATATTTAAATTGTCCAATATGGAGGTAACTACTATTGTTCTCCTACTTTACGTCAAGTTGTGTAAAAGGACTGAAGGGTATATTCACTTGGGTAACACACACAGTACCCGAACTCGTAATATAACTAAAATAAGAAAAGTCGGAATAAAGTTATGGCCTAACCCCAACCGAGTACACAGACTACGGCAGTATCAACTAAACTTCTCTTCGTCTTATACTGGAGACTTAGGTGAAATCTTCCCCGTGGAGGTTATTACATTTTATGATATATATCAAGCAAAAACAATTGTTTCCACTTATATCTATTGTACAATCGCCTAAACACAAACAACCAAATTTTTTCAAGAACGAGATCACATCAGGCTCTAAAAATACAACTCGAATACAATTGTATTTGAATACCCACAAAGTGTCGCATATACATTCATATGCGGCGCACTAGGTAGTAAAATAGACGAAATCTGGCCAAAACCATATGCAACACGAAGAAACTTTGGAAGCATAGATGCCAAGATGGCGGCGATCATATGATCCCGCGGCAAGACAACGCAAAACGAGAGAGAAGATCGTTCCATATAATTTCAGTTCAGTGGCTATTTTGGACGAATCCCACTCGGAAAAATACATTACCTGAAAGTCAGAAATTGAACGCTGCACAGTTGAAATTCAGATTACAAGGAGCTAATTAGCCCTAGAATATATTCTAACGAACTGTGGCATATTTGAAAGCTCTGTGACCTTTCAGCGGCTGTATTCCCAATTAAAAAATGGGATACAACTTGTTATTGGGACTCGTGGAAATGTAGGAATTAGGACAACTTTCTATGCCGCAAGTCTAAGTCGCTCATGCCGATACCAAGTTGTTTCGTTTTCCACTTCATTCCTTTTGTTCTCCAGTTGGAATTATATAATTAAGCAAACTCACAGTCATCAGAACACGAAACTTTGCATTCAATGGGAAAGGAAAAGTTAGATGCCTTCCTAGACCGAGCTATTGGATTTAATTCTGCGGGAATTCGAGTTTTCATACATCGCCGATTCTTCTTCCCGTTCCCGAAATGGTAACTATATTTGTTTAAAAAATGGCTAATTAATCAGGTGAAGGTTCGATTTAATGATGTGAAGTACCAAAATACTAGGTTTAGTTTTAACTTGCTCATATAAATACTTTTAATTGCTAATACATTATATTATCGCTAGAAAACCTAATAATTACGGCGAAAATTGCGTTGTTGATAACATCACCATCGATCTTGAAGCGATATTTTGAGTTTTTTGCCTAAAGTTGATGAAAAGCACGTGCAATGCACTTGTTATATTCAAATATATTTGAATACAACAAAAAAAACGAACATCAAAGGCGGAAAATTAAATTATAATCAATGAAACCCCAGTAACTTAATTCGATATGCGATAATAAGTTTCCCAACCCTATTTATTTGCAAATTTCAAAATTTTTAATTTTTTTTAGCTATCCAGCCATTAAATAATATATCGTTAAAGGCGTCTCTCAAATACCAATTGAATGATATCAATATTTTTGGTTTGTTTTAATTATATCAAAAGTTATGACCAAAAAACGACGAATAAAAAAATGTTGAACCCAATTTTCTCGAAAACTATTCAATGAATTTTGATTATAATACTATTTTTAGATGTGTTTCATTGAAATATTTTCGAGAATACTAGAATTTTCAGTACAGCTTCAACAGAACAAATTTTTATTTATTTGGGGGTCTAATAAGTAATTGAAACTACTCCGGCCACGATTGGGCACCAACTCGACTATATTAAACGAACTGTATTACTTGCGTGACATTTTGTCATACCATTTTCTATTAAAAACCGCTAAAAAAATAACGCTGCAAGTAGCTCATTATATGCCACAGAAAACGAGTGGCCCAACTGCAGCAAAATATAGCATATGTATATGTATATATATAGAGAGAGAGAGTCATTCGAATGATTTACATAAACAGTCAATGTATTTTGGATGCATGTACTCTATTCACATGCCACACCATTGTGTCTGTGTTATCGACCCAACTCCGATAAGAAAAGGATTCGCCTGCACAACTAATATTTATCACAATGCATTACTGATAGGCTCACAAAATTCAGGTTCGCAGGCCGTGGGCAAATGTAACTGCCAAATTTTGAAAATATAGCTTTATGCGAAAAGCGAGAATATGGTTTCGTGAGCACGAATTACATTTCCCAAAATAAAACTACTGTCAAACCGGGTTTTTTCGCCAATATAGTTTTGCAACAACGAACGTTTGCTCAATTGCCGAAACGAACTTACGTGAGGATGTAATTTTACGATAACTAACTCTTGGTTGGAAGAATTCAGGTTTGCGCGTATGAATTTTTTCAGGAAAGGTCTACGAAATTTCGATGCCAAGGCTTTTTCAATCGAAATCAAATAGACTTGGACACAGTATATGCACAAATTAACCTAAGTTCTACAAGGAAAATTTGCAAACATCATGCGATAATATATCTTGAAGAAAATATCTTGAAAAAGTTTTACTATATATTGCACGTCAACACAGTTTTTGTGATATTCTATAATAGCATATCTCTAAGGAAAAGTTTTTAAAAATAGAAAGTCATAGATTTGACAAAATACCGAAACTTATGCCTTTTTAATAAAACAAACTAAGCACTGTTGCAAACTATAGCCATAACAAAAATGTGATATGCGATACTGCTGTATAAAATACACCAAGTAACCCATTAGTAAACGGAAGAAATCTAATGGAAACCCTATTTTATGATCTGATTTATTCAATATTTGTACATTACTTTCTATTGTGACCACTTGTAACACAAACATTTGTATAACTTATGTGTTTATTCTTACAGTTGAATCTCATGCGAATAGCAACACAAAGATCTTATTCGCATCAGAATATTTAACATATATTCTTGCTGTTGACTGTAATAAATTTAAAGGTAATTTTTGAAGTGTAACAATTGCAGGGAACAAATTAGTTTTTACTTTGCGTGAAAGTAAACGTGAGTAGAAATCTTATATTTCAAGTCCCCGTTTCGAGAAACATCAAATGCGGTAAATAGGACAAAAAACATAGTAGCATTGTGTTTCCAGCGCAATCAGACACGCACAAAATAACAGATGTCCTAATCTAATAAAATAAAATAAAATCCAAAGTGTGTGAAATTTGATACCAAAACGGATATCTTGGTGTACTTAGTTTTGATCAGTTCTTACCAATATTCACTATAGTAATTATTTTCATAATACAAAATTAATTACAACATAGTCTCAAATTTTTCAGGGATTCGATGGATTGGAGTGTTTACACCAACACCGTATCCAACAGCGGAAGATCTTCTTGGCGTCAGAAATACTTTGATTGATTTTAAATGTGACATCGCCTCTAAATTTTCTCAATGCCACGGCCGAAAATTGGATTGATTGACTCATATTATATCCACTCATCCTATTATAGAACGATATAGCAAATAAATATTCAGACGCATAACGAAAAAATATTCACCAATTTCACTGTTTGTTTGATAGACAATGTTTGGAATACTTGCTTTATTTACTATCGGATCTCTCTATCAATCTCTCTTTCACTCTATTTCAAAGGCGGGGTATTACAGAAAATGTATTTGTGGAAATTGATTCTATATGTATAACTGTTTAGAACGTAGCGCCTAACGTTTCCACAAAGTTTCCACGACGAAGGAATTTTCGAGGACCGCTTAAGTCAATGGTTCTTAAACTTTGTGAGCCTGCCGAACCCCTACGCTATTCCGCAAGCTCTGTCGAACCCAAAATATTTGAACTAAGAGCGCAACCTGAACTTATTGAGGGTAAGTCGATTTTGTACAAATTTATAGAAAATTTGACCGCCTTCAATTGATAAAATATGAGTTCGTTGCCTTACTGTTGAGCATAGGTTGTTTTTTCGAGTTAAATTTGAAGGAAATGCTTTGTCAAGAGAGTATCAACCACCGAAAAAAAAAACTGGTTGCTCCATTGGTTGTAGCAGAATAAATTGCAACAAACAGTAAACCTCAATTATTCATTAGATTTATCAGTAATACTTCTGCTGCTGTTTTTCGGTAACCAATTGAGAGATACGTGGCTTCGATTCAAAAGGGTCAATTCTCACGCCATTCTCGCATTGGAGTCACGTTTAGTTGAACAGGAAAAGCCATACCGCAAATAGTCATCAGACCAAGATCTTTTCTTGGATGACATATTTAACGAAAAAAATCCTCGGAATTACAAAGAGTTTTTGTAGAAAAGAAACGTTGAACCTATCTGAAAATTGTGGTGCAATCTAGAAACCAGTACGCCGGGTCGAATTGACTTGGAGGTCATTTGTAATATTTTTTATAGCTTGACAATTGACTACTCTCGAAAACATTCCATCTGGAGATTTAGATGACAGATACCAGACTGAAGAAGGTACCTATCAAGAAAAGTTAAATATAATTTGATCTTATTTGCAATTGGGTATTGAAGAGTTTTCCAAAACTGCTCCGCACCCCATTTCGAAGGGCAAGTGTTCTCATATTTACTTATTGAAGTATTCCATTAGTTTAGCATGTATACTTCATACATCAAATACGTTCATAAATACTTGCCTGAGACCAGTCTACATTCTCCTTTGGTGTCAAACCACATTTGTCATAAATGAACGAGGTTGGATGGCTATGGACATCTATAACCACAGTAATGTACGCTGTTAGAAATAGGCTGCATGTCAACATAATGCAGTTTATACAACCTTCTTCCAGCAAGATTTTCAGAATTATATCGTCAGATGTAAGTCATTCTATATAGATATCAGACGGGATAGGAAATGACGTTTCCAGAGATACTACATGATTTTTACAGCTTTGTTTACAATTCTCTTCCATCTACTGTTATATATCTGCACATTTTCTAGGTGTACTTTACAGTTGTAAAGTTTTGGGTTTTCGCAAAAAACGGCAGAATATAATTCAGAAAATGAAAATCACTCTGAAATTAAAGCCTTTCGAAATCAAAATTTTAGAAAATTTACAGTAAGCAATATCGATCACGACATCCTTCATTCCATCATATTATATGATACTACGCTAGAATATTATTTGACTGTTTTATGATGCCTGGAAATAAATAACCACAAAAGAGAAATGTTCATAAAATTAAAAAACGAAATTCGGCATCTTTTCATTATTATGGCGGTATGCAATTGGCACGGATATAAAACCTATAGTTACGCCGTGGAAAATTCTGTTGCATTTCTGATGCTAATTTAACATCAATCATATATATGTTTGCTCATTTGTTCAACTAAAGCTAATTCATCACGAGTTTATTAAAATTTGTGATAAAGGCATAAAAGCTTTCAAAGTTCATATATATATCCTGAATTGAGTTAAGTAAATATTTGTGTGAAATACATACTCTTGACATATCAAAAGTTTTATATGTATTGCAAAAAAAAAACAATTCGTAGCATGAATTGGTGAGAGATATCACAAAGTGTGGTTCAAATCATTGTCAAAGTAGTGCCGGACCTTTTTCTCCCCCTTGTACCCGATTAACGAGAGGAAATATATATAATATAAGAAATCCGCTTTGAGCAAATCAATGAATCGCCGTGGTTATGAATATTTTTGGTCCAAAAATTTATTCGGAGTGCATCATCTTTCTAATCAATAAAGTGTGACTTCGTTTAACTTATTTTATATATACTGTAACAAAGACATCGAGAGCGAAATCATTGAGGGTCATTGATCAAAAATTTGGGTGGTCAACAGCAGCAGCCTCAGTCAAGGCAACTCCATTACATATTATTATCGATACCACCGATGTGGATTGCTTCGGCGTTGAGACTTGAAAATGTTGAATGATTAGATAACGGACTTTGTGGTGAGTTACGCGTCAAAATAATTCGTGTCCCAATTGTATGATTGTCACCTCATGTGAATGCATCATTAATCATTTGTTCCAAGATATATATATATATATATATTCTATAATCTATATTTTAACAGTTGGAATAGTGGGACAATTGGTATATGTGAGACAAATGCCCTAAAATGGCACAAATTAGAAACGGCATTTGTAGACACCGTAGGCTACCGGTACTGTCTCATTGTTAGTCATTGTACGTTCGTACTCATCTTCGGACACTGCTCTCTCAGAATGGAATAAATAATAAATACTTTTTTAGAATAAAAACGAAGACTTCTGCATATTTCAGAGAAAAACGGTTTTTTCATTCTCGTTCAATCTGACCAATTTGTTTCTCTGTGGAACTAGAGATGAGTGGAATTCTATCAAACAAAAGCTGAACGCTGAGACACGGGACCTATATCAAATAAATCCATTGAAACCGTTTTTCCTGCTTTTACTAGCTATGATACACCAGAGACTCTATTGAGCTCGTTTGCCTTTGAGTCACCAATCGTTTTTAGATGTGCTTACACAGTGCATAATATACTTTCTTTATTTTCTATCAGCTCTCTCTATATCTGTATTTTTGTCTATTTGAAAGGTAAACAAAAATTAACATTTACATAAAATCGGCTTAGTTTTCATGGCATTATTTGTAGGGTTTGAATCAGCAGAAATCGATTACAGCCACTTCAATGAACCGAGCTGACCTTAGATGACGCTGGAAGCAGAGTCCGATCCCAAACTTTGATTCAAGTTATATATATGTCTTCGTAAGGTACCATTATTTTCTATATTTGATTGAAGTTTCTCTTCGCGTAGGTAGGTGGAGAGTAAAGAGAGAAAGTAATTCACGGAAGGACGCATATTACAATATATATCATATATGTGAAGTACGTTTTGGTAGGAGAGTGGGTTCTGAAGTGCTGATTGTGTAATTAGTTTGAGGTTTCTTTTTTGGCTTGTAAGCTGTGTACATAGTAAAGTTACTATCATATTAGTCCTAATTTTGCTTTGAATTGATATAATTTATCTATTTCGAAATTTTAAAAATCGGGTAAATATGTGAGTATGATGACAGGATAAGAAAATAGGAATAGGAACGACGACGAATAGGAAAATAGTAGTAACAAGAGCGGAATGATGTGCAATAGAAGTTGTACAGAAGGGATCAAGTATGAACTTGAATATATTGCTGAGAAGCTTATAGTGCTTGAAATCAGTATGACCGAAAATAAGTTGCACCATGAACGTCTGGGTTGTGGATTTGAGAACAAATAAATAAGAGCCTAGTGTTAACAATATCACAAATCGTGGATTCGTGAGTAATGAACCTAGTTGTATTACCCAGATTTTTCGGGTTACGATGTCATACTTGTCCCAAGGTGATGAAAATTGGCATATAGGTGATTTGTACCTAATTATACTATTGTAATCACTTGTATAAGAATATTCCGATAATATTTATTTATCATCTGGATTGTAGGAGACAGACAGGATGAAATAGTTTCAAACTATATTTATAGTTATCAATATTTCAGATTGACGAACAGGTATTCCAGAACATATTAAATTGATATTTGTCGTGTCTCATTTGTTCCATGTATGTAGGATAAGTGGGGCAAGCGGGACACGTGGGATAAGCCGGGCTTGTAGGACAAGTGAGATACGTCCGACAAGTGGGGTAGGGAATAGGACAAGCGGGACAATTAGGCCGGCAAATTGGATAGGTGGGACACATATAAAAAGTGAGACAATTTGAGCGACAAATGGGACACGTGGCACAAGTGAGGCAATTGGGGTGGCAAATGGGATACATGGCACAGGTGGAAAAACTAGGACGAGTGGGACACGACATTTTTGAGACGCCCTTCTTTTTACTGCCTCATGTTGGGTAGGGTCTATACTGCGATCTTTGAAGTGACTGCAATCGACTTTTACATAATAAATTTTACCTCAATTGGCAAAGCCAATACTCCATACAGCGGAAACTCAATGATTCGTTCAGGTGAAGTCCTCATTTAGATCGCCTCTTGTTGTTCAGGTATACTAGTGTAGATCGAAAAAGGCTCTTCACTACTTTGATAATAATTTGGGCGCTCCCGTAGTATGTGCACAAAGATGGCGCACAACCTTAACCCTAACCTGATACACATACTATGTTCAGGTTGTGCGCCATCTTGGTGCACATTCTACGGAAACACCATAATTTGACCCCACACTTTGTGATATCTCTCATCATTTTATGCTACGAATTATTTTTACGACTCTTATAAAACTTTCAATTTGTCAACAGTGTGTTTGACAAACATAAATTTTCAAGATAAAACTTTACTTAACTTGTGATTCATTAATTAAGATATTTTTTATGGAGAAGTAAGAAAAGTTTAAAGAAATAGGCAAGAATATATGCCCAAAACTTAATTAGCCTGAGAAATTAACAAAATTTTCAGCGACGTGACTGAATTTTTCTATAAATCTCATTCGTTTCAGTTGCATAACGTAATTATGTTTAAAGATTTGCCGGTGTTTGACAATGTATATCCATGACGTCGTTTCACTCGTTTTCGTTTAATTACTCTTATGGGCATTTCTCTTGTTTGGTTATCCATTCCAAAGCATAGTAAAATATTTGAGTCCGTTGTGATACAAATTCCTGACTGTAACTTTTTTTAAATCTTCAATTTCAAAGGGCGTAATTTTCGGAGTGAATTTATTTTATTTCTGAATTATATTTAGCCATTTCTATTCTATAAAATACCCAAAATTTTACAACTGTAAAGTACACATGGAAAATGTACAGATATATGCGAGTACATGGAAGAGGATTGTAAACAAAGCTATAGAAATCATGAAGTATATTTGGAAACGCCGTTTCCTATCCCGTCTGATATCAATATGGAATGACTTGCATCAGCCGAAATGATTCTGGAAGTGTGCTAGAGGAAGGTTGTATAAACTGCAAAATAATTATGTTGATATGTAGCCTATTTGTATTAGTGTATATAACTGTGGGTATAGATGCCCTTAGTCAATCAACCTCGTTCATTCATGACAAATGTGGTTTGACATCAAAGAAGAATGTGGACTGGTCGCAGGTAAGTCGAATTGTGGCCTGAAGAGTTAAAACATGAAAATGACACTGTATGAAGCGATAAACTGTATTAAATATATAGGTCAAAATAATAAAATACTTCGAAAAGAAAAAACGAAATACAGAGTTACCTAAAAAACCGAACCCCTAAATTTCCCAATTACTTCTTCGAAATTTGAGAAAATTTATCTAATTTTTTTTACAGAACTTTTTGCTAAAACCACTAATCCTCATCACTAATCCTAATCATCAATGTTGTTTAAATAATGTTCAGCACTTTTCCAGCACCATCACATAATGTTCCATATTCAACGTTTGATATTCGTTTCCATATTCGTACGGAACAGTACGTACACAAATGTCTACACATGCCGCGCACTGGGTGTGGCGTTCTCTGTAAGACTTCCCAATGTGCAATATTTTTGCTATTGACATGCCCAGGTAGCAGGAAGTGCGCTTCAGCATAAAACCAATGAACCATGACCACAAAACCAAAACAATTTTGCGCAGCGTATACAAGTCTGCCTCCAACATCATGAGGATAGTTTAGATTATATAACATATATATACTAGAATCTAGAGCAATGGTTCTAAACCTTTTTTCATTTGTGGCACATTTTTGCTGCACAATATTTCTGTGGTCCACTAACTTTTTCATGCTGGAGAAAAATTTCACGAAAAACATAAAAAAATTCTGCGAAAATTGACACTTTCACTTTAATAATAATTAGGTGGAAATTACCACCCTGTAACAAAAACAGCATCATCCGTTGCTACTACCATCAAATTTAACTAACTTTATCAGCAACTCTAGCAATTTTTATTGGGTCTGTGGCCCACCTTTAAATGTTCCTGTGGACCAGTGGCCATGGCCCACTGGTTGAAAACCAGTGTTCTAGAGCAGGGGTCCGCGACTACGGGGTCGCGACCCAAATTTGGGTCGCGAAGCCCTCCGCTCTGGGTCGCGAAACAATTTAAATTTTCCATAAATATGAGCATCGCGTCTATGCAGCGTATTTATGTATAACAACTTTATAAATCACTGATTATAATTATGAATGTTTCCCCGAGTATGCACTTCCTTATTTACTGCCGTAACATTGGCCAATCAGCATAAGTGCAAAATTGAAGTAACAATGAACGTTTCAAAAGCGCTCAGATACTTTTGCCATTCAGACAGTCTTTCGTGGTTGTGATATTACCTCGTTTTGTCAGTTTTCGCGTGTTATTTGTTAGATTTTAATTGTGTTTTAGTAAATATAAGTCCTAAACTCGCAAAACCATTTGTATCCTACTACGTAGACTTTGGGTTCTCAAAGTGCCCCGTACAGAGCCTCAGGACTCCGTTAAAGACACTTCAAACTGTCCTCGACCCACTGCCCTATCTCCATCTACTTACCTATACTCGACCCACTGCCAGACCTCCCTCAACTTTCCTATTCTCGACCCACCGCCCTATCTCCCTCAACCTTCTTATCCTCGACCCACTACGCTATCTCCTTATCCTCGACGACCCACTGCCCTATCTCCCTCAACCTTCCTATCCTCGACCCACTGCCCGACCTCCCTCAACTTTCCTATCCTCGACCCACTGCCCTATCTCCCTCAACCTTCCTATCCTCGACCCACTAGGCTATCTCCCTATCCTCGACCCACTGCTCTATCTCCCCAACTTTCGCATTCTCGAACCATCGCTTTATCTCCCGCAACCTCTCTCTTCTCGACCCACTGCCCTATCTCCCTCAACCTCCTATCCTCGGACCCACTGCCCTATCTGCCACAACTTACGATCTTTGACCTACGGTGCTAATCTATTCGGTACCTGACCTAACGGCGCTTTATTCACGACCCGATCGCCACACTGAACTTTACTATCTTGCGACCAACTTCCATGGGTTATACTGGTCGTGTATGCCAATGAGATGATTCAATCGTACGTCGACAAAACATGATTGACAGCATTCGTATATGTAGGCTGGAATCTCAAATAGTAAACAATAACTTTAATTGGCAGTTTAAAAATGTTTTACTAATTGGGCTACTGATGGTTTTTTGTTGGGGATAACAGTTTTCTAAATATTAACAAGCCGTGTCATGCCCTTAATAACTTGCCTGTTGGGTTTGCCGTAAACTTTAGCAACCCTCAACATTACTATATATTTATTTGGACCTCTACATTGCAAGAATTATTTACACGTCTATATCTACGATACGGGAATCATTTGTTTTTATCACCACACAATTTCGTCGTTTCATTCATCACATTTACATATTCAAAGTGGTGAAGTTGTTAATTATCGTGAAACCTGGCAGAGATACATCAAAGGAAGTTAATAGCCCGAAATGTCACCGCCCAACACGTTTTAGGCTTTTTGTAGAGCCTCATAATTAATACTAAGTCGCTTATATTCTACATAACATATTGACACACTTTGTTGTATTAGCTTAACATATATGTACAAAAAACTGCGTGTCGAAACTAAGGATTGGCTGGTATAAATTGTCACGTTTTTGGTTTAAATAGCAAGATCTTGGCTAAAGTGACCTTAGAAAGAAAATTCTCTATGCATGACGTTACAAAGTAAACTGAATACGTGCATTCATGCATAACATTACAAAATAAAACTGACTACGCTCATTCATGCATGACGTTACAAAGTTAAACAGACTACGCTCACCCATGCATGAAGTTAAAAGGTAAAACTGACTACGGTCACCCATTCATGACGTTAAAAAGTAAAACTGACTACGCTCACCCATGCATTAAGTTACAAAGTAAAACTGACTACGGTCACCCATTCATGACGTTACAAAATAGACCTGACTACGCTCACCCATGCATTAAGTTACAAAGTAGACCTGACTACGCTCACCCATGCATTAAGTTACAATGTACAACTGAATACGTGCATTCATGCATACCATTACAAAGTAAAACTGATTCCGCTCACTCATGCATGACGTTACAAAGTAAAACTGACTACGGTCACCCATTCATGACGTTACAAAGTAAAACTGACTACGCTCACCCATACAAGATGTTACAAAGTTAAACTGACTACGCTCACCCATGCATGATGTTACAAAGTAAAACTGAATACGCTCACTCAAGGATGATGTTACAAAGTAAAACTGATTATGCTCACTCATGCATGACGTTACAGAGTAAAGCTGACTACGCTCACCAACGCATGAAGCTACACAATAAAACCGACTACGCTCACCTATGCATGGAGTTACAAAGTACAACTGACTACGCTCACCCATGCATGACGTTACAAAGTACAACTAACTACGCTCACCCATGCATGACATTACAAAGTAAAACTGACTATGCTCACTCATGCATGAATGACGTTACAAAGTAAAACTAACTACGCTCAGTCATGCATGATGTTACAAAGTAAAACTGATTACGCTCACCAACGCATGAAGTTACAAAGTAAAACGGATTGTGCTCACTTATACATGAAGTTACAAAGTAAAGCTGACTACGCTCACCCACGCATGAAGCTACAAAGTAGACCTGACTACGCTCACCCATGCATGAAGTTACAAAGTACAACTGAATACGTGCATTCATGCATAACATTACAAAGTAAAAATGATTCTGCTCACTCATGCATGACGTTACAAAGTAAAACTGATTACGCTCACCCATTCATGAAGTTACAAAGTAAAACCGACTATTCTCACTCATGCATGTAGTTACAAAGTAAAACCGACTATTCTCACTCATGCATGAAGTTACAAAGTAAAACCAACTATGCTCACTCATGCATGAAGTTACAAAGTAAAACCAACTATGCTCACTCATGCATGAAGCTACGAAGTAAAACCGACTATTCTCACTCATGCATGAAGTTACAAAGTAAAACCGACTATGCTCACTCATTCATGAAGTTACAGAGTAAAACTGACTATGTGCGCACCCATGCATGAAGTTGCAAAGTAAAACTGACTATGCTCACTCATGCATGAAGTTATAGTAAAACTGACTATGTCCTCACTCATGCATGGCGTTACAAAGTAAACCCGACTACGCCCACCACCCATGCATGAAATTTCTTGGTGGCCTCTCACTGCATTTCATTTGGTAATAGTCTTATATCACTTATCACTTTAACTGTGGACTAGCTCTGCCATTTCGAAACGGAATAGAACAAGACAGTCAAAATCGATCAAAGCAAATCAATTAATTTTATTATACAGATATATTTTCTCCATTTATTATATATATGCAAAATACAACTAAAACATATTGCAAAGTAAGTGGAGTAGTCACATATTTAATTAAATAATCTAAATAGATTTGTAAGTAATATATATTCAATTGCATATAGTAACAATGCATTATTTAATAATTAAAATAAAAAAGTATTTTCTAAAATGTTAAAATATAATACCGAGCTTCCATGTGGACCCAAGGGGTGTCGGTTTTCCCACTCGTTAGGACTTGTTGATGGGGTCCTATCGCGCTCCAGAAAAATCTGAAACGCCCTATGCCCATATTTAAATGCCAAACGCATACATGACTATACCAATAAAACCACAGTGGACACTTAGAACATTGACTCCCACAAATAGTGGCTTGTCAAAATTATAAAAACCCACCCAGTCATTAATGCATTATATTATACCTCATCGTGATTGTCTTCACAGATATTGTTCGGCTTCTTCTATTTCTCGGTGTGTAATCTTCTGAAAACAAAAAACATTTAATAAAAATATTCAATAGGATCAAAATTATTAATAAAATTCACTTAATTGAACTTCTTATCATTAAAAATATCTAAGTCTAATAAAATTCGTAAAAATATTAATATATAATGTGCAGATTTTCCTTGTATCTGTCTTTAATTTCTTCCTGAAGCCTGAGAATCTAGAATAACATTAACAATATCTAAGCCTAATAAAATTCGTAAGAATATTTACATTCAATTTGTAGATTTTCCTTGTATCAGTCTTCTCCTATTTTCTTCATTGTTTCCTTGTATCAGTCTTTTCCTAATTTCTCCATTGCCTTCATAATTCTTTGCCTGAAAATCTAGAATACCTTTGAAAATATCTAAGCCTAACAAAAACCCTATTAATCCTAATGGCGGGTATTTCTAACGGTGGGAATGGGTCTAAATCTATCTCTAACAAAAGAAAATATTAAAAACAAAAATGCCATGGCAATCCCTGTTAATACTTTTCTTCTTTGGTCGGTGTCACGACATTCTGTTTCCTGTTGAAAATACCTCAAAAATAGAAGAGAAAATATTGATTAAGATAAATAAGATAGGCAAATATGAATAGAGCATATTACTAAAAAAGCTTTATTATCAAATATTCGATATCAGCAATGAACATAATACTTCGCGCATTACTGTATCAGAATTAATATGATCAAAAAAGTATTATATCGAACTAAAATCTAAATGAACACTAGATAGAAGAAGTAAGCCTGACTAATGAAACACTTGTAACATACTTACCGGAATTTCAGATTTGTTTCTGATTCCGTCTTTTTTCAATTTCTCCAGTGCCTTCAAAATCCTGAGCCTGAGAAGCTAAGATAATAATAACAATATCTAAGCCTAGTAAAATTCGTAAAAATATTTACATGTTATTTGTCGATTTTCCTTGCATCAGTCATTTCCTAATATTCCCAGTTCCTTCATAGTTCTGTGCCTGAGAAGCTCGAATAACATTAAAAGTATCTAAGCCTAATAAAAACCCTATTATTCCTAATGGCGGGAATGGGTCTAAATCTATCTATACCAAATAAAATATTAAAAACCAAAAAGCCATGGCAAGATCTGTTAATACTTTTCTTCTTTTGTCGGTGTCACCATATCCTGGTTCCTGTTGAAAATATTCTAAAAATAGAAAAGAAATTATTGACTATGACAAACACAGATAGGAAAATATGGATACAGCATATTACTAAAAAGCTTTATTATTAAATATTCAATATCAGCAATGAACATAATACTTTGTGCATTACTGTATCAGTATTAATATAATCAAAAAAAATTATATCGAACTAAAATCAAAATGAACGAGTAAGCCTGACTAATCAAACACTTGTAACATACTTACCGGAATTTCAGATTTGTCTCTGATTCCGTCTTTTTTCAATTTCTCCAGTGCCTTCAAAATTCTGAGCCTGAAAATCTAGAATACCATTAAAAATATCTAAGCCTAATAAAAACCCTATTAATCCTAATGGTGGGCATTTCTAACGGTGGGAATGGGTCTAAATCTATCTCTAACAAAAGAAAATATTAAAAACAAAAATGCCATGGTAATCCCTGTTAATACTTTTCTTCTTTGGTCGGTGTCACGACATTCTGTTTCCTGTTGAAAATACCTCAAAAATAGAAGAGAAAATATTGATTAAGATAAATAAGATAGGCAAATATGAAAAGAGCATATTACAAAAAAGCTTTATTATCAAATATTCAATATCAGCAATGAACATAATACTTCGCGCATTACTGTATCAGAATTAATAGGATCAAAAAAGTATTATATCGAACTAAAATCTAAATGGACACCAGATAGAAGAAGTAAGCCCGACTAATGAAACACTTGTAACCTACTTACCGGAATTTCAGATTTGTTTCCGATTCCGTCTTTTTTCAATTTCTCCAGTGCCTTCAAAATTCTGAGCCTGAGAAGCTAAGATAATAATAACAATATCTAAGCCTAGTAAAATTCGTAAAAATATTTACATGTTATTGTCGATTTTCCTTGCATCAGTCTTTTCCTAATTTTCCCAGTTCCTTCATAGTTCTGTGCCTGAGGAGCTTGAATAACATTAAAAGTATCTAAGCCTAATAAAAACCCTATTATTCCTAATGGCGGGAATGGGTCTAAATCTATCTATACCAAATAAAATATTAAAAACAAAAAGATTCGTTAATACTTTTCTTCTTTTGTCGGTGTCACCATATCCTGGTTCCTGTTGAAGATATCTTAAAAACAAAAGAGAAATTAATGACTATGACAAACACAGATAGGCAAATAGAATACAGCATATTACTAAAAAGCTTTATTATTAAATATTCAATATAAGCAATGAACATAATACTTCGTGCATTACTGTATCAGTATTAATATAATCCAAAAAAATTATATCGAACTAAAATCAAAATGAACGAGTAAGCCTGACTAATCAAACACTTGTAACATACTTACCGGAATTTCAGATTTGTCTCTGATTCCGTCTTTTTTCAATTTCTTCTGTGTCTTCAAAAATTTTTGCCTGTGAAGCTGAGATAACATTAACAATATCTAAGCCTAGTAAAATTCGTAAGAATATTTACATTCAATTTGTAGATTTTCCTTGTATCAGTCTTCTCCTATTTTCTTCATTGTTTCCTTGTATCAGTCTTTTCCTAATTTCTCCATTGCCTTCATAATTCTTTGCCTGAAAATCTAGAATACCATTAAAAATATCTAAGCCTAATAAAAATCCTATTAATCCTAATGGAGGGCATTTCTAACGGTGGGAATGGGTCTAAATCTATCTCTAACAAAAGAAAATATTAAAAACAAAAATGCCATGGTAATCCCTGTTAATACTTTTCTTCTTTGGTCGGTGTCACGACATTCTGTTTCCTGTTGAAAATACCTCAAAAATAGAAGAGAAAATATTGATTAGGATAAATAAGATAGGCAAATATGAATAGAGCATATTACAAAAAAGCTTTATTATCAAATATTCAATATCAGCAATGAACATAATACTTCGCGCATTACTGTATCAGAATTAATAGGATCAAAAAAGTATTATATCAAACTAAAATCTAAATGAACACTAGATAGAAGAAGTAAGCCCGACTAATGAAACACTTGTAACATACTTACCGGAATTTCAGATTTGTTTCTGATTCCGTCTTTTTTTCAATTTCTCCAGTGCCTTCAAAATTCTGAGCCTGAGAAGCTAAGATAATAATAACAATATCTAAGCCTAGTAAAACTCGTAAAAATATTTACATGTTATTTGTCGATTTTCCTTGCATCAGTCTTTTCCTAATTTTCCCAGTTCCTTCATAGTTCTGTGCCTGAGAAGCTCGAATAACATTAAAAGTATCTAAGCCTAATAAAAACCCTATTATTCCTAATGGCGGGAATGGGTCTAAATCTATCTATACCAAATAAAATATTAAAAACAAAAAGATCTGTTAATACTTTTCTTCTTTTGTCGGTGTCACCATATCCTGGTTCCTGTTGAAAATATCTTAAAAATAGAAGAGAAATTAATGACTATGACAAACACAGATAGGAAAATATGGATACAGCATATTACTAAAAAGCGTTATTATTAAATATTCAATATCAGCAATGAACATAATACTTCGTGCATTACTGTATCAGTATTAATATAATCAAAAAAAATTATATCGAATTAAAATCAAAATGAACGAGTAAGCCTGACTAATCAAACACTTGTAACATACTTACCGGAATTTCAGATTTGTCTCTGATTCCGTCTTTTTTCAATTTCTTCTGTGTCTTCAAAAATTTTTGCCTGTGAAGCTGAGATAACATTAACAATATCTAAGCCTAATAAAATTCGTAAGAATATTTACATTCAATTTGTAGATTTTCCTTGTATCAGTCTTCTCCTATTTTCTTCATTGTTTCCTTGTATCAGTCTTTTCCTAATTTCTCCATTGCCTTCATAATTCTTTGCCTGAAAATCTAGAATACCATTAAAAATATCTAAGCCTAATAAAAACCCTATTAATCCTAATGGAGGGCATTTCTAACGGTGGGAATGGGTCTAAATTTATCTCTAACAAAAGAAAATATTAAAAACAAAAATGCCATGCTCATCCCTGTTAATACTTTTCTTCTTTGGTCGGTGTCACGACATTCTGTTTCCTGTTGAAAATACCTCAAAAATAGAAGAGAAAATATTGATTAAGATAAATAAAATAGGCAAATATAAATAGAGCATATTACAAAAAAGCTTTATTATCAAATATTCAATATCAGCAATGAACATAATACTTCGCGCATTACTGTATCAGAATTAATAGAATCAAAAAAGTATTATATCGAACTAAAATCTAAATGAACACTAGATAGAAGAAGTGAGCCCGACTAATGAAACACTTGTAACATACTTACAGGAATTTCAGATTTGTTTCTGATTCCGTCTTTTTTCAATTTCTCCAGTGCCTTCAAAATTCTGAGCCTGAGAAGCTAAGATAATAATAACAATATCTAAGCCTAGTAAAATTCGTAAAAATATTTACATGTTATTTGTCGTTTTTCCTTGCATCAGTCTTTTCCTAATTTTCCCAGTTCCTTCATAGTTCTGTGCCTGAGAAGCTCGAATAACATTAAAAGTATCTAAGCCTAATAAAAACCCTATTATTCCTAATGGCGGGAATGGGTCTAAATCTATCTATACCAAATAAAATATTAAAAACAAAAAGATCTGTTAATACTTTTCTTCTTTTGTCGGTGTCACCATATCCTGGTTCCTGTTGAAAATATCTTAAAAATAGAAGAGAAATTAATGACTATGACAAACACAGATAGGAAAATATGGATACAGCATATTACTAAAAAGCGTTATTATTAAATATTCAATATCAGCAATGAACATAATACTTCGTGCATTACTGTATCAGTATTAATATAATCAAAAAAAATTATATCGAATTAAAATCAAAATGAACGAGTAAGCCTGACTAATCAAACACTTGTAACATACCTACCGGAATTTCAGATTTGTCTCTGATTCCGTCTTTTTTCAATTTCTTCTGTGTCTTCAAAAATTTTTGCCTGTGAAGCTGAGATAACATTAACAATATCTGAGCCTAATAAAATTCGTAAGAATATTTACATTCAATTTGTAGATTTTCCTTGTATCAGTCTTCTCCTATTTTCTTCATTGTTTCCTTGTATCAGTCTTTTCCTAATTTCTCCATTGCCTTCATAATTCTTCGCCTGAAAATCTAGAATACCATTAAAAATATCTAAGCCTAATAAAAATCCTATTAATCCTAATGGAGGGCATTTCTAACGGTGGGAATGGGTCTAAATCTATCTCTAACAAAAGAAAATATTAAAAACAAAAATGCCATGGTAATCCCTGTTAATACTTTTCTTCTTTGGTCGGTGTCACGACATTCTGTTTCCTGTTGAAAATACCTCAAAAATAGAAGAGAAAATATTGATTAAGATAAATAAGATAGGCAAATATGTATAGAGCATATTACAAAAAAGCTTTATTATCAAATATTCAATATCAGCAATGAACATAATACTTCGCGCATTACTGTATCAGAATTAATAGGATCAAAAAAGTATTATATCAAACTAAAATCTAAATGAACACTAGATAGAAGAAGTAAGCCCGACTAATGAAACACTTGTAACATACTTACCGGAATTTCAGATTTGTTTCTGATTCCGTCTTTTTCAATTTCTCCAGTGCCTTCAAAATTCTGAGCCTGAGAAGCTAAGATAATAATAACAATATCTAAGCCTAGTAAAATTCGTAAAAATATTTACATGTTATTTGTCGATTTTCCTTGCATCAGTCTTTTCCTAATTTTCCCAGTTCCTTCATAGTTCTGTGCCTGAGAAGCTCGAATAACATTAAAAGTATCTAAGCCTAATAAAAACCCTATTATTCCTAATGGCGGGAATGGGTCTAAATCTATCTATACCAAATAAAATATTAAAAACAAAGAAGCCATGGCAAGATCTGTTAATACTTTTCTTCTTTTGTCGGTGTCACCATATCCTGGTTCCTGTTGAAAATATCCTAAAAATAGAAAAGAAATTAATGACTATGACAAACACAGCTAGGAAAATATGGATACAGCATATTACTAAAAATCTTTATTATTAAATATTCAATATCAGCAATGAACATAATACTTCGTGCATTACTGTATCAGTATTAATATAATCAAAAAAAATTATATCGAACTAAAATCAAAATGAACGAGTAAGCCTGACTAATCAAACACTTGTAACATACTTACCGGAATTTCAGATTTGTCTCTGATTCCGTCTTTTTTCAATTTCTTCTGTGTCTTCAAAAATTTTTGCCTGTGAAGCTGAGATAACATTAACAATATCTAAGCCTAATAAAATTCGTAAGAATATTTACATTCAATTTGTAGATTTTCCTTGTATCAGTCTTCTCCTATTTTCTTCATTGTTTCCTTGTATCAGTCTTTTCCTAATTTCTCCATTGCCTTCATAATTCTTTGCCTGAAAATCTAGAATACCATTAAAAATATCTAAGCCTAATAAAAATCCTATTAATCCTAATGGAGGGCATTTCTAACGGTGGGAATGGGTCTAAATCTATCTCTAACAAAAGAAAATATTAAAAACAAAAATGCCATGGTAATCCCTGTTAATACTTTTCTTCTTTGGTCGGTGTCACGACATTCTGTTTCCTGTTGAAAATACCTCAAAAATAGAAGAGAAAATATTGATTAAGATAAATAAGATAGGCAAATATGTATAGAGCATATTACAAAAAAGCTTTATTATCAAATATTCAATATCAGCAATGAACATAATACTTCGCGCATTACTGTATCAGAATTAATAGGATCAAAAAAGTATTATATCAAACTAAAATCTAAATGAACACTAGATAGAAGAAGTAAGCCCGACTAATGAAACACTTGTAACATACTTACCGGAATTTCAGATTTGTTTCTGATTCCGTCTTTTTCAATTTCTCCAGTGCCTTCAAAATTCTGAGCCTGAGAAGCTAAGATAATAATAACAATATCTAAGCCTAGTAAAATTCGTAAAAATATTTACATGTTATTTGTCGATTTTCCTTGCATCAGTCTTTTCCTAATTTTCCCAGTTCCTTCATAGTTCTGTGCCTGAGAAGCTCGAATAACATTAAAAGTATCTAAGCCTAATAAAAACCCTATTATTCCTAATGGCGGGAATGGGTCTAAATCTATCTATACCAAATAAAATATTAAAAACAAAAAGATCTGTTAATACTTTTCTTCTTTTGTCGGTGTCACCATATCCTGGTTCCTGTTGAAAATATCTTAAAAATAGAAGAGAAATTAATGACTATGACAAATACAGATAGGAAAATATGGATACAGCATATTACTAAAAAGCGTTATTATTAAATATTCAATATCAGCAATGAACATAATACTTCGTGCATTACTGTATCAGTATTAATATAATCAAAAAAAATTATATCGAATTAAAATCAAAATGAACGAGTAAGCCTGACTAATCAAACACTTGTAACATACCTACCGGAATTTCAGATTTGTCTCTGATTCCGTCTTTTTTCAATTTCTTCTGTGTCTTCAAAAATTTTTGCCTGTGAAGCTGAGATAACATTAACAATATCTAAGCCTAATAAAATTCGTAAGAATATTTACATTCAATTTGTAGATTTTCCTTGTATCAGTCTTCTCCTATTTTCTTCATTGTTTCCTTGTATCAGTCTTTTCCTAATTTCTCCATTGCCTTCATAATTCTTCGCCTGAAAATCTAGAATACCATTAAAAATATCTAAGCCTAATAAAAATCCTATTAATCCTAATGGAGGGCATTTCTAACGGTGGGAATGGGTCTAAATCTATCTCTAACAAAAGAAAATATTAAAAACAAAAATGCCATGGTAATCCCTGTTAATACTTTTCTTCTTTGGTCGGTGTCACGACATTCTGTTTCCTGTTGAAAATACCTCAAAAATAGAAGAGAAAATATTGATTAAGATAAATAAGATAGGCAAATATGTATAGAGCATATTACAAAAAAGCTTTATTATCAAATATTCAATATCAGCAATGGACATAATACTTCGCGCATTACTGTATCAGAATTAATAGGATCAAAAAAGTATTATATCAAACTAAAATCTAAATGAACACTAGATAGAAGAAGTAAGCCCGACTAATGAAACACTTGTAACATACTTACCGGAATTTCAGATTTGTTTCTGATTCCGTCTTTTTCAATTTCTCCAGTGCCTTCAAAATTCTGAGCCTGAGAAGCTAAGATAATAATAACAATATCTAAGCCTAGTAAAATTCGTAAAAATATTTACATGTTATTTGTCGATTTTCCTTGCATCAGTCTTTTCCTAATTTTCCCAGTTCCTTCATAGTTCTGTGCCTGAGAAGCTCGAATAACATTAAAAGTATCTAAGCCTAATAAAAACCCTATTATTCCTAATGGCGGGAATGGGTCTAAATCTATCTATACCAAATAAAATATTAAAAACAAAAAGATCTGTTAATACTTTTCTTCTTTTGTCGGTGTCACCATATCCTGGTTCCTGTTGAAAATATCTTAAAAATAGAAGAGAAATTAATGACTATGACAAATACAGATAGGAAAATATGGATACAGCATATTACTAAAAAGCGTTATTATTAAATATTCAATATCAGCAATGAACATAATACTTCGTGCATTACTGTATCAGTATTAATATAATCAAAAAAAATTATATCGAATTAAAATCAAAATGAACGAGTAAGCCTGACTAATCAAACACTTGTAACATACCTACCGGAATTTCAGATTTGTCTCTGATTCCGTCTTTTTTCAATTTCTTCTGTGTCTTCAAAAATTTTTGCCTGTGAAGCTGAGATAACATTAACAATATCTAAGCCTAATAAAATTCGTAAGAATATTTACATTCAATTTGTAGATTTTCCTTGTATCAGTCTTCTCCTATTTTCTTCATTGTTTCCTTGTATCAGTCTTTTCCTAATTTCTCCATTGCCTTCATAATTCTTCGCCTGAAAATCTAGAATACCATTAAAAATATCTAAGCCTAATAAAAATCCTATTAATCCTAATGGAGGGCATTTCTAACGGTGGGAATGGGTCTAAATCTATCTCTAACAAAAGAAAATATTAAAAACAAAAATGCCATGGTAATCCCTGTTAATACTTTTCTTCTTTGGTCGGTGTCACGACATTCTGTTTCCTGTTGAAAATACCTCAAAAATAGAAGAGAAAATATTGATTAAGATAAATAAGATAGGCAAATATGTATAGAGCATATTACAAAAAAGCTTTATTATCAAATATTCAATATCAGCAATGAACATAATACTTCGCGCATTACTGTATCAGAATTAATAGGATCAAAAAAGTATTATATCAAACTAAAATCTAAATGAACACTAGATAGAAGAAGTAAGCCCGACTAATGAAACACTTGTAACATACTTACCGGAATTTCAGATTTGTTTCTGATTCCGTCTTTTTCAATTTCTCCAGTGCCTTCAAAATTCTGAGCCTGAGAAGCTAAGATAATAATAACAATATCTAAGCCTAGTAAAATTCGTAAAAATATTTACATGTTATTTGTCGATTTTCCTTGCATCAGTCTTTTCCTAATTTTCCCAGTTCCTTCATAGTTCTGTGCCTGAGAAGCTCAAATAACATTAAAAGTATCTAAGCCTAATAAAAACCCTATTATTCCTAATGGCGGGAATGGGTCTAAATCTATCTATACCAAATAAAACATTAAAAACAAAAAGATCTGTTAATACTTTTCTTCTTTTGTCGGTGTCACCATATCCTGGTTCCTGTTGAAAATATCTTAAAAATAGAAGAGAAATTAATGACTATGACAAACACAGATAGGAAAATATGGATACAGCATATTACTAAAAAGCGTTATTATTAAATATTCAATATCAGCAATGAACATAATACTTCGTGCATTACTGTATCAGTATTAATATAATCAAAAAAAATTATATCGAATTAAAATCAAAATGAACGAGTAAGCCTGACTAATCAAACACTTGTAACATACTTACCGGAATTTCAGATTTGTCTCTGATTCCGTCTTTTTTCAATTTCTTCTGTGTCTTCAAAAATTTTTGCCTGTGAAGCTGAGATAACATTAACAATATCTAAGCCTAATAAAATTCGTAAGAATATTTACATTCAATTTGTAGATTTTCCTTGTGTCAGTCTTCTCCTATTTTCTTCATTGTTTCCTTGTATCAGTCTTTTCCTAAATTCTCCATTGCCTTCATAATTCTTTGCCTGAAAATCTAGAATACCATCAAAAATATCTAAGCCTAATAAAAACCCTATTAATCCTAATGGAGGGCATTTCTAACGGTGGGAATGGGTCTAAATTTATCTCTAACAAAAGAAAATATTAAAAACAAAAATGCCATGGTAATCCCTGTTAATACTTTTCTTCTTTGGTCGTTGTCACGACATTCTGTTTCCTGTTGAAAATACCTCAAAAATAGAAGAGAAAATATTGATTAAGATAAATAAAATAGGCAAATATAAATAGAGCATATTACAAAAAAGCTTTATTATCAAATATTCAATATCAGCAATGAACATAATACTTCGCGCATTACTGCATCAGAATTAATAGAATCAAAAAAGTATTATATCGAACTAAAATCTAAATGAACACTAGATAGAAGAAGTAAGCCCGACTAATGAAACACTTGTAACATACTTACCGGAATTTCAGATTTGTTTCTGATTCCGTCTTTTTCAATTTCTCCAGTGCCTTCAAAATTCTGAGCCTGAGAAGCTAAGATAATAATAACAATATCTAAGCCTAGTAAAATTCGTAAAAATATTTACATGTTATTTGTCGATTTTCCTTGCATCAGTCTTTTCCTAATTTTCCCAGTTCCTTCATAGTTCTGTGCCTGAGAAGCTCGAATAACATTAAAAGTATCTAAGCCTAATAAAAACCCTATTATTCCTAATGGCGGGAATGGGTCTAAATCTATCTATACCAA